>NC_044571.1:88752075-89967908 GCF_901933205.1 Camarhynchus parvulus | reverse complement strand
AAATATGTGTGGGGAGATGATCTACAAAAATAAACCCCAACAAACCAATGCCTGCCATCTGTGATATTAATATACAATTCAATGGCCTCTACAGCAAACTGGTTGTATATAAAACAAATATTTTTCATGGTGTGCATTTTATACATGGAATGCCTTGAAAATGCTGCAACTTGCATAAAAGTTACACAAGAGCAAAGAAATATTTTTATTAAGGAAGGCAGTAAAGCTGGCTGTGTAGAAACAGTTCCACAGAGAAGAATGCATCCAGTACTTGCAGTTCCACTGAATAAATACACAAGATGGGAAGTTTGGAATAACATGGCAAAAGAGGATCTCACTGCCTACTAAGTACAGGAAATCTTCCAAAATGCCTCCTGAGCAAGCCAGACCTAGAAACATGGGAAAGTTAGTTTTTTGATTTCTCCTGTGTCAAATGTACATTCTTCCTGTTAAACTGTAGCTGTTAACAATCAGCCAATACAATTTGACACAAAAATGAGCAGTTTCTTCTTTTTTTTAACTCTGTTAAGATCTGATTTCTATTTTTCCACTGAAAGTTACTGTTATCATGCCAATCTTAACAGAAATGTTAGGATTGGCATGACTGCCACATGACTGTAAGAGAGGGTGAGTTTGTACACCCACACACGTGAACCAGGGGTTAAAAGCACAGCTGCACCAATAATGAAGGATGCTGTTCCCTGGACACTGTTTGCAGGACACTGTTCCCAGCACTGAAATTGAGAAATATACTGTTTATGTAATGGCCAAAAGGCCTCCACTCTGGTAAGAGGACAACATAAATGACTCATCAGCAAAAGATCCTGTACCAGAAGGATGGTAACAAGATTGCAGCATATCACAAACACAACCCCTTTGCTTCTTGGCCCCATAGAAAAACACACCTCAAGCTTGCATTTCAAACATTCAGATAGAGAAAAAACATACAACAACAAAAAGGTTAAAAAAACCCCAACAAAACAAAACCAGGTCAAAACTTGGTCCAAGATTTATGAAACCTGAAGTCAGCAAGTTTCTACAGCAAAGACCTATCTCATACCAACCAATGACTCCTGAAGAATATGAAAGATTTGTCCAAAAACTACTTTATAGTACCATGAAGAAGTCCAGCAGCATGATGAAGACTTGACAACTTGCATCTCTTGTCATCCTCTTTGCACACAAGTGATCCTGGCCACACTGGACATCCATGTGTTGATGCTTCTGAGTATGGTACAGATGTACCAATGAACTCTATGCATAAGATCATGTGAATGATGAAAATCAACTAATAATTTTTGCAAATGAACACCGCCCTGCCAATATAATCTCACACAAAGTTTTACTATACTACCTTCCCTGTAACTGTAATGTTTTCCCATCTTTTTTTTTTGAAAGTGGTTTTTTTTTGAAGATGCCGAGCAGTACAAGCACAGCTTCAGAGTTCTTTTTCTTTCCTTTTGTTTGGCTTTTTCAGCTAGGAGACTTATAGAAAAAGCAAAGTAAACCAATAAGGGTAAACCACAGTCATGATACCAATTTTGTGGTAGCAAGTTTACCAAAAGATACATAGAATGAAATGGTTATGACAGCCCTACACTGTCCTGTTTGTCTTTCAGAATTAAAGCCTTGTGGGAGAGAGGTACACACCTAAAAGCAACTTAAAACCTCAAGTAGGATGGAGTTTGCAACTCTGACAAAACTAAAACATTGTTTTTTGGAGAGCTCTGACACATTCAATAGACCAGATGCTAAAATGGTGAACAGGAAAAAAGAGAACCACATATTTAAATAGATATCATTTCAGACTTCATTAGCTGACCACAGAATAATTGTAAGCACTCCACTAAAAACTCCTCAGCGGAACTAAAAATTGCTTCAGCAGCTGACAAGATTTATTGCTTGCAGGAAAACAGATAGAAGATCCTTCACACAGATGGTCTGACACACAGTAACAATAAAAACATTCAGATTCTCTAGCTAGTGATTAATCCCCTGATACGAAAACATAAACAGTCACTCCATAAGTCACACAAGTCAGCAATAGAAAGAAGATAAAAGCATCAAAGATTAATCCAAAAATACAGAGAAAATTGGTCAGATACACCTTCAAAGCCAAAAGAAAACAGAAGTGTTTTTAATTTTTCAGATTAAGTGAAAACATGTCTGTAAGTGTCATCAAAGCAGAGTTAACATGTTACTGAACACAATTTGAGGAACAGAAAGTCACAGGCCAGGAGTGACTCACACCCCAATGACTCGGCCATCCAGCAAAATCATTCATATGATGGAAAAAAACACCAAAACACCACCATCTTAATAAGCAGCTCCCCGAGCCATTCAGCAATACACTGATTTATACCAATGAACAGCTTCATCAAATTCAGGTAATACATGAAATTAGAACAGTCTGTTCTGTTTCAGTTGGAAGGCACATAGCTCACGTATATGAACTGTAATAACCATATTACAACATGGACTACAGAACTGATCAAAATCCTCAGGAAAACCAGCCTAAGAGGTGGATATGAAGGTGACCACATGGCAACCACTTGGTAGTGAAAGAGTGACCCAGTGAAGAGTGAGGAGACCCCATATAATAATGCTTTTTGATCCAGACTGTTGCTTGAGGGATAGGGAGTTTAGATCATAAGGGTGATATTGCCCAGGAATTTTTTTGTTGGGGATTCCTCTTTTGAGGCACCTGGCTTAAGCTACCATGTAACACAGTTGATTTGTACCAACAAATCTGTCTAATGGAGATGAGAGCCTGATTTTTAAAAATTCTTTTACAGTTCCCCTCCTCTGGACACATTCAAGGAAATATGTCAAAATCTTTAAATTGTGAGGCTCTGAGCTGCCCCCAGCACTCCGGGTGAGGCCGCAGCAGCGCTGAGCACAGCGGGTGATGGATGATCCCTGCTCTGCCCGGCTGTGCTCTGCGTTTGATGCCCCCAGGACACGGTTCCTGCCCTCTGTGCTATGCCCTGCTGACTCTCACTGAGCTGCTGCTGCCCCCAGCACCCCCAGGGCCCTCTCTGCAGGGCACTCTGCAGACACTCCTGTCACAGTTTGTATTTGTGCCCAGAAGTAACTCTGTCCCCATATTCAGGATTCAGCATTTGGACTTGCTCCATTTCATTCCAATAATCATTGCTCAATGCTCCAATTTATCTAGAATAAATACATTGAACAGAACTGGCCCTAGAATTGAGCCCTGAGAAACACTGCTGGTGAGCAGTGAGATTTAGCTCTGAAGCCTCAAGTCATTGATAAGAGTTTGCCTAGGCAAAGTTTGGAGGTCTTCTGCAAGTGAAATAAGCTGAATATCCATTGTTAGGTGTACAACACACTCCACTTGCCAGGATCAAAAAAACCAGTACGCACTAAGCAACTTCACAGAGATAATGTGCATTACCTAAGCCAAGTGGTAATTCAAACCACGTGCGATGCACACCACTGATTCATACCTACTCCGCCTTTTCAGTCAGCAGGGACTACCCAGGGAAAAGAGAGTCAGCAGAAACTCTGGGGTTTACTTCTGAAACTGCCACAGAAATAACCAAAATATGGCAGAATGCTGCTTCCTTAAAACATTCCACCCCTCTGGATGACAGCTGCACATTTCCTCACACATAAGGCAACCCTAGTTCCTTCCCATACCTCACACCAGCACTTACTGCCCAGCACTTCACCTACAATGAAAAAAGACACAGCACAAGCCCAAAAGCTCTTCTACGGAATGTTTTGACAGCTGAGACAGGAGTTAGGAGTCTTTCCACAATTTTCACAAATATTCTTGGATTACTGCCACCACTACAATTTGCAGAAGGGTGGAGGGAGCAGGTACAGTGACACACAGGTCATTTTGCTATCTTTAATACTGCTGCTTCAACATTTCTTGAAAAAACAGTACACCATACTACTAGTTATAACTATCTGTACTGTGTTGTAAATAATTATGAATTAAGTCTTTTAGTCTCAGCATTATCTTCAACAATGAAATCAGTATTTTATTCATATAAATATATTTAATCATCCTTAATCCTCATGGACCAAGTTGCATAAAGATTCCATTGTAATAACTTAATCAACCACGTCTCCCAAAAAAGGCTTCCAGTTTGCAAATTCCATTTTTAAACTAATTAATTATCGATTACCTGCAAATAAGAGGCATTATGAGTCATTAGAGTGTCTCAAAATATTTTGTAACAGCAAGTTACCTTGGCTTAAGAATCCAGCATGATACACACCCCATGCACAAGTATTCTGCACATAAATAATCTTTAATCATCATCGTAAATCAACTGTCAGCCTTTTTAATGAGTTATAAAAAATTAGTCAGCTTGGAGGCTTGGGCAAAAACCAGTATCTTGCTCAGACTAATGAGCTACCAAAGAAATCAGAGCACAGGATTTACTGTTATGTTCTTTGTCCGGTTCAGCCATTTCCAAAAGCTCTTTGAGGTTTGTGTTTGTTTTAGTTTGCTATACAAAGATGAAAGGGAAACCAGAACTTCTGCTTTACACATTGAGAAATGTGCATTAAAGCAACATTTACAGGAAGCTTTCATCATTGCTCTGTAAAATCTGGAAAGGACAAAAGAAGGCTACAAGAACTACTATTATAAATAATCCTCATTTTATGAAGATCAGATGAAAGAATGCTGTATTTCAGGCCTTGTCTAAATTCAGGAAACTAGTAGTACCTTTGATACAATGAAGAAAGGTCTTAGAAATCTTAACTTAAAAACCAAAAGAAAACTGTGATTATCCATAAAGATTGTGGACTTCACATCATAAAATATAATAAAGTATTTAAAGTTAGAAGGCTTTATTTCATATTAGTAAAGATTAAGAAAATAATGGAAAAGTCGGTAGTTGATAACAACTACAAGAAAATTTCTTTGGAAGCTTTCCCTCTGAGGACACTGTGGTGGACACTGTCAGAGTGCCACGTTCACTGACCCTCAACACCCCAGCACTTTGCCTGCCTGTGCTCAGGACTGAGTTCCACTGTGCTGCTGTACGGCCTCACATCAGAGCGCTGATGGAGCAGGAGCCATGGAAAGGCTCAGGGGGTCCTTACTGTTCCATCCTGAAATGATTTTCAGCTGGGCATGAGCCCTGGGCCCCTGCCCACATTGTGCCACAGACCTGCTCATGCCCCTTGTCAGTGATTCACTAGGTGAATTCTCAAGTCAGGTAAATGTCAAATGCTGAGTCCTACTCACTGGAACAGATGTATTCCTGTTTGGTTTAATAGGAAAACATAGGGACATTGCTTTGAGATGTGCTTTCCACTGTCAGGTTCCTAAGAGCACAACACAAGGATATGTGTTAGCAAAGGAAGCACTCAGCTATCCAGGGATTACAGAAAAGAACACAAG
This sequence comes from Camarhynchus parvulus, assembly GCF_901933205.1. Taxonomy (NCBI): domain Eukaryota; kingdom Metazoa; phylum Chordata; class Aves; order Passeriformes; family Thraupidae; genus Camarhynchus; species Camarhynchus parvulus. The sequence goes on along the minus strand of NC_044571.1, from coordinate 89,962,519 downwards.
GCATCTGCCCCAAATACAAACAAAGCCTCCTTGTGATGACTAAAGAAAATGGGCAAGAAGGAGCAAAATGACAGCACTGGGTTTACCACAAATAATACTGCTAATGCAGAAAATTGATTACTTAATGAAAAGGGAAAGGCATCCAGACTGATGGTACTGGTTACTTGTAAGAACAAAAATTGCCACATAAGTGTACTTAGCACAGACCCTAATATAAACATTCCATTTGTCTAGAAGCAGTTAGTCCTAAAAATAGAAATTCAAATTAGATTAATATGCAGTAAAAGTTCAATTAATCTTATTGGAGAAAACAATCAGAAATGCAATCAAATGCTATCAATTATTGGGAAAGGATGTGAGAGCAAAACCAAGAGTGTTGTTATGACAATGTGTAAAGGATTGAATCTTGACTGTAGTTCTGGTCCCCAATCTTAAGAATATAAATTAACCCAGATATAATACAAAGAAAAGTAAAAAGGACCATCGTTGGTACAGACTGACTGCCACAAAGGGAAAGATAAAATATACCAGTCCATAAAAGAGACACCTGAGCCAAAGATACTGTAGCAGGCTCAAAGCCAGAATGCCAAAGAGAAGATGAACTGGGATGAGTGTTCTCTGTCTCCTCCAATACAAGAACTAAGAGGCATCACATAAGACAAGCAGCAGAAAGGTTCAAAACAAACACAGGGAGGTACTTTTACAGCCAACATGTAGCTGAGGTGTGGGCCTCCATGAGAGAGTGCTGGCTCTGCCAGAAACCTGTCCTGGTTCCAAAACTGATCACCACACCCATAGGAGAAGGGAAAAAGAAGCCACAGTCAGGGATGCAAAATACGAAGACGCCATTTCAACTTGGAAATTCCTACAGTCCCAGCCACTGGAGGCCAGGAAAGTATTCTTATTTTTCATTGCTGTACACTTGCCCTGCTCCAAAACCCTTGGCAGACACCTGTGACTGGTCACTACTGGAAACAGGCTGATGGCCCAACAGCTCTCTCTTACAATGCACTTGGTGGCCTGGTTTTCGATTTTTATATAATGTAGCTTCTAACTTCAAAATGGCAGTTTCTCCCTTTACTTTGAAAATAAATCAGTGCCAGAAGTACCCTTATGGCTATTTTGTCTTTTTTCTTCATAAAACAGAATTTTCTTGAATAAATGAAACTTCCATTATATTTTTTTTTCTTTTAATGAGACAGAAAACTGGCCTCAGTAAAGACAGATGCAAATTTGTCCACTGTAAAAGCTAGGAGTGCATGGGGAAAACACAGAGCACCTGAAAATGAATTTAAGGACAGGCAGAAAGAATGAATGCATGGAAACAGGCTACAGGAAATTTTGAAGAATCACAGGAAACATACAAGAATCAGAAGAGTAGAAGGAAGGCATCAGGGGACCAAGAAAGGCTATGAGGGCAAACAGGATGATATGCAATGTAAATGACAGTGGATGGGCACACAACAGAGTGAAAGTGAGACCTGTAACTCTGGGGGGGAAGAATATTATTTAATTGAAAAGATAAACATTATCTGTAGGGAGTAGAATGCTACTGACAACATGAAATTACATGCAAATAGGAAGGGGAAAACATCTTCAAAAAGAAATCCCACTGAAGGACACTTCCTCCAATGTCTTATTTAACTGAATATAATGAATTTGGGGAATCCAATAGATCTTTCTTTTTTTGCCAACTGAATGAATAATATCACATATAGTACCAATTTGCACCAAAATGTGTGCACTTCTATTCTTAAGCCAGAAATACACTTTTCAGGTTTGCTATCTGCTTTGATATCTGTCTGTAAGTCAACAGTTGATGCGTCCTACCTAGGTCCCAAGATGACAAGTGATCCACAGCTAGAGTCAAGGTATTCCTTCTCCTCAGTTTTAGGTGTGTTGTCCTGCAACTGCTAACTTTAAGTCTACTACCAGGTTTCCAAACCTTTCAAGCTTTAAAAAAACCCCAAGACCAAATCCAAAACCTTCTGGAAGGTAACTTTGCCCACATTGCAACTTTCTGACCACAAATTAACAACTAAGCCAACATTACAAGTCCAGTGCAGCCAAGTGCAAGTGTGCATTACCAGGATGTTTTAGGTATTTAAGGATAAACAGTTTGACCCTGTAACCTTTACAGCAGAATTTATAGCCATGTCATGACGCCGAGTGACACCACTCCATCGTCTCAGCTTTAGCACACATCTGCTGATACTCGATAGCCATTCACGTCTGGCAATCAGGCTATTCATAAAACTCTCCGATTATCTTTTAAAACTTTTTCGCCCGCAAAATCACAACGGGCAGCTTAAAAGTCTTGCCCCACGAAGCCCGGGAAGGCTAAAGAAGATCTACCGGCAGAGCTGAACTTGCTCTTATACAAATCCCGTGGTTTGGGGCGTAGCTACAACCCTCTAATCTTTGTTCAGACGCCCGCAGAGTGGCATTTGTGTGCGCCCGGCTGCGCAGCAAAGCGGGGGCGGCTCATCGCCGGTCCCCGTACAGTGGCGAGGGAAGCGGAGCGGCTCCAATCCCGGCCCGGGCGGTCGGTGTCCCGGCTCGGGCGGCTCCGATCCCGGCCCGGGCGATCGGTGTCCGGCGAGCCCCGCCGCCCGGACCCCCTGCGCGTTAACGGCCGCGCCGCGGGCTTCGGGGAATCCGCCGCCGTTCCTGTAAGCCCAGACGCCTTCTCCCTGAGTCAGGGATAAATCCCGGGAAGGGCGCCAGAGAACTCGGCGCCCAGCGGAGGGCAGGGAGCGGAGGGGGGGAGGCAGCGATCCCGGCGGTGCCGCTGCCCGGCTGCCCCGCGGGCACGGGGCGGATGGCGCGGCTGGGCTCCCCGTCCCGCTACCGCCGCTCCTGCCGCTCCGGCGCCCGCACCAGCCTCCCCTGCGACGACGACCGCCCGCCTCGCCCTGCCGCAGACTCCCCGAGCCCTCCCCCGCCGCCGCCCGCCCCGGCATGGGGCTGCCGAGAGGGGAGCCCCAGCACCCCGGAGAGGGCGAGCAGAAAGCGGGCTGGGCGCAGAGCGGCGGCGATGGGGAGCCCGACGGCGGCCGGGAGGGTGGAAGAGAGCCCGGGCCCGAAAGCTCGACGGCGGACACCGCTCAGCGGACCCGCGGCGGGCTGCAGATCGCCGGGACCGGAGGTGTCGCCGGGCGAGGCGGTGTCCCGCCGGCGCACGGTCCCGCTCCGCCGGGAGCGGCGAAGTCCCCGCCGTGCCTTACCGTCCCCAGCGAGGAGCGGGGCAGCGCCGGGCCGCGCATGGCTCCGCGGGCCGCTACATCCCCGAGGCAGGGTCCCCTGCGTGCAGAGAAAGCCGCCCCAGCCGTACCCAGCGCCGGCCGGAGCAGCGCGGAGAGAGACTACCCCGTCTCCAACTTCCTGGCAGCGGCAGCAGGAAAGAGAGCGGCGAGCGGGAGGCGGCCCGGAGCCGCGGCGAGCCCCGCCCGCCCTCCGCCGGGCCAGGAGCGGCGTCGGCAGTATTCCTTAGAAACCCCGATGGACGAGCTGAAGAAAAGCAACGGATGGTGCATCGAGTGGCTAAAGCTGCTAGACAACACAAGGGAAAGGAGTCAGAGGAGGTCTGCTGAAATCTTAAAAGTTCTTGACGCAGGAGTGTTTCACTCTTCAGCTGTACTTTCCACGTGAAAAGTAACCATGTATTTAGAAGAAAAAGACTTTTTGCATCTTAACTGCCTTAATTTTAAAGAAAGGCATTTGGCAGCCACGATCAGCATTTTTAGAGTCTATATGACCATCCTGCAGTTTTTAATTTAAAACACACATTCTCTTGCATGCTCCAATGAACCAGCTGTACAGATAGTGCAAATATAAGCAAAACCAACATGACATTCTGTGTAAGCCCTGCTTCATTTAACATATCCTCTTAGCACGTTTGAAAAACAAAAATACAGCTAGGAATGAGTGGCTAAATGATAAAGAACCCCCCTTGATTTGTTGCCCATTAAGCCTTCCCCTTGCTTTCTGGAATTGTCTGTATACTCCAGTAAAAGACATTAGATCAAGTTACTAAGCATTGTTTTGGAAGAATTTGCCCATTTCAGTACAAAATGGGTACAATTCACTCCATGGACTGCCTGAATTATTGAGGAGAAATCCAAACACCTCCACAGACTGATCCTACAATGGAGTTGCTTATCTGCTGTGTGGAAGCCAAAGACAGCACGTGCACAGGAGAAAACAAGGAGGGCACTTTTCCACACTTTGGCTTGGAACAGCTGTAACTTCCCAGCTGCAAGTCTCAGGAGGGAAGGAAATAGCAGAATAACCTGTTATCAGATTGCAGCCATCTCCAGGGATAGAGGTGGAAAAGGTTTTTTCCTGTTCTTTTCCTAGCCTCGAATGAGGACAATACAAAATTAGCCCGTAAAGGGAAAATTCTGGCACGCATTCTGAAGGAGGAAATCATGTTTTTAATGGGCTGTTTCAGGTTTAGCACTTGGCATGTGAGTGGATGAGGCACATCTTTCAATCTTCCTGGAGCTTCAGCCTTCAGAAAAATAAAAAAGGCAAAAACCAGCCTTTTCTAGAACTACATAAATGTCAGAAAAATCCCTGTGAACCTTCACATTTGACTCCTCCCAAGTTCAGGGAGGGACGTCTCACAGCTCACTGCACATTTGACATTTACACCAATGTCAAATGCATCACTGTGCATCCACATCCCAGCTTTCACCAGAACTCCAGGTCCAGGCCTTCCTCCATCCCTGCCACCTCCCTGCAGCCTGCCAGGTCTCCAGCACTTCCTGAGGTCCTGTGGCTACGGGCTAAGGCCCAGAGGGACTGAGCCCACCCTCCTGTCACACAACCAGTGGCTTGCAGCTCGTCTGACAGCCCAGCTGCTTCACTCCCGGCCTGCAGACCTGTATTGGGCTTGCACAACCAGGTTTTGGTAGCGGGGGGACGACAGGGGTGGCTTCTGTGAGGAGCTGCCAGAACCTTCTTCTGCGTCTGGCAGAGCCACTGCCAGCTGGCTCCGAGGTGGATGCACCGCCGGTCAAGGCCAAGCCCATGAGAAATGGTGGCAATGCCTCTGTGATAACCTATTTAAGAAGGAAGAAAAAGTTATTGCGCAGATGTAATTGTGGCTGGAGAAGAGCCAGAAGAGTGAGAACATGTGAGCGGAACAACCTCACAGACACCAAGGTCAGTGGAGACGGAGGGGGTGAAGGTGCTCTGGGCACCAGAGCTCAGATTCCCCTGCAGTCATGATGAAGACCATGGTGAAGCAGGGTATCCCCCTGCAGCCCATGGAGGTCCATGGGGATGCAGAGATCCTCTTGTAACCCACGGAGGACCCCATGCTGGAGCAGGTGAATGCCTGAAAGAAAGCTTTGACTCCGTGAGAAGCCTGTGCTGGAGCAGGCTCCTGCCAGGGACCTGCAGCCCCCTGGAAGGAGGAGCCCGCACTGGAGCAGGTACCCTGGTGGGACTTGTGATCCTGTGGGGGACTCAGGCTGGAGCAGGCTGTTCCTGAAGGAGTGCACCCCGTGGAAGAGTGGCTCTTGTCGGAGCAGCTCTGTTGGCCGTGGTAAAGGTTCACATGGGCGAAGTCCGTGGGAGGGACCTGCTGAGGAGCAGGGGAAGGATCCCTCTGTCTCCCTGAGCAGCGGCAGGAACAAGGCGTGACGAACTGACCGTAACCTCCATTCGCGCTCTCCCTGCGCCGCTGAGGGGCGGGAGGGCCGGATGGGGCAAGGTGTTTTTAATTTATCTTACTTCTCATTATCCTACTTTGATTTTGTTCGTAGTAAATGCAATTATTATCCCCAAGTTCAGCCTGATTTCCCGGTGACAGCAATCGGTTTGTGATCTCCCCGACTCCCTGTCTCGACCCGTGAACCTTTCGTTTTATTCTCCCGGCCCTGCCTACTTGCAGCGCCGGTGAGCGAACCCAGGCCCGTCCCACACACTCGCGTTCCTCGCCGTCCCGCGCGGAAGGGGCGGGAACAGCCGGGGAGCGGCGGCGGCGATTGGACGGGGGGCGGGGAGGGGGCGGAGCCCGGCGCGCGGCTCTTCCCGCCGCCGCCGCGTCGCCACGGCAACGGCGCGGCCCGCGCGGGCTGTCATGGCGGCGCCCGGCGCGGCGGTGAGTGAAGGGCCCGGGCGGCTCCGCGTCCTTCCCGCCGCCCGCCCGGCGCTGAGACCCCGCTTCCCTCCTTTCTTCCCCCCAGGAGCAGCGCTGGCTACAGGCGGCGCAGGACTTCGTTCGCCGGGCGCTGGCGGGACCGGACGGGAAGGAGGCAGCGGCGCTGGAGGCGGTGCTGCGGTGCCTGCGGAGCGCCGGCGGCGGGGCGCTGCCACTCGGCTACAGGTGACAGCGGGGTGGGGGCGGCGAGGGCGCTCCGGTGGCCACGCGCGGCCCTCCGATGAGCTCGGCACGGCTCGTTCCGGCGCCATGCCCGCCCCGGATGCCGCTGTGGGAGGGATGCTGCCGAACACCGTAACCACAGGCGTTCCGTCGGCCTCGGCGGGCCCCGCCGCCCTTGCGGTGTGATTGAGCGCCGTCTCCGCCTGTCTGCGGTAGGCAGGGCCTGTGTCCGAGGCGGGCATCTCTGCCGCACTGTACAGCCTTTGCACGGCCTCTTCCCGGCTGGGTCCTGCGGGCCCGCACGGGAGGATGCTCCTGGTCTCCCAACCTGTTGGCCAGCTGAGCTCACCGTTCGAGTGTGCGCTCCTAAAAAAGGGGAATCTAGGATAACGTGGTCCATATTTTAGTTGCTAAAAGGCTTTTGGGTGCTCAGCATAATGAAAAACACGCAGCTCGTTGAGAGATATCCATATTGGAAAGTTTGGCTTCTCTGGATCGGTTTCTTGCTCCAACTTGTGGGAGAATTAAAATCTCTGGCACAACCGGTTTTGGGAGAAAAAGTCAACTGCAATTGACTAGGGATTTGTGACCTTTAACTAATAGTTAATAAATGCAGGTAGTTGATCTTTCACACCAGCTAAACTTACCTCATTTAAGCCATATTTTTTCCTGTGTATTTTATGGCATTTAAACCAGACTTTGGTTCATATTTAGAAGAATCTATCAAGAAGAGTTAAAGGTATTTGGTATTTATCTCCTGTGAGTCTGTTTGTGTGCAGTGTGCTACATCCAAGCTAACCACCAAGCTCTAGAGCACAAGGAGAGAGTCTGTTTGCTTCTGTATGTGATAACCATGAGCTGGTGTCCTGCTGTAGTTCTGCTTTCTCCCGAAAAGCACTCAGCACATTTGACAAAAACACAAGCAGCACTGTGCTTTTGTGGATCATAGGTACCAGTATTATTCCTGGTGGTGCTCTGTCTCTGAAGATGGAGCAGTTTCAGCTAATCCCCTGTTCATTTGCCTGCAAAATGCACAGCATAAGTACCTGCATAAATTTATGTCTTCTGATTAATTTTTCTATATCTAATTACTGTTTATTACTTATTCAGACCCATCACTCATCCGGACTAGTTTCTTGCTTTGAACTTTTGATCCCCGACTAATCAAGTGAAACTCTTCAAATTCACACCCTTTGAATTTGATTATGTCCTGTTACTGAGCAAGTGGGTATTGTGATGAGAGCTCCAGTTTCACAACCTAAAATTGTCAGTGAAGTTCACTGGAAACCAGTACCAAAATCACAGGCTGGAGAACAGTTTGTGTTGGCTCTTTCAGTGTTGATATTAGGGTATTTGCAAACTGAGTTCTTTGTACATCTTGCTATATTCTTGGTTTTTTCTTTCTTTCTTTCTTTCTTTTTTTCCAGTTTCATCTCCATTTCTGACCTGCAGCATCAGCAGCACATACCGTGCTGCAGCCATCTGAGCTGGAGCACGAAGGAATTTAAGGAATGGTCTCATCAAGGACAAGCTGCTTTACCCATGCAGCGCACTTTGCCAAGGACTTACCTGATCTTGGTTGGCTACTTAGCAGATGGAAGGCAAGAAAACAAAGAAAAGCTGGTAGATGGTTGCCTGTATGTGAAGGACAATACTGGGATAATTCCATGTGAGGTATGTCCTTGGTCTGAGGGGTTCTGTGTTTATTCCCACTTCTGGGCCAGTGTCACAAACCACCAGGGGCTTCAGGCGTTCTGCCAGAGTCTTGTGAAGGAAGTAACACATCTCTGTAACAGGCAGGAAAACAGCAAGCTCACATCCTGGGCAGAGGACAGAACATGTGAAATGTGCCTTTGCTAGGAGAAGAAATGCTGAATGTACTGGCATGGAAAAGAGAGACAGCCAGTACAGTTCTGTTCTATTCACCACAGTACAAGGTGGCCTGGGAGACTATTGTATTTGTGGCAGGAAGGAACGATGAATCTGACTCCATGTTCTTAGAAGGCTAATTTATTATTTCATGATACTATATTATATTAAAGAATACCAAACTAAACTATACTAAAGAATACAAAAAGGATACTTACAGAAGGCTAAAACGATAATAATGAAAACTCATTATTCTTTCCAGAACCTTGACACAGCTTGACCCTGATTGGCCATTGAGTCAAAATAATTCACAGAAAACCAATGAAACAGCCACCTGTTGGTAAACAATGTCCAAACATATTCCAAAGCAGCAAAACACAGGAGCAATCAGATAATTATTGTTTTCCTTTTTCTCTGAGGCTTCTCAGCTTCCCAGGAGAAGAATCCTGGGCAAAGGGATTTTTCCAGAAAATATGACTGTGACAGGAGACCTTTCCACTCTTTGCTGAATTCCAGCTAGTGGAGCAGAAGTAACTTTCTGGAGAGCTGTGCTACATGTTCAGTGATGCATTGATGGCATACTTTCAGGAAATAATAGCTTGCATGACAGTTGACTCAAAAGCCTCCTGAAGGTAATTGCAAGGGGAATTGAGGTAACAAATAACCCCTACAGTGGTGGTGACAGAGCACTGAAGTTGTGCTTTCCAATGAGACAAAGTCTAGGAAAAAGTTGTATTGGTAAGAACTTCTAACTGAAAACACGGGGGCAAAAGAAAGCAGGCAAGAATTTTAGAAAAACAGTTTGAAAATATCTAAGCCTTGCATTGAATTAATTATCACCTTTCTGTGAGGTCGTGGCTATAAACAGGAAGTGCTAGCTGTAGAGTTCAGCAAGTTTGTGGCAGATGTGCATCTGGAAGGACAGAAGTTCTCTGTACAAGGTAAGAGAGTGGGCAGAAAACCCTGGTCTCATTTAGTGATGATCCTGGCAGTAGGAGAAGAGTTTGTGATGCACATGCAAGGGTGTTTTGGTAATGAACACTGTAAGTAGTGCTGAGAAAACAAACTGAAACTCATCTCAAGCTTCAATCTCATTATCTGTTGGTTTAGCTCTTGCACTTTGAACTGGACTGGCTGGACTCACTGTTTGTCTTCCCAAGCTGGTCATATATCCCACAGACAGACCAGAGTGCAGCAGAGTACTTGGAAATCCTGGTGGATCCAGTGCCAGTAAATGCCCCCAAGGAAGTACTTCACAGCATTCCTGTCACCTCCCCAGTGCCAGCTGAGCCACTGCTTACCTCCAGGTAAACACCTACCCTGCCCAGGGTAAACACCTACTCCTCATGGCGCTGTTGCTCTGGCTTGGCAGGTAACATGAAGAGCACTTGGCTTAGAAAGAGATAAATTCTATTTCTACCACATGTGGAAGCATAACAGCGAGTGGTGGAAGTAAAAGTTATACAACAAAGCCACTTTTCTTTAATCATCTGTTTCCCAGGAGTTTATTGGAAGGGTTTTTTTCTGTAATTTGAAAAAATAGGATGAATTTTAAGTATTTCTAGATGTAATTTCAAATTACAGAAAGAATATTAGAACAGTGTTGATTCACCTGTCTTTGAGGCTAAAATTTGCTCTTTTGATTAGCACAACTTTTTTTTTTTTTGATCGTCTAGTGAACCAAAAGTATACTTGAAAGTAATCCTGTATTTTATTATGATGTTAATATGTGCCACTGGTCAAATTCTTATGAGATTACTGAGATAAAAGTGCCAGTGAAATGTCAACTGGTAGAAGTAACTGTGCTTTAGTTTACAGTATGTGAAAATGAGCCAATGGAATTGCAAATCTCAATAAGTTGATAATTTCAAGTCATGCTAGATCATGTTTTATCTTCTTGAGTAGAGAATTCCTGGTGTAATTTAATTACATTAAAATGTCACTAATCATGCTGCTTTCATTTCTTTATAGTTATCTTTTGTTTTTATTGGGTTTATCTGCTTCTGAGAAAATAATTTTAAGCTTGAGTGTTTGATTTAGCTCAAGGGACCATTCTAAACAAGAACACTATTTCCATATTTCAGTATATGTTCTCAGACTTTTAACATAAAGCTCCTTTGTTATTGACTGATATCTGACCAATTTTCCATGTAACAACTAAAATGTTACAGTGAGGTTTCCTGCTGTATGTCTACTACTGGTTGGGGTTTTTTTAAAGTCATAAAGTTAGATAATTGTTTAGATGTTTTGGAATCAAGAATGGTTTTGTTCCAAGTGGGATGGTTATATTCAAGTCCAGTAGGAGCTGACATGAAAATTACAAACTTAATTTTTTTTAAAATTTTTTTTTTAATCTTTTGAAATGTAGGTTGGACACAGCAAACAGAATTGATTCAAGAAATATAATCTCTTGCCTCTCATCTGCTTTCAGTTTTGCTGCTCTTTCCCTCTGTGTCAAGTTTGTTAGAAAGACTCCATTGTTGCTTTCAGGCCTCTTGTTCATAGGCTTGTAGCTTCCACAGTGTCATGTTCCATGGACATACAAATCCAAGTTCTGTTTTCTGCAGAAGAATTGCTTGTGACTTTTTTCTTCTCCTTTAGACCAAAAATTAGTTGCTTGTTTGTGGTAATGCCTTTTATAACCTTGCTGTTGTCATGGAGTGTATGAATTTGTTCTTCTGTTCCTTTTGTCTTCAAATACTAAAATATCAAGAGGATTTAGTATAGAAAAGTTAAAGTACAAATTTTGTAGTCAAATATTGTTTTGAAAACCTCTCTGAGAGATTGACCATGTTGCTTCGTTGGATCTGTTATTCCCGGAATGTACATGCTGCATATTTGTTTATTTTGCTTTTGGGATACTTTTAAGTGTTCTTTCATCTCTGATTTCAGTTGTCTCTTCAATTGCCCTCTAGGATTCTGCGTAAGAAAAGATCAAAGCTAACTGTAGCAGGGGAATTGACCAGACTCGGCCCTCTCCTTTGTGTTCACCACAAGACATTCTTCTTTCTGTTTCTGAAATGCTTTGCATCTGCTGTTTGTGTCCCTGTGCTGGTGCAAGTAAGTCCTTGGAATTTTGCTCACAAATTCACTATCTGGATCTGTGTATGTACTAGCTGATCAATTCTTTGAAGCTTGCCATCAATTTCCCAGTTTGATTTATTCTTTCTTTTACAAGTGATATCTTTTTAATTGCACCCAGTGTACAATAGTTTTGGTATGTAAGAAGTCTAGTTCTGTGCCCTGCCGAAGTACAGTCCTTCTCCCTCATGCAGTTGCAGTGTCTCTGAATGTCTTGCAGATACAGTCCTTTTGCTAAGAGTGTGAGGCAATCCTCTGGGTGGAAAAGGGGTTTTTGAGTGAGATTATTTAGGTCGGGAAGAATTTTTTTCACTGGAGTTGATGCTGATGTTGCTTTTGTTTCTCTGCTCTAGAAACCCAGCCAGCTGCTGTGGCATCATGTCTTCCAGCTGGGCCACAGGTACACAATCACAGGCCTGAGTATGTCCAGCCTGAAGAAATCTGGACAAACAATATTCATCACCAGTGCTTCTTCCTGCCTTCTGCCCTACTGTGCAGAGCAGGTGAGGGAGCAGCCACTGGACAGTGCTTCACAAGGAGAATCCACTCAGTCTTCTTCCCTTGAGACTGCTGAGCAGCTCAGTTGCTCCTTGCAGCTGGAGGCTGAAGAGGAGAGGCCAAGACCAACCAAAGAGTCCAAGATCATCTCCTATGTGGTAAGGGTTCATAGGCTTAGCCTTCACCCACTCATGCACTGGGGTTTCAGCTCCTGGCCTGAAGGACCATTATTTTCATCATGAGTTTAGTTTCTTACTGCTCATGCCTGTGAGTCTCTTATATTTTGTGACTCTCTACAGTCCTCTTGCTTTCTGTTTGCTTTCTGTTTAGGGATTTGTCACCAAAGTACTCAATGTGCAAGCTGGTCTCTTTTTACTGGATAACCAAGTCTGCTTGTGCCTTGCTTACCAGCCCCTGCTGAACTCTGCACGGGGCCTCCGACCGGGAGCCTGTGTGGAGGTAAGCTGAGATTTGCAAGGAAAAGACTCAGGCCCTGGGGATGGCTTGTGAGTGTGTGGGTCAAAGAAGGCTGCAGGAACATGGGAATTATTTCAGCAAGTATCTGGAACAAAACTGGAGATCTTGCTGCCTGGACTCAGTCATGGGAGTTCACATGATTATTATCTGATTCCTCCCTAAACCATGCTCGCTGCCTCAGGCCTGATTATAGACAATTCAGTAGAGTGAGAAAAGATTTAAGGTGGGGTTACAGTTTTGGGGAGTGGTGGCAGACTGGCTATCTCTTCTCTTACACTCTGTGTCTGTGTCTCCCAGCTCATCGATGTCCACCTCCTGCAGAAGCCCCTGGCGTCCTTCCCTTTCACTGTACTTGGTGCTTGCCTGAACAGCATGGTTGTGCTGAAGAGTTTCTCAAGGCTCAGCACCCCCTACCAGCCCCTGGCCTCTTCAGGAAATCTCTGCTTACAGCTGCTCTTCCGCTTCAATCTGGGAATGCCGCTGTACCTCTGGCTGGTGAGCCTCCTGGAGACCTTTGAGGAGAGGTGAGGACAATTCTTCTGAAGTCAGGCTATGCCTCAATGTGCTTTGTAGGTTATCTGGGTGTCTTCTAGACCAAAGGATCACAAAATTACTTGCTTGGATAGTACAAGCAGCAATTGCTTCTGGTTTCTTGGCCTAGTAAGCCATTTATCCAGACTTCACATCGTGTCCAGTTGCTTGTTACCTTGCAGTTGCTCCTACAAGAAAAGCCGGTGCATTTTTCAAGTGCAGGTGAGGTAAAGGTCTTGGAAAGCTGCAGTGCTTCTGAGCATTGTACTCACATAATTCTGCCTGGAATGCTTTGTCCTGAAATACAGAAGCACCATAGGGGTGTCTGCTTGCCGTTGTGGTTTGTTTGGCAGATCAAGGTGGGCACTGAGGCTGAAGCTGGAAACTGGTGCTACAACTAGATCATAACTAATATATAAAGGCTCTTGTGTCCTGACTGTGCACAGAAGCAGCAGCAGCTGCTCAGCATATCACTTTGAGATACTCTGAGTGTTCCCAGGAGTGTGATAATTTGTTTTACAGTCTCTGTCTTGGCAGATTTTCCCACCCGTGCTTACCTCCAAGTCTTCCAGATGGCTTCCTGCTCTCCCTGACACTGCACTGTTTGCTGGACAGCTGTGGGCCAGTTTCTGGCTTCTGTTAGTGAAAATATTTGTGTTTGTTCTGAAGCACTTATGGTTGATCACTGTGACTGCTGCCTTGGACTTTAAAGTATATACATTTTACTCTCAGTCAAGTAGCAGTTTATAGATAGAATGCTCAGTGTTCCTGTGCTTTACTGGCACTGTGGAATTTTGACATGCTACCAATGAAACAGCTTCAGTTTTGCCTTAGGAATTATGCTAACTATAAGTTTCAGTTTTTATTATCTTTTCCACTTTCTTTAAATGCGATTGCTCAGTCCTGGTACTGCTTAAAAATTGTTCCAGTGAGTGCTATTTCTTTTCATTTGAGTTCACTTTCTGTCATATTTTGGCTGGCAGTGTGATCACTTCCAGCCATTCAAAAGCAGTAAGCTAAACTTATGAAATTAATTTTTCATGAGGGAAATGGAATAAGAATAGTCTGTGGGTGTTTCTGACTCGTGTTTTTGCATTCTGTGAAAGAAAGCCAAGTGTACCTAACATGAGTAATCATATCATGCCCAGCCAAAAGGCATGGAGATCCATTTGTGTGGCTTAGAGGGAGATTATCTTTATGTCATTTGTTTCTCTGGCCGTTTGAGTTTTGAGATTTTGCCAGTCTCTTAATTCTGTGGATTTTCCTGTTTCTTGTCTGCCCAACATAATTTGCATTTGCCTTAAATGCTGTATTTTTTAATAATTTCGTGGGGTTTGTGATCTCTTTAGTTCTTGGCCTATACAGTATATTCACTAAAAACAAGCAGAAGGAGTCCCTGACTTAGATGCAAGACTCACTAAAATGCAAGGACTGTCTGTGCTTTTAATGGTCATAACTTCTTTTCAGGTTTTCTTGTTTCTTTGGGCGCCGTCGATTGCTTAGCTCTATGCACCAAAACCCTGGAGCTGCTGAAAAGTTCCTTGTCCCCCTTCTGCAAGCTATGGTGCCAGACAGAGAAGAAGCAAGAGATATTTACAATGAAATTCTATCAGAAATACACCAGTGTCCCCTGCAGAAAGTGAGTAAATGATCTTTGAGCTGTTTCCTGTTTGTCTGATGGGAAGAAACTCAGGTAATTTGGTTTTTTTTTTCCTCTTTTGTTCACAGTATTTGACTCTGAACCCTCCCTGCCACGCCCCATCTCTCTCTGCAGTTTGCCGTGTGGCAGAACAGAAGAGCTGGGAAGGCTTCAGGCCATCCCAGTTGCTTTCCCCCTTGGAGGCACAGCATATGGGCACCCAGGAGCTGAATCGCAGACTGGCCTGGTCCTACTGCACACTCTCAGCTGAAAGTTTCCAGCCCCAACTGGTATGTGCCTCCTTCTCTTTCCTGTCTGTGTCTTGAGAGCTCCTGCTTCTCACCATGCCTTCCAGCACCCTGTCCATTGCATGCCTCTTCCTCCTTTGAGGGAACAATGTTGATTTTCTCACTGTGGCATGTGGAAAACAGACTGAATTTGAGCTGCTGCTACACACACTTTGATTTCTGGCTTTCAAGAATAGGAATTGTTTGATGCTCTTTGCAGCTTCCTTTCTGTTGTAGATACTCCTGGGTGTGCTGAGGGTCTCCTCCAGGAGCAGTTCCCTCCAGCTGCAGGACAGGAGCAGCGCACTTCGCTGTGTGATCTCCCGTAAGGATGGCAGCCCCTTTGCCCAGACTGCTCTCATAGGTATGTCCCACTAAACTGTATTTGAGGGCTGAGCTTTTGCTCTTCTGCCCTCCAGCTCCAAAACAAGGAAGAGATGCTGTGTGGAGATGCTGAACTGTCACTGCCTGACCTCGTGACTTTAAAATGAGGATATTGGCCTTACTGGTTTTATGTTCTCTTTTTATTTAGCTCAGCTCTTTTTTCTGATTTGTTTGCAGGATCACTCTTGCGGGTGGAAAACTACCAGCTTGTAGTGGAGAGATTCCTTAAGACTGATTTTCCCTCCTGGGAACACCTGGAAAATCTGGAGCATGTGAGAGAGAAAAAAAATATGTGAGTCCCTTTATTCAGTGTGCAGGTAAAATAATCACTTTCCAGCTCCTTGAGTGTTTTGGACTATGGTTAAGCCTTCTTACCAACATAGCATTTCAGTGCCAAAGCACCCATTCTTTGCTATTTGCATAAAATGAGCTCTTTCTCAGCAAGCCACCATCTCCATTTTGTTCAGAGTACTTGCAGCCTGGGAGCGGCCCTCCACTTCACTCTTTCCCACTGCTCCTGCTGAGTACCTGTGGGGCACTCACCAGATGTGTTTTTCCCAGATAAGTGTTTGTTTAGGACAGCCACATGTCAGGAATAGGGAGTTTCACTGTTACCATTTGTCATTTCAGTGTCTATGTGCAGTTCTACTTGGAGGATGTGCAGGTTCTCCATGCTGCTGAAGGACAAATCCAGAAAGGCCTTAGGAGTGGAAACAGCTCCTCTTTGAGGAATAAGAAAGATGTCAGCACAGCATCTGAGCTGGAAACCCCAGAGGCAAAAATGCTGAAATTGGAGGATCCCAATGCAGATACTGGCAGAGATGAGAACTGTCAGGGGGGCCCGAGCAGCCCCATAACAACGAGCTGTGTATCTCAGCTGTTCTTGGTCACCCAGAAAGAGGGTCTCATGTCACGCAATTACCAGCTGCCTGCAGAAGGAGATAAAGAAGAACATGAGCTGCAGTGCTGTTTCCAGGCCACAGTGCTGTGGCTGGGCAGACCACAGCTCTGGAGCCACCCTAGAGAAACTGGGAACCTGTTGGAGCTGGAGGACACTGGCTGTGGTGGAAAAGAGGATGTGACGCAGCAAGAAGTGAGGCAGCTTTGGGGTGTGGTTCGAAAAGTCTGGGAGCTGGCTCCTCTCAAGTGAGCCTGTGGGGTAATTTAGTATCAATGGGAAAGTGATTTTTGTGTTGGGTGCCTTTGTGTGTTTGTGCCAGCAAATTCCTTCTTGCACCCCAAGCAAGTTCCATCTTCTCTCCGTCACCTTCCTGTAAATGCGTGCCTTCTCTTGTCAATCAAGACATCCTCTGGGCTGGGCTTGCTCTCTTTTTACTGTGTTTTCCATTCCATACCTAACAGTTCCCATCACCTTCTCTCTCTCTCTCTTTCTCGTCCCTTTCCCCAGCAGGCACTACTGCTGTTTCTGGGGAGGTCTCTGCGATGGTTTCCATTCCTGCACGTGGACGGACTGTATCGCTTCACTGTGCCCTGCTGCTCGGTAAGAGACAACTTGTTGTGCTGTTCTCTCTTGGAGACTTCTGCTGAGCTGCATGTGGGAGTTGAGGAGTCAGAGGGTGACTAAGCTGTTTTCAAGGTTTGGAATTTCCTTCTGTCGTTCCAAGAAACTGCTTTCGTTCTGTGTTTGATTAAAATTCTCAGAGCTCTGAGTTCAGTGGATTTTTTTTTCTTTTGTAAACCATTGTTCTTCACTTTTTCCCTATTGAACTTTAATCTTCTTCTTTCTAATAGTCTTCTGCCTTGCCTTATCACTCTTATCTCAGGACTTGGAAGTGTTTTACAAGCTCTGTTCTCCACCTGTGCCATCCACATTCCTGAGCAGGACATCGTGCCCCCTGTGCCTGCTTGTCCAAGATAACTGGCACTTAGAGCATAAGACCTGGATCTCCTGTCTGCCTGAGCACCAGGTATGCAGTGCCTTATTGCACAGGGCTTTCACAGGCTACTTGTAGGTCTCTCCAGAACTAGCTAGAAATTATCAATGTACAGTATCTTGTTGGTGAGACTGTTCTGCTCTAAGTTCCATCAGAGCCTGCTGCTGGGCTTCACATCTTCCTGCTTCAGAATTCATCTGAGAGGAAGCATGAGTTGCTTGACCTAGCTCTGAGCAATCAGAGCTTTTCCTTTCTGCTCTGGCTGGGATTGCTTGTAAACTGTAACCCATCTGAGGCTGTGTCTCCCTCACTTGTAGCTGACAGCCCTGTCAGTGCTGACAGGCATGGACCAGAGAACTGCCTCCATCCCAGAAGTGCTTAGCAGCAGGTATGTTGGTCTGCCCCAAATTGCAAGTGACTGTGTCTTAGGGAATAGCTCTGTGGTAATTTTTATTGGAAAGTGCTATATTAAAGTGCAATGAAATACCCACCCAGAATATGGTTTGGAAAATCTGTGTGCAAGTAGTTCAGACTTCTCCCATCCTGGTTATTTAAGGTAAAGGGATTGCAGGTGACAAAACTGCAAAATGGTGTCCAGAAGATTGTTTTGCTACTGCTGGTGTGGACTAAGCCCCAAAGGTGTCTCCCAGATTCCTGTCAGAAGTGGAAACAAGCACAGCAGGGAAAAGCAGGCTGAATGTATATTTTTGGGGTTTTTTTGTTTTAGATTTTTTTTAGCATACCTTGCTCAAACACATAATAAACTTAGAACTTTTCCATTCAAAGCATGTTTAATCTGGGGTGATATGTATGTACACTGGATTTTTCACCAGTGCTTTATGAAAAACTCTGGGTTTTTTGCTTGGCTTCTTCATCTAATTCAGAAAAACAATTAGGAGTTTAGCAGAGAGGAAGGCTGTAGTGCCTTACCCTTCATCTTCACTGCTGAGCCTGAAGCAGCAGAAAGCAAGGTAAAGGGGCCTCTTGTCCCTAGGAGGGGTAGGCTGCAGCAAGCTGCCCTTTAATCCAGTAGCTCAGGTGCTCAAGGGCAGGTTCCCCAGAAACTGGGCTTAACCAACAGTGCTCCACTTTGTTGCAATCTTGAAGTCAGGCCTTCTTCCACTCCCTTTCATTTCAGGCGGGACAAAAATCCTGGTCTGCTCTCAGTTTCACAGGTTCCCTTGTTTCTTTCTGTGGTGAGGTCGTGGAGAGGACCTTGTGTGCCTCTCCCAAGAATGAGAAGCCACCTGGCCATCCAAAGCAGACAGGTAAGATTGTGGCAGCCTGTTGAGAAGCAACAGACTGGGTCTTCTTTTTGTTTCAGAGAGCCAGCGCACTTGGCTAAGTGTGCTGCTGTGTCTGGGAATAGTGGAAGTATGCCAGGATGTCACATCCTGTTGCATGTCAAAGGCTTGGAAACTGCACACTGTGTATGTGGAGATGGGCATGCAGTATCCAGAAAACCTGGGAGGTGGAACAGTGACAGCCTCATCATGATGGGAGGAAGAGCCTCTCTAGCAGGCCCAG
This sequence comes from Camarhynchus parvulus, assembly GCF_901933205.1. NCBI lineage: Eukaryota > Metazoa > Chordata > Aves > Passeriformes > Thraupidae > Camarhynchus > Camarhynchus parvulus. Next base: position 89,943,997 of record NC_044571.1, on the reverse strand, counting down.
CTCAGTGACAGGCCATGCTGCCTGTGTGAGTGAGCTCATGCTCTGTGTGGTTCTGTGCCTCCTCAGGGACTCTGCTGTCCAGGGATCACAGTGTGAAGCTCAGCGTCTCAGCTGCTCCAGGCTCCCCTGTTGTGATGGACATTTACATTACTGCCACCTACCTGCAGCACCTCAGGGGCTTGCTACCTGGAGCCAAGATTCTCTTCCAGAACTTGGAACGCAAGATCTCAAGGTGCTCTTGTCTTTAGAGCCCTGACCTCTCTTACTGTCTTTGAAACCATCTCTTAATCTGACCTCCCATGTGGACTTGTCCAAACCTTCATGTCTCCCAATCCCTTGCCATAAATTATTTTCCTACCATGTTACAAATGAAGATCAGCCCAGCCATCCCAAGAAAACTTGATTGTTTGGTTTCTGTGAGCTCTTTCTGACGTCTGCTCTTTCATATTGCAGATTCCATAATGTTTATTGCACATACATTGCCTCCAGCTGTGTGAGCATCCTATCTCTGCCAGCTTCTCACCTACCTTTTCCTTCTAGGTAAGTGTTGAGTCTGTTCTCATGATAGAGTGTCCAAAGAAAGGCTTCTATGTTCCAAGCTTCTCAAATTGCTCTTTCTTCTAGTCCTGCAGGAGAAGCCTCATCCCCTTCACTAGTGCTTCTGTCCAGCTTGAGGCCTCAGCTGCAAAATGTGGCCCAGGCCCGGATTTTATGCCACTTGTCCTGCGTACTGACTGTGTGCCTGCAATGGATTTGCTCACTTTGCAGCTGCATCTTCAAAGAGGTATTCAAGCTTCCACAAACATAATTTGTGAGAGGTCTTGCAGATTTTTTACTCTCACACATCCTTTGCTACCACGTAGAAGAAATGAGAGTTCCTATCTCAATTACAAACCCTCTTTCCAGTGTCTGAGAAGGACTTGCATATTAGAAAGGGACCAGAGTGATAACTGATTAGAAGTGTGTATCTGATGTCAGGCAGGCTGGCAGCTAGGACTGAGGGTGAAGTGGGGACACTGAAGAGGACAATCCTACTCTGTTAATGCTCTGCTCTTCCCATGTTCACTGCTATTTGGGATCAGCACCTTGCAGCAAGGTGATTTTTCTCCCCATATAAACTTTTCCTAGGACAGTCACTGGAAATGCAGTGAAATTCTTTACACTTTTGCCTACTTAATTAGAGAAGGATTAAAATAAGCAGTGGCCCTTCCCCTTCTCACTTACACCCATACATAGCTGTAGCTTTGTTCTTCCTTCAGGGGAGGTGCACCCGACACAATCCTCCATGTCCATCACAAACAGGAGTGAGGCAAGCCAGTGCACGGTAACTGCTGTAGGGATTGGCTGTGGGAAGTGGGAGGAGGAGAGAGCAAATTATACCACAAACTGGAGGGGGAAAATAATATCAAGGATGGGATGTGGACACAACAGCAAAGATGGAGTTATCACATCTTCTGAGATGTGAACAAACTCTCTACTGAGATGTTTTCTGGGGTGTGGCCCTTGAGAGGGAGCAGGATCCTGCCCTCCTGATCCCAGCCTGCTTGCTCTCTGCACAGGGTGCTGGTGGAGGATGGAACAGGTGAAGCTGTGGTGCTGTGCAGGAATGAACATGTGGCAGCAGTGCTGGGCCTGAGCCTTCTCGAGTGGGAAGCTGTGCAGAACTGTGTGCAGAGCAGGGGCAGCGTGTGCATTCAGCATGGGGAAGCTCCTGGAACAGGGGTGAGTGGGCTATTCCAGCAGCAATTGCAGCCTGCTGGACAGGATTTCCCTTTGCTCTGGGTGTTGCAGAGCCTCCCTGCCTCCCACTGAACACTCATTGGCAACATGCTCTCTCCTTCCTCAGTGTCTAGAGGAACCTGAGGATCTTGTTGCTTGTTACCTAAGGAGTCTGTGCAGAAGTCCTCTCATATGTCGCCCTATCCTGTTGGATTTCAGCCTAGACAGGAAGCCCTCCAAGATCCTGCAGCCTGGTAAGCAACTACTGCTGGCTTTTGTAATATTTAGTGTGGGAAGAAAGGGAGGAGGCATCTCACCAGGCTGGAAAAGGAGAGGTGCCTTCACTGCCCATCATAGCAAGATCTTTGAAGGATTTTCCTGGAATTTTGTATTCTGTAGTGTAGAACTAATTTGTGTCTTAGTAGATCCATGGCTATAAAAATAGAGAAATAATATTATGGAAATTCCTAAAACAACATAGGATAAATTTTTCTACTTCACACAGAAACATAAAACTGTTCTTGAGAAAGATTCCCAGTCCTTGTCTGGGACAGGAATCTGATCAGCCAGAGTTACTGTGCAGACTTCTCAAATCAAGTGGGTTTTGACTGTAGATAGGACAGCATGTAGGGTCAATAGCAGGCCTGAAAATCCTCACCTGGAAATCAGCACTGAAGTGTTTTGAATTCATGAGTACTGAGGTCTGAGCTCATGCTGCCACAACTGTGCAATTGCTGTGTTAAGGGGACATTCTTCACACCAATTCTTCACACTGTTTGCACAAGTACCTAGAGCTTAAGTTTGAGTGCAGGTGCTGCAGGGGTTGGTTTGCTAAGCTCACCAGAGGATGCTCTGCAGTGGAGAATTTCTGGCTGTCATGTACACTGCCTGTAAAGGCAGGTTGCTGATACTGATAGAGGATACAAAGCTCAGAGCATCAGCTCTGTGAGCACACAGTTCATAGCATTTCACAGTGTAGAATGTCTGTTTCCTGCAGGTTTGGAGGGATGCTGGCAGAATGCATTCCTCTACCTACATCCTGGAGTCATTCATCATGCTGTCCTTTGAGGTTTGGCAGATGCCAAGCAGCTGCTCCAAGGCCTTCCCTCCCCCAGCAGCTTGTGCAGCTGTGGGCTAGAGCATAGCCAGAGCTCTGCACTGAGTTGTTACCCCTTGTGTCCTTCCCCTGCAGCTCCCCTGCAGCTGCGGAACTTTCGCTGTGGTGAAGTGGAGTTCGTGTCACGAGTGGGGCCTCGTCCGAGCCTGCTGTGCCTGAAGGTGGAGGAAGTGGGACAAGATGCCTTAGGATACCTGAACAGCCAGAGGATGAGCAGGACATCCAGTTCCTGCTGAGTGGGAGCCACTGCTTAATATCTCTCCCAGTGGGAGAGGAATTATGGAAATACCAACTGCGATCGGGAGCTTTTTTTAATCTCCTTTCAGTGGGAGCACAAGCCTGTGAGCACCCAGGGTGAAGGGTGCAGTCAAGCAACTGCTGTGACTTGTGGAATTCCTGAATGGCACTCTGGGCCATTGTCAACCAGTGACTTTGGGCTACATTTTGGAAGAGAGATGTTCAGTGCTTCCTATGTGACAGGTCTTGCCTTGGGCCTAGGGCACACAGTGTGTGCCTTTTGTGTGGTAGTATCTACTAAATAAAGCTATGAAAATATTACTTAAAGAACACTGTATCTGTTTTGGTATCTATTTTAGTATTCAGGTTTACTTGCTATATGGTGACCATTAACAAAACTATACAGTTCCCACAGGGTATGGTCTTCTTAACCTAATTGAAATAATTAAAATTACACTCTTAAAGCATCTCCTTCAAGAAAAAAAGGGAAGTGAGCAAGCTGCTGTTTGGAGACTAAATCACAGTGTTAAATGACAAGATTATTTGGGCATTGTTTTTCAGTTTATCAGGAGCAGCCTGAACATTAGGTGGGGCTGGTAAGAGGCAGGCACTGAGCTGTGATACAGGCAGTGGTTTTACTGAGCATGAATGGAGTGTCTTCCCTCTCAAGGCCTGCTGTCCACTTCTGAGACCAAAGTGTGAGTGGCACAAGACCTGATAGATGCCACCATTCAGTAACGTTGTGAGACTCCATCCTAAAAGGTTGACAAAATAGCTTAAAGCTGAAGTCTTTGCAAATGTTGCTGTGATAGCCTTTCTTTCTGTGGGTGCTTTCTGCAGAACAGAAAAGATTTTACTAAATCGTCTCTCCACCCTCCAGAAAGAAAGCAAAACAAAACCAAAAAAACCCCAAAATAAACTATCTCAGCCTGAGGAAAATGTTGACTGTAAATGATAAGACAAAGATTAAAATCTGGTTAAAAAGTGCAACTGAAAGTAGTCTAGTAATATGAATACCACAGTAGCAGACAGATATAGATAGGAAGTACCTGATAACACTTAAAAAACAAAAAAGAAAAATTCAGCTCTATTGTTATATCTGGGTTTAATAACTTGAAGCTTCCAGTAGTATCTTACTAGTCTCCTTTTCCTCCTCATGCTGTTTGTTAGTTTTCTGTCTGCTGTCTGCTTATCTGTTCCTCTTTCATTTCACATTACAACTGCAACCATCACTCTTCATACAGGACTTTAGATGTGGTTTGTCTTTGCCAGGATATTCCAAGCCTGCTGGCAGTTTTCTAACCCATTGCTGTTCTACCATTCACATCTTTTTCAGCAGAGGAGTTTGATTTTAGCACCCCAAGAAGATGAAGGAGGTTAACTGCATCTCTTATTTACAGTTTTATTAGTACAGTCAGAGAATCACAAGACAAGAGATGGGTGAATCAAATCTGTTTGGGGGGAGTTAAGATTTGCTTGCTTTTAATACTCTGAAGGAGCTATTCTCAGCTTTATTGCGGGAAACCCTTTTCCTGTTTGTGTCTGAACTTCTGCCCATGATCAGAGTTCTGGTCACTGTGTTAGATCAGACAAGGGAACATATCTTGTCCTACAATCAGAACTTTTCCTTTATGCAATTCTCCTTATCACATTCCTTGCTCTCTTTGTGAAGCCAAACAAAGTATCCTGTTGTTGGTGTGGGTAAGAAATGATAACACAGGAAAAATCAGCTAATTTCATGTTTGTACTACAGAGTACTCTGGAACCAGCAGGAACTCCTAAAGCCCTCAGTGCCATTGTGAGGAAAGCCTGAGTGAGTCCTGCCATCAACGTAACTGTAATACCTGTTCTGTGTGGAAGGACAGACATGTTCCTTTCAGATGATTTTCTTTAGCTCACCCTTTCACCAGTTCACCTCCAGGTCCTACCAGCCAAAGCCAATAAATACTGAAGGCAGCTGTCCTGTGCTTTGGCTGTGTAAGCCCTCCTTATTCCAGGTCTGCAGGGAATTGCTGAGGCTGGCAGCTCCCTCTAGCCATGTTCAAGGTGTCTGTAGTATTTACTGGAGAGGCTTGTACTGTAGCAGGTCTTGTGAGCAGGGAGGGAGAGGAAAAAGTCCGTGCTGCCTTCCAGCCATGAACTGCAGCCCAGGTCCAGAGGATGCCCAGGCAAGAAAATGGGACAAGTAAGAGCTGACAGTTGATGGTGCAAGAGAAGGATCTCTGTGGTTGCAGAAAGTGATGGGAGAAGCCCGTGGGAGGGACAAGCCATGTGTCCCACCTAAAGGTGGGGATGGGGAAAGGATGGGCAGAGGGGAGATGCTCTCCCATTCTGGCAGGGTTGAGATAGGTCTGCTGCTCTAGCCAAACTCCCTAAGAGGGCCTCCATATATTGTATGTATATGAGTTTCTCTTCCCAAGCTTACCTGCAGGTCCAGCAGAGTTCCCAATTGCTTCACAGAGGCTTTATATTGACAGCAGGTACAAGGGAAGCAGAAGCATCCAGTGACAGGCTGGCAAGGAGGATGACACTGACTCTGCATTCAGGTTCACCAGCTGCAAGTTGGTCGCCTTCGTAGTGCTGAAATCTGTAGCAGAAGAATTGTGAGAGGCTACCAGAACAGGAACACAGCAGGGAAGGCAAAAAAAGTGTGCATTTATTCTTTCCCAATTTTCTGAATATGGATGAAGGTAGACCCTGCCTCTTGTACTGGAGACCAATTGCAATGAAGTCCTGGCTATAGAAGCATTATGGTCCTTCTCATGTAGAACAGGAGAAGATACTCAGGACCTTTGTAAACTTGGTTTTCTGTGAGTAAAATGGCTTTTAAAATAAAGGGATTGGGCTGGAGTCAGGGGTATTGTCACCAATAACTGCTAAAGGGGCCTGTTTGTTTGGTGCACAAATGGGATCTAAGATGAACTGGCTAAAGAAAGTGTCAAAAGATGTGGGGTTTGGTTGGTTGGTTTGGTTTTGGTTAACATTCCAAGCAATGCACTCCTTTGAAGTGTGTCCCTCTTTCTGGTCTACTGGCAGTTCTGTCCCCAAGCCAAGGTGACAATACCACAAGAAGCATGAGATAGCAGGAGCAAACAGACCCTTTCATTCATCCCAGGGACAGAGAAGTGGTTGGATTAGCCATGCTTTCAGTCCCTTCCTTGCCTGACACAGCTGCTGCAGGAACCCCCAGGTGCACCAGGAACACTGCTGAAACTCTCCTCTCCCCTGTGCCTGTGGTCTCGGGGCGCTGTCAAACCCTACCTGTCACTCTGATGTTGACCACAGCCTTGGCAATGCTGTTTTCAATCACGCAGGTGTAGGTGGCATTAGCAGTGATGTTGTGCAGGAGGGAAACCACCTTCACAGTGATGTTTTCGGGGTTCAGCTGGTAGCTGGTGTTGGCAGCATGGGGCAGGTGCTCCCCAGTGTCACCACAGGCCATCCAGTGTACAGCAGGGCGAGGGAACCAGTGTGGGGCTTTGCACTGCAGCATCTCCCCATGGCTGCCGTGCTCCACCTGCATCACGGGCATGCTGAAGGCTTTGGGAGGGAAAACAGGGAGACACTCAAAACAAGGCAAGTGATAGGAACTGGGCATGAAATACCCAACTGCATCTACCAGTCCCAGGTATTTCTAGGCTGCTTGCTGCTTGGCATCACAGCATTGCCTGGAGCCAAGCCAGAAACAGGCTCAGACAGAGCTCTGTACAGGTTGGGCAATGGGAGGACGAGTACAAGGGATCCAAGGACTCCTAGGACATAGCAGTCCAGCTTGACAGGATCTGCTGAGGTCGTGACGCAGCTTTAGTGTCTTTTAGTTATTCTTAATAATGGGGGAAAGATGATTCACCCTCTCCACTCACTGAGAAGGGGGCCTGACCAACACCTACAGCTTCACAGAATCATTAAGGTTGGAAGAGACCTTTAAGATCAAGTCCAACTGTTAACCCAGCATTAAGTCCACAACTATATCATAACCATAAATGCATTTATCTTAAATCTCTAGGGATAGTAGGTGACTCCACTACATCCCTGGGCAGCCTGTTCCAGGGCTTGATAACACTTTCCATGAGCAAATGTTTCTTAATATTAAATCTAAACTTCCCCTGGGGCAACTTGAAGCCATTTTCTCTCCTGAGCAATCCCCTGCAGACCTGGAATAAGAAGGGCTTACACAGCCAAAGCACAGGACAGCTGCCTTCAGTATTTGTCCACTTTTCTTTTGGGTGGTAGGACCTGGAGGTGAGCTGGTATAAGGATGAGTTAAGAAAATCAGCTGAAAGGAGCATGTCTATCTTTCCACACAGAACAGGTATTATAGCCATGCTGGAAATAAAACCCATTACAACATTTCACATGTTCTTTCTAATGCCTTTTCTGTGTGGATTACTTTAAACATCCAATCAAGCAACACAAAAGTAGGCAGAGCCACAAGGTTTCAAGGAGGGATAGGGGACCAAGTCTCCATGGAACATTTGCAACTCTCAGGCTTGCAAAACCCTCTTTCACTTGGAGAGGTCTGAAGGCTTTTCCTCACCCAATCTGAGCTGTAGGACAGCAATTCTGGCCACAGGGATGAGAGGGAGGGAGCAAAGACTGAAGTCTGGAGGAGACCCTCAAGGGGTTCATCCCTCAGCCTCAACATGAGGTGACCGCTTAGGAGGTGACTTGTTATTACGGCTAAATTCATCTCACTGGAAGAGGCTGAAGACCTGGTGGTTTCCAGATCTCTCCTGGAGGACTGACTCTTGTAAATATGTAACATTTCAGGTAAGTATGATATCAGAGGTTTGTTGCTTTGGTAGTAATTTTAAAAAACAAAATACTTCAGAAAAACTGAGAAAAATATATTAAATACACTACAGTTTTTACTATGCAGCACTTCTGGCCGGAGATACATCCTAATTCTAGAGAGAAAAAGCTACCATGTTATCAAGATTATAACCTTTTCTGGAACAAGGGTGTCAAAAGAGGGGTTAAGGCCATAAATATCCTTGTAAAAGCCAGAAATACACCCTCCTCAGGGGTGTAGCAAAATCATAAGGTTCAACCAAGCCACAGTAGCGTGTGTTTTGCAGCAGGATTTTGCTCCTTGTAGCCCTCACCTCCTGTCCTGTAGCGCAGCACCGCTGCCCCGCTCCCTCTGGCTGTGGTGACAGAGCACTGGTAGGAGCCGGCATCGGAGAGCTGCACATCCCTCAGCTCCAGGGAAGCATTCCCGCCGATCACCTGGTCTACAAACACAGCCGTGCGGCCCTGAAATGATGGATCCTGCTCCTGCAGGTGGTCCTTCCCTTCCTTAAACTCGTGAACCAGCCCAGCTACCCCCTCCTTGGCCCACTGGATTGCTATGCTGTCCATCCGGATGTCGGGCTCGAAAGAGCAGCCCAGGACACTGCGCTGGCCAATGTTCCCTGGAGACGTCAGTGCCGTCACACTGATGGAGTGTTTTCCTGCAAGGAGAGAGCAAGGAGGCTGGAGAAAGGTGAGGCAGCAAGCCTGGAGAAAGGCCAGACTGCCCTGTGGCTGTCGTGGACCAAGCCTGAGGCTGAACAGTCACTGGCACACAGCAAGGCCCCAGTGGCTGCTACCAGTGCTGCTAGTAGAGGCCAGCTCCTGTGGATTGTATGCCATAATAAAGCACAGGAGTACTTCTGTAGCAAAAGAGTGCTTCAAAAAGTAGCTCTTCTTACTTGTTTGAGAAGAGTTCATGTGGTATTTTCTTGTTTACTTATATGTATCAGGGATTTTCCTCTTTGCAGCTGCCAGAAAAGTATGATTTTTATGTCTTTTCTTAGTCAGGACCTCCCTTTATGCAATATAAATGTGATTGGAAGGCATAATGCTGGCAGAGAAACAGCAGCTCTTTCCCCCTTACTGAAATCCAAACATTTTTCTTTTGTTTAAGAAAAGTGAGCATCTGAAATCCTAAGCTGCAAGCCTGAGAATTCCCAGAGCCAGGCCCTCTTCCCCATGCAGCCCTTTCCTACCCATCCTCACTCAGCACATTCCAAGGAAGCTGCATTTTGGCCAACACCAAAACAACACATTTTTGTTGTCTCTGAGGGTCCTGGGAAAGGCACCCCATCCTGGCAGATGCTCTCTGATTTCACAATAAATAGCATCCCATCATCTCATCCTATCTAGGAGAAGGAGCAGAGAATGTGCAGGACTTTATGTGTAGGTTTGGGGCTCCAAGCCCAAGGGAATTTCAGGTGCCACAGCACTACACCTCCAGCAGCACAGGCTGTGCTACACCTACCTAGCCTTTGTTAAAGGGTGGTGGGTGGCACTTCCACACATGGTCACACCTCAGCCTGTGCATGGGATGGACACACAGAAGTAGAGGCAGGGCAGAAGTTCATCATCCCACCAGTCCCACTGCAAGAAATCTGAGCAGTCACACACCTGAGACACCAAAACCAATGATCAGGGCGATCACTGCAGCCAGGATGACAATGACTGTAGTCATGCTGTTGGGGAAAAAGGAAAGGACAGCATTAGCACAGAGCCCACCTCCTTCACAGCCCATGCCATACTGTCCATCTGCAGAGCTGTCTGCAGGAAGGAGGGGGAGGCAGGTGAGCCACAGACCCAGAATGAGGCAGATGGGTAAAGCACATCACCTCAACAGGGATGAACATTCAGCTGAGCAGCCCTTGTCATCAACAGTGGGGACCATGTGGCAGGAGACCCAGGCTTGGCCTTTGAGAGCAGTGCAGCATGCTTCTCTCTGCATTCCCTGTTGCATAAGCAAGTCAGGCAGTGCCTGCTGGTGCTTGTGAGTGACCAGGGAGTGAGCAAAGCCCCTGAGCCCAGGAGACACCAGGTACAAGGCAGGGAATGTGCAGGAGGAGTCTGGAAACACGGCCATTTTTTTGAGCTGGCTGGATTTGGGATGCTCCATGTGGAGATGGGTAATCGGCTGTTAACTGGGAAACTGAAGAGGAGAGGACCACTTGCCAAGCCACACAGGTGAAGCAGCCATGCCAGAGGAGAAGAAAGGCAGCATGTCATGGATCAGCACAGCTCCTTGCCAAGCACAAGCTCTCTGGCACAGCCCAGCTTGGACAGACCCAGAAGCACAGCTGGCTGTAGACCCCCACCACAGCCAGTGGAGCTGTCACAGGCACATTTCCCTGTGGACTGAGGGGTTGTGGCAGCAAACTCAGCTCCCAGCCAGAGAAAGCCCTGAAGCAGCTCCCCACAAATCCCACAGGTACCTCCTGGGGCTCGTGCCCAGCAGTCTCACAGAGACTCCTCACAGAGGAGAAGCCCAGAGAGGTGCAGGCTGTGAGAGGTCACAGCCTTTTGCCCACACAAAACCAGCTGCTCTCCTTCAGCAGCGTTTACTGGTTTGCAGCACACTTTGCCAACACAAAGCTGATGGGCAGCCTCCTGCAGGACAGTCCATCATGTCCCTACAACCATGGACTCCTCCCATCACTGATGTGTGCCTGCATCTGTGACTTGCTCAGTTTCCACAGATGCCACGATCACAGGGCTGATATGGAGCTCCAGAGAATCACACCATGTGAACAAGCCTCTCCCACAGGGAGCAGCAGGGAAGGGAGAAAGGGAAGAGGGAATAGAGAAAAAGGGAGATGTTGCAGACTTGTTTGACCTCCCACTGTCTCCCTTGCATCCTCATCCTTAAAGCCAGAGGGAAGTTGTCTGAGGAAGCCCTGTTTGCACATGCTCAGAAGGGTACCAAAATATGTGGTACCTCCACATAAGGGCTCACACAAATCCATTTACACATTCACATCCATACCAAGCTCTGCCTAGATGCCCTCAGAGCTGGGAGATGTCACGTTTGGCTTCTTCCCCTTTGTCACTAGCTTTCAGTCATGGCTGGGATGAACAGCAGTTCCCCATCTAATCCCTCAAGGTGGATCACAGCTGACCCTACTGTGAGAAAAGCCATGGATATCATCCAACCATGGGCACCAGGCAGCTGGAGACCCAGGCACTGCCTCTCCCAGGGGCCTGCAGGATGGGGACTTTGATGGCTCCTGTGGATCCTGCAGTGTGACAGCTTTCAGCAAAGCCTTGCCATGTCCCACAGGACTCCCAAGTCACTCAAGGTCCCAGCCAGGCTCACTGTGGGACAGCCTGAGCTTTCCTGTCCTGGGGAAGATGGCAAGTGTTATATATACACTTGAATAACACCCATCTCCTTGAGGAGCTCTACCAATTTCCATGCTGGGAATTGATCCCAGAGTGAGATAGCTGCTATAAACTCAGCCAAGGTTGTCATGACAAGCCTCTGTTCTCACACCTGGGAAGCACAAAACAAGTAGCAGCCACACTGTGCTGACTCACAACAGTTGTGGTTCATCTTTATTCCCATATCTTACAATCCCTCTTCCCAAGGACAGGCAGGGAAGAAAGTGCTCAGAGTCGAGGGATGCTGCCAGGGGGTTACAGTAAATGCTAGGAGGCATGGCAGAAGGACGAGTAGCCAGGATGTCCTCCTGTGCAGTCCCTGAATGCTTCAAGTGCCACCACACTTGCCTCTGGTCCTTGAAAGGACCCTCTGGCCTGAACACCACCTGTGCCCTGACACCCTTCTGTCCAAAACCATCCTCAGCTTACTCACAGACAAACACAAACCAGCACAAACAGGCCACACCAACGCTTTTGTCCTGCTCTGGTGCCGCTTGCCCCCATGGCTGCAAAGCATTGCTGGCTTTGCACTCAGAGAGCAGCTACCCACCCTGCTCCAGAGCACCAGCAGGGCTGATTGGAAAAGCTGCTCCTTTGTCACAGGGGGAATGACAATTTTGGGTGTACAGATGCCACTGCCTACTTCAACATCCCTTGTGAGGGACAAGGAGAAATTAGTCCCTCTGGAGCTTCCTCTGCAGAAACTGCAAGATGCAGGAACCACAAGATCTTTACAAACATTTGCTGTGTGCCCACCATGTGTAATGAGTAGATCTGGCATGCAGAGTCAATGAGAGGAACCTGGCATCCTAGCCACATGCTGGTGGTAGCTGTGTCTTGCAGCACTCCAGTTCAAGCACTCCAAGCAAGAAGCAATATTCTGTGCCTCAGCACCCCTGGTACCTCCAGTGTTTTAAAGGCACAGAAACAGACTGATGTGGGCGGCTGAGGTGCACCAGTTGGAGCCCTGACACCACTCTCGGTTCACAGTGCCAATTTGGCAGCCTGTGGGATGCTGCTCTGTGCCTCCTATCCTATTTTCCATAGTCTTGTTCCTCACCAGTAAAACTTGGAATCAAATTTGGCATTAAAAGAATCCATTGATTCCCTGCCTGAATGCTGCTGATCACAGCCCAGGGACAGGGAGAGGCTCACAGCCTGGCTGTGATAGGCAACAGTCCTAATTCTCCAGATGTCTAGCTCCACTTGGACTAAGCTTTCCCTCAGGAATGGGCTTAGAGGGTCAAAAGAACTGGAGGATTAGGATATTGAGGGTCCCTTGCCTTCCTCTTTATAGCAGTTTACTTTGGAAAAAAAATGGCAGTGGTAACCCAAAACAAAAGGGTTTCTATTCCAATATGCAGCTGACGATTGCAGAACCCAACTTTCTTCAGCACTTCAGGGAGTTTTGTTGTTGTTGTTGTTTTCGTTGGAGATTTTTTTGGTTTTGGTTTTGTTTCCTTGGTTGGTTTTGGTTTTTTCCTGAAATCAGCAGAAATCTCCCACTGCTTCTCTGAAACTTCCTGGAAAATTCACTCCCCTCTCTCTGGTCTGTTTCTGCATTTCAGGACTAGCCTGAAGAGCAAATGTCCCTGAAGGAAGCCTGCTTCTCCCAGTAAACTGCTGCTGCTGCTTGGCAGAGCAGGAGGAAGGGTTTCACAGCAGTAAGGTATAGATAAGCATTTTTTCACACCCATCAGTTATTAAATTTCCCTGACAAAAGCTGACTGGGCTGCCTCTTGAGAATAACAGAGCTGGTTATTGCATGCATTCCAGACACATGAGGAATACAGTGCTCAGGAAATATTTACACTCTGTGTCTACAGGCAACCTCACTTCTGTCAGCGAAAAGGTACAGATAATATTGCTATTTAGTGCTTCCTTGATGCTCCATGTGGCAAGGTTCATGTGATGTCTCTTCTGTTCACACATGGCCTGTCCTTCTCCCCACTGCTGTTCCACTCCAGTAGGACAGACATTGGTAACAGTTGAAAGCTTTTTCACAGAATAAATGCCAGCAGGACTGTCTCACACACCACTGGAACTTCTGTCTCCATCCAGCCTGGGAAGTCCTGGGATGGAAAGACACAGCTTGTTGCTGTCTCTGTTCAAGCAGTGAGGTTTAGATGAAAGCTCAGTCCATGTTCACTAGAGGATGAAAACTTTGCCCTTTTATCCATCTGGTGGGGGTTATTTTCAACTAATCAGGAGATAAGGATATGAGGTAGATCTTTTCATGACTTCTTTTTCCAACTTTAGTTCACCAGCACTCAGTCAATAGCTCCAAAGGAAATGGGGTAATCGAAATGAGAGGCATAAAACACTTTGACAATGTCTTCCCAGCTCTTACTCCTGCCAGGAAACTTCTGGAGGACAGTTTCTTTCTCCCCACAGCAAGCGGATGTGATGGAAACACAAGCAACTGTCTCAGGGCCAGCAGAAGAGGAGTGCCTTCCTCAAGCCATTGAATCCCCGAAATACAACAGCAGGAATACACCCTTCCTCAAGCATTGCCACCCCTATCTACCACAGGATTCAACCCTGGGATAGCAAAATCTAGCAAATGCAGAGTTCTAGGACATGCATCTCCACTTGACTACAGCTGATGACTGCACATGGGTGTCTGATACATACATGTCCTTACAAACTGTATAAAACAAGCTGTAGAGGTATTTAAGTAGCTTGAGGGAGTGTAGTACAGGCAAGCTGCAAAGAACTGCTCTCTTGAGAGCTCCTGGCAGCACGGTGATAGATCCCAAGATTCTGAAAAATGCAATTCCTTCCCTCCCCTCTGCCAAAGCAAGTGCAGATAGTGCCATACCTCCAGAAAATGACCTGGCCTTGGGATGCCATGGTCACAGCATCTACGGAAACAAGTCAAACACCAGGAGCCTGAAGGTCCCACACGGTTCAGCACAACCCCTGCCTGTTGCATGATACATCCTCCCAAGCTGTCCTGCTTAAATAACTGCATGCAGCTAAGGAGTGGTGAGCCCAAGCACGGAGCTCTCAGGAATGAGGAAACTCTGAGTATCTCGACTCCCCCCACTCCCAGGGCAGTCATAAGCAGGGAGGCCTGGTTAGACACTGGGAAACAGGAGAGACCTCCTAACACCCATTTAAGAAACATGTCTTATTTAAGACAAACAATATTACAGGTTGTTGTTGGTAGCCAGCTAACCCTGGGGTTAAGAGTGCACAAGTGTCCCAGGAGATCTGCAGCCTGGGGCTGTGTCATAACCAGGACTAGCTCAGGTCTCCCTACAAAAATCTCCAACCACTTTCTTGGCACTGGGAAGAGAGGTCCCACCTGAGGGTCCCCCTCCTGCCCCATTCACACTTTGAGTCTCCCCTGCCTCTCTGTGCTGTGCTAAGAGGCTCCTACAAGCTCAGCAGTGCTCTCAGAGCCACACAGGTTTGGCAGCAGCCCCTTTTCTGACTGCTGTTTAATCCCACTGAACTCCTTCTGGCCAAACCACCTCTCATCCTCCCCAAAGGCAAGTTCCTGCTGCTCTTAGGTCTGCCAGGGTGGTGCACTTTGGGGCATGTAAAGGAAAGAAACTGGCACCTGCAAGGCCTTGCAGGTCTTTTTCTCTGGGTTTGGTCTCAGATGAGGCTGGGGGCAGGATGAGCAGCTCTTGGGTTGAGAAGGGCAGAGAGGTTGTGAAAGAGAAGGGAAGGCAGCTTGCACCACCATGTTCAGTTTCCCGAAAGGGAACCTGCGTATCTTGACATCTACATCTGGACTGTGTTCCGGGGAGGATGGGAAAAGGGGATTTTTGACAGTCTGTAGCTATCTCCAGCAAGTTTGGATGGTTAGTGGGAGTGAACAGCTCTCCCATGCAGAGCTGAGGATGCCCAGAGGAACTGGGAACAGTCCAGCACCTCAAAAAAACCAAACTACTTTCTCTGCAATAACCAGAGGTTATAATAAAGACCAATTAATACTGGTCAGTGGTGAAAATCAGAGAAAAAAATCATCATTATTTGTCAGCATTCTACTGATTATTAAGCCTCTCATAATTTAGCAGTACAGTACAAGAAGCCAAGAATAGCTCTAGGCCACAGTGGCCTGGTGGGAAACACACATTGAGAAATATCCTGTTGCCCTCTGTGACACTTGATTAATGGCTGTGGTGACACCTGATTTACAGCTGTGTGTGCAGCGGGCAGACAAGGTGTCCCCTTTCCACTCCAGTTAACTCCAGGTCAGCCACAGCACACCCCATTGCACAGCCAACAATTTCCACATTGGAAAAACATGTCTGCTTCTTGGGCACAGGCAGCTCCAGCAGGACCAAGGCCAGTCCCATTCCCCAGGGCAACAATACATTAATTTCTGAGCAGATCCTACGGGAGCCTACTCTTGTCTGTATCCTCATACTGCAAAAAAAAACCCCAAGAGGTCGTCAGGATACTTCCCAAAGAAACCAAGGCTCTGTGACTATATGATCTGCCCAGCTCTTACAATCTTGAATTTATTAGCAAATCCAACCAAATGTGACAGCAGGATCTCGTCCCATGTGGTCTGTGAGAGATAGGACACATCAGCTGCCTTCACTGAGGAGAAGGCAACAGCAGGCACAAAGTGCTACCAGCTTTGCTGGGCCCAGCAGCTGGTGGTACCCGACAGAAGAGTTCCCCTGCTTATGGGAAATTCACACCTCATTTCAGCATCACTGGAATGCTGCAGGAGCTATTGGTGAAGGAGAAGATGGAGTTGTGGCAAGCTGACCAGCAGCAAAGTTTGACAGAGCATTCCACAGAGGTGTAGGCAGCCAGCAAGCTGAAAGAGATGAAAGCTTTTCTTGGGGTGTGACCCAAAATGTAGGACATCTTTCCAGCCTTATGATCCCACATCTGTAACAATGATGTCAAGAGGTGCTTGAGAAGTATCACAAATGAGAACACTAGTGATCTGGAAGGAGAACTTGACACTGCCTTGTTGGCAATATCTGTCCTTAGCCTCACCTGCCTGTGAAGGGAAGCTGGGAGAAGCAGCACTCAGAACAAGCCCTCACTTCTCAAAAGAGGGGGTGCTGAGCCACCCTGGGCTGCAAACACACAAAGTCCTCCACATTGGATGTGGATCTGTCCTGACATGGCATTCCCATCAGGTGGTACACCCCTGTGAAGCACATTCAGCTGTGGGAAAAAGAAGAAGCCCATCTGAGCCAGAAGCTGCTCTGCTCCTGTGATCTTCTGGGACAAAACAGACACGGGTGGCACAAGTGCAGTCGAGTCACCAGTGCGCTTTGCCTCTCAAAGGAGAGATACCTTAGCCTGACCCTGACTCTGGAAGCACCCTACATGGAGGCTTCCTGGTTCCAGGCAATCTTCCAGGTTTACCATAATCTCTTGCTCTTCATGGTTTCTCTTCCAGCTACACTGTTTTCCCTACTGAGGGAGTAAATCCTCTTCTCTTGACTCTGAAAGCCTCTCCTCATGTTCATTTTTTTCCCAAATTTTGGAGACAGGCAATTTTATCAAGAGCTTTTGTCCTGGGAAAAGAAAAATATCAGTATCTACCAGTGCAGTCCTGTCAGCACTGCATTCATGTCTGTCTTGAAAATACCTTTATTATCTAAAGGACCAGCTGGACAGAAATAACATCATATAGCCCAGCAGACTAACTACACTTCCTAATGCACCCCCTGACCCAGGTGTTTACCAACACAGCACTGGAAGCCTATCTTGGGAATGAATGTTGGGGTCCAATGTCAGACTCCAGCAGATCAGAAGGATGTATTCATTTGCAAAGTACTCTGAACTATAAAGACTGAGGCTGCTGTCAAATAATGGGAGGACACTCCGACCTAGCCCTCCCCCAAAGTGACTAAGGTCATTAAACGTCTTTTATCAAGATGGTTCAAGATATCCTCATGCACAACCAACACCAAGCTCACAGTGGTAGCTGGCCAATACTTCCTAATCCCTGGGACCAACTGGGCCTTCAAATCTAACAAGAAGAAAAAATCAATACCAGGGCCTGACCCAAGCTGTCCAAAAACTGCTCTGCCTGTATCAGATGGAGAGCTGCAGTTCCATGACGGGTTTAAATTTCATTGGTGTAATTCTGAACAAACAGCTTCTTGGAAAACATCAGCGACAGGGTGTGTAAGGGATACCTAACACAAAGAGAAAACACATTCCTCTGTCTGAGAGGACTAAGATGTTTTTAGTCAGAAATTATGTGCCTAGAAGGTAGTGCTGTCCTTATGTGTTCATTCTGCAAGACAGCATGGAGGCTCTGGGAAAAACAACACACCTAAGGGGCGGGTGGAAAGAATTAGAAAGACACAAAAAATTACGCATTTTGGTTTACATCACATTCTGCACTGAGCATTGACTCTGTACATAGCAAGGATGAGAAAAAGTTACTATTTGTTCCATCAATGGCTAACTCAAACTAAACTTCTGCTTTGAGATTTCAGACTCAGTAACCTTGAACTGCCTAACTTGGAGATTTAAACTGTCTAGCCTTCCCTGATTGTTTGACAGGTAAGCTTTCTGGATGATTTATGGAAAGCTATAAACGGCATTTGCATAAGGATATCTATCTGCTTTGCTGGGAAGAAGTTCCAAAACTGGCTTTGTCAGAGGAACAAACAACAAATGAGAGACTTCTAAGGCTGAGCAAACAAACAGACAGTGCAGGTTTCTACTATTTAAAAGCCAGCTGTCATAATGCAGAAAGCAAGACCCAATCCTTGCTGTTGACAGTGGAGCAGCATTCCTCTCCCTCCCTGAGTGACCAACCAACAGTGGGACCTTTGTGCCCAGCTCCTCAGGCAGAATTAGGAGCCCCTAGCCACACACACCTACTGGCAAGGTTACCCTCAGGGCAGTGGTGATCCCAGCCTCAATGACAGAAGTGTGTTTTGTAAAGGAAGGTATTCAGGGTGTCTGCTTCACCCAGGCAAGCAGAGGGCAGCAGGGTGGCAATTGCCCTTCCAGGGAAGTGCCTCTTCTTCCTCATCACAGATGCCATTTCCCCAGCTATGGGTTGGTAAATGCCTTGCCAAGGTTGCACAAGCCAAATCCAGGAGTTTTGCTGTGTTCCATCTCCTGTGCTCCAGTTCTGGACAGACAATTGCAAACTTGTGTCTGTGAGTCCTACTGATGCTCAGACTGCCCCCAGATCATCCCTTGGTGAGCTGGGCACTCCCCTGGCTCCCCCACCACCCCCAGCAGCACCGCGTCCCACATCATCTCCATGGAGAACAAACAGACCAGGTGAATGATACTCTGATGCCTGCTTCCATCAGTGCCAGGAGGTTTTCTGGGCCCTCCTGCAGATACATTACTAACTCTCTTTGCCTGTACTTTGCAGGCAGGGTATAATGAGACTGCAGTACACTTGGAGGAAGGGTAGGAGTTGCAAACAAAGAGCAGCTCCCAGAAGCATGACTGTGCAATGTGCACACATCCAAGGCTGGAATCCAGACATATCCAGGCATATCCAACGGGGAGGCAGAAGCCATATTCAGGTTGCCAAGCCCTTCCAAGGCATGATGACAAACCCTTTGGAATGGGCCCCAATGAGCAGCTTTAACCTCATCAAGAAGGACAGCAGAGGCTGTTGACCCTGCAGAATAGGACATATCTTGACCCTCCTGTGAGGTTACTGCTCAGAATGAGTTTCTCCTTACAGCATGTCCTCACAGGGCCCAAGTCCTCAGAAGTGTAGGCAGCAGTACAATTTCCAGAATTTGCTTCTGTTTGAGCACAAAATAACTTTGCATACACACCCCTTGGTGGAACATAAGGCACGGTTTTTATTTTCCCTCATCCCCCCTCTCTCAACTCACATCCATCACAATGTTTGCTGGCAGGAAGGCTGCGCAGGGATTGATCATATGGATCCTCATGGATCATTTGTGCTCCTGGAGCAGCCAGCAGCAGTGCCCTGGACTCCCAGGAGCTCACCTGGCTGCTCAGAGTGCCACTGTCCTGAGCAAACTCCTCTGTGAGGTGTCGCTGGGTGGTCCACACAAACACTCTGAGCTCTCCTTCACTTGTCCACAGCATGACCAATGGTGGCAGCCAGGGTGACCTTTGTGTCCGTGGCCACAGCCTTCATACCCACCTGCAAGAGAAGAGGCACCAGCAGCTCAACCCAAAGTGGGCCAGAAAATCCCAGTGTGTTATAGGCTTTGGCCCCAGGACTTTTCTAAAGTATGCTGATGAGAACACAGCATATTCAAGCCAAAACTGCCAGGACTCCATAAATAAAGAACAACTCAATAGCTGGGGAAAGCTGATGATTTCCATCCCTTTGCCTGTTGAATACAGCAAGACATGGGCATCCAGAACCCCATGCCAGCTGCTTGTGGCTATGGCCAAAGATACAGATCAAGCACAGAAAAAGGAAGAGGTCAGTTCTATCCTAAAAACACACAAACACATGATGACACATGCAGGTGAAGCACAGGGGAGATGGTTGGGATTAAACAAGTAAGGGAGTTGAACTCTTGTCCTAAAAATGGAGTGAGGCTTCTCCAGAGCTGGCCACTGTATGACACAGCCCACAAGCTCCCAACATGCCAGCACTGGAACAGGAACACTGTAGGTGCAATGCTGCTCAGCCTCACTCAGAAGGGCTGAAAGGCTGAAGTGCCCTGCCCCACCTCCCGCACAGCTGGCTCAGGTCCCTGTCTATGCGATGTGTCATAAAGCCCCTCTGTGTGTCCTGCTGCATCTCTCCCTGCTGCAGTCACCCCACCAGAACAGGTGTACACGCAGTCTACCACATTCCTGGTGCATGCCCAAGGTGGGAGTTGGGTGAGAGTATCTCCTCACACCTCTATCCACTAGGGAGGACCAGTGCAGCAAATCCTCCTGATGCCAGCAGCGTGGGGAGAGCTGAGCACCCACCTGGCATGGTGCCACCACAGGCACAGCGAACGGCTTTCTGGCCTCCGCTGGAGCAGAACGTGCAGCAGTGAAACACCCCCTGGTGCTCACGGAACTTGGGCTTCACCATCAGAGTGAAGGGAGAGCCCTGCAGGGGACAAGCAAACAGAGAGGCTGCTGTCAGATATGTCTGCATTCTCAGACACCATCTGGGTGACCCCATCAGTCACAGATCACTAAGCCCAGCCTTGAACTGCTACGTGGTAGAAATAATCCTTAAGACAGATTTGAAACAAATGTCTAAGAAAAGAAAAGTAGGTAAAGAAGAAGCAGTGCAAGAGAAACAAGAAATTCTACCTGCACATGTTGCCCTTTCACACAGACGCAGACAGCATACAAGCCTGGCTCCTCAGGGCTGTAGGAAATACAGTAGGTCCCATCACCATTATCACACACTGTTGGCTTGACTGCACTGTGAACAGTGGAGAGAAACCCAAGAGGTCAGTGACTGGCAGAAAACTGCTTTAGATGTAAACCAGAGTTTGGCCTAGATTGGCCTAGAGTGGCTCTCACACACCCCTGCTACTGTAAGCTGCAATTACCATACAAAGGAAGTCACACAAAGCCAGTTGCACTGCAAGGATTTGTAGCAACCTGCACACCGAAAAGGCAGAAGATGACACATAGCACACTTAAAACTCAGATTATCCCATCAGATAAGAGCCCAGAGAAATGGGGTAAATTCACAGCCTCAGCAAGCAGTTACCTATAGAAAAACCTACTAAGAAGACAGGATATAATAGGGTAGGTTTGAATCACTTTAACCACTCTCCCAGCTGCACTGACTCCAACTCTTCCCTTCAATGCTGAGGAGTTCTAGGTGCCTGCTGGTAAACTCTCCCTTTTCTTAGTGAAGCTCCTCGTGTTTCACAGGGAATTCTGGTGAACAGAGTGCTAGAGAGAAAGCCTCAGCTGGTTACTGGAGGATAAATTGCCTGCTCCACAGGAAGATGGAAAGCTTTTCACAGACAATTATCAGGCGGCTCTGCATAGAGGAAGGTGTTCTTGCTAATCCCTACTAATTAGTCTCCTGGGCCCCATGACATGACAATTTATAATCTGTATTCCCCACCCCCAACACTTCACATCAATACAGCTGCCTACATAATTTCCTGCCATGAACTGTGTGGTGATACTTCATGCTCTTCTGCAGCTGTTGTGCCTCAAAGCAAAGCCAGACAGCTTTCAGCAACCCATGTAGCAAGTGCACACAGCCAAGAGCAAGAAACTGAGTTAATGTGGCTACAGCGACCTCTACCCCACCAAGAGAAATCCAGAAACCCCTCGGGCATGCACCTTCCTACATTACAGGTGCACTTATGGAAAGAAGGTGCATTGGAACAATACTCTAGGACAATGATGCTCTACTGATAAGCATCTGTGCAGCCAGCACTGCCTCTGTGTGCTTTGTCAACATAGCAAAGGGTTTTAGCATCCTGTCCTTTTTTTTGCATCAGGTCACCCCAACATGAGTGTTCCTGGAACAAATTAATGCTGGCATCTGGTTCCAGCTACTATAAAACAATTGATGTTTTTCTTAAGAACTAACCCCCAACTGGGTCTGCTTTTGTGCCTGGCTACTCTTTAGTGACAAGTATGGTTTGGAAACAGTTATAATTTTTTTCTGGTTGGTCATTTCCTTGTGGAAACACTGAGGAGCTCAAGTTCAGCCTTTCCTGGTTTTTCTAGAAAACCTTCAAACCTATTACAGTACTCAATGCTTGCAACTACAGGAAGAAGAATGAAAGCACAACACAGATTCCTCCTCCAGAACATGAAGAAGGCACTTCCATCAGCTGTCAGAGGCTCATGGTGCTGGTGAACTGTCTGACTTGTGACTGTCATACAGGGGTTGCAATGACTTACACTGATTAGGCGTTAACAAAAGCAGGAACCCCAGGTGTCTGCTGGGAGCAGTGAGAAGGAACAACAGCTCCCTCTGCCTAGCAACACACACAAGGAGTTGAATCCTTTAAGAAGCTCAAATCACTCAAAGACTTAATACAAATCTCAGCAATCACTGTCCAGCCAAACACAACCACTAGGAAGCAGTGTGGGACACAGAGTAGTGCCTTTTCCTCTACAGATTCTGACCCACATGTTGAAGCACATCCTCCCAGCTGCCTAAGCAAGCAGGGAGCCAGGAAAAGGAAGGCAGAAAGGCTAAGCCAGGGATTTCTTGGGTGAGATACCCACCAGTCCCTCTTGTCCTTGTGGGTGATGGTGACCCCCACAGCCTCTCCTCCCCGCCCCAAGCGCTCCCCTGCAGCGTCCTTGCACAGCAGGGTAAAGCCACTAGGCTGGTTCTGGCGGGCACTGTGGAGATCTGGGGAAAAAAACAAACACCAAACCAGAAAGAAACAGAACCACAAAGGATTCAAGTCAAGCCATGACTGCCAGCTCCCACCTATTTTGCAGAGTTGCAGCCCCATCAGAGCACAGCCAGGACTTTGTTTCTGGGGTGTACAGCTCCTTCCACTCACAGGGAAAAGTCAACATAACTCTGTGTATCAGGAGAGAGTGGGAGCCATGGGTTCTGAGAGATGTCTGGCAGGTTTAGCCCAGAGATCTGCACAGACCATGGGGGTCTTTTTGCCTGTCACTCTAAGCCCAGGTGGCAACTTCCCAAGAAGGCCTCAAGATGCTCCATGCAACCCAGAGGAAGAAGGAACAGCCCCACAGTGACCCAGAGAACTCAACACCTACAGTTTGGCATGGAAGGAATCGAACAAGCTCTGGGTCTGTCTCATCTGCCCTGCACAGACCATTACTGACCAGAGCTGGCTGTGCTCTGTGGCATGGTCTGAACATTATCTGTTTGCTGGCCCAGCTCCAAGTCCTTATTGAGCAAATATCCATAAAACCATCAAGGTATTGCCAGGTATTCCTATAGCAATCTCAGCAGAAGCTGTAATGGGAAAAACTTAATCAGCCACAAAGGGGATCTGCCTGGGCTCATGCTGCAGAACAGCCTGGAGTACCAGCAAAGCATCATGTCCTGCTATTGCAGGTGCCATTCCCATTCCTTGCGCGTCAGCTCCATGCGGAGGCTGCTGATGTTGTGGAGGGCAGTGCCATATGCTCTGCACACCTGGATGAGAAAAGCTGCCTGGTTCCCTGCCCAGCACAGCTCCCATAGGCAGGCGATGCAACCTCTGCTGGGGCTCCACCTCTGCCCTGGTCAATGTCTGAACAGCAGGGAGCCAACAGTGTCAGAACCTGCACACCATGGGGGTACAGAGAGCAGAGGGTTGGGTTGACTTCAGGGAGCAGTGCACTCCCATTCAGCTGCTGTACAGCACCCCATTACCTTCCCCATGCAGGGTACATCTGGCTGGATCAACCACTTTATTGAGAATGGCCCCAAAAACTTCATAGCCGCAACACTGCCCTGCCCTCTCGTGGGGGGAGAAGTGGATCCTGTCATCCACGCTGGGGTGGGTGCTGTAAGCAACGCTGTTGAGCTGTGTCAGACGGCTGGACACCATCCCTTTGGAGACCAGGATCTCCACATCTGAGCCGCTCATCAGCAAGTGCTCCGTGAACTCCACGCCTGTCCTCATGTCCAGCAGCAGCTGCTGCAGCTGGGCCTTCTGCAAGTGCAGCAGGTTTTCCTTCTGCACCTTCAAGTCCTCCAGCTGCTTCAGCAGCCGGTCCCGGTGCTCTTCAATGGCTTTCACGTAGCCCCTGGCAAAGAGGCAGATCTCCGTGGCCACAGCCTCTGCGCGACTGCGGACAGCGCCGCCCATCTCATCGACCTGGCTCAGCACATCCTCCAGGCTGTCCATGTGCTGCTGGCTGCTCTGCAGCAGCTCCCGCAGGGCGCCCCCGTGCCTGTGGATGACATTGGCGGCGAAGTCACAGGGGTGCTGGCGGTGCCTGCCCAGGACGCAGTGCCGGCACACGGGCTGGTCACACTGCTCGCAGAACAGCTGCAGCTCCTCGGTGGGATGGGAGGGGCACAGGAGAGGCTTCCCAGCCTGGCTGCAATCCTTGGTGTTCTCCAGCTCTGTCACAGCATGGGAGGCCGTTTTCTTCTGTCTCCTAGGCAGGAGCAAACACCAATCACTTTATGCATGTTGGATAGAAAATACAAAAACTGAGACCTTTTGCAAATGCCTATTTGCAACGGGCTGCAAGTCATAGTGTGCACTGCTCCCTCCTGTCTCCACTGAAATTCCCTGAAAGGACTCGTGCTCTCCCAAGAACTAGGCTCCACAAAAAGGAGGAGCTCATTAGGGGCTGCTCCCCGGCTCCCAGACCCCTCCTGACTGCATGGTAAGCACGGATTTCAGACACAAGGCAAGTGAGCTCTAATATCCCTCAGGTGAAAATCTAGTTCAGGCCACTGCCAGAAGACAGTCAAACAGTAAAACATTTAATATTCCTGAAGTCAAACTCTGCTTCCTTCTGGTTGCCAGGTTAGGTCCTGCTCAGAAGAGACCAAAGATGGGACACAAAGAACCTTTTATAACCCAGACATCTACCATGTCACAGGGCAGCACTAGAATATTTCCACTCTCTGCTATTTTGGACACTGGGAGTTAGTTTTTGGGAAGGATATAAAACTCCCTCTCCTTACTTGTCTCCTGCACTAATGACTTGTGGCAGTGCAATGGGAGTTCCAAGCCATAACCAAAGACACTCCAAGGACCAAGCTCTGCAGAGTTGCTCTGGTAACACAAAGCAACCTCACCATAGGCTCTTATGCTTCTCCTTTTGCTTCCCAGTAACCTCCCTTAGATCCACCACATTTTCAAAGCCTTCCAGTGCTGCATGACTTCAACCTAAGATCTCTCTCACTTGTTCCCAGGCGCAGAACCATGTCACTCAGAACCATACAAACCTTCCCTACAACACCTTGTTCTGCTCTGACATCAACTAAATCAAGTGACAGTCTGTAGATGCCAGTGGGGTGAAAAAATGATAGCAGTAAATACTATAGGAAGAGGGCCACACGGACAAATTTTCTGCTGCTTTCTCCCTTCTGCAGTTATCCCTGGCAGAGCAGGAGGCTGCTATTCAAGGTCTTTTATCACTCTTCAGCAGCTCCACGGGGTGAGAGCCATTAGCTAATCAGAATGGTATGCTGAAAATTACACCCGGAGTGGAAAGGTAACTAAGAGCCTAAACTATTTTCCCCACAGGCACCACTATGTGCAGGGGGGCAGGGCAGGGAGGAATATGTCTCAGTTCCTTCTGGGGAAAGAATTTGCTAATCAAGCAGAAAAGAGCAGCAAAGACGGAGGGAATAGGCTGAGTTGCTTAACCCAGGCTGAGGCTTCCCTGGCTTGTGCTGTTGGGTGTTTTTCTGACCCTGCCTATCACCTCCTTGCTTCAGAAGGCCATTCAGGCTTTACATCACTTTTCTTTAGTGCTGTCTGTCCTCTGCCTGGCTTACAGGCCACTGCACCCCTCTCCTCTTCAGCTCCTAACTGCTGCAGTTACCTCTTGTTTCTGCAATAATTCTACAACACCTAGCAGGCAAGCACATGGGTTGATCATCAGCAGGTAGCAACCACAGTAGGCAGGACTTCCACAGGATTGTCAGTTTGCCTAAGGGTGCCTTTACACACATACATACAAAGTAAATGGTCCTGCAGGTGGATAGAGGCAGGGCAGCAATTCCTAAGTGGGACAGAAACAGCATGTGAGGCTCTTATCCTGCTGGTACCTGCCCATACCCCTGCCTGTTGCCCAGTGACACTAAACTGAGATGCTAACCAGCATGTGGACACCACTACAGACAAAGGGTGGCTTGATTTTGGACTCAGTGGCCAATAACATGGCTGATGGACCTATTCCCAGGAAGTCCAAGTGGTTGGACAACACTCACAGGCTCATAAGATTCCTGGGGCTGTCTTGGGCCAGGACTTGGACTCCATGATCCTTGTGAGTGCCTTCCAACTCCAAACATTCTATGATTCCATGCTAGCAGCTTGCTTGTCCCCACCCGAGCACGGAGCATCTATGCGGACGTCCTCTGGGCAGGGGTGGTGAGCGGTGAGTAGAACAGGGAGACGCCAATTCTTGCTCCGGCTCGCCCTGAGCGGGTCCCTGCCCGCTGCGCCCTCCCCCGGCCGCGGTGTCCCGGTGTCCCCGGCCCGCCGCCGCTCACCTGTGCGCCCGGCAGCAGAAGCGGCAGAGGCGGAGGCCGCAGGTCAGGCACCGCCCGGCCGCCGCCCCGTCGGCGCAGAGGTCGCACCCGGCCATGGCCCGGCCGCGGCTCCCGGCCAGGCAGTCGGGGGAGCTGCCCCACGCCGCCGGCCGGCAGCGACAGCTCGGCGTCGCACACCGGGCACAGGACGGGGCGGGAGGCGCCCGGCGCTCCCTCCGGCGGCCCGAGCCGCCGCAGGCAGGGCTCGCACAGCGAGTGCAGGCAGGGCAGCAGCCGCGGCGACGTGCAGGGCTGGAAGCACTGCGGGCAGCGCGGCCCCGACATGCCGGCAGCCCGCGCGGCGCCTCACGGCCGCTCCGCCGAGCATTCCCGTCGGGAACGCCTCGCGCCGCCCCACACCGCGGGTCCCTCCCCGCCCCGGCGTCGCCCGCCCCGTTAGGAGCGCGGGGGCCGCGCTGTGAGGGGCGGGGGCTGCCCGGGGATCCTGCTGCTGCCTGCCCCGCCGCTCCTCCTCCGGGGAAGGCGGCCGGAGAGGATCTGGCAGCCCCCTTTGTCCTCGTCCCCCCTCACCGAGGAGCGCAGGGGCCGGGCCCGCTGCTCCCCTCCGCTGGCACCTGCGGGCCTGTCGCCGCCGGTTGTGTGGGAAACGGCCCCTTCCCACCCCACCGCCGGCAGGTCATGTTTCCACTTCTTCCAGTTCCAAACTTCCAGGTTTACCGCCTGACTGGCCACTGCAGCCGCTTTCTCGGCCTGCTGGATGCCTTCAGGCCTTGGGAGTTTTTCCTTCGGATCACTGGAGAGCTGAGCGAGAGCGGTGAAACTTTACCTGAGACGGCGCAAGGCGGCCAGGCTTCCCTGCGACTGCCCACCGGGACGGGCTGGGCTGGTGGCTGTCCTCAGTCACTGCACCGGGAATTAGGAATACTGCAAAAGGCTGGCTTGGAAAGCCCAACGTCAGTGAAGCTCTGCATGATGCTCCTTGGACTTTGATGGCATCTACACGGCTGTGTGAAAAATGCGTGTGAAAAACGCGTATTTTGTGATTGGCTTTCGCAAATATTAAAATGAATATTGTATGTGTTGTGTTAGAAAGTAATGCTGTATTAATTCTCTTAAGTAGTGTGTTAAATATAGTTTTAGGTTATAAAAAAATGTTAAAACAGAAACTATGCTATGTAGGATACTTTTTTTAAAGAGAGGACTTGCAGCGAGATAGCAGCCACAGGACACCTAAATCTTTCAGAGAAAAATAATTTATTGCCCTCTTATCAGAAGAAACAAACTTTTTCCCACCTCGAAGGCGCTGTTAGGATTAAGAGGAAGAAGTTGACAAAGACCAGACAGAATCCTGTGTTTGAATGGAATTTATGCATCATGTATGAAGTGTATGAATATGCAACAGGCTATTGTTTTTAAGGGTTAATCCTCTGTTAACATGGCTCCTTTTTCGGGCTCGTGCTGCCCAGAAAAAGGTACCCGGACGTCTGTAACTCTTTGTCTCTATTGTCCTAATTCAAATTGTCCAAATTATTATTACTCTAATTATATTGCTATTTTTATAACCATTTTATTACTATTAAACTTTTAAAAATTTGAAAACAAGTGATTGGCGTTTTTCACAGTTGTCTTTATCAGTCAGATGTGTAAGCTCTTCAAAGACTGAAACCAATTCTCCCCTTGTTTTGAAAAAGCTCTTTTCTATAAAGTGTCCTTTAGAGTACCACATTCAGCCCTTAGTAATTGAACTTTTTACCAGCTTGCCCAGGACATTCAGTATCTTACCTGTCCCCATCCTGCTGGCCGTTTTGAATACAATGTAATGTGAAGAGCATTTGAGACTTCTGGAGTTTCAGTTCCCTAAGTCAAAAATGAACAGTCAGGAAGATCTCCAGCCAGGTTTTTGTTTTTAGAACCAAATGGACCTCTCTGTCCATTTACAGAGCAGTAGATAAATACTTAATATTTGTATATAACACAAATAAATATCCCCTCTGTAACAGATGTTAATGCCACTCTGATGCCCAATGGCTTAACACAGAAATAATCTTCTTCTTCTGATACATGCAAAACATTTCTCCGTCTTTTATGTTGTAATACACGATCAAAGTTTTAGGTCATGATGAAGTGTTTTCAACCTCAAAGCCAATCAAAAGAAGAAGGGTGTTCCAACAGCCTTCTTCACATTAACTATTAGCAAGTGCAGTGGTTGTGGAGGTTAGAGAGGATAAAAGCTGCAGTAATTGTGAGACAAGATGACTTGATAACAATATTCAATATTGTCACAAAGAAAGACTGGTTCTTTTAATCATGCTGGAGGAAAGAATAGTAAATAACCCTGTAAACGTGGGTGTGGGAAGAAAACAGGGGAAGAGTCATAATGTCACCTTTGTGCAGAAAAGGTCAGCAGCATCTTCCATCGCTGCAGAGAGATGGTGGAATAAGCCATGACTGGCAGTGGCAGAGCAAATCTGAGGATCCAGCCCAGCTGATCTGATCACCTGCCTGGCCACTGATCAGGTTGGAGCACAGATTGCTGCTGAGTAATGTATTTATGAGCTACCAGTACAAAGCAGGAGCATTCTCGGGATGATTAGAGAAAGTTGTAGTGAAATGGGCTGGAGAGAATCATCAAGGGAGCCCTGTGAGACTTGGGGAAAGAAAGGAAAAGCAGAAATGCAGGAAAAAAAACCCCAAAAAACGGAACCTCACGACCCTCAAAACAGGAGCTGCATTAGTACAAACTCATGATTCCCTTTGGTTACTTTCCCCATAATATTACTTTCTTGGGTACTGTCAGCCAGTGGAGGAGTGCCCTGTGGCACTACATCCTAAATTGTGGAAGACAACTCAATGGACATGTAAACTGGAGCTCTGTGAATATCTCCAATTAAGCACATTGGTCTGCAAAGCACTGCAAGAACTTGATTGAGAGACCCTCTCCCATCTTGGATTATTCAGAGTTTGCTTTGTAACTGATCAAAATTTACAGATGAAGAATCCAATGTGTTAATTTATATACACTGGAGGGCAATAAAGGAGCATAGTTACATAAACAAAGCAATGAAAATGTCATTAAAATTAAGCCAATGTTTTCCTTTTTCCACAAGAGTTGATGGATAGCTAATTATTCTCATTTGACCCAAGATCTACTTGAAATGAAGTCCTCTCCAAACTTGTTTTCCTGCCTCTATTGTTAATGATGCCTATCAGAGCCTCCCGGAGTAGATGCTCTGAGTGATCTGGTCTTTCCCCACCTTACTTTCACTGCCAGCTCCTTCTTCTTTTTCCTGTTTATCTGATTCTCATTTCCTATGATTAAGCACTAGATCATCACACTTGAGATATGGAATATTTGTTTCCTTCTCCCTTCTTGTCAAGGACTTCTGACTAATATTTCCATTGTATCTCCTAATTAGCCTCTTCTGGGGAAAGCTTTATGCTGCTTTCCCATTTATATTTTTCTGAAGGAATATTGGTAAATTTTTTTATAGCATGTTCAAAAAAATCGTTAAAGCATAATTTCCCTCCTAGACTCTGTGAGTGGTGTGGGTATAGTCCATTTATTAAATTTTGAATTGGATGCCTCATGTTTTCCTGAACCTATTTACTCTGATAATTTTAGAGAGTTGTTTCTGGATATCCTGCCATAAGTAACAAATAAACTGAAAAAGTGGTGAAATGGAAATCATTAGTGAATAGGACTGAAGAAAAGTCCAAGATGACTTGTTGACAGAAACCTGAGAACTTGTCAAAATGGCAGAGCTTAACTTAATGGCAGCCAAAGGAGTGTGGAAAATGACTTATTTGGGGAATTTACGAAGAAAAGACAAGTAGAACATACAGTTGGCTTCTTTCCTACTGACCAACAAGAGCAGTTTTGCTGTGAATTTGTCAGCTCTGGGAACTACTGTGTTTCAGAGATTTCTCTGAATGTGGCAGAGCTGCCAGGCTTGGTCTGGGAGTACTTGATGCACCATTACCCAATTGACAGCTCTTACCCTATATATCAACCTCAACCAGAAAATCCAACAAAGGATTTACAAACATCTCCCAGTTTAGGCAGAACCTCTCCCTCAGCTAAAGATGCGTTTGAAATTATGTGGCAATTGAATGGTGAGAGGAGCATTTCTGTGAGGCACAGAGGCTGGTGTTATCCCCAGCCGTCACTTTCTACATCCAGCCTGATGCCCATGGACTCACCACTCTATGGTAAAAAATTTCTTCGTAACATCTAACCTAAATGTCTCCTTTTTCAGTTTAAAACCATGGATGTTTTAAAAGGAGGTGTCACTTGACCTTTACTTGTGCTGGGCCTCAAACACAGACAAGTAAATTGCCCCAAGCCCAAGTCTCACATGACAGAATTTCTGCAAGCTGATGGCACATGGAGGAATGTGACAGCTGCAGCAGAAGGACAACACTGATCTCCTGCTTGGGAACACCACTTGGGGACAAAGAGAGGACTTCTGTCCTGGGATGTCTCACATATTTTCTACAAAGCATTCCAAGGGGAACTCACTCTTCAGAGAAACACCTTCACTACCAAACATCTCCCTTCACACATACACACTTAAATTTGCCAGTAGCTTTTAGTCTTTAGGCTTGTGTTGAGCTTTGGAGACAGAACTAAACTGAATCTCAAGTTACCTCATTTAACATAAGCCCATGTATCTTAATTTTCATGCTGGACTCCAAAGTACATTTCTGTGAGTTGCTGCTGTCACACATCAAACCGGTGCTCCAGCAGGACTTCAGCCACGGCAGTGTGACCTGGGAGAGGTGAAGGAGGAAGGCAGCCAAACAGCACACCTGGCAGCCTAAACCTCTGCCACTCACTGAATAATAAAGGCTCACCATCATCACTCATGGACTTGGCTTAACCCTGAAATAGCAAACAGGAAGTGGATAGGGCATGGAGATGGGCTAACACTTGAAACATAGAAAGAAAGCAGCAAAAGATGCGTGGATCTCTCTTGTCCTCCAGATTTGTGACAGGAAACACAAAGTCTAAAGTGGTCAAGCATTATCTCTTTCAGTTGGCAGCAGCAGCTCTTTGAAGAGCAAAGCAGCTGCAGGGCCAAACCACCCAGCAACACAGGATTTGTGCAGACTTGCCCTTGCTGTGGCTTCTGACCAGACATTCCTGCCTTCCCCTCCTCCCTGCAGCTTTCCAGCCACCTGCTGCCACTTTCAGCTTTCTGCTGCTATATATATTCTTTTTAATCTCTCCTGAATCCTGCCTACATTTTCTGAAGGGAAGATGAAACTGGATTTTTTCCAAGGAGGCTTTTCTAAGGAAGCAAGTTCTTTGTGATGTCAGGCCATTAATCTTTTTTAGCTTCCCTTTAGCCATATTTGAGAGAGGGAAGTGATCTGAAAGGCTGTAAGTTTCTACATGCAAAAGACCATAGAATCATTCAATACTCAGAATTGGAAGGGACCCACAAGGATCAATGAATTCCAACTCCTGCACAGGACAGCCCTAAGAACCACACCATGTAGCCAAGAAATTGTTCCATCACTTTTTGAACTGTCAGGCTTGGTGCTATGCCCTCTTAATACTGATGCTGAGAAGACAAATGGAGTTGCTTTTCTTTTCCTTTCCCTTCACTGCTGGGACCATGAGACAGAAGGATATTACAGTAGGGTATTTCACTGAGATGGAGCTAGGAACAAAAACCTGGCCTTGCTGCAGGGCAGTGAGAGCAGGGAATTCACTTAGATGAGACTTGAGGTCAGTATGAGGCCTGACCAAGCATACTTTTATGCATATATGTACACACAAAGAAATATAAAATCTGATTGCCTGCAACAGGTGTGCAGGAAGACTAGTTCCCTGCAGGAGCAGATGTCAGTCTCAGGAGAGTGAGCATTTTGTTTCAGACAGGTACAGGCCAGCCTGCTTATCAAGCAGCAAAGCTTTATAAGTGATGGTGAGCTGAATTCTAGCAACAGCTGCAGTTTGTTTCTTAGTCTAGAATAGACAAAAAAACCAACACCCCTGTAAAACTCTCTGCACTAACAGTTTCTCAGACACTGCTTCAAGCTTTACTAGTCTTCAGTATTCCAGCAAACACACTTCCATGAAATCCCAGGGGCAGCTCATTTCTAACCACAGAACACTGTGTGACCCCAGGCTGAACCACAGCAAGTCACAGGCTGTGGAGGAGATGGTGGGAAGTGACTGGAGACATCTGGAATGGAAGTGTCCCTCCCACCTAGAGACTTCCAAGTTAAAGAAAATAGATGACTCAAAGGATTAATTCCAATCCTGTATTCTAAAAGGAATTCTCATTAATGCCAGAGTATTAGCAGAGGCAACAGCATTAACCCATGGCACTATGGTTATGTAGTACCATCCCAACTGTGGCACTGCTGTCTCTTCATGAATTGAGGGATTACTTCCAAGCAATTTTAACTGTTATTTCACAAAATACAGAAATATAAACTTTCTTCACTTCCCACTGGAAAAATAAATCATGGAAGCATCAATGAATATTTGAACAGATCCTCTTTTGAATACCACTTTTTTATTTTAATTTTCTAGATCTGTTTAGAAGAACCCTTCCTTTACAAAAAAACAAAACACAAAAAAAAAGCAGCAGCATGTTTTCTTCATTCTCCTATAACTGAAGTGACTGACAGGACAGAGGCTGGCTCCACCCTATCACTACCTTTCAGAGGAAATTTCACAGTTTAAAAAAAATCTGGTTTTGCTACTTGCAGCTATTTTCTTTCCCAGACTTGCAAATTATTTTCATTTTATAGATCTCCATCATAAATGTTTTTGGCAAGGTTTACTACAAGGTAAGGAACAGCTAACAAAGCATTTCCTCAAAGTCTTAAATTTTATAGGTAATCATTGCTAATAAAATAATGACTACTTTAAAAAGTCAAATAAAACCAATATAAGAACCATGGCCATTAGAATATTAAATAAACACATAGCAAACCAGCTTAATCCAATTATATGTATCAGTTTTCTATTATATCAAAGACCACATACTTTAGTACATAGCAAATAGAGATTCTGATTTTAACTTCAAATAGTTACTTTATATTTACTATAAAATATTAAATGAGATTTTTAAAAAGCAATCCTCCAGTCCAGATGCAATCTCTAACATGCTAACTGCACAGAAAACACAATTTTTGGGAGCAACTGTAAACCACAGAAGGAATAAATTCTTTCTGATGTAA
Source organism: Camarhynchus parvulus (assembly GCF_901933205.1). NCBI lineage: Eukaryota > Metazoa > Chordata > Aves > Passeriformes > Thraupidae > Camarhynchus > Camarhynchus parvulus. Next base: position 89,910,521 of record NC_044571.1, on the reverse strand, counting down.
ATACTTATCCACCAGAAACAGACTGGTTTCCTAATCTCCAGGTTCCTTTTCAATGCAGGTACCTTCCCTCATCTCAGTTCTTCCTGACATTTTATTCCCACATCTTGTGCAAATAAACGCTCCAGAAAGTTCCACAGGCAATTTCTAAAACCTCCTACCTTCAGCATTCCTAACAGAGGTATCAAGGTGCTCACCAGTAAAGCTCCAGCAGCCTGAGTTTACAACCTCATGAAAGATTTTTTTGGTGAAAAGGTGTAAGGTCACAGCACAGAAACTCATTCCCAGGGCTTCCTAGAGTGCTCTGCAGGGCACAAATACAGTAAGCACACAGACCTTTCCATACTAATGGCATTGACATGAAAACATTTCAGAGTTAAACAGCATATCTGTAGAGAGAGATTGTGATTTATTTGTAGTTAATAAAAAAAATATTTTAAAAATACAGGACTTGAGTTCAGCTTCCTTTACATAACGTGCATTGACAATGCAAACCATCCTTCTTCTTTTTGCTTTTCTACCTGTAAAAGAAAAACCAGCTGAGATTCATAGACAGTAAATTCCCATAGATCTGTGTGTTAGGACTGTTGTCTGCCATTGGCACCATGGAGGGGATCACACCACCTACTTCAAGCTACATCTACCTTAATAATTTCAAATTTCCCTTCTAGGGATGTTTGGGATATTCCCTGTCAGGATAGCAAATCCTGGATGCTAACTCTGTTCTCCTTATCAGGCCTAATTTAGGTTATTTTGGACACCAGGAAATAGGTTATTGGTATGTTCTCATGGTTGCTTTCAAGCCTATAAACAGCTCTTATGACTGGTTTATCAGTCTGTAGCACTGCAGATCTCCCTGTGAAAGCATCTCACCACAGGCTATCCTTTCCTTTGCACATCAGGAGTCAGAAATCTAGATTGTGGCTCTCTTTACATTTGGATTTACTCATCCTTCAGCAACTGACTTGTGCAACAGCTAGGGAAGAGCTTGCTTGCCTCTTGACTGTGGCTCTACCGGTACATCAGAATCATGGCTTGAGATTCTCTGGAGCCACGAGGGAAAGACTTAACAAAGGTTTCCAGTTCTAACACACAAAGATGCCACAGCAGACAAGGGTTACTTATAAACAACTCTGTGGCAGAAAATAATGAATGTCACTAGTTCTCATGTCTCTTCTTACCAATTGTCTGTAATCCAACCTACCACTAACTGACTGATAATAGCCTTGGGATATTTAAAACAGGACAGAGCTTGCCGCCCTTCATGCATCTCACGATTATCTTTTCCCTTTTATGACAACATATTAAAATTCTCTGTCTGAAGATTTTTCAGTCTCACCTTTGGTCTTTGGCTGACAGAAGTTAATTTGGCACTTTCTGACATTGCACTTGAAGGTTTGCTGGAGTCTCCTACAGTCCTGGAAATATTCAAAATAAGATTTAAAAAGTGAAAAATGGAAGTGACTACTAGAATATGACCCTGAGTTAGGACCTCTCATCAGCAGTCTTTAACAACACATGTCATCTGTCTTGTGTCAGATTGCATGTATTTTAAATACAAACACAGGAAGTTGTGAAAAAGCTATTAGACCTTTGTCCCACTTGCAGAATTTAATGTGAAAAAGTAAGGGAAAATCCACAAAGCCAGAAAACCACATGGCAATTTCTCCATTGTGTTCAATTTCTGCTGTGTGGGTAATTAGGATACTAAAAATATGAAATAGTAAAAGGTGAACTTTTACCTTCTTATACTGGTCATACTGGCATGGGGAACACTGTCATCCTTGGAGCTGTCCATAGTCACTGTCATGGGAACAGACACTTCAACTGTCCTCCTTGCATTTTCTAGGTGATAAATAATTGTTTGATTCTGATGAGAACACAGCAACATTGCACAACATTCATTTTGTTTTACCATTTTTTCCAGAGGCATTACAACCTCTTCCCAATTGCACAGATACACAGACCAGAAACAAAACATCAGGTCAAACATCAACCTCATACTCACTTTCTGAAAATGACTGACAATGACAGCAGAGACTCAGAGCAACTACAGACAATGCTCACATATATATAACGATTCTTCCACGGTTAAATTTTCTGTGGTTTTTGGCAATTACAGGCTTAGAGACTTCTGATCTCTCACCTTTGTTGCTTTAAGACTTTACTTATTGTGCTGAATTTACATTAAGACAGCCAAACAAGCACTGAAAGTGTTATAAACCAACCTAGGAGTCACTGCAAAGGCACCTGCATGCAAATGCCCACACACTGCTCCCTCCTCCCCCTTCTTCCTCTCTCTAAGTCCTTCCCCCTTTGTACATCCTCTGTGGTTTCTAAGGGGAAAGGACAGGTGTCTCACAGAGAGCATGTGTACATGGTCACATGCAGTTCTGCTTGCAATGACAATAACTGCATGAAAAGATAAAGCAGCCCAGACCTCCTGCAAAGTAATCTTTTTTTACAGTTACATATGGCCGCTAATCTATGAACCTTGAACCAGCAAGTATATTCTCTAAGCTAATCTACCTCTATACGTGACTGGAAGCTCCAGTTATTCCTTTCTATTAGCACAGGCAGTAACTCAGCAAGACAGTCTGATGGAAAGTGCACCCAAATGACAAAAGCTAAAATGGGGTTAAGAATAGGATGACCACTCTGCCATAAGTTTTAGAAGCCTGATGTAAATACTTCAGTCTTTTCCACCCAAGATTCTGCACAACAGAGGACTGATTAAAAAACCCAGTGCTGACCACCAGAGATTATCACAGAATCAATTAAGTTGAAAAATACATCAGAGATCATCAACTCCGACCTTTGAACACCACCTTGTCAAACAAACCAAGGCACTGTGCCACATCCAGTCTTTCCTTAAGCACTTCCAGGGATAGTGACTCCACCACCTCCCTGTGCAGTCCATTCCAATGCCTGACAACCCCTTCTGTCAAGAAGTTCCTACTAATGTCCAAGTGTAGCACCTGTTCTTCAGAAATAGCAAAGATCAGGTTTAACATGAAGCACAGTACTTGCAGCAGACTAATTACTAAGCTAACTTTAGCAGAGGTTTAGCTGATATGTTTTTAGCTCTCTGAAGTAAGAGGTGTTTGTGCCACAGAGGCATTAACAGCAAGTGTAATTCTGACCACAACCACTGATCCAGTAAGATAAGGACTCACCAAAGGAGAAAAACACTGTCTGACTAGTTTTGTTTCTCCTGAAGCTGGGTACTCACCAGTACCCAGGGATGGGGCTGGAACAGGAGACAGCATTGGAGGGACCATGTCAGCAGCAGCTGATTTCTGCTGGTCTATCAACTGCAACAGTTTATCCCGTGCTGCTGTACTCTGGCGATTCAGCTCCGCTATCCTTTCCTCCAAGCTCCTTGATACCATGAGATGACTCTACTTGGATAATGGGATAATTACTTCCAATGAAATATTTACAATTTTCACCCTAAAGGAGGGCATACAATATATCTCAAGTACTTCTATGCATTTAGTTTTCAAACTGAAAGTGAATATAATTATGTAGCACTTCTGTGAAAAATATTATTTTGACCCTTTTACTGTCCTGTATCTAAGTCCTCAACTGATTAAACATTACAATATTTTATACTGGTCTTCCCTCAAGCAGGAAAAATACAGCTGTTGTCCATATCATTTGAGAAAGAAAAAAAACCCCAAGCCCCCTCCCCAAAAAACCCTCCCCTAACCCACAAAAAAAAAACCCCAAAAAACAACCCCCCCACCAAAAAAAACCCCACCAAACCCAAACAAACCACCAAACCAAAACCAATAAACACCCAGCAATTAACTACAATTAAGAATATACTTAATCAGAGAGACACATTTAGACGGTGTGGGGGAGCAAAAGCAGAAGTGTCCTGGAACTCATCTTTAAGCCAGGTTTTGATTTTTTTGACCTCTTCCCCTCCCTGTCACTAATTACTTCAACAAAACAACACTTACTAAGAGTTTGCATCACCTTGTACAACCAATTTACTAAATACTACACAGCATAACCTGAAGTGAAAGTGACAACACTCTCAGCCTACATTTAAATGAAGAAATTAAAAATCTTCAGGATCCTTAATTTAACAGTCAACCAGCCACTGTGATAGAACAAAAGACAATAGCAAGGGCAGGGATGTTTTTGTGATGTGAACTTCACTCACTGGGATCCTATGGAGTAACTGCTTAGTTGCAGGTTATTTTTTTTCCACTTAAACTGAAGCCTTCAAGGTCTCTCTTTCCCAAAATCTTTGGGATGTCCATAGAAGAGGACTGACAAGACAGACCCAACAAGCACATACACTATGATCAAACATTTGCAAAAGATGTACTCGCACTAACTTCAAATCTCATCTGCTTTTGGGTCAGAGTAGCAGAGATTTATGACATGGCTTTAAATATGCATTTCACAAGCTTGACAAGAAGCTGTGGGTTGGTGCAGTACTTTTACTGTTAACAGTATCCAAACTGCAAGAGCTTGGATCACATTGCAACACCACCTCTTGTTGCAGCACAACCTTATAACCTTCTTCAGAACCCATGTACAACATAGGCCCAATATGAGAAACTACTGCTGATTTGCTTATGGAATAATAATAAAAATAACAAGTCTCTAAGCAAGCAAATAGTAAGTGACAAGATGAAAGACAAAAAAGCACCAGTAAACTATGGAAAGCAGATCATCAGAAAGGAGATCCAGCCTTCCTTTCCTGCTAAATTCTGACCTGTCCTTGTGAAGAGCCTGGACTAGGATCTGCACTTTGTGTCAGGTCTGGCTGATGCAGACAATCACTTTTGTCTCCAGGGACACCTCTGAATTTGCTCAGTTGAGCTTTAATTAGAGCATTCTGCCGTGTGAGCTCAGCTATCTGTCCCAGCAGATCACCATTTCGAAGGAACTCTTCAGCTGTGCTGTTTTTCCCAGTGTCACCTGGGCAGGACAGATTGGTTTTCTCATGGGAACTCTCCAAGTCTTTGTCTGCAGGAGGAACTGGTTGTCTTTGAGAGATGGGGCAGTTCTCCTCAGCTGTGCTCTGTGTCCTCAGGGAGGAAGGTAAGCTCCTTTCCTTGCATGGCTCTCTTTCAGTAGACTGGGAAATGGCTGCCAACACTACAAACACAAAATAAAGGAACAGTAAGGACAGTGACACGAGATCCTCACTGAGGAGACTAACAGTGACTTGACTGCATCAGGTTACCAATAATCAAGCAGGAATTTGAATTGGAACATCTGGCCTGAATGGTGTTATGGTACTGATCAAAAACACTCTAGGCAATATTCTGCTGTAAGAACTCACTAGGTGAGTATTTCCTATTGCAAACAGTCTAACATTTAAATGATTTAATTTGAGATGGACAGAGTAGCCACTAAGAAGATCAACAGTTTTGAATGTCTTAGCTGACAGATCAAATACTATTTCTTAGTCCTTCATTTTCCAAAATTCAGTTACCTTACCTGACAAACTAAGTTTTTGTTTCAGTTCTGATATTTACATTGGATTATTAACAAAACTTTTAGGATAGTGAAACAAAAAATACAAGAATTTGGCATGATAATAAACTAACTACTTAGCCCCTAAAGAGGAAGCAAGGTGGCCAACAAAAGTAGCAAGGTGTTTTTTGTGGTCATCATCAGCAAAGAGATAACACACCACAGAGACATGACTGCAGTTACAGCACTGTCTGCTGCTACAGGCTAAGTCCAACTTGACTTTTGTGACCAAAACCAGATTTTCTATGCTTCATACACCATAGAGCCCATTCCTTTAGTTTTTGCCTCTTGAGCAGAGATGAATACTTAAAAAATTACACTCAAGCGTGTTTTATGAAGCTATGGGCATAAAAAAACATCTGTTGGGCCATTCAGCATCAGTCTTAAGAGAACAATATATTTTAGAGAAATCTTGGAATACAGTTCTGCATTGCTGTTTCAAATGACAGAAGACATCTGACAGTTCTCAATGGGACTGAAACCAGACATTGCTCTTTGTAGAACAAGACCTTTAGTTCATTTCCTCCACATTGTTTTGGTACCTCCTCACAGCACAGCAGCCCACCAAGTGGCTGAACTAGGTATAAACTTCCAATTGCCCAGCCAACTCCTTAAAAATCAAAAGGACTTTTGGTTATTTTTCTGACTTGGAAAAGGCTTACAAAACAACAGCTGAAAGGGAGGAAAAAGGAGGAAAACACCAAAACCCATTCCTGTACCCTCCTTCTTGCCAGCCCCCATCAATCTGGCCATGGATGTAATTATCTGCCTCTCAAACCAAGGGTGTTATCCAGGGCCCTGCCAAGTCCAGTGGGATGCATGTGTGTACAGTGACAATTGCAGCACAAAACAGCTCAGTTTTAGAATCACCAAGTGCTTCCTTCTGCTCACTTCAGTAAGGATAAATGAGAAACACCCTCCCTAATCACCTTGATGAATTTTCTTCCTCCCATGAACCAGAACTGAGCTATGGATACTGAGACAAGACTGAGCTACCTGGTTATCTGGCAATTTCACCCAAAATTCCTTCAACCATTTCCTGTGTATTGAATGAAATCCAATGGGAACCTGGCTCCCACAGCATCCAAAAACCCCTTTGTTGGGAGGATTGGTTCAAAGCAGGAGCACACAGCCTACAGACATCCTGTTGTGTCTGCAACACTGCAGAACCAGAAGTTCCAGCCTTCTGTTGTCTCACCATTGAAGGTGATGGAGGCTGGATTACATCATCAGCAGATGGAAATCTAAAATGATGTGCTGTAGGTCATTGACAAAGAGCTTCAGCAATCACACAGATATGATAATCAAAATGAGTACAGAATAAAATGTCAGTCTGGATTGCCACTGGCAGGACTGCTGCCAGCAGATGGAAAACAGGAAGTGTAAAGCAACAGGCACAGTAACAAAGAAAATGCTTATCTGGGTGCAGCAGTAGGATGTTCCAGCTATCGGGCCAATATGTCTAGGCATACAGATTAAAAATTTTCCATGGAAAATGCATCTTCAGAGGTAGCGTGAGATTGAAACAGTAACACACAACACAGACTCCTAAGTCTACTGAAGTCAGAGAGATCTCACCATTCTGGAGGGAAGACAATTCCTGACTGCTTTTCTGCTGTGGTGGGGATAACAGCACAGCTGGCTGGAAGATGTGAGCTGGGAAGCTTCTACCAGGTCTCATACCACTTGAGGCACCTGGCCCTGGGTGAAATGTGAAAGGAAGTTCTTCCTGTGGAAATTTCAGCATATTTTCCCTATTGCCTACTTCAGTCCTGGGCTCAGGGTAGGTCAAATCAGGTTTTTCTAAAGAAAAAGACAAAGCAGGGAAAAAAGTTAAACAAACGAACAAAACAAATAAACCAAACAAAAAAAGGAACAAAAATTACTTATAGTAAAGGAACAAAAACTACTTCTAGTGAAACAGCAGTATAGGAAAAATATCAGTAACAACTGCTATATTCAAACACTTGAAAAGACAGACAAGACTAGAGTATGTTCTACACCTTTCTTCTGAAGTCCAGGTACAGGAGTCTTTCACTGAAGCAAATTATAAATTTTTACTGGCCATAAGAGCAAGAAGAACTCTTACATGTAGCCTCACAATTTCAGGACAGTGGCATGAGATCTGTTTGTAGCTCATGCACAAGACTTACAGATACATGTCTTGAACTATCTGAATTGCATTTGGCAATATTCCCTTGAGAAAAATCAACTTATGCACTTGTCCTAATCCCCCATATTATAAATGAAGAACTCTTACATGTAGCCTCACAATTTCAGGACAGTGGCATGAGATCTGTTTGTAGCTCATGCACAAGACTTACAGATACATGTCTTGAACTATCTGAATTGCATTTGGCAATATTCCCTTGAGAAAAATCAACTTATGCACTTGTCCTAATCCCCCATATTATAAATTTGATGGCAACAATGCTGTTAGAAAACAATTCAAGGCTTTTTTGAGCTCTGCTGCTCTTACTATCATCTAATTCAAATGAGATGTCCCTTTAGTTAAAAAAAAAAAAGAAATTATTCTTCCTTTAACAAAGGAAAATAAGGAAAAGATTTGAAAATTCTAGTGCTGCAGAATTGATAAACATGAAGGTTTGGGTGTTAGGCTGGGGTTTTTTTGAGGGGGGCTTTTCTGACTGTTTGGATTTTATATTTTGGGGATAGTTTCTTTTGGTTTGCTTTTACAAGTCCTGGGTCTATCACATAAAAAAGATCTGGTATGTGGCTTCTTCTGAAGAAGATAATCTTCCAGGAAGAGAGCTTTTAGCTACAGAATGATCCACAAAACCAACATTTAACTGTGGAATACAAGTAACTGTGAGAAATCTTGGGATTCACAAGAAGCTGCTGACCTTGGCAGCAAAAGCAATGCATTTGAACAACTGATCAGGAAAGACAGCTGGGAGGAAACTCAGTGGTGAAAAGTGGACAACAGTCCAAGGTGAATCCTGTTTGGTTAGTTTGGCCACCCATCTACTGGCTCAGCTCAGCGTGTCTCCATGTCACACATCACTCAGCTGGTCACTCTGCTCTCACACAGAGTCACAAACACCAAGTGACACCTCTCTGACTGGTTGGCTCCCGGCCTCAGCTGCTGCTGCTCTGGCCAGCAGCGACCTCCAGTGTCTCCTGGAAGAACCAATCTCAGACTGCCAGGCTGCTCATCAACAGAAAGCTCATCAACAGAAATTCTGTTCGGTTTGACTTCTTTTAGGAGCCTCAGGAGGAAACTGACTTTGGAAGCCACCTTAATGGGCTACTCTCCTGCTTTGCTTGTGCTCACAGCAGAACCTATGGCCTGTGAGTTTACAGAAGTGACATTCACACTTTTTGCAAGAGGAACTTGTGCAAGCAGGCATCTATTATTCCAATACAGGGATAAACTAACCACTCCTCTTTCATCCTTTATTGTACATACCTTCACTGTTTGCTGGGCCTCTGCTTGCAATTCCCAAATGTTTTGAACTTTGTTCTCTTTCAGGTTCTACCAAAGGGAGGCCCTTAAATGCTTGTGTAAGACACATCAGCTTTTCATCTGTTACTGTCATGTATTGCTGAAGTTTCTTCTAAAGGAGAAAAAAAACCCCATACACAGAATTACAGAAATTTGTGTTCTACCAACAAAAATTAGAAAACTGTATACTACAAGAAGTCCTGAGAAGAAATTTGGCCTCTTAATACTACTGCATGATTCTGCAGGATTCCAGTGAGAATTAATTATTGTCTCCATGTTTCTCATTTATAAATCATTTGTTTTGCCTTTTCTTACTCATGACATTACTTCCTCTCTAAGGCTTCTTAATTGCATCATTCCCAAATGTAGCCACTGATCAAATCTACCTCCACTGGAACCTAAAAAAAGGAAAATGTAGTATTACATCTACTCATTGCTCCAGTAGTGTTAACAGTATAGAAGTGTGAAGGAAGATGCCTAAACTTTTAGATGGATAAAGTAAAGGTCAGTTTCACAGAATCAGCACTTTCTCAGGCTTTGAAGTTAAATAAACATAAATAAATGACTTTCAAATATTTCATACCCATACCTGCTACTGTAATTCTCAGGCTCCTTGCTCAATTTCATCACTTTCTTTCTGTTTATGGTTAAAATTTCCAGAACAGAGCTCATAATTCTAACACATCATCCTGATGGGTAAGAAGCAAGAGGGGCTCAGTACCTGCATAGTCATGTTTTCTTCCCTTACTTGAAGAACCTCAGCAGTCAGAGCATCAATCAATTCCCTGTGTTCATTCAACATTTCCTTTTGCTGCTGCCTAATCATCTCTTTCTCATGCAGCTGCATTTCAGCCTAAAGATAGAGAAAAAAATTGGAAACTTACTATAAACCAATACAGATTCATTTGAAAATAGGAATGAGTCACGATAACATCATAATGTAACAGCTCTTCCCAATATTGCTAAACTTCATTACTTTCATGACAAAATAAAAATTGTCTAGCCTTGAGAACTGTCAGAGAGCTTACTGTTTCTCTTTGATCCTCCAGGACACTGTAGGGAATCCTTGCTCTTCTGCCTTTACAGCTTTTACAGGATGTAACTAAAAGCATTTTCTCTCTACACAGATATAGCTTCTTAAGTCACTGAATCTTCATGCAGGAATCAAATAATTCCAGGTATGCTGATGCTTGTCAGTTTCCCATGCTACTTGTGCCTAATCTTTAGTTTCCCTAATTCATTAATGACCACAAATTTGACTAAGTAAAGGAGAATATACTTGCTTTCTAATGTTTTCCATCAGAGAGAAAAAGTTCCAGAGGGTTTCAAAAATATGATAACCAAACAGCTCTGCATCCACATGATGTGAATGAATAAATTAATATTTTTGAGAATAACTCACAGATACTGCCACTAGACAAAGACAAGCAAGATACACTTCTCTTAAGTATACAAAAGGCAAACCATCCATTTTCTGTTTCCCTTCCAGCTGGAGAGAACAGGGTTTTTTGTATTGATTCAAATGCAGCATGTTGGCTCAGAAAATGGATAAAAAATCCTGTACCTGGCCTCTCTTTTCAGAAAACAGACAACACAAAAGAAGCACTTCTACCCTGGTAGCAGTGATGAAGCTTCTGATGCCTTAGATTACCAGGATGAGCTACTGTATCTACTAATCCTACTCAGCACTAACCTAGTCTTGGAGGAAAAGCTTCCAAGCAGCTCTGTCTTACATTTATGCATAGGGAAACCATCAGGGTAACATCTATTCCTATCCTCAGGTAGGATTTAGGTCTGGTATGCCCTGAAAGAAGTATTTTCATCCCAGCCCACTGCCAGGTGTGGCTCTAACCATAGGAGCTTTAACACTGCACCAGAACATGCAGCAGACAGGGAGAACAGAGCAGCACAGATTCAGGGAATATGCCCATACTCTTTGTGGGTCTGGCAAAGAAACAGCTTTCTCAGCAGAACGAGGGTGAGGAGGGAATGATTCATTCTAACACTTGGAAGGTGATCTAAAAATTAGTTTAGAAACCAAGTCAGATTTATCCATTTCCCTTTAAGAATTTCATATGGTTTTGCAAAGATTTCAGAAGTTTCTTTTTCTCTAGCTTCTTCCATAGTCACTATTTCCTTCTTATGGGTGTTGGCTTGTTTATCACGTTATAAAAACCCTTTCATAGAAGATTCGTGAATTCAAGTTTCTCTTCCTGCTTTTTAGATACAATTTTGAGAATAAATTAGGCAGCGTCCTTTATTGCAATCCTTCTGATTTTCTGCAGCAAAACTGGAAGGAGAGGAAGGGAATCTCTAAAAGCTTTGAAACCTCATGAAGACTGAGTGTCTAACTGACTAACTAAAATCAGGGGCTTTCTAAATATTCCCTGCACAGTCATGTTCTTCAAAAGCACTGCCATTTACAATTAGGGCATTGGAATTCTGCTAACTCTGTTGGCTAGGCAAGACAGATGGTGCAAACAAGTGCTTGATCTATGTCTGGCATCACAGGGACCAGGTTTTATGAAAAACTCAAGACAAGCTGGGCTTCTTCCCAGCAAATTCTCATAACTGTAATTAAACCTCCCAGAAAAGGAGAAAAGTCGCTTTAGAGTATGAATGCAGTATCTCTCTCAAGCAAGGCTGAATACAATTAACCACATTATGCATCTTGAGTGACTTTGTAATATTGCTTACTTAAGAATTTAGGTAGTAAATGTGTGTGTGCGGCAGACAATTATGCAAACAAACAACTTCTGGAAGGATGGAATGGTAACAAGAAAAATTATGAGTAGCTTTGGAAGATGTCTGAGGCTCAGGAATAACTCATTTCTGTAGAAAAATTAAAGACAATCGAAATAGGATTATAACTGCAATTACATTTATAACATAAACTAGATGCTATTAAATTGATGTATTCCTAATAAACAGAAAACATTCTACTGAAATTCTAAGATCCTTACTTTTAAGTGCCAAAGAACCAAATTTAATTCCCTGCTTTGGTATTACAATTCTAACAAAAACCAAGCATTATTAACTTTTTTTTTAAACATAAGACTTTCTCAGGTGAAGTCCATCTTCTGATGGCAGTTGCTTTTCACTCTTGGATTGATTATTTACTATTTGCTTCCAGGACTTAATCAAAGCAAATTCTTCCATACAGATTAAATACAGAGTAATACAAGGATTAAGTTATTATACATCTGTTAAGAGAAAAAAAAATAGTATTTTAAAATAATATGGGTTTCCCCCTTTCAATTATTATACAGTCTGAAAAGGAAGAGAGTTCCACATTCATTAGAGATCTATTACCTTTGCTATGAAATAGATCATTAGCATTTAGATAATATATTCTGCTGCACCTATTAGGAGTGCAGGAACTGTCATAACCTGGTTTAAAATGTCACATAGACCAAATGATCTGTGAGGCACTGCTGCCTCTTGATAGCTCTGGGATACAGATGAATTGGAACACACTTTTTCCCCCCTTTTTTTAAAAAAAAGCTTCTACATGGTACACAGGTGATCTTCTATATGAAATTCCATTAATTCCCAGCTGTGCATTGTTACAGTGAGCACTTCAGGTCATTCTTGCTTAAGGTAAAGTTTCTATTCTGGATAGTAAAAGAGGATTAAGAAATCCCTCAAAGAAAATAAATTTGCAAACAATGCTGTAGTTATTACCCTGCTACAACTCTGAGTATATATGAACAATAATTTAAAATTATTTCAATTGGTATTTTCTGTCCTTAGACACTCAGACTTTCACTGCAGTCAACTCCTCCATTTTCACTAGGGATACCAATTCCTAACAAACCAGGTCCCAATAAACCAAAAGTCTTAACTCCTAATTGCATGCAAACCTAGTAATAAGCAAAGATAATCACAGTTCAATGTAAAATACTTGGAAGCCAGAAAAGACCAAAGTTCCCATCTGTAAAATAACTTCACACCTTTCTACATTCAGTCTCCAGGAGCAGTTCTGAGTCTCTCACCTCTTTGAGGTAGCGCATCAAGCGACAGAGAGCATTCACCAGGGACAGAGTAAACCCAGACAGGCCTTCACTTCTCTCTTTTTTTGGGACCTCACGACCTGTACATCGCTCATATTCCTCCAGTTCACGCTCTACTTCCTGGATCATGTGGTTGAGAACATCTAGGCTGGATTTGTTGTCCCTCTGAAGGTCAGTCTGGATTAAATTAGCTGGAGAATCACCTCTCTTCTGTCTTGCAGAGTTCTGTTCAGCTTGAACTCTTTTCACTGAAGGGGAACAAAAAGTGGTCATTGGAATTTCAACTTGTATAGAGATCTTCACAGTACCAATGAAATTGTATTGTTTATTGAAGTAAATCAAACGAAATGCCCTCTCTTGCCATAAGATGAAAGAGACCATCAAAGAATGTTCCCCAGTTATTCCAGCTATTTTCAGATTCTAAAAACCACATTTTTTGCTGCCACAGTAGTATCTCTCAAGGACAACTGATTGGTGCTTTTATCTTGGATACACCTGTTTGTACTTGTCTCCTCTCCAATTAAATGCATGGAAAATAGTTTGCTAATGAAAAACATCAGCTGCTTTGTCATACTCAGTAAACAACTCTCCTTTCATGTTACAGCTTGCAACTGATGCCAGTCCCCTCATACAAACACATAGAATACAGGGACTGAAATGCATCCTTAATCTGTGCAGCACAGAACACAAATCTGGATCAGAACTAGACAAGTACTGCACAGGAGAGGACTCCATGGGCAGCAAGGTAACGGGCAGTGTCCAAGGGCTGTTTTTACGATTCCCAAATTCCCATGGACTTGGCTCTGCCAATGAATGTGCAGAACACAGGGAAATACACTAGACAACGAGCTGTAGAATACCAAGCTTAAGATATGCTCTAGACTCAAGGATCCCCTCATCAAACTTTGGTATTAGCCCTGCAATGACTCCCAAAAATCCCTTCCCACCCACATTTTCTTATGACATTAAGGACCTTGGAAAAAGGGTGTTTCATTTTTAAAAGTACTTAACTCTTTGCTGCAATTTGCTTTTGTTTCCTTGAGTTTGGGTTCAGCACTTGTCTCACAGTGTCAATGGAGTCTACAGACTCTTCCTCATCTTCATTCTGAAGTCTTGAATGGGTTCTCTTGATTAGACTGGTAGCATTGAGGGCTGATTTAAACACAAAACAAAGAAAAAAAAGTACATGTGAAATATTTCAGGCATGTCCTTAATAGTAGTATGTTCCAGAGTAATTTTATGATAAGAGCTGGCTTTTTAGTCTGAAAATACATCTGAGCCAAATTAGCATACATTTCTGTCCCAGACCCCCACCCAGGAAGGGAACTCCACATAGGATTCTAGGAACTGTTCAACAACCTTACTGTGATTTGGCAAACCCAACCTGACTGATCCAATGAAGGGGAAACAGTTGTTGGAGTCCGAGGCACATTTGATTCCTGTGATAAAGTGGTTTTTCTCACACCCTTTTCAGCCCACAACGCAGAATTCACCAAGGAATTTTCTTTTCTCAACAACCGAAGCAGCCTACATTCAAAATAAGAATAACAGTGAATTGTAACAGGACAATGGCATGATTCCACATTATCTGTCTTGACAGAGCTCCTAAAATTATCTGCAATTGCTCAGGTGAGTTCCCTCCTCACTTTCATTTCCAGTCTCAAGGTTACAACAAGGCCTTTCCCTGGAATTCTGAGATCAGGAAAGGAGGGCAAAGGGAAAGAGAAGAATTGACGTAACTATAGCCATTCAATACCCTTTTAACTCCACCTGTTTCCAGTGTCAAGCAGGTGGAAACCTGAATGGATGTATTTGTACTGACCTGTCAGAACCAATCCTGGATTTGAAACCCAAAACATCACGGTGTCTATCTTCTGACAATGCTGCTTCCTCCTCCTCTTCATTAAGAGCCTTCTCAAGAGACAACAAAGAAAACAAAACAGCATTCAGAGGAAGTTAGAGACCAATTTTATGGAATTGTTTCAAGAAAAAAATCAAAAACATTTGTTTTAGTCTTCCCCTCCCAAACATGCTTAAAATAAAAATACCACACAGAAAAAAAAATCCACACCCCTTTGTAGGAACTTCTGGGGGATTTTAGTCCCTAAGAAAAACTGATACTGACAACTGTCTCTGAAAATAACACAGCAAGTGACTAATTCAATAACCAATATTTTCTTTGTATGATTTATAGTAAATATGAAAATCCATGCAAACTAGAGGATAAAATAAAAGCTCTTAAGGCTGTACCAAAACAGAGATACAACAGGCAAAATATGGAAAAGCAACCTGAATCCATACCATTTGTAACATTTCAGTCATTTGATATTACAAGCTAAACAACTTCATAATGAGACCTGCAAAATTACATTTATAGTCTGTGTGTAAAATGCAACCAGAACAAAATACAATCCTATGTACTACATTTATAGCTAAATAAAACCAACCAAATTTGGAATTAGGGTTCTTCAAACTACCAAG
This sequence comes from Camarhynchus parvulus, assembly GCF_901933205.1. Lineage (NCBI taxonomy): Eukaryota > Metazoa > Chordata > Aves > Passeriformes > Thraupidae > Camarhynchus > Camarhynchus parvulus. The sequence goes on along the minus strand of NC_044571.1, from coordinate 89,895,062 downwards.
CTTCTGAGCTACTGGATAGGTTTCACCAGTTAGCCTTTAACTGTGATTTTCATAGGCACATAAGAAGTCACAGAAGCTTGGCACAAAATCAGTACATGTTTCTTTTAAAAATTTCAGCTTATCCTGCAGCATGCATCCAGTGACACAGCTTACAAAGGTGCTGCAGTTCACTCCTCATATTAAAAAAATGGAAAAACAAATGCCACACCAAAATACCTAACACAGAAGTACCACAACTCAAATTACAGATATTTTTGCAAGATAGTAGGAAATGGAAGTAGAAAACCACGGGAATATGACACCATCACTTTTGCTCCCAACAGCCTGTTTGGTCTTCATAACAAGAAAGTTTCCTGGGAGCACCACATGCCTGTTCTCAAACCCCAGTAAGCACTCCTGCTACAATATGCTATTAAAAGAAAACAGAGCACAAAGGCAAACTAAATTAAATTTGAAACAATTTAAAAATTGTTTACAACAAATCTGAATAAATGTAATAAAATGTGAAATATTAGAAGTTAAACTCCTAGGAGTCATCAAGGCTGTGTAGTGAACTGGGATACAAATAGCTGTATATATGCAGACATAATTGGCAAATCAGAGACAAATTCTGAAATATGGCAATTAGTTAAATGACACAGAACTTCTTCTCTTAGACTGTAACCACATTGTACTCGTTCTGAGAATTCCAGAATTTAAAAGGGAGGGCATGCTAATGTGAGAGAGCTTCTACGAGACATAATGATATTTGTTTCTCATATATGAGAGTTAAATCAAAAAATCACGATTCCCAGAGCCTCACAAAAGAAACTCACCTCTGTTTAATCTGGTCTTCTATGAATGTTATCAACAAAAACCAATTTAGTTCTGCTTGGAAATTCTTATTTTTGAATAGTCTTATTTTGTGCAAACAAAAAAGCCACAGGATGTGTATGCATGGAACAAAATATACATTACCTGGGAATCCATGACAGATTCATTAAGGATGGAAAGCTGACTGGGAGGATGACTTTTTTGTACAATGGGTCCTTGAGATGATTCTAGGTCACAGTTAGGAGCCATTGTTACATTAGGAAAACCTAGAGGAATTAAACAACACAGGGGAGAACACAGAGGGCTTGGTCTGTACTTATGTTGCAGGATTTTGTACTGAAAATCAAGCTCCCGTACTACACAAAAAAGGGGTCACAGGGATGTCACTTTAAACAACAACCAAAGACCGACCACAGGGTTAATTTAATACACTGGGCCACATATCCAGCTTTTGTCCTTCCCACCTGCATAAATTCACTTGTGCAGAAGCAGCTTGCAGGATCAAAGTCATCAGGAACAAAAGAGAATGACAGCCTACACAGAAAAACCCCTAGCTTAAGATTTCATATACAGCCAATCCTGCCTTCCAGCAGCACAAGGATCCACAAGCCAAATCAAGAAAAGAAAAAGCTGATATTGCTGATAAATCTTCAGCCATATCCAAGAGCAGAGTCAGCTCATGCAGCAATGAGAATCAGAACTATTGCAGCAGCTCAAACTGCTGCTCTGCACAGGCCAGTAGCTTGGCTGTGCAATGGTGAGCACGGAGGTGTTTCAGAGCACGTGTTGTGAAATTCCACAATGGACCAATACAGTGGAATAATCAGCCATCAGTCACTCTCCTCTGCCATGGGAGGTGATAGCCTCACCTGTGTTTCATCCAACATGAGCATGATCAATTATACTGTGTTAGACAATGAGATGAAACCAGTTAAAAGGAATGCTTTGCAAAGCAGGACTATTCAGAGAAAGCAAGGAGATCCTCTTAAATGGGCTACCACAAATAGATGAGGTGTGCTACCTGTTCGTGTGCGAGGAGCATCCTCAAGCAAGTCTTTTGCCACAGCCATAGCCTGACCAGATCGTTCCAAGACATCTTGCAAATGGTACTGATCAGACAGAATCTGAAAGTACAGTGCATAAGGAAACTTTACACTGAGCAGACTGATCCTTTCCTGGTTTTTTTTCTGGTATTGTTCCTCTAAACAGTTACCAACAGCCAACAAGAGAATGTTTGCAAAGTTGGTATTGTCCAATTAGATCCTAAATAAGATAGATCAGAAAACCATACTTCATTCAGAGTAACGACAATTCATACTGTTTTTCTGAAAATTAAACTTATTACTTCTCAGGCCCCCATCAGCACTGACTCTCTTTAGAACAAATCCTTTCACTTCCTCTTCTCCTTCCAGCCTGACACAAGAAGCTGGGTATTTATGACATGCTCATAAAAAAAAAAAGAAATATATAGCAATTAAAAAAAAAAGAAAGCATTTCTCAAATCATTTGATGCCAACGTTAAGTCATAGAACACTTACCTACATCCGACACCCAAAAAAACAGGTACTATTTGATGATATTTAAATCAATTGAAGCAGAGTTGTTTCATTCAGTCTTGCCTCCTGAAAATCCCACCTAAAACTTAAGCCACATACCACCAAAAGTTCCAGAGGTAAACACAGCTGGCTACATCTGGCATCAGAAGACTTTTTGGGAATCTCCAGAAGATGCAGCTTCTGTATTCAAATTCTCTCTCCCAAAGTCTCTCCCTAGCACTTGAAGTCCATCACAACAGGTGCCTCCTAAAAAAGGATGTCTTGGGAGTGCAAAGCAAGAGGCATCCAGTTACCATGAGCCAAATGGAGCTGCCTGGGGATGCGGATTTGTGAGGAGAACACAATTTAAAGCTCCTCACTGATGCCTGGCTTCATTAAAATGCTGGAAATTGAAAACTAGTAAAATTATATCCCACAACCTGGAGAGAAGGTAGATACTCTTAAATACCTGAGAGGAGATATGTAAGCAACCTCCTTCACCATGGTTCATCAAACTGATCCAGAGACTGTGACTGCTTCAGAAGACCTCACAGAAAAGGCTCATGTACGCCCTCCTACTCAAAATTTGAAAACTGACTGACAATTTTTGCTGCTCCAGGAATCATAAGAAACTGTTTTTAAATTGTTTCACAGTACTCTATGCTGTTATCTCCATAGAGTTCTTTTCAATGTCCATTGGTAATTTTGCTGGCTTACATTTAGCCTCATACAAAAAATTCTAGGCAATGGCATTTTACTTGTTTCTCCTCAACCCCCTATTTTACTACATGGTTTATGTCACAAAGCATCCCTACATATCTGAGTTTCCATGTTTTCTAGTCTTTTGAGCTTGCATTGCACTGCAGTAAATTAGACTTCTCATAATAATTTAGCAAGTCAGTGAATATTCACCTTTCAAGCACTTCACATATCTCCTTCTTCAGACCAGTGTTCAATTTTCACATCTGATACAAACTAAAATTAGTGTTTTCCATTACGCCATTCGACATCAAAACAATGCAGGTTTTTAGATAAAGTTATTATACCAGACTGGCAGAAGAAAAAAAAAATATAGAACAGAAAAAGTTTATAGGATTCATTTTCTGAAGGTAATTAAAATTAGAGTGGTGTGTATAATCAGACAAAAATTATCCTGATTAGCTTGTTTTTACCCTCCTCACTAGAATTTTTTTTGGCATCAACAGGTTCCTAAGCTCTACCCTCCTGCTGAACACGTTATGAACATTTTTAGAGCATTGCCCCCAAGGCAGATTAGCTCACATTTGTTTGTGATGAGAAGAAAAAGTGGTATCATCTTGTAACCCCTTTAGGCCCATTTACATGCCCTGGACAAATTCACTGAGCAGTGTGCTTTGTCCCAGTTTAGTATCACCTACCAATTTCATTAAAATTCACCTTCCCACCTGTTTCAGATTGTTATCAAAGCAAATAAACTGGACTCATCCTAAGATCTCTCCACTACAGTAATCCATGTACCTCTACTCTTTGGTGCAATGCACTAACATTATTTCAAAAATAAATTGCTACAGGACTAATCTGTGTGGTACTTACAAATTCACAGTCCTAAGTTTCAGAGTAAACTCATTACCTTTTCATTCAGATTTTTATGCAGATGAATCCCCAAAATACTAAAATTTTGCTTGTCTATTTTGTAACTCTTTCGTAATATCTGTCTGTTCAACACACAACTACATGAGAAACAACACTAATAGCAGCACCCTCTTAGCTTTTGTCTCTGAGTCTTTTGCAGTTCAGCAGGATTCAAGAGGCTTAGAAAGTTACACTCACAGCACTAAAAGAAAAAGATCACCAAGGTAACAGAGACAAGGAAACAATTCTCAGTGGTTGTGCTCTGTTGGGAGACACAGAGTCTCCACAGTTACTCTGAACAACAGGACCTGGCAATTAACAAGATTTAAGTTAGGGAGAGGTGAAAGTGGTAACTCCTCTTTATCTGTTTTGTTATTCTGTTTTCGTCTCTGTTTCTATCTGTTTCATCTTGCTTGGCATCATTTCCTTTTGTCTTCCTTTTCACTGATCCAGAAGTAAACACAGAGTAAACTGAATAACGTAATCTCTTAACTATAAAGGGGAAAACCACTCAGGAGGATGTGAGATTTGTACATTTTCATTAGAAACAGCAACAAATATAGAAGACTTCTTCCTAAACATGAGTTTCACATCTGCAAAAGAATGAAGTCACATAATAGGAAGCCTAGCCAAATATTAGAAAATGTGGTCTAATTTACCTTTTGTGACACAACTTATTTCTGCATGGAAGCATTATTGAAACTAGGCTGCATTAGGGCAAGTCATGTAGCGGTTCACAGTGTTTTCTGAATATTCTGCTGAAATATGCTTGGCAGAAAAGTACCAAAGTAACGAAAGTCCAAGTCGGAGGCTTAATTAGCAAAATATCCATAAAACAAAAAATTCTACTTTGATTGCAGAGAAATGGGTCAAATAGAAAGCTAGGTGGTGATCTTCAATTCTAAGTACTTCCATTTGTTTATGCTTGAATGCTCTCAGAGATCAGAAAGTGACTTCCGAAAAATCACAAAAGACAAAACAATGAAGATTGTGATGGTTAGTCCACTGCACATTTACAGAACTAGCACATTATGTTTGACTGCTAAGTGAACACTGTTCATCATCATTCTTTACCAGCATGAACAATTCTCAGTGAGTAGAGAGGTCTGAAAGCCAATTTTCAGATTAGTTTTTGTAACACACAGCATGGAGTAACCTGCCATGTGAAAAAGGAGATCTACCACCACTTTTCAGTGATAACTACTCTCTCTGTTAACTAGGCTTAGGTTTACTGCTACAGTTCAATATTCAAAAGCAAATTCAATAATATATTTACAGTCAGAGTGCTTTAGAATGCTGAGAGCAAGCTTTTCAATCCTTCAGATGATAAGCTTGTCAGCCACAGCTCATCAGTCTTTGTTGTGTCAATTTTCCTCCCTTAACAACTTCTTGCCTCACCCTTTCAGCCCCCTTGGCACTGCACTTTCTCTGTTTAAATAAACAATGTCCCTCCCCGATAGAGAAACGCTCATGTTTGCATCAAAGAAAAATGCCAGACATGAGGAAGAAAAGGCAAGCTGGCAGTAAGAACCCAAAGAATACACATACTTTTCACAACAGTTGAACTCTGCAAACAGTTCCTGTTCAGATGAAGAGAGGCCTGCAGCATTACAGAGGGCACAGCCAGGCAACCTGGGTCAAATGTGCAATTCCATGTAACAGCTGGATTGTCAGACAGTCTACTCCCACCACTGCATGCATGCAGCACACACAGCATGTGCATTACTGAAATCAAGTTACCCAACAAGAGGAGCAATTGTGGCTTCCATGTGCACAAGCAGATTTCCAGGAGTGCTGCAGATCACCTGCAGCAGGCTGCAAGTGCAAATTTAGCTCTCACCTCACGCATCAGAGCCAATTTCCTTTTCTCCAAGGAATCTGCATCCAGTTGCCTTTGCTTCTTCCATTTTCTGTTCAGTGCTTTCTCTTGGAGTTCCAAGTGTGCCAATGCTTTGTTTTTTGATTTGTGTATTTCACGGCGACGGAGCTACAGAAACATAAGAGAAATCATTTCAAACATCAATCTTAAGCAAAATTTGCTAATGAGCTCTTCTCTATTTTATCATTCATGCACTGAACATTACTTATGTTAACTTCACAGTAGAGCCAATGACAACCTCATAAACATCCACAAGTGTAAAATACCATCAATACTGCCATCCCAATCCCATCCAAATTTAAAGCAGCTCCAAAGGGGAATGGGAAAAGCCTCAATTTCTGTCTGCCCTACACTACTGACTGGGCAAGAGTTTCCTCAGCTGTAAAGGGAGGAAAAACCCAAACACTAGCACCTGTAAGGTGCAAAAAAAGACAAAATGCATTTTGCTGATTTAACATTGTCAATCACCAGACATAGTGTCTCCCTTCTTCTAACAATGAGATTATATATAAAAATATAGTTTAAATACAAATTAAAGAAATTAAATGTGTGAGGTGCTTGCTAAAGTCTCCTGAAGCTATCAAGGCAAACACTTGTGGAATCAAGTCTTTCTCTGCTACAGTGACCATCTGTCCTGACAAACCTGTCAAAAGTTATAACAGCTCATACTGCCTCTTCCATCCTGGTAATTAGTGCTATCAAGAAAATGCAAATACACATGTAAATACAATGTAATTGAATAAATGTAAATACACATGATCTGTTTATTGCAAAGAATTCACATACTTTACAATCAACAGGTCACTCAGTATAAAAAATTATGTTAAATTGTTTAAATGAAAACTGAGTATTTTCAGAATTAGAGAGGCTCCTCAGACAAAGCACATCTTCCAGTCCTTCCCAGAAGTAAGACCTTCAACTAATCCACTGACCTTTCATGTATTTATGTTTTTATGCTGGCACACAATTTATTTAAATAAAACCCGCAGCTACTGCTTCCCAGTGGGAACAGGAAACTGGAGAACACCAACTGCTGGACCTGGGGATGCTCAGTATCATAAACAAAAAACTAGCACTAAAGAGACAACATGTTCAGAAGCTCGAAAAAGAGATTAAACATTGGCAGAAAATATCCCCTTAAGCATGGTAAGCACTTTTTTGTCAGACAACCAGCTAATTGTCCTTGCCACAGGGACAGAGCAGTGACTGCTATTAAACTTACAATATCCTCAGGAGTTGCACGGTGCACTGTCAAATCATGGACGGTACTCTGCGAACAGGAACCAGGGAACACGTCAAGAGTCGTAAGTGAGGGCAAACTTTTTTTTTAAGTTTTATTAAAACAAAAAACAAACAACAAAAAACTACAAACAGCTTTTAAACTACATTATAATTAGCCTAACACTATACTGCTGTGCACTTTCATGGCGCTGCAGAGCGTTCCACCCTCGGCGAGGCAGCTGCCAGAAACCAGACCTGCACCAAACCTGAGCGGGTTCTTTCCCCAGGAGACGCAGGAGGCCTGGCCTCCGCCAGGGCCAAGGAAGCCAGAGGGGCCGTGTGCCCCGGCACACGCCGTGTCTGCCCGCCCCAACCCACACGCAACCCGGGCGTTTCCACGGCGCAGCGCCTGCGGAGGGCGGCGGCTCCCCCAGCCGTGGGCACGGAGGCTCCGGGGCCTTTTCCCAGCGGAAGCCGCCCGGCAGCGGGGAGCACTTACATCCCAGTCCCGCCTGGCTGCTGCCGCCTTTCGGGGACCCTTCCTGCCGCCGGTGCGGGGCCGCGGCCCGCGGAGCAGCGACATCGCGGCCGTGGGAAGGGGCGAGAGCGGCGCCGCCGACGGCGCCGGCTTTGCTCGACCCGCCCTGAGGGGAGGGGCGGAGCGCGGCCTCCTCCGCCCGCCTCTTCCTCCTCCTCCCTCCATTCCCGCCGCGGTCTCGCTGTAGGAGTGGCAACGCGGCTCCTGCATCCCCCGGGCTTTCTGTGAGGGAGCAGCCGCTGCCCCCGCCCTCCCTCAGGGCTGCAGGGGACAGCCTCCGCCCCCGCCGCGTCCCTTAAGTGGAGCAGTGCCCTCAGCAGTACCTTGGTTGCTCCAGCCCCCTCCAGGGAAACTGCTGCTGGCGTTGTCGCTCGCCTTCCATCTCGCCTCGCCTTAATTTTTCTCCTCGTTCACTTCGCTGTTATCCCTCCTCGCTGCAAATACCCTCCAAAGATATCTCTCAGTGTTCCTCTGAGGAAACCTTGGAATTTTCCCCTTGTGAAAATGTATTTCAGACGCTGTTAACAGGTTGTTCAGAGCAGTATGTCACACAAGCCATGAAATTAAGGTGATATGGAATTAAAGAGTGGCCCTTGTTTAAATCTAACGAACAGATTTCATTAGCTGTGCCATTGAGGAAGGGTGTACCTCGGTAGCCACAAGGAATCTGTGGTTTCTGTGAAGCAACTGGTGGTTCTGGAACTGGTTCTGGGACTGGAAATTAATCATTGAGCTTACAGATGGGTGCAACATATTCCCTACAGATTTACCCCAGAATATGCCACACATCCTCCACTTCCCTCCACACAGGTGAAGACATGATGTAATTACTCCAAAAGGCTACAGTTAACATTTTGTATTACAGTGTGAACATAATATTTTGTCTATGGGAGCTGGAAAGTGAAGGCATAAGGCTTATCATCTTTTCATTCAAAACTTTTTCCATTTCACCAAGATTTCCTGGTGCTTAGGGTCCCCATCAATGCAATTCTGGCTTTACCAGCATCACTGTAAAAAGATTCATGTGAAGGTGCAGATGGTAGTGGTTAGTGTATTGAGGGAAAGAATTGTGTTGCATGTGATACAAAGAGAAGATGGAAATCACAAGGGAAGTAAAAGGCATTTGAGAAATACTTTCAGCAATTGTCTGTAATGAAGTGCTTCAAATGTGGAGGTTGCACCTCGAAATCTTCAGTTTCCATCTAGACACTCAGCATAGGTACCACATGCACCTGAAAGTGATCATCAGAGTTCAGCCTGTGGGAAGAGAAATCCATGCGAGGCAATTCATTAATTTGTGTTGGTCTGAAAATTTGGAAGCAAAAGCATAAATCAAGGGCATATCTGGATTTCTCTCTTAACATGGCTGTAAATTGTCTTGAAGAACAAGGCCTACTGAAGGAAAAAAGCAATAAAGGCGTAATTGCGCCATCATATTGTCTATTTGGAAACCTCTTTAACCTCTCTGCTATTACTAATTACAATCAAATACAAATGGTAAATACCTAATACAAGGAAATATGATACAAGCCAAAGACAACTCACATTCAAGCAGTGTATTCTCAGACACTTTGCCCACGTATAAGAAAGGCTGGAGCATGTTCTATCAGACATCTTTAAAGCCTGTCTACATTTCACTTCTTGTTACTCTTCATGCTCCATTTTCAGCAGTCTGAAAATGTGGCATTATCTCTGCAGAAGCCAGCTGAGCATCTACAGCATCTATTAACTTGCAGAGGAGCTTACATAAGACAGAGACTACATATGCAAACAGTAATTTTAAATCATTAGGTTTCCAAACATTTTGGTTTGTTATACATTCATGCTATTTACCTTTCTTAGTTAGTATGATTTAGGGAATTCCTTTGTAATATCCTCTATCCTGGATATTTTTGCAGCCATGGTTGCCAGGGGAAATGTAGTTTCTTTACTGGTTTGGAGGTGTTTTTTTTTTTTATTTTGTTCCCAACGGCAATGAGATTTTCTGCTTTTGTGTTATAGAGAAAAAAAAAACAGCAAAAAACTCAAAACCACACTGTTGTGAGCCTCTCATCCAGCACAGTTCCTTCTTCCCTTGAGACACTCACAACCTTAGGCTTTATTTATACTGGAAAAATGGATCCTTTTACAAAATACATGCCCTCCTCACAGCCAGAAACAAGGGCCCCAAGATCATCATCCCCTTTTTTGGAGGTTTGGCACCCTGGGTTCATAGGCAGCCTAGAAACAGCCCAGCTGAGGGCTGCCCCTCTTCCCTCCAGTGACTTTGGCATCAGGGCTGTGGGCAGGCTCCAGCGAGGGCTCTCTTGCCCCTCACAAGGCAGCTGCATTTCGGGTGAGGCTCTGGTCCTTGGCTCTGCTGGAGCTACAGCCATGTGAAAGCCCTGTCTGTATCCCTTTGGCCTGGACCTGCTGACCAGCTTCCTGGCCAGTCCGCAGGTCTGCCTCACTGTTGGGGACTTGTCTGCTGCTGATGGGACTGTGTCTGTCCCTGACTGCCATCACCAGCCCTGAGTCACTAGCTGCATTGACCTCAGACCTGTCCCATTGCTATTGCCTTGTCCACCAGTCTGGACTCTGTTGATTCCTTGCTGGAATCACCCTGGCTGGTGAAGTCCCTGCTCTGCCCCTCTCTCCCCTCTCTGTGTTGTGGCACTGGGATCCCTGTCCCTCAGGGAGCATCTGGCCCTTGCTGGCTCCTGATGCCAGAGTACTGTGGCATACACAAGAAAAGATCACTTCCAGTGCCTCAGACCCATGGAGTATCTGGATGAGAATACTGTCTCTTAGAGGGATTGGTTCTTTTTTCCAAAGTACATGCTGCCCTTCAAGAGCAAGATCCAGGTGTAATGAAAAGGGAAAAATGGGCTACTCATCTTTACCAAAGGGTCTGAGTGAAGTGTTGTAAGTCAGCCAGCCTCCATTTGTTATCTAGAAAAGTAATGAAACGAGCTGTTCGGCAGTAAAGTGATGAGCAGCAGGCACTCTGCATTTGTCCAGAACAAATCATGTCAAACTAACCTAATTTATTTCTTTGCCAAGATAGCTGATTATTGAGTGCTGAAAGGAATAGGTGAAATATGTTTTGACTCCGTAGGGCTTTCGACATTGTCTTGAATACCACTCTACTAAAGGCAAATTAGCCTCAGATGGTATTAACATGAGAAGAGTGTGTGATTAAAAAGCAATTCCCCAACAGGTACAGTGGATATTTTCTTGTCAGTGGGAAGATATATCATACGAAGAGATCTGATCTGTCTGCTAGGATTGTTTACTTTCAATAGCAACTTGAATGGTGGAGTTGACCTTTGACTTCAAATTTCTGCAAATAACACCAAGTCAAGCTGTATCACACCTTGAAGGCAAAGATTTTAACAAAGGTTTACCATTGCTAAATCACAGAAAGAGCCTCAAAATAGTGAGATTAAATTAAGATAAGAACAATGTATGACACTTAGAAAATTTGAATTCTCAAATTAAAAATGAGGGAAAATGTGTAGTCGTTGGTAAGATACCATAATGTACAACTAATCAGGGAAAGCACTTGAAGAATACCATAACTCTGCACTGGAAAATGTGGGCTATATGAAGAGCCACTTTTTTGCCACAAAACCAACACAACTAGAAAGGGACAATGAATTGATATCCCAATCTGAAATATGCATGACACCAAATGACACAAAATTAATTTGCAGCTGCCACAGCTACCTTGGCTTGCAGAACACCATCTTTGTGCCATTGGTCACATTGCTCTGAGGAACCAGGCATGGCCCTCACCTGCCTTACCTCCTCCTGTTGCCTGAAGTCTCCTCTGGGAGAAGGTGAGTTTCCTGGTGTCCTCTCTCCAGCACATGCTAGAGGGCTGCTGGCCTTGGCAGAGGGACCTGTGCATCTGCAGAGAGCAGTGGTAAGGAAGGAGCTGTAGGGCTCAGGAGCCTTGGACTCTGCAGGGTGGGGAGGAGAAGCCACAAGTCTTCCAGTGCCACCACAGTTTGAAGTCTCTCAGTTCAGGTCATGCCATGTCCTGTTAAGAGGCAAGATAGAGTCATAAACTCTCTTTGTCTGCAGAGCATGATGTTCCAGGCTGAAAGACAAAATCTTTGTGTTGGGTTCTCCATCTTCCAGCAGGCCGCAAGAGGTTTATTTTACTCTAAATGATACTTCTTGGGACTCTGACAAAAGGCAGGGTGACTTGAACCCTGCTTCAAGACGAACAGAACTGACACAATTGTTTCCTTTTTTCTCTCGGCAGAAATCATACAAGGGCCCGGAGATCAAAATGGCAGCACAAGGCATGCTGGCTCGCTTTGCTGAGCTTTGCAACTTTTCCTCCAAAGACAAGTGACATCCGCAAGAAATCTCTCAGCCTTGAAAACAAAATCTGCAACTTGTGTAAAGCTTCTGGGGCTAGAGTCGCTGCAGTTGGAGACTACAGGCTGACTTTATAAAACTGCGGCTCCTGAAAGTTTATCCTCAGCCTGAAAAACCCGATTACTTTATAAGTAACACTCCATTTTCTCTGATTTTAAAGTGCATCCCTATACCATGGGATCTGACACATTTCCTAGGTGTGTTTTCAACAGGAGACCATAGGAGTGTTAAGCCATGACAGAGAGATCCCTTGCCTTTTCACAGCCCCGCAGTATTGCTCTCATCTTGCTGAAAAGGTTAAGAGCATTGCAGTGTGGTTTGTAGCCAGGTCCATGGATTATGCAAAGAAAAGATGCACCAAGCCATTTTCAGATTAATGAAATTACATTTGCTGCTGCCTTCCACACCTTTGGGCTTTAGGATGAGAGCGTTTATCCCAAAGTTGTGAGAAGCCAAAAATAAAGGTTAGGGAGCGCCCCATACAGGATTGCAGGTGCGACCTGCAGCTTCAGCAAGCCGGCAGAATATGGAGCGGGGACGCCCCTAACGCGGTGGGCAGGGAGTGTTGAAGCCCTGCAGATGCTGATCCCCACGTGCCTGACGATGCCAGCGTGTCCCTGCGCTCACGGCACGGCTCCCCAAGGGGAAAAGCTCCCTGACAATCGGCTGCTAAGCCGGGCTCAGAATTTGGGCCCGGTCACAGAGAGGAGAGAGACCCTCCTCCCCTGGGCTGGCCAGCCAGCCGGCCGGCCTCCCTTCCCCTCCCCTCCCCGCCCCGCCGGCCGGCGGAGGGTCCTTCCCTTGGGAAAGTTGCTCGGCGTCCCCCGGGCGAGGGGCGGGGGTGTGCGGCGCTGCCGCCGCCGCCTCTCGCCCGTGTCGCCGAGCTATTTATTTAAACCGCAGATAAAGCGCCTCGCCGCCCGCTCTGCGGGGGACACGCAGTCCGAGCGCCCGGAGGGGTGGGCAGGAAGGAGCCCATGGCCGGGAGGGCAGCCCCGGCCCCCGGGGCTCTGCTCTGCGCCCTGCTCTGCGCGGCGACGGCGGCGGCGGGGGGCGGCCCCGGGGACAACCCCGCTCCCGGCGCCTTCGGCCACGTCTACCGGGGCGCCGTGAACATCAGCTCGGAGCGGGTCTACGCCTTCGCCTACCGCAGCGAGCCCGGGCAGGTAGGAGCGGCCCCCGGCGGGGCGAGCACCGCGTCCCCTCGCTCTCTGGGGTGTGGGGTTTGTGCCGGTGAGGGACCGGCTCCGCCGCTGTGCGGGAGCGGGCCGGGCTCCCCCTCTGTCCTGCCCGCATCCTCCCGCCGCCGCGCTGGTCCGGAGCCGCAGTGCACCTGCGGGCTCCTTTCCACCTTCCTTCTCAGGGGCTGCCGGCTGGCAGGGTGCTGGTGTCCCAGGGGCTGCGGGGTGGGCAGGGGGATTGGTGCCCGCCACCGCCGAAGAGGGGTTTGATATCCAGCAGTTCTAGCAGCAGAATGCGCTTGAAGTCTAGAAGAGAATTGTGAGGGTAATAGTACTAAATTAAAAATAATTTTTAAAGAACAACACAAAACCCACAAAAAAGCCAAACTACAAAAAAAAAAGAAAAAAAAAAGAAAAAAAAAGAATGTATGTGTGTGTGAACTTAATAAGCCTTCTTAAATGCCGTTTTCCCCACTGTGCATTTCCTTAGGATCAGGGTGCTCTCCCCTGGTAGCCCAGGAGGTGAGGCAGGGCTGTGCGTGTGAGGTTGTCGTAAGGAGGATGCAGGGCAGGGTGGCCAGGGCCATCCGTGGCTGTTTGATGGTGAAAAGAAACCTGTCCTCTATGTATACCCAGTTATTGTGGGTTCCTCCCACCCCACTTTTTGTGCCGTGTTTATCTCAAGTAGCTAAGTGGTACCTTGGAAACTCTGCCTGCCCCCCCACCCCGTTTTTTTGCATTGGGTGTTAATTGATGAGTAAGATGATCTGATGTACCAAAAGATGGTGAACTAGGTAGATGACTCTTCCCTCCTGTCCTCAGTTGCACAGAACAATAGAAAATGGAAGCTGTGGCTTTTCCCCACACTGTATACTATACAATAAAATGCACCTGGTATTTATGGGCCAGCAGTTGGGTGTCTGGGCTATGATGCAACTGAGCCCAGCCTTACTTAACTGTTGGGTGTCACCAATGATCTCAGGAGTCTCACCCAAAAGCACGCTTTGGGCTTGAGCCTCCTTTTGGAAGCTGGACGAGGTCTAAGTTAGGTATCTTCAGATGTTACAAGTGTTGGGTATTATGATGAGGCAGTCCAGATGTTGTCTGTGGCTTGTTAGCAGAGACAGCACAAATACTGACTTCAGTTAAAATTAATCTGGTTCCTTGAATTTAATGTGCTCTTTGAAACCGTGTGTTTTTTTGCTGGACACCTCTGGAAAAAAAGCTTTCCCTCCTGGAGAGCTACAGTGGGAGGAAACACATGGCTCGTCAGGGGTGTTTCCAGGTACCTAAATACAACTTCTAGACACTAAGGTGTTCCTGTAGCTGTGAAGTACAGACTGCTCAGTACAGACTGGTGCCTTACTTAAGCAGGAGCTTTAATGGACTAATCTCCATGGTCCTCTGTGCTGGAACATGAAGTCTCTGCAGAGATAGGGTCAAGAGCATATCTAGGAAGGGGAAATTCAGGTTTTAGATTTAACATTTTTTTCAATGCAGAACTCACCAAGCACTGCCATGAATATGCTTAGAGAGCCATGCAACCAGCTCCTGCTACGAAAAGTGTTTGGAAGATAAAAACTCTTTAAATAAAGATGAAATTTCATGGGAAGTTTTCTGATGAGGGATGCCTAGAACAGGTTCTGATAATAGAAGAGGCTCCAGAGAGACTTTTTTATGACCTTTCAGTGTCAAAAAGATTATAAAATGATCGAGAAGAGCTTTCTACATCATAATGACAGGACAAGGAGCAACAGTTTTGAACTGAAAGAGTGTCAATTTGGGTAGGACATAAGGAAGAATTTATTTTATGGTGAGGCACTGGAACAGGTTGTCCAGAGAAGTTGTGGGTACACATATTTGGGAGTGTTCATAGTCAGGTTCGATAGGGCTTTGAGCAACCTGATCTAGTGAAGATATCTCCCTGCCCGTGGCAGGATGTTTGCACTAGATGATCTCTGAAGATGATCTTCCAATTCCTGTGACTCCTCACTGAGCTCCGCAAGTGCCATTTCTGAGATGAACCAGTGGGAGCTGGGAAGAAGGTGGCTGACCTAGTTGGGGACTGGCTGTGGCTGTGTGCAGTCCCTTTCCCAGCTGCAGCCCTGAACCCATGAGAGGCAAACATGACTGGATCTCCTCTTGCTGGCATGGTCAAAGGTTGAGCTGTCTTGGTGTTTCTGTGTCTCCCTGTTGTTGAGAATTGCTCAAGATTTAGAAGCTTGGTAGTGGAAACCTTGGCTTTAATGACCAAGTTCTTGTGGGCAGGGTTTTCTCATGTAAAAGTTGGGCAGGTGTTTAGGGACATGCTGTCTTCTTGGTGTTGAGTCTTGTAAAGCAATGCAAGTCCTGCAAAAACTCAGTGTATTAGTCATTGCCTTTTGCTACAGTCTTAAGCCTTGAATTCCTAGTGAGGGAATACCAGCCACTGTTTGCCAGTTGCCTGCCACTTGTGATCTCTCTGCTCTTCCTGATCTTTTTGGTCTCTTCCTGTCTCTGTGCTGATGACAGTTTAGCCAGAAGCCTCTGATAACTCGAGGCAGATACTACATGGGCAATTAACCTTAGTTACAGAAAAGTTAATTGAATAAAAAGATCATTCCCCATATGGAAGGGCTGCAGTGGATGAGTTTAATTGCTTTCCCCTCTGAAACAAAGTCGGGTCTGGAGTGATCTGGTTCTGAAAATAGGAATTTGTTTACATGATGCTGTAAATTCTGCTGTTTTCCTCTCTGCTTCTCTCTCTCATGAGGCCAGACCTACAAAGCAAGGGAAAACTTGGGAACAAGGACAAAATGTGAGGGTTGGCTTGTGATCCATCAACCTTCTGTAAATTTTCTGGTTACTGAGGTGCTATGGGTGCACAGGCACATCTGAAAATGCATCTGAATAGAGCCGTGGTTGGATGTTGGATGAGAGAAAGGAGGGAACAAGACCTTTTCTCCTGTTAGGTGCTTTAGAGACTTGCTGCTTTTTGGAAAGTGTTGTGCTTGCCTGATCTCAGAGGATGTTCTTCATCCACATCATCATCCTTACTCCGTAGGATATGGATATGCATGCAAGACAGGAGGGAAAAAACGAGTGCCATGAGAGTATTCACAAGCAGATAGATACAAGGTGAAGAAACCACACCTCAGGGCTCTGCAGCAGAGCTGCTTTGAGACATGTGGCTTCCTTTCTCTACAACTTGTGGGTAAAATGAAAATGATGGTACATGTATGTGAACCAAACCACCTAGCTGAAACTCCTATGTGTAGAACCTCTCTGTGTGTGGAGGGGGAAAGCCTTCCTATGTGCTGTGCAGAAACACTTGTCTTGAGGCAGGACAGCTTGACAGTCTGTTATGTACTAGGATTTAGGCCTTAATTGCTGAGGTGGAAATGTGAAGCTAAAGCTGCGCTGAGGAGAAGCGCAGCCACCTCTGCATAGTCTTACTGCTAAGACTAAGGGGGTAGTCTTACTGCTTTTTGAATTCCCTTTTTTTCCTTCTAGCTACTCTTTGAAGTTTCCTTCCCTGTGCAGCTGTTTGTTTAGTTTTTAACTCCAAGTGTAAAAAAATATAGCAATAAACCCAACTGTGTCACTTGTTGCTATGCCCTCATGCTGTAACAGCAAAGGCAGATGTGCACTGTTAGAAGTCTGGTGAACAATTAGTTGAACAAACAGGGTTATTTTATTTTAGAATTATTTACACTGGAGACGTCCAGGATGGAAGTAAAAAACAAGCACACTCATTCCACATGTTCAACATGTTCCTGCTTGGGAGGGAGAAAGGAAGGACACCTTTGCTGATTTGCTGGAACTGCATATGCAGTGTGTTCCTGCTCAGAAGACTGAAAAAGTGCTGTAGAATGTTTCTGCTGGATTTACCACAGACTGGAGAAGGCTTTATGTGACAAGTAAGACCCTGCTTAGTTCTATGTTTGCAGTAATACCAGGTTTTCAGAACGAATAGTGTGTGTGTGTGAGTACTGATGGAATTCAAAGTGAATGAGACTTTCTACCACTGAAGGATCTGGCAGTTGCTAATGGTTGATTTGCTGAAAAAACAATTTGTACTAATATTGTGCAGGTTGGTATGTCCTGTACCAAAGTGTAAGCAGTCCAGAAGAATATGATGAGAAAGAAGACATCCGAAGTTCTTTTTCCTCATTGGAGCTCAGGTCAGCTGAATGTATGATTTGGGAAAGACTTGCACTATATTTAGAAAACCAAGTATCTCTGAAGAGAACAAGTTTCCAACTTTCCATTTGTAGGCAAAGCTGCTGCAATCCAGACACAGTTCTTGGACATTCATGCAGTACATGTTGGTTGCGATGAGCTCGGAAGCTGAGCAGTGGGCTGTGCCTATTTTAAGAGAAAGAGTGGGTGCTATTTCCCTCCTCCTCCCTTGCCAGGACTAGGAACAGAGCCCCAGTCCCAGTTCCCATATGGCCCAATTTACCATAAATTGTGATTGACAGTTGATTAAGCTGTGGCTTCTCTGCTGAGCAGTTGTGCAGTGTGAGGATGTGTAGCCCTGGAGTGAGTGTCTTGTCTGTGAAGTCTGTCTGAGGAGTGATGGGTAAAAAATTACCTTCAGTCTATGAGAGGCTGTGTGCTGCCAGGGAGGGTTGCTACCATCACTACCCTTGATTTTTTCAGAGTTGCAGATATGAAAAAGTTGACATCCCTAAAGGCAGAGTGGTTTCAACACTAGCAAGAAGATCAGAAGTCCTCCAATTACACGCCTTAAATTTTGTGACCAAGTGCCTTTTCCAGCCAAAGAGCACAATGCATTTGTGTTCCTCTGACCTCTAGTGAATGGGTCTCGTTTCTGAGGTGTGGATGGTAGTTGCACTTGCTTTCCTTTAGGCAAGAAGCCAGAACCTGTATGTTCCTCTGGAATTGTGTGATGACTCACACAATTGCTCAGACTAAAGCCATATGTCCTAGCTACAGGAAAACTCCTTACTCTGCTACACAGGGCAGCCTGGTTTAATAAGTGGCAGTGATCAAATCTGTGTTTGCTGTTCTCTGGTGTTTGACATGCTAGTGTAGGTCTCACTCCAGCAGCACCCATGTCTTTTATAACAACTCTAAGAGCAATTTTTTCACCTCTTTCTTCTGAGCTGACTTTGGGTTTCACATGTAGGAACCTTCAGGCTAAACTACCTTGAAGTATTCCCATGGTGTCCTGCACACGTTCTCCATAATGTTAGTCTTGGCTCCAGCCCAGCTTTCAGTCCACAGCTACACCATGCATGCAATAAAACTTCAGTCTACTGTTTGGAGAAGGCTGAGCCTGAGCTGTAGTGAGGACAACAGGCTGAGTTTTGTCTTTCCTTAATGCTGAGTGGAAGCCCACCAATTTAGCCACAAAGATGCAGGTAAAAATCAAAGAAATTGGGAAGATTACAAATAGTTGCATAAGAAGATCTCCTGATGTTGGTAGAGCTGCTGTTATTACAGGATCTCCAGGGCCTGAACACTATTGCTCTTTGGTTGCTGGCTCTAGTCTGTTCACCACAGGACCCTGGAAGAGCTTCAGCACACCATTTCTGGAACCTAATAGTAAATGTCTTATGTGACAGGAACGTAGGCACGATGTCAAGTCCAAAAAAAATCAAAGCAAATTATAGTATATGGTATCTGAAGCCAAGCAAGGTTCAACAGAACCCCTTTGGAGTAACTTTTGTGTATATAATTTATATTTCTTAAAGAAAACAGGCAACCCTAGGAGGTGACAGCGTAGGCAGTGTAGAGCACACAGCACTTGGAATGTGCTTGCTGCTTCTCAGTGGGTTCTCTTGAACACTCCTCACCCTGCCTAGGGTCACACAAAAAGCTTTTGCTTACAGGGGAAAACAAAAGTAAACTATGAGAGAAATTGCATGGGGATCTACTAAAAACTCAAACTTGACTGTTGTTTTTTGCATCAGAAAATACAGTTTTGAAAACTCTGACAAAAGTGGGATATCTTAGCTGAAAGAATGGTGTGGGATGTGGCTTTGCTTTGGCCTGGGGATAGAAGCAACTGAGATCCCCTCACACTTAAATTATTCTTTATCTTTCTAGGATTTTGCGCTTTGTGGGTTTTCCTACCTAGGAGGCAAAAAGAGAGTACATCTTGACAGAGGCTATCAGTTTGCAGGCTTTAGGGGAAAAAACTGAAAGCTGCTCTGGTTTCTTGCAGGGTAGCCAGCAGACCTTCAGATGGTGACTGCGGTGCTGGCAAGAATTTTATTTTTATTTCTAATGTGTAAGCTAATGCTGTCAAGCTCGATAGCTTGTCCTTGAACTAAAGAATCTCTCTTGAATTTGAATGTTGTTCTAAATCTTAGTCATTCTCTTCTTGTTGGGCTGTCATGTTTAAAATCAAAGCTGATCAGGTTTTGTTGTTCCCTTCCCAGCCCCAAGATGTTTAGATGAAAAAAGAAAACAAATTCTGAATTGAGGAACTTCATCAAAATGCCTCTCCTCAGTTTGAACTCTTTCCAAGAACAGTGCAGCAATTTATTATACATTTGCATTGTAAGTAGAGGCTGAAATGTCCTCAAATGACTTGTGCAGAAGTTGTTGGTAGGGAGGTAAGCTCCTTCTGTATGGACCTCATCTGCTGTTTCAGGGGATATTGAAGGAATTGAAGTACAGACTGTAAAAGGTATATTGCAAGGGTGTGCCATCTGCTCAGTTTGAAAATATAGTTTAGTACATTTGCATAAGCAAACATAATTTTGTGCTGTGTACACTTGGAGAACCACAGAGAATTTCAGAAACAGCCTTCCTTACTTTTTACACTGATGTTTTTCTTTGAGCATAGAAATAGCTGCTTCAGAGTAGTTTAAAATAAATGGAAAATGGTTTAAAAAAAAAGACATCATGCATTACAAGACATAATTCAATCCACATCCAAAGTGTTGAACTTCTTCACATACTGAAGTGAAGAACTTGGGAGCCAAGAAAGAACCAGGTATCTAAGTTCTGACAGCAAACCCTGGAGTTACTGCCAGGGGCTTGGAGTTACACGGTTATGATTTGGAAAGGTTATATACTGTTCTGTTTCAAGGGTTGGCCTGGCCCAGAGTTCCAGCTGCTGTGGTTTAGGAAGATGCAATTATTGCAGAGTAGTTTGTTCCTTAACTGACTGTTCAAAATAGGATTTTTTATTTTTAACATCTTTCTGAAGTCTGAGGGTGTTCAGAAACACGTACCTACTTCATCCAGCATAGCAACTCCCAGTTTATCCTTCTGGCTGTCCTGGAGACTCCCTGGCGACATTAGTTAGAAGGCAAAACTTCAATAATGGAAAAAGATAAATATTATCACATTTTATATTTGTCTTACATCCATTTATGCTTCACAGATACTGTTGCAAACAAGTGAACTCATGGGAAAGTCCATGGCAGACTGTAAATCCACACAGCACATTTGCACAGAGTGAAGCATTTAAATGAAAAATACTAATCCTAGAGCAGTTATGTTATTGTGTCCAAGGCTGTGCTTGACGTACCCAGAGTCTGTCTCTTCATTTATGCTGCTTCAGGTATTTAATACTCCTGGCAGAAATGCTGGAAGAAAACTCTGGGCCAAGGTTATTTGACAGATTGCTTTTGGCAATTAAGTCTTATTGACATTGGAGCGCAGAGACAGAGAAAGGCTGAAAGGGAATGATCCTCTGAGCTCCACTTGCTCTGTTGTCAGCCAGGAGTGGTGCTCACATCTCCTGGGACAGCAGAAAAGAAGTTCTTGAAACCTGTCACTGTCTCAACTATTTTCCTTCTGAGTCTCAGCTTCCCCCATTGCCTTGTCAGTGGGAAGATCAGCAGAGCTGGATGCTGATGGGGTCGCTGCCTTGATTGCTCCAGTCCATCTGGCTCAATTCTACTTCACTTAATTTCAGGGTTTGTATAAAAATGAAGCACCTCTTTCTCGTGCAACAGCCGGCAGCAGCGGTTCAGTGCCTTTTGCACACATATCCAGTGCTGAGACCTTTCCTTGGAGCAGCAGTGAGTGTTTGCCTGCCGGATGTGTTCCCTGCCCACGGGCCTGGCCCGGTGCCTGGCAGGCCCACGGCCGAGCGCTGTCGCAACGCAGGCTGGTAATCCCAACAGGCTGCCAAGGAGCGCCTGGCGTGTGGGTGCAGCCCTGGTGTGACTTAAAGGCTTTGCTTAGCAAGAGCTTTTGGAAAGGAGTCCATGGTAAAGCCCTTGAAAACCTTTGCTTACAGCACAAGGTGTTGTTGCAACCTCCTGCCTTGCCCTTAAATTCACATCCCCACAGTCTTAAGATGATGTGTAATCTCTGTGGCAAATGCAGATTTAATAATCAGTCCAAAGATTATTTCACGTCAACAAGAACCTAGTTTATTTTGCTTAATGTTTGCAGCCATATTGGTTCTGTTCAGCTGTGCAAATTTGGGGTTGGCTCCTTCTGCATGTTCCCATCTAGAGAATGGAATTCAGTTGTACTTCTTTTCATTTCTTTTTTTTCCCTCCCCCTATCTCCATGGTGGTGGTGGAACTGAAGTACAAATATTTGTCTTTCCTGGTCTAACACGTTTTTATGCAGAGCCAAGAGGTCTCTCTTTATTCAGCTGTCTTATTGCTCTGTTCACCTTGAAACACAGGAGAAACTTCAAGGTCAGTCATCTCAGAAACAAAACTATCATGAGCCTGGCTGGTGAATCGCCCCTGCACACGGCAGAGCCTTGGCACTGAGAAGGAATGTGAGGAGCAGAAGTCTCTGAAGCACTCCTGACCCTGCCTCAGCCCCACAGCACAAAAGGCAACAGTGTTTATTGCTGACAAATATTTGTTGTGCAGGGCCTGCCTTGTCCAAGGGAGCATTTGGTACACAAGTTTGTTTCCCAAGATGGGGGTTTCAGCTTGGACGGTGCAGATGAAGTCTAGCACTATATTATAATGCCAGCCTCCTACTGGGAGTGCACAAGGAAGGGGAAGGTGCAACTAGTTTTCTGTGGGGCTGGCAATGATCTGCTCCAAAATGAAGTCCCTCAGCAGTGCTGGCAATGCAGGAGTGACAGCAGCCTGGTTGACCCTGTTTCTGCCCAGGCGAAACTTCCTCCTCATCCCACCAGTGCTAAGTGAGTGGGGATGGATGCAGAGAAAGCTCATAGTCTTTGTAATGATTATAATTTTAAATTAAAACACTGCTTTTTCACTGGAGGTCCTCTTGTCTCCACATCAAGTTTTGTGTTGGAAGGGGGAGGTATGTGTGATGGGAGCAGTGGTTCTGTAGCAGGAAGAGTTCTTGATTTAGAGCTGCTTGTTTTTAAAATGAAATAACCTTTGGGAAGGTGTGGAGGGGGAAGCATGTTTGAAATAAATAAATCACTTTTTTTTCTTCACCTCCTGCTTTTTTTCGCTCTTGTAAAAATATTTTGCTGAAGGCAAATGCCAAATGACTTTCAAAGGGAAAGATGGGATTAGTAGCATTGACTCAATAGTGAATTCATTAAATCTGTAGCATGAGACTGTATATGTTGTCTATATCAAGGCAAGAGAATCTAGGAGCAAAGCATGGATTACAAGTTTAAGGTAGGTCAAATAGAAGAAGACCTAAAAATCATAAATATCCATTCATAAGTCTTATATTTTTATCCCTGTCCCTACTGATGCTCCTGCTAGACTGTTCATCCTGCCAGGGAAAATGTCTTTCTCCAAGACACTAATTAGGGTTCCTTCTAATCTGTAGCACTAAATTGGAGAGTGAGTGACAACAGATGAAGAGAAGCCCTGGTTGCAGTTAAATGGTAATTCTTTCTGCACTTTCCCAAGCTTCCTCATAATTGCACCTGCATTTTGCTGGACTTATGCTCAAGCTTATTTCCAAGTCATCAACCATTAATTGGGAACTTCTTTTGCAGGTTTGGCCAGAAGGCAAATCCCACCTGTTTTGTTGCAGTGTTTGGCAGAAATAGCTGTCATATAAGAAAGATGCCCATCAACCAAAGCTGTTGGGAGCTGCTGCTGTATCCCTGAGATCCTGTGAGGGGAGAGTAGAGTTGCACTCTGGGATGAGGATCTGGCCCCTCACTGCAAGTGTAGGATCTGCCCACAGGAGGCCTTGTGTTGCTGTGGGGATGTCAGCAGGGTACATAACTAGATGGTCTGGAACCTCAATTGCCATCTGTCCAGCTTCTTAATCACCCTGTTTGTTTCCCGGACTTTATTATAAAGATATTGATGGGGTTAGACTCAGTGTGATGCTCCAGATTGATCTGAGTATGTGCAAATGTAGGAGGAGCAGAAGTATTCATTGCAAGTGAATTGTTGGTATTTTGAGGTGAAATTTAAATTACATTGGGATCTTCTTAACAAGCTGCTCTGTAAGTGTTGCTTCGACTTTCTGATGTTCCTCTCTGTTTGAGGCACCCTGTTTGAATGTGGCCTGGGAAGCAGCTTTGCCTGTGTAGAGTGCAGAGAGGAAGGTTAGAGGGGGAAAGAAGTGTAGTGGGATCCCATCTGTAAGCCCATACTTAGGCCACAGTTGGTCCTGCCTTGATGCAGCTCAGTGTTGCCCCAGATATCAGACCAAAAAGAACTCAAGGCACCTGGATATGGACTTTTAGTGGAGCAGGGCAAAGAAGCTATAACCAGCTGTAACAGAGAGCAAATAGAGAGTGCTGAGCACAGTAAGGATGTAGAGGAGTCATTATGGTAGTAATATGGCAAATACCAGTTTTCTTGTGTGTAATTGCTTAGATTGAAAAGAGTATTGAGTCTTGAGACTCTTACCTCTCTCTCCTGATATTCCTATTTCCTGCACATATTATAAGATAATGGAATCAGCAGCAAAGCTGAATAAATGTTGTAGGTGGTGTATAATCAGCTTAGATTTGTGGAGAGAGGGAAACCAAAAGAAGGGTCTGGCTGCTGGATCACAGTAGAGGGAAGGGAATCCCTCCCAGTTCTCAGGCTTTTCTCTGTCAGAGCATTAATCACCAATGCTTTTATTTCCCTTCCCTTGCGCTTCTCTAGGATAGATGGGAAACTTTCTTTTCTTACTGAGGATAATCAATCACCATAACAGGTCTCCCAGAGAGGTTATGGAGTATCCATCCATGCTCAGCTGGCTCTGGGGGATCCTGTTTGTGCCAATTTTGGTGTCCCCAGTATAAGGAAGGTATGGACTTGCTGGAGTGAGTCCAGTGCAGAGCCACACAGCAGATGAAGGCACTGGAATATCTCTCCCATAAGGAGAAGGCTGGGAGGGAATTATACTCATTTAATGTACACGTACTCATGTACAATTAAGAAAACCTGACTATCTGCAATATATGCATAACTCATGTCCTGGGTTATGTTCTGTATTTGTGCAGTCAGTGGAGAAGAGAATTTCCCAATCTCTGGTTTGTATTTATGGATAGTTGAGGATGCATAAGCCAGTAGTGATATTTGCTGTGAGTTTGATGTGAGCTCCCCTTTGCATTGAGCTGATGTGCTGAGCCCTGGAGGGTTCACAGAGCCATGTCCAGCCTGAGGCAAGCAAGAATCATTTCACCTGTGGAGGTGGGCTTGCTTGGACTGTTTCATGGGCAAAAAGCTGCTGGACAGGCAGCTGAAATGTGTCCTTTCTGTGGTGGTTTTCCCCGTGGGTGGAGAATTGTTGTTTTCCCTGTGGGTGGAGAATTGTTCCATGTCCTTGCAGGAGACTGGCTTGACCATTGTGTCTTCACGCTCCTTAGATTTGTTTTCTTGTTCAGTTCCAGTTGCTTCCTTCATGTCCCCATTCCCTGTCACAGCAAACACCAAGAAACAGGAGCAGGAGCTTGTTCAGCCCAGTCCCTGTGTTTCCAAGTCACACCAATGTGTGCTGGCTTGGCTCCCTTGGGGCAGCTGCAGGGAATAAGGAAGCCACCGAGTTATCTTCCAATGCTGCTGTGGTGACACCCTTCGGGTTTTCCTTGTGTGTTTTGCTTTGTGATGCTGTTTTACTTAAGTTTGTTTTAGCACTTTATGGTGAAATATCTTTGGAAACAAAATTGCATATGTAGTTCTTGTGACTGGAAGGAAAAACTGGAAAGCAGGCCAAAAGAGCTTTGCAAAGGTTTAGAAGCCAGAAGGCAATGAGAAAAGACACCCTTCTATTTCAAGGGGGTTTTAATTAAATTTTTTGTTTGTTTGTTTGTTTTTTGGTTTTTTTGTTGAAGACCTAATATTTTAGGAATTGGTGGCTGTTGCCTCAGTATTATGGTAATAATGTCAGGAAAACTGATGATTATGGCTTTCAGGAAGGTGTTTTGTTCTACTAGATTCAACTCTCATGTGAGTCAAGAATCACCACACAAGAATAAATAGGAAATTTTCTTTTACTTGGAATTGCAGAGGTAAGTAATTTCTCTGAAACTGGTGTCCCCAGGGTAAGAATAAGTTGCTGTCTCTGATAACTCTCCTTCTTCTAGCTTCCTAATTCTGTATGCTCTTTGCAGAATGTGCTACCTCCTTGACCCTTTACTCTTCTTGGAGGAATAAAATCAAAATATCTGTGAGAAGTATTTTACTGATCTAGTGAGAGAGTCCATTATAATCTTTCAGGATGTGGCAGGTTTAAAATGTGTATGCATTATCTACTTAATATGTTTTCATTATTTCAAGGCCTCTAGTTGAGATGGACTGTTTCTTATCATATGATGAGTTATGCACTCTTGTATTTTGTATTCTTCATCAGTGTCTACAGTTCTGGAGAGGGAGCTGAAGGGATGCTGTTTTCAAATGGAAATGGTGATATTTCCATGTGGTACAGACAAACTTCTTGCTTCTGAAATAGTGAACTGAGGGTGTGTTACACCACAGCTGTCCTACTTCTGCAACCACATGGTGGCCAATGATAATGTAAGGAGAAATTTCAGTTGCTGGTGCAGTGGGCTGCATTAAAACATTTCTCACAAGCAGCCTTTCTTGTCCACTTGAGGACAGTCAGCAGTGTATTCCTGTTTTGTTAGGTGGGTTATGGTCGTATTGGAATTGTTTACATGAGAGCCCACGGCTAATCTGCTTTTTTATCCTTGGCTCTTGATGTCATCTTTGTGACTTTCCCAGTAATGTTGATTGAGTTTGGCACATAAGAGTCCCGGCAAGGAAATTCTTAGTTGTAGTTTTGAGTCTTTGTCTTGTGTGTCCACGTCTGTTTGCTTAATTTTTGTAAGGTAAGTTATGTAGGTTGCTCCCAACAGAAGCTACTGAACTCTCTTATGTATTCTGTATTTGTCCACTGTGTCTTGTCTGACAGTCACCTCTGTGGGCACAGGGCTCTGATTCTGGACTGCAGCATCAGCAGAGAGGCACTTCTGTAAATGACTTCTGGATCTGAATAATTAGTCTGGTGATAAACACTGCTGATCTCCCTGTGCATATTGTCAGCACCTAGATCAGACTGAGGAAGGGGGAAAGGCTTCTCCCTCCTAGATTTGGAGCTGCCTTGTTCTCTACCCTCAGCTTATGCTCTCTTTCCCCACAGGTGGATGCAGTGCGGGTGTACGTGAACAGCAGCTCCGAGAACCTCCAGTACCCCGTCCTGTTTGTAGTCCGCCAGCAGAAGGGAGTGCTCTCCTGGCAGGTCCCACTCATCTTCCGAGGCCTGTAAGTACTGGAGGCTCTTCTTTGTGACACACTCCTCTCTCTGCACACTCCTCTACCAGCTGTGTTCATCAGCAGCCTCCCTCAATGCTGCATCTTGTAACCTGTGTGAACTGCAGAGCTTGGTTGGTCCTTGCTCAATGCCAGCTGGGTGTAGGGAGAGCAGGATTTGATAGGTCACCTCTGACTTGGCAGCCTGCTCTTGGCTCTTAGCTTCTCAGATATGTGCACTGAGCAGCAGGAGGCTTGTCTGCAGGGATCTGCCTGTGGCACCAGTCACTGAATCTACCACACATTGTTGCTGTCATTCCAGAGTTTCCTGCCATGTGTGCAGGTAGTTCCTGTGCCCTGGTTTGGGACAGGGTTTGAACAGGCTCTTGAAAGAGTACTGTAGCTTCTGTGTAACAGTGCATTTCTGGAAAAAGTGCTTCTGTTTCTCACCTCAGGAACATTTAAGTATATTCTAGGGGATGGTTGTTTTGGGGCTGCTTCTTTATGAAAGCAATGCTGCTTTGTATCTTCATTAGCCCCAGGGCTCAGTGGGCTGCAAATAGAGAATTTTCAGGCACCTTAGTCCATTTCAGATGTGAAGCTTCATCCTGTGACTGAATCCTGGTGCCAGCAGCAGATATCCTGCAGTGTTTTGCCTGTTGCAGGTGATGGGTACAGCAGTGGCTGTCAGTGCTCTCTTTGCCTCCGCTAAATGGCAGATGTTAGAAATCCACAGCTGTCGTGGGCATCCCCGAGGGAAGTGAAATGTTGAGGATGACCATTCCCTTGGGTGGATTGCAAGAGGCAACAGAGGTGGAGCTTGAATGCTGAATAAAAGAGTGAATGCTCCTGGCCTTTTAGATGAGAATTTCGGTTATGCAAACAGAGGCAAAATGGTGCCATTCTTAATAGTGCTGAAAAGCTTCTTAACTGCTCTCTCTCTCTTTCCTATCCAACCTTCTCTTCCCTCCTTTCCCTGGCTGCTGTAGCTATCAGAGGACCTACAATTACCAAGAAGTGAGTCGGACCCTCTGTCCCTCTGAGCCAACACCTGAAACAAGACCCTCTGAGCAGATCATATTTGTGGACGTCGCTTCCATGGCACCGTTCAGTATTGCATATGAGCTGCTAGTCACCAGGCTGGAGAACTTCCAACTTGAGTAAGCTGGGATGTGAGAATACAAATGCAATTTCTTCATGTGTCACTTGAACATCACTTAAGGGACTTGGTCCATCTGCCTACTCTTCCCTTATTTTTCCTTCCTAGGGAAAAAAAAAAAAAATTGTTTAATCTCAGGGTACTTTGGGTGTGTTCCAGCTCTAAAAGTTTTAGACTTCAGCATTCTGGCATTTCTTTTCTAGGACCAACAAAGCCTTTAACTTCACTGCCAGCCCTTCCCAGCCCCAGGTAAGGAGGAATCCTGTGTAGATTGCTTGTATATCTTACCACATCCAAGTGGTTGATGTGATCTTTGATCTTTCTATATGAAGTTCAGAGTTACATACTAATACAGTACAGAATCTAGAAAATATGAAAGCTAAAACTTAAGGCATTAATATGTCTGTTAGTTCAGAAGGAGGCACATATAAGCAGCACCTCCAGCTGAACAGCTTTGCTTAGAGCCCTGCAGATACAAATCCCCTCTTGAATGAAAATGCTGTTGGCAGTAACTATAGAGCTATAGGAACTTGTAGAGCTAGGAGGGTGTGTGATTTACCCAGGCTTCTGGGACTCTGTTTTTGTTGTTGCTTTCACTGTTAATAACACCATTTAATTTTAGGTTTTGTATTACCAGGCATCCCAGCTAATCCTTTTTGCTGACAAATGTCTTAATCTGGTTTACAGATTCATGCAGTGTTTTATACTATGGAAGCATAGGGAATGATGGTGATTTTTGTAAGCACTCATTACTTAGGATTTTGTGATTTGAATATAGAATGTTTAGGATATGAAATTAACTTTGTGACTGTGGTCTGATTTTTTTGTTACAATTAATAATATGAGATTTATGACTTTTAATTAATAACCAGGTGTATGGAGCAGAAGACTGCTTCTTAATTGGTATAATGCTGAGGTTTTTGTAAATCAAAGTATTAAGCAGTCTATAAGGGGAAGAAAATAAAGATTATTTAAAATCTAGATTGGTGTTGTGAAAAGACCTAACAACTGAAGGAGATGTTGTCTGGAGCCCAGCTTGTGCCTGAGGGCAGAAGCAGAAATTGGATATGCTTGTATAGGTGAGAAGTGTTGGCTGGACATGTTTTTAACACTTGCAGTGTGTGCAGCAGGGAACTGCTGGCCTCCATGCCCTTGTGTTAATTCTGTACCTTGGTGCAAGCATGGCTTAGAGGAAATTATAGAAGAGTCCTCATGGACTAAAAGGTG
The DNA here is from genome assembly GCF_901933205.1 of Camarhynchus parvulus. Classification (NCBI taxonomy): domain Eukaryota; kingdom Metazoa; phylum Chordata; class Aves; order Passeriformes; family Thraupidae; genus Camarhynchus; species Camarhynchus parvulus. Next base: position 89,865,956 of record NC_044571.1, on the reverse strand, counting down.
ACCCTCATGCCCCTAAAACTTTCCAAGGGGGAAAAGTGCCCCTGGGAAACCAAGAAGCTCAGTCTGCCCTTGTCCTTTCTTGGTGCAGACAAAACGTGCTCTGCTAAGGAAACTGGCTTGGTGAGTTTGCTCTTTGTAGGGACTTGTGGTTGGAGCCAGCACTCCTTCAGCGGGGAAGGGACCCTGCTTGGGAGGGGGGCTGGGACTAAATGCTTTAGTAGAAATGGGCAACTTGGAAAAGGCTTGGGTGATTTCCTGCTTTTCCCTGCCCTCCCACTTTGGGGCTGGGATTGGCATGGGGGAAGAGAAACAGGAAACAGCTGGTGTGCTTTAGTGCTTGCTCAGCACTAAAGTTTATATGCCAGAAAGGGAGCTCTACAATTGGGAATGTCTCAGGTGATGGTTTTGGAGCAGGGGTGGTGGTAGCTCCCAGTGTGGCAGCAATGGCTGCCTGGTGACCATATGGAAGGGAGGAAGGTGGCTGGTGGCACTCCTCAGCCTGTGTCCCTTTGAGGGTGTGAGGTGCCCATCAGCCCCTTGGGGTAGCTGTGGTTTGGAGCCTATCAGGGTCTGGCCTCCAAGTGGGATGATGGGAGCCCTTGCAACAGGCGTCCTGCTGGGGCAGGCACAGGAGCCCCACTCCTCCAGCAGTGCATCAAACTTTTTACTGAACAAATATACAAATAATGATATTGTCTGGGACATCTTTTGCCCAGATCTGAAAAAAACAGCTTTTTCTAACCCCACAAACTGTCCTGTGGGCCTGCTCAATGAAGGAGATGCCATGCCTTCCCCCCACAGGAAAAGTAGGAATATTGCCAGGTATTAGTGTCTCACAAATTTTTTTAGAGTTACAGCTGAATTGTTTTCAAAGCTGAAGTGCAAAGAGAAACCCCCATTATGCTTTGCCATCAGAGCAAACAACCAACCCCAAATCCCTCAGCTAATATCAGTCACTTATTTGTTAAACTCTTGACAGAGTTTTAGCCATTTGACCTAATACTGTTCATGGTCTGCCTTTGAGGCAACCCATTTGAGAAAGCTCCATGATGTTTTCCTTATATAAAAGTACAGCCAGCAGTATGGAAACATCTGGAAATTGCTCATATCAATGTAGAATGGAATGGGGTGTAAGATGAAGTCACTTTAGCTTCATCAGGTGGAAAAAATGTGAAGGAATCAATGCTGTATTTTGCACATTGAGGATGTTTGTGTCTAATAGCATACTGTGCAAGGGGGACAGTTGCCTGTATATATTTAATCTGCTCTTCTGTAGCATAAGGTCCTAATATTTGGAATCTGATTTTTTATGAAAGCCATCCACATCCAACCCCAAAGCCCATCTAGGGCTGTTCAGGTAGCTTAGGAAACTGTTGAAGATACTGCCAAGGGTGTTTTCTGGATCATGTCTCTTGTACTCTGCTTTCTCCACAGTATTTTCTGTACAAATTTCCTCAGGATGTCGATTCAGTCATTATCAATGTGGTGTCTGATGCAGCCTACCCATGCTCAGTTGTCTCTGTGCAGGATATTGTGGTAAGTCTGAGCAGAGAAGGGTGAGGAGCTGCCTGCTGGAGCTGTGTCCAGTTCTGAGGGGTCTGGGCCCTGCAGAGGGAAAAGCCCAAGGCAGGGTTTTGCCCTGGTGGTGGTGGTGAAGGGAGCCCCTGAAAGAGGAATGAAAATTCTGTGGGAAGGAGGCCAAGAGAGAGATGCTGAGTTCAAGCAGCTCATACAGAGACTTTTGTTGTAAATAGGTGAACAAGCTGTTCCTTTCTAGCCTATCCATAGGGAACACATTCCACAGAGGGACTTTATGTCTCCCTTGTGAGGTTCGCTGCTCCTCTGAGATGTGGGTCTGTCTCTCCATGGAGGGTGTTGAGTGGAATGTTGGTGGCTCAGGGAGAGAACAGTGCTGTTCCCTTGACTCTCCCTGGGCTCAAGGGAGCTTGGGGAACTTCAGATTTTCAGACACACAGTGCCTTTCTTCCTTGAGTTTTGCTCCTTTGTGTATATTTCACCCCCTTTCCTGGGGTATTCCCTGTCATGGAGGTTGGCTGTTGCTTGCAGCTGGGAAATGGCCCCATACTTACTCTCTTTTCCTATCTCCCTGAATAATGCAGGGGGCTGCAGTATGGGAGCAGAGAGAGATGCAAGAGGTTCTATTCCCTTGGATAACCCAACTGGGGCCTTTTTTTTGCTGTTCTGTGCTGTGTTTTCCAGCTGGCTTCCTTTGAAAATGGTTTGGATGTTGTCCCTGGTTTAACCCTGATTTGTCTGTTTTAGTGCCCAGTGTATGATCTGGACCATAATGTGGAGTTCAATGGAGTTTATCAGTCTATGACAAAGCAGGCAGCCATAACAGTGCAGGTGAGATGCTGACTTGTGTCCCAGTGTTTTCTGTTGCCTGTGTAGCAATTAAAACCTGATCTCTGGCCTGTTGGAGAGGAGAGGCTTTGCGTCTCATGGATTTTCTGTCTTCTTCCATCCTTCTGTGCAGAGAAAAGATTTCCCAGGTGAGCAGTTCTTCGTTGTGTTCGTCATCAAGCCAGAGGATTATGCCTGTGGGGGTTCTGTGCCTTCTTCAATTCATGGTGAGTTGTTCTGGGAGGTGGATTTGATTGCTGCATCTGAGTAATGGAGCAGTGGGTGTCTTTTGGGACCTTCCTGTGGGATGCCACCAGGTGCTTATGTAGGTCTGTCTTATCCAGGTAGTTGTGAGGAACAGTGAAGTATCAATTTGATATTGCTGGGCAGGTTAAAAGTCTTGACGTGGCAGGAGGTGGCTGGCTAGTACAGTGCCTGGCATGCTGGGGTTATGTGCTTTTCAGCAGCACCACTGGGGCCTTGGGAGACACTGGCAATGCTGCTTACAGCCTTTTGTTTGGTTCTCACCTCTGCTCCCTGCTGCTGTATTATCCTCCTGGCTCCATGGAGTCTCAGTTCCTGCAGAGAGCATCTTCTCCAACTGCTATCTTGGGATCTGTGACAGCTCTGAACTTGGGGGAACAGGAAAAATTGGTAATTCTGGGAAAACAGTTTTACAAAAGACTTGTTCTAGTGTCTTTTCCAACCAGAAAACACTGTCCACTTGCTGGGCAGTGGTAAAAGCAAAGTCTCCACCACTCATGCAGTGGCTGTAACTGGAGTGGGAACATTCCTATTCTCAAAGCCTCAAAGCTTCCTCCCTGTAGGAGAAGCAAGACTGCAACCAACAGATATATTGGGCTCCCTAAACAGCTTTTTACTACTCCCCTGCCACCTTTCTGCCCCAGTTTTCCCACAAAAAAAGAACTGTGTCCTTTGGAGTGTCATTTTCTCATCCTAATGCTGTCAGCAGAGCTGTACTGGCCAGGTGTGCTAAGCCCTGCAGAAACAGAGCGAGTTCCTGGAGTGGCATCCTGCACGGAAGTGTTTTACTCACAGAGATTTGGCCAAAGGCAAAAATGGCCTCCCACTACCTGTAATGAGAGAACCTCTCCTTTGGGGATTAAATGAATAGGAGTTGAGATGCCTTTGGGATTAAGACAGCCAGAATTAAGCAATATATGGAAGGCTCAAGCAGGGATTTCTGGTCTGAAAAAAAGTTTGTGGACAAGGAGGAAGGGGGAAACATTTGGGAAAGGCGTATATTGATAGATCAGAGAACATTTTAAAGCAAAACCACGCCACATTTTAGTGAAAAGCCAGACCCTGTTGTTTTTGCAAGTTCAGAGAACCAAGATCAGTGCCAGAAATCATTAATGTTGATTGTTTTTATATTTTCTGTATGCTGCACCTCACAGGGAATGTCAACCGTACCTGGAACCTGCAGCGGACAAAGAACCTTCAAGTGACAATTGTGCCCTCCATTAAAAGTCAGTGTCTTTGGGCAGAGCAGTGCAACTTTGCAGGGGAACTTGGCACTTCTGAATACAGGGGTATGACTGGGCCAGCAGCCTCTGAAGGAATGGTGCAGACAGCACCAGCAAAGGAGACAAAACCACCTGGAGCCTGCTCCCTTCCAGGAAGGGCTGTGTGGCACACCAGCTAGCACTGGGGATGAAGAAATGGGGACAGGTCATGCTAAACAGGTTCTGTCAATTCCTTTTGAAGAAAGCAAATGGGTTTGGAAGGGCTGTTTGGGGCTGGGCATTTTTATAAGGTGGTATTGGGAAGAGTGCTGGCCCTGAGAGGTGCTGTTCCTGCTCTGTGAGCTGACTGATCCCTTCTCTTTCCTCAGAGTCTGTTTATGTCCAGGCCATGTTCTTCAGCTTCCTGAGTTTCCTCTCCTTTTACCTGGGCTCAGTGGTTGTTGCTTTTGTGCATTACATTAGGTGAGTCAAGGGGCTATAAAAGAGCGGCCTTTCTGTTTCTTGTCATCAGGGACACCACACCCTACAGAAAATTTGGGATGAGTGGGGTGGCAAGCATCTAAGCAGAGCAGCTGAAGAAGTCCATGACTGCTCCGTGGGCTCCTACTGAGCATCAGGCAGAAAATACTTCTTCCTCTGCTATGGGGACCATGGGAAGGATGAAAATCTAGGGGTCTGCCCTCCCAATCTTGTAGTGCCCCAACCCTGTGTTTTCTTATGTAAGGACACTGGGCAGCAGGTGGGAATTGTGAAGGGACCAGTCTGGGATATGGAGTATGAGACCATGCTGCACTGAGAGCTGGAATAAGTGGCAGTGACACAAATTGGGCCTTGGAGTCCCAAGAATGCTGGTTTCCTTCCTTACCTGCCTCCCCTGCCCCAGGCTTTGGTGTCTGGGCTTGTGTTGAGAAGAATGTCTGCATGGGCATGACTTAACTTCAAGACACATCAATGAAAACACATTTCATTGGAGCAATTCAATGAAGTTACTTAAGTGTGTGCTCTTATTTGCTGGTGTTTTTCTGTGTTGTGGGAATATGTTGGTAGGGGTTTCTTTTGTTAGTTTGTTTGGGTTTTTTTTTACCATCTTCTTTCTGCTTGACATCTGCATTGACAGAGGTGATAGGGGCTTCTTAAGCATTGTGCTAGTAAGTGCCTCTTAATCCTGCTGCCACTTCAGTAGATTCATACGTGCTTGTTCCCCTGAGCAGGGAAGATGGGTTTGGAAAGATGGTGTGAGGGTCTCTCCCAACATACTGAGCAGTGTAGGATGGGATAAGTCATGGAAATGGTTGTCCTGCCTCAGGTGAATAGCTGAGGGAGTGAAAAAGCCCTCTGTTGCTTTAGAAGTTAGAGAGACAAACAGCAAGCAGTCATGGCTGAGTTGTGTCAAGTCCAAACAGTATTTTTCTTTTTTTTTGTTGTGCGTGTTTGTTTCTTTTGTGCTTATTTTTGTTGGTTTTATTTGTTTTTTTAGAGCTTGTGCCATATTTACCTGTTGGTGTCCTAGATAATCCTGCCATGGCTGGCAGGTGCTGAGATTTGTTGGCTGTCTCATGAGTGCTGTCTGTTGCTTTGCAGGGTTCAGAGGAAGGCTTCAGCTGGGAGATTGAGCTCTGAGCATGGTAAGGTCTCTTCTCTGCCGTGTGACAGCTTTGAGTGAGCAGCACAGGCTGTCAGTCCAGTACCTTCTGTCCTGGAGCTGTCTTCCCTGGTAGTTCACACAGTCTCTGGTGCTGAGGAAAGAAGTTAGAGCTTCCTCTCTGCCCTCACAAGAGAGTCCTTTGAAGCCAGCTGCCCTGAACCTGGTCCTGACTCCTGTCCCTAGGAGCTGCCTTTAAAGGGGTGGAGGAAGGCCAAGCCTTGCCTGGACCTGGCTACAGGCTGATGTTCCTGATGCCAGGTCTGCTGATATTTAAACAAGGCACTTTTGAGTATGTCAGCTCTTATGCTTTAAGAATTCCTCTGCCTGATTTAAGCATGGGGTCTTTTAATTGAATTTAATGTTAAATTGTTTTTCACTGGATGTTGCAGACAGCCAGCTGAATGAATGACTAACAGAGTTAGGTAGTGGTGTATATGATATTTGTGTTGGCATTGGATTCAGTTTACTTTGTGCTGCACCCACATTTCCACAAGCTGCAGCCTTCTGCCGTATAAAAACAGAGCTGCATCTAAGAAGCTGCCAGTGAAAGATGGAAGTTTTTGTCATGTGGATGGGGGGCACTGGGAATTCTTGCTTTCTGGTGAGGCACTGGGAGTCTTTTCATTTTGATTAAATATTTAGTGCCTGCAGAGTAGTTCAAAGCGTTGGTGCTGAGGTCATTTGTACGTCTCTCCTGGAGGAAGGGAGGACATAGTCTTGGCAGCATTGAGAGGTTCTTGATGTTATTCCTTTTTTGATGTGAGCATTTTCAGTCTCTTTGATCTGCTGCATCCCATCTGATAAGCATGGTAGTATAACTGAGCTATGTTTAAAGGATCAGCAGTGGAACTTCACTCTGACTGGCATTAATTGGCTCAATATTTCTGCTGAGGACCTGGGGACATTTGAATTCTTAGACTTGTTTTGTCAGCCACTAAGATCCACATGTATCCCTGTATTTGGAGTACATGTGAAAGGGATTTTTTTCACAGCATGTACAGGGAGCTGTAAAAGTGTCCATAAATATAATCTAATTTTATATCATTTGGGATGGATCCTGCTGTAAAACAAGAGCAGGTTTTAGGGCACTGGAGCAATGGAAAAGGCCTGTGTATTGGGGAGTTTGAGTAAGCTGAAGGGACCTGTCCAAGGCTGTGGAAGAGCTCCAGGGTGCTGACAAGGAGTCACTGTCTAAGACAACGAGGCACAGTCTCAGCCAGGTGAGACCAGAAGTTCCAGGGAGTGTTTAGAAGTTGCCTTCTAAACTGCCCTGCTGAGAGGTGGAAGTTAAATTCTGGTGTTTGGAAAGTTCCCAAAAAGCTGCAGGGCACAGATGCTGGACTTAGTAGGGACCTGGAGAGTAGAGAACTGGGTAGCTGAGCAGGGAGGACTGCTGAACAGCATCCCTGTGGAGGGAGAGAGGAGCACAGTTCCTTCACAGTTTACAGCTTTCCTCCCAGAGGCACCTACTGCTTCTGTGACCTGTCCTCTCCCTTGTAATGCATTGCCACTTTCACATACCTGGCACTGAATGTTGCAGTCATGTCCTTTCCTCTGGGGGGGAATCAGGTCCTACCCACGCTGTTTCTTCATCTATTGTCTCTTCAGGGTGTGTCTGACTGATGCTTATAAAATGGTAATTAAGAGCTTCCCTGTCTTCCAGATCAGTGGACACACTGGCTTTCTCTGTTTGTTTTTTTTTTTTAATCCCCTTCCCACCCTTTGGAATTTCTTTACCTCCCAAGTACCCCTGGATCTTGCCTTCTTCATTGCTCCCTTTTCCTTTTCCCCACCAAGGAACTGGATGGAAGTGCTTAGCAATGTGTCTTTGCCGTTGGTCTTGGAATGTCCTGCCATCTTATATCTGGCCTCTGTGGTTCACTTTTTTTTTTTTTTTTTTAATCCCATGGCACGCCTTCCCTTCCACATCCTCACTGTTTGGTGGAGGCAATAGCTGGAGGAACCACGCCTGGTGTGGTACATTTACTTTGCTGACTCACTCTCCCAGTGGGAAGTGGGATGGAAATTAGTGGGTAAGCTGGGTCCAAAGTGGCTGTTAGAGACAGGGCAGAGTGCCTTTTCTCCTTGGCTTGCCTGCTTTGTCCAGATTTAAATCTTTGGTAACTTGGGAGAGAAGGTTGACAGGTCACTTGAGAGAATAAAGCCAGGTCTAAAATGGGAGGGAGTATCCTCATGGAACAGGACAGACAGGCCTAGGAATTGTGCTAGTGCCTTGCTGCTGTGAACACAGGGAAATGCTTTTGCCCTCTTCCCAGTGATCTGGATTTCCAAATGACTTCTAAAGCCACAGGAGAAGCTTCCATGAGAGAGGGAGATTGGATTGGAGGTGATGAGTAGAAGCTGCATCTTGCTCGTGCCTCAGCCTACAACATCCTGCCAATCTCAGCTCGGGGCTCAAGGGCTGTCATCTGGGGGCTGCAGTGTGCCACAGCCCTCCCTCTGGTGCTCAGTCCATGCCATGTTCCCTTCTGATGCTCCTCTGAGCTGTTTGTTTTCTCTGATAGAGGGATGGGGCAGGAGCCTAAAGGAGCCAAAATTTGAGACCAAGTCTTAGCCCCCAGCCCAACAAGCATAGCAGACATGCCAAAGAAAAGCAGTAATTGGGACTTGAAATATCAAATATCATTTGGATGGATGGGTGTATGACTGACCTGGGGTCAGTCAGGGACAAGTTTTAGATCTCTCTATGTTTGTGGCTGATGAAAAGGGTATAAAAACCTATGCAAGGTGTTACAGAAATGCCCAGAATTTCCAGTTGGAAAGAGCACTCTCTGCCTGTCAGTTTGAGACCAGTCAGGTACTGGGAAGCCAGAGATGCAGCTTGGGAAGCCAGGCCATTGCCAGGCTGCAGTAAGGCTTTAAATACTGTGCCATGTTCTGCATTGCTGTGCTGCTGACTGACCACATGAGATTGTTGCAGGGATGAAGCTTTAAAGCAACTTAACCTGTCTCACTGTTTGTCACTACTGGAAAACATGGTCCTGTTCCTGCTGCCTTGCTTCCCTCCCTTTTGTGACTGACCTCTCAGTGAAGGGATTCAGCTGGCTTTGTTTCCTGCCATGTAGGTCAGCTCTGAGCTCCACCGCTGGAAGCAAAAAGAGGGAATGTGGAGGCAGGAGAGCACTCCTCCTTGCTTCATGTATGTGTGCAGGAGGCAGGATGTTCCTAGCCCTCAAAGGCTTGCCTTTCTTGTCATCAGCACGAGATCATTACCACTTTTTGCATAAAGCATTTTTTTCTTTCTCCTTGATTGGTTAAAATTATGTAGCAGCTGTCCTGCCAAAGTCTGTGACTCTTCCAGAGATAGCTGAAGGCAGCAGGATTTGAAGAGATTTGAAGAGTTGCATGAGATGGGGAAAGAGAAGAACTAGAAATTCAGAAGGCTGTTAAGAACATCATGAGACTTGCTCTAAATTCTACCAAGTTTTGCATCCCCACAGTGTGATCTGTACAGGGTGCTGGAGGGGGCTCCTGCTGCCAGTCTCACTGGCACCCTGTGTGGGGAGGCTGAAGGAAATGGGTTTCCTTCACACTGCAAAACAAGGGTTTCCCTTTTGCACAGTATGCCCTAGAGGGAGGCTGCCATCTCTTTAGAGAAATGTTCCTTTTCCCAAGCCCCTCCAGCTCTTCAAGCTGTTTGTGTTCACCTCAGAGATGTTTTGAAGCACTGACATGAAACTAACAGTCCCTCCTGGGTCTGTTTCATTGCAGGATCTGGGATGATGACTTCTTCACACCCCATCTCAGCCAGCACTCCTGAGGGAAGCAGCTACGGTGCTATTGGTACAGTATATTCCAGAATTGGGGCACAGGGAGGCTTCTCCCTGGGGTGGAGGAAGGCACTTTTAGGGTCGTTTAACTTAAGGAGCATCTTGCAACTGTTAAAAAACAAAACAAAATCCAAACTACCAAATTGCAGTTAGTGAGGATCAGGTTGCACTTTAGGGAAAAGCATCTGCATAGTAAAAGTGGCAAATTTGAAAGAGGTGCCCTAAGAGACACATTTCATTGGAAATGTGTCTTAGACAAAGCTACAGTCACCTGAGAGCTGTGAGTGACACTGCTGCTTCAGACAGGACATTTATTAGTGACTGAAAAAGGTCCCTCTCAAGCAAGCTTCTAGGAGGCTGTTATTAGCTCACAGCCTGCTTTTAAACCAAAGCATGCTTGTCCCTGGGAGGCTGAAGGGTTGTGTGCCATAAAGCAAGACACAATCAGAGTTTCTTGGCCCCAGGGGTTTCACTAGGGAAGAAATAATGTCATGCTGCCAACAGGTGAATCATGCCCTGGAGGCAGAGGAGAAGGAACCTTCTTGAGGGCTCAATGACCACTTTACCCCTCCTTCCCCTTTTTCCAAAGAAATCTTTTAAAAGCATTTGGGAAGTGAGGCAGAAACCTGTGTTCTGCCCATGTCCATGTGGGCAGTGAGCTGGGAGTTGCCCAGCCTGTGGGAAGTGCAGGCAGGTCCTGCTAACTTTTATGTGACCAGTACCAGGGAGGCAATGGGAATAAAGCTGGTACTCTGCTTGCTTTGAAAAATCGACTTTCTTCTTTGTCTTCTGTTCTACAGTATTTTAAGAAAAGCTTAGATATATATAAAGCTTACATAAAATCTGAAGGTTAACTAGCTGAGTGTGGTTTTGACCCCTAACAGTCTGCTTCTTTCTGCAGAGGTATTTGTCTTCTCCCAGAATTCCAGATTTCAGAGCCTGGGCTAGTAGAGAATAGAAAATGTTAAGAGATGAAAAGTAATAGAATAAAAGCAGAGTAAAAACTAAAATGCTGCAGAGAGGGGAAGATAATGGTCCTTCAAACTGCTCTTAGTTGAGCACCTAAAACTTCTGGAAGGTTTGGGATCATGTGTGGCAATGTTCCTCACTCAGGGTTCACCCAATGTGGAATTTTTCTTCACTCGGGGTCACCAAATGTGGTGGATGTTCACAGGGGTCCCAGGATGAGGGAAGAGATGAGAATCTTGACTCCATGTTTCAGAAGGCTGATTTATTATTTTATGATAGATTATATTAAAAGAAAATGTTATATTAAAACTATACTAAAAGAATAGAAGAAAGGATTTCATCAGAAGGCTTGCAAGGAAAGGCAAGGAATGGAAGGATAATAAAATCTTGTGACTGACCAGAGAGTCCGAGACAGCTGGACTGTGATTGGCCATTAATTAGAAATAACCACATGAGACCAATCAAAGATGCACCTGTTGCATTCCACAGCAGCAGATAATTATTGTTTACATTTCGTTCCTGAGGCCTCTCAGCTTCTCAGGAGAAAAAATCCTAACAAAAGGATTTTTCATAAATATGTCTGTGACAATCATGGAAAAATTTTTTTCCCTGAACTGACCCCATCAACTTGTCAAAGCATCAAAGCATCTGGGACAGCTGGATTCTTGCACAGAGGCATTTAGCATTTACCCTGTGTGTCTCCTTCTCCCTGCTGTGGCCCAGACGAGTCCAGCTCCAGCGGTGCCCGGCAGCTGTCCTCCCGGGCGCAGGGCCCCGGCTGGCTCGGACACTGACAGCTCCGTGGAGGAGGAGAGCGACTTCGACACCATGCCGGAGATTGAGAGTGACAAGAACATCATCCGCACTAAGGTACGGCTGGTGCTCACCCATGGGCACCTCTGGGCCATGACCAGGACTGGTCACATCAGTGAAATCTCAAAAGTCCTGTTCCCTTTCACAGTGGATTTCATCCAGTACAGCTGAGTGTGCTTCTTAGTATTTTTTCAGTCATTGGAGTTTTCCCACTGTGATAAGAGTGCTGGTGAAGTGAGTGCTTTAATATGGAAAATCAAAATGTATTGGGGACTATTGAGAAAGGAGGAAAATGCCCAGAAAAGTTCAAGGAGGTGTGAAGATGGTGAGAAAATAATCTGCAACAGTAATGTGACTACTGTGTGGATGTACAGAGGGGCTTTAAAGCACCAGTTCTCAAACTCCTCCTTTTGTCATCCTGCACTGCTCTGTGTGGTTGGAGCCATTCCTGGAGGTCAGAGGATTTTGCAGAACTCACCCCCATAGAATCAAGGGGACACAGTGAGTTCACTGTGTAAAACCAGTTCAAATACCACCAAGCTGCAAATATGTCAAGATCTCCTACTGGCATCTGTAATCTACATTTGTTCTTTTGTGTTTTCTTCCCTCTTTCCCCACCTGATAATGTTTTAGGTGTTCCTCTATCTCTCAGATTTGTCCAGGAAAGACCGAAGAATTGTCAGCAAAAAATACAAAATCTATTTCTGGTAAGGAGAAAGCAAACTGGTAAGACCCAAACTCTGAACCCAGAGTCTCTGGTTGTGGAGTCTGTCCACATGCCTTTCTTCTGAACCACTTCTGAACTACCCTGTTGCCCATTCTGACCCTGTTCCAATCAGTAACTGCAGATCCCACATACCTCAAGTAAGGATATTTGTGGACCAGTGCACACATGATCCTGGAAGTGGATTCTGTTTTGCATCATTTGCTTTTAAGCATGATAACAACCAGTGCACTGAAGCAATGGGAAGGGGGAGAAACTGGCACTCAGACACGTGAGCTTGTGGCCAACATCCTGGCTTTTCCTGTGCCCTTCGCATTTGCCTCTGGTTTGCCTCCTGTGTGCTCCTCTGCTTCAGGGGCTCTCAATGAGATTGTAACCCCAGAGCAGTGAGGTGTGCACATTCCTCCACGAGCACTGTGGGCCTTTCTTCAGGGTGTGCCCCCCTGGTTTTGGTGTGTGTGTAAGTGCAGGGCTGTCTTCCCTCTGCAGGAACATCATCACCATCGCGGTGTTCTATGCCCTGCCGGTCATCCAGCTGGTCATCACCTACCAGACGGTGCGTTTGGCCCCATGGCTGCCCCCTCTTGCTTTAAACTTGCCCTGGGGTTGTGTTGGGCAAGGGTGATGGTCACAGTGGAACTGGGCTCACCCAGGAGTTCTGCTCTGTGTTTACCTTAGCTGCTCTTGCTGCACTGTGTTGATGTTACAGTGAGCTTGGCTCATTGGGCTTGCACTTACGCTGTTTCTGCTTGGGAAGTGGGAGTGCTGCTGTTTTCCTGATCAACTGATGTCTCATTTGGGTCCTGTTTCATTTTAGAGACAGGAGGAATTTGATGTTATCTCTAAGAGACAGCTGAAAGCAAGTAGTGTTTGCTGTGATTTCTCCTGCCTTCTGCCAACCTTTGCTATCCTGCTGTTATGCAGATATCTGCAAGCAGGTGTATTAGTGGGGGGGTTGAGAGCGCACAATGTTTCCTCTGAAGACTGTTATCAGATCTGTGGCCCTTGACAACATCTTGTCCCACCCTAAAAGCTTTGCTTGCACATGTCAGTACTCCCTGTGCTGGCTCTAGAGCTAGGCTGTGTCCTGGTACACCTTAGTTTGTCGTGTTTGCATGGGGCAAACCCCCCAGAGCAGGGAGGATTTGCTAATGGCAGGCCTCCCACCTGCTCTCTGTCCAGGTGGTGAATGTGACTGGCAATCAGGACATCTGCTATTACAACTTCCTGTGTGCTCATCCCCTTGGGGTGCTGAGGTGAGTGAGCCTTTTCCTCACTGCATATTTGTCGCATGCCTCCTGAGTGTTTGTGCTGTGCCCAGGTCAGGATTTTATGCTTGCCAGGCTCACAGTAGCAGTGTTGATAAGACCACTGGAGTTTAAGACTCTGGTCTTTGTGTTTTGCTCAGCAGTGCTGCTCTGTTGCAGTGAGACACACTCACCCTAGAACTTGTGGCACCTGGGTGCCCCTTACAAATCCTTGGCACAGCAACGAGGTGCTCCTGTGCTCTGTTGGACACTTTTATACAAGGAGCAGCAGCTCTGCGAAGTTCAGATCAGTCCTTCCAGTGTAGCATTTCTCTAAATTAATGTGTGAGTGCAAAGAAAGCCCAGAGTTGGGAATCTCTCAGAAGCGTTAAATGAACTGGGACAGGTGAACGATTCAAATTAAAATTGTCATCAGGAGTGTTAGATTGCAGTTCGGCAGCTGCTGAGGTGGAAGGTGGTAGAGGGGGGAGAAGAATGGATTCAGCTTATCACAACCCAGGGTTCAGCTTCCTGCTGCTGTGCTGTCTTTGTCTTAAACCTTCTTCTTTCCTGCAGTGCCTTCAACAACATCCTCAGCAACGTGGGCCACATGATGCTGGGCTTTCTGTTCCTCCTCATCGTGTTGCGCAGGGACATCCTCCACCGCCGGGCCATGGAGATGAAGGATATCTACACCCTGGTAGGAGGCACTGGGGCTGAGTGGAGACAGGGAACATGGAGTCAACTCAAAAAGCAGAGTGATACACAATGGGTTTCCACTTGTCTTCCTCACTGGAGGGTTGAATCCTCCTCTTTTTTTTCCTCCTGTGCAGAAGTGTCTAGGTGGGATGCTTGTGTTCCTGCACACCCCAGTGCTTTACTGCTTGCAGTATGACCATGCTGCTGTGGTGGTGATCCAGCCTGGGCCTGTGAAGACAAGGAGATTAATAGAGGGAGAATTCCCATGGCTCTGGATTTTCCTGCAGCTCTTGCTGTGGAGGAACTGGGACGGCAGGAGTGTCCCAAGATGCTTCTCTTTATAGTGAAGTTTGATTTGTCTTACACAAGAGCTGCTTATGAAAACTCAGAGAAATTTGGCTGCCTCAGTCTCTGAAGCAGAGATTCTTGTAGCCAGAACTTCTGTAGTCTCTCGTGGGAGAGAATGGAGAAACCTGAAGCCCTGTGGGCAGAGGTGCTGGTGGTTTCTGGAGACAGACAACTCTCTTCTCATGGGCTTGGTATCAAGTAAAGGCAATAGGAGTTGTAAGGGGCTGCTGCTTGTGGTTTTCAGGTGAAATCGTGGCCAAATTGTGATGAAAATACCTTCTCACATTGGCTGATGGGCTCTGCTCAAGAGCTTCTAAGACCCTACTGACCACAAGAGCAATTCTGGTCAGTCCTCTCTGTTTTGGACAGGATGTAGCATGGCATGAGGTACAGGACAGAGATTTTCATGATGTCAGTACCAAGACACGAGGTCTTCAGATGAGAGCTTCCAGCATGATTTAGCTTAGGTTTGCTGCCTGTGGATTCACCTGGCTATGCCATGTATCTAAATCCAGAGCCTGTGGTTGCACCCAGGACACTGTGCTGCACTGGTGACTGGAGAACTTGTGTGGGAGTTAGGAGGGATGAAGTGATGGAGAATGGAAGCTTGCCTGTGATCACGACACTGAGGGCACTCACTATACAGCTCTGCTCTCTTCCAGGACTATGGGATCCCAAAGCATTTTGGTCTCTTCTATGCTATGGGCATTGCTCTGATGATGGAAGGGGTCCTCAGTGCCTGTTACCACGTCTGCCCTAATTACTCCAATTTCCAGTTTGGTAAGCTGAGTTTACTTGCTCCTTTTGAGCTGGAGCTAGGATTTGCCATGTTCTATCTCTTGCTGAGTTGCTGACGTTTCCCATCTCTCCACCCTTTCAAGTCTCCCTGGAGCCTGCCTGTTTCAAAGCTCAGTCAGGAGGTTGTGATGCCCTGTGGGCGCTTATTTTCTGATCCCCTTTAGTTTTTGTTGCCCCAGAGCACGGAAGATGTGCTGCTGCAAGGTGGCAAAGTACAAAATGCTGTACAGTGTAGTGGAGCAGCAGGGCCAAACCCGAGGCTGGCAGGCACAGATCCCTGATGCTTTGTGTGCCCTTGGAGCAGCTTTCTGAGCCACTGGCAATAGGTGTTCACACTGTTTCTGTTGTCCCTCCACAGACACCTCCTTCATGTACATGATTGCAGGGCTGTGCATGCTCAAGCTCTACCAGACCCGGCACCCAGACATCAATGCCAGCGCCTACTCCGCCTACGCCTCGTTTGCTGTGGTGATCTCCCTGGCTGTCCTTGGAGTGGTAGGGCTCCCTCTTACTCCACTGCTTCTGTGGGAAGGAGGTGGCATGGCTGGGAAACATGGCTGAGGTGTGAAAATGACTGGGGAAAGCAGCAGAGTAGGATAAGAGTGTGTTAAGCAGCTGTCAGCATTTGAATTCTCAGTTCTGCTGGGCTTTCCTCCTTCCTTCCCCTGAGATTTCAGGCAGGAGAAGAGCAGAACAGTTTCCTCTTGGTGGGCTCTTGTTTTGGGCTTTGGCCACCACATGCCATCCTTCTCAAGAGGAGAAATTCATGCACCCAGATGTTCATGTCCAAGTGCACAGATGGTCTTCCTGGGGCATGATCCATATTTGAGGAAAGAGGGGTGAGGCTGGCTGGGCTTCAAGACAGGTATCTTATACCTAGTTGCTTGTGCCTGTTTCTCGCCTTTGGAATACTCCATGTTGTTTGTCACAGCTACTGCAGTTGATTTTCTTATTTCTGGAGAGGAGCAGGGTTAGGATGATATATGGGGGGCTCCCAGGCAAATTCCTGGAGTACCTGCCCATGGAAGGGCACTGGAGCAGAAGCTATGAGACTTTGCCTGTTTGCTCTGAGCTGGGCTCACCAGGATCCTCAAGCTGTGCTTTTCCTTGGAGGTCTCTGCTTCTTTCTTTTGAAGGACTCATTTTCATCCATCAGTAACCAGGCAAAATCTATGGAATTCTTGCTCTGAGCTAGCAGCTAGATCCCAGTGGGCTGTGAGCTCCTCACTACCACGTAATGCAGAGGTCTCTGTTTACAAGACTGTCTGTGGGATAAGGCATGCAGGAGGAGCTGGTGACCTTGAGACTTCCCAAGAATCTCTTGATAGGTGTGGTAGATCTTGACAAGGTTCAAAACACTGAGACTTCATTATGGATTGCTCTGTCTTCTTTTGTGGGATGCTTTGAAGCTGTTCAGTGGAGCTTGAAAGCAGCATGTCTCCCTTGTTCCATTCATGGAGAGGTGGCTTTTCTGCTTGCTTTTTGGTATGTGGGTTTTTATCTCTGCCCACACAAAGTGAAAATTTCAGGAGAATACTTTGCCCTAGGGTAGGGAAGTGGTCACAGCCTGATGGCAGATCAGAGTTTCTGGACTCCTTATTGTATGAATGAAAAATTAGGATTTTAATGTTGCATTAACCTGTGCTTGCAGGTTACTTCCAGTCCTTAAATAAAATGAAAATGCACCATAGGAGCAATTGCCTGCAGAGCAGTTCTGTCCTTTTTGGTCTACTTCAGTACCGTTGTTAAAGTAATGGTTGGTTCCCTGTCTGCCTTTGTAAAAATCCACCTCCTGGCCAGAGAGCTGCTGCCCAGCTCAGCAGAGAGAGCTTGCTTGGCCCTGTATTTCTGCTCCCTGGGCCAGCTGCTGTCCATCCAGCCTTGTCTAAAGGGGCATTCAGCAAAAATGGTCTCCTCTCCAGGATGCTGAGCTAATCTTGCTTCTCTGGACTTAATTTTGAATTTATAAATCTGTTTTCCGGTTGGAAGATTTAGGGTTTTTTTCTGTGTTCAGTGAGGTTGTTTAATGTCCCATGGTGATACAGCACAGGAAAGGGATTGTCCTGCTGAGAGAGGGCTCAGGTTACTTTTAAATTGTTTTTGCTTTTCAGGTGTTTGGAAAAAATGACATGTGGTTCTGGGTTATTTTCTCACTGATCCACATTTTGGGCTCACTGGCTCTCAGCACCCAGATCTACTACATGGGACGCTTCAAGATCGGTGAGTGCTGTGACTGAACCATCTCCTGCCGCGTGTGTGGTGCCTCCTGTCCTCCCCTGCCTGTGCAGCACAGTCCTGTGGCCCCTCTTCTGGGCTACCCTGTCCTCTCATCCATCTGATGCTTTCCTGGCCTCTGAAGTCGTTGTGCTCCTGATTCCCAGTGGGAATGAGCAGGAGCTGTGTGCTCTGAGGAGCTGTAGTTCTCCCTCGTGCTGTGGTACACCCTGTCATGGGATGCGGGGGAGAGGGTCTGCTGGGGAGCCTGGCTCTTGTGCTCTGCTTAAACCTATTTCTTCTTCCTCTTCTGTCCCTGTCTGCCTCAGATGACCCTGACTCAGGTAACCACAGCTTTCCTTTTTCCCTGTTGGACTGATGGTGCTGAGCTTTAGCAGCCAGGGATTGCATGGATGTATGTGGGGAGGCAGGATCGTGTGCCATCTGGGGTCAGTTCTTGGGAAGTGAAACCAGTTTGCCAGCAGTGCTGCCAGTCCTGTTCCTTGGCAGGAGGGGAGTGATCCAGCACAGGAGAGCTCAGATCTTGGTGCAGGAGCCTTTTCAAGCTCTGTGTTGTGGCTAAAGGGGAACATGTGTATTCATGCATGTTGGTCCATCACCGCTGCCACTGATGGCTCTGCAGTGAAGCTTCTGCAATGATTTTGAGAGCAGGAGTGTCTTGAGTGTGCTCTGCCCCTCTAGGACCCTCTAAAGCCTGTGGGACTTCTTTCTACTGTTTCCATGCTTTGGCAGCTTATTCCATGGAAGGAGCTTTTCCCCTTAATACACACACCTCTCTTCCAGATATGAGGTTGCAAGCCAGCCTCTTTACACGTACAGGCAGGGCCCTGTGACTTCTGGGCAGTGCTAGTGTAGACAGGATTTTAAAATTTACTTTTGTTGTAACCTGTTGTTCTGGCCAACTTCCATCTACATCCTGTGCTGGATGCCCTCCTGCTCAGCACAGAGTGTTTCCAAAGGGCAGGACATGAATCTGCTGACACCTTGGGCTGTCTGTTGTCAGCTGGTGGGTGTCAGCTTCTTCCTCATAGGCATTTTAGAGCTCAGTGTGCTGGCTGTCCTGGCTTTCTACCCTTTCCTTTGACAGACATGGGCATATTTCGACGAGCAGTGATGGTGCTGTACACGGACTGTATCCAGCAGTGCAGTCGGCCAATGTACATGGTAGGTGACTTCTCATCCCAGCACCTCTCTGCAGTTCCTCACTTCCTTAGGCAATGTGCAGAGGAAAGAGTGGGGGGGGGCTGTTTGAAAAAGTGATGGTCCTTGCTCCCCTTGTTCTCCTTCCCCCAAAATGGTTGGGTAAGTGTAGGTCTCTGCTGGAGTGGTTTACCAACAGCCTCCAGGCCTCCCCTGATCTCAGCCTTGGTGAATAAAACGTCAGAGCAAAGGTGATACAAGTGTGGCAGGATGTGCCTTTGCACTTGCTGTCTGGGAGCATCTATTCAGAGGAGCAGGTAGGAGGCTCTGTGCAGTGCAGCCTCTGTGGGGCAGGCTGCAGCTATTTTGGGTCTGTGGCTTAAGCAAAAGCAATTGCCATTTCTGCAGCACCTCAGGGCAAATAGCAAAAAGTTAAGAAAAGGTGGCTGTTACCTTGTGTCCCACTGATTGCTTTCTCTTTAGCAAAGAGTGCTAATTAGGGCTTGAAGCCACATGGAGTTTTTATCCATAAGCCTTCTTAATTTTTTATTTATTCTCCCATCTCTGAATAAGCAAACTTGGTCCACTCAGGCATGAAGTAAGCCTGGCCAGCCTGAAACAGCTACATCAGGAAAGCAGCTGTAAGCATAAATGCACATGCCCCACAGATATAATCCTTCTGCCTCCTGTTGTTACAGTGCTTCTCCAGCTAATGGTGAGATGGCAAGGAAAAAAAGGCTCCCTGAATATGTGCAGGATGCTGTCCAGAGCTTCCCCTGCCACCTCTTTCAAGCACGTCCTTGCTCTCTGCAGTAATTCTTTTTAAAACAGTGGGAGGGAAGGAATCTAGCTAGAAAAACAGTAGAAGCAGTCAAAGGATTCACAGAACCTCCTGAGGCTGATCCCTTAAGTGCTGAGCTTGTCCTTTTTTAGATGTTTAGTCTCCTTGCCACACTTTCTTAAAATTTTTGAGGGTCAGAGCAGTTTCCATCTGATAAAAGCTCCCACAGAGCCAGATGCATGTGTGTTTGCAGGAACTGAACTCCAAATCCTCACATAATGCTCTCCTGAATTTCTGAGGCAAAGGCCTTTTTGCATACTCTTTTCACTTTATATGCTCATCAGTGTCTTTTCTCCAGGACAGGATGGTGCTGCTCATTGTTGGGAACCTGGTGAACTGGTCCTTGTAAGTACTGGGGTGTTGGTGCTTGTGGACAGCAGGATTTGGTACTGGGACACAGCTGGCCTGGAGTGATGGGGAGATGCAGCAGTGTCTGTGCAATAATCCTGACATGTTTTGGCAGGCAGGCTGATCTGAGGGTGGTTGGCAGATCCATGGGATGCAGTGCAGCGCTAGAGCTACATGGAGCATCCCCTGAGCATTTCAGCTGGGG
Source organism: Camarhynchus parvulus (assembly GCF_901933205.1). Classification (NCBI taxonomy): domain Eukaryota; kingdom Metazoa; phylum Chordata; class Aves; order Passeriformes; family Thraupidae; genus Camarhynchus; species Camarhynchus parvulus. The sequence goes on along the minus strand of NC_044571.1, from coordinate 89,846,302 downwards.
GTGTCTCATGGCTCGTGTTTCAGGGAGCTTGTGCAGGTACTGTCCTGCTGTGTGGTGCTTCCCACAGAGCTGGGAGGTCTCTGGCATGGCCAAGGTGCACGAGACCTGGCAGACACAGTCACAGAGCCTGGCTGAGCAGTAGCTGCATGGGAGGGATCAGCTCTCAGATGAGACCTCAAGTCATTGCCCCAGGCTCTTGCTTTTCACTGAAGCTGCTTCTCAGGGACATGCCTTCTACCAGATGTACAGGTCTAGGGCCAGATCCTACTGAGGGAGATGTGTTTGGCCATGGGGTGGAAGCAGTCCAGGCTCTTGCCTGTCCTCTGGGGTCTCCAGTTGCTTCAGCAGCTGACCATGGCTAAATTTCCTTGGCTGGGAGCAGAGGCAAACAGTGCATTTCCCCCAGGGAATTGGGAAGCTGTGGCACTGGTGCTGTGTCCTGCAGTCCTGGTGGGGAGTAGAGCAGTGTGTGGCTGTCACTTTGGGGATGTACCCAGTCCCCAGTGAAGGAAGCTGCCTGATGTCCCCTCTGTCCTCTCCCTCAGTGCTATCTTTGGGCTGGTGTATCGGCCCAGAGACTTTGCCTCCTACATACTGGGAATCTTCATCTGTAACCTGCTGCTCTATCTGGCCTTCTACATCATCATGAAGGTAATGGGAGGCAGCTGTAGCTGTCCCTGGGGCTCCTGGCTCCAAAGGGGAAGGGATGGGCCTTTTTTCTGGCTGCACTTTGGGTTCCTGTGGTGCTGCAGAGGGGTGTGGAGGGACCTTTGTGGGGCTCTGGCTGGGACAGGGTGTTGGGGAGGATGGTGTGGAGCCATTTCAGGGGTGGCTGGGCTGTGTCTTTGTGGGGTGGGCAGCCCTTCCCAGATGCAGGTAGTACAGGTGTGTGAGCCCTGTGCATGGCTCTGTGCCCTGGACAGAACTCAGGGTGTGTCCCTGTCTGCAGCTCCGCAGCTCTGAGAGGCTCCTGCCCATCCCCATGTTCTGCATCATGGCCACAGCAGTGGTGTGGGCAGCTGCCCTCTACTTCTTCTTCCAGACCCTCAGCAGCTGGGAGGTAAATTTCCCTTTTACTGTTCTTCTGTCCATCTTTTTCTCATCATCTTTCCTTCCTGGTGCTTGTTTTGCACAAAAACAACTCTGGAGAGGAGTCTTGGGCTGCTGATGGGGAGCTGAAAGGGTTCAACTCATGTAGCAAATCTGTGAAAGAAGCATGGGAAGCTGTGCTGAGCCAAAAATGACTGTAGCTGTGTAGAGGCTGTTTATAACCAGGTGATCTGGAGGTGACTGGTCCTTCCTAGGGGACAAGGGAGGAGCTTGGGATCTGGAAGGAAAACTGGGAAATCCTAACCCTTCCATCCTCCAGGGATGGAAGACATCCCTGGAGCAGATGGCCACCTGGAGTCAACCAGCTCAACCTGCCTGGGGTTGTTAGAGCTCTTGGTGGCCTAGGAGCCATTAAATCCTGACTGGGTGCCTTTTAACAGGATGTCACATCCATCTCCATGGAAATGAGGGGCTTGCTGCAGGGTGGTCTGGTGGAGGCTGTGCAGCTTGTGCTATGCAGGACCTCAGAGGTGGAGACCAGAGGGTTCCCTTTGCATGTGGGTTGTGGTCCTAGATCCACTTGGAAGTCCAAGGATAACATTGTGTTGTTTCTGGACTGCCTGTGCCACATTTCTGACCAGCACAGCAACTTTTTCCAGGATCCTACTTGGGTTAAGAGAGGGTGATCCCTACAGGGTCTGGTGTGGCCAGCAAGGGTCCAGTAGGGGTGGATATCTGGTCCTGACCCTCTGCCTGCCCTCCTAGGAGACTCCAGCAGAGTCCCGGGAAAAGAACCGGCCGTGCATCCTGCTGGGATTCTTTGATGACCACGATGTCTGGCACTTCCTCTCCGCAGCTGCCTTGTTCTTCTCCTTTCTGGTGAGTCCTGCTGAGCCTCCCACTCTGCTGGATGGCCTCTCCCTCTCCTTTCACCTTGCTTCTTTATCCACATGGAGCTGTGCCTGTTCCAGAACTCCACAGAAGGGCCCCAACTCCTCTGCTTGGCTCTACCTCCTGACATCCTTCACAGTGGGATGCTCCTTGTCAGTGGGATCAGGCTTTCTCCTTTGTCTTATTTCTCTGCCAGTGCCTTCTGGCCTCAAATTCCCTCTGGGGCTGTGGGTCACACAGCTGTTGTGGGGAAGCTGAGGGGCTGCTGCTGTGACCAATGACTTATGGATTTGTGAATACCTCCCAAAAAGGCAGGGCCTGAAGATCTGAAAGGAAGACCTCCCTGGCCAGCAAGACCTGACTCTGGCTTTCACTTTCCTCCTCAGGTCCTGCTGACCCTGGACGATGACCTGGATACGGTGCGCAGGGACAAGATCCCAGTGTTCTGAGTCCCCAGGGACAGGGGCACAGAGGTGTCCCAAACCACTCAGCCAAAGGCACTGGGCCACTGGTGTCTGTGCAGAATGAGCCTGCTTCCATGGCCAGCAGCCCAGTGGGAGCAGGGAACTGGATCCCCAGCAGGCATGGAGGGGTGCTGTGGCAGTGAGGTGGGACCAGGAGGGAAGACGATGTCACTCCTTTCCCGCCACATCCTCTGGGGCAGGCTTGATCCAGAGGCAAGGCCCGTGCACAGCCCTCTGGCCTGTGGGTGCAGTGGGTGCTGGGGCCAGTGAGGGGGGAGGAAACAGGAGGGGGGCACGTCAGAGACCTTTGCTTCCCTTCCTCCCTGCTGATGTGCTCCACTTCCTCTCTGGTGAGCAGGCTTGGGAAGTGCCATGCCAACCTTCCTGCACAGGGAGCTGATGTCTGCACCCTACAGTCTGCTGCCCTCAGAGGTCCTTTCAGCAGCACAGGGGAGCATTTGGTTCCTGTACTGCAGCAGCTGAGGGAGAAAAGGACTCCAAACTGAGGTGGCAGTGGGGGGACTGTGTTTTCTTTTTTCCTCATTTTTGTTGGAGAGACTCCTTCCGTAGCTGGTGGGGAGCCATGGTACCAAGGCTCCAGCGTCGGTCGGAGGTGGTGAACTCGAGCTGCCTGTGAGGGCTCTGCCAGACTCAGAGCCTCCTGCCTTGCTCCCTTGCAGCCTCTCTGTCACTCCTGTTGAGCAGCCGCTCCTCTGGCAGCTCCTGCTGGCACTTGGCAGTGCTCTGCACTCTGTCAGGGCACCACAAGTGCTCTCCTGGAGCGACCCTGCCAGAGAGCGCACGGCAAAGCCACAGCCTCGTGTGGCAGCCCTTGGCTCCTGCTGGTGCCTTCCCAAAGGGACAGGGTGGCACAGGGAGGCTTGCCAGCAGCCTCAGACTCTCTCCTCCCATGAGCTTGCCTTGGACAGCCTTGGCAAAGTCGGTTCTCTTATGGGCTGGGAGGATGAAGGAGATTTTGGGGCATTGGTGTTGAGCTCTTTTGCTAAAGATGTGAACCAAATTTTCCTCTCCAACTTGTCCAAATTGGAAATGAGTTTTTTAATGGCTTCTGCATTCTTTCCAGTTTCTTAGTTATTTAAAAAACAAGAAGGTGTTAATTATTTCAGGCCTTGCATCTAAAATGGGACCTGTTTTGCTAATTTGCAATTAAAAAGTGTTCTTTGAGGCCTGCTGTCCTTATTCTCGTCTGCCTGAGCATTTTTACTTTGGTGTATGTGCATGTAGCCTGTGATGCAAAGGTTTCATTCCACTTCTGCTTACTCAAGCAGGTGACTCTGGTGATGTTTTACTCCAAGAGTCTGTATCTCCTTGAAGAGTTTTGCACCAGCTGGTTTTTATTTTTTCCTACGTTGGAGTTTGTCGAGATGGTCAATAAAATGGATGTTCCTGGTTCCCTGCTCTGCAGGTTGATCTAAATTCTTCTTGCTCCTGCTCTCAGCAGCAGCAGAGACAGCAGTCAGGACAGAGGGATGCCCAGTGGTGTCACACAGATGCTGTCACCCTTGGGACTGTCTCAGGGGTTTCTGGAGCATAGGTGTGGATGACCTGCTTGTTCTCTTAACCAAATTGCCTTTGTGGGAATACATAGAGCAAAGAACAGACACTCTTGCTTGTCACTGCAGTCCCTTGGGCAGGGTGAGGGGAGGGCTGGAGGAAGACACAAGAGGGTGCCAGCCTTTATCTTCCCAAGCAGAGCTGTGCTACTCTGGAGTGTGTTGGATAGCTGTGCCAGACTGAAGGAGGACCTCTGTGCCCTCAAATGTGTCCAGTTCTGGGGACACATTTTTATAAAATATACCTTCTCCCTGTGTTTTTATAACCTGTAGTCTTGGACCATGTTCCAAGCTTGTATTTGTTTCTGGACAGGAAACTGGTTATCTTCTCTACATTGAAATGTGAGGAAAAAATAATGTTGAGCAGCAGTTGGAAGGCTCGACGTAGGAGGTAGAACAACATATGGGCTCGCTGTGCTGAGCAGAGATGAGCACAGCATGGAATGGTAAGGTGGTAGCAGGGAGGGAGGGAGGCTGGGGAACAGCGCAGAACAAACAGAAAACCGTGACAGGATTCAACTAAATACAAGGAAAGGCACCTCAAGCCTCAGAGATGGGAGGAAGGGTTGGAATAGTCTCCCTGGTGCTTCTGTGCTTCCAGCTTGCTGCGCCAAGTTTTAAAATTTCCTGTTAGCTTTGCCCTGCCTGCTGGGCTCTGTTGGTGCTTCAGCTCTCCCTCCTGGTGGCTACTGACCCCTCCATGGCTGTGCTGCTGGGGGGTCTGGCTGGGCACTTGGGCACTCTGTGCTCCCAAGCTGTCCTAGGCGCGCTTGGCTCTGCAGCCCTTGCCCCAGAAATGTGGCTTTTCTTGGCTGCTGCTGTCCTTCTTGGGCCCTGCCCTTGGGCAGGAGGAGCAGCTTGCTGGGTAGATGGGAGAGCCTCATTCCCTCATTTGCAGGGGTGATGCTGTTGTTTCCTCACCTTGCTCTGCTCACAGAGGGAGAGAGATGTGTTGGGGTAAAAGCAGAGCAGCACCATGGAATTGTGTTGGGAGGTGAGGAGACCTTTTTGCTGCCCATGGGCTGGTAGTGCAGTTCCTGTTCCCCTGCTGTATCCATGCTTGGGAAAAGCTGCTGTCACAACTCCTGAAAGGAAAATAACCATACCATGGTTATTTGGGCAGGGACACCCATCCAACCAGGCCTTTCTAAAGATGGTGCATCCACCACCTCTCTGGACAATCTGTTCTTGTATTTTACCACACTCATTGTAAAAAACTTTTTCCTTACATTTCATATACTCTCTGTTTTCTCAGGAAATGTAGGTAAAATCGTTCAGCCCAGTACAAGTGAAAGGAGAAGGAAAGAGCTTCTGTACAATACTGACATCCCCTCACAGGTTAGGAAAACCACCAGGGTCATGGGAGCTGTTACAGCTCCCCCTCGAGCCTCTGGAGTGGCACTAGAGCAGCCAAGGCAGGGGGGAATGCACTGAGCATGAAAAAGGAAGGCAGCTCCCTCGTGTCCTGTTTCCCCTCCCCTCTGTGACTGAACCATACAATGGCTGTCACTGAAGGAACAAAAGCTCCTCTGTCTTAATATTAAACTTCAACCTTTTTAAAATTAAGACCTTCCCTGAAGGCAACTTCCATGCCTGCAAGAATTTTGAGGTTTACAAGCCAGGTTTTCTGGAGCCCCTGAAAAGAATTGTTTCCTAGGAATTCTGTCAATTTCAGTATTGTGCAATCTCCCAAAAAGCCTTTACTTACCTTGCAGGGTCTCTGTACTGCTCTCATCCAAACTGCATCCTTTGGCTTTAAACTGTGACAGAACAACTGTCTTAGACCACTTCCAAAGCAATGCAAGGGGCCTGTGATGAGAAGCATTTTATAAAATGAAGTTCTGTCTCAACAGTGATCACTGTCCCTGGGGCAGGGACAGCACCTGCCATGTATTTTTTAGATACTACACAATCAGTATTTATTTATTCTGAATTAGGTAGTTTTATATCTCCAGCTAATATGGTGCATTACTCTGGTGTATGCAGAGAATGTACATGAGTGGAAAACTTTGACTGTAAATTCCCAGTCTCAAAGCAAAGCTTTTATTTTTACCTCTACTTAAGAGTGAATGGCATAGCTTTCTGTGGGCAAAGAAAGAACACAATATTCAAAGAGTGGTTTTCTCTTTTTTTAATAAAATACTATCATGTTCATATCTATACAAATAATTATTACAACTATTAAACAAAGTATTACATTTAACAATAGAAATCTCAGAACTCTGAACAAGATCATGGTTTGGGATATTTACACCTGAATGCAACACATTTGTAAAAAGATGTCAAAATAAACAGAGCAAGATCTTATTTACAATTGGAAGATGATGTTCCTGTTCATTCATTATAGATTTCTACTGCAGAGTTCCTATTTTCCATTACAAAATAGTAAGGACTTTCCACTGGGACTGTATCCAAGTCATTTACAGCTGTATAAAACAGAAGCACAGCAGAATACTCTGGACTGAATATAAATAATTTACATTGTGGAGGGCAACAGCATCTTTGATTAATCTCCTGTGGCACAATCCATACTTGCTTCCCTTCTCACAGTGAGCAGGCAGGAACAGGGTCCAACCCCCCACGAGCTCTATTGTTTCACACTTGTGATTGCCAGAACAGCAGCACATATTGCAAACTTGGAAACCTTCTCATAAAGATACTTCTAGTGAGGCAGAAACAAAAGCCTTTAAAAAAATTATCTCAGAAAAACTGGTATCAGCAAATAAAAAAGGGCTTGCTCACAGAGAGTATGAATTTGTATTGTCAGGTCCAAAAACCTCTCCTAGATCTTTCACCAGTTCACAGAGGAACCTTCTCTCAGTGGGAATAAAGCCTTGTGCTCTGAGGTTTCCAATTTCTGGATTGCAGAGGCAGTAGGAAATTGAAAACACCCTCACGCAAACCTGTGTCTGCTACCCATGCTGGGTGATGGCAGTGGGAGAAGGGAACAGCAGGAGGTGGTAACAGGTCAGGTGACAGCAAAGAATGGATCTTCTTACAGAATTGTATCAGAAAACAAAACAAATTGACTGATCTGGCACAAACAGAGCCAATGCTACTCTGTCTTGCCAGGGGAAGTCGGATCATTATTAAAGTGATGAGCATGGAACTTACTAGGGGAACAGCAAGAGATGATAGCTCTTAGCACACTCAGCATCCAGAACAGTGGGAGTCTGACTGAGCCCTTGAGCCAGGACTGCACAAGTACCTCAGAAAAGGTGAAAAGACAACAGGAGACCAGAAATAATTAAATGGCCCCTCTTCTCCAGCCATGGCCCTGCCACATGACTTGTTTCCTGCAGCAGCACTACAGACACCAACCACAGCAGCAGCAGCAACATGGCTTTAAAGTGCAGTAGGAAATCTGTGCAAAGTTCTGGAGGCTCAGGACTAGCACCTGCTTTTACTTATTTTCAGAGAGGTGCTCTTCCACCTGGGCAGCAGCACAGCGACAAGCTGGAAGTCTGAGCTGGAAAATCCATTCCAGCCTCCAGCTCAAATCACTTCAGTTCTCATTTTCTTTAACTGTTCCTAAATGAAGTCCATTCTCTCAAGAAAAAGGCATATAAATATTAACACGTTACTATTTTATTCCCTGCTTTCAAATTAGTCTATCTCTGCTCTTACTTTCCTAGGCTGTTTAAGGGATTAATATGGACATACATGCAATCCAGCCCAATATTATTTACTATTCTTTGTTGAAGTCATTTAGGCTAAGCTGAAACCCACAGCCACACAATGCCTGTCAGCTGTGGCATTCCCACCCCAGAGTGGATGCCCAACCTTTCCCTTCCACTGCTGATTCTTCTAAACTAAGCAGTACTGGGTATTTTTCCTCCTTCAAAGCCAAAACAAACCCTGTGTAAGTAACCTTGAAAAAAGTACTATGGAAGAGAAAATGCCATTCTCAGGCCAACAAATCGCAATTAAACTCACAAAGTCTCTTCCAAGTATATATTGAAAAACAAGGGAACCATTAACTGCTGGGTAGTCCTCAAGAGAAAAAGAAAATTGATGTCATTGATGCTTGCTGAATAAAATGTGTTTGCTTGTCAAATGGTTTTCATTCCATCTGCAGAAGCTCCTTTTTCAAGCTGCCCTCTGCAAGCACAGATCAGGGTAAGGTGAGCCTTATCAACCTGGCAGCTAAGCACAACGGGTTCAGTGGGAGGGGAAAGGAAAACTGAAGAAAAGAAGGACTCATAAGATGTTGCATTTGCTCCTCTTCCTGAGAGCAGAGCCTGAGGCCCTGGGGAAGGACTGAGACACCAACCTGTCAGTGCCACAAACTGACCTACAAAACTGAGTGCAAGAAGCCTAGTGGATGTGGAATGGCAGGTGGGATTTGTTTACAGTGAGAAGGAAAACACCAAACCATTTAATAATTAAAAACTAACAAATTTAATATCTAATTCCCTCTATTTTGATGTGAAATATCCAGTCCCCCACTGTCCCTCCTAAAGACAAAAGATCATGAGCATGAGAGAAGTTGAAACCCACAAGCTACTCTCAAACCAGAGGACCAGGCCAGATTCAACATTCAAAGCCCATCTTGGTCAGTCAATTACACCAAAAGGCTACACAACAGATCCAATTTTTCTTTAATTAAAGTTACTTAGAGGCCAGTCAGCAGTGTAAATACCAGAATTTGGATGAATATGTTGATATGAGGCCCTCACAGAGACGTCTGCCTGCCTTTCTTGTCACAGCAGTCTCCTGACCCCACACCGATGCCACGGGACCATTTAGAGTCACTTATGGAATGAAAAGAGACGCACACAGAACTTCAGCAGAAATTCCTATGTTCAGGGAGGGGAATGAAATGATATTTCTCCATCCTGGTCTTACCAGGTTTCAGAAGAAAGCCTGAGGAAGATGACAAAGTGCCCAGTCACAATAAAATACAATCCTCCAGAGAAGACCAAGGGTCACACAGTAAATACTTCTCAGCCACTCACTGCAAAATTGTGCAGTTCCTGCAAAATCCCAACAGTGATTCCCTGCACTGCAGGCATCCTGTGAGCAAGGAGGAGCTGGTTTAGGTCTTTGTAGACAGAAAGTTTACAAAGTTTACTGACAGTTCCTCTTCAGAAAATAATGTGCAGCTTAGAAAAAAACCAAATAAAATCACAGCTGACAAATTCTATCCTGAATACTCAATGCTGCATTAACCTTGAGACAACAGCAGTAAATATGGAAGAATAAGAAAATAGAACAGATATTTCAATTGAAAGGGACCTACAGTGATCATGCAGTCCAGCTGCCTGGAGTGCCTTCATCCACTTCAGGGGCTGAGCATGTTGTCCAAATGCCTCTTATACATGCTTGAGGCCTCAACCACCTTTCCAGCAAACCTGTTCCAGTGTCTGACCACTCTCCTGGTAAAGAAATGCTTCCCAATGTCCAGTCTGAACCTCCCTTAGTGCTCCTTTGAGCCATTCCCATGTGTCCTGTCAGCGGATCCCAGAGAGAAGAGATCAGCACCTCCCTCTGTCAGTCCCTCTGTCTATCCAGATCCCTGTCCAAAGCATCTGCCAACAGCATCTCCAAGTTTGGTATCATCAGCAAACTTGCCAATGGTGTGTTCAGCTCGTGTATCCAGATCAGTGATAAATACCTGGGATAGAACTGCCCCTGGAACTGAGCCCCAGACAACACTGCTGGTGACCAGATGCCAGCCAGACATAGCCCCATTCCCTTTAAGATCTTTGAGCTCTACCCTTCAGCCAGCTCTTCACCCACCACACCATCAACCTGTCAATCCCACAGCTGAACAGCTTGTCCAGATGGATGCTGTGAGGGACAGTATCCATAGCATTACTAAAATGCAGAAAAATCACATCTACTGCCTTCCTTTCACCCACTAGGTGGGTGACCTTATCACAGAGAAGTATAAAATTGGCTAGACAGGACTTTAACTTTGTGAACCCATGTTGACTGTGCCTGATGGCTGCATTATTCCTTAAAACTCCTTTCAACAGTACCCAGGAAAATATTCACAGTTTTCCCAGGAACCCAGACTCTCACAGTCTGTAGTTCCCTGTGTTCTTCCCTCATGCCCTTTCTGTAGATTGGAATAACACTGGCTACCTTCCTGTCAGCAGGGACCTGTCCAGAATCCCAGATCTTTTGTAGATGATCAAGCAGGGTCCTGCTGTATGTCCTGCTTGCTCTTCAGTACTCTGGGATGAATCCTGTCTGGCCAAGTGGATCTGTGGACATTCAAGCATTACAACAGGTTTAAGTTCATAAGCTCTCTCCAGTTTTAGCAGACATAATAAAGTAGTGCAGTTTTTCCAGCAGAAGAAACCAATACGGTTTTCTGTAAATGTCTGGAATGATGAGCAGGATTAGAATCTTTATATAAAGTCCTAGAATCCAGGGCTTAATTTTTCACTAATTTGTCTTGAAAGCCAAACCCATTGCTGCACACACAATTCCATTTAAAGAGAGCCAGAATGGGCACAATTGCTTCCCTCCTCAAAGACCAGACAAGTGTGTGTGACCACAGAGTGGCTGCTGCTGCAATCCCCATCCCTACCATCCAGAACCCATGGAACAGCCACTGTTACAGAGCTCACCTCACCTCTGAGGCAGACCCTTTGAGACTTCCTGCACCACAGACACTCCTTTGGTCAAGAGTCTCACCAGGGCACATCCAGACCTGCAGCTGGCTGGGCTGGTTTGAGGCTGAGGACTGACTCATTCCTAACCCCTGCACAGGCCAGTGGCTGCCACTTGGTGACTGCACTGGGGCACAGAGAAACTGCCTTGCTGTGAACTGAAACACTCAATTACTTATAAGAAACAGAGAACTGATGCACCACTTAGATTTAGTGTCTTAAAATAAGTTCCAACTGAATTAAATCATGATTCCAGGCAGAAAGGGACCTGGGGGTTGACACCGGACTGAACATGAGCCAGCAGTGAGCCCTGGTGGCCAAGAAGGCCAGTGGCATCCTGGCCTGTGTCAGGAACAGTGTGGCCAGCAGGAGTAGGGAGGTCATCCTTCCCCTGTACTCGGCACTGGTGAGGCCAAGTGCTGTAAAAGGGTCACCTTGAGTGCTGTGTCCAGTTCTGGCCCCTCAGTTTGGGAAGGACATCAAGAGGCTTGAGCACATCCAGAGGAGGGGGCTTGGAACACAAGGCTTGTGAAGAACAACTGAGGGAGCTGGGGGTGTTTAGCCTGGAGAAAATGAGACTCAGAGGTGAGGTGACCTTATCACTCTCTACAACTTCCTGAAAGGTGGCTGTAGCCAGGTGGGGGTTGGTTCCTTCTCCAGGCAGCAACTGACGGAATAAGAGGACACACTCTCAAGCTGTGCAGGGGAAGTTCAGGTTAGACATGAGAAAAAAATTATTCACTGAAAGATTGATGGAGCAATGGAATTGTCTGCCCAGGGAGGTGGTGGAGTCACCATCCCTGGACATGTTTAAGAAAGACTGGATGTGGCACTCGGTGCCATGGTTTAGTTGATGAGGAGGTGTTAGGTTAGATCAGAGGTTGGGCTTGATGATCTCAAAGGTTTTTTCCAACCTAGTTCATTCTGTGTTTCTGTGAGTCCTAACCAGGATCAGAACTGTTTTACTTCACCTTGCAGAAAAACACCAGACCGCAGGTTACAAGAGCAGAGATGTCAGGACAGACTACAGACACAGCCCAATTATTTTTCATGTTAAAGCCTCCCTACTTTCCTGGATCAGTGTAAAAGGGCTTAGCAAAAACAAAGTCTGGGCAGTCAAGCTGTGGAAAACTGTTCTAGGTCCCTCTCTGTGGGTCCTGTTCTCTGACATGGAGGAATATCTTCCTTTCCACTTTTCAAAGAAAAAGAAACAAAACAAAAAATCCCAGGGAGTCTGCTCCTGCCCATGCCCTCACCAGGAGCTTCTGACAGGTCCCGGGAGCAACAAGATGATGCACTGGTGAGCAACACACAAGCAGAGGATGACTGTATGCCATGGAACCTCAAGTTACTATGTTGTTTGAAGAATCAAACCCAGAATGGTACTTCCAAACACATAAAAGACAAGTATTTCTGCCTTGTTAGAAGAAAAAGCACACTGCAGAGACATTACATAAATAAAATTTACTTAATTCTTCCCTTTCCTTTAGAAGAATTAGGACCAAAATTTGTGAAAGTACTGGAGACTCAGCCAGCACACACATTCACTCCGTCTCTCATGCATCTACAAACACATCACCCTTCCTCAAATCCCAATGTCTTCCTGTGTGTTTCACTCTCAACACATCCATGTTCCTCCTTCAGCCACAATCACACAGGTTTAGATAAAAGGTGCATTCAAGTGCAGAGTACTGATATTAACTCAGGCTCAATCCTATCAGCAATATCAAGTAAAAACTGTGCCCCCAGGAATCTCCACTCATTCTGTGGGATGTGACAGGCTCAGTCCTCCTCCCATGTGCTGCCTGCTACAACAAAGGGCTGTCACTCACAGAAAGCAGAAAGCTGGTGTTAGAGCATGGGCCAAAGAACAGTAGAGAGGGAAAAAAAAGACATTAAGAAGGTGCTAAACAAGGTACAAAACCCACCCTGAGGTAACTTGCAGCAGTCAACAATGAAATGGCAACAAACACGGCTGCTGTCTCTGCTGACTGCACCAGGAGTCTTAAGCTACACTGAAACAGTAACTGAGTTCAGCAGTAACTGAAGCCACTGTTGAAACAGATCCAAACAAGATTCTTGGAAACAGAAAGTCATGGGTTAAAGAAATCTAAATTTTCTAAAACAGTACTTTTAATTGCTGACCATGGGAGCACACAGTAATTTTCACCAGGTAAAGTCAGCCTTAAGTTAAATGTAGCTGACAAGCTTGAGACAGACAAAAGCTGCACAACAAATGCCTTTTCCAATTAGCACTGGGTTAACACAGACTTGACTTGTGTTGAAGCTCCTGAAGATATTTTACAAAGGAAAAAGAGAAACCCAAACCACTCCAAGCTCCTCTGCAGTTTCAGGTAAACACGTGAGTAACAAACTGACACCTGTAGCACTTGTTTCTTATCTCCATATGGATGCTCTCACTCCATGTATTACTGAGGGTGGCCCTTACCTTCGGACAACCAGACATCAAACCTGATTGTTGGAAAATCAACAACCAGCATTTGCACAGCTCTCAATGCTGCATCCTTACCATTTCCTAGTAAGTAAGCATTGCTATAGGCACTGGTGCTTTAGAGTCAGTAAGGTGGGTGGAAACACAACGGAATATGGAAAGTACCATAGACATACATTGAGGCAAATAAACAGTGATGCTATGAATGATCTCTCCAGGGGTGACACTAAGATCCTCTTCCTTCTTCTTAAATATATAAACAACAAATCAGACCAGAAGTCAGTCTGCCAGTTTTCATACAGCTGAGCTGCAGTCATGACCTAAAATATGGCTTATATTGTGGGCAGGGCGGTTTGAGGGTTGCTTGGAAGAATCTGAAGCAGATGTGTTTGCAATGGAAAGCAAAGGTGACATCGCTGAGCCATCTGGAGGAAGAGCTGTGGCTATTTCTGGGAACAAAGAAGTTAAGTTAAAATTGGATAAGTGTGATGTGTTGGTCATGTGCATTGGTGGCATATCTGGAAGCAAAGGAAAACTTGGCTGAGCAAAACCAACAGGCCTGGGAGGAGACAAAATGGATCCAAATCGATTGTTTAAACCTCCACTGCTCGGCTTCTCCGTGCTTGGGTTCGGAAACATTTGATTGGGAAAGTAAGGGATAGAAATGTCATTGGAGAGGGTGGGGTGGGCAGGAGAGTAGGGTGGATAGAAGGATGGCAGTGTGTTCTGAGGATCAACTGGGATTAGAGCTGGTGTCCGAGTGGCACTAGGCTGGGTGACCGGTGGGATGAAAGAAGCATTAGCGTTTATTGGTGGATTCATGCCACCTTCAGGAATAAAAGGGAATCCAAAATTCTGGGAAAGCGTATGTTGGTCAGGGGCCGCGTTATCGTTGGACACTTGAGGGCCATCAGACATAAATCGGACAATGCTTCCCCTTTTTTCTATCGTGGACTGTTGGCGCCCAAGGATCATGCTGCCACTGGTGGACAGAGGAAGATGGGGAAGACTCGGGTCAAAGACATTTCCATGTCTCTGATTTCCGGATCGATTCCTTTCGGGCTGGCGTATTTTAGAACCCCCATTGTCTTGCAGAGGATGCCTGGAGCGCTGAGTGACCGAAGAATTTGGCTGACGAACAGAAGGCTGCCCTTGCTCACCGCTGCCATGAGAAACTGCAGGATGAGGGTGAGCTGGCCTCACAACTCCATGCATATTGCTAGACACAGGTGTATTCATGTGGTTCTTAGTTCCATGACTGTCCGTCATCCTCATGGGGTTGGACTTCTGCACAGAAATGTTTGGGCTTGTATTGCGGCCCTGAATGTCTCCTGAGGAAGAAGAACTCGAAAAAGGAATAGTCAATGAACTGTTCCTCGTGTTAATTGCACCAATGGACATGTCACAGCTTTCCCTGCTCTGGCCATCACCATCCCTTCGGATGTGGACGCTCTCCCGTGCTGGGGGACAGTTGTACTCGATTGTGGAGGAGGCACCACACTGCGTGTTCCTTTGATGTTCTGGGATTGATCTTTGGCTTCCACTGACTTGATCTCCAAGGTGAGGGGCGAGCAAACTCTGCATAAAACTTTGGTGGCATGTGTTTTCATTTTCCCTCGATGGCAGGGTATTCCCCGTTGGAATACCCTGCACTGGCTGGTAGGGCAGTCTCTTCTGCCTCTCTATGGATGGCGCAGCATTCTGACCGATTCGGAACGCTTGTGACTGCATGCCCCGGAGGGAGGATACAGAATTGCCAATTTCACTGTTTCTTGAAGCCTGTACATCAAAATTGGCCGTTGGTTGTTGATTGGGTGCAGAGGTCTTAAATGTCTGGCAATCAGAAAGACGCTGCACATCCGAGCCAACTGTGTGGTCGACTGACAGGCGGCCCTGCATATTGTGAATTGCCAACCCTTTACTTCTAGAAACATCAAGATAGCTTCTCATTTCAAGCTGGTCAGAAACTCTAGGGCCTTGAAGAGATATTCCTATTCTCTGCTCAGAATTAGAGGGCGTCTTCCCAATGAGAGCCTCAGCAGAGTAGCTGGAAACTCTGTTTCTTTCCTGCCTGTGAGGGGTGCATGTCATATCTGATGGTCTGGAAACGATACTGGCCTGGGACACCATCTGCTGCTCTAAGCCCCTCGAGGTCATAAGTCTTTGCATCTGATTGTGCCCTGACACGTGTTCCGAAGTGGAACCTTGCTGTCTGCTGCCAACATCCTGTTGCTGTTGATGCATAATATCCTGATTGATATGGCTCTGAGGGTGGTTATGGTGGTTTCTGCTTGTTGCAGGATTTTCACAGTTCTTTTCAGGCTGGGACGCTCCAAAGTGCTGCTGCATCTGCTGCTGCATTTGTTGGTGGTGAGGATGGGGCTGACCACCTTTCTGCCGTGTTTGATCACTTCCGTGGTGTTTCTGCTGTAGAGAAAGCTGTGTGGCTTGTGTTCCCTGGATGAGATTCCGTTTCTTTTGCATCTGCACCTCCTGCTGTATCGTCCGCTGCTGGTGGACGCCGTGGGGCTGAGAGTGGACTGAGTTTTCTCCGTGAGTGACGTGGTGCTGCAGCTGGTACAAGTGGTGCCTCTCTCTTAACTGCCCAGCCTGCTGCTGCTTCAAGTAGGGGTGATTACTGTGAAGGTGAGAGATGCCTTGGGCAGGGACATGTTGGATGGGCTGCAAGTGCTGCCCTGCCTGGCCTGGCTGCTCTGAGAGCGGTGGCTGAGAACCGCACTGAACTTCAGTTTGTCTCAAAGCCGGTGTCACGAAATTGCTGTTGGGTGGGAATAACCTACTGAGGCCATCAGCGTGCCCTTGATTGCTCACTGGTGCCACTGAGTTGGATGAATTAGGAGGAATCTGACTAACCAGCATCTGTGTTTGATCAGCAATACCCTCTGGTGTCCGGTTCATCAGCGCCATCCCCTCCAGCCTTATGGGTGCTGTCTGGCACTGCTTTTGCCTCTTTGCTGTAGAGAGCAGCAGGTCATCCTGAACGGCCCTCTTGGCAGAGTCTTTGCGACCTTCATGGTTTTGCTGCTTTAAGTGGGATTCCTGCAGCTGGGGAGCCTGCATGCTGCTTGCCCTGATAGCATTCAGTTGCTCCTGAGCATATTCACTCATCAGAGCAGGTCCTGGAGATGGATTGATGTATGTGCTAGATGGAAGGGAGAGGCTCACGGTTGCAGGGACGCTTGCAGGCTCTGAAGACTGGGATAAACCCGAGCAACTCACCAGGGGATGGACAATGCGGCTCTGGTGTATCAGATTATTCACACTTAGACTGGTTATGCTGGGTGTCTGGGAAGTGGAAATCTGCAAAGGAGTGTTTGATGTTTCCACACCTCCTACAGAGCAGCTTGGCTTCTCAACCTGCCTGTCAACATTTGGCTGTACTGTTTCATGAGCACTGAATTTGTTCGGTGCCGTTTCCAGTGGCCCTGCGCTGTTTTCTTTCACTGACTGAGGTTTAAAAGGCTGTTGCTCTCTCTCCAAAGGCGCAACCTCAGACTTAGAGATGACATCCCTTGTGTTAACCTGTATTCCCCCTCCGCCTTTCTCAAGGCTTTCCTGGTCAAAAATAGCTCTTGCTGCAAGAGCTACAATGTCGGTCTGTTCTGAAAATGTGCAGCTGTTACAGGTACTGGTAGAGGTGCTGCTGGTGACATCTTCTCTGGTGGTATCTGGCAACATAGATGCAACTGAGAAGCCCCGACTGCTGCCAGAGCTGGTTGACATGGGGGAGTCTGCCTGCCTGCTACTAATAAGGGAAGCACTGACCACTTCCTGATCAGAGATGCAGGAGTGAGGCTGGGAGAGAGCATCACTTTCCGTGTTCATCAGCAAAAGTTCCTGCTTCTCAGGCAAATCAACATTTGATTCTGCTGATTTAGAGGTTTCCATAGGAAAATTAGAATGCTCCGCCTGAACAGTAAATGAAGAGGTTTTTTCCACAGCTGTTCTTTCTTTTGTGAGATCAGACAGCATTTTGGTTAGACCCTGTCCTTCTAACAAGTCCGCATCTTGCATTACCACTGAGGAATCCTGTGCAACATTGCAGGACTCCGAAATCATTCCTGCCTTGGAAGTATGACCTGCTGTGTTGCTCTGTGCTGCTGAAGTCTCATTTGCAACATGCAAGTGTGTCACCTGTGCTTCTTTACCAGAGGATGTTAAGGTGCTGGGGGGTGTGCAGGGTTTGGGGGGACTCTGACGGGACAGAGGCAGGTGGTGGGTGGCTCTGAGATCCCTGGGCCTGCTGGCGAGGAGCAGCATCTTTGGCCGGCGGGGGAGCGAGCAGTAGCTGCTCTGACACTACAGACTCCAATGGTGTGGAAGGAGGCACCTCTGCTGAGCTTGGCTCTGGGGCAGAGGGGGTTTTCACTGCCTGTTCAGAGCTTGCAGCCTCTTTGGAAGGAGAGTCAGAGATGCTGACGCTGCTCGCTGCAGCCATGCCGCCCGCCTGCGCTGTGGTTACAGCCTGTGACACTGCTGGGGCATTCTCTGCCAGCCCTTTGCCACTTGAGGGCTTTGCCACCGTTTCCACAGGAGCACAGTCCACCTTCCCTGCATCTTTGCAAGGAGCTGCTGGGCAGGACACTTTATTATTGACTGTTAGGTGTTTCTTTGTGCTTGGCTTTTTGTTTGTCCTTTTTAATTTTGCACTGGATGGCAAGCCAGCAGCTGCTTTTTGTGGGGAAGGGTTAATGGAATTAGACACACTGGTTAATACTGAAACCTCTGCAGGCACTGAAGATGCCACAGAAGTTGGCAATGACACACAGTTGACTGTGGCAATCTGGTTACTGACTGTTGCAGGATTGGTGGGGTGGCTGAGAGACAAGTGCAAGCAGCTCTGCCCAGCCATTTGCGATATGCTTTGATTGAGGTTAGCTAAAGCACCAAATGTGTTGAGGGCAACATTGGTATTTGGATCTTCACTGGTGGTGGGCTGAATAATTTGCATAGGGGCTTGGTTTGAAGCTCCAGATGAAGACATCACAGGCTGCAATGCAAAAAGCTGCCCATTTAATGAGATAGTCTGAGGGTGCTGTTGGTTGGACATTGTCACTGAAAATGTCTGCGTAGAGCTAGAAGATGGCAAAGAAGATGGCCTTGGTAATATATGGACAAGGTGTTTCCCTCCAAAAGTCTGTGGAAGAGAGGCATTTTGCATGGAACCGCTGGAGTTGGCGACTGCACTCGGCCCATTCATGGGAACTCTTACAGAAGCAGAAGGCTGAGCAGAGAGGAGGGGAAGAGGATTCTGATTTGCAGCTTGTATAATTACAATTTGCTGACTAACATTTTGACTGGGAACTTCCGCTCTCACGATGGGTGGGCACGGAGCAGGGTTTGGAGGCTGGAGAATGATGACATTCTGGTTTGCTGGTGCTCCTGTCACAGCTGAGGCGACTGGCTGAGCCATCTGAATCACCTGCATAGCTGAGTTTAACGGAAGGATATTTCCTGCAGCCTGAGCTTTAACCTGTGGCTGGCTGATTAAAGGCTGTATAGGTACAGGTGGGCACGAGGGCAAGGTAACTACAATCTGTTCAGCTGCCTGGCCATCCCCAGGCAGAGAAGCATGCAAACTGATACTTGTAGTCAAAGGCCTGCTCTGGGCAGAAGACACAGTGCCAGCAGCATTGACTGGCTCGTTGAGGAGGGCAGTCATGATCCCAGATGGCGTCTGGCTCAGCGGCTGAACCGTGTTTCCTGCCAGCTGCAAGGTTGTCCATGTGGTCTGTGTGTTCCCAGCTGAAGGCATCCGGGTAAGGCTACTCATGTTTTTCAAGTCTGAAGTGCCAACACCTGAAGAGCCTGAAAAAGACCAGCAGTTCTCCAGGGGACTGCCAGCCAGAGTGCTTATTGCTGTCACAGCCTTAACTCCTTCTGCTGCAGACGTCACCGGTGTGCCAGCACTGCTGACCACGTCCGTACTTTTGGGGACATTTGCAGAAGAGCAGCTCTCTGCAGGTCTCACAGGTGGCACACAAGCTGTGTCTGTGGTTGAAACGGTGCAGCTCTCCTGGAGGTCATTCCGGGAATTGTGTGTACTTGAGCAAGTTGCATTCACCTGCTGACCTTGGGAGGCTTCCACGGAGGCACTGGAAGGAAGGCTGGCTCCCTGCGGGAGCGTTTTCTTTGTTGATTTAGTGTCCTCCTCATCACTTTTACTTTTTGGGGGATTTTGCTCATTCTGTGGTGCATTATTTGAAGAACACTGTAGTTCCTGTTCTGCTGCAGGCCGAGGTGTGCCCTGTGAGCTGGCAGGAGCAGCAGTGGGCACACCTGGCTCGTTCTCCGGGGTGGAGAGCTCAAGAACATTCCCTGATGGAGCTGTCTGGGCAGAAGCCAGTGGAGAAACCGTAGGTTGTGACCATGATTTATTTTCTGTGGGATAAATACCAGCAATTGTCACAGGAGTCACTAGGTTGCAAGTTCTCTGAACCGGCACAACGTTGGCTGTTTGCTTTTGTAAATTATGACCAACATTAAACGTTATTCCCTGCACAGATGCTCCCTGGTTATTTCCATTGGGCTGAGTCCCATTTGAATAAACAATGATGTTCTTTTGAACCTGATCACTGGGAATAACAACTGAGACCTTGGCATTTTTGAGGTTTCCTTTCCAGTGGATTGTAGGGTCATCATATAAGCAAATATCATTTGCTTTCAGTAGCTCGATGTATCTCCCGTTTTCCTTTTGCAGTTCGTCCAACTGTTTCCGGAGTTTTTTTATCTCTTCAGCTACAAAACAGCGAGAGCACTCCATTACATCAGCACCAGAGCAAATAATGAAATAATGTTACCACATGATTTAGAGAGTAAACACTGTGTGGTATTGAAATAATTTGTAGAAATAAATTGAATAAATTGTTAATAATGTATGTTCTTTTCAAATGGTTAGCACAACCTATGCGCTCTTATCCTGCTAAGTCTCCCTACTGAATGGGAAAGTGAATGAATTTCACAGACTATTCCATTACCAATAGCAGGATATATCCAATTACTTAGGAAAAAACATTAGGACTAACCCAGATGAAACTAAATGCTAATCAAAATTGTTTAATTCCTGAAAGAAAGACAAGCACATTAATATTTTTCTTTTCCCTGCTCTTTTGCAAACACCAAAACTGTTTTAATTGATAAGCTTACAGCTTTCCAGAAGAATTAAGTTTCATTACATCTAAAAATTACAGACAAAATGAAATACAGAGCACTCATGTAAAGCCACAAAACCTGGCCATGCACCTGGGAGATAGCTCAACCAAACTGGGAAAATCACAATATAGCAGAAATAAAAATCACAAACCACAACATCAGCCCTGAGATTATTTCTGTCACACCTCCATCACTGTACTTTTACACATCTATTCAAGTAAATTTTATGTGATGCATTATATTTTTATAAAATGAGCTGTTACAACTTTTACAGCTTTTCAAATTAAAAAAAAAAGCTTCATGAATGAAGAAAACGTCATCTTTTCAATGAAAAAAAATCTAACTGAAGTTTGTCAGAAATCATTCTGGTCACTACAGTAGAATAAACTGGGGCAGAATTTACCAGATGATGGCACATCACATATAAGCTCTGTAATTGCTTTACATCACAATGCAATTGCTTCATTATCTGATAGCTATGAGCCAGAACACTCACTTGGGCATTCTGTTGGCTTTTTGTTTCAAGATATTCTAAGCAGCTGTATTTTTCCTGTATGTGCATAATTTCTTGGGATTCTCATGTGTGGTTCCAGGCTTTGTTGTTGGTCAGTACAGAGACACAGCAGAAGTGAGGGATAGAAATTCTAGAGTCCCCAGCAGCACCTGTACTTACCCTGCTCATTGTTCCCTCCATTTAACAGAAGTTCATCATTCTGTCTTTTCATTTCTGTTATGTACTTAAAGGCCTGATCCAGGATCATGTTCTTGCTCTGTAAAAGAAAACACACATATAAAATTAGGAGAAAGGTCTAGAATTTGTAAATCCATTAGTCATAAGGCTGCACTTACTCCAAGAGGTTTTTACTTTAAAAATATGCTCTGAATATCCCCGGGTAGAGTTTGTTTTCTTCTGGTTTGGGTAGGGTTTTTTAGAGGTTGTTTTTTGGTTTGGTTGCTTTTGTAAGATGAAACTACAGGTTTTGTGAGTGATGCTGACCCTAAAATGCCTTGAGATTTTACAGAATAACATGTCCAGTGCTGGAGCTGACACTTTCTGATGCCCAGAGGTAGATACTAAGGCCACAGATCCTGAACAGCCAGCATCCTTTCTCACTGATCAGCCTAAAATTCATGTTCACTAATAAACATACACATCACATGAGATTTCCAGGATACTGCCTTGTAAATATTTTATTAGAAAGGCAACAAACATGGAAAAACTATCCAGGGAGACATATGCATAATTTTGAAAGTAGTATACTAGGGAATATGGGAAAAGAAAATGACCCATCCACAATCATCTTTTTAAGAAGCTATGCTTATTCTGTCTGCAAAACCTTTGTTCACTTCTTAATTTCTTCTACTGTTCAGCAGGAACAGTCTCTGCTAGGGATTCCTCTACCTTGAAAAAGATGCTTCTGTGCCTCAACCTCAAAGCATTTGTCTTGCTTCATCTTTTGCAAGGAGAGTGTCTTAAATTACCATTATTATAATTTCAGTTTCTGAATTGCTTTCAAGCCATTATATGGAGAATGATAAAAATAAGCAGTCATATGCAACACTTTCAGATAAAATGCTCAAATTTTGTGTAACTACATTCATGTGACCCTGCACTTCCAAGTAGGAATTCTATTACAAGTAGTTTTTTAAATACTAATAACTAGTGATAGTTTTGAGTCTATTAATTCAGACAGTTTTGCCTTCTTGCTAATACAAATAGTAAAATAAGTATTTAGACTTCTACAGACAGAGAAACATTTGGACATTTGACAGAAAACTTGTATGCACCTCTGGATGGACACTCACCTGCTTAAGTGCTGGAGAGCAGGGAATGAGTTCTCCAATTCTGTTTATCCCAGCATTAATCTTCTTCTTTCGATGTCTCTCCACTAAGCAAAAACAATATGTACTGTGTCATCTGGGTGGGCAAGGCAGCACAACAGCAGCACAACTAGGATAATGCAAGGGCTTATAAATTCATTATTTCATTACACATTGGAACCTGGAGTAACTTGAGTGAGGAAAAATGTTCCTATAAAGTAAACCTCAGTTATCAAATTAATACTCACTGGAATCAAAGAGCCATAACTTAAATAGCCTTTAAAAGATGGGGATATTTTGGACCCCTTCATGAAAAAGTAAAGTTCCTACAACTCAAAACTCAGGTTTTGAAACTGCTTTCTAACACAGTTTTATGACACTCTCTTCACAAGGCAGATTAAATTTTAAATTGATTAAATTTATGCATACAGAAAGCAAATGAACAAAGATTATGGAAAGAATCAGTTTCAGATTTGGGAAGCAAACCCATGCCTCTTAAATTCTAATGTCAAATTTAGCACCAAAAGAGAAATAATGTAGATTTTAGCAGTCTTCAGGCTAAATTTTAAATTTATATTACAGAGTAGCCAGCCAACACTGAACATAGCTGAAGCTCCAGGTATATGGACTATCAGTTACTCTTTTCTATGTCCAAAGGTTTAACTGTTCCATAAGGTCCAACTGGCTAGGAGTAAAGAAAATACTGAATGGAGAGCAGTTCCAATGAATTACCTATTTTGGAGAAGGTTGGTCAGAAAATGCTTCATTTATAATCTTCTAGTGACACCATTTACCTCTTCAATAGGTCTGAATATTGGCAGAAAGGGTCTACACTGTAAGTCTAGGAGTGGTTTTTACAGACAGTTATCTCTGTTTTCCATCCACCACAGTCAGCCTCTTTCAAACATAGTTAACTGTCATGCAGCTTTTTTTTTTTTTAATGAAATATTTTCATGTCCTATGCAAACTTCAAACTATTAGATGTCTTTTTTCAAAAAAAAAAAAAAAAGAAAAAGTTCTCTCATGGCTTTGTCAGGACTCAAACCACTGTCTTGTTCATGATGCTGAATGAACCTTTTGGTTTGTGCAGTTGCTCTGCTTTTGGTGGCACATAGAAACAAACTGTGACCTGCAGGTGTTTGTATTTAATTTTGCTCCGTTACAAAAGACTCATTAATTTAATTTAAATAGTCTTATTTCAGTAGCCTGTCACTTCAATTTACCTTTCTCAAACAATTTTTTTTGTATTTCAGGAGAGATTGCTGGCATTGACAGAAACAGGCCCAAATACACTAAACACAGCAAGACAAAGTTTCTTAAGCAAGAAATTTACCATATAAATCAGAACACCTCTGTAAAAATTAAAACACAGGACACTTGGGATTTAATCTTTATATATCTTACTAATACATACACATATCACAGTGTTTGTGAAGTGCTACTCTTTTGTTTTGGTAATATTTGCAACACTCTCCTCAGCTTTTCCATATATTAATGACTAAGAAAGTATAAGCTTGGAAGGAACTGGTCCCCACATACTGCAGAGTTCAGGCCAGGTGATAAAGATTTTGCAAAGCTATCAACAAGTGAAACAGGAACTAGGAATTCCAATGAGGCCAGCCATTTTAGAAGTAAACTTGATAAGACTGCTTCCTGATTCTTCTTAATTCTTAAGAAACTGGCCACACCCTGAGCACACTCAACAAGCACAGCACTGCACAGGCTTTTTCCAGTTGAGTTTGTGAAGATCACATGATACTGCTGTTCAGAAAAAAGAACTGCAATCAATTTCTTTGGATAAACCAGCCCAAAGCCTGCCAGACTCCTCCCCAGTCCATCTTTCTGGTCCTACTTGTAGAAGATGCCATTGGCACTAGAACTGACCGGGTGCTGCCCAAGGGATGTGACTCCTACAACATCCAGCCGACGTTTGCACAGAATTTCTGGGGTGCTGACATCCAAGTGGGTGCCTTAGGAACAGGTTAGAGGAATACTTCCAATCCAGGGAGCCTCTAAAACTCTCAGGTAGGACACCTGTCTCTGTTCTGACAGAGGTGGATACTGGTTGCATGTGAATGCCTATGCAGTTGTTTTCCTTTGGAACTGAACACAGTTGAAATACTTTACTTCTTAATTTACCAGCATTGGAAAGGCAGGTGCTCCTTCATACTTTAACTTTGTACTGTGGAAACCAGCAAACTAGAAACAATCTGCTCAGATATTTTATGCAAGGACACAGAAAGGTGTCTGGTAGGGTGAGGCTTTTTCAGTGTACTAAAATCCTATGGGGGAACCTTCTCCATGTAAAGTATGTTTTACTAATCCAAAGTGTCTGTGCTTATTTCCAGGCCAAACAGCAAAGCATGATGTTCCCACCTGCATTATGTGTCTCCCGGTTTTTCTTTCTGTGAAACATAAAGGGAAAAGACTCATGTGAAACTCAAGGTTAAAGATTTGCATACAAACAAATATTTCTTATATTATTTCTATTACAGCTAAAATTACTAATTATCATAGTAATTATGTGAACTAGAACAGCAGAAGTCACAATCAGATGTTCTCAGACATTGGTATTAAACAGTTTCTAACAAAAATTTGTTCATGTTCAGTCTTAAATCAATTGCAATACAACAAGTCACAGTACAATATTCCACTTGATTATTAGCACATATTTATAGTGGAGAACTGGGTTTTTATGTTCCTGTTACACTATGCAGTGTTCAAAAAAGCCAAAGATTTTTTAAAAATAGTTTTGTTTCTGAGGAACAAGACACTTAAGTATCTGTCTGAAATGTTGCTTTTACATTCACTGGATCACTGAAACAGGAGAAAACTTTACCATGCAAGTTGATTTTCCAGCCACACTGCCTTCAAACATCATAACTTCTGGTATCAAAGAGGCTTCCTTTGTGAGAGAAACCAAAAATACTGCTCCTCTGCAGCTACTGTTCCTCTGCAGCTGCTGTTCTTTAATGTCTCAAAATTCTGAATACGTTTGATTTCAGTATGTGAGGGTTGTGTTTGGTTTCATACGTTCACCTGGATTACTGGACTGATGACAACATTTATTGTGTAATGCCCCAAATTGCTTTACTGGCAGTCAATAAATTTCAAATATATATATTTCAAATCTTCAAAGTCTACATATATAAAAATAAGATGTACTATACACATCCACTAAGACAAATACTTCCAGGATGTACAGTAAAGAAAATCACATGTTTTTTGGAAAAAGCAAAATTCCAGAAAAAAACAATTTCAAAAAGCTTCTGTCCAGCAGCACATTCTCAGTTTAGATGTCTGCTAGGGTATGCAAAAAGCAGAGTAGCATCTTCTGCTGTCCTTTTTGACTGTTACAGAACAGTCCAGATGTGACAAGGAATCTGAGGTAAGAATGCATGATACATGTGGAAGTGATGTGTGATTACCAAGAGGCACAGTATATCTATCCTTTGTGCTTTGAGTTGATTCTGATTTCTGGTAACTCACTAAAGATAGTGTGCACGTAGAGTAACTTAGACAAGGATTGTGAGACTGTAATGTCACTGCTACAGGTCAGACCCAGAGACATCTGCTAAAAAATAATGCTAAAAGATGATCATTAATACTAAATATGCACAAGAACATACAGCTGTCCTTTGGTTGACATTACCACTACAGAACACAAAATACTCTGTTAGTCAGGTAAGAAAGAGTTGTGAAATTTGTGAAGACAGAAAAACCTTCCGTAGGACAAATCAGCGTTCTCTCTGAGGTTTTCCTGATCACAAATCATATCCTACATGGTTACCTAGTGTAAGATGAATGCTGCATTTAACTGAGGACTGAATGAGGTATTAGATCACCCATGTCAATACAAAGGAATAAAACTCTGGAAAAGTTCTAGTGAATGTTGAGTCACTTTGTTACAAACTTTGGTCAGTGTTGCTGTAGAACCTCAAGGTGTAGTTTGAGTTCCTGCAGCGGTTTGAGACGTAAGATCCAGATTCCACTGGGAGTTGAGAGAGAGATCTAAATGACCCTGTCAAAATTAGTATATTACCCCCGATATCTACAAGGAGCCTCCACAAAAATAGAGGTTGTGCTCTAACCAAGGCAGCAACACAGTTTTACACACATCAGAATAGTCAGTGAAATAATTAAAGAATCTCTTTTGCCTAAGCGACCCAAGTAGATATATCTTTAACAAATAGTTTGGCATAGACAGGGCAAGAGAGAAACTTTTGGATCAACCCTGATGAACACACAGAACTTGTCCATACCCTTATTGCCAAACTTTTAGCTAGAAACTTTGTAACTGCAATGTGACTGCAGACTACAGACGTAGGAAATAGTCCCTTTCCCACAGGAACTCACCTATGCTGCTTCTTAGTAGGTGTCTCATTCTCTGTCATCTCTGGCATGGTTTCGGAGAAGAGAGCCTGAGGAAAAATCATGGAAGGAATTAACAACTCCTGCACTTTTCTGAGTCCTTAGCCCATGACATTTGCATGACTTTGCCTTGGACCACAGGGACAGGGCCCTGTTACAATGTAGGCACAAGTCCATGCCCTTGACTCAGAGCAGTTGATGTTATGATATTAAAAATTAAGCACGTTACCTATCAAGATGTTTTGCAAAACCTGTCTGTGATGAACTGGTTTCCATTTCCTCCATTACTTTAAAAACTATCACAGTCCCAACCACTTTCAGCAAACAAGAAGGATAGTTAAGAGTATACGACTGCTTTTCAAATGGGAGGAGGAACAGCTGAACTCTCTCTTATCAGCCCTTCCTCAGTGAATATGCATTCAATTCCCAGTTCAAAACAAGGTATGAATGCTAAACAAAAAACAAGCTACAACGAGGACATTTCATTAATTACAAATTTAGAGTGCTCTTAATGTGGCAGATTACAAAACTTACTTGCTATTAAATTACTGTACACCTTAAAACAACCAAAAATGACACCCCTAGGCTCTCAGATATGTAAAATTCACCTTAAATTAAAATTATGTATACCAGCCTAATGAATTGCATCTAACTTGTCCTCATCTTGAACAGGTTGGTAGCCTGTATTTAGACAAACAAAAACCTAAAAATACACAAAAGATGAGATTAAGTTAATGATACTTGAACGGATAAATATCAGAAAAATGAATTTTAGAGAGCAAGTAACGTAAGTATTCTGTAGATGACAACAGGAAAAAATAGATCTGGTTTTTTATGTCTGAGCTCTGTATTTACATTCACAGTTCCTTTCACTCTCTCACCAACCAACTTGTTATTGCAACTCCTCCCAAGGGCCCTCAAATTCCTTGTGGCTTCACCTTTCTCTGGTTCCTCCCAAAAAGCTCACTGACTTCTTTTTACAGGCTTCATATCTTTAGGGTATTTTTGTCTATTTGTTTGAACTGCAAGGAAGTGGAGGTGGTTTTTAATATAACTTTAAACACCAAGCAGTTCTTAATGTAAACTGAGCCTACCACTACTGGCACTGATATCAAAAACAAGCCCCAAAAATAATATCCTTACAAACCAGAAAGCCAGACACCTATGGAGCTCCCAAAGCACTGAAGCATACACTTCACAAAGTGCTCTGTGCACACACCCGTGTGTGTCAAACTAACAGAAATAATCTGTATTGTACCAGAACTGAATTCAGATATTGCTTTCCAGCCTTTATACTCTAGAAGTTAATTGAATGTCGTGCATTCAGTAAGATTGCACTACAGCAAGATTAGAGAAGGAGAAACACTAGGGCTGTTGCTGGTTACCACTCTAATCTTGAAATACTTTTTTCTCTGTTCCAGGGAAGACTTGGGAGATGTTGGCAAACCATAAAATACAGCAAACAGGAAACAACTTATGAATAGATCCAACTCGGGGAACTCAAAGTGCCTGAAGATTTCAGGAACATAATTCAACTCCACCTACCCGAAAGTGTTCACACCATCACAAAACTGCACACAATCCTCTCTGGGATGAGTTACAGCATTCCATTGCCCCACTGGGTGTTACACACAGCCTACCTAAACACAGCCACCACAGACCTCTCCCGCCCAGCAATGGGAATACATCACTTTCTATTTATATCCCTCCATGGACTTTGCTTTCTCCATGCTCACTGACCATCCCCTGCACAAATTATGAAAACACCTGACAGAGTTAACAGTCTTTTATTGTGGGAGAAAGCAGTGGTGCAACTTCAGCACACTCCTATAAATTGTGTTACTTCAAAACAAGATTTCTTCTCCTTTAAATCCAATTAGCTTACTTCACTAGCAAATTTATTTAAGTTTATAGGTAGTAAGAGTAATCCAGCTGTTATGCCAGGTTGTCCAAGTTAGTAAACACTCACAACTCTGCAAGCCAGGAAAGCTAGTTTCCCACCAAGGCATCTCTAACTTATCCCTCCTGGGTACAGCTGGTGATGGTCAGTAGTACTTGCTCACTGATTCTAGCTGCATTCACTGTACCAGGTGATGATGAAGGGGTAAACTGGGAGACCTTAGCAGATGAGTGATTTTGATTATAATAAAAAACCAAAACCTGGTTAGAGCCCAGCCATCTTGGATGCTGTTGGCAACCAGAGAGATGTTCAGGTGTACAGGGAGTGACTGAGGCCAGCACATCTCCTTTCAGCAGCTCCAGTGTGCCAAAGCAGCCCAGCAGAACCTGTATCCATCAAGGCTTCCAGCAGGGACAGGAGAAGCAGAGCAGCTGCCTGGTGACACTACACTCATGTATCCATCACTGAGGCAGCACCTTGTGCAGCAGAGTGGTGAAATAACTATTCAAAGGGCAAAGGGGCAATTTAATTTACTGTGTCCAGTACTGTTTCTGTTTAGTGAGGATGTGAGCACATGGACACAGCTCTGGTAAAGCAAAGCTCTCAAACATACTTAGAAAAAGGAAGATGCTGGATTGTATCATGTGGCAGTCACATACCCTGTTTCTTGATTTCTGCACCACCTATAAAGACAGAGCTGATGTGTCTGTTGTTGGGCATTATGAGACCATAGCAAATATACTGGAAGTCAGAGCAAACAGATAAAAGAAGCCTTAGTTTTGGTGGACTTAGCATTTTTGAAAAACTAATATATTAACCAAGCAACGGTATTTTTTTTAGTTGTGCAAATGTATACAGCTTGAGAACCAAAGGACTATTTCTGTATTGCAGTGTATTTAACATAGGAAGCATTAATGTGGATTTAGGCGGCCAGCTACCACACCGGGCTACAGCTGAAGCATAGTTATGTGAAGGTAAGGGCATAAAAAAAGCACCCAGCCACAAATACCCTTCCCCAGAACAGACATGGTTGTTCTGTTCCAGCTGCACAGTCTGGAACACATTCACAACCCCATCCTCCCCCTGCCCTAAGTCAGAGCACCCCTTTCTCCCTCCTGACATGAGATCTCCTTACTCCAACATTTTGGCTTCTTCTGTATCCACTCAGCAAAGTTCTTTTTCTTAACAGCAGCCATCCCTATCTTCCAAAGTTATGATATACACAATATTCCAATTGCCTTATTTCTTCATGCTGAGCAGATGCTAAAATGATTCAGCAATTAATTGTATGCAGCATTCTGGAAGATAGACAAGGCCTTAGTAAAAATTTGTGCTGTTATTTATTAATACAGTTTCTAACCATTTTTTGATTCTGAAAAAGAACAGAAAATCTTTATTATATGTCAAAGACCTTACTTCTTTCTTCCTCCTATGCCCTTTTATAAAAATTATGTCAGTAAACTTCCTCCAAGTGATGCTGCTCCCTGCATATTTCAAGCCATTTGCTGCCACA
The DNA here is from genome assembly GCF_901933205.1 of Camarhynchus parvulus. Classification (NCBI taxonomy): domain Eukaryota; kingdom Metazoa; phylum Chordata; class Aves; order Passeriformes; family Thraupidae; genus Camarhynchus; species Camarhynchus parvulus. Next base: position 89,816,470 of record NC_044571.1, on the reverse strand, counting down.
TTGAGTGTATAAGCCTCACAAATGTAAACTTAAAGTCTGTATTTTATATGCTTCATTTCCACTGGGATCTGCAGTCCATTTCATATAGAAGACATGGCACAGGAATGTTGGGACTGTTACCCTAATTTCCCTTTACTGTGGAATTACTTCAGGTGAAGTTTTTCCATTTACCACTCAACCAATGCTCTCACTTTCATGGTCCTGACAGCAAAAAGCAAGGCTGTACACATTATCTAATGAACCAATTAGCTTATTATGAGCTCCACTGAAAAGAGGTGGTTAAATTTGCTAAACAACACTTGTATAAAACTCTGGGCTTTCTACTGATAGATTGTACCATGAGAAAAATGGTGAACTGAAGCTGTTTTTTCCCATTCTTATTCTGTAAGGACAGAAACCTTTGCATTTTATTTGATACTCCACAGAACAGCTGAAGCTGGCAATACCAGGGAGGAGGTTTTCTTAAGGGCTGCTGAAAATATGGGCTTTGTGAATTAAAAAGAAATTAAAAACACTGCCTAGGTGGAGATTTCTGAGGGCTGATGAATGTTTACACTGTCTCCATTTCTCCCCCTCAGCTGTTGTATGACCAGAGCTTTGACAGTGCGTTTTCCTTTACTTATTCCACATCAAGTATTGCTTCTTCATCAAGATCCCTTCATGGATTCTCTAAAGCAGAAGACATGTACTTGCCTCATAAGCTCAGAGACAAATGTATTTTAAGTTCACACATGAAATATGCTCACTTAACTCAGCTGAATGTCATCTGCAGAGAAAATGTAGCAAAAATCAAATTCTTAAAATAGATGAAGAAGCAGTAACTCATCATTTTTATTTATTTAGTACCAAGCTTCCCTTAAGCTTTATGTAGTTAACAGCTTTCACAACATCAACCTAAAACATTGATTTTAATTTAAATGCAACGTCATCCTCAGAAATTAAAGGATGCTTTGTGTTCTGAAGATTTAAATTTAACATAATTTAATCTCTTCTATAGTTCTGAAACATAGGGTATAAAACTTGAAAACCAATTTATTTAAACATCTTCTTGTATACCATCCATCTTTCTAAGTAGTATTTAGCAAATTTTATGAAATCTCTTCTTCAAAACATGCACTCAGCAAATACAATAAAAAGTTAATTTAGATTATTTTATTTGGCATTATTTTTTTACTCCTTATTTGGAATTGTTTCCAAACTTAATACTAATTTTTAAAAAGAAAATAATTATTCCAATCTGTTATCTTTGGCTGCACAAAACAATCTTCCTCAAATTAGTAAAGTCATTCCATTCTTCTGCATCAGGCAGAAAGAATCATTTTATATGCAACTTTACATATTCTGCAAACCTACCAGCAGTCCAAATCTTCCTTCCTCTGAATCTCCTTCAGCAAGCTCATGCTGTGACACTGCTTCAGTCTCACAGTTCTTACTGGTTTTGTATACCTCGTGTAGTTTGTAATGCAATGTAATGTACACCTCTTAATGTAAAGCTAAGGTCAGTTCCAAGGCATAGACAAGAACTACTCAAATGCTTTTTTCCTGACACAGTGTCTTCTTCATCCAAGCAACTGCTGGAGCTCACTTCTCCAGTCTTCCATGCACGTTTTAGAACAAGGCTGGCTTTAATCTTGGACTTAGTCCAAGCTTTTAATGACAAGCAAGGTGCCCTCGAGATCAAGAAGACAAAATTTACTGCCCTTTCTTTATTCCCCCTTGGAATGGATCTATTCTAGTTTTGTATTTACCTAATAAAATGACTGCAGGAAACATAACTCAAAGCTGACCTTTGTGATTGTTACCTGTGTGTATTAACTACTGTGGCCTATCAAAGCAACCTGGTAAGACTATCATACAGGAAAATGAAAAAGGCTATTTTTCCTGACAGGAGGAAAAAAAAATCTATCAGTTTGGTTTCAGAAGAAATCAGGATTTGGATTTCTCTGTTACTGTGTCCCTTAATCCACTCCCTCACAACAGCTGGTCCCACTGACTGATTTAACTACAACCTCTCAAAGAGATGAAGTTTCCAGATGTTTGCAAAAACCTGGGAGTGAGCAGAGGAGGAGGAGGAGGTCAGGTGAGGCACTGGACACAGCTGGGTTTGTGACCAGCTCTGCAGCATGGGTGTGCTGGCCGACCAGCTCAGTGGGCACTGCCACCTTGTGCTGAGGAAGATATTCCTGATGCAAACCAGCTGAGAGCTTCCCAGGCCAACCAAACTGTTCCCAGAGCTTCTGCAAAAGCTAAGAAAAGAAAACCAAAGCCAATAAGCTCAAACTTGTTACATGGGGCAACCTTTTTTTTTAAGGTGCTTGCAAATAACACATAGAAAGAAAACTTCACCACTTTTAGATATTTTTATTCTGCCTCTTTTGTTTGTATTATCTAAACTCAAATACATTAGTATTTTTCCTCCTGCTGACTTAAAGCAATAAAGTTTTAGTAAGACTCTTATATAAGAACATGCAAGAGAACTAGAAAGAAAATGTTTAGGGTTTTTTGTAATAGCATTGGAGGAAGAGAAAGGGTAATTACTCAAGTGATATTCCCTCATATCTACCTTGGTTTTGTTTCATTTGTAATTTTCAAAATATCAGTGGCAATTGCACTGGCCATTTAGTAACAAGCAGTTTTAGGACAGCATAGGTGTAGGGTCATTCTGAGAAATCCTGACCAGATCTGCTTAAGAAAACTTCATAAGAAGAAAAAAAAAAACAAACCAAAAAACAACTTCCTGATCTAATCACCCGAAGAAATGAATCACCTGAAGATCCACCTCTCATATTTATTCTTCTTTGTCTACTGTCTACTACCCTCCAAGTCTTCCTAAGTAAAACATAATTTCTTTTTAAACCTTAGAGGAGGAGCAGAGATAGAGCTCATGTCCTCAGAACCAAGTATCTCACTCACTGTTTATGGTCTGGAAAATATTTAAGGAGAAGTGCACATTTTGCACCCAGATGAGAGCTGCTGCCACTCTCACAATGTGCAGATGATCTTGGCACTGCAAACAAACTGAGGTGCACACAGTGCAAGTAAAGGAAGAGGCCTAAAGGAACCATCTCCTGTGGTCTGGAGCAATTGTTATAGGGAAGCAGGAATTTGGGAGCTAAAGAGCTGTAATTATGGAACCAGTGCACAAGCCACAATCACAAAGACCAGAGCTCTCACCTAAAGCCTTCAGCTACTTTATATCAAAATAAGGGGAACATCACTCTTCTCTCTAGGAAATCAAAAAGGAATGACCAGGGAAATCCTCCTGATCCCATGTATTGTGCTGAAATTCACAAGTTACCACATACCAATTTCACTAAGGAAGTGAGAAAGTGTGAGAAATGTCTCTATGTTGCAAGACAGCGCCCATCTCCCTGGCTTCCAATGATCCATGGTACACCTCAAAACCAAACTATTTTCAAAGAGAAGACAGACATCTAATTATGCTGTGCTTGACAAAGGAGCCACAAGTGTGTTTTGATGGTGAAAGCTAGGTGGATACAACGTGAATTAATTGCAGGCAAGTTCCTACTAACAGAGGTCATCACCTGTGTGTGGGTTAGGGTGAGGTTACCTGGATCAGATGGCAAAGATTACCTGTACCAGGCTGAGGCTGCTCTCCCACTCACTCCTGTGCAAGAGCAGCTGGTGGTGAGCCCCACCTTGAAGCAGCATGCTGCCTAAAGAACAAGGAAATCTTTTCTTGGAAACAGCGGAAGCATATAAGTCATCATGGTCTCCAAATACTGTGACCAAGATGGTTATTTATAACTCCGGAACCCATCCATATATGAAAATTGTACTTGAAACATTGAAGACTTTTCCAGACTTGACTGGAAAATGTGGAAGCTGTAAGTCATAGAATCACAAAATGGTTTGGGTGGAAGGAACTGTTATAGATGGATAATGAGATGATTGGCTCTCGCAATTAAGGGATAACTATTGTATGAATATTAAGAAAAGCTTTAGTGGTGTATAGTTATGTTATTATAATTTGGATGTCCTCTGCTCTCCCCATAGTTCCCTTTTCCCCCTGTATTGTTACCATCAGACAGCCTGGGTTGTCTAGGACAGGAAAAAAGAAGGGGTGCACATTGCCCCCTGTATGGGGCAGTAGGGAATGGAAAAGCTTGGCACTTACGGGGTGCAGCATGACCTCCAATCAATTTACAAGGAAGTCTCCACCAATAAATGGCAAAGAAGAGCTGACTGACAGACTTTGGGAGGGCTGGGCTGGCTGATGCAACCCCCAGGAGTATAAAAGACTGAGCATCCATCTTGAAGACAAACCAGCCATGTGGTGTGCACGAGATGCAGTTCCCAGCACTGCAGCTTTACCTTATGTAGTCCTTTGTTGTATTTTTGTTAAGGTTTAATAAACCTCTTCAAATTTTCAAAGCGAGCAGTTGTCTCTCACAGAACCTTAAAAATTGTCTCATTCCAACCCCCCTGCTATGGGCAGGGACTGCTCCCACTAGACTAGGTTGCTGAGAACCTCATCCAGACTGGCCTTGAACGCTTCCAGGGATGGGGCATCTGCAGCTTCTCTGGGCAACCGGTTCCTGTGAGAGCCAGTCCAATTCTGCTTTCTCATGTGACCTTGTCTCCAAATGAAATCTCTATCCAAAGAGCAGTACCTCATCACAGAGCCTGACAACCAGTTTAGAATTACAACACAAAAACATTCATTTTGGCTACAATGATTTAGCCAGAGCAGTATTCTTTGCTTCACTGCTTTGGTTTTAAGCTGAGCTCTTTTTGTCCTCACAGAGTCTGTTTATAAAAGCACACATGGTCCCAAGGAGGTATCAAGGCATTTTCTGACATGTGCCGAACTGCCTTGCTGCTCTCTCCTGAGGACCCTGACTAACAAGCAGTGCAAAATATCCTAGAACTGAAATGTTCAGGGCATCCAGAGAGTTTATGTGTCAAATTTTTTAATTCATCTTTTCAGATATAAGTCATTCAGTACAAAGGATTTAGACAGTCAAGTTCTTAAATATTTTATAGGCTTGGTGTTTGAGAAATCTGACACAAACTAAGAACACATCAAGGCTTCATGATATAGGAAGCAATATTCTATGGGCCTGCACTACAGAGTTCCTCTACAATATGCAGAAGAGATCAGTCCTGAGATTCTGCTACAAACACTGCCCTTCCAGAGTTAAGGGATTTCCCTATGAATCTTAGTGGGGCCAAAGGTAAAAATGGCTGAGGTAGAAGGTACCAAAAACCAGAATTTCAGTTTTAATGTATAAGCTTATCAAAGAAGCTCACTATTTACACTTCAATGAGCTTTCAAAAACAAGCACACACACACTCTGCCCCCAAACCCAAAAAAACCAAACAAAAACTCCACAACTTTGCAATATACATTTATAGACAGACTACTCACAAGAGGTTTTAGTGGACAGAAGGCTCATTCTCCTTCACAACCTCAATGCAATTACACCTTTGCTTTTCAGAGGTTTTTTTCTTGGACCCATGAAGTGGGTGTACTGGGCAATTACTTCAGTTCCAGGAATAAGGGGCTCATCTTGCAATCTGGATGTTTGACAGTTTTGAATAATATTGGCAGGGATAAAGCTGCACATTATTTTAATTATATTTAACAGAGAAGTCCAAACTAAAGTTATCTGAGCCCAGATGAGCAGAGAAAGCAAGCGCACTTTCATAACACTTTCAAAGAGGAAATTTAAAATAAAAATTAACGCATGTTAGACACAAGAAAATGTAACTACTAGTTGCAAATCCATAGAAAACCTGAATACAATAATTCCTTTAGGAACTACTTATTTAGCTTAGGAGAATTACTGTACACGAACTATCCAGGGTGAATAAGTAGTTCTGAAAGCACTGGGAAAAGTAAATGAGACTACAGTAGAAATTTAGCACTGACAATGGAAAAGAAACTAAACCCAGATTTCCAAGTTACTACTTTGCACAGGTCTGAAAGGAATGGATAAAGGGGATAGACTGATACCATGATCCTGCAAGTTTTACTTCATTAAAAATCATTCCATAAAATGAAAATGCCTTACTTTTACTCTATCTTCTTCTTCTATAAGTGTATGACATCACCTCCCTGTTGCCACCTAAGACTGACTTGGCAAAAATACCTTAAAATGAAACTGGGAGTGGGAGAACTTCATTGCATTCCTTAGCAAGGGATAGCTCACACAATATTTCCAAGCTAGGAAACACAGGGTCTTCCCATTTCTGCTCAGAATAACACAGAAAAACCACAAAGTAAGATGGACTGTAAATCCTCTTGAGACAATCCACAGGTGGGATTCTCCCTCAGCCTCCTCTTCTCCAGAGTGAACAATCACAGCTGCCTTGGCCTCCCAAGACAAGAGATGCTCTTGTACCTTAATTGTCCTTGTGGCCTCTCAATGGACTCTCTATGGCACATCCATCTCTTTCTTGCACTGGGGAACCTAAAACTCAACACAAGATGCCAGGTGTGGCCTCACCAGCGCCAAGTGTAGAGTAAGGATCACCTCCCTCAGCTCACAGATACTCCTGTATCAAATGGGGCCCATTCACTACCTGTGCTTCAAGGAGACTCTGTTGGGTCAGGTTCAATTTGGTGTCCACCAGGTCCTTTTCTGCCAAGGTGCTTTCCAGCTACATCGCCCCCACCATATATTGGTGGACTGATCTGTCCTTCCCCAATTGCAGGATTTTGCCCTTGTTGAACTGCATGAAATTCCTATCAGCCCATTTCTCCAAGCAATAATGGGAAAATACTTGTGATTATCTTCCCCTACTGCCCCAACTCCTTCAAAATAATGCAGAGAGATGCAGCCTTTCCCCTGGTTCACTGGCATCCCTCACCCAGCAGGCCAGATGAGAACACTACTTCAACTTAAAACTGACTTTGCAAAAGGATCACAGAGACACCCCACACTACCAAATCAGCACACTGAAACAACGAGATTGCTTCTCATGGTGATAGTGCTGACTTAATATTTGTGAAACTATGACCCAAGATGATGCCAAAACTAGTTAAGCTTCTCCAATTACACAAGAAGTCCCAGAATTTCCAGCAGGCGAGAGACTTATGTGGAAGGAGGAGGGATTTAAGCTATAGATGCACAATATTTAAACATTCCTGAATTAAAGCATCTCTGAACATTAGGAATACTCCAATAGTGGAAAAATTATGTTGCTGATTTGGAGCTCCACTTTACTACTGGAGTAAATGAGCAAGAAGAGCTGCAGCATGAAGCTTTGTACAAGAAGTCTGTTCAATTTCTAGCTAACAGCTTCACTGATGCATGAAAGCAAAGCAGAGTCCAACTTCAAAGGTGGAAGGCTGGCATGAATTAAGTGTCCCTGAAGCCAACCACATCACAGAGTACAGCTGCAGACAGACAACCCCAATGGACAGTATTATTTTCACTTGAACTTCAGTTACTTGAAGAATAAACACATCTTTAAGCTCTCCTCGCCCCATAAAACCCTTACACTTCTATTAACTGTGTCAGCAGGCTAATGGACAACGTTTTCTGTAATCTCTTCATGGCATTGCCCACCACACCAGAAGCCGGAAAAATGGATCATAGGTTCTGAGGAACCTATGGATTTAGACCTAAAAGCTAACAGTTCCATACTTGGATCATTCCAGCCTCACTAGAGATGGACCACAAAGAACCCATTCAGGTATCAGAATACCAGCATGACTGAGATGTGCTTTCAGATGGAGCTGATTTCAGTTCATGGTTTTCATGCTGGTCAGTTAACCTGACAGGAGTTCAGGGAACTGAGTGAGAAAGACATTGGTTACCAGGAAGCATGAAACATTTCTAGCAGCCTAGGGCTTTCTTCTTATCTGAGCCACAATGGCACCCAGCGTGGCTGATGTAAGAGATTGCTATCGTAGGTCATGGCTGCAAAAGGAACTCATTCACCTTGGAGGACTAAAGCCATGGCTTTTCATACAGGAAACAAACCCAGTTCACACACAATTTGTCAATCTTGTGCACACAGCAGAACCTCCTTTGTGCTTACTCTAAGCATGACAACGGCACTACATTGGTAAGGTAGCAAACCAAAGTACACTTTGGACACATTATATCCACCCATAAAAGCTGGAATTGCATTTCAAACAGCAAGTTAGGTCAGCATAAACTGCACAACATTTCCTAATCAAGGAGTTGAGACCTTTACATGTTTTACTGTAATCTGAAATAAACACTGCTTGCGTTATTAAAATTGAATACATATCACAGTGTAGAGTTCCAGATGAGACAGTTTTCAATTAAATAACACTAGTGAGCCATGTCCCTGATGAAAATGTCAGGGAAGCTGTGCATACAACCCAGGTTTTTAAATGAAAATGGATGTGTAAATGTGTGCATGCATACAACCTAACAGCTTTAATGCTCCTAATCTTTTTGTAACAATACCAGTTATAAATCCCAGGGCTCTGAAGAGGTGTACTTGCCTCCAGCCTGATGGACTGTCCATCCACAATATTGCCAGTCATTTTATAATTCTTCATCTTGGTTGTGTTTGTGATTCCTTTAATCAAATTAAATCCCTCAGGAACATGCTTTCCTATTTTGAAAGGTGTCACTGTCCTTCAAAGTGGCACAGACTTTGCGGTACTTTTCACAAGTTCTTGTGACACAACCAACCATGATTCATTGGGGAACCCTTTGTATCAAATGCTATGCTTCTTATACCTCCTCCCAGCCAGGTGTCACTTGCAAAGTTATTTTTAAGACCTTAAAAAGCACTACTGTACAAAAATTAAACCACAGAATGGCTTTTGTCAAATTCAGCATGCCCCAGCCCTTGACTTCCTCACATATCTATTTTTTCTGTAGCATCCAGCTTCAACTCAAACATTGTATTAATTCAGATCCAAGTGGGACATGATTGGTTACAATGTCACACACTTTGCATCAAAGCACATTGCATATTAAAAGTGTGCTTAAATACTTGGAATGCACCATCCCGAATCTCACTGCAGCCTAATTCATTATGCTTCAATATGTGGAAGCCAGAGGTGTTCTTACAACTTCAGCACATGGGGAGAAACCATCAACAACCAAACAATGCTCAACAAAGCTCCTCTGTAACTCCGCTGCCTAAAAAGAGTCAGGAGCATCCCCCACATTCGCCTAAGAAGAGCTGAGGTGAAGAACGGCTGGAGTAGCTCAGCCAGCAGTGCCAGCAGAACACATTCACAAAATCTTTGCCGTCTTGTTCCCAAGATGTCTCTGACATTTCAGAGTACAGCTGAGCTTCAGCTACAAACAGGAGTCCACAATGCACACAGCAGGCGTGGGCCAGGCACGTGTCACAGGGCCACTCCAGTGACAGTCCCTTCAGTGTGTCCCTGGCCAGCTCCTCAGAACACTGCTTCAAACACCAGCAATCAAAGCAGCAAAGCCACTATCAAAAACTTACATCCTAATTATCTCTTTGCAGCTGCCAGACTCCTCCAGGATCCACCAACATTTTTCATCTACTCCGTTAAAATGTATCCATGTATCCACAACCTAAGGGAATAAGTAAGTCTCTAAGGGAATAAGTAATTTCCAAATACTTCAAAATCTGCAATGTTCTTGTACTGTTTCACATACCTGACACGATATTGTGAATACAAGCACCATAAAATCATGCTCACAACACGAGCATTTTTCTAAGCTTATTTCCCATTCAGTGGCAAACATATTTTCAGTTGTCAAATGTACTTCATCCCAAAACGTACCTATGAGTTATTGTTATGGCACTAACTGAAAATCAAAAATTAAAGGTTCTAAATCTTTCTAATAATAAGGAAGTTTCATAGGAAGTCTACTCCTTCCCATTTGTCTGATTAGTGCACACAATTCATGAGCAGTGAACAAGGCTCTGCAGTTGGTTAAAGTGCTACATAACACAGTCACATAAATAAGATGGTCCCAACGACTCGTATATTAAAAGTAAAGCTCAAATCATGCCTCTTAAATAAGCTGCTACATCACCTGGCTGCTTAACTGTGCCATCATTATCTCTGCTAGAAGTGCTTAATAATTGCATGTCTAGATGTAGCCTAATAGAAGTTCGAGCTTTTATGTGAAAAGAAATCCAAGCTGTTATGTGAAAAGCAAAAACACAGTTTTGTGATTTTTGTACTTATGGGCAGAAACTCAACACATCACTACTCCCCTTTTCTTTGCCTTACTTCCAATTTTTCCCTACAGACTCCCCTGGACAATGGGCATCATGTGCCACAGCTGTATCCAACTATAGTTGTGTCAATGGACTCAGCTCATTTGTGCTGTCACACGGAGCTGCATTTGAGCTGTCCTGCCCTCAGTGCCAGCAGTACCCGCGAGTTACAAACACTTCGGTGCCTGTCAATGTTGATTCCCGTGAAACTGAAGCTTTCCAACTCTTTAAAGCCTCTGCTGCTGGCAAATTTTACCGAAATCGGCCAGAGAGCTGAAATTAGCAGACAGAGAAGGAATTAACAGACACATCCATCAGACTTACTTCCTTCGGAGAGCAAGCTTACTACACGAGAAACGTTAGCCACGAGTGACCGAATTCTAAGCAAAAAAAAGCTGTCCCGGGAGGCACACCATCCCCTGAACCCGTGGGGATCCCCATCCCGTGGGGGTGGCACTCGACACGAGCACACCGCCGCCAAGCACGGAGAGGGAAGGTGCCGGGCTGCGGGAAGAGGCCGGGCTGCGGGAAGGTGCCCGCCTGAGGGAAGGTGCCCGCCTGAGGGAAGGTGCCGGGCTGCGGGAAGGGGCCGGGCTGCGGGAAGGGGCCCGCCTGAGGGAAGGTGCCGGGCTGCGGGAAGGTGCCGGGCTGCGGGAAGGTGCCCGCCTCTCGCTGCCTCCCGAGCGAACCCCCCGATCGGCGGCTCACGTTCGATTATCTCGCAGCGTCCGCAAAGCGATAGAACCACACCGCTCCCCAAGCCCTCACCGCCCCCCGAGCCCCCACCGCTGTTCCCCTGACTTTCCCCCAGCCCAGCCCCGGCACGGCCGGCCGCCGCAGGCGCACCACTCCGGGCAGCGGAGCCCGGGCACCGCCGCTGCGCCGTGCCCGCCGGGGGCCGCACCGCCACGGGCCGCCCGCACTCAGCAGCTGCGCCCCGGCCCGTCCCGGCCTGGCAGCCCCTGCCCGGGCTGGGCCGGGCACACCGGGGCCGGACAAAGGGGCACCGACCCCACCGGCATCCCAGGGCGACCGCGGCCCCGGCCCAGCGCGACGTCCCGGCCTCGCTGCCGCGGCCGCGCCAGGTCCCTCTCCTCCCGCTGCCGCTCCCGTCCCCGGTTCCCGGTCGGCACTCACAGTCGGGCCGGGCGCGCTGCGCGGCGGCCCCAGCGCCGGGACCATCCTCCGGCGGGCGGACACCCCGCGCCAGCCCCTCCGCCGCCTCCGCGCCGCTGCCCGCCCGCGCAGCCCACCCTGCTGCTCGCGCCGCGGCCAATCACCGCGCGCTGGGCCCGCCCTCGTGGCCAATCAACAAACGTCGGGCCGGAGGGGGCGTCGCTTGCCCTCAACTGGGCGGGGCGGAGCGGGAGCGGACCAATGGGCGCCACAAACATTGGCGGCGCGGGCCAATCAGAGGGCAGGGAGGCAGCGACTGGCCTCAACAAGGTAAGGTGGCCGAAACAGGAACTGGCGGGGAGCGGCGTCCCGGGCGGCCAATGAGCGCAGCGGGAAGAGGCGCGCGGAGGGGCGGGAGGCAGCGCTTAAAGGGGCCGCGGCCGCGGCGGGACGGGTCGAGAAAGGTTGCGGCGTTGGGTCGGTTCTGAGTGGCACCACCGGCATTGGAAAAAGGACCGCGTGTGAGAAAGCGCCGGGCGTTATTTTGTGTGTGTTGCTGTCAGATGAAAAAATCTCGTCCTGCCAGGGCGAGTGACCCGAGCGCTGCCCTTCGCCGAGCTCAGCCGCGGGGTGTGAGAGCCCTGAGCAGTGCGGAGCAGCGTTTGTGCGCCGAGCTGCTGCCCCGCGCCCTCGGCAGTCGGCGTTCCGGGACGGAGCGGCGAGCAGAGATAAGGCTGGATAAAGGTTTGCTACATGGAGCTGTCCATGAGGAGCCAGCCACGTCCTTTGATTGTTCTGTGCCATGAGTGATGCTTTAATGGACATTTTTCCTTAACTTTCTCACACGCTCTGCTCATGCTTAGTTCTGGGAAAGAAGGCGCTCCGTCCATCTTTCTCATGAGTTAAATCAGTTTAGGAAAAGTGTTGATTTATCCACGAAATGAGGGATGGTGGATCATTAACAACTCCCCGCTACTTTTTGCTTCTTGCTAATGCCTACTTCAGTTATCATCCATGATAAGGCGCCTTCCCAGTTCCAGCTCAACTGCTTCCCTGAGAAAGCATCTTGTATTCATATGCCTCCTTACAACATAATAGAGCAGGGACAAGTTTCTGAAGCGGTGTCCAAGAACTCCGCTGCTGCTGAAATGAGTCATAGCAGCAATCAGATGTTAAATAACCCAAAGCATTTTATTTTGAATAGCTGCCACTTGCAAAATAACCTCGCAGCTGACATTAAGTGAAAAGCCCATTTGCGAGCTGTGAAGAAAACTGAGGCCCAAGCTGTTTTTGCAGAGGAATTCTAACATTACTATAAATACCAGCTTGAAAGTGTAAAGTAGGAATGTAAATGCACTTTTTTGCTTTTCATCATCTTTGGTTCTGATATGACACAACCAAACTGGAAGACAAGTGAAATCTGAAATGCCACTTCTCCATCAATTTATTCCAATATAAACTGAGGGGGGGGAGATTTCTCTTCTAAAGGGTAGTGTGCTGTTTTTGGTGAAGATTTTCACTAAATAGGCACCCCCATCCAAAGCAGCAAAACCAAGTCTACCTTCTGACACTCTTGTTGTGATCTACAGTGTTTGAGTTCATAAGTGGTCAATACTAGTACAGGGTTAAATATATGAAATACTGTGATGAAAATCCAGCAGCAAGCAAAAATCCACAGGAAAATATCACATACCACAGGACCCTACCTGTTTCTCTTGGAGAATATAAATTTACAATTATATGGCAAGATGGTTTAAAAAAATGAAGAGCTTTTGTACAAATATTTGCAAGGAAAGCTTTACATTGGATAGATAATTTGCTATTCTTTTGACAAGTCAAGTTTTATTTCAGATAATCAGGAACTTGAGTGCAATTTTTTTCATTTTTTTTTAATAATTTAAATTCTTGGCTGTAGTGCAGGTTTGGGTTCAATAATTCAGTGAGCAGTACTGGCCTAAGTCTGTAGGATATGACCCAGCAGCTGACAGGCAATCAGAACACAGGTCAGTGCATCTTTCCCAGTGCAGGAGTTTCTTGGACTATGGGTCATGTACATTCAAGGGAGTGAAAGAAAGCTGGCAACTCAGCAGTTTAGAGAGCTTCAGCTGGTGGTGCCACAATGCCTTTGGGCAGAATGGCAGCAGAGCTGAATGCTTTTACAGTGTTAAAGCACTGAGGAGGAGGGAAGAAGGCAGAATGAAAAGAGAGGGATAGAGTAACCATTCCATTATCTGTTTGAATTGTTGCCTCTTTAGGGGCAAGAGAAAAGAACATAAGGCAGGACATTTGTCCCTTACAAAGCATCTGGATTAGATGGGCTGAAAAGATTTAGAGAACCCCTATGGAAAGGAAAGTAATACTGCCAGAAACAGATGACAATGCTCATCTGACAAGATTGGTTCAGTAGATTCTCAAAAGGACTTCACATAAGAGCTTTTGGACAGGGATTTTTTAAAGTAATCTAAGATACTGCAGGATCAGAGAATAATGTTCTCACAGGGACAGAGAACTGATGAAAAGACAGAACAATCCCAGTGTTCCACACAAAGTGAATGACTGACCACTCACTCACTCCACCCTGGTGTGGTAACTGTTCTTGAAGTAGTTGTACCAGTAACAAATTAGAGACAACAGCACATCTGAGTGATTACAGAGACACCATAAATACCCAAGTTTTGAATGCAGTGAGGGGAATGGGAGTGCCTGTAGAACCAGCACAGCTTTGGAAAGCACAACATAAAAGAGCAGGAGTACCTGCTAGTTTCCCTGTAAAGGACAACTCAGTTGTCTAGTGTTGTACAGGTTGTTCTAAGACGAAACTGGAATGAGGAAGGAGAAGGAAAGAAACACAAACCAAAAAAAGCCGAATGGTTTGGAGAACAGCTGCAGCAGTTTAAGTACAGCAGAGATTTTCCAGCCTCTGCAGCTGCTGGTGAGGCTGGAGTGATGAAGGTTGCACTTCTGGTAGCAGTTCACTTCCAGCTGTGCCTTCCAGGCCCTCCAGCAGAGGTCGGGGAAGACAGCTGGAAGCAGCCACTCAAAACTAGACAAGTTTCAGAGCCTGAGCTTTGCTTTGCACCATTATTCTAATGAATGCAGCAACTCCATCTGTTAATAAAGCAGTTTCCAGAGGAACTTAAATAAGTGAGTAGAACACACTATAGAATATTTAGGGAAACTCTTATTTTCCTCCAGAACCTGGGCCAGAGTGCAACTTCATCACTTCATAAATGGCACTTTCAAAGCAGAAGTGGAGCACACTGAAATTACAGACAAAAAATGGCTTTAACAGAAGAGACAGGAATTGTTAAGAAGAGAGATGAGTTTTACTTAAATACCTTTCTGAGAAAAGTCAGTGCTGGATGTTAAGACCAGTCACTTTTACAAATATGGACCATAGTTTTTCAAAGGCTGTGGTCAAGATTTGCAACGACTAGCAGCTAATTTGAATACTTTAAACTTTTTAACCTATAAAGTCCAAACCAGAGTTCTTGACACCTGGTCTGTTTGTTTCCAAACTGCTCACTAATCAGTCAAAAATATTCCAGAACAGTTCTTCCTCTCCTCCCTCCTACCCCACAAGACAGGACTTCTGAGGAAAGGTTCATAACTTCAGATAAAACAAACAAACAGACCTCACTCTGCACAGTTGTCAGACACCCTTGGCATTCATCCCAGCAGCCCAACACACAGTTCATGTTAGAAATCTTCTGAGTTACACAGTTTATGAAACATCTGAGGAATAGTCTATATCTGATTTCCAAAGGAAACAGCTGGACAGCAAAAAAATGCAGACGACAAGTTGTAAATGACATAACTCAAATAGTGCACGTTTATTCTGAACGGTATTTCTAAAGAGTTTGAGAAAAACAAAAACATGCTCCTGATGTACAACGAGGGCAATGATATAGATTAAAAATGGACCATCTTATTGTAAAGAATTTGCTCCCCCTGCAACTTAACTTGTAACATTGAGAATGCATCTGTAAACTGCATACAGCATACCTTTCACTAAATCTTAACTCAAGAGACCAGGGGTGGTCTTAGCCAAATTAATCAGGAAGCAGTTGCAGATTCAAAAGAAACATCCAAGTCAGCAAACACTTTACAAAACACAGACATTGTGCATAGCAGCTGACCCTGGATTACAACATGGGGGAGAATAAAACAATTCGGAGGATCAAATTTTTACTAGACACAGGGCACCATCAAGATTTAACTAAATAGCATGTAAGTTTGTTTCAATTGTAACAGTATGTCATATTTAGTTGGCAGGTTTAAGCATTAGCTGCATCATGTAAACTCAGCCAGTTTCTGTATACACTAAATACATTCTTCCCCCTTACCCCTCCCAAAAATGAGGGATCTCTCTTCTGGATGATTCTTTTTCTCCTGTACCATGGTTTCCTCAAGTAGGAGTCTTTTTGTAGGTAATATCTTCATACTTCAACCGATGTGTGACAAAGCCAGTTGCAGAGATTCAGGAATAACTTGTATATACACAATTTACACTCTAAAGCTGTTAGTCGCATACTTTTTCTTGCTAGATCTTCATCCAGAGCAGGAGGTGCTGGTGGCTTTTTTTCCCCCACTGAAACTCCCAACTTAGCAGAAATTTAGTTGTTCACAAGCTGACAAGCTGTTATTTCAAGCTAGAAGGATGTCCTCCTGCAGCAACAACCAAAGTAACTGAAGTTCTCTGCAGTAAGCCCATACTTCACACAATTTCAGTGTCTCTAGGTAACAGCACTAAGATACAGCACTCCTCCCTCACTCAACACAACTGGCAGACTAATAAAATACAACTGTTTGTCACCCAGAACTACTGACCTTCACTTGCCCTTATCCATGTACAGGGAACACAGTTTTCTTAAGATTCAGATTAAACCTTGTATTCAAGATTCAACAACTGTTTTCCAGGATTAATAGCCTGGGAAAAAGAACGTCTTAGATTTATTTTCTCTTCCACCTCCTACAAAACATTTTGTTAGAAGTTACAATGAGGCAGGTCTGCTGTGGAATAGGAGCTTTAAGAATTGTTCTTATGGATACATTCATAGAATGATGGCAGCCCAAAGCAAAAAGAGACAGAAACAAAGGTTAATCCAAGTAAGTTCAGACATCAGACTTGTACTTTTAAACCTGAAGAATAACTGTCTGTGAAACACACTGATTTGTGGAAGCCTACGACAACAGCAAATCCTAAGAGTTCATATCCCCACACCCATCTACCCAACCCAAACACTTACCACTTAGTTCTAGAAGAATGAAGAGCACTTTGCTTGGCACCAGAGGCAGCTATGGTCTGAGTTACAGCTGTGCTGCACCAACACCCTCAAATACAATACTATCTCTCTCTCCCTCCACATACTTCTCTTGGTTTGGTCTACAGATGGCCAGGGAAACTATGTTGGCATATGACAAGCCAACTGTGCTTCGATACATCCCCTTCTAGAAAGATGCCAGGCTGCCAACATAACCACCGCGAGCAGGTCCTAGCTGTACTGAAAATAAGCTTTTGTCAAACTAGGCTGCCTCTGGCCATGGTAACCGTTTGCATCTTTCTAGCCAGAGTCTGCCACCACGTGTTGCAAACGCAGGTGCTCGGGCCATGCAGACGGGTTGGTGTTGGCCACCTGCCCATCTCCAAGACTCCATTAGTGCAAACTCAGCAAATTAAGCAGCCGTTTTCCAGCACAGGTCTGTCAAGATGCACTCCAACAAATGCTACGCACCTCTGTCAAAGAAGAGTAACTGTGTAGCAGCTGGTATAGTCATCCCTGGGGTATCAAAGACCACCTAACGTGCAGCGAGGGTGCCATCCCTTGCCTCACCACAATTCCCGTTTTGGAATCCTTGGTTTCCAAGTCACCCTCTAATGACTGGACAGCACCTACTAACCAGATGTATGCTGCAATGCACACTACAGGTTGGAGGCTTTCAGAGCGGAAGAATTCAAGATGCAGATCTAAACTTTTAAAAAACAAACAGGAAAAGAATACAGTTCAGCATCTACATGGGGGATGGGGCAGGTTGGTGTTGTCTCAGCTCAGTGCACTTTCCCAGATGCTTGGAGGAAGAGTCCAAGCTCAAGTTGGTATTTATATTGGCATACATAAAATTGCTGGCAACAGTGCCTAGAAAGGAGCACTGGTATTCACGCAAACAAAGCATGAAAGGATGCAAAGCAGAGCTTAGTACAGTTTACTGTAGCCTCAAAGTTACAGTACTAGGAAGAAGCCAGCCAGCCTATTTTCCAAACCCATAAAATGCTCTAATATATGCTGCTTTCTCCGGTGCTCCACCAACACCCTCTCACCAGAGGAGAACTGCATTATTACTACTCAACGGGGAAGGGGAAAATAATCTTCAAAGGAGCAAAACCACGCAGTTCTTCACCACCTCCTCCCAAAGGAGCTCATAAACACAGCAAGTCAAGCCAATCCCAAGCAAATCCAGGAGACCCTGCAAAGCTATGTGATTAGGGTCAGATTCATGTCTGCCTTCTTAGCCTTGCTGCCTGGTTTCCTCAACCCTTACATCTGTCACCACAGATTCAGTAGCTGTAAAAGTTATCTGGAGACAGGTGCTTGCCTTATGTCATCAAAGCTGGTAAGGTGGTCACAGTCACTTTTTCCATCCCAACAACACAGATAAACTAACTCTCAATGAGCCCTGCAGAATTTCACCCATTTTAAAAGCAAGGGTGTTGCCTCAGGATTCATATTTTTACAAGGTTATTCTTGCCAACGCCAGATCTAGCTCTTGCTCTGGCAAAAGTCTGCTGGGAGTTGGGTAAATGAAAACAAGAAAAAACAAAGACCACTCTAAATCCTCCTCTCAGTCAGTTAAGAAGTGTAGCACCAGCTTGGGTGAGGAGTATTTAAAAAAAGCATCCAAAAAGATCAGCCCAGACAGAGTGAAAAGGTATGGTAAAGTAGCCCACCCTTCTCAGCAAAAGATGGAAGAAAAAGCCATACTCAAAAATATTGGGAAGAACTAAATATACCTTTTTGAGGTGGGGAATTAAAAGGAAGAGCGGGAAGTACTGAAGTAACATTCAAAGGTTGGGGGAGAGTAAAGTACCCTGTAGGTTATAAAAAACACAATAATGTAGGAGTCAAAGGACAAGATATTGCTTTGCCTTTTCCCCCCCACTGGGTTTACATTCTGCTTACTGAAAGAATAATTCTGAAGGAAACTTGTCATCAGGATAACCTGCTCAAGCCCTCCACACCTCAAACTTAAAAGAGATCTGCACACCTTTTCCCACCCCAACAAAAACCAAAAAATCAGCCCCCCTGCCCTCAAAAAACCAAAAAACACCAGAAAGGAGAGCTCAAAAAAAAAAAATCCAAAACCAACCAAAACCCAACCCCAAACATGATTGGACAATCCTTGGAAGAAGCATTACATTTTGTTGGAGAGAGGTCAAGAAAAAAAAAATTAAGATGAAGGGCTGGAGTAAAAAAAAAAAAACTATAACAAAACAAAAAACCAACCAACCAATCAAAAAAAAAAAAAAAGAGGCCTCTCTTTCCTTATTTGGCGACAAGCAAGTGCAAGAAAGTGTCCGCTGGGGTTTTGTTCAGTTGTCGTTCTTTTGCACATCTGCATTCTGGCCAAGACAAGGGGCTTTGAGGTTTTTCTGCAGCACGTGCGCATCTGCGGGCTCTATCCTCTTGTAGTAGTTCTTCTTCGTCTCAATGATCTCAAAGCCAAACTTTCTGTAGAAGTCAATTGCAGACTCATTGCTGATCTGGACATGCCTGGGACAGAACATAGAGAGATGGGGGTCAGTAATCTGCCCCCATACTCAGAATGGTCAAAGACAAGAAATGCAGCTAGATAGACAAAGACAGGAACAGCAGTGTAAATCCAAGACTGGAAATGCTGGTCTTCCCAATTCAATTCTGGGCTAACACTCAGGTCCTGGATGGCCCATGGCTGTCAACAATAGTAAATGTTTCCCCTTGATAAAACTCTTTCAAGCAACACAAAATAGCAGAGAGACTCTGAAGCGTTACTACCTCAGTAATTTCAATCTTTCTTCATCTGATTAAAGCAATATGGCAGATATTCAGTGGAAATATGTAACAGAGTTTCACTGTAAAGCCAACTTTAACCTCCTGTAGTAACACTTTGCAGATGACCAGAGGAGTTATCTCAGGGATGATCCCAACACACTGTAACATACAACTGGCAATGGTGCTTGATACGATTTTAACACCTTGCTCTACCTTAACCACTCCTCTCTCCTCACAAAAAGCTGTAATACAAAGAAGTCCTATGGATTTACAAAGTCCTTTTCCCTTGTATTTACTTCCCTTAGAGTTTTACAGATTTTGCTAGTGTGTTTCAAGGCCTCCAAAACAAACAGCCATCAGCTCTTTATCCTAAGTGACTAGGACATTTATTTGCACAAGTTTTGTAAAAAAAAAAAAAAAAAGAAATAAAAATGTTTATATCAATAAAAGGCATTCATTAAACACTTCAAAAATTCAGTGGACACTGCAGAACTTCATGAATCACTTTGTCATGACAACACACTGCATAACCATAGAACCAAAGTAACTGTGGAAGCAACAGCAGAACACAACAAAAGATCTTAGTGTTAAGCCAAATAAGCACCAAAAAGCTAAAAGGGAACTTTATTGTAATGACAAATTTAGGCAGTGATATCAAATTTGGTGCTAAACTGCATAATATGTTCAAATAGAAAATGCACAAGCAATAGACATAGTAATAAAATCAATGGGTCACTAAAAGAACTTTAGCCCAGTTTTGGGCGCTATTTATTGTCATGTCAGAATCCTTGGTCTAGGAGCTATAAAGAAGGATTATGAAAGATTTGGGGTTTTTTTGTATTAGAACCAGCAAACAGTTCCTTCACTGTGCACACAGTAAGATGCAAAAGTAAAAAGGACAGCCCCTGTTCCAGTATGCAGGCATCTCAGAGAGTTTTACGACTTCTCCTGAGCGAGGAGAGCAGGAAGGAACACAAGCCAAAGGCAACTTTACTCAGACACCTCTTTCAAACACATTCCTCTTACAGAGATGGCACAAAGCAACAAAAGCAGAGGACATGGAAGAGTCCGCACCTCCATGGTAAGAAGTGGACTGACTTTGAGGAGAAAGTCACTCCATTTACAGTGATATCAGTGTATGAAACACTCCTCACAGAGCATCTTCCACAGGCCTGGCAAGTCTTCAGGGTGCAGTTCTGCAGCAGTGCAAGTCCATCCGAGCTGTACCTGCTGTGGGGCTATCCCCAGCAGTGCGTCGAGCTTGCACTGGTGTGATGGCAAGGCAGTGATGGACAAGGAGGAGTTGGCTCAGAGAAGAGATCAGGCCAAAAACTGCCATCAAACCAAACTCACTTGGTAACCACACAGACACCAATGCACAGCAAAAAGCAGAAGTGTGAAACCAGCAGCAAAGGCAAAGCATAGTTTTGGTACGTATGGATTTCAGACTCTCTTTCCAGGGGGACTACTGGTACTGCCCTCTACCCCAGTGCTTGTTCTCTTGCCTGCATCATGCCAAGTGCTTACACAGACATGCAGTTGATTTTAAAAATAACCAAAACAAAGCACAAGAAAACCACCCCCAAAACCCCAAACCACACTAGAACAAAAGAACAACACCCAGAAACAAAACTGAAAACAGCTTCCCCGGCTGGGTCAGGGCACTGATCTAGTTTATTGTGTTGCTGCACAAAGAGCTGACCTGGCAGTGTGCAAGAATGGGAATAGCAGTTGGGCCTTATTCCTGAATGTAGTAAACTTTCAATGCTTGCAAACATCTCTAATATTCCAGAGTGCTGCACCACAGAGTGCTGTCATAAAAGACAAAGCAAATGAATCAAAACTGTATTCAAGACTTGCAGTATTTTCCATTCTGAAGATGACCTTGTATGATAAAAATGAAATCCTTTAAAAAAATTTTTTTTTGGTCTTACAGTGTAATTTTGCTCTAGAACATAATTTTGTGACTAAGCTACTTTCAAATTCAGCAAATTTGCAGCACCCTTTCTAAATCAAGCAGCTTTTGGTTTTCTCAGCATTACACAACAAACCCAGAATATGACCCCTGGCTTTCCTGCTATGTTCCATGACCCCACAAAAATATACACTAAACTCACACTTGGATCTCCATCCCTTTGCTCACATATCTACCTTTGTCATCTCTCAAAAAATGCACAAGTGTAACTCATTTACTTACAGATAGATGTTGTCAAAAGTGCCATCTTTTTCACAGATGTTTAAGACATGATTCAACATTTTAGTTCCTGCCAAAAGATAAAGAGATACTTAAGAAAACTAGAAGGGGACAATTTAGTCTGTACTTAGCTAGATGCTTCCTCAAGGAGACGCAGGTTAACTGTAGGTAGACTAAAACGATAAAGTGTGAAAACTAGGAAAGGCAAATAAAACATGATGTGTAAGTATTTCATCCTGTCTCTGACTGCTCATAAACCTTAATTAATTGTTTCTTTGAAGAAGAAATAAAAAATCACAACAGACCAGAAGCATTTGTATAAATGAGCTTATTTTAATACCAATCTCAAGGTCTCAAACTCAGCTCAAAATACAGCCAAAATATTGTATAAAGCTGTGAGGGCACTGCTAAGCTTTTCTACTAAAGACCTAGTAAAATAATTTTAAATCAAGCTATCTTTTCATTCCAGTTTGTCAAGGCAAACAGGTTACTATAGGTCTTGATTAATCTGTCCTATGGGTTTGCAATGTGGAGCAAAGAACTAAATGCAATATAGACAAAAAGTAGGTGCTACCCCTGAGCAGCAATAGTCAGTAGTGATAAAGACAAAATAAATATAAAGCCCCTACATTTAGAAGAGATTTAGAAGAGAGAAGCCAATGAAGGACTGCTGCGTTCTACTTATATATGACTTGCATACTGGCTACATATCTCTGACAAATTATTTAATCTCTCTCTGCAACAATTTTCACATCCATAGAAGCAGAGTATTTACATCACAGTATGATAATATGATTAAGATTAAAGTAATCTGAAATCCTGAATTATAAATTTCTACAAAAGTTCATTTCTGAAAGGCAGGGAAGAATGAACACATGATAAATCATACTCTTTCCCCCAAGTCCCTTCCAAAGAAACCAGCAGTCTAAAGTGCACTAACTTGGTTAAAGATCTGAAAGAGCATTTAAAAAGCTGGACAGCAACCTGGTTTCTTTGATGCCTCAGATACAAAAGAAGACCCCTCTTTACCTATTCCTAGCCTTCGGTAGGGTGCCAGGCATCCAAGTGTCATGATGTACAGTCTCTTCTGGTTCTGGGAGTGATCCACCCTACAGCACACTGCTCCCACTGCAATATCATTGAAATAGGCTGCCAGGGAGGGAAACAAAGGTTTATCAGTAACAAGTCTCAAACTACACATACAGCTCTTTTATTTACACCCTGTATCTTCCTCCCTCCCTCCCGTCTCGTTAATTCTCCTATCCAGATAAAATAACATACATTGTGGATTCACACTTGGAATGAAGTAACTAGTGCTGTTTTGACACAGTGGTTGCTCATCACTGTTCACACCAACCAGCAATGGCATCAGGAGGTAAGCTGCAATGCACAACTGCTTTCTTCTGGAACAGAAAACATGCCTATTCCCAGTGGACGTAATCTAGTCAGAACACAGACCCTCTGCGGCTTCTTTGAGGTTCTCAAACAGTTATTTTTCACGATGTATAACAACTAAATAGAGGGAGCTGCTATTTAAAACCATTATGGATAGCAATGATGACCACTTCTGCCACCACAGCCCACAATTACTGGCAAGAGCATTTGTACCTAGCTTGGCAAGTTCGCCAACCTCCAGTACATCCTTGTAGAACTTGTCGTTGTAGCTGACAGGAAAAATGACCTGGTTTAGCCTCTTCAGCTGTTTAATGTTGTGTGGCGTCACATCTCCCAGCTCGATCCGGCTACTGGAACAAATCAAAACATGCTTAACATCTGACATACTGCAACATTTTTAAGGACACCCAAGATCAATTGCTTTGCTTATCCTTAGAGAACTGTCCCACGTAACAGTCAGCTCAATACATATTTGAACTGCCACATCCAACCCATGCAGTCAAGTCTTATGCTGGTGGCTGATTTAAGTCCCAAATCTAGTTTCAGTCAGTTCTGTACAGTCAGAAGTTTCTCATGCCACACTAAACACTGATGTACCATAGTATATATGTGGTTTACTGGGTGGAGAACATGGATTTCTACAGAAGTATTAGCTTTAACATTATGCCACTCATTTCCCCTCTGATCATCAACGTCACAAAAAAAAAAAAATTTAAACCCCCAGTGAAAATATGGGAGGAACAGGAAGCTAGAACAGAGACCAAGGAAATTAAGTCCTTATCCTGCTTCAAAGACAGCCTCAATTTTACCACCTCTCAATACAAAGCCTATGCTTAGACAAAGTCATTATTAGACATCTTTCTCTGAAAACCAACAGTATTGTGTGCAACAAATATATTAAGCCTGTTAATATGCAACTGTGCCCCTCTCAAGGTGATATCGACATCTACTTTGATCATCACTGAAACCTTTCTTCCTGCTGAGAGCAGAACCACAACCTTAAAATACACTGAATTATACTGAGAAGAAACAGACCAAGCTTCTCTCTTTTCTAAGACTAACTGACAGAAAGACTATACATACAGAAGAAAAAAAAAAATTAAAAAGAAAGATTAGTTACCGTTGGGCGAGGGCAAGCGGTTTTAACAATGATTACAAGAATGAAAAATAAAAATACCAAGATAATAAAAATCTTTTCCCAAACGAGCACCAGAATATACAGAAAGCCAGTGCACATGGAATTAGAAAAGCACACAATTCTAGGTTCTTATCAACCCTGTTTTACTGAATAGATATGGGCAGCCACATTGTTTTCTGCCCAAATAGCAGTAAAGACACTGCTTGCTCTCAAGATTGCTTTCTTCATGTATGGCCATTTGCACAAGTCCCTTTGAGAATTATATTCCAACACAGTGCAAGTCCCGAGCTTATAAGGATGATGTTCTCACACTACAGAAGTACTCCCAGGGTAAACAAGCATGCAATCAAAGTTATGAGACGGTGGAGAAACCGTAGCACTTGTTTTATGCCCAGCTTGGCACAACTGCTCAGCCTAGCACAGCAGGGCTTCTTCAGGCTCACAGAAGGCAAGTTCTGATCCCAGCCAGCAATGCTGCCGCATTTTCTTCCAAAGGGCGGGAGTAAAACTGTGGCATGTGGGATCCTGGGTGTATTTGTGTCCATGAAAGGGTTTTGCTGGAGTAGGGCACCTCAGTAATCTTATACTAGGAGAGAAAAGAAGCCTGAAGAGTCCCCTTTGCTGCAGTCTGCATGAGAGTAGAAACCAAAGGGAGCAAGTCTCAACTACCCAGCTAGGTCAGATGAACTGCAGTGCAGAAAGTCAGTAAGGGAGGAGACAAACCTCACATTCATACTCAGTTACTGAAAGCCGAGACCACTTCTCCAAATAAAAATATTAACATTGGTGATACAAAAAAGTATCAATAGTTCCAAGCTTCAGTAGATCAGCAATGCTAGCATGATAAACCCACAACAAAGTTGTCATACACCACATGTCATTTTGGGCAAAAATCCCTGACACAGACCATCATCAGGTAGTGTTTTCTAATATTATTTAAAGATTAATTGGTTACTAATCAAACAAACCAGGCATTAGAAGACAGTCCCTATGAAATATTTATGACAACAGTGCAACAGGACAAAAATATATTACCACAGGCAGCCAGGACAAGATGGCCAAGAAAGGGAACATGGCCAGAAAATGGATTGTCACCAAGAAGGTTTTAGACAGAGAACAAATAAATAAATAAATGCAGAAGCAGAGACTAAGGCTGGGAGCTGCTGAGCCAAGACATCACCTCTGAGGCTGGCATCAGGCCAGAGAAACGAGCTCTGTTAGTAGATGGGTAAAAGGCCCTTGCTGACACATTTCCTCAAGCCCCTGGACTCCCCCCCTCTATCTCTCACCACTTGCCACATTCCCTGCTGCCTCCTGCCATCTCCAGCTGCTTGTCTCCTACGCTCTGTCACTATCTGGTTTGTCCCAGCAAGAATTGCACCAGGGACAGTATCTTACCCGGGAGAATAATATGAAAGAGGTTTGAGAAACACTGCAGGAAGCATAAATCAATACCCCAACCATATCTGTTTAAATAGCACATACTCAAACCATAAATTACTTTAACGTATAGCACTAGCTGATTAAATCAGCAGCACATCTATTATGCACAAAACCATTTAATACGTAAATTAAGTAGGAACATGGAAAGGAAGTCCCACATTATGAGAATTCATCATTTTTGCCTGAGGACAGTGCGGCCAAAGTGCCACTGGGGCCTTGTGTAAAATCATGGGAAAGCTGGCACTGCTGCCAAAAGCAGCACTCTTGCTGTCTCCGAGCCACTCATTTCCATCCTCTTGCTGGCACAAATGTTTGTGCATCAATGTAGTGAACCAACACCAATTAAAACTAACCTGGACAAAAAAGGGAAAGTTTAGTTTTAACCCACATCAGTTCCCTGACTGTGTTCATCACACAAGTCCTCTGCCAGAATAAAGAAGAGAAAAAAAGTTTCCATAGGCAGAGCTAATTGGTTCTTGAGCAGAAGTGCCAGCTCACCCCAGTTTAAACTGAAATACTGTGCAAGAGGAGCACAGGGATGTAGATTATCCAGTACATCTGTGAACATAGTCTACAGATATTGTGCTACACTTCATCATCCATAGAACATGTACTTTGAAAAACTACTCCAAATAGCCAAGACAAAGCACCTGTAATAAAGGACTCAAAATTATCACTCCCTTATTTTCACCAAAGTAAAGCACGTATCTTTGTGGACTCCTTTTTGTTGTTGTTTGTTTGTTTTTAACAGCAGTTCACAACTAGACCTGGTTCTTCAAGTGAAGTCTCAGCCACATCAGTAACTTAAGCAAGTTTAC
The DNA here is from genome assembly GCF_901933205.1 of Camarhynchus parvulus. NCBI lineage: Eukaryota > Metazoa > Chordata > Aves > Passeriformes > Thraupidae > Camarhynchus > Camarhynchus parvulus. The sequence goes on along the minus strand of NC_044571.1, from coordinate 89,790,172 downwards.
TGTGTCAGCTAAGGTCTGACTAGGCCAGTCCTGTGCATTCCAGCTGAATAGAAGGTGTACCAGAAGGACTTGTTCACTGCTGTTGCAAAGAAAAAAATTAAATTATGAGCTCAAATTAGCATATGAGACAACGTAAAGATGTGTAAAGAACTTGATGTGCCCAGAAGGGACATGCCCTCCCATAACAAATTATTCAACTCTATGATGCCACTAATATTCCTAAGAAGATCCACACTTACTACTGGCACCCCACAGCTCAAATGGCACTCCATGGAAGATGCAATAAACAACTGTATCATCCATCTCAGATGTCAAAGCTTCTGGGACAAGCCAGTCACCCCATTCCAAGCAATTGTTTTTAATTGTTTTTAAGAAGAATGAGGGACTCCTGGCTTAGCAGATCAGGTCTCTGACTACTACAGTGTTCTACAAATTCACACTTTCCTTATGAAATACCAGCCTTCTGAAGCCACTTAAACATGTTCCATTGCAAGGCTGCTCCCACACTACTATTATTCTCAGTTAGTTATTCCAGCATATTCAAATGTACCTCTGTGCTGCCTGGAGATGATGGGTACCATTGCTCAGGCCTTTTCAGAGAGTTATAATCATCTCTTCATGTCTTTCTTCTAACCAAAGCCAAGCTCAGGCCTTTTCCTGTAAGGTTGGCTCTTAATTCCTACTATTGACAAGTAGCTCTTCCTTACATTCCTACTGATTAAAGCTGATTTTCCTTAAACATGGCTAACCAAAACCAATTACAGCAGCCCAAACACTATTGTCCTGTCCATTGGCACTAAGTTTTTCTTGTCACTACTGGAAGCATTTTCCTGACATATCCTAGGACTACATTTTCATGAGAAACATTCAGTGTTTTTCATGACTGCTACATTCCATGACTTGGTCACTGGGGACAAAAACACTTGGAGAATTCACTAGTAAAGGGAATCAGCTCCTGGTGCATAGGCCGCTATCTGCTAAAAGTGCACAGCAACACTGCCCAGGGATGTAAGAGCGGAAGTGAAGAGTGATCCACCAAATCTGAACAGAAGTGTGACTATAGCGAGGTGACAGGCACCACTTCCTGAAACTGGATGCATGCCCAGAACATTGGCATTAACACTCCTGCTCTTCATACCAGTGTCCTAAGATCCTCCAGGCACTGCCTAGAAAAAGCCTCACATGTTTTGTAGGACCGAATGCAATCCAGTTAGTCCTGCTGCAGTTGATTGCTCTGCCTGCAGCTTACAGTGCTGTGATTTGAACAGTCTATTTTTCCTACAATGTCGTACATTGATACTGCTGGAAATAACACAGGCTACATGAGCCATTAGTGTTACTTATGTTCAGACTGCCTTTTGCTGCTGAACATATACCAAAGGAGAACTGCTATACAGAATGACAGCTCAAGAGGCAGCCAATTTCCAGCTACAGTTCAACAGGAATCAAATTCACTCCCTGGGAATAACAAGTGCCCAACACTACTTTAGAACCAACATCAGGGAGAAAAAGTGGATTTAGAGTTTCTTAATGCTGTAAGAATCTCAGTCTCATTCAACTTTAAATAGTGCAAGTCTCTCCCCAGAGGGCTGTGCCTGACTGAAACAGATCTCCCTGTAACTGATAGCTGGGCTCGAGCTTATTGAAGGCATCTGGCAGGCTAAATTTAGCAGAGCTGTATCTGAAACTTGCAAAACTTACTGAGGAGTAAGTCAGGAGAGGCAGCACTGAGAAATGGGCCCCAACAAATTAAGAGGACTTCAGAGAAGGTTTGTCACCTGCTAAGCGGCCAGCTAGCTTTATTGCTTCTATTTTGGCATCCAAGTCAAAGCAGGAGTCTAGACAGGATAATCCGCTCATAAAATCAAACCAAACCAGAACTATGAAGGCTATAGACCTGAAGGCTCTGCTTAGATTCTACTCCAAGGCCAAAAGAACCTCTTCTAGTGTTTTGGGGTTGTTGGGAACTTTATGGGTTTTTTGGTTTGGTTTGTTTTTGCTTAGGATTTTTTTAATGGATGAGCTGTCTTGTTACACACACACACAAGTTAGTCTAGTTCTTGTGGGCAGACCAGTATGTTTTCAATTATCTCAAAGATCTGTGGGCTGCATATCTACTCTGCTTTGCTTGTCAGAAAACCAGAAGGATAAGTACAAACCTAGCATGCAAAAAGCGTTACCAATTTGCTCTGAGACCCCTGATCTTCTTTAGTCCTGCTTACTACTGAAAACATGTGTCGCATGACACCTGATACCCTGCTGGACGTTACCCCCAGTTCCGGCCTGCAGAAGAGCACAATGATGTACAGAAGAAAACAAAGCAATTTTAGAATCAGAATTAACAGAAGACTTCATTTAAGACTTGCAAGACTACTGGATGTCACTGTGAACGCGCTTCATGCATCACAATTCCCCAAGACATACATCAGACCATTGCTGCCTCTCCCTTTAGCATTAAAAAAAGGGGAAAAAAATACACAGCACATTACAGCCAAGTTTCTTCATTATATCTGGATATCGTATAATTTACTCTGCTTCAGCCTAGAAAACCTGACCACATGCAAAAGACTGGCCAGTCTTCATATGCAAGAAGCAAAGTTATGCTATAATAGCCTCACAGTTTTTCCAGCTGAAACATGTCCTACCTAGGTCTCAAATCTTCAAGTGAAAAATAAACTGTCCCAAGAAAATTATAAGCTATCCTATTCTGTAGAGGGATACAAAGAGCATGAATCACTATGCCCAGCTAACAGAATTTTCAAACTCTAAAATGGCAAAAATAAATGTAGCTGGTCTAGAACAGAAAAGCAGACACACATACATTGCTTAGTTGTCCATAAAATTCTGCTGCTCTAGAGCACCTCACAAGGTTAAGGCCAAAATATTTATTCAGCCTATCCCAGCTACATCAATATCAGGTGAAAGAGGAAACAACTTTTCTGCCATCATAAAGCAGATAAAGGGCTGCCAGAAACCCCAACTCTTCGTTGCTGCTCTAAAGCAAGCTCACGAGAACATTGATTTTTATCTATGATCGCTAAACAGAAATATTTCACTATTTTGAAATAGCTTCCCTCAAAATTAATTTTGTGCCTCCACTAACTATATCCTGAGACACCTTATAGATTACTGCCCCTTTCCACACCCTCAGTATCCCCAGATCTAACAATTTACTTGCCTCCCAGAAGATCATGAGCCTTTGCTAATTAGTGTTCATGAAGTACCTGATGATCATCAGGTAAGAACAGATGCTTACCTTCAAATTCAAAATAGAAGTGATGCTTACAAAGTACCTTATTTACATAAATACATCTTGAGGGCACTTCTTGTATGTACACAGGTAACAAACTACCTAATTGACATACCAGGACAAAATAATTTTTCTGCTTCACACAAACAATTTCTGTAGGTCACCAAAAATGCATTTCTTTACAAATGCCTTTGTCCATTAGAATAGTGGGGGGAAAAAAGTGAGTTCATTATGGCTTTCCTACCTATACTTTGGATTTCAGTCCCAGAGTTGGGTTTTGCAAGGTGTTCAAATCACACATTCTATTAATAACATACAGTGAAAAATTAACTGTATGTGCTATCAGTTTCATGTGGCTACCTTAAAAACAACCATTTCCCTCCTCCCATCCTTTTCCTGATTTTCACTAAGAATGAATTGTTCTCAAATAAAAATTTGTGCCAAAGATCAAAAAAACAAATCTCCTTTAAATGCAATTTTCAACTTAATTTGTTATCTTTGCCAACAACTCCAAGTGCCATGTAGAATAAACTTTCATGAGCCTTCAGCTGCTGCCCGGGTCTCATCCCATAGATGGTGCTCTCTCAAGAGAACATAAATACAATGCTCAGATGGTGGAAATCAGAATTTTTTCAGGGTTAGAGATTCTAGTCTGCTAAGGGCCAAAAATCACAAAGAGCCTGGAAAGGAACAGGGAGAAGAGAGGGCAAGTGAGCTCAAGAAGTACTTAATGCATGAAGATCTTACTATGAAGCACAGTATTTTCAATTAATTAAAGATAGAAATACTCTGCCCCCAGGAAAATTCAAATATCTTAATCTTAGTTGCCTGGTGACAATGTTGTGGAAATGGTTTTGGCTCTCTTTTCAATAAAGCCTAAGGTATAATTTCCTTGTGATAATGAATTCATTCAATATGCTTTGACACAAATACACAGTTACCCCATTTCAGTGCTGTGCTTTGCTGCTCTCAGGTCTTCAAGGCCAAGAGTCTCCAAATAACCAGGTACTCCTCTGCGCACAGACTCTCTCTTATCCTGGCTTCCCTGCCTCAAACTCCCTCCTGACAAACTTCTGCTGCTTTACAACAACTCCCACATGGGTCACTTCTTCCCTTTCTCTTTTCCAGATAGGAGCAGAAAGTAATCCTGGCATTGCCTGCCTCACTTAGAGCAGGAATGATGCAAGGAAGTACTGCACTTCTCTCTTATCAATTCCCAAACAAATATAAAGCTCCAACTTTTCATGTTCTTTCCTCTTCTGGATAAAAATATCTAGTGCCTTCTCAGATTATTGGTCTGAACACTTCTAATGCTTGCCAAATGGGCAGGCTCTTCAAGTTCTGAATGACTTCCACTTGGATTTAAGTATTTTTCTGGCTCAACCATCACCCATTATTCCCCATTTTAAAAGAGATTTAGTGTGGCAAAGGAGGATGCATCATTTCTTGTCCTCAGGAGATGGCAGCAGAGTCTGTGGCATTTGGTGATTAACTAATGTTACCACATTTTTCATAAAAATGTCCCAAACTACCAAGCTACATCTACACACAGAAAGAACCAAATGGTCAAACAGTACTCAAAACACAAGACTGGGTTCCAAAGTGCTTCAGTAAAATGGCTACAACTCCTCTGCTACCTTCCTACCCTCCCCATCCTTCCTACTTCGTGGAATGTCTTAATCTGGTTAAGGAATTAAACTCAAAGTGGTCAGAGTTATAAATCAGGTTAAAGTGCCTATAATAAACTGCACTGAGTTTTTTATAAACTCATTTAGAAGCTGTTAAGCCATTTGTAAGCTTGCATATAGGCAAGGTCTAAATTTACTGCCCATGAAAATAAATGCAGACTTTAGCTCACACTTGGACATTTCTAGGTTCAGAAAAAGCCTAAAAATAAAGTGATTTTCAAGCTCAATTACCTTTTTTGTCCTGACTCCAATGCATATGACCATTCAGCAGTTTTCTCATAAACTTGGAACTTCCTCCCATATATGTTAAGCTTAGCACTGTGCCGAGCAAACGGAAACAATTCAGCAGCTCTGCACAAACTCTGTCATACTAACTCAGGAGAGAAAAATCTCTCCCTGCTCTCCTCAGAAACATGATCATCTTCAGGACCTTGAAAGGTTTGCTCCTTGAATCCAGGCAAAACAAGCAGAGGTATCAGAGCTTACCAAAATGACTCCCCACACTTCAGACACAATATAGATATTTTTCTGTTATGTTTAGTACTCCTCAGCTGTGATGTCCTACAGAGGCAGCCAGAGCAGCACAAGCTGCAAAGTCTCAGGGTTAGGAAGCTCTCTGAGGCAGCAGGTACCTGTTGTGTAGGATGTAGCCGGTAGGATTCTTCCACAGCAAGTCAGGAGGACCCTTAGGAACTACAAAACCTGAGACTTAGCTGCAAACACAACAAAGTTGAGAAGCAATCTCCTAGGAGTGTCTTACCCAAAAGTAGCTAGTGCACACTTCTTTCTAAGGCTGGTTTAACACACAGCACTGTACTTACTCCCTGTTTCAATCAGTTTTCCACCACATGGCTCAAGATGTGCTGCTGCATGACAATCTCCCAGGTGTTTCTCATCAAAAGTGGAGAGGCATTTGGTCAATGTGAAAAATAACCCATGCACAGGATCACAGGCACTGGGCCCTGCTTGTAACATGCCCTGCTGGCTCCTTGTATGTGACAATCCTGGTCACACAGCGGGTACATGCACGCAATGGAGCACACAGGTCCTGCAATAGCCTCGTAGAATGTGAGTTTTAGGGAAGGCTATCAGGGAAAGGCTGGATGCTGTACTTTCATAGGTTTCATCTGAACTGAAACAAGTGAGAAATGCACCCTTACTTTAAGACATGAAATGCCACAAAAAGCAATCAGCAAATGCTCAAGAATCAATGCAAGACTTTCAGTTTTCTCTCCTGAAAACCAGCAGCATAACAACTGCAATGAAAACACAAAACCACTGAGCAGCAAGTGGATCAACACCATGAAAACAGCAAAGTGCAGGGAGTATTATTTACATCTGCTCTATAAAAACAGCCAGATTACTACAGACAGTGGAACCTAAGTCTCTTCCACTGGTATTTTTCCTCATGCAAACACAGTTCTAAAACAGATTTTCAAATTCAAGAAATAACAATACTAACATATAATAAATGAAAACATAAATTAATCTCTAGAGAATCACAAGGTTCACTAACAGAACAGTGAATTACCTCAGTTTTTCAAGTCACATTTAAGAAAAAAAGGGAAACATAATGAGACTCTATTAAAATTATTCAGAAGGATAGAGTGAACATAAAGCCAAGTCTCACAAAACCAGGTGAAAGCTAATAGCAGTTCCCACTTGAGAAGATGGTGTTTAACTAATCAAATAAGAGAAAATCCAGAAAATTGTAAGCAGCTGAGAAAGCACAAAAATCTTCTGCTATTTCTGAAACCAGAGGGCCCAGGCAGGTCATAGAAACACCCTAACCTCAACTACCCTGGTGACAGAGACACTACAACCTGCTGTGCATTATTAACACACATCTATGTGCTATTTCAAATTCAGAGAGCTACGAAAGAAGCCTACAGGACACATACATTGACTACACAGTCTTTTAGATCTGAAATTTCATGCCAATGAACCAGATAGTTTCTTTTTTAATTCTTTTTCTGCCAAAGTAGAGTCTTCATAATGACAGCTGATTAAACATCAGCTGCTCTAAGCGCTTCCAAAATCATCTCTGCATTTTGTGGTGTGGGTTACAATGCAGTGCATACATTGCAGAAAAAACAGTCAGATGGAGTCAGTTTGTTCAGACAGACTTGTCCACAATTTTGGATTCAATACTGAAGACAGACCAGATCTCTTCAAGCCTATCAGTTTCTGTATGCTGGGAGCTGAAGCTTTAGATCTATTTTTGGACCCATCTTTTGACAGTACTTGTACTTTAGGGATCTTCACCGATCTTTGTAACTTAAAAAACAATTTGGATTTGTTCCCAAGTACCCCTATGTAATTTATACACTCCTTTTGAACTATTCTCTAGTCCTTTGAGTCTCATTGGATTTAAATGGGGTTATTTTTCAATTTGAGCTCTGCTGGCATATTTGCCTCCATCTGAATTTTTAGAGAACACCTGGATTCAATATGAGAATCTGCACAGGAATATGAATTTATTCTGCACCAGAACTTGCTGTGTGGTGCTAACAGTGTTTTGGCAAGACAGGAATATGCTGCTCTTCAAAGAGATGAAAGAGTATCAGAAGAGCAGAAATACCAAGTACAGAACCCAAAGCAGTAAGTTCTGAAGTTGAACCAGAAATAAAGCTGCCTGTAAGTAAAAGTAAAGTGACAGAAATGAAGTTCAGTGCTCTGGAAGCAGAAGAGTGGTATGCAGGTTTTTTCTCCATAGCCTTTTAGCCTAAAAAAAAAGTTACAAGAAGTAAAAAAGCCCACAAAATGAGAACTCCCGATCAGTGCAAGCAAAGCCAGGCTCAGTTCCTCGGGGAGCACTGAACACGGCAGACAGCTCTGGCCGTGCCCTGCCAAGCCATCCCCACAGCACCAGCCTGGCACGCCTGGGCTGCTTTCCCACTCACACAGCCAGGTCCCAGTAACCCCGTCCCACGACTGACACACCACCAAAGCAAGGCTAAGCTGTAGCAAACAGCAGGACGGTCAACAAAGGATAAAAGGAATCCCAGTTCTGTTGGGAGCACTGCGGAACAACGATCCTGCCACCTCACCCCGGCTGATCCGTGCTGCCGCTCTTCCCGCAAACCCCGCCGTCCTTGGGGATTGAGTGGAGGTGTCCCATTTTATGTAGGGTGGTGCAGGTGGATAAGGGGTTGTCCAATGTCCCAAACACACCTATCTTAGTGTCAGCTGAGAGCTTGTTTATTTGCAATCATCCTTGAACCTCTTTCTACAGACACCTGCCAGCCCCTGAGGATGCCTGAAGCTGCTTACAAGCTGTAAGAGCCAGCTAAGAGTGTATTATCAAGTAGTCATGTATGACCTCACCCTTATTGCTAACAAGCTAAACCCCTTACCATTTCTTAGTAAAAGCTTAGGTGATTCAGCTTCCATTCACCCTGCCTTAAGCTGCCAAACTGGAATAATAATACCCATCATTGCATAACACCAGTTCCAAGGGGACTGGTTTAATGCTCTTTTGAGAATCAGCTGGGGAAAGCTTCCTCTGTGTCTGTGAAGAAACTGAGGCACAGAACTGGAACAAGCACGTTTTGTGGAGCACAACTGATGCTGAAATTAATAAACATTAGGTGGTTTAGCCAACATTGAAAAACCTGTCCCAAAGTGACCTGGACAAGGTCAGGCAGGTCATCTGACACCAAAGCACGACTGTGAGTGTAAAGGCCTCTAGTCTCCTGTACAAAAACGGCACCTCAGTGCCCCCACTGAGAAGGAAATCAGTGTTTTCAGCCAACCAGATTTGAAATCTCTAGTTTTCAGGAGACAGAGAGAAGCGATGCCAGGCCCAAAACAGCGGGCGTGCTACAGAAACATGACACAGAACACAGCTCATTTGTCATCCATCCACGCATACAGCCTGCACGTAGCAATTAAAGACTTAAAAAACCAACAAAACTGCTAAGAGGATGTTGCACACAATAGCACTGCAAAACCACACACATCCGAGGCTGGCAGCTTTTTCGCACACAGTGAGCGGCGCTTCTTCGCTACCGCCAGACGAGGAGCAGACAGGGACGGCAGCCCGGCCGGCATCCCCGCCCGCCGTGCAGCTCGCCAGACCCCGCAGGGCGGGATCCCCCGAGCACGAGGAGCCGCCGCGTCCCGCCCGCTCCAGCGCGGGGCTCGCTGCGGAGAATCCTCGCTCCGGCGGCGCCACGGTCGTGACGGCGCGGGAGCCCCGCGGGCAGCTCCCGCTCAGCCCAAAGAGCGCCAGCGGCGGCACCGCCGCCTCTTCTCGCCCAGAGGGGCTCCCTGCCATGGGCCCTGTCCCAGCAACACCCCCGAGCTCAGAGGCGGCGGCGCCGCTCGGCCCCCTCCGCCTCCCGCCCGCCGCGCCGCCCGGGCCCGCCCCGCGCCCAGCTCCCCTCCCGGGCGGGCCCGGCCCGGCCCGAGCCCCGCACTCACCCCTTCATGGCGCGTCCGCGGCCTGCCCGCCGTCCGCACTGCCTGCGTCCGGGGCCCGGCGGTGCGGGTGTGGCTCCGGCCTCTCCGTGCTCAGCGCGAGCAGCTCAGTCTCCTCCTGATCCCGCTCCTGGTCCCGGTCTTGATCTTGATCCCGATCCCGCTCCCGCTCCACATGGGCCTCCGCCCGCCCCGCCCCGTGACCCTTCACCTCACGCCGCGCGCGCGCCCCCGCCCCGCCCGCCATGACCCGCCCGCCCCGCCCCCGCCCCTCCCGCGCGCCCCCCGCCGCGCACGCGCGCCCGCGGGGCGGGGGAGGACGGAGAGGCCCCCGCGCGTCTCGGGGGGCGGGGCGTGAATGTTATCACGTGACACAAGGTGACCAATCAGCGCGCCCCGCTGCGCCCTGTGCACCCTGCGCGGAAGCGGCCCGGGCTGGGCGGGCGAAGCTCCGCCCGGAGTCGGGCACGGCTCGCGCCCGGCGCTTCCGGTGTGCGGCGCGGCGCATGCGCGCGGGGCCCGGCGTCAGCTGATCCGGCGCCTCCTTTGCCGCCGCCGCAGGGACTCGGGCGGATTCGGGCGCGCCGGGCCGGCCCAGGTGAGACGCTCGGGCCCCGCGCCCCCTGCCCCGCACCGCTGCCTCCGCCGCTCCCGAGCTGCGCCCGCGGCTTGCCTTCCTCTGCGGTGACGGCGGGGGCGGGGGGGGGGCGGTCGGCTCTCGCCGCTCGCCGCCGCGCTCGGACCCTGCCCGGGAAGGACGCGGGCTCCCCGCGGAGCCGCTCGCCGAGGAAGCGCGGCCCCGGCTCTGCGGAGCGGGTGTCGCCGGGGCCTGGGCAGCCGACCTTCAGGGAGCCGTGTCCCGGCAGGACAGCCCGCGGGAGGCGGCCATGCGCTTCCCCACCCCGCTTTCCTGGGAGCGGAGACCTGGAAAGCCAAGCGGCCCCTGAATGAAAAACCTGAGAAGGCGCCCAGTGGGATGCTTTAGGGTTGTGCCAGAATTTCGTACAGAAAAGGAGCGGGGTGATAGCGGCTGGGTTCCAGTGCCAGGTCATCCCACCATCTTGAGTGGGTGGATCTGAGTCTCTGGGTGTCTGAGCGCAGCCCAGCAGAGAGCGAGTAGCGCGGCTCTGGAAGGGGAATGTCGCTGCGGGCCTCTCTCCGCAGCCCCTCCGCGGTAGAAGAGCCCCGCTGCTGTTTTACAGTTGAATATCCTGGTGGCACATCAAATGTGCTTCCTATTCCTGCAGCCAGTGACAAAATTCTGCCTTAGATGAGGTGTTCCGAACATCACTCCTGGCATTCACTTAGAGGCAAGAGAGAAATCTTGCATGACTGGATTCGGGATGATTTTCCAATGTCACAGGTAGCTGTGACATTGGAATATGTGGCACTTACATGTCAAGATCCATCCATTCCATGCAGATGCCCATAGTGATTTACTTTCTAAGGAAGAAAGTAAAATCTTTCTTCCTGAAATTTTACTGTCTTCTCTCAGAGAATTTGTACTCCTGTTGGGCATAAAAGCAATTTGGTGATAGTTTTATTCATTGTAATGCAATACTTCAGCAAAGTACACTGGCTATTTGATCTAGCATGGTATTTCAAATGCTAATTCTGCTTGCTGAAGTGGAGAGGGGGTGGAAAAATAGGAAAACCTGCTGACAGACTGCACGAAGTGATTTATTAGCAAGAACATGCCAAATACAAACTGGGATTTGCAAGTGGAAGTTTGAGTAACTGAGGCAGATCTGTGAGTTGTGGTGTATGTGTGCTGACTTCTGCGCTGTGCAGATCTTCAGCTGAATGTTTGACTTCTCTGTGTGGTACTTCCAAAGGCCTTTTCAATGACCAGCAAATATAAATATGTAATAATATCTACATTTTATTATTTTCGATGTAAGAATATGTGAAGTGAGATCAGAATCTACAGGTCTTTGTATTACCAAAAATACTGCAGATTATTTCTGCTGTTCCTGTCAGTCTGTAATGCAAAGTCCTCTGGGAAAGCTTTATTCTTTTATGTGGGGAAAAACTTAGTCTTTATTTTATGATCAGGTGGTGAAGTCTGACATTCAGAAATACTAAATCACCATGGACATCAACTTGAGAGAACAGGGAAGAAGAAATTAAGGCAACAGTGGAAAATGGCTGCTGGCATCAGCTGACTGTTCAAAGGGGGGTTGCAGTCTTGTGTTGCAATAGTAACACAAGATCTCTGTTTCCTGTAGATGCTGCCTTGTCATTTTCCAAATCAAGAATTCTTTTCTGCAGAAAAGAATGGTACTGGTAATAGGGTTGAGCCATGAGTGATTAGTGTTGCTTAATTTTTATAGAGCATTAGCTTAAATTTAGCTTTTGTTTTGGTCTAAGTATATATTAACAGTTTTATGCCTCACTGGCCCTCATTTACAAGGTCTGTGGGCCTTAAGTGTCTTTCTCTCATCTAATTTTTTTTTCCCCAGGATGACTTCATGCATTTATCTTCCAGACTTGCATGGGTGCTGGTGTTACACATTGTCATCCAAAGCTGCTGTAGTCCAGCAGGTTACCAGATGATTCCCCTGAATAATACCCCTTTTAGAGGCACTGTGCATTCCCCCTTGTGATTTGATGCCATAATGGTTTGTCTTTGGATTCTCAAACCCTGAAAGTTCCTACTGATGGGTTTCCCTCGTGCTTTTCAATTGCATGTTTGTGACTATGGCTGCATTCCTAATTACTCCTTTAGAAAAAGGATTATGGGATAACCTAGTTGGGATCTTTGGTTACTTTGATGTTGACCATAAAATGTTGAATGCTACTGCTGACCATGTAGTAATCCCTCTTTTTTTTTATTCCTGTCTTTTTAAGAAAACGCTACAAAACACAAACCATGCAACAACCCAATGCTGCATTGTCTGAAATATAGTCTTTTCTCCATGCTTTTTTCATTGGTTAAAAAGTGGGGGATTTCAGACTTGGAAATATTGAGGCTTTGTTGAACAAGGGTATCCATGTGACTTTTTTTTTTTTTAGGCTGGAATTTTGCCAATGAAAACAGACCATGTAGTCAACTGGAATATCATGCTCATTCATTCTTACTCGACATCTTAAAACATGTGACTCCTTTAGCCTTCCAGCTGAGCAGAGAGAAACAGGGTCCTACTCCAGCAGGAGAGGCAGAATGAATTTAAACTTTTCAGTCCTTTTTTTCCTGTACAGAATAAACCAGTAATCACCTAAATGTCCAGCATGCAGAACCGGTTTTTACTGGATCTTCTTTTATGGTATAAAAAGCTTTTTGCTTGTCTTTGATGTGTTCACTCCATTCTTCCCTTTGCGAGTGGACAGCTAAGTTTATACCAAATTCTTGGGTTTGGTCATCTCTCATGGCATTAGGTTCTGCACTCGTAAATATTTGTTGTTTGGTTACTTTATTTCATCCAAGCATTTACTTCTCCTGTGTTTGTCAAGCTCTCAAGTTCAGCACTCCCATGTCTCAGAAACATTGACCATTTGCTGCCAGCTTTTTAGATGTCCATACATGATATGGCTATTCTGACAGACTTTGCCTTCCAAGGCCTGGCTTTACCGAAATGATACGCTTACTGTGAAAACCAGTAAGATGTATATGGATAAATCCCGAAAGTCTAACAGACCTTGTTAATACCACTTGACCAAATGGCAGATAAAGACCCAGTTTAGCTGTTGAATTTATTTGCTTGCTTCATCAGCTTGACTCTGAGCTTGTGTAATGGTAAAATTCAGTGTCACTGCTCACTCTGTTCAGAAATAATTTGTCTGACGGTGGCCCCTCTTTTAATTTTGTCATAGTTTACATTTTGGGGAGTCTGTTATGTTCAAATCAAAAGTAATCAGCACGGACCAAAACTAGCAGAGGAAGCTGCCCCAGTTAACTGAGACTCATTGTGCTGAACAGATAAATGAGCTAAAAACCTGCTGGAAATAGACCCATTGCAGATACAAATGCTTGAGAGATGTGGTGTCCAGAGGGTCTCTGTAATATAAAAACCTTATCTTTGTCCTTCCTAATCAATTGAAAAATGCTCGTGTTGTAAGGATTCTCATAGCCAAGATGAAAAGTTGGTGCTCTGGTGAGTTTCAGCTGACCAGTCTGCCCAGCTGTGTTTTTGCCAGACAGCATCCCCTGAAGAATGCCAGAATGTGTGCTGTGTCCCATCTTTAGGCTGCTGTAAGCTGTGCTTGCTTACTGAAGTGGTTTGTGGTGGTTCATGTAAAGAGAGGTGGTTTGGATGTCTGTGGTGCTGATCTGTGTTCTGTGCCCTAAGCATGAAGAGCAGTCCTGTTGTGGTTGGGATGGTTGGGCATGAGGAGATACAAAAAGGATGTGGGAAAAGCCATGGACTTCATAGAGAGACAGCTGTGCCTTTATGGGAATAACTTATTAGAGCTGGACAAAAGCTTTCAGGTGTGCAAGTTTTGTGTAAGAGCCTGAAGAATGACTTGACAGTTTTTTAATATCCAAGCAAAGAAACTGCATCTTCCCATAATTGCAGTTAGTGGGGCAAATGTTTGGCCCTTGTTCTTGTTACACTGTATCATTACTTTATTTCCCACTCTGAAAGCAAGACCTTAAAAAGCAGCTCTTCTGAAAAGCCCTAAGATGGTATTTCAGACTAGCTGCCGACTGTATTGGTAAAGATGGCTAAATAAGCAATTCCATTATGTGAACTGCCCATAGATCCTTAAAATTTTAAGGGTTTTCTTATCATGGGATAGATTTGCATGAGGCTGGTAGATATTCAGACAACCATCTCAATATGTAGTTTAAACAATGGTAAAATCCAATATGTTGGAAGGCCTCTGGCTGTTCTAAAGAAGCTGTAAATACTTCAGGTATTAATTTATTTGAACATAAGATTTCCAAATGTAGCTTAGCTTGCTTTAAAACATAAAGATGCGGTTTGTCATTACAGGAAAAGTCAACCTCAACTTAATTTCCTTTTACTGGAAGCCAGTGCCAATAGGTGTGCTGTGATTCCAACCAGGTGTTTCATTATACCAAAGGTGCTATAAAAATACTTCTATCTGCTAGGGATGTTGGATCTTTCTCAAAGACTTTCATGCAGACTCACTCCTGGTTCAGCTCTTCAGACTAGCTGTCAAATGCCTTGCATAATAAACTCAAGATTCCATAATATCCTAGCTTTAAAGGTAATCTGAAACTTAGGTGTAATGATGAAGTGCTTATTCCAAACTCATGCTCAGTATTTTAGCCATTACACCTGGGCAGATGGGTTAGGCAGTAGTGAGGCTTATAGAGGAGACAGTGTATTTTAATGAGCCCAAACAACTCGTGTGATTCTGTGTGTAAAACTGAGCCTGACTTAAAAATCTAGTTACAGTGGTTTTGTCAAATTGCACACCTTTTGTCTGTTGATGTAAGATCTTCAGCAATTCAGAAGTCACTCTGCTGAACTGTAGTAAAGTTTGCTGTTATAGTTGCTTACAGCTGCGTATTAATTTCATTTTAATATTTGTCATCTTAAAGGTTAGAGCAACAAAAAGTATTTCAAGTAACAGTGCCAAATACACCTGAAAATCAAGTGACTTGTACTTAATAAAAGCTAGGGTAGATTTTAGTTTAGCAGTAATGTTAGGGAGGTTAATGAAACTGTTCATCTAGAGCAAATGACTGAGCATTGCACTGAGCAGATGGCTGCAGAACTTTTTAGCCCTAGCAGCTAGATGACAGGATCAGGATAAGAAAAGAAGGTCACTGTATAACACAGAGATGAATTTTGTATTAGTGTTCTGTAGTATGGTTTGGATTTCAGTTGCATTAGATCTTTCTTTTGTGTGAAAGTCTTATCAAACCAAAGGGCAGAATGTGTAGCAGGCTGAAAGGAATGTCAAATTTTTCACAGTAATAAAATTGTGAAGCAGTGTAGCAAGTAAGAACTAAGGAGAGGCTCATCAATTTCCTCCTCTGGAGAAGCCTCAGCTGAGAGGAAAAAATTGGTATAGAAAACCCTATTATGGAAAACTGTAGCATGTGAGTCAGCTGATGAGCATTTTTTCACATGGACAATATGGTTTTCTCTAGTAACAGGAGTTTAGCTTTGGTCTTTATCAATTCTAGATATAGCATGATATCTGTGTTTGATGTTTGAAGGCAGCTTATCTACTGAGCTGATCAGATCTTCAGTGGGTCAGAGTACTTATGCAATGAACACCTTGCCAGCCTTTCTGTCTAGTTTTATTTTAGCTGCTGACTTCTTAGTCATGTTCAAACAGCTTTGTTCTAGTATTGTTCTGGGCTAACTGAAGGAGTTTCCCAAGCTGCTGAATAAAAGCTTGGGTGCTCGAGTTACAGCTTGTAGTGGTGGTACATCTTGCATGGACAGACTTCACACCCTTGCTTTAGGAATATGTACTTTATGCTGTATGTATGTATAAAATATAAATATATTGTTATATCTTTAGCTTGCTTGCAAGGCATGATGTTTATTTGAAGTATCAAACTTGTATGTATTGGCATGCCCGCAGCTAGGTCCCCATCTGTTTTTAGGAAGAGGACAGTAGGAGCTTGTGGTGGACTTCATGAATTCAGTGTTGCATGGTCTCACTTTGTAGTGAGTGTGTAATCATGTGCTGCAATGACAGTGGCAGCATAATTCTCTTTCACATGGGTTTATGTGTACATGTGCTGAGCAAAACAAGCCTCATATGAGAGGAAGTGGCTTATAAGAACCCAAGGAACAAGTTATGTAAAAGAGAAATGGTCTTGTAGGGTTGCAGATTGGTCCACAGTATGCAGCTGAGCATCACTCAAGCAGGTTCTGGATTTATCTAGAGCAGAGGTGGCCTCAAAGTGCCCTGTGACAACTGAAATTGTATGAATAACTAAGTGAAAAAATGTCCATATTGTTGAGTATAAGAAATATTCTTTCTAGCTCAGAGCTTGTGGCAGGAAGGTTGGTGCTGTTCACTTCACAATGTCTGTGTCTGTGTCATGAGAAGACTGAGCCGCGTGGTTGTGTTGAGCACAGGAGGTGACTCCTGCCTGGTTTCATTGGAGTGCAGATGACACAGTTGGAAGGAGTTTGGTGTAGCAGAGGCTTGTGCTGCCATACAGAGGGACCTGGCCTAGAAAAGTTGGCTGTCAGGAATCCCATGAAGTTTGACAAAGAGACGTGCCAAGTCCTGCACCTGAGGCAAAATAACCACATATCCTGCTACAGGCTGAGAGCTGACTGAGTGCTGAAAAGAACCGGGGGTCCCCAAGCTGGACATCAGCTGGCAATGTGCCCTTGTGGCAAAGGCAGCCAGCACTATCCTGGGCTGTGTTTGGAAGAATCCCAAGAGGTTCAGGGAGGTGGTTTTTCACCTTGGTTAAACTTGATGGAAACCACATCTAGAGTGCTGTGTCTGGTTCTGGGTTCTCCAGTAGAAGAAAGACATGGCTTAGTGGTGTGCATCCAGAAAAGGGCCACAAAGACTGTTAAGCATTTGGATGTAGGAAAAGCAGATGAGAGAGCAGGGATTATGTAGCCTCAGGAAGAGAAGATTCTGAGAATCTTACTGTAAAGTATATAAACACCTGATGGGAGGGAGTAAAGAGGATGGAGCCAGACTCTTCTCAGCGGTGCCTGCTGAAGTAACATGACACAAACTGAAATACAGGGAATTCCCTTTAAACATAGGAAAACACTTCAGGGGTGTCTGAACACTGGAACAGGTTGCCCAGAGACTTGTGGTGGCTTCATCCCTGGAGGTAATCAAAACACTTTTGGATGTGGCCCTGAGCAGCCTATATCAGCTTGCTTGGAGCTGGGGCTTGGAAGTAGATGATTGCCAGAGGTGCCCCTGAACCTCAGTAATTCAATTGTTTGGTGACTGTGAAATCTGGAGTAATTTCCCCTGCTGTCTTATAGTAAAATTACAGCTCTGCATACTGTGAAGGAGCAGGTTTCCTGAGAATACTATTGGGCTTCCTTTCCCAGTGACCTGTGTTAGAGTTCTGGGCGTGTTGTTTTTTTGTGGGACAATATCCCAAATTCTAGATATGAAAATGCTGCCAGACTTCTGCATTTGTCTAGTAATTCAAGCACTGGTTTTTTTTTAATACTTCCTCTTAAAGATATCATCTGTTAGAAGGGGAAGTTTAAACTGTCCTAGTTACAGGAAATCTGTGGCAGTGATTATCTGGTTATTTATGAGGCCCTTGCAACAGATCTTCATGCAGCTGGACACTGGGATTTATGCACTGGGCCAGAGTCTGCTCAGGTGAACACAGTGAATGGCAGCAGCCTTGAATCTGAAGCATCTCTCCAATGTGACACTAAGGTGATTGTCCAGTGTGGGTGGTGATCTTTACTATCCTGTAATGTCTAGGTTTTTACTAAGAAGAGGAGGAGGTATTATTTTCTTTGGAAAACTCTGTCTATATTTTACTGTTTAGGCCTATTAAGCTTTCCTGGATATCAAATGTAAGGGTTTATATTCTGACTCTATTTTTCTACCCTTGGAAATGAAACCACATCAGTCTGTTTCACATGTACTAAAATCTATGACTTTCAAGTTCAAAGTTATTCCAGCAGAATGATTCCTACCACTGGTGACCTACTGAGGTAATGCTGCTGCTTCCAAATTGCTGATACTGATGAGTTGTGTGTCTAGGCTTTTGTGGCAATTTGAAGTGTTGGTAATCCTAGAACTTGCAAAAATAGGCTTGAGAAGTTATGAAGACTGCAGGGAACTCTTCAGCTTCATGCAGGTTCTTAGGGAGGGATCACACAGCTGCCCCTGTTCTGTTCAGCATGCAGGGCAGTGCCTGTCGATCTGTGAAAACAGATTCCAGCAGCTGTCACTCAGGGTGGCACACAGCTCTCTGCTTTGTCGGGGTGCTGGATGTTGTGCAATTGCCTTAGTGCTTCTGCTGGCCAGGGGAAGGGCTTCTGAGCCTAAGGAAGCGCCACCAGACTCCTGGAGGCAATCAATACTGTTCAGCGTGCTCAAGCAATTAGTATTGCAGTGTGCTCAGTGCCTCCCTGTGCAGTCTGTTGTTAAACAGTTGTTCTGTTAAGCTCTTCCAGAGCACAGCACACACTGACATGGCTGCATTACACTGGAGGGCGGGCAGGTGAACAGATCCCAGTAGAAAACATGCACCTCTTTCAAGGATATTTGGATAGTTGTAGGCACCATTCGGGACATTGGAATTCCCAGCTTTATACGAGGCCCTTAATGCAAATGCCAAAGCCTTTTAATTTTTTCTGCTGGGCATTGTGCAGTGGGGAGAGCACAGATGGGAGTTCAGCTGGGCTCGAGGTGGCTGGAATTGCTATTGCGGCATTCCTCGGTGCTGGTGGGAGAGAGAGGCAGAGAGAGACTGATGACTCATCAAGTCAGGTGGTTGTGCCTCTGCTGTGTGTCAGAAATTTCGTTCCCCTCTGCAGCAGCTTTCTCATCCCTCTGTGTAGGGGCACTGGAAGGACGATTATTTTGCAAGCAGTGATGCTTCACTGCTGAATTCTAGCTTTTGAATTGGGCCTCTGGGTTTTTGATGCTCCCTGCTTCTGCAAAATAAGGTAAGGAGCTGGGTTTATGTGATGAAATTGTCGTAGATTTTCTTCCTTGCTGCAAGAAGGCTCCTGAAAATCTCACCGGAGTCTGAATTTTGAAAAAATCTTTGTGTTAAGACAGTTCATAATGTAAATTCTGCATCTGATCAAATGTTGGATGCAAAACCCAGGAACAGTGAAGCAAAATGGGTTTCTCCAACGTTGAGAGCAGGGCAGTTAACATTTTTTAGGCTACTGTGTAACCAGATTACTGTGCTGGGGAGAAACCAAGATAGAAAGCTCTGGTTGTGGGCTCTTTCATGTTTAGTTAGGGCTTTAAAATCAGTGTAATAAATCACCTTTTAGTTAGAGAAGGTTCTGCTCCAAGTAATACTTTGATTTCTGGTACTATTAATCAGAATATGACTGCTAGAGATTAAGACCATGTTTGAAATCAATTGGTGAACTGTTTTAGATAAGGAAGATATAAATTGTAAAGGATGCAAGATGCATCTTTACTCATAAGAGGATTAAAATTAAGCTGATATCCTATGTAGGTATGCTAGTGGACTTTAGTAGGGGGGAATTGCATATAGTGCCTAATATCTTGTGTTGGCAAGAGGCCTTTCAAAGGCCTCAGGGGCTCTGTAGATTTCTAAAATGGTCAGCTACCATGGCTCCTAAGGTACATGTATGCTCTAGGGAATTTAATTTTCTTTGAGTACTGGCAATGAAAACATCTAACAACGTAGGAAGGTAAGACAGCATTTTGATCCTCAAGGACTTTTCCATAAAAATTGAAAATCTGTAGTGCTAGTACACAAGCACAAGAAAATGATGCAGAGGTAGATAACAGCTGTTTTTCCTAATTTGTATTCAGTGTTAAGAGATGTGTAGGCCCTTAAGAAAGAGGTCAGCCTGGCTGGGTGGGCACTGGCTTTGTGTAGACTGTACTTTGGAGGTATAGTGGAGGTAAAACAAAGGTGAGAAGGAATTCACATCTTTTACACTTGAAATAGTTAATAGGTATGTGTTTCAAAGCTGTTGGTGCAGATGCTAAAGATCATGGTAAAGACAGGGTTTATTAGTGTGTTGCTAGGTGGTCTAGTGGAGAAATCCCCTGCTCTTCTTGGCTTGGCCAGTAATTTGGAAAGGTGGCTGCAGGAAGAGAGAGGGAGCAGGGCAGCCAGGAACAGGAGAGGCAGGTGCTGGCTGTCAGGATGTTGTCATTTAACCACAGAATGGCTGTTCTGAGGTTCTTACTTGCCTCCCTAAAAGGTAAACAGTCACTTCAAGCAGGTTTTGATTATGAAGAAAAGTTAATTTAAATTAAAACTGGCCCAGTGTTCCTGCTTTTCCTTACCTTTGTAATTTGACTCTTTCATATAGGACGTTGTCTAATTGCCAAGCTGTGTCACTAATTCAGTTATGAGAATGTGGTTTGACTTTCTACTGTGCTTTTAGAGATGTTGATAGTAAGACACTGGACATTGTTCTGTATTGTTATATTGAAGTAAATGTTTAATTTGAATTTATAAGAACAACTGCTTCTTTCAGTATGAACAGCAATTGTCCTTGAGTTTTAGTTGTTAAAAGCAAAAAAGATGAGATGGTTGTGTTAGTCAGATCAGAACCAGCTCATACCAGCTGCTCAGGAACTGCAGATTGCTTTGTGAGGACCTCCCCTCTGCCATTTGTCAGAGGAAGCATTTGAGAAAAAAACAGTGAAATTAGAATTGTCTCCTGGTCTAAACACCAGGAAGTGTGAAAGATAACCTATGGCTATGGAGGGTAGAGGGATCTAATGGATATCTGGCTTAGCCTTTGGGCTCAAGACCCATTAGCAGGTCTGCTCCAAGCTGGTGGTGACTGAGCCATGATCAGCTGCTGTGGAATAAATCAGTGGTAGCCATGATAGACAGTACACTCCACAGAGACATGGAGCTGGGAGAAGCTATTCCTTCAGGATGAGCAGGGGTTTGGAATCGTGGGAGATCTTTTTCTTAAAGAGCAGTGCCACCAATTTGAAACTTATAGATCAGTAAAGAGGCTGAGGGGCAGAGGACTTGTATTGCTGTGTGAAAAAGCTGGAAAGCAGTTGTAGGGTTTAAAAAATAGCCCAAGTCAGCTACTGCTCCCAAAGAATAGGCAAAAACGTATCCTTTAATTGTGCTGGAAAGGGTGGCAATGGAGTTGTTGTCTTGGTTATTATACACAGGGCAGGTTTTTAAGCCTGAGTATGCCTTTGTATTTGCTGCCTTGTGGAAGATGCTGGGTTAGATTAGGTTTCTCTCAAAGACTTGAGTATGAGTGTCAGCAGATGCCTCCCAGTTCATGTCACCAGCCCAGGGGCCTTGCTGCTGGTTAGCATGGGGCATTCTGTGCTGGGGCTGCCATGGTGCACCTTTCACCAATGCTGTGTCCTAAGGGTGTCTGTACAGGAGAAATGGGAAGAGTGTGGCCTTGCAGTTCTCTTAACACCCATCAGTTTCCAAGGTAACACACAGCATGGTAAGGGCTCACAAAGCAAAACCCTTAAATCCTCTGATCCGCACTGGAAGCAGGACAGCCCAGCTGCCAGCCACAGGACAAACATGGATGGAGGAAGTCTCTTGATAAAACAGCTTTTCCAGTGCCACTTGTTGAGATTTGTTAAGCAGTTACTGGCATGAGATGACAGCCTGTTGTTTAACTGTTGCACGTTGGGGGGTTTGCCCATTATTCAGCACAATTCTTCTGTGATGCTCCGTGGGTTTCCCTGAGAGCAAAGACTGCGTAGTATGTAGCTGTGAGACACATAGAAAGGATTCACGTGCTTCTGAAAATCTGTGTTTCTTCCTCTAAATACTGTGATTCAGCACCTTAAGATAGCAAAAATTGAATTTTCACAATTAATATTTGTAGTATTGCATTTTAGAGACTGGTGGCAGTAAAGCAGACCCAGAACATTCTCTTGCTCACTCAGAATCATGGAAAACTCCATATTTTGAAGGAGGGTAATGAGATGTGGAATACAAAAGAGATTTTCTGTCATTTAAATATCCTATTACCAAGCTTAAAAAGAATGAAACCGTGTTAGGGCATTGTTGCACTGCATCTTTTTCATTCAGTAGCATTTTGTAGAGCATATTATGGGGTGATGTTCTATCCCTGTGTTTCTGCAGTAAGGAATCTCAGATATTTTGTTTGTTTAAATCAGTTACTTTTTAACTTTTTACAGCTTTAAAATGAGTTAAAAGTGCTTAAGGCTAAGGTGCTTCTGGCTATGAGTTCAGAGTTCTTTTTAACTGAAAATAAGAGAGCAGAGGGAAGAGGAGGAAGCTACTATGTGTGTGTGTTCTTCAGGACTGACTCTTATTTTTTTTTCTTTTGTTCAGTTGAACAGGCAAGATGGACTTCTCCAAGCTCCCCAAAATCCGTGATGAGGACAGAGAGGCTTTTGTTGGCTATGTTTATGGAGTCTCAGGACCTGGTAGGTATTATTTTGTAGAGGAAGTAATAAATTTTGTTTTATCTAGGATCTTGTTAATCTTCACTTGAAAGAAGTATAAAAGAGCTCTGGGTAGTGCTTTTCATCTTTTTTTTTTTTGGGTAGGGGACTTCAAGAAGAATTACTGACTTACAGTGTGACAAACTATTAAAAAACCTGCTAACAAGATGTTACTATTAATTAACCTTTTTTAAAAACATAATGAACAGAAGCAGGCAGTTGAATAAAAACAAAAATAATAATAATAAAAGGCAAGCTTTCTGTATGAGAAAAAGCCCCTTGGTTGGAAATCTGCAGGGCCCAGTATGCTAAGCTTCACTAAAAGGGTATGAAATAAATAGTCTGTTCTTGCTGAAGGTTTATCCCTGTGCTTTCTGATATCCTCAGTCCCTGTCAGTGTCAAGCTGCTCTGTTTACTGCACCATGGGCTGGGGAGCTCAGCAAGGAGCCACAAGAGTCAGGGAAGGTGATAGAATGTGGTGATAGTGCAGCTGGGAGAAGGAGGACTCTTTCTTCATCTTTATCAGCTGAAATAGTTTAGGCTCTGCTAGGAGCAGCTTTTGAATAGATGCAGACTCTACTGGCTTTTCTGCTCCCTCCTGCATTCTCTTCAAGAGCTGAAGGAAAGGATGGGAATGTGAGAACAGAAGATTATCAAGTTTTTTTGTTAATGCAATGTATTCGATGAATAAGAAATTCCCTACCTAAACAGGCACAATTTTTTAACTGTACATTCTGTAAATGCAGAGGTGGTGCTTAGAAACAGTTTCAAACTGACACAGCTTTCTTTTCCAGGAAGTGGAAAATGTATTTTTGTGTAAATATGTGACTGTGATCATAATATGCAAGACATAGTAAATTTTGTTCTAAAGCAGCCAGGACTCTGTATATGACCTGCTGAAATCTAACTCAAAGCAGCAAGAAGTTTCAGGCCCAAAACATGCTGCACAACAGCCTTCATCTGTTGAAAGTTAATTTAACTGTGCTTGTATAATGCTTAAATAAGAAATGTGAAGTGGGCAGGATGCCTTCTTCTGGACAGAGTATTTTGCCAAGATAGACGTAGTTTTTCTACAAAATAAAGCAAAAAATAGTGTTTTCTTAAAAGCTTTCTAGGCATCGCTTTAGATGCAAGGGTATTTAGCAGGTGCCTTGGCTCTATCTATCCATGTTTATGTCAACATCCAGATGCTACCAAGGTAAACAGAAGTTTAGTGACTTGAAAATGCTGCCCCTGAACCACAGGCTTGTGTAACTAGCAGGCATCGAGTGAGTTTTGCCATTTTCTTGTGTGTTTTAATTATTCAGATGAGAATGTGGCCCAGCTCACTGCAAGGGAGAAGTGCCTATAGAACTTGTTTGTCAAAGTTTACAGCATCTCACACCCTCAACGTTTGCAATCTGTCAAGACAGATAAGAGAAATTATGGCCTGAATTGTCCTGTGAATTACTACATTCTCATAGTGTCCTTTTCTTCTGGATAAAGGACAGAGTGAAAACTGTAGGAAAACTTATTCTTTTGACTTCAAACTAGAAATACCAGGAGTTGTGGCATCCTTTTGTCAAGTCAAGAGTGTGTGTCTGATATGGGTGAATACCAATATTCACCATGTGGGTGAATATGCTGTGCAGTTCTTACAGACTTGTGAAGGGTAGGTTTCCTGAGCTGCAGGAAAAATAACTCGCCTATGTGCTTGTCTTTTGCAGTGGTCACGGCCTGCAACATGGCAGGTGCTGCCATGTACGAGCTGGTGCGAGTGGGACACAGTGAGCTGGTGGGGGAGATCATCCGCCTGGAAGGGGATCTGGCAACTGTCCAGGTGTATGAGGAAACTTGTATCCTTTTCACTGCTCCCTCTCTGCTGCCAGATTCTCTGGGATCTGGCAGGACATCTGTTCTGCATCTGTTTTGTAAATTTTGATGGGTTTGAGGTGAATCTTTCCTTGTGGGGCTGTGTAACAAGGAGGCTTTTTTGACTGGGAATCAAAGTGTATCTTAGAATTCAAGTGCATTTTGATGCCTCTTTGTTAAAGCAGTTGACAAGTGTCAATCATAAATTACAAACCTAAGCAATATTTGTTGCATCTTTGCTTTTCATAACTGTGCTTGTATAATGCTTAAATAGAAATATGAAGTGGGCAGGATGCCTTCTTCTGGACACAGAGTATTTTGCCAAGCATAACAGATTACACTTTTTTTTTTTCTGCAGTAGGCTTACAGTATCTTGGTCCAGCTATGATGCAGCATATATTCTAAAAGCTAGGCAATGTAAAATGTATTTTTTATTACATATATATATATGAGAAAATGTCAAAAAAGAAATCATAAAACTTGAAGGCAAGCCTCTTTCCCCTTCCCAAGGGGGCTGTGTGTATCTGTAGAGCCTAGGAAAAAGGCTGTGCTGGCTCCCAAACCTTGGTTCTGAAGAGCTTGCTGGCAAACTGCTGTGCTGACTAGGTCCTGTCTCTGCCTAATAATTTATCATTTAAGATGGCATCATTGTTACAGTATCAAGTAGTTTTCCATCAGTACATGGAACAAGTTTGAGTATAGTTTACTTTCAATCTCCTGTTGAGAGGAAACTTGGTCGTAGGCCTCTCTGAAGTCAACTTGTATTAAATTTGTTGAGTTTGTGTAAGTTTTGGAGGTTTCTTTTGAATTCTAGCAGGCCCTTCTGCTAAGGTGCCAGCTCTTTGCTGAGAAAAGTCCATTGTGAATCTTTGGAGCTTATGTAGTGCACAGACCTGACAATTTGATACAAGATAGGAGGGCAATAGTGCTGGTCTTAGACAAACTCTTTATAAAATTAGGCTGCTATTGAAAAAAGCTGTGCAAGGCTCAAGACCAAAGCACTTGTGTTCTCTAAACAAATTTTGAAGTGAAAAATTCCATACTTCATAACATTATCTGACTTAAACAGCCTAATCTGTTTTCTGGGTCTGAAGATGTAAGGAATGTGTGATGTTTTGTCATCCCACTGCCTGCCACTCCAGTGGACTCATCCATATTAGCTGACATTAGTTGCCAACAACAGTTGACTTGAACAAATGATTGTAAAGCAGAATATTTGCCACTACTCTGCCTCTCTAGAGGATGGTGAACTTTGCTGTTTGAGCAAATTCAGAATTTACTATAAGGCCTACATGCTTCTCGAATGATGATGTGTAACATAGGAACAGTATTACCCTAAAGTCAGAAAAGGGGTTTGAGAGTATGATGTGAACCTGATGACTTCTGCCTGGTTTCTTTCCCTTGTTCTGGATGAACTTCTCCTCAGCAATTCTGTAGCTGGTGTCTCTGTAGGAGATCCTGTGCTTCGTACTGGGAAGCCCCTATCAGTGGAGCTGGGGCCTGGCATTATGGGAGCTATTTTTGATGGTATCCAGAGACCTCTCTCAGACATCAGCACCCTGACCAAAAGTATCTATATCCCTAGAGGTGTCAATGTGTCAGCTTTGAGCCGAGATGTCAAATGGGACTTCACACCTTCCAAAAATCTGCGGGTAGGTTCTGACAATCCTGTGTTCCCCCCTTGCTCCTCTGCCCCCAGAGGTTAGGCCTGGAGCAGTGTGCTAAGGCTGTGACTGCTGGGACCTGTGGTTAATGCTGCATTATTAAGTTTGCAAAAAGGAGTGCTAGGAGGTGGTAGTGGTGTATGAGACTGGATGGAGATCACCAAAACTTACTTGATATGACTTATGGTGTCTTGCTGCTGCATATGAGAAATTTACAGAGTTTTGGTGTATTTACCAAACCATAGAGAAACTCATGGAATGGCAGTAAGTATTAGCAGGAGCAAGTGCTACCTGAGCAAAAAAGAATGACTGCAGCACACATTTTGCAAATGGTGAAGGTAGCCTTAGAGCTGGAAAATGTCATGGCTTTAGCCCTTTGCAGCATCTTTTTTCCAACCCTGCAGGTTAGCATTTGCTATCCTTTCTCTTCTTAGCACATTAGGTTGAGAGGTGGAAAAGAAACGAGGAAAATTTCTTTTGTCTGTTAGTAATTGCTCCTGTCTGAGCCTTGAAAGGCACTTGAGCACAGGTAATGTTGCTAGCAATGCTGTTGGAGTAATGAGTTATGTAAATGAGCTACTGTGCTGTAACAAGGAACGTTTAAAAAAGGGGTAATCACAGTGCTAGACTTAATAGCTGTAGTATTTTTTACAGTTTGTAAAGGTTCTTTTTTAAAAGTTATGACTAATAGACCTGTTCTGATTTTAGGTTGGCAGCCACATCACTGGTGGAGATATTTATGGTGTGGTGAATGAAAACTCCCTGATCAAACACAAAATCATGCTGCCCCCACGGAACAGGGGTACAGTTACATACATTGCTCCTCCAGGAAACTATGACACTTCAGTAAGTCTCCCAAACAGCAGCTTCTGGTGTATTCCATGTCTCTTTTATAAGGTTGATGTACTCTTTCTGTTCTGCATGAGGCCAGCTAAAGTGTTTCATGCGACAAGGTGTCTGAGTTAATGATCACTTCTGCTACCCTGCCTGCAGGAGTTGCATTATTTTGTGCAGCTATTTTCTATGTTTATGGCTTCCCAATGGCATTCCACTGTGCCATGTTTGATGACCTTTGTGGGTATCTGCAATATCTTATGAATATGTAAAATTCACTTGCTTTTCAAAAGCCTACTTTTAATGTTTGGTGTATCTTGCTCTGTTTTCCCCCAGAGGCCTTGTAAATATGGGAAAGAGCCTTCCCTTGGGAGGTGATGATTGCATGTTGAGGTTCTAAGAGCTCTGTGGTGTTACCAAAAGCCTGTGCAGAGTAGTTACAATGAGAATTTATGTGCTGGTCCAGTGTGCAGCTGTTTGCTTACTTCACATGTCTTTGTGTTAGGATGTTGTGTTAGAGCTGGAGTTTGAAGGTGTGAAGGAGAAGTTCACCATGGTGCAGGTGTGGCCTGTACGCCAGGTCCGTCCTGTCACCGAGAAGTTACCAGCCAATCATCCTTTGTTAACTGGCCAACGAGTCCTGGATGCCCTCTTCCCGTAAGTACTTCCTTTTATTTCTACTGTGTAACAAATCTCTCCCTTAGGGGGAAGCAGAAGCAGGAGGCCTTAGAGCATTAGGTTTTTTTAAGGGTAAGCTTTCACCATGTGTCACAGCATAATCTTAAAAAATATTAAGCTGAACTTCTCGTATTTATTTGGCAGGTGAACCCACTGGTGGAAAAAGGAAGTTTAGCAAAACTGTTCTAGTGCATTAATCTAGAAAAAACTGGACGTGCATAAACTTAACCATGTCACATCTGCAGAAAGGCTAGAACTTTCAAGCTTGCTATCTTCATTTGGATGCATGAGTAGGATATCTTTCCATGGTCTTGAGGATGTGTAGTTTCCAGTGATTTTTTTAGGAAAACACTTGCACTTAACTGTAACAAACTGCTCATTTAAGCAGCTAACTTCTAAGACATTGAATTCAGTTATTTTGGTCCTGAAATATTGTGCTGCTTATTCCATAAGGCACAGCTAAGTACAGTTGTTCTTTTCTTAGTATTTCCATTCCATCGCTGCTTCCAGCTGTGAAAGCCGCTATGTCTCAAGCCCAAAAGTCATGCTGTTGTATCAGCATAAGTCACATACTTCAAGGACAGGAGAAGAAAAGGATGGTTTAGTTCCTTGATTTTTTGGTTTAGTGAAATACCTCTGTGTTTCTCACCTAGATAGTTGAATGTGACCCCTGTCATTCTGCTTTTGATGTGGGAGTTCTAATGGAAAATATATTCTAAGATGGGAAAGAGCTGTTTTTTAGTTCCTTGCAAATCACAGTCCTTTTTCTTTACTCAGGTGTGTACAAGGGGGTACAACAGCGATTCCTGGGGCATTTGGTTGTGGAAAGACTGTGATCTCACAGTCTCTTTCAAAGTACTCCAACAGTGATGTCATCATTTATGTAGGCTGTGGAGAACGAGGAAATGAAATGTCTGAAGTACTGAGAGATTTCCCTGAGGTTAGTATGGAGATTTCATGGAGAGTAAACCTTCCTGGGAAGACTTGCTATCATACTGGTATTGTAACCAAGTAAAATATCATGTTGGTAGAGCGACTTGAAAAGATCATCTTACCTGCCATGAAGCTCTGGCAAAAATCCCTTTTGGCTTGTTCAATAATTACTTCAGTGGTCCCTTAATAAACATCTGGACGAGTTTTTGGGTGTGCCTTCTAAGTTGTTTAAAATAAAGCTAGAGTGAATGTCAGAGAAGAATTTAGCACAGTTGTAAGCATCTCACCTGTCGCTGGTCGTGTCTCTAACTTGACCATGCATAGAAAATGCTGCATCCATTTACAAGTTGCAGGGTGGTGATACAGTTACCAGATATTAGTTTGACATGTTAAGCTTTGGAATACCTTTTGAGTGAAGTAGAAAATACCTTGTTAATTAAAAAAACCAACAAACAAACAACGACCAAGCAACAGATTTAGCAATCCTTGTACCTCTTACTATGTTTTATTGAAGTTGTTGTGCCAGGGTCAGCTAGTATAAACTGTCAGGTAGAAACTTCACTGTCAGAAATAGGGGCTAAAAGGCTTGGATGTGTTGGTTGGTGACAAAGTGGGAAAGTCAAGCTGAGATAGCCCTGAAGAAGGCAAATCCCAGGGTATTCATAAGTGGAATTCTACACAAATGTCAGGGTGTGCATTCTGTTGTTCAGGGGCTTTTAAGGCTTCACTGAGGTTAAAAATGTGGTTTTATGTCCAGTTGTCAAATACTAATTGGCTTCTTGTAGATGGGGGGGGAAAAACTCTCTAAATCCTAATGGACTTATGACAGCAGGCTAAGAATTTTTAGCTCTTTCAGCCTGGAAATCTGAGAGAGGACCATGTGCTTCCTAGTGCAGTGGGTTTGTCATTACTTACTTGAATGGGATCAACAGGGATTTGGCAGTTGCAGAAGATGAGTTGAGGCTGAAGCATGTACATTAAAAAATTAAGCTGTGTGCAGTCTGAAAGACAAACCAACATATACCAAAATTTTGACTCTCATCTCTACTCTCAGAGTAGCTGAGGGGAGTATCCTGATACAAGGCAAGTAAAACAGTGAAAAAAAAACCCCAAACAAACAAACAACAAACAAACAAACAAAAAACCCAAACCACCAACCCACAAAAAAAAAACCAAAAACAAACAAAAAACCCCAAAAACCAAAAAAACCCAAACAACAACAACAAAAAAACCAAGCAGCAAAAAGTTAACCAAAAAAAATCTTGCTATTGTTACAGTTTTCGTGTTTTTCCTTTTCTTGTGTTTTAGTTAACAATGGAAGTTGATGGCAAGGTAGAAAGCATCATGAAGAGAACAGCTCTAGTAGCAAATACTTCCAACATGCCTGTGGCTGCCAGAGAAGCCTCCATCTATACTGGTAAGATTTACAAGAAGATAAAGTTGTATAAAGCAAGCCATCATGCTCTAGTATATTCAGTTCCTGAGATGACCATGTCAAGAAGCCAGTTTAGTTTCAGAAGTAAACCCTTTCAGACCTTGCCTGCACCAAGTCTTAGTATCCTAATTGAATCTGGCTTGCTTGCATATAATTGCCATTTCTGAATATTGAGTAAATTTTGTTTATAAAGTGAATTTACTGTGCCAAGACTTGTGTAGGTTTTCTGCATGTGTTAATTCTGCAAGGTTTAGTTTTTGACTGGCTTTTTGCTGACAAGTACAGCTACTTAATAGGAATAGGACAGGAATAGTATTCTCTGAGCTGGTAGACTAATATTTCCTTTGCAGCCTCTTAAAGACTTTTTTAAAAGTTCTTTTTTATGAACAGTTGTCAGATAATTCAGATAAAACACAACCTTTTCTCACTCTTGTATTCTTGTGGTTTGAAGGGGAAAGAGACATTTTACAGTTAGAAGAGTCTTTGTTCATGGTTTCAGTGAGGAAAAGTGTTGGAACCCAGGAATTTCCTCTGGCTGCCCTGGAGGACTCGAGCCCTTGCCCAGGGAGCTCAGAGACCTTGGCACAGAGCCCAAAACCCCTGTGCCTTTGATTTAGCCCTTGGAAAAAACAATTACCAACCTTATATGAAGAATTACAAGCCATGAAAGTTTAAGTAGAATGACAGTGAATTTATCACAGGGTGAAAAATAGATTTTTGGGGTTTTTAGAATGGGGGTTCAGGGGGCAAGATGGAGGAATCTTGGCATGTCCAGCCTTTCTCCTTCTTCTTCTTGGCCTCCATCTTCTGCTGTGATGTTGGCACTTTTAGATTGATTTAGAGCAGAAGCTCACTGTCTAACATAGGTGATAGGTATTGGAAAGTTATTGTAAATAGCGTACATGTAGTTTTTAGTATAAAAAGATAACCGGCCCAGGGGCAGGCAGTGTGCCTCTGTCTGTCCTGCTGAGCGGACCTCGGCAGGTCAGGAGAAAAAATTTTATAGATAAGATACAATAAACAACCTTGAGACCGAGAAATGAAGAGCTCCAACTCCTTCTTCAAGCACCGGGCTGGGAAAACTGGGAAAAGAGACTTTCTCATGTATCTTGGGGTCACTCTGACCAGCTAGAGACCCTGAGAGGAAAGAGTAGCATCAGTGACATTGCAGTGTCTCTTCAAAGAAATACACATGAACGTAAGATGAATCTGAGTGGTTCATAAACAAAAATGAGGTGAGTGAGAAGAACTAAATTGCAACTGCAAAAAGAAAGACAGCAAGGACATAAGCAGGAAGAAAGAGTAACTTCCATTGTCTGTTTCCATCAAAATGTAAATCAAATAATTCAGTTTATTTACGTATTTGTGATGACATAGAATTCCTTTCTGCACTGTATCCTGCAGCAGGCTGTTGTCTTTGTCACAGGAATCACCCTGTCCGAGTATTTCCGGGATATGGGCTACCATGTCAGTATGATGGCAGACTCCACTTCCCGGTGGGCTGAGGCCCTCAGGGAGATCTCAGGGCGACTGGCTGAAATGCCAGCTGGTGAGTAGTCTTTCCTCAGTCTAGGCTTGTAAATGCAGCCCTTCAAACTGGGAGCCTCTGACTGAATCTCCGTGTGTTGGTGTTTGCAGACAGTGGTTATCCAGCCTACCTCGGTGCCCGGCTGGCCTCTTTCTACGAGCGAGCCGGGAGAGTGAAGTGTCTGGGGAATCCTGAGAGGGAAGGCAGCGTCAGCATTGTCGGAGCGTGAGTGTTGCATTGCTTTGCCTCTGCACCTGCTTTGTATGACACTATTGGAATTAAACCAATATATCCGGATGGAACATGCCTGGGCTCGTCTGGCCCTTGCTGCTTGACCAAAGGCAGCAGCTGTGGTGGTTTCACCTCAGAGACACCCCTGGCTAGCTGGATATTGCAGCTGGGCACTTGGGACAAGTCCAGGCATGCAGGAGCTCAGGTTTACCTCTGGTGGAGAAGCTTTAAGGAAAGGAGTTGGGTTCTTCTGGAGCGTTTTGATCCAGAGCTTTATTCCTGGCCCACAGACCTCTGAATGCAGCAACAGCTCCAAAGAACTCCCGAACCGTGTGGTTGCTGTGTCTTTTAACCCCAGGAGAGGGGGAGGGAAGGGGTAGGGATCCCACCAACCAGGTAAGGGGGGGGGAAGTCTCAGGGGACAAATGACACCTGGATGGCCTAATGTCCCCCAGGGCCGAAAGGCATCTTTTGGACTCTGCCAATCACCCTTCTGGATTGCTGGATTGACAGACAGCACTCCGCAGGGGGCAAGGGAGGGGGAAAGGAGTGGTGATTGGCACCTGGGGAAGGACCACCGGGAAACTGAGGCTAACCATGACATCACACTGCAACATGACACAGTACCTTTTATTTCAGACAAAAAGGTCTCGTTGCTCTGTGCAGCTGCAGAACTTAAAAATATGAGAGTGAGTAGGTAGATGCTTAGTCTCTGTTCGTCCAGAACTGCTGCTAAATTGTGCGTGGGGGCAGAAGGAATGAATGCGGACAGGTAGCTCTGTGGAATCACAGGCACAGCAATCGGATCAAGTGGCTCAGGGAAGAATGTCATTAGGGCTCTCTGAAAAGTATGTCAAACTATGCTCAGAGCAGGAAAGAAGGGGCAGTTAGAGCAGCAGTGTGTGCACTTGGAGGCATAATGAATCATGACTCTTATGCTCAAATAGAGTAGAATTCCATGGAGCAGTGTATCTCAGGCTGTGATGTGCTGTGAGGAGCATGTTGTCCGTAGGCATTCTCCTAGGTAATACTGGTTTGTGTATCATATCCTGGGCAAAGTGGATTCCCTGTGTTTTCAGGAGGGCCCCGGGCATCTGCAAGAACACCCAGAGCTGATTTTTTGCTCTGCTTAGTTCTGTTCACAACATACATATGTAAGGGCTTTCTGCTTTTGAGATTGGAAGACAATTTTTTTTTAATCTCTGGGAAGGCATGTATTGGAGTGTCAAGCACAAATGAAGTAGTGACTGTATAGGTGAATATCAAAAATAATTTCAAATTGGCATCTTGTTTTCTGTAAAATCACTACACCGTGTATTCATGGTGTTCTATCAGCACTCATGCTGAATCTGTTCGAGTTGAGACAGGTTTGATGATCCAAGCTGGAGTTACTATCTGCAGCTAACATGACTGAAATTACACCTTAATACTGTCAATCTGTCACTGATGTAACTATTTCATGGTATGCTTGATATTACCCCTGTGTGGGTATTCATCAAGCACTTTGTGCAAACATATTGCAATCTGTTATTTACTTGAAATCATGTTGACTTTTCTGGTTTCTCTGCACTGAGCTATGCAGTCAGTCATATGTTCAGTACTTCAGTTTGAACTGTGAAAGTAACTCTGATAACCTTTCCCTATCTCTTCCTGCTCAGTGTCTCTCCCCCAGGTGGTGACTTCTCTGATCCTGTCACATCTGCTACCCTGGGCATTGTTCAGGTACGTCCCACAATGTTGCAGCTCTTCTGTCCACTTTGTTAGACTCCATATGGTTGTACTTCAGCACATTTGTGCCAGTGGCTGGGGTGAGCTTTGATTTGACACAGGCAGCATTGTAGGGTGTTTTGGAAAATGTCCTAACACTGTGAAGAGTGACCTTGTGACATGGTCTCAAACTGATGTGTTTGAGATCCCTTTGGAAGAAGGAGTGAAGGCAGCAATTCCTTCCAACACTGCCTGCTCAGGGATGTCTGTGTGCTTTCTAAGTGCGGCCTGTTGAGCTGCACTGGAAGTTTATCTGTTCTAGCTGAGATGGAAAGCAGACCACTCTTAATATAGGTGCACTGAAACCACAAAAAATCCTCAGAGAAGCTGACTGGGAGTGTCTTGCAACTGTTTGCAGTTTTGGGAAAAGCCGTTACATCTATTTGGTCTCTGCTTTACGTAGACTCCAATATTGACATTGCTGTGGCTAACTGCTCCCTCATGAAAAATCTCAAGCTGAAGAAATCTGAACTCAGCTTAGAAGTTGTCATTTTTTGAGAAGTGTTATTTGAATGTCACTGCTATAGTTACCGGGCTCCCAGGCTTCCATTTGTGAAGCCTTTGCTATGCTGCATTAACTCCAACTTGCTTGACTTCCTCTCTTTATTTTTTTTTAATTGCCTTAAATTATTTTAGTTCACTTTTGATTTGGAGAGCTGATTGACCTTTCTGGCTCCTGGCAGGTTTTCTGGGGCCTGGATAAGAAGCTGGCCCAGCGCAAGCACTTCCCGTCTGTGAACTGGCTGATCAGCTACAGCAAATACACGCGAGCCCTGGACGAGTACTATGACAAACATTTCACAGAATTTGTCCCTCTCAGGACAAAGGCCAAAGAGATCCTACAGGAGGAAGAGGACCTTGCAGAGATTGTGCAGCTTGTTGGGAAGGTGAGTGACCAGATGTGGTGTCATTGAGCCATATCCTCCATTTTCTTATGGTTAGTGCAGGCTTTTGGCCATGTCTTAGAGCAGACTTGTGCATTGCACGCAAAAGATCACTGGGAGGTGTCAGACTCTCTCATCTCAAACTGTGCTTTATTCCAACTTTCCTACATGTTGTTTAACTTCTAATGACAGATAGCTTTTCAGATTTGCTAAACCTTGTCTTGGTGCTGCTTTTCTCGTGTAAATGATACTGGGACATCTACTGCTTGCTTTAAAGTTCACTTGCTTTAGTGTTCTATTCTATTCAGTTCTATTGCTGAAATGCCCTTTGCTGCAACTTAAAGTACTATTCCATTGGAAGTAGTCTTTGTAGAGGAATTATGCAAACCCACCTTTACTATTGAAGTAATCTGAAGGGTTGCAGTTTATTAGAAACCATGTTGCCAGCTTCAGGACAGAGGTGTTGGCATTTACAAGTTGGCCTGTAGAAACAATGTGAAGTCTGCTTTTTAAAGAACTTGTGATTATCTGGTTTTTTCTTTCGGAAACCTGTGACATATGGCTCCATTTTGCAGGCATTCTTTAATTTCCTTATTTCACTTCAGTGTTTTGAAGAGAAAGCTAAACTTGGACAGGAAAATTTCCATTGAAAGCTCTCAGAAAGGACCCAGTGAAAACTGTGTTTCAGCTTAGCACTGTAAATATGATAATTGGCAGGTTCCTGGCACATACTTGACAGTACTTTAATTCTGTGATGTTCAGATGAGCTATTGTGATTTACAGAGCTGTAGTAGTGTGTAGTAACATGTATTAAATGTAGTTACATGGAGGAAGTTTGCTCATGGTGCTCTGTCTCTTCACTGATGTTCTAGTCCCACCAAGACAAGACCTTTCATCACATCTTGCCTAGCAGAGCTCTCTTCTCTTGATGTGTCTTTGAAGAAAAGGAAATGGGGTCATAGGACTTTCTGCAGTTCTCTGTTTACAAAACCATCTTCTAAAAGAGTGGTTTGCAAAGCAGGGTAGGATTGGGTCCTTGATGTGGAAGGGATGTTCATAAGCCAGTACTTGTGACTAGGCGTTGTTCTCACGATAGAATTACTGGAACTGGTCATTTTTTTCTCAGAGATGTTATCTTTGACAGTTTATTTCTGTCAGGGCTTGGCTAACAACTGCAACAAACCTTTAGAAAGGCAGAATTCTGGAAGTACAGTCAGTATAGTTTTTTATTTTAGCTCTGAATTCTGTTAGTCTCCTCATGAAGGAAGGTTCAAGCTTCCTATCTAGTAAGCAAGTGGGGCTACTTAAAGCTTAATCAGGCCTCTTTAGCAAAAGGATGATGAAGGTGGAGAAGAGCAACCAAGAGCCAAGTGGTGCCAAGAGCAGCAGTGTGCAGCAGTTGTGGCTTTCCTGTGGAGTATGAGAGGCATTTTCATCAACTCCGTTTCTTTTCTTGAATGCCAGGTGGGAAAAGGACATTGGTAACGGTGCAGACTAGTACCAAATTCTTTAGTTTGCTTCTTGATCTAGCATGCTAGTCTTTCTTCCATAAAGGTTGAGAAAGGTAAAAATTAATTTCTCTTTATGTAGGAGGGTGATGTTTCAATGTATCTAATAGCAAAGCTGTTTGGATTTTCAGTGTCTGGTGGCTTTTCCATGATCTTAAACAATGGGAAGGAAGTTCCCTTTATCATCAGATAGACCTAAAGCAGACTTACTGAGTATTTGGCTCATCTTAATCTGGCAATCAGTTAAATTGGCTATTCTATAGCAGGGGGTGAGAAATACCCAAAAGACAAGAGTTCTGCTTAATCCTGTCTTAGGAGGGTGGGGAGACAGGTACTGAAAGACAGCTGTTCTTGGCCAGGACATCCTGTGTCTTCATGGACTTGAGTACTAAACTAACTGTTTACCTTACTTTTCTAGGCTTCCTTGGCAGAAACAGATAAAATTACCTTGGAGGTTGCCAAGCTGATAAAAGATGACTTCTTGCAGCAGAATGGTTACACGCCTTATGACAGGTGAGATGTGACTGGCCACTCTGCCCTCTTAGTCCTATGCAGTCTGGGTTGATACAGTTATTTCACATGGAAGCTGACCAGTGCAGAAATTAATGTTACTGTGTGTGAAGAAGTGGAAGAACTGTGCTTAGGTAGCTCATTCAACAGTGCATTCACATTGTCTTACCCAAGGCATGCAGACCCTTTCTGAAAGCAGAAAACTTTGAGGTTCCCAGGTCCTCCTCTATTGTTCTGTTAGCCAATGTTTCTGCAGTAGAACATCTGAGGAGGAGGACAGGACTGCTTTATTTTCATAGACAACATCCAAAGTCTTCCTGTTTATTCCTTCAATACACAGGGGACTGCAAGAATCTGTTTTCAGTTACTATTGCATATTTCTTGAGTCAAGTTCAATTCATCAAAAAAAACCTTACTCTTTCTCCCTAGTGAACTTTTCTTCTTTCCGTGCTATGCTTGTGTTTTAACAGCCTGACAAGGGGTCTTTTTGTACTTCATCTCACTCTCTAGTCCAGGTAGATCAGGAAGTCTCGAGAAATGTCATCAGTAGAAATGTCAACATCCATAATTTTGTAACAGTGTCTGCCTTTGATCAGGTTACTAGGACAGGTGTGTGTGTATGCTATAGGAAGCACAGAAGTAGCACATAAATAATAATGAGGTACCTTTTATGGCACTCACCTACCCGTTAAAAATGGAACTGCATGAAGTGTTCCTGTCATAGAGAAACTCCTTTTCATGTGAGCAAAGAAACTTGCAGAGCTGTCATCCCAGCCTGTTAGGAGGAAGCCTGCTCCCTTGATGGACAAAACAGGAAGGAGGAATTCTGTTGGCTGCTCATTGTTTTCCTTTACTTGTTAGCATTGGCACAGATTGAAATGTGAGACTTGTAGAGCAGCAGTTCCTGTTCACTCCTGTTTTGCCTGAATGTTTGGGTACTGCTTCAAAAACCTCAACTTCAGTCAGCTTCAGGATGATTGTCTTGGCCTGCAATTTGACCATTTAAAAATGTGGGACCTATTTGAGGCAGCCCCTCTCCTTTGGCAGTATCCATTAAAAATCCCTGGAATAAAGCAGGCTGGCACTCTTTCTGTCAGGGGAGGATGCTGATAACTGTTCCAAGATGCCTGACAGGTCCTCTTCTATTCCATCAGGTTCTGCCCTTTCTATAAAACAGTGGGAATGCTTTCCAACATGATTGCATTTTATGACATGGCACGCCGTGCTGTAGAAACCACAGCTCAGAGTGACAATAAGATCACGTGGTCCATCATCCGAGAGAACATGAGCGAAATCCTCTACAGACTTACCTCCATGAAGTTCAAGGTATGTTTGTAAGGAACTGGGTTGTCCTGCTTCCTGTGAGCTTCCAGGGCCTCTGGAAGACTGACTCACAAAGTGGTAAACACACCAAAGACCTTTGATAAACGTCTGTGAACAGAGACTCTTTGCTATAATTTTGAAAGCAGTTAAGAATTGGTTTGTGAGCACTGGTCAGTGCAGAAATCCAGTCAGCTTATGCTGACTGTGCAGCCTTGGCAACCCCACCTTCAGCACTCTCTTTTATGTTACATATAGTCATGGTAACAGTACAAGCATCTTTTCTAGTTTGCTTTGAGGGTTTTGTGATAAAATTCTGTAAAAATATTATAACATGTTCTAAGGAGACTATTGTCAGAGAGAAGCAGCCTGAAGCCAAACATGGGACACGTCACATACTATTGCAGGAGCATTTCTTTCCTTAACTTCTATTTACAATAGCTCAGTTGACATTTCTATCATTCAGTTTCTCCTGGATTTAAACTCCAGGCTGCTTATACCTGTCTCTAATATAAAAGAGACTGCTTGAAGTGGGGAGAGGAAGGGAGGAGTAACTTTAGCATGGGCTTAAGACAAAACAAGTGGATTGGAGCACCTGCCCTGGGTAACTTCAGTAGCTGTCATTTTAGGGTACAGCTTTACTAAAACTCCTCCAGAGCATGCTGGTGTAGCAGTTTCTGGTAGGACAATGGTAACCTGTGATACTGACTGATTTCCTCAATGAAATGAAATGCTTACTCTGTTAAAACTTGGGTAAGTCAATACTGCAAATCTTTGAAGAACAAGTAGCATTGGATTAAATATGTTTAGAATTAAATATTCTGCCATGCCAATGTATTCTGTTCCTGCAGGGTACTGGCTTGTTTCTGCAGTACATGGGTTCCTGGTATATATTCTCAAAGCATCGAGAACATAACAAGATGCCCTTGGGGACATGAGCTTCTTTAAGAGCTGCCTATGTAGATAGAATAATTAAAACACTCCCTACAAACCCTGGCTCACCAGCAGGCGTGTGAGGTACAGCAGAGCAGTGGACAGCATGGCTGAAAAAGGGAATCCAGAGAGTGAATGTATGTTAAGTGGAGCTGGACCTCTAATAGCTATGAAAGTAAAATTGTATTCCCCAGGTCACAGTTGGACAGGTGTGAGGATTCAGATGTCCTGCATCCTGTGGTTTGGGTACTTTGGAGAGACAATGTAAGAAGTAGTGCATCCACACATGTAAGGCCTCTCTGTTTACCAAGAGTTGCACTGACCCAGATGAGCATGGTGAAGATGTTAAACAGATTTCACAGCCCAACAGTTCATGCTTCTTGCAGAGAAAACCTTGCAGCCCCAGAGCAAAGCTGATAAATGTTTTGCCTTTGTCTTTCATGAAAAATATTCTGAGAAAATGAAGCTGTACAAAGATATTTTTGAGATTTTAATGATTACACAATACATTTTAATTTGAACCAAACAACCTCTAAGTAATTGCAGAGTAACTCTTCCACTTACTGGGGATGCACTGCATTTGGTGTGGGGATAGGAGCTGGTATTAATCACTGCAGCTCTTAAATCACACAGCATTAACCAAGACCCTCAGTGTTTTTTGATTGCTTTCCAAATCAGTTGCTTTACTGTACAATAACCACTGCTCATGAAAAAAAAAATCTTTTTCCAGTACCCATTCTGCCTGCTCACTAATGTGGGAAGAGAATGAGATTTAAACCCTGTGGCTGTTGGTGAGACAGACAGGATGCAAAGACAGAGCTACAGTGCCTGCTCTGCAGTTGGCAAGTGTTGATCCCGAGTCAAGAGGTTACAGCAGTGGCAAACCAGGGCTGACTTAATTACCATGGGCTTTTCCTGATGGATCTGTTTACTTGCTGTGTTCTTTCAGGACCCTGTCAAAGATGGTGAAACAAAAATCAAGGCGGACTATGCTCAGCTGTTTGAGGACATGCAGAATGCATTTCGAAATCTGGAAGAGTAGACTCGACCTCTGTGACCACTCCAGTTTGTCCTCTCAGTTCCTCATCTCAGCTCCTCTGCTTCCCTACCTTACAAGAATGATGCAACAGTACTTGAGTTGATAAATAACCCTGTGTTTCCCCTGTTCATACTCAGAGAGTGTCTTTACAAGAAA
Organism: Camarhynchus parvulus; assembly: GCF_901933205.1. NCBI lineage: Eukaryota > Metazoa > Chordata > Aves > Passeriformes > Thraupidae > Camarhynchus > Camarhynchus parvulus. The sequence continues at coordinate 89,750,523 of NC_044571.1, read as the reverse complement.
CATTCCTCTTAGTTTGTATTTGGCATTGCTTTGTGCATCTGAAGTGGTGAGTGATGTGTGAATGGGCCTGGCTGAGTGAGGAAATGCTGTTGTACACTTCTAGGGTGGGAAAAATGTCATCTTTCCTCTCCCAGCTCTCCTGGTAACCAGTCTTTCACCTCGGGGTGTAACCAGTTGAGCTGCACTGGCAGAGGAGGTGTAGGTCTTCATGCAGTCATGCAGTACATTGCGAGCTGGCAGTGGGAAGGGCATTTACACCTGCCACTTTGCTAAGTGACTATCAGACATAGAACTCCCTGTTCTCAAACAGAATTTTTGACCATATTCTGATGACATATTGACACAACCAAAAATTCTTCACTACTCTGTCATTTCTGAGTCTCTCAGCTGAGTCTTTTGGTACTGAAATGTGGTAGTTCTGGTCCCCTTCAAGAAGGGACTAACTAGAAGATGAGCATATGCAACTGGTATAATTTTGTACACTGGAGAAATACAATTCTATCTTCCTGCTTAATACAGATAGGACTGTTGGACTCAGCATTAGCTAAAATCAAAGCCACAGGTGCTCAGCTTCCAGCAGAATTTTACCTTCTTGGCTCCCTTTCATCCCATAAAATTTCCTGACACTCAGCTGCTTTACTTTGTGAAGCTTGTGATGCTGCCATGTACTGCAGGGCATGGTTGGCAAGGTACAGTGATGCCACACGTGCTGACCACAGCGTGGTCCTTCCTTGGTGGTGCTCTGCCAGTGCAGTTGCCCCCAGTGCAATGCCCAGGTTATGCCAAGGAAAGGAAAGCACGTGCTTGGCCTTCTTCCTCCACCTGTGCTCACCTGGCCTGTTGGGTGGTGGCACAGAAGGTCCCCAGCTCTTATGTAAGAGGAATGTGTGATGCTCAGCTGGGGGCAGGGGATGAATGGGGGAAGGTTGAAGAGTACAAAATGTATTTACTCCTGCCTTGTTGATTACGATGCAAGAGAAACCAGTGGCTCTGGTCTTCTGCTCTGTGCTGTGGAAGCACTCTGTCAAGCAGCTGAAACTGCTGTCTCTTGGGCTTTTTTTATTGGTAAAACTAGACTGAGATGAGGAATGAGCAGAGCGCAGCCTTTATGTCAAACTCCCTGAGCCCAGCACTCATCCCATTGCTCCAGAGTGCAAGAGAGAGAGATGCTGGCATCCTCTCCAGTCTCTCCCTCTTGATTGTGTCAGGTGGCATCCCATGCCCAGCTGGGTTCCAGCTGCCACCTACTGCTTTGTTAGTCCTGAGACAGCACCTGTTGTTGGTGACACCGTGCCTGTGTGAGCGTTAACTCTGAACTGAAGTATTTCCACCGGCGCCAGCTTTGAACAGTAGTGATGCAAAGGGATCTTGTGCTACGGACCAAATGCTGCCACTTCCATTATGGTATCAACCCACTGTTTGTCAGGGGAGAGCCCAGCTGAAACTTAAAGGGATTGACTATTTTTGGTTCTCCCGAAAAGAAACTGCTCCTGCAGCTGATATTCTGGTAGTGAACGCTTAAGTTTACAGCTCACTAAACTTTTGGTGTATGCTGCTTATTTTATCAACGAGCATGTGTGAATGAGTAGTCACCATCCAAGCCCTTGCTGGGCTCATCGTTTGTACCCTTCACCACTGTACAATGTAGCATTTCATGCTAGAAACCAGATGTTCTTATCTCTTTAAATAGAGGATGTTATAAACTTTACAGAAGATGTCTAAGATAATGCAGTTCTAATATTTATTGTGCTGTACCTGGCCCTGAAGTGTGACCAGTTCAAAGTTTCATATATATTTTTGTCCTTTTTGTTTTGTGTCTGTTTTCAGTGTTGAGATTCTGATGTTCACTGTGTCCTGCAAGTCTTCCTTCCACAGCTGTGGGAGGAATTACAACATGGGCAGAACCCCACCACCTACTTTATCTTGTATATTTCATAATGTATGTTGCTGGAAATTGTGTAAAAAAATAAATTAAAAAAAAATTGTTCAAGTCAATGAAAATAAAATTGATTTAAATTAGGTTTTATCTGTCCTATTTTTTTTATGTCAAACCAAACCTATGCTAAACAGTGGTGTACACAGCAGCCCATCACAAAAGGTGAGAGCTTGCTTAGAAATTACTTTATCACTTTAGGAATTTTTCAAAACTGCAAGCAGTAATTTGGCATGGACTCTTTACTTCAGTTCTCCTATTCCATTAGAGTTTGCACAATCCCGTTACATGAAAGCGTTACAAAGTAGTAAATACTCTTGGGGCAGGTATTTTTAGGATTACTTTTAATACAATAAAAGTGTAACTGTAAGTTTGCCTTTTGCTGCCACGCATGCAGAACAACTGTAATTGTACCATTTGAGGGCAGTTGGCATTTTGGATCAGAAGCTGAGCAGCACTACTGCCCACAGCAACTCCTTCTGAATAAGGAGTTGAGACATTCTGTAAACAGCAACACCATAAATGAAGAATACACTAAAAACATCACACTTGGCCCATTTTGTAGATTTGACCACTCTGTAACACCTCTTTGAATAAAGTGTTCTGGTATTTCATAGAATATATTAAGAGATACGTCAAGCTGAAGGTGTTCCAAGTAATTTCGCCACCTCACAAAGGGTTCGAAGTCATAAGCTCATTTCCTGGCAACCATGGACTAGTAGTTCTCAGTAGATGTTAAGAAATCCATGAAGTGAAGCGATAAGTTCAGGTTTTGGCAGTCTGGAAGTTACCAACAGGCAATGTCCTCACTTCATCCACTCGGCTTTTGTGGATCTGGAAGGCCGGCGTCACCCAGCGGCCACAGGAACACTGGTCCCCCCTCCAGCTGAAGGAGCCCAGCTTTGACGTGCATTTGGGACACAGAAGCTGCAAGAAAAACCCAGGACTCAGTCTAAGACATGTGTTGATGTGGACCTAATTAGAAAGAGGCCAAAAAGCCAAACTGGAAGGGCTCTTTAGCCCTGGGGTGTAGCAGGCAGCTGTGCTGGCAGATGGGACGGTGTGCAGATGCAGCTGGTGGGACCTGGTGGGATTCCAAGAGTTTTACCAGGGTCCAAAGGACTCGGTCAGCCTGAGACCACAACAGGCTTCTGAAGTGCCAGAAATCTTTCTCATAATGGAAACAAACAGCAGATAAACCCTCTCCAAGATCCTGGCTGGTATTGTCAGCACAAGCAGAGCATTTCCTTGTGAAAGACTATTTTACATTTAAGCATCTGCCCGTAAGCTGCAAAATTTACATCACAAAGGCTGGGGAGGCCTAGGACCTTGTGTGGGGATTTTCCTTTCTGGGAAGAAACACAATTCTGCCTCTGCAAAAAAACCAACCCAAACCAAAAATGCAAAGAAAAAGCGCATGCTCCACTTCACCTGTCCTTCCATTACTCCAAGCAATGCCGGTTCCATCCACTGCACGGGCTCGATGAAGTAGGAGGTGCACTTTTCCTGGCCATTCCCAGAAAGCCGTGCAGACTCTGTTATCCTCTTGTGGGCAAAGGCTGTGGGTCCCATTCCTTCCGTGTGGGACAAAATGCTGGAGCTACGGAACAGAGCACGTCTGTCCTCCACAACATGGGAAAAAAGAAGTAAAACAAACGGGTTTTTAACTGGGCAAATCTACAGACAACAGAAAATGGGCATATGGGCCTCCTGACTGAATATTTAAACAGGAGTACAAATTATACATGTTTTTGATTAGTCTAGAAGGTTCACAAGCACCACTCCAGGGAACAAAAGGTTTTGTGTTTTGTAGTTTTGATTTTTTTTTTTTTCGCAAACACAGTATGGAAACTTAGGCAACAGCTCATTCCTGACCTGACAACAATGACATGCCCATTGATTCACACTGGTTATTCTACTCTTGAGTAGATTTCACAATGATGTTTTAAGGAGAAATATAAAGTATTTTATAAATATATAAAAATACATATTTTTTTAATACATTAAGTACCTGCATTTCCTGCATCTGTAGAGAACCTCTGTGTTCAAAGTTTGACATATAGTAGTAGGATCAACTGCAAAGACTTCTCGGGGCAAGTCTTGAGGTTCTGCAGAGGGGTCAGGACCATGTTGTGAATCAGGCCAGCTCAGCCATGCTGCATTCCTGGGAAGGAGACAGGAGTGCGCCTCTGTCCCAGTCACAGCCTGCAGGAGCCACCTTCTTCCCTTTCATTTGCCCTCTCACCAATTCCAATAGATTAAGCTAAAAACAAAAGAGCCTCATCCTGCCATGCCTAAGACGGAGGTTTGCTTAATGCAAGGAACTGGGATCTAGACTATGGCCTCAACCATGATAAAATAATGATATTTTGCTCTGTGTTCTTACTTCAGCAGAAATTAAAGGTAGAGGAGGTTTCTGAGCAGTTGTGCCAATGTCTGAGTGCCCAAAATACAGAAAGTCAGCTTGCAAATGGGACAATTTGACAAAGTCAGCTTGCAAACTGCTAAGGACGATGATACACAAAAGGCAACAGTACTGTGATGCAACACTCAGATCGTGCAAGAAAAGCTACAGATTATAAATTTATTATAAAATTACACCGATGCACACGTATCTCTTGAAAATTAATGTATGAAAGTTTACTTCATTACCTGCATTTCAACTTTATCTCAAGTTTTGCATGTTATTTTTTTCATCACATTGACATATTTTCTGAGGATGCTGTTTGCTTTGCCAGGGATGTAAAAATCACGAAAAATATAAAATTGACCTTCACCATTTTTCACACTTTGCTAAAGGTCGCAGCTCCTTACAGATCTCATTTCCCATGCATCTCTCAAAGGTACATTTTTTCCCCCACTGATGAGCTGGGATTCTCTAGGGCTGGTGTAACGTGAATGTTTGCCCTGGCCAAGTGCAGGCTTGGCTCCTTTGAGGGTAAGACTTGAAGTCCAGCTCCTTTGACAGGGCTCACTCCGGGACAGCCTGTTCCAGCCTGTTCCCCTGCTGGGACTCTGCTCCGCGCACCCGCGCTGCTCCCACTCACCGGAGAACCTCTGGCTGAGCATCTCCAGCCGGTACCGCTTGTAGAGCGCGCTGCTGGTGTCCACGGCGCACCCCATGGCCTCGTAGAGCTTCAGCTGCGCCTGGAAGCCCGGGTTCACCCTGCGGCGGGGCCGAGAGCAGAGCGGCGTGAGGGGGGAGCCGGCCGGGCCGGGCGGGCCGAGGGGCGCGGGCGGGGCACTCACTGCGCGTCCGGCTTGGCGGCCCTCACGGCGGCGAGCGCCTCCTGCCAGCCCAGCCCCTGCGTCTTCATCAGGTAGGCGGCGACCACGGCCACGCTGCGGCTCACCCCGGCGTGGCTGCAAGGCAAGGGCGGCCCGTCAGCGGCAGCGCCGCGGCCCCGGCCAGCGCCGGGCCCCGCCGCGGCCCCGGGCTCACCAGCGGACGAGCGCGGCGCCGCCGCCCGCCCGGGCCGCGCCCAGGAACGCGGCGCACTCGTCCAGGCGGCTCAGCAGGTCCGCGCCGGGCTCGTCCCGCGCCCGGACGTGCATGGCCCGCAGCCCCGGCACGGCCGGCGGCTCCTCCGCGTCCACCGTCAGCACCGCCACCACCCCGGCCGCCGACAGCGCCGCCGGGGACGCGCAGGAGTCCGCGCCGCCCACGTAGAGCCCCGCCAGCACCGGCACCATCCCGCCGGGAGCCGCCATGGCTGCGGGAGCCGGCAGGGAAGCGCCGCCCCCGGCACGGCAGCGCTTTCCGCTTCCCTTGCCAGTGTGGAAAGAGTAATTTCCGTAGTAATCGTCACGCAGTTGTGCCTACCGGGGCGATTCTCTCCTGGCCGCGCCTGTCTTAACTCTTCTTTTTTTCCCCCACCCCTCTGTCTCCTTACAAATGCTCAGAAAACAAATATGTATCACAGGAGCGGTCAGGTTTCAAGGGACCACAGTGGTCCAACCTCCCCGGTCAAGCAGGGTCGTCCAAGAGCACATGGTAAAGGATTGTGTCCAGGCGGTTCTGGAGTATCTCCAGAGGGAGACTCCTGTCAGACATCACAGAGAATAGAAGTTTTCAGTTCCCCTTGAAGCTGCTAAATAGAACTTAAATACTAACTAGCAAAATAGATAAAGGAGTATAAAAGTAGACACACAGGATGCTAAATATAGCTGGAACCAGTGGATAAACAGATAATGAGGAATATAGTGGCTTTTGTGCAAATCCATGTAACAAGAAGCAGCAGTATATGTCCTAAGAGAAGCCAAAGTCATCTACATCATTGGGGATGTCAGGAAAATCCACAAATGCCAGAGGTTTATGTCCAAAAAGGAGACAGAGGTGTCCTGCAACTTTATTTGAATAAAAGGAGAGTTCACTGGGGCACACACCTGCAGGGTTTTCTTTCTTGAGGTTTCGGAGGGCACAGCTGCCTTTTATCCTAAACTCCCTGCTGTGCGTTGCCCTCTTCCTTTCCCAGTTGCTGACGTACTTGGCAGGTACAGCCTTCCTGAACTGCCTGCCACACATTCCTGCCTTGAACCTACTATTTTACCCCAAAATTCAGGCTTGTGCAGACCCTTGTCTGTTTCAGGAGTGAAGCTCTCTGGGCTCTGCAACAAACCTGCTGCCCAAAGTTGGCAGAGATATTAAGACCCATTTCAAATACTTTAACACCCATACCTTCACCCATCAAACTGTTTGTGAAGACATTAGCTTTCCTTTCAGGGGCACCCAGTGAGTATGACCACCAGAGACCCCTTTAGATGACCCTCTAGGACCATAAGGGCTTCCGAGGTAGATCCATGCAAATTAGTTCTAGGAAAAGTGATGTTTCTGTATGGGAAGTACACTGCAATGAATATGTATGGTTATGATGGAATTTTACTCTGGACACAGCTATATTAGGGAAGATACCTTCTAGGAATCCAGCACACTCATAATAAATAATCCCTGCTTTCTAATACTTTAAATTGTGTTAGAAAGTTTGTTTTCCAGCTGTTTTCTGTCTCACTCTACACCTCTCTGGACAACTTATTCCAGAGCATGATCACACACAGAGTAAAGTTCTTCCTCATGGTCAGGAGGAACTTCCTGTGCATCAGTTTCTGCCTGTGTCCAGGCGGCTGGCACCGGTGGGAAGAGCCTGGCTCCATCCACTTTTTACAATGGCAAAATGCCAAATTTTGTTATAAAGACCTGTGCTATGCTCTCTCCATGGCTGGGACACAGAACCTTAACCTGTCTCCACTATATGGCATAGAAGAGCCTAAAGTGCTTAATTCCCATCACTGGGCGATTGTTCTAGTGCGGCTCTGTGTGAGACAGCTGAAGGCAAAACTTGCAAAACCATCTACAAGGGCCTCTGGGATCCTTGGAGGATGCTGACTAGCCATGGAGGAGGTGAGACTGGCAGTCACCTCAGACCTGATAAGGCGAGGCTGAAACCAGAGAAGGGAGATGGTTATCCCATTCCCGCAGGAGAGGCGGATGGAGCTGGAGTACCGCAGAGCAGCTCTCGTGCTGCAGGAGGGATGGGCCACCACAGGGATGCTGTGAGGATGCTGCCTATGAGACACTTCCTCACCAGTGCCAGCAGACAGCATGCACCAGTTGCCAGTCTCGCTGGGAGAGGAGCAGTGGGACAGCAGCTTCCAGAGCTGTGGAGTGTCTGTGTGCTGCTGGTGGCTCTCTGAGCAGACTGAGATGACTCTTTGTAGTTGAGATTGCCCCCAAGGTTTCCCAGGGTGCAAGGGCACTGCTTGAAGTTTTCTGCCATCCTGCCTCACCTCCCATGGCTGCCCTAGTGCCAGTGTGCTTGTGCAGCAGTCCAGCTGGCAAGTTGCTCCAGGGAAAGGCAGATCCCCTCTTTGGATGAATCAGTTCTAAATCACATAAACGTGACCCACAGGGTATGCCTGTGTATCTGAGTAAGGGGAGTCTCTGACAGCTCTCATTTAGATTATTTTAAGCTACATAAATGTGCAAAATATCCTCTTCCAGTTCCCATTTCCACCAGTGAGAAACGAAAGGTTTACTGAAAAAAAGCATTTAAAAATGCAGGCAACTTTCCAGTAACAGCAGAGGAAAAAAGCATACATACTGAAAAGAAAGGCAGGTGGAAATTAAAACCAGATAAAACTGTGTATGGACCTTTACTTGTGAAAGCAGATAACAGTTGTAGCAAAGGGGGAAAAAACTACCATGGGGAAAAAACAGATTATTCATTTCTTGAGTGATCTGAAAAATGTCTGCAGACGACTACAAGTTACTGAAGGGGCTATGAGTTTTACAGCAGGGTTATATTGTCCAGGTATTATGTGAATACTAAGGGGTGGTTAATAATCTCTGTTAACCTTCAAATCTGTGAATGTGCAGGGGCAAACAGTATTGTCTGCAACTAAAACCGGGCAGGGCTTGATGCAGGATCCCAGGAGGTTGGTCCAGTGGTAGTGTTAGCACTGCAGTCCTGCACGCTGCTTTCTAAAGCCATGGATAATGAGGGAATGTGAAAAAGATGTGATTCCAACTGGAAAAGGTGTAATGGGGGTAAGTACAAAGTCCTTGGGGCAGAGCCCACAGACAGCTCGGTATCTAATGGCTTCACACGACCAAAACTGCACTCCCTAAACCTCCCTGTTTCTCTGCACACCCCCTTTGCTGTGTTTGCCACCTGCAGCCTGAGGCGACGTGTCCTGAATTTGCTCATGACTCCCAAATTAGAGTAAATATTTCTTTTCAGTCTGATTTGCAAACGCTTGTTCTCCCCCCACCTCCGCCTCCCCCCATCATCTTCTCCTCTACCACCGAAAATCGTGATGCTCTCCCCCAGGTTCCAGGAAACCGTGTGACTAATTAAGCAGTTGGGGGGAGCTCAGGTGCAAAGAAAAAGCCAGTCAGATGATGGGCTGCTGCCCACTCGCTCCAGCGAGTGCATTCCATCTCTGCGTGTCTCTGCCCTGCTGCTTCCTAAGGGAAAGGAAAATGCCAACCTTCTCTGGGCTGCCCATTCTGGATCCTCACAGCACAACCAGCATCCAGCAAAACTGATTTTCCTGCTGTGGGAGCAAAAGTACCTGGGCAGAGGCATAACACCGTTTTCTCTCCTAGAAGAATTTGTCTGCATCTTTCATAGTACAGCAGGCTGGCTCTGTTCCTTCTGGCTTTTGGGTCGTTTGGGGTCTGTACATCAGAAGATTTGTGAGAAGAGTCTGCAGCCCACAGCCCGGGTTGCCAGGGGTGGCACACAGCGAAGTAGTGGGGACATCTTCAAAAAGCCATACGTGAGAGACAGCAGCTCTGGATTTCTGTGTCTTCCTCACATCTAAATGCAGCAGGAACTTACTTAGCATGGGTCCTGCTGGTGAAGGGGCCTGGTACCATTTCTTGCTTCTTGGAGAAAGGGTCTTTTGCTGAGCTCAGAACTCTGTGGGAGCTGGGAAGTCCTCCATGGCAGGATCTCATCCCTTAGAGCAGGGACTTTCCAGCAGTCACAGTGCTTCTAGCAGCAAATTTATCTTCTGATTTTTGAAAGGCTGCTGTTCCCTGCATAACTACACTCTGTGTGTCTATATTCACGTGTTTACCTTTATCCATATATCAGGAGGAAGAATTGCTTCATCTCCCAGCAGGAAACCTCAGACTGGCAGAGGCAGCTAGAGGAACACCAGAGAAAGAGGCTCACTCTCGATGCTCTGCAGGAGGATTTCATCACAGCCCTGCGTGGGTGGGATGTTCCTACCTGTCTCCACTCTCTCAGCATCTGCAGACATGCAGTTACTCCACATGTCAGACAAAAAAGAAGAGTTTTCCAACTGCAGATCTGATGTTCAATTACAGAATGGAGCCTGACAGCTACTACTACTGGGTATTAATAACTCTGCTTCACTTTATGGCTTTAACAGCTGTAGCAACCAAGATTTATGATGACACATTACGTTCAGCAATGCATCACATAAGGAAACTAATCTGACAGTGCCAGGTCACTGAGCTGACTTACAGGCTTTTAAGTGAGTTTCTTCTGCCAGATTTGCTGCCCTATTTACTGGATAAAAATGAACAACTTGCACTGTTTTAATATAGCTCCATACTTGCCTCTGTTTTGGCAGCTCACAGACTCTTTTCCCTTTGTCACACTGCCTTCTCAGGAGCCAGCTGATCCTTCTTCATTCCCCATCTTCTGTCTGAAAACCCTTTGAAACACATCCAGTGCTGTGTATCCTGAAGAAGAGTACACCCTAGGAGAGGGGAGGAGCGAGGAAGCTGGGAGGAAACACTGGAGCAACAGGCAAAGATGAGGGATGGAGCAGCTGTGGGAGAGATGACAATTGTACAAGAGCAGAGGAGCAGGGTGGCTGCCAGCACTCACTGTCCTGTGGTAGGATTTTATCTGTATCCCAGTCACTCTTGGAGAAAAAGTGTTTGGCAAAGACTGGGCTCACCCATTACCTCTCCCTAGAATTAGGGCTGGCAGCAGCAAAGTCCTAAATAACTGCTAAACATTAAGGTGGTACCCTGGAGCTGTGTCTGGGCCTGTGCCAGCCCCCTCAGCAGTCACAGCACCTGAGCAGTAGCCCATGATTTTGAATCTCTTGTCTCAGCAGTGGGCTGCATATTTGCATGTTTTCTGTCCTCATGGCACCATAATCGACTGCACAGACACAGGTGGATGGGTAGCAGAAGGCAGCTTCTCCTCAGGGGTAAATGGGCTCGTTCATTCCTCAAAGATGCATTATTATTCATTATTCCTGCAATTTGCTTAGGAGCCTGGTCCAGCCAGCTTTCATGGCGTTTCCCATTCCCATCCCAAGGACCCTTTGTGTGGCACCTGTAAAAAGCAATTAGAAAGAACAAGTTTATTGTCAGGAGGTCTGAGTTCACTGCAGACAGTACTGTGCCGTGTACTGTTCCCCTGACAAACACTCAAGCTCTGCTAGTCAGAGGATAAAGAAAACACCCTGAAACAGAGTTGAGAAACCTCTTTGTGTTTAAAAATATTTTTGTGAAACAAGAACTTTTGAACAAATAATGTAAAGTATGAACTTTAAAGTATGGAGTTCACATTTCTTCCTTTGATTAATACTTTAACATCTGTAATAGCAGTATCTGCTGCAGTTATATTGGTATCTAATAAATATTCCTGATAGAAAATATTTCTTAATAAGTATTTTAATTTCTCCCCATGTGACAACAGAAAATATGCTACCCCAAATCATCAGTTATTGTCAAAAGGCAATATTATTTGAAGCAGAAATCTTGCTGAAGAAATATGCTTAAGAGGTGAGATCATTCACTGCTTTAATCTCCAAGTGAGACATTTCCTTAGAAGTGGTTATACTTCTCTCATGTGTGCTACTACTTCTCTTTGAGTTCCCTATTCCTCTTAATTTTAGAAACATAGGGAAAAAGTGTTGAGAGACTGGATTCTCATGTCCAGCTCCATACCATCACAGGCAATCATATTACATATTTTCTTTTCTAGCTTCACCTTAAACCTAGTTTTATTTTCTTCCCTCCTGCAAGGCTCTGAAATCTCATGATTTATCTCATTGGAGAACAAGATGGCAGCTTACCTCAAATCTGATTCTTGTGCCAATATTATCCTTTAATTTAAATAGGTAATTTTGTTTCCTGTTATTTATCCCAGTGGGGCAATATTGGAGTAAAATAAATGATCATCTAACCCATCCCTATTCCTGCTCAGTTCTGGCTTTGTTGGTGAAACAAGGCAGGTCTGTTGTGTTTGCTAGGCAAAAAGGAGCTTTCCAGTTTCCTCATTCAAGGCCAGCTCTTCTCCATATGTGTGCAGGTTTTAATTCATCTTTCTTGACTGTGTATGGCCAAACAGTATAACAGATGTAGTGGTGATTTTTCTTTTCCAATGCTTTGTAAGTACTTTTTTTACTTCTACTAGGATTATGTCAGCTGGCCTGTCCTAGGTTGTGTTGATTTTTTCCCCTGCTTCTATTGAGTCCTGATTATCCTAACAAAAGGCAGATACCCCTGTATTTAATGAAACATTGTGTTCTCAGCAGAAATTGTGACTTTTGCCCCCAGAATGCACGATCTTGCACCGTGCACTCTTAACCACCAGCTGATTTTTATGACACTGCATCTCCAAGTTGATTCCTGTCCAGTGATTCCATCATCCCACAGCCCATCAGCCACAGTTTCCAGTAGCTGCTGTTGCAGCGCTGCTCTAATATCCTTGTGAGCCCATCCTTGTAGGTTCTGGATGAGCGCCTGCTTTGGCTGCTCCAAATCGAGCACCACAGAGAACTCTTTGGCAGAGCTGGATGTCTGGGATCTCTGCTGACAGCTGCTCTGTCTGGGACAAGGTGCCTTTGGGGAAGCCCTGTTTTATTTCAGTAAGCCCACAGATTCATGGAATCACAGAACCAATTAAGTTGGAAAAGACCTCTGAGGTCATCAATTCCAATCTGTGACTTAACACCACATTGTCAACTAGATAGTGGCACTGAATGCCACACCCAGTCTTCCTTTAAACAACTCCAGAGACGGTGATTCCATCATCTCCCTGGGCAGTCCATTCCAATGTCTAACCTCCCTTTCAGTGAAGAATTTCTTCCTAATGTCCAATCTGAACCTGCCACAGCTCAAGACTGTGTCATCCCCTGTCACTTGTTGCCTGGAAGAAGAGACTGATCACCACCCGGCTACATCCTCCTTTCAGGCAGTTGTAGAGAGCAATAAGGTCTCTCCTGAGCCTCCTTTTCTCCGTACTAAGCAACCTCACCTCCTTCAGCCTTTCATCATGGGACTTGCGCTCCAGATCCTTCACCAAAAGTGCTTCAGCCCCGCAATGTCCTTCCTGAACGGAGGAACCCTTTGAGAAGTTTGTATTTATATACAAACTTTATATACAAGTTTGTATTTGTGCGGGAGTGGGGAGCTGGGCGCTGTGTGTGGAGTTGGCGGGACGAGCCCCCGAGGTGGCGGCCGAGGGCTCCGGGGCTCGGGGGCCGCCCCCGCCCCGAGCGCCGCGGGGCTGCCCGGGCGGAGCGCCCGGACCGGCGGCCGGAGCGGGGCCAGAGCCGCCCCCGCTGCGGCGGGAGGGCCGGGCGGGGCGGGGCGGGGCGGGGCGGCGATGCGGGGCCATAAAGGGCGGTGCGGGCAGCGGCGGGGCTGGCGTGGTTGCTCGGGGTGAGCGGCGGGGCCGAGGTGAGCGGCGGGCCGGGGCTCCTCTCCCCTCTCCGGGCGGGGCGGGCGGGCTCGAGCGGGAGCCTGGCAGCGCTGCTGCCGTGGCTGTGGGTGCTGGAGGCGGCGTGAGGCGGAGGGAGCCGGACCTGCCGTCCCCAGCGCCGCTGGGCTCTGCGGGACAGGCCCGCGGACTTTTCTGGGTGTTGTGTTAAATTATATGTCTTATAGGAGAAAGTTGCTGCTGCAGGGTAACGCACCTCGTCGTGACCAAGGTGAAGGTGTGTAGTCCTCGCTCTATTTTGCTTCTGGTTTGAGTGTTGTGTTCAATACTCTTTACACTCGGTATTAAAGACAGTTATGTGTAAAGATAGTTATGTATTAAAGATCGCTAGTCCCTCCTGTCTCCGTAGTGGTTTTCTTCCCAAGGAGTAAGTACCTTCAGCTGTCAGGTCTTGGGGAAGGGAATGGCTGGCAGTGAAACAAGAGGCTTGGGAGATGTTAGCATCCCAAATACACTGGAGTCGCTGGGAATCTGTTGTCACTAACACAAAGCTTGCCGAGTAGGCAAACACTAGTGATTTGGGGGTGGGAGGCTTTGGAGGTTGACAGCCTGAGAATTAAGCCCTCCGCTGAACTGGAAATGAAATACTTCGTCTTTCTCCCCCCAGGGGCAGCAATGTGCATTATTCTCCCAGGTGAGGGTCACCAAGCAAAACCAAGTGTGTGTGGTGGGGTTGGAAGCACTGGTCCAAATCCCTTCTGGTCACTGGGTGAATGAGCTGCGAGTGTTGTCTTGGCTGCAGAGAGGGCTACAAATGGGAAGAAAGAGAGGGAATAGTTTCAGAGGCAGTAGCTGAAAGCACTTGCAGCTTCAGTTAGAAGTCGTGGGAAGACTCCTGTGTTCTTTAGTGATCTGAAGGATTTAATGGAAATATAGTGAATTTACTGAGGAAATGTACTTTAATGTGCTTGAATTGCCTGAGAGCAACTGCTGGCAGGCTTGATGTTTTTGTGCTTATGCTGTGTTGGAGCATTAAAGATCAAGCTTGAAGAACCTCTTGATTTGTCCTAGATTAATCATCTTGCAAATCAAAGGTTTGTTTCGTCCCTGCTGGTGCTGATGTGATCCATGGCAGCACAGTTTGTAATGCAGTAGCTCGTGCTCAAGGACAGAAGCTGCTTCCCCAGAAGCATTTTAACCTCACTGTGTACTTGCTCTAGGTTTGACTCTCCTCATCCAAAGAGGTGGCAGGTCAAATGAATTGCTCAAAAATGAAAAGCTGAAAAAGAGGAGGTCTGAGATGACAATAGCTGTTCTTTGAAACTTGCTTAAAAATGATCCATGCACTGTGCTATTGCATGCTAGGAAACTATAGGGTTTGGGTTTTCCTTCTTGGTAGGCAAGAGTTAATTAAGTTAAATTTGACTAGTCTGACCTTGGCAGCTGCAGTCTTCAGGAGTACTTGGGGCAGAAGAAGGTGAGGCCTGAATTAGTCTGTAGCTGTCAGGAAGCACCTGGCTACACAGAAACCTGGAACACTTAAAAAAACAGAAAAGGTTATTAACACCAGTTTGAGTTGCATGACTGTAGAACCATCTGTAAGTATCTCCATGCTACAAAAGGCAAGTGACTTAACTAATCGTGTCACAGCTAATCAGATCATTCTCTTGTGCTTGATGTGTTCAGACAAGGCTGTGACCAAGTCTGGTTAGCGAGATTCTGGGTGTTAAAAGTGTAACATGAACTTTATATGCATCATCTGAATTTGTCCCAGGTCTTACAAGCCTGTTTGCCCTTCACAAATGAGCAGAACTTGGGGCAAGTATGAACATTTCCAGAAAGGTACTTTGGCTAGGCAGTGTCTCTGAAGAAGGGCAAAGAGTTGCTTACGAAGACTGGAGTACCCATTGAATACTGTTACCTGAGTTTGCAGCTGGAATTCTGTGCAGGATGTTGAAAGCTGCAGCTTTTTGCAGGAGCAAGATGTACTTGGCCTTTGTCCTGTGGGTGATAGATGCTGGATCATTTAGAAAGGAAAGCATTCTATGTAAAGGAAGAAATCTTGTATCTCTGGCACAATTTAAGAATTGTCAGTGGACTGGATGTCTAAGCCCTGAAACTAACACCTGAGGCTGTTCTACAGTTGTGTTGGTTGGAGACAGCAGTTTGAGCTTTATATGCATCATGAAACAACTTCAAAGCCTGACTCTCAGAAGTCCTTTGCAGCTCATCTTACTTCTGCTGGTGCTGCTGATGACTTTAGCCTTAGCTTGTGTCATCTTTGGTAATTTCCATTTGACACAAACTACTTTCCTGAAGTAACTCTACCTCACCAAAAAAAACCAGTGGCAACTAATATCTTTTTTGCCTGCACGAATTGAAAAGCTGTGTCTCATTTTGGGTGAAAGGATTGCTGATAATCATCAATACATAGAGTTATTTCTGTCTAGTTTGTGTCTGTGTGAATGGACAGAAAAACAGAGTCTAGGAATAGATCTAGGAAGCACAAACAGAAGCTCTGACTTGTCTTTTTCTTTTTATATCCTGCCTCCAGTTTCTTTGGAGAAGAAAAGCCCTAAGATGGCAGGCAAAGGAATCAGTGGACCAGACTCCATGTCCTGCAGTGTTCTGAACTGGGAGCAGGTCAGCCGTCTGCACGAGGTTCTCACAGAGGTGGTTCCCATCCATGGCCGGGGGAACTTCCCGACGCTGCAGATAACTCTGAAGGACATTGTCCAGACGGTTCGGAGCCGGCTGAGCGATGCGGGCATCGTGGTCCACGATGTCCGCCTGAACGGCTCTGCAGCTGGTCACGTCCTGGTCAAGGATAATGGGCTGGGATGCAAAGACCTGGATCTCATTTTTCAAGTTTCTCTTCCAAGTGAGGCAGAGTTTCAGTTAGTCCGAGATGTGGTCTTGCGATCCCTCTTGAATTTCCTGCCGGAAGGAGTGAGTAAGCTGAAAATCAGTCCCGTGACACTGAAGGAAGCCTACATCCAGAAGCTGGTCAAAGTGTGCACAGAGACTGACCGCTGGAGCTTGATATCGCTTTCCAACAAGCATGGCAAAAACGTGGAGCTTAAGTTTGTGGACTGCATTCGGCGGCAGTTTGAGTTCAGCGTGGACTCGTTCCAGATCATTCTGGACTCCCTGCTCTTTTACTATAACTACTCAGAAACCCCCATGTCAGAGCACTTCCACCCAACCGTGATTGGGGAGAGCATGTATGGAGACTTTGAAGCAGCTTTTGATCACCTCCAGAACAAGCTGATAGCTACCAAAAACCCTGAGGAGATCCGAGGTGGTGGGCTGCTGAAGTACAGCAACCTCTTACTACGAGACTTCAGGCCCATGGATAAGGACGAGATCAAGACGCTGGAGCGCTACATGTGCTCCCGGTTCTTCATAGACTTCCCAGACATCCTGGATCAGCAGCGCAAGCTGGAGACCTACCTCCAGAACCACTTCTCCAAAGAAGAGAGGAGCAAGTACGACTACCTCATGATTCTGCGCCGGGTGGTGAATGAGAGCACCGTCTGCCTCATGGGGCACGAGCGGAGGCAGACTCTCAATTTGATTTCTCTGCTGGCACTCAAGGTGCTGGCAGAACAGAATGTCATCCCTAATGCCACTAATGTGACCTGTTACTACCAGCCAGCACCTTATGTCAGCGATGCAAACTTCAGCAACTACTACCTGGCAAGTGCCCCTGTGCTGTACAGCCAGTCCTACCCCACCTGGTTGCCTTGCAATTGATCGCTCCCCTCGAGTGCTCCTGGCTGGAGACTGCTGAGAGCCAAGAGTGTAAATATAGACAAGTAATAAGTGTCAGTTGGATGTTCTCTAATGGAAACATGGCTGTATCAGACTGTCCATTTCCTGGTGTGCAGTGGGATTATGCAGCCAGGTGACTGCTATGAATCTTTAAGAGTATCTCTACAAATGCCAAAAAGCCTTATTACCTCTTCATGGGGAGAAGAGAACCATCAGCCAGATGTTAAGAGGAACAGTTAAGAAACTTTGTACTAGCTCTGGAAGTGGCTGTTAACATGGGATCTAAGTGGAGTATTCAGTAAACTGGGTTGGTTAATTGACTGTAAAATGCCTTAAGCAGAAGCTGCTCCTGGAGTAGCAGCAAAACTCTGCTTTCTATTTCCTAACCTCATTACTCTTCCTCAGTCCAAGTTCTGGCCAAATTTCTCTTGAACTAATTGTGCCAAGACTGGGCTCATGTCATGCTTGGGTCACTTTCACTGTGTGTCTGTGTGAGCTGGTAGCAGTATGGATACTGTCTGTCTTGTAGAGGACGTAAATGTTGTTTCCTGTAGTGCCTATGGCTATGTGGTCCTGCATTGAGTTCAAGATTAATTTCTTGGAAGTTGAAAATAGTTTAGTAATTCTATTCATAAAGCATAAGCTGGTTAAATTTTTCTTGACTACAAAAACTTGGAAGGTGGCATTTCTAAAAACACATTAAAACATAATCTAAAAATTGGTAGTGTAAAAAGTCCTTGGAATGAGGAATTGAGGCTTTAAATAGAATTGGAGCCACAGTTTGAACAGTTAACCTGGAAAAATATTCTTGAGTCCAGCAGGAAGCTAAAGCTTTTCTGACTATCTTTCAAAACAATTTTGGCACATTTGGAAAGTAGCACAGCTCTTACTTTGGGGTTTGACCAGATTTTCTTCCTCACAGGTCTGCAGCAAAACCAACAAAAACCCTAAACAAAAATCCCAGGTCACTATAAGTTGCAGGATTACGTGCACTCCTGTCACAGCATGAATTCTGAAAGTGACTCCTAAAATGAATTTCTCATTGTATGACTTCAGGCTGGTCCTGGAGGTTTGCCTTTCTGTCACCACTGAGCTTACTGGGTTATCACTATCACCTGGTCACTGCATGAGCAATTCAAGTGGTTAGGGTGAAATTCTTCCTTTTTACTGCTCTTAACCCTCACTTGAAGAGGTGTACAAACCCTGAGCAGAGCTCTCCACAGAAGTTCTATGTGTTGAAAGTCTGGGCGTGAGTTCAGAATAGTCTCCAGAAGCGTATGCGCTCCCTTGGAGGTACAGAGGGCTGAACTTGCTGCTTTGACACTCCTGGGCTTTATAAGGAAGGTTAAAAATTCCTCAGTTATTTATGTAGTGGTGTTATTAACAGGATGATTTTCACCGAATTACAATAGTAAAATACATATAGCAATGATCTTGAGTTTCTTTTGTTTAATCAGAGATGTAGACCAGAAAGGCAAATCTTAGAGCTATTTATAATGTGCTGGTGCAATGGTGAAGAATGCTTGTTCACTGAATCTTTTTTGTTACTTCTATAACTATTTATTACTGTTTCTGCAAGCTTGTAAGACCAAAGTGCCTGATCCAACAAATGATTAAGGCTTAGAAGGTAGAGCAGAAAGCAGATGGAACACCGATGTTTGGTTGCCATTCAAGGTGGAAAACAGCAGCAGTGCTGTACTTGAATGATGGTAAAAATGGCCTGCTTCTCATAAGACCAAGAAGTTCTTTCCACTTTTCATAACTACTTCATAAAGACTGTCTCAACAGAGCAGTGAGGCTACCTCTCTGTTCAGACTTCATTTAGCTTAGGAAGGCAGGGAGGGATGCAATCGACCAAGTGGACTGTATGTAGCTAAGCAGGCTTTAGCCTCATTTCCTGAACACTTTTGATAGCAACTTCAGTAGCAAAAAGACAAATAATTTGGTGGATTATATTGTATATTTTTTTCATTAAAGGCTTCCTGATTAGTCAGCCAAAGTAGCCAAACTTGAAAGCAAACCCAGCCTTTTTCATAAACTGTGGCTTGGACTTGGTGTGGTTTGCAGACAAGACATCTGTCATCCAAGACTTTGACTTTTTAAAAACTAACATGATGCCAGTGTTGTCATGTGTGTTAAACTTAGTGCAAGCTTACTGCTGGAATGCAATCCTAGGCAAGAATAACTCCTGCATGGAAAGCAATACTTGGCCTAGTATAGAGTGTCGCTATAAAGAAGACTTAAGAGTTTGTAATTGCTGTCCTCTCTTGCATAGATGTTTTTGAAGCCAGCCTATGCTATGGCCATTGCTGAGGTGAACAGGTGCCTGGAGGGGCTCAGACTCAGGTATCTGCCTTCTCTGTGATGTCATGGCTGATCTTTAGGAACTGTTTTTATGCATTGGCTCTCATGGAAGAAGTGGTGAGATGCCTGGGAGGAGTCCTCACAAGCTGGAAACACAGACTTGTTTTATTAGTCTTTAATGCCTTGGCTGCTGGACATCAGGCCAGGTGCATCTCCTGGAAAAGGAAATGCTAGAGAATGAAAAAAGGCTGAATTGGATTCCTAGTGAGATAGAGCTATGGAGAAGTTAAGTAGTTCCTGCCATAACTATTGTGCTTTTGCTGATGTAACTTGATGCTGAGGCCTCTGAGGAAGCTCCACATTGAATTGCTGCTCTCTGAACAGCTGAGTGCCTGGGTCTGAGCTTTGCAGGACTCTTGTGTTCCCTGTCTGGTTGTTAGGATGCTCTGGCATGTGGGAAATACAGATGCTTTGTAACCTGGCTCTTAGATGCTAAACCCTCGAATGGTTAAATTGTATCCTGAAGCTGCACACTCCCTGCTGCATTGACCCTGGAGTACCAGGGATTGCTGGGGCACTGCTCATCCCATTGTCTTCCAAATAATCCAGGCTTGGCAGGAAAAGCTGGTGTATTTGGTAGCTTTTCATCACTGTGCTGCAAGTGCTACCCCTTTCTGTTCTGGGTGGTGCTGGCAGCTTGATGGTGCAGGTGGCAGTGGCTCAATTTGCTGTGGGTTAGCTGGTTTGAGTCCAGGTTTATGGTGACCCCTGTTGCAGGGGGTAATTTGAGAATGAGCACTAGGTAAAAGTGATGACCCTGGGCCAGGTCTAGGATGCCTGCTTGGTTCAGTCACCGCTCAGCACTAATGATGCCTCTGCTGTAATAAATCTCTTCTAACCTCTTGTGTGTCATGTGGAGCTTAGAGAGAGACTACTGTGCTTCAGACTGTTACCTGATACATTCCCTCTGGGCAGTGGCATTAAAACAAAGCTGCAGTAACACTCAGTGCATCATTCCTCAGGATCAAGCTTCTACTAACTAGGCTGTGGTGTAAAATAGCTGTTTTCTTCATGTAGCTGGTAAGCACTGCTGGACAAAGCCAGTCTGAGGTTAAGCACCTGTTGACAACATTTATTGCCAAGTTCCCCTTGACTTGCAGTCTATTGTTGTGACTTCCTCACTGTAAGATAGACTTTTTTAATTGATAGAGATGCTACCAAAGAGACCTGGTAGAAGACTGTGTTTTAGCCACTTTGGTAAAATCCCTGTGCTGATCCATGGTCACTGTGACAAATTGTAAGCTAAAGCATAGTTTGTGCTTACTCTGCTAAAGATTTAATTATTGCTGTGTTTGTCCTCAGCTCAGTCAGTCAATCACTAAGTTGGGGGTTTAAGACTACTGCTTGCTTCTGAACAACATTTTTCAAAAGATCCTCATGCTTTCACTTAATCACCTCCTCTACAAAGCAGTAGGTAGTATTTAAATCTAGTCCAAATACATAAAGCTTTTTATTGAAACTTAAAGATCCATATTTTGGACTTGAGTTCTGGGGTTAAGCATTTGGTATGTGCCTAGGCTTTGTGGGTTCCAATTCCTAGAATAACCACTGATGTTAGTAGTGACCTCTCCTTATCACTATATGAGTAGTTGGGGAAAGGCCTCTCAGAAAATAACCTGGACAAATTGCCTTAATCCTAAACTGTCAGTGTACTGATGGTACTTGTTTCCCATTCCTCACTCAACTCAGTCAGGATTCTGTAGTTGTTAGGCACAGGAATGAGCAGTAAGTTGACCACAGCCACCAGCAGCTTGGTCTAATTTGGGCTTTGGGAGAGCCAAATGAATAATAAAACTTCTAGCCCTCACACCTAAGTCTTGCCCAATTGTTTCTTGCATGCAGTTAAGTGTATTTCATGAATGTTCTTTATTTTCATTGAAGCTAGGTATAGAATGGGATGTTGGTCTGTAGTAGAAACTTTGGGGGGAATGGTTGGAGGACTCTGGTTTTTCTCACTTACATGTCTGGATTGGGCTTGTCTCTCTGAATAAAACTGCACTTTCCATTGAAATTTAGAGGGCCTTTTTTCCTATGTTTCTTATTATTTTTTACCGTTAAAAGAAGTCAGCTCTTGGAAAACCTGTCTCATCTCTTTGGAAGAAGTGAGTTGGTTGGTTTTGTTGGTTGTGTTTTTTTTTGTTTGTTTTTTTTGTTTTATTTTGTTTTTGGTTTTTTGTTTGTTTTCTTTTTTTTCTTTCTCCCCATCCCTCTTTTAGCTGGAAGAACAGGGTACTAGAAATATTTGGATTTGTGATGAGCCCAAATGTGAGATTGGTCACAGTAACTTTGTCTACTGTTCTGCACTGTGGTGTTCACTTGTCATCCTTGGAAATTGGGGTTTGGACCTTAATGATGCTGAAATTCTTGTGCAAATAAAAGTATGCTAAACAACCCTTGCCTCAAGCTATTTTTGAATCTAAATAATGCTGACAAAGTATCTGTAGAGCTTATTGACCAGTGGGTGTGCAGGTGCACTCATGAGGTGAGTAACAGCGTGGGGTACACAGTAATGCTTGTTTTAGATGTTATTCAATGTACATGTTTTATATCTGCCTCAACTTATTGAAGATTAGTCAGTTAAGTGAGACATGATTAATCTTTCACTTTCATTACAGAGACAGCTTCTAGGGAACCATTTTTTCCCTGTCTGACCATCATCTGATCTCAACTTTAAGACATGGTGAAACACAGACCCAGACCTGTTAGGTAGGGTCTGGTCTGAGCTGGAGCCTGCCAGTCTGTTCTGTGATGCACTCCACTTTATGGAGCAGCACTCTGCTACTGCACACTTCAACTCATGACCGAAGGGGGTGAGAAACAAAGTCAGCAATTGTTTTTCAGGTTATTTACAGATTGAAAGCCTTTGCTTTCACGCTGTCCTAAACACTGATGCTACTATTAACCAAAGGTCAGTGGGAGTTGTGCAGGTCAAAGCTAAGTACAAGCTAGGGCTGTGTGGTAGTCCTGCTGCTCTTGCTCTAGAATAAAGAATAAATGCTCTTAAAAAGTGTGCTTGCTTCCAATCCCCTCCAGAGCTCAGTCAAACTCCAGCCTCAGTTAAGTATTGCTGGAGAAATTCCAGTCTCCAGGACCCTGTAACATGTGCAGTGGAAAGGTCTGTGGAATTTAGAGGTGGTGTGATCCCATGGAAGCAATCATGAACCTTATGTAGTCCCTTTTTCCAGATCTAGTTGCTTCCCTATGAAATTAAATAGAGAACTAATAAAGCAGCTGGGCAACACAAACCATCTGCTATCACCAAAAGCTCTCTTACCTTAACTCCTACTTGTCACACCGCAAAAGCTTTGGAGTTATTTTGGGTACCACCCTTATGTTTCTAGAAAACCAAGCTCAGCTTTGCAGGGTCAGATAGTGAAATAACAAAATAGCTGTGCTTAGGCAAGTGCTGCCAGAGTACTCTCTATGTTCCATATAGAGCTTATATAATGGTAAACATTCAGAGGTACTAAAGAAAGATGGTTTTGCTCTATTGCAGTTGTATTGTTAGTGAAAATAAGTATCCTGTTCTGGTGTATCTGCTAGAACTCTGCCTTCTCTGTGCTGTGCAAGATGAGCTCAGTCTTGTCATGGGCTGTGAGGCATTAGACACATGGTATTCTGTATTATTGTTATTATGCTGTCGGGTGTACTTATTCTGTCCTTCCTTCTGTGATATAATACTTAATATTTTTGAAAGCAGAGTGTTCAGAGTGCCCTTACAGAGGCAGAGTAGTTGGTCCTATGAGAGAGAGGAAAAAAAAATCTGTGCATTCCTGCTTATTTAATATTACTTATTACATATTAGTGTATTTAATTTATCAATACATTAAATACCTGCAGTTGCTATTTTCAGCAATAAAAACCCTCTTATTTATTCAGCACATACCACTTGAATATGGGTATAAAACATGGCAGTTGTGTTTTGCTGCAGTAGCAGTGCTGTGCTCTGTTCTGCTTCATCTCAACGAGTTCCACATCCTTTAGGCAGGACTGCCCAGCCAAGGGACTATTCAGCCTGCCAAACCTTAGTGATTTTCCTCCTAGGAAAGGGTTGAGTCATCATGCTGGAAAAAAAGTGAGTCTTGACAAAAACTGTGTGCAAAGCAGCTCCTAGAGCCCAAGCTGGTAGTTTGTGTATAGGATCAAGGAATCCTATACATTTGTTAGTGTTATCCCATTGACCCTTGGCTAAGTGGTTTAATTAACCAGCAGGAATGAGTTGCCTAGGCTGTGCTGCAAAATGCTGGGCTGTTTCTGTCACTGGTAAGTAGATTAGAGGACAATCCATATCACCCCACTGCTTGGGGAATGGAGTAGTGCAAACTCTGGGAGAAGCCTGGCCAACGCAGAGGAGTGGCTGGTCTAGTCTGTGTCAATAACCTTTTGTCACTGAAAAACCTCTGTAGAAACTCCTGCATACTTCAGGAGACTCCCAAGGCTTGATTGCATCTCAAGCCAAGGGAAAATTGTCCTCCCTTGCAAGAGAAGGGTTGAAGTGTGAGAATTCTAATTTAGTCACTGCCCCCATGCAGCAAGGCAAATCTGAGAGTGCCAGATATGTGGAATGTGAATTACAGTCCCACAGACTGCCCCCTTTGTGGGTGCCCTTGCTTCAGAACTGACTGTCCACCTGCAACAGTTCCCTTCCCCACCCCCTCTCTACTGCTTATCTGAGAAACTTACTCTGAAAGCTGTATCTGTTCCTCCCTGGAAATTAGCTTGCCCTAAAGATAGTGGCAATGCGTTCTGTACTGGGAGAACCTGTTCTAATATTTGACTGTGGTCATTACTGAGAATTTCAATTGCATTTTCACACTGGGCTTTGGACTTCATCTTCGGCCTGTGGATTGCTGCATCCTTATCAACAACGCTGAGAAGTCCCAGAGTCTCCTGCTATCCACTAACATCTTCAGTTCTTGGATGAACTGCAGAAAGGGGGCATTTTTTGTTGTATACATTTGATTCAGAAGCTGGAAACATTTTCTTCTGTAACTTCTTTGTTCCTGTTTCTTGTGACCCAGCACCAGCTGTTAGCCCAGTGCTCTACATACTCCCAAAAAATGGTGCTCAGATTTTGAGCATCAAGTTCTTGATGTTTGTGTCCACAAACTCTGCCTGCCATTGTTACCATGGCACGCCAAGTGCTTGTGCAGAGTCAGTTATCCACAGTGATTTCAAATTCCATCTGCTGCTTTCTGAGGCAGCCTCCACCATCTGCTATCAGCAACATCTGTGCTCCTGGTTTCCAGATGTGGTATTTTGCACTTGAGTATATTAGAAAAACATTCTGTCTGTATTCTGTGGGCAAATACTCACAAGGTGGATGGACAGAGTAACTCCATTGTTTTTCTACCATGCTGTCTTCAGTGTTGCATAGTTCTCACAGTTTTGCATGGTTCTTGCATACTGAAGGGTATGTGACGTGGTTGTGGGCACTTTGAAACCTGCAGGTGGCTTAAAACCAGTGTCAGCACAAAGTCCACAGAGGTACTGGATGCAGGTTATTTTGGGAGTTTTTATTTGCTCTGCAAATACAGAGCAGAGACAGCAAAGAAACCTTATATTCTGTCAGTGCTTAACAGCAGCTCCTCAATCCTTTCCTCTGCACCCCTACATTTAAAACTCTGCAGGTAAAAATGTCCTTGGGGCTTACTGTCTAATTACTGATTTTATTTGCTGTTAATAAGGAACAGCTGAGTAGTCTAAGGGTCTTTGGTTTGGCACAACTGAAGTGGAGAGCTCCATGTTTCTGCTCTTGCCATCACGCCTGTAACTCATCACAGTCAGCTGCCTGTCTTGCTGCTCCTGTGGGGCTCCTCAAATGTTGCACAGACCTAATTTAAATTTAAATCAGCCAGGACTCATGTAAATCTCTAGACTCCTGTGAGTTCCCTTCCACTTTGTCCTCCTGGGCAGCTTTTCTTAAGGCTGGGACAAAGGAAGTTATTCTGGGGATGAGAGCCTGCTATAGGCAGAGTCCAAATTCCCTGTGACAGCAGTGGGAGTGTGTGCAGCGCTGTGAGGGATTTGCTGACAGCCTGGCAGACCTGAGTGCCACGGGCTCCTGTGCTACAGCTGTCCTGCTGCCCAGCTCTACTGGACTGTGTTTCCCCAGCCCTGTTTGATCAGTGGGAGCAACATGTGCAGATGGAGCTCAGCCTCCGGCATCAAATTCATGGAGTTACTCCAGAGAAATGCTGCTCACGGGAAAAATACCCCCAGCATCTGTTTTGGAGCAGAGGAAAATTTGAATGTGGAGTAATATTCCAGCTAAAGATGTGCATGCCTCCAATTGGTGGTTAGCCTCCCTCCTTGCAGCACTTCTCTGGCAGAAGAAGGATTCCTATTTAATACTGTTTCCCAGACCATGGGCCCTGAAGAGAGGAAAAAGCACATTTTGGTAACAGAGGGACCTGCCAGCAGGGCCAGGAGTGGATATTTTGGAAGCCCTGCCTGTTGATGGAGTAGGAAGGGAAAGGGAGGCTGCATGGTGTTGGGGCATTTCAGAAATCAAATAGAAGGCTTCAGGTTTTTAAAAAACCCACACAGATGGCCCAGGAAAGTCACAGAGAGATGTTTCATCTTCTTGCAAGCAGGTCTGACTTCAAAGTGCAGCAGCATACCAGAAGAACTTGCAGTGGGGCTGTGTTATGCCCATGCTTAGGATGCTCTACAAGTAGAATTTGTAACTTTTGCAACAGTCAATTGCAATATGAATTGTGGCTAATGTGCTCTACTGTTATCAGGTGCTACATGTGGCTCTCCTCAGTACTTAGACTGTGAACTGTGGCCTTCAGAATGCTCAGCCAGATTTTTGTTGACTAGTTAAATTAAATAAAAGATTTCTGTATGGCTATGATTACAACTACAGTTACGAGTTTCAGTTGACCAGGACTTGAATTTTTGTTTTAATTGAAATACTCGGTGAGAACATCTAGTTTCAAATAAATTTAAAAAAAAAAGGAAATTTCTTTCATGAATAAGAGTTCATTTACTAGCAATGTGATACTTGACAAAAGTGCCTTACTGTAAAACTGCCTGTGAAATTATGACTTTTAATTCCAAAACAATAGGTTTTGCTTTGAAGGTGCTTGCTGCCTGATTGCTGGTTTTACTTACTGCTAATAAGGAGTACATGAATACTGAAAGGGTCTCTAGTTCACTTCAGGCATCATTTGACTGATTTGCAGCATCATAATACCAGATCATCATCAGAGAGTTTATGTCCACTGCAGCCAAAAGGTCCAGATCCAAGACCTCATTGAAAAGTACTGTTGCAGTGCACTACAGTGGTCTAGACTTGAATAAGAGAAAAACTGCAGAAAAAAACAATTTAAGCCTGTTTTGGTTTTGGGGTTCTTTTTGTTTGTTTGGTTTTGGTTTTGTTAATGTTTTTTTTGATGATGACTGTTCTTCAGGCTGTTGCAGGCATGCTTGATAGATTGCAAGCCATGCTTTATGTGTGAGAGGGACCATCCATCTCAGAGGAGGAGGTTCATTTCTATACATATTGCAGTGTAATACATGACAAACAGGCTGCAGTGTCATAGCACTGGCTCCTGGCACTGCTTGAACCAGTCTGACAGCCTAAGTGGCTGAATTTTACATCCATTGAAATGACACTACTACTTTTAAAAATTGTATCAGAGGGCTGAGAAACTGCAGAAAGGTGTTTAAGGTTCTTGTGGCCAGAGCTGTCTGAAAGGCAGCGGTGCCCACTGTGCCTCTGGAGGAGAGGATTTCTGTGCATGGGTCATTTTAGAGAGGGCCTGGGGTGCTGCTGAGCACCGAGCAGCAGCACAGGGCCCTTCAGTGCCTGCCACAGTCACTGCACAATGATGTGAATAAGTGTCCATTAAACCTTACCTCCAAATGCTGTGAGTTAAGTGGCAAGTTAAACCTTGCCCCCAAATTTAATCAGGCTCCATAGAAACCTAACATACTTTTTTAATTTTTCCAGTGGTTTAATTTCCTTTTTATTTCCGTAGCAATGGATTCTTGAGAATCCAGACATGCCAGAGTGCTGGCAGTTTACCTAGACTTCAACCAAGCTTTATTCTCACAATATTGAGCGAGCAGAGAACACAAATACTGAGTAAACAAGGTGTAACTGATCTATAAATGTTGTAAACAAATATTTAAAGAGTGGGTTTTAATGTACGGAGGACTCTTGTTACTTACTTTATTTTTTTGTTATACACTAATTATATCTTTAAAGAGCTAAAATCTTACTTTCATTAAATAGTTGCCATTTTCATTTTTCTTCAGGTAGGTGCTGGTTGTAGCCTGGTTCCCATATATCACCTGGAGATTCCTGTAACAGGTGATAAGAACAGCAAAATGTTGGTATGACTGTTGTTCAGGCTAATGTTTTACCTCCTATGCTCCAAAGGGAAGGTAATTAAAAAAAAAAGAAAAATCTCATTAAATATTCCACAGACTCACAGCAATATTTTTCTTTCACAAAAGAGTATTTATATAAATTCTTTTATTTAAAAAGATGCATTGAAGCAAGCCAAGGGGTTTATTTTGGCTGAGGGTTCCTGACATACAGCCACCCAAAATAAGCTGCTTATGCATTTCACAGAGTGCTGTGTCCTGTGCCCGGGGTTACTGTGAGTTGAGGCAGCCCCTGGTGTCAGTGCCTGGCTGCAAAACCTGTCTGGGGCTTTTCTGCTCCTTGCCACTTTGGCTTCGGGTTATCTGGGACCTCAGCTCAGCCTCTGGTTAACCTTTACAGCATTGCTTCTTATCCCAAACTGCTAGAAATATGGCAAAAATACCAGGAATTTTCTTTCAAGCCCAGTGGAGACATATCACCCTTTCTGGTGGCTCTGTGATAGCAGCGTGGGTCTGTTCTTGCAGGCTGCTGTGTTCTTGCAGGCTGCTGTGTTTCTGGCAGGCTGCTGTGTTTCTTGCAGGCTGCCCTGTCCTTGCAGGCTGCTGTGTTTCTTGCAGGCTGCTCTGTCCTTGCAGGCTGCTCTGTTCCTGCAGGCTGCTGTGTTTCTTGCAGGCTGCTCTGTCCTTGCAGGCTGCCCTGTTCTTGCAGGCTGCCGGAGCCCTCTCTGCTCCGTGTCAAGCTGTGTGTCAGTGACTCTTCCAGCCGAAGTCTTCAGGGGTCAGGGTGGAGTCGTCTCCTGCAGGGATAAGGAGTCTTTGAGTCTCCTGTCTTGCCTTCTCACGTGAAGCTGAGTGACCCACTTGTCTTGGCTTTTGTTTATCTCCATGCCTGAATGTGGCGGGAAGTGCTGCTGCCACACAGGAGCAGAGGTTCAGGGGAAGAGTCTGACTCAGAGGCCAGAGATTTATCACAGGACAATTCACATCTTTAAAGCACATCCAGTCCATGCTCTTAAACATTTTTCTCCAGTTATCTTTGGTTGGGCAGTCACTGTCAACCCCTCAAACTTCAAGGACTCTCCCTCATTTCTAAATGGAAATAACTCCAAACCATTTAGGAGCCAGAATTAGAAAACCAGTTGGTATTGGGTCTGTGCTGGTGACCACACACCTGAGACTGGTTCAGCCAGGGGGCATGCAGGGGTCTGGAAGCTGGTTCTGGAGTATCCAGATAAGAACTTTTAGGATATGAAACAGAGTATTCCTGCCAGTGGTTTGGTATATTGTGATGTGTCTCTAAAAGCCTTATATCTCAACAGGAGGAAATTCTGAGGAAGATGGACAAGAAAAAAGTTTGTAGAGAAAAAATATATTTTCAAACAGGAAAAGTTCTTTAGGAGGACTATATTAGACAGACAAAGAGCTGTATATGCAAGAGAGATGGCAGCCTCAGCTAAAAGCCACCATAATGAGCTCAGTGAGATTGGAAGACGTTGACACCCCTGAGCTGGTAGGGGGTGGAAAAAGGCATACTTCAAACTAATTTTCCAGTGTTAAATTCCACTTCAGATTTTTAGGTGGTTTATTTTAGTTTGTTTTTGTTTTTTGGGGGTGGGGGTTTTTTTTGTGTTTTTTGTTTGTTTGGGGGTTTTCGGGGTTATTTTGGTTTTTTTTTTTGTTTGTTTGTTTGGTTGTTTTTTTTTTTTTGGTTTTTTTTTTTGTTGTTGTTCTTTTCTTTCCCTTCTTGTTGGCTGGTTGGGTTTTCTCGCCGTCAGGCAGCTTTCCCCGAGCAGCCGGCAGTCCCTGCAGCCCGGGGGTGCCCCGCGGAGCGCTCAGCACCGCGGACAGCGCCCGGAGCCGCCCGTCTGGGAGGCGCACTCGTGTGCGCGCGTAGGACGTTTGGGTGTTGCACACATCCTTTAATTAAGAGGGCTAATTAACTCTTTTAAGAGCTCTCTCATTTGGTGGAGGAATTTCCAAAAACTGAGGCGGAGGCGCTGCGGGCGTGGCTATGCAGCAAGGAGATGGGGAGGGATGTTCTGTGTGATCCCGGTCTGAATGGAAGGCTCTAGAGGGAGAGCCTGTTTTCCACGGGCTGTTCCCACCAGCCTCTCTCTTCAGCTCCGGATGAAGCCTCATGCCCAGACTTCTCAGGGCTTTTCTTGTACCTGTCACCTGCCCAAATACTGTGCATCCAACTACTCGATGATCCTTGTGGCTTCGCAACAACTTGGGATATTCTGTGACACTCACAGCTATGGCACACGTGTAGCATTTCCATTGCCACAAATGGTTAATCCAATTTATTTAATCCTTTCACTCTGAGAGTCTCATAAGGACCTATTCATTTGCCTTTCAGAACGAGAGGAGAAAGTATTTTAACCCTAGTTTTATTTCACAGAGACCTGAAAAGAGAAGGAAAGGGAAAAAAATGGAAATCATCACACAGGAAAGTCCCTTTTTCTTTCAGATCTTGCTATTCTGTGTCCATTCAGAGTCACCTCTACACTTCCCATGAAGCAGTTTTTCTTGCAGCCTGGGCTCACAAGAGTTTCTTTGCTTCATCCTCAAAAAAACCACAGACAAGCAGTCTCCAGGCAAATCCTCTTCAGTAGGCAGCTGCACAGAAGAGATAACTTGGGTCTAGGACTATAATAGAGCAAAAGTGAGAAGAGCTTTCCCACCTCAGCTCCCACCTTGCACTCAGTGGACGCTGATCAAAACCCATGAGGGACTTGTTTCCAGCCAGCTGAGACCCCTCAAAAGGCAGAGCTTACCTGGATGTTGGTTTTGAACTGCAGATTCCCCCTTCTTCTTCTTCTGTGTTACAGTGTGAGCTCCCCACCTTGTTTCAGACTGTTTGCTCTGGGGCCTGAGGCCACATCATGAATCTTGCAGCACAGTTGGAGCAGTATTTTCATTTGTGACTTCTAAACCCCTCGACATGGGGTAGAAAATAAATGGGTAGGCCATGCTGTATGGGCTCCTCTGTAGATGTTTGCATGGAAGAGTGCGATACCAGTGTGTGAAAGAAAATACCAGGAGGAGAGTGTGTAACTAAGGACAGGGAGGTCATGACTGGATCAGCCTGAGCAGGGAAATGCCAGTGGAAGAAAGGAGCTGGAATACACAGGTGACTTTTCTGGGTGCGCCTGTGAAAGCTCTGGCTGGGGGATGTGCCCTGCTGTGCCCCCAGTCACAGAGTGCTCAGCTGCCTCCTCCAGTGCAGCCCCTCTGGCTGGGGAGAAGAAGGGTGAAGAGTTTTGGGGGTTGGCTTGGAAGCCTGAGTTGTTTTGAGTCGTTTTTGACTCCCAGGAGAATGAAAGGTCCCTTCAACAGTAGAAGGAGATGGAGAGGAAAAACTGCCATGGGATGGGATTGAAGGGAAGAGGGGTCATGCTGTGGAACAGTGTGAGCCAGGCTGGCAGCTCTCACAGAGTGGAAGAATCATTTTCCTCACCCTCAGGAATAAAAAGGTGCTGCTGATGGTGGGCAACTGGGAGATCAGGACCCCACCCACCCAGGATGGCCTGGAGCTTAGCAACCATCCTTTGTTCTCACTCCTCTCCCACAGACCCCAACCCTCACAGCCCCTGCTTGCCCCCCTCTCCACTTGCCCCCTGCTAGCCTTCCTTTGCCATCCCTCTGCAGGGCTGCTCTGCAGCTGTGCTCCTTTCATCCCCATCTTCTCCCTCTTTAAAGGCAGACCCCATGTCCATGGCAGGTCTCCTTGCTTTTCCAGAGGACAAGGGCCAGTACCCACCATCTCTGGGCACCACTTGCCATGGGGGCTCAAGTTCCAGGCCTCCAGCCAGCCTGGGCTTTCAGCAGCTCCTCTCTGGTTTCCCATGTGCTCTGGGATGCTGGGGATGCAGAATGCCTGGGGACAGCATTTCCAAACCCCCAGGAAGCATTTCCACCCTCCCCAGGAGCCCGTGTCCTTGCGGTGCAGCGGGAGCCCCAGGCAGCTGTGAGCGCTCCTTGGCAGCCGGAGGGTGGCACATTGTGTACACAAGAGTGTGTGAACTCAGTCAAACTTCACAAACACGGATAAGAACAGAGCTAGGACGTAATCAGTGCTCAAATATAGCAACTCAAGGTCTCCTGGGAGTGACACAAGCAAAACAGAGAGGCAGAGCAGGTGTCAGAGCTCCTGTGGCTTTCACTTCCCCTTACCTTGGCTTCTCAGCAGTGAGGCTGGTGCTGGCCCCAGGGCCAAATTTAGACTTCAGGCAGCAAACCAGCCTGTCACAGGCAGCCTTGTTGCTGTGCAGGGCAGGAGTCTTACTGTGCCCTGTGTGGTGACATGTCCAGAACCGTGCAGGTCCCTCACCTCTGGCAGATTCCCCACCTCCTCCCCATCTCCATTGCTGCCTCTGCAAAAACAGCCAAGTGTGGTCCCAGCTGGCAGATTGGAGCAGCCCTATAGCTGGCTCAGGAACCAAGAGCTGGGGCTGTAGCCCCTTCTTGGCCTCTCTGACAGCTCTGGGCACAGCTTCCACGTGGGGGAAAGATTGGGCTGGTGAGGCATGACATGGGCCAGGGTGGCTCCAGTCTCTCTGAGTCCCTGGGAGGTGTTATGGGGAAGGTTGCCACTGCCCAGCAGTGTGTGCTTCTTCACCTCTCCCTGGGGAGAAAGCCTACACTATGGCAAAGTGGAGAAATTAATCCCCTCCCAGGTGGGGTTTGGCTTTCTGAGCTAACATGGGGCTAACAGGGGGTTATGCTTGTGTTTCCCACTGATAAATTGTTGCTCCTCTGAGCCCCAGGCACCTGCTGGAAGAGATGGGCTCGTGCTCCTGGGCTGTCCCAGACATGGCTCTGCATGAGGAGAGCCACCTGTAGCTCTCTGTAGGCTCGGGCATGGCTCGGGATGAGTTACCCATGTGCCAGACATGGCCTGAGAAAATGGAAAGGGAAAACCCAGGGCCAGGCTTGGAGCTCTCCTAGGGCTGGATCTTGACAAAAGCTGGCTTGTGCACAAGTAGGGCCACCAGAAGATCAGCAGTCTCAGGAGAAGACCCTTTCTGTTGAAGAATTGCACGTGTTTGGTTTCCTGCTGTCCCAGCGGCAGTGTGGGCTGCGGGTCCTGTGGCCATTGTGGCCATCCTGCTGCCCTGGAGGAGAGGCCAGGTTTCCTGGGGAGTTGGAGCCACAAGGGCAAAACGTTTGGAAACAGGAGCCTCCTGGTCACAGTCAAGCCAGGACACCTGGGGGCTGTCAGCATCCTGGGAAGCACATCCCTCTCCTGGCATCCATCAGCTGGGCTGGCTGCTTGACCCCGGGGGCAGGTGCAGCAGGGCTTGTGGCTGGAAACAGCTGCTCTCTCGACAGCCTTTTCTGACTCAAAACAGCAGCTTTGTGAGAGGAGACAGCAGCTAAAATGGGACGAGGTTGGAGGGCCAGGTGCAGCATGAAAGATTTCACAGTGTCCCAGGTGCTGATAGTGATAGCAAAAGGAGAGATAAGCCTGCTGTATCCTCCTGCCCATGCACTTGGACTTCCAGCCAAGCACCTAAAGCAGGTTTTTCCTGGGTGTGTGAGTGAGTGGACCCTGGGACCCCTTTCTGCAAGATGCTTTGGTCCCCATATTCCTCCTCTTCTCCCCTCATGCCAGTGGACAGCATGGCAACTTCCTCTCTGCCCCTGAGAAAAGGAATTTTCCCCCCTGCTTTCCTGCACTCCTACACCCCTCAGAAACTCTCCTGCTCTGCTTTTGTGCTCTGGCCTGAGCACCAGCAGGTAGGGGTGGGTAGGTGGAGGCCATGGCCAGCATGGAGCCCATGGCAGAGGACTCTGCTCCAGCTCCATCCATCCCTCTAAGTGTGGTGACCTGCAGGGTTTGACACAGACAATTGATGCACACCAGGCAGCCTGGCTGAGCTGGGTGAGGGTCTCTGAGCAGAGCTGCTGTATGGTGCCTTCAAACCCCCCAGCTCCTGGGGAAGCTGGGGGTTGACTTGCAAGCCAAATGCCACACACCAACAAAATCCTGTGTGTGCTGCTGTTCCCTGGCCCAGCCCAGTGATGGACCAGGATCCCAGCACCAGCTGAGCACCTGCCACTGAATGTTGTCCTGCAGTGAGGTGTGTGGCTCATGCACCACGTGCTCCATGCACAGCCCTTCAGTGCTGTTTCCCAGTCCTGTGAGTGCCCAGTGCCCCCCGCAGCATGAGCTGCTTGTGTTCATCCCCATCCCATCCTGGGGAGCCTGGGGCTGCTGGGTGTCAGGGTGGGGATGTGCCCATCCACCCTGGAGGAGCAATGTGTAGGTGAACCTGCTTAGGAAGGTTCTGAGCTGTTCACAGAGCATCTCAGTAACTGATCTGAAAAGTCAGTGTGTGGTCCCCAGAGGTGCTTGCTCCTTTGGGAATGTGGAATAGCCCAATGTGTGATCCTATCAAAAGGTCCCCGTGATGCCAGGAGGGTTTGTAGTCCCATGTCTGAGTGACAGAGCACAAGGGATGGAATGAATAACTTGTTCCTTGGCCAACACCTGTGTTTTCCAACAGAAAAGGACTCTTTGAAGGGAAATCAGAGCTTTTCATGGCGTTGGCAGCTGTGGATGGCAGACATGGTGCATCTGATGGAGTTCACGGTGCTGGCTGAGCCTCTTGACTGCTTTGTCCCATCTTGGGTGCCAGTATCCTGGTGTTCCTGGCTGGACCAGCACTTGAGACCCCAGGAGCTGCCTCTCAGCTTTGCAGAAGAGCCAGCACTGATGCTGAGGAGCAGCTCAGTTGCTCTCTGAGAGCTCTGCAGTGCAAAATTCCTGAGAGCCAGTGATCCCTGCGAGGCAGCAGCACGCTGGAGACACGACAGCGAGGTCAGACTAAACATCAGCTCTGTGCCAGGTTGTTGACATCTTGCCCTGGAGGAAAAGATCCTGCAAAGGCCTTGAGGAAGCAGTGAGGTGAGGCTCCATGCCAGGATGGGATCCTTGCCCCAGCCCTTCTGGAGAGGCCCTGGGTGGGAGCTTCCAGCTGCTTGCAGCACTGTTCCAGTGGGCATCCCCAGGCTTGTGGGACTTGGGCATTTATCCCAGAAAGGGGAAAAATCCCTAAGGTTGTGCTGCAGCTCCAGAGCCACATCATGTTTTGGGGTGCTGCAGAAGCTGTGTCCCAAGGAGGCAGTGATGGCTCTAACCCCTCTCCTGGGCTGGCATCCCAAGCTGTACCTGCCCTTCTCAGGATGGGCTCCTGTGGCAGGGCCTGCTGGGGCAGGTGCTGCTGACCCTGACATTTAGGGCCATCAGTTAAAGTGGGCCAAAAATAATGAAGAATGGGGTTTACTGAGCTGCTGTTTGGTGTTCCCAGGCAGGAAGGGGTTAGTCCAGTTGTGAAAGCACAGGACACTCTGTGGTGTCAAAAAGAAACTGTGTGTTGTGCCTTCCCAGAAGTGTCCCTCCTGCCACACTCACTGCCAGCCTCAACCCAAATCATCTTTAGCTTCACTAATCTCAGGCACTGCCCTGGACACCTGAGAAAATATTCCTGTCCATTTCTATTCCTTTGCCTGGTTTCCATGGCAGAACTTCTCCCCTTTCACCACAGCAGGCAGGACCTTCCAGTCTTCACTCCTCCAACAAGTCCATATGGCCTGGCACTAGCAAGGAAGGTTCTAATATCTCTTTTAATAATCTTTAAGCTAAATACCACAAGGCAGAATGGATAGAAAGAAAAAAAAAATACCTACAAGCCTATAGCCATACACTGTGTCTGCAGATTGCCTTAGAAAGAACCTTGTTAAAAACCTCCAAAAGTCCAAATCAGTTTTTTTGTGGTTTTTTTTTTTTTAAATTTTTTTTTTTATTTTTTAAGACACTTTTTGGCTGACTCAGCTGACCATTCTGTTGAGTTTGTGAGATGATGGCATTTGCTCTGCAGCAGGTGTTCCAGGCTGCAGTCAGTGGGTTTATGAATTTTCTAAATGCATCTTTGCTTATCCTTTATTTTTTGCCTTTGGAGATTTGCCAGGCAGGGGTTTAAGCCCTATGGTTCTACAGTTCTGTAAGCTGGTGGGCAAGATTTTGGAAGTCAGCACAAATTGCTGGCGTAAATTGGCCCATTTCATTCTGCCTCCAACTTGAAAACATTTTTTCTCTTGGAAAAGTGGCATTAAACCAGAAAAGAGAGTTGAAGTTCTAGCCCATCGTGTGAGAGGAAGGAGGATGGACAATTGCCGTGTTTGGGGGATGGTTTTGGCTGTTTGTTTCTTTTAAAGCAGATACAAATACCTGCAACTTTGACAGACTTGAGATTTTTTAAAAATTTTATTCTATTTAGGAAATTAGATCTTGATTGTTCTCTTTTTCCTGGAAGACTTTTGACACAATTCAAGCAAAGGGAAAAAAACAAGAACAACCAAGACGCTCAAAAATATTTTAGTCAAACAATTCAAAACATCTATGTTTTATGTTAGTTCCTTTTAGCAGCTGTTTGTCTCCAGATGTCTGGCAAATGGTGACAAGAAGCACTTTAAGTGAAAATTCAGGGAGTGGTCACTGCTTCAGCCAGCAATGGACAAGGTCTCCATCTCTGTTTGTTT
This sequence comes from Camarhynchus parvulus, assembly GCF_901933205.1. NCBI lineage: Eukaryota > Metazoa > Chordata > Aves > Passeriformes > Thraupidae > Camarhynchus > Camarhynchus parvulus. The sequence goes on along the minus strand of NC_044571.1, from coordinate 89,714,409 downwards.
TACCTGATCTTCCTGTGGGAAACAGGAGTGAGACAGGAGACCTTGGGGTAAGCAGGCTGTGCAAGGAGAACTCAATTCAGGATTAAACAACAAATATGTATTTAAAAATCTCTATTTAAGAAAATATCCCAAACCCAAGTCCCTTTTCATCTACTGTGGAGGTTTTATATTACCAGAAAGCAAAAGATCTACAACACCTGAAACTCGGCAGAGCCACAAATTGCCTGTGACCTTTTGGAAATCACAAGAGATTGTCACCCCTTGACTCTGTCTGTGCTAGCAATATTACAAAGGGCTGACTCTCTCCAGAGGAAGAGCCCTTTTTCTACCTGAGGAGGACACTTCAGCTTAGCTGACATGGATTGTTTCCTGGGAGGGATTGAAATTTTCTTTGGAAAACTTTGTGCTGGTTGGATCAGTGGCTTTGCCCAGCTGAGGACCTTTTGCAAAACATGAATGGAACTTTAGTTGTTAAAACTTTGTGGGAAAAAGGGAGACAGCTGCATTGCTGCTCTTGGTCTTGGAAAAAAGAGGCAATTGCAATTGTGTGCAGCTGGGCTCAGGGCTGCCCCTATAATTTTATTTAGAAATTAGTTTTCCTGGATAAAAAGTTAATTACTCCTTATGTGGCTTGGAAAGTAGTAAGAGTAGGATGTATGGAAGTTAAATGGGTGTGACCTTTCAAAAAACTGTCTGCCAGCAGGAAAGCAAATGCTAAAAGAAAAACAGGTTTTAAAAAGTGAAATGTTTAAATTAAAAAAAAAAAAAAAAAAAGAAAAGGAAATCCTCATTAGTAACACAGTTTGGGCCATCCTCAAATTTTATTCTTTGGTTGAAGACAACCCTGTTCTTTCTGTCTCTTTTTCTGGGCAGTCACAAGATGCCCAGACCTGTGAGGTGCCTGGCCATGCTGTGTGTCTGTCCTAGGGCAATCAGCCTGCATGAACCAGAACTGAGCCCAGGTTAAAAACCAACAGCCTTTTGGCCTTGAGAAGCAGAGCACCTCATTCCCCTGACCCTCCCCTGCATCTTGCCAAAGGGACTGAGAGACTTTTGTGAGCTGTGCAGGCTCCCTGTTGCATTGCCTGATCCTTGGGAGAGCGGCTCCAACACTGCCCCATCCTCCCTGCCGGTCCTCCCCATGTGAGGCTACTCGACTGTGCATATGAAAATAACTTGGATGTCCCAGTTTATTATTCCTCCTGAGCAGATGAGAGGGTTGGAGGCCGATCAGAGCAGAGGAGTCTCCTGGTGAGTTCATTCTTCAAAAGCTCGTGACGGCTGCTTCTCGTTAGGACTTGCTCTGGTGCCAGGAGAAAAGAAGAATTCTCTCTGGATTCATGTGCACGTCCCTTTACTGCTGTCCTGGAGTGGCTGCAGCTGCTCTGCTCTTGGGGTTTTTCAGACACAGCAAACTCTGTGCTGTTTGGGCTGCAGGGGATGCTGGCAGCTGGAGACGGAGGGCTGGGAGCAGTGTGAGCTCCCAGCTGTGCAGAGCAGCCAGGGCCATGCACTGACCTCCCCAGCAGCACTGAGGTGCAGGCACACAGCTCCAGTCACAGGTGGAGCAATTGGAGCATCCAGGGGCCTCCTGGCTTTGCTCTTCCTCATCCCAAAAACCTCAGCTGAAAGCCCCTCAAGAAGTGTCTGGAGTCAGCGTGTTTGATTCAACGTTGATGGTTTAAAACTGCAGTGAGCTGTGCTGTGGGCTGGGGGCACACAGGAACTGCTCACTGCCCCTGCCACCCTTGCTGGCTGCTCCAGGGCTGTGGTGAATTCCCTCAGGCTGGCTGAGGAGCATTGCCAGGCCAGCCTAAGGAAGCAGCCCTGCATCAGAGAACCTTGCTGCTGGCTGCAGTGTGTTTTCCACAGATGTAAGGACTATTTCTGGTTGTACGATTGCTGCCACTCTGAATCAATAAAATAACTTATATGCATCAGCAAACAGTGACAGGCCTTTCCAAACCAGATGCTGAAAAGGTGTTGCATTTTGAGCCCCTTGGAAAAGGGCCACTGGAAGATGGGGCAGGAGGGAGCAGTGGGTTTTGCAGGGGGGCAGCCCCAACATCTATTTTTAGTAACTCACTTTGAGAGTTCATTGCTGATTGTGAATTATTTCTGTGCTGTGGCTTCTGTAATGACTGTGCAACCACTTTTGCTGGCTAATGGTAGCAGTGATGATCACAATGCACAGAGTGAGACATCTAAATGTGATGCAGCAGAAGAGAATTTGCCTAACTGCACCAGTGGCTCTAAAAATGTCTAAAAGGGCATCTTTATTTATGGCCACTCCATCTGCAAAAACTCCACCTGCTCCAGCACTTTCTTTGGGTCTCAATATGCTCTGGTGGACAAAGCACCCAACCCACAGCCCTGGGCCCTGCTGTCCTGAGCTGGCACCTCAGCAGGTCCCACTGGTGGCTGCTGCTGCACCAGCCAGGCTGCAGAACATTTCTGCATCTTCTTCTTCATGGTTGTCTGTTCTTGGGGTTTAACATTTTATTATTATTATTATTTTCTAAATTCTTGGATGAGCCCCTCAAAAATGTTTTGGTGTATGGCTGTAACAGAGTCCAGTTCAAAGAGATGCTCAAGCGCAAACAAAGGCACCACAACAGGACATGGAGCATTTCCCTTCAACATAACTACTTCATTGGGATCTGCCAAAAGAAGCTATCCTAGCACCACCATAAAATATGTTTGCATTTTTTAGATGCTCTTGTCTGGTCTCATGAAGAGCAGCTCTTCTGCTTAGTGCTCTCTCTTTGATGGCTCTGGCCTTAGAAAAATTCTTGTTCAGTGTTATCATTCAGACCATGATGTTGACCATTAGTTGGTCTCTGCTCAGTACCCTCTTACCAAGTTCAGCTTTCCTACCGACAGTGTGTGCAAGCTCCTTCATGTGTTTTCGTAACAAATCAGAGAGGCTCACATTACTGAAATGTACTGTTCAGCACCTTTGGAAGAACCCTCTGAAGTCCACTGGGACCAGAAGAGGGGGATTGCTCCTGGCCTGCAATGCAGAGCACTGTCAGGGGGAGTTTCAGCTATGTCCAGCAGTTTTCTCTCAGTTTTCCCCTCGCTGGCAAGGGATGGACCCAAGGGTTGGGTGGGCTGGATTGATGAGGCTTTACCTGCTGACAGGTTCAAGTGACCTCAGGATCTGCTCTTTCTTTCTCCACTCTTCTGTGCTCACCTGAGCACTCTCTCATCCACTCTCTTTTGGGATCTTCCATTACTAGCTCACCTCTGGGGTCTTGCAGCTTGCTGAGGAGGTGGCCAAAAACTTTTAGGAGCTCCTGAATCTGCATAGGATGTATACTCCTCTGAGGGCAGTTGCATTATGCTTCACTCATTATTGCTGCTGGCTGCTACTGCAGAGAACAGGTTCCAAGTGCTGTGGGTTCACCTGCCCCAAACTTCACACTTTGCATCCCATGAAGAGGGTGCCAATGGACAAATGAGCCGGGAGAACCAGCAGAGATGATGAACCCCAGGCAGGCCTTTCCCTTACTGCCACTATTAATCCAGTCAAGGGGCCATTTTCCACCTTCCCTGTTCTTCTGGAGATGTTCATTAGTGTTAGTCTTCAATATGCAAAGCCACCTTTGAAATGTCCTGTCTGGGCAGACAGGGTAACATCTTGTTGCAAATAAGTAAACCTGTTCAGATGATGTAAAAACAGCTTTTCCAGCCAAACCATTAGCAATTGCTAAGTGTGTCCAAGCTGTGATGGCAGCCAGATGCTGCTATTAAACCTCTAAACCTTTAAACCACAGCGAGCTCCTTGCTGCACAAATGTTCTGGTGAGAATGAGAATCAGGGTTTGCAAACATCTCTTTCACTGAAGCAAGCACGCTGAACTAATGGAAGACACTGGGCCTGTTCTGTGGGACAAACACCTGCTCCCAGGGCAGGACACACGTACCAGTGTTTCTGTCTGCTCCTGTGCAGCATTGCTTTATGGTAGGCACCAGTTTGTTAAGAGTGTCATGCTAGAAACCAAACCTACAAATGAGACTCAATTGTGAATGCTCCTGTTGATAAAGCAGCTCTACAGCCACATTTGGAACTTGCTCTGCAGCCCTCTCATCAAGCAGAAGGCCAGGTTACAGCCCAGCTGCACTGAGCACACAGTGCCCATGTGCCAGGCCAGGACTGCAGCTTGGACGGCAGCTCAGGTTTGTGGCAATCATGGAGACCCTCTCACCCAAAGCACTCCTCAGTCATAGCCAGAATCCTCTTTCCTGAAGGTACCAGGTACGAGGGAGATTTTTGGGAAAATATGGACAACCCAGGACCTCTATTGCTCTGTGACAGGCCACACAGTTGATCCCAGCAGAGATGTTGAGTACACCACTCCAGGGCTTCATTAAAACGTTAACAATGAAATAATTTTTCTTATCAACTACTTAAAATTGTTTTTGCTTTCTGAAAAATAACAGCATGCAACAAGAACAAATCATCAGGCTGAGACTTTCCTCTGTTTATCATTCATGTCAGTTCTCAGTGAGTTATAGGACCTTCCTAATGGACTGAGATTAAGCCCACCACATTTGTCCACAGCTTCCTTAGTGGATGGATCTGAAACTCACATGTGCAGGCAGCAAATGAGCTGGGGGTACCCGGCAGAGATGTGTCAGGACCACACTGACTGACACAGTGCAGAACTGGTTCTAGTCCAGGAACAGTCTATCCTGAGCATTTCTGCAGGACTTGGCTCAGGGTGCTCTTACATTACTGTGTACCTAGATACAAAGCCACATCCTGCTCCCAAAACCAGTTCCTCTCGGAAGCATCGGTATTAGAGGACACTGAACTGTTTTTGACACTTTCCACAGCACAAGGGTGGGAATTTAACAATCTTCCTTGCTACTTGCCTCAAAAACAGGAGAGGAATAAACTGTGGTAGATGGGAGGAATGAAGGAGAAGAGGCTCTGGTACCTATATCTTGGCTGGAGCAAGGACCTCTCACAACAGCTTGGTGAAAGTTTTGAGCACGCAGTAACATTCTGAGTTTTGCTGCTCTTGTGCTAACCACACTGTAATGGAAAGCAGTCCTGCCACATCTGGATGAGGAATCTGGTTTTCAAGGGAAGCACAGCTGAGAAAGGCTTCAAACAGGATCTGATGGACCGATTAAAAACAGATGCTGTGCTGGCAGACCGGCTGCTGTGGATCATCTGATACAATCCCCTTCCCCTCGTTTCTGTACATAATGTCCTTCCAAGCAAAGCCACCTCCTCCACAGCTATGTCTAAATTGCATTAGGAATCTTGGCATTTTTTCAGGTATACATATTGAGGATAGTTTTGCCATTTAAAATATTTCAGGGGGACTGTAGAATCAAGCAGTAGACTGCTTATCAGAAATCCACCTGGTACTCAAAGAGGCAGAGGCCATGCTGCAGAGGGCTCAGGGCTGCAGCATTTTAATCCCTGCAGTCCTTAACCTTTACACAGCACTCTCCCCTCTTCTCCTGGAGAAGGGAGCTGTATCAGCTCTGGAACCAGAGAGGAACACCCTCTCCACCACCTCACACACTGCTTTAATTTTAAGCACATGAGCAAACAAGGCTCTGTATCTCATACAGAGGCATGAACCATTTTTCTTTCATTTAACTTTGGAAGGAAACAGCACCTTGCAGCAGGTTTGCTTGCCTCTACCTGCTCCAGTATGGCTCAGGGCTGCTTTAGCTCATCCACATCCTCACCCTGGCCTAGCACAGAGACTGGACACTGCATGTTGCCAGTCTCTGTACTCAGTTGTTCATCCCTCTCATTTGGGGATTATTACTTTCCTGGGGAGACTGAAGATAATCCAGTAGGCCAGTTGCTGTAGGAGTACTGGCTATGTATTGGTGTTAGTCCTCTCTGCACTGGAGTATCACAAATTGAATTGTTCCAGGTAGTTTTCTTCTTTCCCTCTTTCCCAAATACAGCTGAAACAATTCCCTTACTCTCCCAAGACTGCACTTGCTAACAGAAGTCACTGGGATCGGTTCCTATTTAGCCAGAATCAACATAGTCAGGAATTCCTGTATTACCCTTAGAGGTGCAAACAAGTTTCAGACCAGGACTAGCTGGTTGCTTGGTCACAAATGTAACAGGAGATTCATCCCAGAGAGGCCATGGAAAGGGGATAACTCCTTTTGCTCTTGTTTTTCACTTTGACAGGGGAGAAGGGCTGGTATCAGCTTGCTGAATAGCAGAACCATCTAAATTGATTTCACATGGAGTGTCTGCTCTCAGCAGCAGGATGCTAATCCTGTGCAGCCCTGCAGCCACAGGAGTGCTCAGGGACAGACTGGGGACAAGGCCTCCTTCACTGCAAAGCTGAGGCAACAGAGGCAGCTGCAGAAGGAAAAATGGGTTCAGGCAACCACTGGGGAAGAGATGTCCAGGAAACTCAGCAGCTCTGTTTTCATCCTCAGGGTTTTGTGAGCAGGAGAGCACAGGAAAAAAGAACAGCTCAGGTTGAAGTGTACATGGCAAACAAGGCACAAGAACAGGCTGTCCAGAGAAGCTGTGGATGCCCCATCCCTGGAACTGTTCAAGGCCAGGTTGGATGGGGTTTTGAACAACCTGGTCTAGTGAAAGGTGTCCTTGCTCATGGCAGGGGAGATGAAACTAGATGATCTTTTAGGTCATTTCCAACCCAAACTGTTCTGTGACTATAAATTCACTCTGGCTCAAAGGCCTGTAGACATTCTGACTTCAACCACAAGTTCTTGCCACTCCCAACAGCACCCAGCTGAGAAACCAGCACAACACTCAACAAGAGCAGCAGCCACCAGGTAATTTATCTGTCACTGCCTTGGCAAATGCTACAAGCTCAGCCTGGGCAAATGAGAACAGGTAAACCCAGACACAGAGTCACCTATGCATGGTCAGACTTAATGGCAGTGCCACTGAGAGAACACAGGATCTGTCAGAACAGGGTGGCCAAGGAGAGCCTGAGCACCACAGCTCAGTTTTGCTGACACTCTACCACTGTAACACCCTGGGCCATACTGAGGTGAATAATGACCCTCATAATTACACTGATACACTTCTCTAAGGAGACTCCCCTTTTTGAGCCTGCAGATGGTGTAAGATGGCTTTAAGCAAGACAATAAACCCTTCATCAGAACTTTTAATGGTGCAGTGGGTAGGGATGATAAAATGCACAGACTGCCCCTCTGGCCACCTCCCAGAGGAAAGCATTGTGTCCACCCTTAACTAGGGCAGGCCAGTGTCTATCACTGCCTAGAACAAATGCAGCTCAGCTGGTTTAATGCAATTTTTTGCATCTTAGAATTAAGCAATGAAACATTTTAATAGCAGTGAATATCCTGAGCATTTCAATGATTTGGGTCTTTTCACTGTCACATTACTTTTTCAAATGCCTCCATTAAAAAACATAAAACTGGTAAATTGTCACAGCTCCAGACTCACTGGAAAATGCAGGATCTCTGCAGCACAATGCAGGTCTGTCTTAGCACTGAGATTTGCAAGACTTGGGTAAAAAAATAAGATTTAAAGCAAAGTCTTATAAGGCAAAAATATACACAATAAGATGCACAATGCCAAAATCTCCTTTCTGCTCTGCAAGTGCTCTGGAGGCACATTCACACTTCACTGAGCCAAATAATTTCTGAAAATGACTGCACGTTTGGAAAACGTGCAGACTGAGTCCTAACAAGAACTGTTTAGGTTTTTATGACTCTGAGCCATCTGTGAGCTAAAGGGACAGAAACCATCTAAAAACTGTCAAGCTGAGAGTTTGGTTTCCACAATAAGCTCTGAATCACCTTTAATCTGCCCATTAAGTGCTCGCAGGCAATTCTGCAGCAGCCCCACTGGAAAAGCCAGGGGTGTGAAAAACAGCAGATGGTTCACGGGGGTGGAAAGCTGCACAAATCGTTAGAGAAGCATGGAAAATTCAGTGCTGGCTATAAAAGTCACTGGGCAAGGGCAGCTGTGAACAGCCAGGTGAAAAGGGGCGGGAGGGACACGTGGTGGCTGCTCCGTACAGACTGCTGCTGTTTCCTTGTCCAAAGCCACCAGGAAGGTGCTGAATCAATCCCATGTGAACAGACCAGAAGGTGCAGTGCTCCCCAGTATTAGCACTAAGGGAGTTTTCCATTGCGCTGGAGTTTCCAGGTTTTAGCAGCACCTTGGATGTGATTATGGAATCACTTAAGGACCCTGAGGGACACTTAGAAAGCAAACCCACTTGCTTTTTTATGTTGTATATACACAACTGTTACAGCCCAGGCAAGTGATTACTGTAATCTGTGACTGACATAGCAGCAGAGATCCCAATATGTGAGAATACGTGCAGGCCAAACACAACACTGAGCCAGGAGGCAAAGGTGGGAAAGAAAGGGAACTCAGTATGGCCTGTCTTAGACCACGCTCCAAACTCTCTGACTGCAAACAGAAATCATGACATGCAATTAGATGACCAAGAGAGAATTTTTCCCTGCTTATCCCATCAGTTCACAGTATCTTTAAACAAGACAGGGGTATAATTTCCAACCAGCTCAACAGGCATGAATAGCCACCTTCTAGGATATCTCACAATGACTTCTGCTAATGCTTAAATAAGGTATTGCAGAGTGGAAAACAAGGAAAACTGAATTTTGGTAAACAGAGAGTAGCAGATACAAGTTGGGGCATGAAAGCAGCTAGAATCAAATAATGATACTATCATTTTCATATTCAGTAGTGTTGTGACATTCTTCCTACCAAGGATTTCGTTCTTCTGCTCTTGGGTCTGCCATCCCTGATTATGTTTTACAAGGCAGCCTTCTCCCTCCTCTTTTAGCTTTCCACGGGCAGCCCAGAAACACTTTTTACCTCCAGTTCCTCAAGTAACCTGTGGCTATGCTCTCTGGCATTTATCATGTCTGTCAAAAATCAGTGAGTGTCAGTGTAACAGGAAATCAGAGGGACACTGATATCTCCAAGAAACAATCTCTGCCACCAGAGGCTGGGGTTGGAGCCACCATTTCCCCCTCTCCTCCAAGCCCAGTTTAGGTAGATGGCATCCACTTATACCAACATATCTGGCCATGGCAAAGGAGAACATAAATGAGTACAGTTAGAGAAAAGAAACCACAAATGCTTTTCAATTTTATTCTTACTGGGAGGGTAGTGGCATCCTGACATGGTCCTTCACATCATCCAATGAAAACTGACAGGGACTTTTTCAAGGCTCCTAGCAGTTTATGGGACTAAATCCTGGAGTAATGTTGGCTTGGCTGTAGTGCTCTGTCAGCCTGCAGACATGGCATTCCCAATTCCAGAAAGTTTTGCTGGGTCAAGACTAAAGTAATCAGTACTAACACAAAGGGAAAGTAATCAGATGTGAAACACAGACCATATGATGAGTGATGTGTCAGGCTGGTACTACACAATACTTGTACAGACCAGTCAGAAATGGGTATTACAAACAGAGTTGGAAAATAGTAATAGTTAAAAATATGATCAAGTGCTTTTGATGGATTTCCCAGAAAAGAGAAAGTCTCTTCAGAAAAATAATGTAACAGCTTCAAAAAACAATGATAACAGCAGCAATAACAACAAAACAAACAAACAAACAAATGCATCTAGTGATCTCTAAATGAGCTTTTCCATTGGATAAATATATCTGAAATAGTCGTACAGTTCACAGTGGCATAAAGTTCTCTGATTGCTTGAGTGCTTGAAAATATCTCATCAGTAAAAAAATACCAGAGCTGGGGGAGGAAAACCCTCTCTCTGAATTCTGTACATGGGTAAATGCACAAGTTTTGGCAGGCATCAGGTCATTGGATCCATGGGGAACTGGCAGCATCGCAGGACTGCAGATCACAAGTCAGGGGATGGAGGATAAGAGGAATAGTAAGGCCCATTTTCCTGCAAGGAGAACAGAACAAGCAGTTGAACAGAAGTCTTCTCCAATACACCTTGGTGCAGTGACAGTGCCACAGAGGCAGAAATAATTAGGTGTTAGGCTTTGTTTTCCATGGGTACAGTGAGTGCCACCACTCACCCAGGAGAGGACTGTGCTGCTGAACAAGCAAACACAGGCCTTGCTTTTGCCTGTGTTTTAAGCATAAGCAGAAAGTGCAAGTTAAACTTTTGCCATTAAGCCAAAGCAGTGACACCAGGAAGCCACGGATGTTGGCACAGCCAGTGACTCAGACAAAGCTACTAATGCAGACACACAGCTCTGGCTACTCCTTTGGAGTTACACCACATAGTCTTTGGAAGGATTTTGCCAATGCAAGCCATATTCATGCCACCATTTGGTTAGACCTGAGGTGCAGAAGGGAAGAGGGTCCTATACAAAGGACCCTCTACTGTTCTATTCTGTTCTAAACCTTTCTACTGTTCCATTTTTCCCTGCTGTTTTTGGTTTTTTTTCCCTCCTTTTCCTGCATGCTTGTTAGTATGTGGGGCAGGGAAGATGAAACACAGCTACCATTTCTTTTTCCAGTTAATATAAGGTGTACAGCAGCTAACACAAATTTTATCTTGTCCACAGGCTGTTAAGTGTGTTATGCTACAGTTCTTGGCTGAAGAAGGGTAGGCTGCCTTTTATGCACATAGGAGACTGCTCTAATGGGAAAGCAGCCCTCCTTCTTAGCCAAGCCCTCTGCTTGGGCTGATGCAGACAAAAAATTCAGAGAATCATTACTCACAGAACAACACAGACTCTCCAGGAACCTTCCCTCCTCCTTCTCCCCATTCTTAAGGTATGGAAGTCAGTGTCCTTAAAGCACTTGCAGAGCAAATGGGAGCAGCACAAGAGGGCAGAGTTCCATGGTGGCCACAGGCAGTCACTTACCCTGGCGTCGTACTCAAGCACGAAAGGGGGAAGATCAATCTGTTCTGGGGGTATGGCTGTGAACAACTGCTGAAGGCTTTCCACATAGTGGAGTTTGTCCTTTAGCCCTGAGACTGTAAAGGTTGTGAAAAACCATGCTGAGACCTGAAAATAAAACCCCACAAAAACCAATTAACAAGGTGCTGCTTCAAAACCTTCAAGTTCAATGTAATACTCCACAGTGAAACAGGCTGGAGTTGAACTTGAAACACTAAAATCATTGCCATAACACAACAAGGTCAGGAAATATGCACCACCAAATGCTGGCAAGCAGTGTCTTGAGAGCTTCAAGCTGGTGTTTTCTGACTCTACATTCACTCCTCCCCAAATGCCAGCTTAAGGTGCCTTTCTCCAGTCCTAGAGTGACAGCAATTCTGCTATTTTTCCTCAAAACCCATCAGTATAGTGGCATGTTTTCACTCCAAGCTTAGCCAGTTCAGAAAATTACCTACTTGACTCTGTCAGAAGCATTTTCAGCCCTTTACATTCAAGTCTTTACTTGAAAGAAAGGCCAATTAGAGCAAGAGAAAGGGAGACTTTTGGCTTTTCCAAAATTCTACTGAAATCTCCCTCCTGCTTTGGGTTGTCTGAGTAAGCTTTTCTTTTACCACATTTTTTATCAAAGCCTTATTAACTCTACAAGAATAAGCCTATCAACTTATTCTACAAGATTTTGCTTTAAATATTCACACCTCTGTCTGTTTTGGGTACAAACAGAATAGGGAATTTTTGTTTTTGAAGACCAGTAAGACAGCAATCTAATCCTGTTTATATTGACTGCACAAGCTTTACCTTTTCAATCCACCTTCTCCAAAACTAAGTACTGTATTACTTATTGTTTATTCCTTTTCTATTCTTTTCCTGGCAGACTGAAGGAAAAGAAAAAAACCTGTTCTACAGGTCACAAATGCTCATAGTAGGGATCAGTCACATGGTCCTGAGCAACCAGTTCTTGCTGACTCTTCTTCAGCCAGAGGTCAGAGCAGATGACCTCCAGAGTCCTTTACAAGCTTGACCATTCTGTCATTCTGATTGATAATTTTGCTTTGACTGCAGGAAGTTAATAAAAATAGAAACAACACTGCAAGAAAAGCCTTGAGGAAAGCAAAAGTTTAAAATAAACTCTAAGATTAAGTCAATAAAAATGATCTGTCTGAATACAACATTAAAGAGAAAGTAAATTCCTAAAAACTGTCCTGGAATTACTGTGCTGCCTCCTCAAAACAGCTTATTTTAATGAGAAAAGAACAATGAAAAAGAGAAAAGGAGGTAAAGAACACGACACAACAACTGGAATAAATTAATTACTTTAAGGGGAAAATTAGAGATTTATGTTAGCAGAAAGCAGGGAGACAGATTTTACTGGCATCCATTATTCATTATGTTGTTCTAACAAGGCCTCTTATGAGTGAGTCTAAGTGACAGTTTAATGAGTGAAAAATACCTTCTCAATCTTGCACCAAAGCAGCATGGATTTCAAGGTGTGTTATGAATGACACTCATTAAACATAATTCCTATGGATGTTTAATATATAAAATCCTAATAGGAGATATTTTTGCAGCCATCACAAAAACTGCTGTTGGGAAAAGTATTTTTTCTTTTTCCCCTCCTTCCTCTCACTATACAAGCCACTGCAGCTTGGCATTACCCAGGAGCACAGAGAGAAGAGAGAGGGGCAGAAATGTTTTTGGAGAATTTTTCTATTACCTCTATTCTTGATAATCACAGGTTATAGAAACAGTAATACAAGAGCAGCTATTTTCTTACTGGTAACAGGACATGGAATTTTAAATTAAATTAAACTGTTAATGCACTGAAAGTAGAGGAAGTTTTACCAGAGCAGCCAAAGAAAGTTAAAAATCAAGACATCTGCTGAAGTTTCCCTTCATTTTTCTTGTCCTGATATTTTGAATCTAAATAAAAGGCTGTCAAAATCACTCAGCCAAGCTATAAACCTACAGTTAAATGTATGAGATGTATCCCACAAGAAAAAGCAACACAGATTTGCTGTGTCTCTAATCTCATAATTTGGGCATACCTCAAAGAGAAATTTAGTAAAATCTGGGAAATTTTATTCCAATTAGAACGACCTTGTGTAGAGAAAACCTAAGTTATTTGCAGCAATCTTTCCACTGGCAGCTGATCTCAAGAAACTGCTTTTAGGACCATTACACAAAAACAAACCAAAAAATGTTCATGATAAATACAAAGAGTGTGATGATTATGAGTATCTAATTTGAGTCTTTGAGTATGTTTCAGCTGTGAAACATTCTTGATTCACAGCCAATTAATGAAAACAGAATTACTCTGGGTGAGACTGTTTCAGGTCCAGCCATTTATAGTTCGGTTCAGAATGCAAGCTCTGAAAAAGATTTTTTGGAGAGCTCTCAAAAGAGGGGAGCTGAGAGGATTCACATAAAAATGCCTCCAAAAACCCTTTTTTTATCTATCAGCAGCTTTATCAAAACCAAGCAGGAGGAACTTTGCATGCATGAGTACAAAGGAACTTGTGATGGCACCTCATTGGTGCCTTGATCTGAGGCCTGGCAGCAAAGTGCTCGTGCAGCAAGAGCCACTCCAACCTGCAAAACTGCTGACATTTATCCTGTGATTTCATAACAAGCACAGCTCCATTTCACAGATCACAAGAACACTCAAAGCATGAGGAAAGGCAGGAGCACTGTACAAAAATGTGTGCACAGTGGCTCATTCTGCTTCATTTACTCTGTGCTTTAGGACAACTGCTGAACCTTCCCCCAGCATGCCAAACGTATTCTAGATAGGCCATTACCCTCAGAACCACACAGTTTACAACAGTTTCACACCTAGACACCAAACAAAGAATCATTGTTGGCACCATAAAGTACATGGACAACTGTGCTGGTTTTCTAGGGACATGACTTTCCAGAAGACATGATGAAAAGCCTTTTGATCCCTTTTAGCCCATGAATCAGCAGAAGTGACTCTAACAGATGGCAGCCAACCAGTGTGCCAGGATTCAACCCTGCTGTGAAAGGGACAATTTATACCAGACATTTAAGATCTGTGTATGAGGGTGATGTGTTTGGGAAGTCACACAGATGTATAGACCTTCCTCCTGAATTTGAGGCATGGGATATTTCCTACTACTTCTAGGAAAGGAAGCAAGCTAAGTGATCCAAATAGGAAGATGAATGTGCCAAACATTTTTGAAGAAATTTGAAGCTTTTGAGCTAGCAATCTTCCATGGGAAGAAGAGCTCTGAAAGAGCCAAAAAAAGGAGGGGAGAGAAAAATCATTCCCTCTTAGCAGCCATCTTCTTCACCATGCTTTCTGCTGCATATTCCCTATCATGTTTCATAAGCTGATGGTCCATGCAACAGTCAGAAGCAATCCTGCTTGCATTCCAGTTATAGAAAAGATTGGCAGAAAGACATTGGTACACATTCTCTTTTGCCTCCAGCTGTGCTGCCAGAATAGGATACAAACCAATACTATTTCCAGCAAGTTAGAGAACTCTGTGTCTCTCACCCTCCCTGCTTCCCACTAACCATCTGCTTTGCCTACAGATCTGTTTAGTCCCACTGCAGTTTCCAAAGGGACAGACAAGATGGCAACAGACACCAGTGAGGATGAGTTGTCATCCTCCAACAAGAAGAAAAATATTTCTCAGCTAAATAGAAAGGTATTGGAAGAGAGAAGGGGGGTGAAGTGCTGCTGAGAATCTAAAGCACTAGTATTTCCTAGCTTCAGCTTTTCCACTCAACTTTGTGACCTTAGTAAGGTTCTGTGCCAGCTCCTACATTTTTATGAGCATCAGAGCTGGAAGCTCTAATTCTAGGACACAGACCTCTGATCTGTATCCTGTGGGAGTAACCAATAACCTAACAGAAACTGGAACCTATGCTGCTGGGAAACCTCAGTCTTATCTCCATAAAAACAAGGAAGCTCCAAGTCTCATGGTGTCCCAGCTGTGCACAGGAAAAAAAAAGACTCTTTGGAAATTTAGCAGTCAAAGAAATTCTTCCTGAACATGTGCAAACAGATGTGTTTTTCCAGGCATATAATTTTCTCAAATTTGATTAATGTCAGCAAAAAGCAGAATAAACACAGAGGTTAATCTGATGTGAACATGGAGGATCAGATTTTTGTTTTAATTGGACAAACAAAAATTCTAGGAAGGGCTGCTGCTGCCACTTAGTTAATCTGAAGTACTCATACCGCTGCAGTAGGAGTAGTGGATGTGAGGTCCAGAAGGGAACCAGCTCCATCTTCTGTTGCCCAACACAGATCCCAGCCAAGGGTAATAACTTAGTGCATGACAAGTTCAGGTTTTTTGTCTCCTGATGGATTAACAAGATTTTTTCTGCACTCCATCAAAGGCATTCTTCCCATCTTTCTTTGCTGCTCTCCACTCTAACCCTGACTAAGCTCACTGCTGCCTGAGACTGCTCTCTGCCCTTCCCAGGGCAGCTCTGAAGTGACACACAGGACACACCTGGTACCTCTTGTGGTGAAAGAAAAGGTGAAACAGCCAGGAGATGAACTACACAAAAAAGAATTCCCTGAGTGTTTTGTCATGGTTTGTGACCCTGCCAGCAGGAAAAATGACAAGATGTTTCCCTTTGAAAGAGACATGATTCAAAGCTTCCACCTCTCTCTGGTAAGAGCACACAAGAACCAGGGCACAGAGAGCACGCATGGCATTGGGGTTCAGCTATCACAAAGGTTGGAAGATTGCAGCTAGACCAAAGATGGGATGAATTCCAAGTTCTGACAGTGGATCCAGAAGATACTGCCTCATTTTGGGAATCTTCTGTATGTCCCCATGTTCTTCATGCTACAGGCTTATGTGCTACTCCACCAACACGCAAGATACACTTTTCTTTTGCAAGTTTACCTTACCTTTGAACGAAATGTTGGGTGGACAAAATACAATGCCTTCAAGTTCCTCTTGTACCTGGTTTAGAGAAAGAAAAAAAAATTAAAAGTGAATTCTAACTAAAGTCATCTACACAAACTAACTGTCAAAACAGACCATTTTTCTTAAGTGCCTGTGATGTAATTTCATAAAGTTAGATCTAATGTAAGGGCAGACACCAAAAAGTAAATGTAAAGGGAAAAGAAAAATTTTTAAAAAAGCAAAATGGTTATTTTTCAGTTAAAGACATCACAGTCTTTCAAGTAGGAAGTGAAAAGAAAGTTAAGTACAAATTATGACTGCCACTGCTACCCAAACCTCTCCTCTCACAACCACCAACACATTTTAACAAGGCCAGGCTCCAAAAGCTCCAGCTCTGGATTGTGACAGACAAAACAAGCAGAGTGCCTCCCTAGCAGCTCCAGAGGGAGACTATAGAGAACAGAACTTCTGGTTAAAAAGATGGACTTGAGAAGGAGGGAAAATACCTCTTCCTTCTTCTTGGCTTTGTTAGTTATTTAGGTCTTTGTCCCAGCCAAACTCTCTCAAAACTAAATGGGAAATCAGATACAGGGAATAACAAATATCTGCATAGCACAGAGGAAGACTGGAACATGTTCTTTTCCTATTGACACTCACTTGGCATCAACAACATCATAGAGTTTCTTCAGGAAGTTTGAGTCTAGTTGATTGTAATCATTTGTGAGTGTGTGGAAGTATACCAGGACATATTCCTTCACTGCAATATGATCCATGACATGGATGAAATACAGAAGAGCCTGAGGCAGAAAGAAACAAAATTCATATTTACAAAGAACTCTCACAGTTGCACTACATCTTAATACACTTCCCCTATTTCATCTAAAAATCAGGAATCATGAGGCTGGATGGCATTGCATTTCAGCTATAAAAGCAGGGCCAACATTCCAAGTCTTCAACCTGACTGTAATAACTTGGAAGTCTTTTGTCTATCTGATCTCACAGATGGAGATACATTCTTGCTGTTTCCCTGAAAAAACTACATTTAACTCATTACGTTTCACTCTTCACATCTTGGCAGTCACAGAAGCGTGGTAACTCTCCTTCTTCTTGAGAAGAAAAAAGAGTCCATACTAGCCCTGTTTTTTCTAAAAACAGCCTCATTGGAAAGTGTCAGCCCAGTGCACACATAGCTCTGTAACGATATACATTTTCATCTGCCTACAAAAATACTTCCTAGTTAACATCTTAAGTCCTACAAATGATGATTCTAGTATTAAAGCAGAATTATCCTTATAATCAGACATCCAAAACACTCATTTGAAACCTATACACAACTAGTTTCACAGAGCCTTACCTTTTCCATGTCTATCAATGTCACAGGGATATTCCTTCCAACCACCACCATCACAGTGCGGCCACAGTTATCTACACCTACAAAAGAAAGAAAGATGTCTTAACTTCTCTCAGCCATGCCAGGTTTTGTAGCTGGGCCCTTTCAAACCAGGGAGAAAGAGCCTCAGCTCACAACTTGTGCACTGCATCTGGCTTCCAGCAGAGGAAATATGCTTAGTTACTGCTCTCACTATATCAGCACCTATTCTGATCAAAAAACCCATGTATCTGAGAAACTGAAGGACTGCAATTTTATGTCGCCTGTGTACTCCATATTTACCTAAGTATCAAATAATAACACGGTTTTTATTTTTAAAAACCCTTCACTTGCAATTCTACCACCAAAGCAAAATTCTCCCTGGAAACCAGGCTCTGAACACCAATGCACAGATTCCCAGAGCACGCCTCATGGACCTCCTGCAGCTCACAGAGCCTTGTCTAAGGCAAACAAAAGAATTGAAATTTGCAGCTACTGAGCAGAAAGTATCACACAACCTTGGTATTTACACAAAGATAGAGGTAAGCTCTGGATTTTCATGAGGCCTAAGAGATAGCCAAAGTGCTGAACAGATTCTCTCCAGAAACACAGCTATGCTTTCAGCATGACATATTGTATAGGCAAGTCCAAAGAAAATATTTTTACTTTAAGACAACATAGGTCAGTCATCAGTACCTCAAACTTACCTGTCTGGTACAACGCTTTAAGAGAAGCAATGTCAGAGAGGTCTTCAGCTCTTGCCTGACACAGCCAGCGATTATAACTAGAAAGTCAAAAACATCTGGTCAGATCTAATCCCCCTTTGGATTAGCAGTATAAGCCTGAAGAGGTATATGGGAAGGGAAGGAAAAAACAAGCTTTTTCTGACTGAGCCCTCGCTGATGTTGCTGTTTTCTGACCTATGGAGCAACTATCAAGTTTTTAAAGAAAGAAGTGTTAAAAAGTAAAATTTAGTGTCTGAGTTACACACCTAATGATCTTCACTCGGGCAATTAATACATATTAATATATATCAGCTAGTAACTGTAGAGGCATTGCATTTGGGCTGAAAAGATCTCAGAGGTTTTTCCATTTAAATATGTCAGTATTTAAAAGACAGGACAAAAAGAAAATTTCCTTTAAAAGCCTAGATGTTGAACACAACTATGCAGCAACCAGTTTCATGAACAACTTAGTGCCTCATCTGACAAAACAAGCCAACACTGAGCCTTGAGAGGTGTCCAGCATGGAATTAACTTCTAGAGAAGTGATATTGCACATTAGGGTTACCAGGGCAGGGAGGGGGAGAAAGCCTGAGACTTCTTTTATTTATCAAATGGAAGAAAAGTGTTTTGCTATCTGCACAGAGCCTCAGACAAGTGGGCAGTATCAAAAGCAGACGATCCCACTACTAAAAGTCGTGACAAAACAGTGACATCTTGTGGCAAACAGGTAAGGCAGCTGGCTGGATGCATTGGGTGTGCTAAAGGGCTCATCACAAGCTTCCCTCTTTCTCCTACTGCCCCGTCCCTTCTCCCTTCAAGCCAAAGAGGCTACTACATCAATCCAGGGTGACACCAAGTTTTACCTGTATTTGCTTGCTGGAAGATGAGGCTTTGCAGATAACAAAACCATCATTCATAAGGGTTGGTCCTAACTAACATAAACATTCACACGAACAAGCAAATTCTCACTTCCTCTGGTGCTGTTTCTGCAGTGCTGCCTCTGACAACTGTCCCTGAAGGATGAGGCGCCTCTGTTTATCAACGTCCCCCTCCATGCGGGCAAAAGCATGGGACCCAATGAAAGACAGATCTGCCTCCAGACCCTCTTCATCTGAAGCATCTGCAGTGGAAACAAAGATGGTATCAAATGTCTGGGCTGTGCACAGGACAGCAATGCTGCTGATGAATTGGTACAAGTGCCAGTGAAACAACACAGTCATTGTGCTACAGACTAACACAAAGCCCCCGAGGTACCTGATGTGGCTCTGACACCTCACCAGTACCACTGGCAGATCACAGCATGTGATTGAGGACCACTCCCTTAAAGTGCTGGTTTGCCTGGAAACTAACTGGGAAGTCCTAGTCATCAGTGCATAACGAAGGCATTACTCTCCCAAAAAAAGTTCTGGAGAGAGTGCTTCAGCTTTACAGTCATCTACTTGAGATTTACAGTCATCCTACTTCTCAAAAAGGGAAAAATTAACATGCAGAGGCACAGATGCTGCAGCTTTATTCGATTTAGAAGCTGTACTGTAGAAAGGGCCCATTTCTTGTATCAGTGACACTTCCTGAACAAATGCTGTAGTGATCTGAGTGTAGCTATTTTTATAGTATTGTTTACAACACAACTGGGTGATGAAATAGAAGAGCACAGGCTCACTTCCTGGTGACAATACCAGAATGCTCCACTGAACTGATGTCACCCAGGTATGTTGGTAAGACTTCTAGCACTGTCTCTCTGGGCAATCTGGACAGGAACTGACTTTCCCCTTTTAGCATTACATGCTATAGTAGCAATGGAACAAGAATGCAGGACTCCACTCTACAAATTCATTCTTACCTATGCAAATCCAGTAATTTCACGAATTATTAGCTAGTGGTTGAATACCTTACACTGATCAGCCACAGCAGCAAATATCAAATATTCGGCCTTATCCCAGCTGGCTATGCAAAAGCAGAAAATTGAAATTAATTCTCAGTTATCTGCTTTGGATGGTTTAAGGCTGTAAAACTTGCACATCACTGCTCAACAAGTAAGGCAGAATGTGTCTGACAATTAATATATTAAATTGTTTTGTTACACATATCTCACCTCCACCCTGACATCTAGGCAGCCTCCTCACAAACAGACTTTCACTGAACTTTGATAGCCACCTCCAAACACAGATGTCTGGGTTCCTCTAGTTATTTTATATCTTTCAGGGAGTTTCTGCTAGTTTTCACTGCCCATTTTCTAGCTGGATGCGCTGTATCCCAGCGGTATCAATACAATCAAAGACAGACCATTATTTTTCAGTTAGGGGCTGCACAAGATTCTGAAAGAACACCTTCAAACATCCTAATCACTTTGGGAAAAAACAATTACAAAGGGAATGAACCACCCACCTCTTCCACCAAGAAAGGAAAAGACAGAACAGCTCTACTGCAATTACTGCTGGGGAACACAAGAAGCCAATGAAGCAGCTTGAGAACTGGAATCACTGTAACCTGACTTAGGTGAATTGAGGTAGGAAAACATTTCTCTCCTTCTTTTTCTGTTTTTCCTACTGACTTTCCCAGAGAGACACTTATTCCAAAGTCCAGTTCCAAACTCACCATCTGGAACGCCTGGCTTTTCAGTGATCCTGATCTGCCGCTCCGGTACTACCGGCTCCCCTTCTGCATTGCCAATGTCTGCAGGGAGGTAAGGCAAGGACTGGACCTCTTCTTCCAACGATCTCGGAAAGTACAGAGGCAGCAACTTCTGGTAAGTGGCCTACAAATAAGAAAAATGCACGAAGGATCTATCACACATCCGTGCTCTTTGCTTAAACAGCACCTGCCTTGTAGTAGGGAACTTGTCAGCAGTTTGGAGACCTCCCTCAATGGTTAATTTGGGCTGTGAGCTGGGAGTACTTTATCAAGTAATCAAGTAATCTTGAAAAAGGTTAACTTTTTGGGTTTTTTTGCCACACTGGTGAATGATTTTGAGAGGACTTTGCTAAAACCTACATGAAGTCAGGTAGATTGCAGATACTTTAGCTTTGTAATGAAGTTAAAATATGCACAGACAACAGATTTGAGCAAATGTTGCTTATGTTAAAATGTACCACTACACAGATCTCCTTTAGTGATCTGCCTGGGAGAAAAGGAAAAGCACCAGCCAAACAAGAAAATCCCTCCTCACACGAAGGAAAATAGTGAAAATCTCTACAGAATGTATTACTTCATGGGTTCTCTCCAACTGATCAGCAGTTTTATGAGCCCCAATGAATTAGTTATTTTCCTTATCCATATGCCATAGAACCTGAGCACAGCGTGGGTGTTCTGCACAGGAACAAGTTTGATGTACAAGGAAAGTCAATATTCAGACTGCCTGCATCTCTCAGAACACAGATCATTAAATGTCAAGTTTGCTATTCCAACAAGCCAGCAAGCTGCATTTAGGATGTTTGTAGGTGATCTGTAGAGATGCTGAAATGGCCCTCTTCAAGCACATCTTTGTGTAAGAAGGAAATTTTGTGTGAGGAATTTCCTTTCTGGCTAACAGATAACATCCAGTACAACCGCATGCTATCATTTCCCCTACTGCTCCCTGTCCACAGCTCAGCAAGCTTAGAAGCCAGAAGCAGAAAGATTCTCAAAGTGTCCATAGTGACTGCTAAGAGCATGAACAGTTCTGGAAAAAAGGCTATGCTAAGAAGGAGGCAGAAGGATGCTGCAAGACCAAAATTCTGTGTGATCTGGAGGGGAAATCCAAATCCTGCTTAACTGCTGCAGAGAAGATCAATCATGCCCAGGAATTTTGGTGGAATGAATGCCAAGATACCTCTTCAAGCCCAGAGACAGCAAACACCACCTTCTCCAGAGTCTCTCCGTGAACCTCCAGAAACCTCCTAACTGTGCCTGCAAGGAAGCAGATTAAATGTAGTTAGCAAAACAGAAGGAGAAATCTACACACACAGCTACAAGTGAAGAATTCAGAGTGCAGAAGAGGAATACATCTCTCCTCATACTAAATAGGTCCATAGGCTGTAGGCAAGTGTGGATTAAGTGGTGATTTAACACACCAAATAGGTTGCTGGGCATATTGGAAGTTCCATCTCCACTCTCTCCTGATGCTGACTTTAAAGAGAGACAAAGATAGAGAATAAATCTCTCTAATTTTAGCTTACTAGGATTCCTTAGACTGTGAAATGTGATTCAATAGCCCTGAAAAATCAAGCCAAATTCTTACTTCAGAGTCCTGTGCAAACTGTTAAAACCAGGCATTCTTAAAACAAGGCACTGTGCCTGAAGTTATCAGCAAAGCAATATAAGCAAGCACAGCAGAAGCTGGTTCCAGGCAAGGTCAGCAACACAAAATCTCTGGGGTCAGCTGTGCCAAAAATATATAAAATTTCTATTTGTGAATCATGACAGAAAGTGTCCAAACAAATTCGTTGGTACGGAAGTATTTTATCAAGTATCACACAGACCTACAGAGACAACAGAAGACAGCAATAAAAGAAGTTCTCTATAGAGAATATTTTTTGGGAGTTCAAGAAACAGCAGAGGGGAAAAAAGGAGCTATTTTCAAATACTTCCTGTGTACTACTGTACACAAATTCCTGTGTAATTGTGTTGACCTGCGACATTACTTCACACAACAAATGCAGTTGTGCAGTTTCACCGCAAACAGTTCTGAATGCATGTGAACATGTGAAAAAGCCAAAAGAGATGGGGGAAAGTAGGAACCAGCATATAAGCAGATATACAAGAGCATATAATATTCTTGTTTGAGCATTTTTCTGTACTTTATTTTCAGCTTAGGATGTTTTCTGATTTGTGTTCAGCGATCTTCATTTTTTCTTTAATATAGCTTCCTCTCGAGCGCAAGGCAATTTGAAAAGTTTTAGCAATGCTTCTTAGTTAGAATTTCCATAAAACAAATAACAAGCATAAGAATCATTTCCTCTTGTTTGTTCTGAACTGGCATTGTTTGGTGATTCTTATTCTGGGAGACAGTGAACAGCTGATTTCTTCTCACCATTTCCATGCCACTCATGAGTTTACAGACATCTATCACACTCCCCTCAAGTCAGGTATATTCCAGTCTGAAAAGTCTCGAGCTCATTTCACTATTTCTTGCCTTTTTCTTGTTGACCTCCTCAACTTCTCTGTCTACTACATTATTTTCGAAACTTCAGCTTTAAAGGGTGAACAAAGCACTGATTGATTGCAAAACATTCTTAATTTTGTTGTGTCTTACTCAGCTTGCTGTTTTGAGCTCCTCCCAAGCTGTTGTTTTCATGGAAGTATTATTATCTGAATGTTTTGCTGCCTATAATCAGCCCATCATTTTGCATGTGAAGGCAGAAGCCTGTAGGAGTGGGTCAGTGGGGGAAGGATATCACTTTACATTTGGATGTGCTGATGACACTAAAACAGCAGATGAAATTCACTGTTGCTCTAATCTGCCTACAAGTATTCAACAGTAAGGCCCCATCTTGGCTCTTCTGAGCAAACTTTTATTACCAGCAAGCTCTCTCACCTAATGTTTAACATCTTTTCCAGGTTATAAATTAATGCATTGAAAAATGCAAGTTCCAGAACAGATTCCCATGGATGTTTACTGATGAGATCCCAGGAATCTTTACTGAGAGAAAGGATAATTTGTTTTTATCTTTCATTTTCTGATCAACCATGGAATGCCTTGCCTTTTTACAGGCTCTAATGAACCACAGACCCCCCCAAAAAAGGTTTCCCCATTTCAAGAGCAATCTGTCAGAGGTAAGTGACCTGCTGACACCCAGTTTATCCTGTTTTCCAACACACTTACGCAGTGCTATGTGGGTTGCATCCTCCAAGGGGTAGCATCTTTTCAGAGTATTAATGACACAAAATCCTACGGAGCACATTGCCTGTTCCCTGGAATCCAGAAAAAGAGAAACACATGAATAGACAGCCAGC
Source organism: Camarhynchus parvulus (assembly GCF_901933205.1). Lineage (NCBI taxonomy): Eukaryota > Metazoa > Chordata > Aves > Passeriformes > Thraupidae > Camarhynchus > Camarhynchus parvulus. The sequence continues at coordinate 89,690,643 of NC_044571.1, read as the reverse complement.
TGCAAACAGAAGTCTGTCAAGGCAGTAGGGAGCACCATTAATTTTCCTCTGGCTCTAAGCAGCAGGAATGCTCTTTCAGGTTTTTGCAGGAGGATTCTTCCCTGGCAAGATGCACACACCCTCATTAAATAGAGAAGGAGAGAACCATTAATTATTCCTCACTGGTTCCTCTGGTGCTTGTTTTCAGATTTCTCCTTCTACCTCAGTTATGTTGTTCCTACAGTTCCTCATATCCTGAATTAAGTTCTTCCCTCAAACTCCCTGCAATCCTTGCTCAAAATACTTTTGATCCTGTTTAGGACCGACAGTAAGGGAAAGGAGGGAAAAAGAAGGTGCTCTTCAATACATACACACTCCTGTTTCTTCACCTGACCAATGATTTTGTTTTGTTAGAGGTTTGGACACAGGCCAATGTGGCTCGCTCCATCTTAAGTATGATTAGACAACCATCAGAATGGAGTGACACACACTTTAAGATCAGTAAGATGCTTCCAGCACTGAGCCATATTTTCAGAAGAGCAAAGCAGAGCTGTTGCAAACAGTAATCAAAGGAGTTTGAGCAAGCTCAGAGATGGTAGACAATTTCACAAACACCAAAAATTACTCCAGAAAACAGATTGACTGAAAGTCATTCAGCATGCAGAAGTATAAGAATTTTAAAATAGTCTTTGAAATGTTTCAATCCAGGCCTGAATTTGCTAGTAACTTCTGAGGCAGAACAAAACTGGCACATGTTAAAAATCATAGCTGTAATCTTGAGTTAGAAACAGTTACTATTGGGTCAGGGACATTTTATGAAAAATCCTTTCCCTAGGATCTTTTCTCCTGAGAAGCTGAGAGGCCTCAGAAACGAAATGTAAACAATAATTATCTACTGCTGTGGAATGCAACAGGTGCATCTTTGATTGGTCTCATGTGGTGGTTTTTAATTAATGGCCAATCACAGTCCGGCTGTCTCGGACTCTCTAGTCAGTCACAAGATTTTATTATTCTTTCCTTTTCTATTCCTTGCTAGCCTTCTGATGAAATCCTTTCTTCTATTCTTTTAGTATAGTTTCAATGTATAATTTTCTTTTAATATAATATATCATAAATTAATAAATCAGCCTTCTGAAACATGGAGTCAAGATTCTCGTCTCTTCCCTCGTCCTGGGACCCCTGTGAACACCACTACTATTGTACTGCAACACAAAGTCCAACCTTGGAAGAACTGATCTTCCCAACCCTAAAAAATAGTTAGGTATGCTTTCTGACATTGCTCTTGCTCAGGTGTGTTTTGTGACTGCTATCACTACAACAGCTGTCACAGGAGAAGAACAGAACACAGAGAAATAGGAAGAAAGCCCCTGTTAGTTAAGAGGAAGTAGAAAATACCGCAGACGAAAGGGGAAAAAACTACAAACCTAGCTGCTGCAACTGTAGATTTAGAAATAACCTTATAGCCCGACTCAGAATTTTAGCTGTCTGTTGTACAAGGGCAGAAGGGAGAAGCCAAACACACGAACTGACACAGCCGTCAGATCTGCCTGTGGGTGTGTCCCCATGGCTGCAGACACACATGGAGCTGTTGCTGGAGCAAGCTCCAGCACAGAACCCAAAGCAATTATTAATGTTTCTCCTTTGAAGAACTGAATGCTGCACAGCTCTAGCTATGTTTCAGGACTTGAACCAGCTCAGATCTCTCTGCCCATTCTCCCTACACCACAGCAGAGATAACCAAAGGCACGAAGCCACTGCTGTTTTCACGCCCTTAATCAGACCCAGCATACATGAAAAGACGCTCTCAGAGGTGAGACCTTTGTGCAGAGCCGAGTTTCCAGGCTCTGTGTCCCAGATGGCAGCCCTGTGTGGGCTGTGCTGTGCTGTGCTTACTTGGCGAGCTGCAGGACGTTGCGGTAGCAGCTGTACAGGGAGCTCTCAGCTGCCGTGCGGTACCGGCTCTTGTACTTGGGGCCCACCGTGTGAATGATGAAACGCGCTGCCAGGTTAAATCCCTTCGTCAGCTTGGCCTCGCCTGTCCTGCAGCCTGCCACCAACAAAACAGCAGGGTGAGTGTACATGTCATGGTAAGAAAGGCACAAGTGCTCAAGCCCTTGTCTTTCTCCAGTCAGACAACTCCATACATAGAAGTCAGTGTTCTAGAGATCAAATATTAAGGATAACATCTGAACTCATACCAGCTGCTTAGCACCTAGTCAGGCTGCGGAAGTGAGAACTGTGCTTGTTCGTCCCAATTTTAAAATTTAAATTTAAAATTTTAATTTTAAATTCCTCTCAATTTTAAATTTTAAAACTATGTGTATAAGGACTAATGAGATATTGCTAGAAATTCTGTCTTAATTGTAGTGCTTACTACACTACTTACAGAGCAAAGGAAGAAATGATTAGCAATGTGCAGAGAACAGATGCACAAGTATACCATACAGCTAGCAATAAAATGTCCTTCTGAATTTAACAAGTTGGTTTGGGGAGACTGATTTGTGGATGAAATGACCACAAGTCTCCTTAATCAAATAAACCAGTCGTTGGCAAAGCTATTAAAACTGAATAGATAATACATTTGTTTAATTTATGCTCTCAGAATGAGGTAGCTTGCTTTGTTTAGCATGTTTCTTCATGTCCACAAGGCAGACATATGATCCTCATGCAGCTCAAACTCTCTGGACAGACCAGTTGTCTAGTCTCAAGGAAAGGAAGTTCAAGCAATCCATTTAATTGTTCCATTTACAGCACTCTCCAGTTACATATTCTAGGAACAGATTCTGTGTTTGAAGTCTGGTTTTCTTCAGCACACAGAAGAAAAGTCTGCTAAACTTCCCCTTCTTCACCTAAACCTAGTCCACTCCAGGTCTGGGCAGCTGAAGAAGTACTTCTAGCCTCTCTCTTTCCCTACCCTCAAGGACAAGTATTTTCCAACCTTCTTCCTTCTGCTTGTACTGCAGCACTTCAGCTTTCTGATCTGACTGAAAACCAGCATTTTCACTGGATTAGCTCTCATCCTGATTGCCTTTTAGGTTGCTGGTAGCCACAACAGGGAATGAGCCAGAAGAAGCAGCTGCAGGCAGCCTTCAGGCAGCAGTGCTGCAGCAGCTTGGCTTAAGCTGCCCACTGAACAGGTTAATGTTCATCTCTCCCACTCCACTCTTTCTTCAGGCAAGCCAGCAACATGCATGAAAACATATTTTATGGGAAGAGACACTCCAGGTTGAGAATCTTCCTCACCCAAAACTTCAAGCATATCTTTTTAATGGCAACCACACACTACCTTGAAGCCAGCATCTTGTAATGCTTTTGATCCAACAAATCACATCGTTAGCTTCTATAGACCTCCACTATGCTTCTTCTGGGTTAATCAGAAGGAAGAAAACACCATACTAAAACTAAGCATACTCCTCTGAATTCCTGCACAGCCTCTAAGAAAGCTCAAGAGACCAATTAAATAAGCACAATATGGCAAAAGGAAAGCCAAACCCAAAATAATGTATCAGATATCAAGTTACTTTTCTTCCTCTGCAGTTCCCTCACAACCAGTGAGGGGCAAGCAAAGGCCTGGAGGAAAAACTTGTAAAAAAAAGAATGAAGCAAGTTTGATTGAGGTATAGTCATGAATTCAGTAGGGAAACCAATAAATTCAGGGAAGCAGACGTAGCATTGGTAATCTTTTACTATACTCAGATCACACTTCATACTTCCCAAGGCATTCTGCCTGGAGATGTCAATACAACTTATAAAACTAAAATGAGCAGTAGGTATTACTCTTATTTTAAGATACAAGGTGAGGGGAGCTGCACAAGTCAAGGTCTGTGGCAAAACTGGGAACAAAGTCAAGATCCTACTTTTTATCTGATAAGATTTCAGCTTTTAGAATAGCTTTTTCAAGTTTAAAATGGAAAGTCTGATTGTCTACATCATGTGTGTGGCAGAGAAAAAGCATCACCAGAGCTGTAAGTGCCACAAAAGGTCTTTACTAGACTGCAACATGTATTTGTTGATAAGCAAGCTTCTATCAATAGCACTTCATCTGCAAGCCTGCCCCTGGCTGTAGTATTTCTGCATTAACCAAAACTCATGCTGCTCCCAGGAACATACAAGTTAGCTGAGCCTTAAAGAAGGCACAGGCCTTTGAAGAGTCAGCATGTCACATGCTTTTAGGTCATGATTTTTCTTGGAATCTATGAAATGTGAATATATACCAAGCAGCAGGAATAAAGCAGGAGAAACCTAACTGAAAATGCATTTTACAGCTTTAGAACATAGACCAAGCACTTTCCCTTTTCAGCACATTCTCTAATGAAAAAATGTCAAAGCTAAGTGGGAAAGAGGGCAAAAAAGGAAGCAGAGATGACAAATGAATCCTAAACTGATTTTTTAACTAAGCTCTCCCTCCACTTCTGCTACTGTGACAAATACACTATGGGTGCTTAAATGCCAAATCTGTAACCCAGCCTCTCTTTCCTCCCCCACACAACATGTCAGTAGGGTGTCACAGAAGAACTCATTTCCATAAAGCTCTTGGCACAAGATTAAAAGAGAAGTGTCTTCATAGGGAGTTGTGAACCTGCAGAAGGCATTACAGGGAGAAGACATAGTGTTTTCACTGTGGTAGAAGATGCAAAACTACGCATAACTCAGCAGGGTAAAAGGGAATTTAAGAAGCTGAGCACAACAGCTCCCTACAGAGCTGACAAATCCCAGACTTTAGGACTCCTTGAAATGCAGTCCCTCTCTCTTCCCACCTCTCAGTCCACACAAGAAACCCAAGTGTATTTTAGAAGAGTTCTGGCGTATAATGTGGGGTCCTAACTATTCTAGAATTAAAATACCTACAGTATTTTAATTTCTACCCACAGCACACACTGAATTTTTGCTCTGTTATAAAATGGCTACTCTTCCTCATGTTTAATTTCTACGTTATTCAAAAAAAGCAAGCTGAATCAGTAAAGAACGATTTTATAGAAACAGGACTTCTATTCAATTGCAATTAAAGCTACTGAGAGTTTATATTAGAAATATGGCTCTTCTATATCCATTTTGTTACTATGTAAGGAGACCAAGCTGTTATCTAGAGTGAGCAGTATGACACAGAGACCTCAAAATTCAGTTCAGTACTGTAGTTCCTAGAGATGTGAATTTTTATCAGTAAACCATATTAGACTTCTATGTGACCTTGGATAACTATAAACTTTTGTTTGTCACACACAAAATAAGGAAACTCTTATTCCCAGTGCCTGTTAGATAGAAAAAAAGGCTGAGTATTCATCTCCCCATTATCAGCAATAAACTCTGTTAATAAAGACTCTAGGCAAACCTCATCAATTTCTAGAACAGCCTTGCATTAGGGCTGCTCTTGTAGCCTTCCAATAAAGTCATTTGTTGTACACAAGAGACAAATGAATCAACCAACTTAAGAAGTCACAAAGGCTTTATTTAGACATGCAGTGTTTTATCAATCCACCTATTATTATCATATCTTTCTGAAAGAGTGTGTGTATATTAATATGCTGAAAGAAAGAGGATACACAAAGTGCATGACATAATCCACTTAATTTCTTCAATGGTGAACTTCAGTTTCTGTTTTTCATAATGTATGCACACTGAACAGGATAAAATCTCAAGATGTATGAGACTGCTCCCTTGAGCAAAAGCACTGATAAGCTAACTGCTCAAAGTGGCTGCAGATAGCAGTGGGAATTACTGAATCACAAAATAAGGGCTCATCAACTCAAATATCTGCCACAGACTTTCAATTATCTGTAATGTGAGCAGCAAAAAGCTGCTGGACTGGCAGGTGTTTCTCCCATTTTTTTCAGGTTAATATCAGCAGTTGGGGCCTGGGGGAAGCTCTACCTTTTTCATTTGTGCCCCAATCCTGATGCTTTGTACTATGCAAGGACAGGAGATTTCAATAAGATAAAAATGTCTCTGGCCACTTACCTTTGAGCTTCTGGAGCTCATCCTTCAGGTCAGGCCCAGCATGCATGAATATACTTTCAGACACCGGGTTCTTATCCGTGAGAGTCTCATTGCTGGTGTTTACGATGGCCGTGCAGTTCAGTAACGCCACATCTCCTTTCCTGAGGAAACAGTTTATTGCAGCCTGAATGTACAACTGAGCAGGATACTCTCAAATCAGTGCTGACAAGCAAGGAAATGCCAAGTTCTAGGAAAGGCATTAAAAGGACTCCAGCGCCCACACAGCGCAGCGTACCCTGACGTGCTCACCAAGCCGAATATCTCTGGCCTCTCCCTGATGGAGACAGACTGCTTGCAAAACTCAGCTCCCTAAAGAGTCCCAGCCTCAGCAGGGTTTGGATGCTTGTAGAAAAGGCAGTGCTGTAGCTGTATGTAGGGCAGCTCAGGCAGCAAACATGCAAAGCAGCTTGTTAAACTGATGGAGTGCAACACTTCCAAAAACCCATATATTTTCTCTTGGGGATAAGAGGACAGTCCTTGTGTTATATTATTTTCAAAACTTAAACAACTTTTTCAATGTACATACTTTTTCTTTTTTCAGACAGACTATCCAGGGCACCTTACAGCTGCTGTTCCTCAGACCACTGTGGGTCTAGAGTGAGGCTGCAGCTGAACAAGTTTTCTTCTTTTTGCTCCCAAATTGTGAACCCTCAAGTTCATCATGTTCATTCTGCTGTCCAAAGATCAGACATGCAGAAGATAAACAAGTCACAGATGCATAAGAGACAATGGAGTAGCAGAACTTTGACCTGCTTTTTGTCACAGTAGCAGCCATCAGGGATTTTGGGATCAAAGAGCATAGGAAGGGAAATAAAGATTCCCACGCACAGGGAGAAAATAAACTAACAGCTGAAATTGCACACATTTGCCCAAGCCACAAGAGATGTTTAACCTTTTACTCCTCTCTGTCTTTACTCTCTGTTTTACTCCTCTCTTTCTTTATTTAATTGAGTTCAGGAAATCCATGAACAGTCCCATTTCCTGCATATATTAACCAGAAAGAGGTTCAGGCTGATCCCTGAATCTGCATCCCTGAGAAATCCTTCTCCCTTCACACTGATTAAGTTAAGAGTTATTCATCTAAAGAGCAGCCTCAAGTATCTGAGTTACAGGAAAGAAACACTGGTGGAGTAAGTACAACATACTGTACTTTATCAATAGATTTTGGAAGAAAGTCATGGAGACAAAACACAGAATGGAGGAAGGAGGGGTAGGAAGAGCCAAAAGCAAGCCACAAGGATCACAGAAAAGAAAGAAATACCAATTTAAAACAGAAACGTGAAAGCAGAATAACACCAGCAAATACAGAAAAAAGCTACTAAACAGCAAACATATTTTTTTAAAAATAAAAACCTCATATCCAAGTGCCCAATCAGATTTTGATACTAAGCATACAGTATTACAGTAGGAAGTACAGCTCCAGTCTGCTGCATCAAGGACTGTCTATGAGCACAACCTATGGTGGAGCAAAATCCCAGACTTTAGAAGTTACAGTGAACAAAAAGATTATTGAATTCCCAGATCTGTAATGTTTGATTCAAGAAAAGAGGATTTAGAAGTTTTATTCTACAGCATCCTGCAGTAAATGGAGAAGTGATGACTGACACACAAGGGCCACATCGAACTTACCACAAGATTATTTTTTCATTGATGTCTTTCCTGTATGGAAAAGGTGATCTAACATCAACTTGAGCTTTTTCAACAGGACTTTGGTGACAATCCAGCTGCTTGGCCTCATAGGCATCACTCCAGCCTGGCAGACTATCAACATCCACAAACTGGGAAGGAGCACCCAAGGGATCCATGGAATGGAAACAGCAACTCCCTTCCTCTGCTAACTTGTCACACTCCAATTTTCACTGGAGTCTTCCAGGTGCTTTAAAGAAAAAAAAATCAAACCAGGTCACCAGCTGTTCACTAAAAGTAATTGTCCCATAGAGACCTTTGAGTGGGAAACAGATTTCCCACTCAAACACTCCCTCTTTTGTTACCTGCATGCAATAAGGCCATGCAGATACAGTGAGACAAACCTCTTCCAACAATTCAAGGTAAAAACACCTTCTCTACTAAATTGATCCAACTGACTTGTGATCTTGCATTTTGGAAATAGCAAGAACAAATTTCCAAGTGCAGAGAGGAACTTGGTCTTTCTGAAAAGTGATATTTCTTTATCTAGACTAAAAGCAAATTTGTAGCAGGGAATGTACAATCTATCCTTTCAACGATATTGGTAAATACTTATGTAAAAAAGGAAAAAGACAGAGCTTCCCAAACCACAATGCCCCTAACTCCCCAAAACCCCAACCCTTACAAACAAACCAACAACATCCCTCCCTCTCCCCGAATAATATAGCCCTTGCAGTTCAGTGAATTCTGAGCTGCTGCACACAAGACTGACTTATTGTCACACAGCTCTTACAGCCACACACTCAGGCACAATTTTAAGACGGAACTCTGCCACCTGACTGATGTTGAGATGACACTGTTTGATGACACTTGAAATGAAGGCTCAAGCGTGCCAATACTCACTTTTCAGCTGCCAGCAGGTAACGCTTTGGCTCCTACATTCCCGTAGTGACTACTGAGCTGCACTACTGAATCAAACTAGCACAAACATACCCACGTAACTAACATAGCCTGCCACACACACACCCACTACTTAACTCCTTTTACAGGTTCGTAATTGATAATAATTTAAAAACGATCGCGCCCACAAGGAGTAACTGAGAAACGCGACTTACGAAGTACATTCATTAGCCCGGGGAAAACCACACAACAAAACAAGACAAGACAAAACAAAACAAGCAAGTATCCAAGCTCACATTGAGGGCTAATAGAGGCTGACACTAGGACAAAGATAGCCGTAACAGCATCAAAGTATAATTTTCGCTGAGAGAAAAGGCAATGAGAGAGAAAGGGAAGGTAAGCGCGGCTACACTGGCCCCAGCCGGGAGCTCATCTACATCAGCATCTTCCCACTGCCGAACAGCCAAGCCCAGGGGTCTGGCTATGGCAGCAAGAGGGAGGAGAAGCGGTGCGCGCAGCTCTCCGGGCTGTCTCCCCCACGATCGCTGCCGGGCCCTCCCAGGGCGGAGGCGGACCCGAGGGATTGTCGGTCTCGGAGCAAGGCACAGAACGCTGCGAGCGGGGGCCGAGGCCCCAGTGCCCGGGAGGCATTGCCGTGCCCGTACCTGGAGGAGAACCCGCCTCTCCCGCCCCACGGCTGGCAGCCGGGATTCCGGCACCGCGTTCCGCCCGGCATCCATCGCCCCCCGCCCGGCTCCCGCCCGGCGCAGGCCGGGCTGTGCCCTAGCACCGCAGCGCACTCACGGGCACAGCCGCAGAGCCGCCGCCAGCCCCGCCCGGACAGACGGTCCCGGTCGGCGCCGGTCTGGCGACATCACCCAGGGCAGCTCCGCGTCCGCCGCGCTTCCGCTTCCCTTCCCGGGCGGGGCTCGGCGCCGCGCTCGCAGCCGCGCCCGCTCTGACGCACTTCCAGCGCGGCGGGCCCGGAGCGCCGCACGTGTGGCGGCCGCAGCTCCTCCGCGCCCTCCTTCCCTCATTCCGTTCTCTCCTTCCCCGCACTGCCCGCGCCGCCGCCATGGGCCTGACGCGGCAGTACCTGCGCTACGAGCCCGCCGCGCTCTTCGGGCTGGTGGCCAGCGCCAGGGCCGGCGTGGCCTTCGTGGCGCTGCGCGGCGAGCGGGGTCGCTACGTGGCCGTGCCGGCTTGCGAGCACGTGTTCGTGTGGGACACAAGGAAAGGAGAGAAGGTGGGACCCGGGGTGATGCGGTGCCGGGGCAGGGCTGGGGTGCAGCGTGAGGAGCTTTTAGGCCGCCTGAAGCGAGGCGATTTGTGTTACTGTGCGGCGTTTGGAAGGAAGCGCCACCTCCACAGCATCCCCGCCTCTTGGGAAGGCTGAGCACAGCGTGAGGTTTGGTTATGGAATGGGTCTGCAGCTCTGGCTGCCTCCTGGCCCAAAGTGCTGGTGTCTTCCTGCTCTCCAAACTAGTCCCTGGACTAAAAGGATTGTGGATTGTGTTACCTTTTGAGTAGTCCAGTGTTGGATGCTTACAAGAAAGTCTTGCTAGTTACAAGGAGATACTTGGTTATTTCTGTTTAAGGAGTTTATAAGGCTTGCGTTTGTTGAAATCCAGCAGGTAGCACCGGCACACAGAACAGAGGAAGATGTGGATGATTTGAATCATGGGTATCTGGAATGCAGCAACTCTCACCTTTTGTTTTCTTTTGGTGGTAACTTGTAGCCATGAGTTGTTACAGGGAGTGGTGGTCCTGCTGCTCTGCTCTTACTGTGAGAGCAACTTATTTTATCTCAGCTTGGTCTTAAAATGGATCTCGCTGTGGATCCCTGTGAGATTTGCCTCAGGATCTCAGTTGCGGAAGAGTAATTGCTGTCGCAGTAACTGGAAAACTGCTCCTGGTTTAGCTGGTTGTGTAAATGCTCTTGGACAAATCAGGGATGTCACAGAGTTTGTGTTGTGGCTGTGGAACTGGGCATCCCATGTAAAAGTTGTATCCCATAGGGACGTTTGAGCTGTAACTTTAAGGACCTTGCCACACACTGTCTCCTGTGAGATTCAGAAATCACTGCAAGTACTACTGTCCACCTCAAGCTGAAATCTGATTTTGTTTCACAGCCTCTGGAGTGCTGACTGCTGGTATGTTGTTCTGGAGATGTTTTCATCATTCTCAAGTTCTTGTGCAGTCTGTGGAAGAGCTACTCTGTCCCATACCCGAGAAAGGCCAGGCAAGAGAGGATGGAGTCAGGAAGAAACTTTCCAACTTTTGCTCTCAAACAATATTTCTTGCTCTCTGGTTCATAATATGTGGGGGCAGAAATTTCAGGTTCTGAGTTCTAGGGCTTGTTCTGCACCGGTTTCCTGAGAAATTGCTTCCCTTCTAGCTGCTGTTTACCTTGGAAAATGGGGTTAATGATTCTGTGTTTGGTGCAGGAAGTTGAAAAATGAACTTATAAAGTGGCAGAATTGCTCAGTTGGAAGTTCAGGAGAAGAACAGACTATATTTTCTCTGCTGTCTAAGTATCTGACTCTGACATGTCATTTATCAACATTATACATGTTTTGTCTCCTAAAAATTGCAGGTTCTTATCCTTAAGGGTCTCAAGCAGCAAGTCAGTTGCCTCTGCCCCTCTCCAGATGGCTTGCACCTGGCTGTTGGGTATGAAGATGGAGCAATCCGTGTCTTCAACCTCCTAAGTGGAGAATCAGCTATCACTTTCAATGGGCACAGGGCTGCAGTTACAGCCCTGCAGTACGACCACCTGGGTGGCAGGCTGGTGTCTGGCTCAAAGGTGAGTCTGTGGCATCTGGAGCATGACCCTGTCACAGAGATGTCCCTGGGGAAGGCTGACCTGCACTGAAGTGTTCAGTATTTTAAGTGTGGCCTCTGCCCATAGCCAGAGGATGGCAGTGAGAGGGGCTGGGGGAGCAGCAGGGGCTGCAGGCAGGAGTAGGGCACTGGTAGAGCTGTTAAAGTGAAGAATCTTGTGAGATCAGGACTAACAAAAGTGTCTCAGGCTGGGATGATGGCACATTTATGAGTCTGATTGCACCTCTGGGGAAGCAGTGTCCCTTGCATTAATCATCCTTGTGATTCAGAGTGAGAAAGTGTGCTCTCAGGTAATCTTTTCAGTCCCATGGCAGGAATTTTGCAGCGACAAGAGCCAGTCCCATGGAGACATTCTCTCTGTTCCAGGATACAGAAGTCATCGTGTGGGATGTCATCAATGAGAGTGGCCTGTACCGGCTGAGGGGACACAAGGATGTCATCACTCAAGTCCTTTTCTTGAAGGAGAAGAACTTGTTGGTCACTTGGTGAGCCAGACTAAGAGAAATTGTTGATCAGGAAAGCAGGCATGGTTGTACTTGGAATTTAGACATGCTGTGTGCTACAGCAGTTTGTATTTTCCTTCTTGTCTCGTGATATCTCAGATCCACCAGCATCTTTGAATATGATTTTGTCACATCCACGTGTTTTTTAAGTCTGGTGCCTGAATCCAAGTCTTAGAGCAACTGATATGGCCATACTGACAAAGGTGTTTGGAAAAGGGTTTTAATTGTTGGTAAATCCATCAACTTAAAATTATTGTAACAAAGAATAGTGATAACATGTTCATTATGTATGTAACAGTTGTGGGGTTTTTTTTGTTTATCTTGAAGAATTAAGCCTTCTGTATGTGTAATTCACAGCAATGTGACAGAAAAATTGCTTTCTTGTAAGCTGTAAATACACAAATTAATTAAAGGATGATAGGGATTTTTTAGCTGATTTTAAGTTATTAACTAAAAGAGCTGCAAGTTGACTGAATCCCTTTGATAATAATTGGTTGACAACAACAGTCACTAATTTTTTCCTTTTTAATATGCCATTTCCTAGCTTAATAGAAGAGTGCATGCAATCAGTCCAGTTTAGAACTGAAACAACTTTCTTTTGCTTTTTTTTCAGATGGAAAAAGTAGTATTTTGTTGGTAGATGATACCTGTATCTTAATGCAATTTCAGATATTTGCAATCAGCTTCAGTGACTTGACAGATATCTTTTTGCAGCATTGTTGTGCCTTTTTTGTTTGGCTTGCAAAATGTCAATGTTTGAGCAGCTGCTCTGTGATACATTCTGACCTGTTTTAGATTCTTTTGTATTTCTACCACTTAGAAGAATGGTGAGCTGTGCAGTCTTTCCTTATGTCTGAGTTTTTCTTCTTTGTTCCAGTGCCAAAGACACACTGGTGAAATGGTGGGATCTGGACACTCAGCACTGCTTCAAAACTGTGGTTGGACACCGAGCTGAGGTAAAAAGAGGATGTGTGGAGGTGTTGGGCTGGAGGGACTTGGGATGTCAGGGCTCACTCTGGGCTTTCCTTGCTTTCAGGAGTTGCAAGCTGGCACCATCATACATTTTATTTTCATTAGGCTTTAGGAGTGAGCAAATGAGAAACTTCCAACCATTCAAAGAGCTGTCATCAGATACAGTGGGTGACAATTCCCATGCACATGTTCCCAGAGGCAGTGCCAGCTAGATCCATTCTCTATTTGGTGCTGTTTAAATAGGTCATTTAAAGATGCTGTGCTTTCTTAATGATAGTTAAGGGAGTCAGTTCCTCACACTGTGCCTCTGGACAGGTCTGGGGCATGGCTTTGCTGTCCCAAGAGAAGCGTCTGATCACTGGGAGTGCTGACAGTGAGCTGAGAGTGTGGGATCTCACCTACATCCAGGAGGTAAGACATTCCCCCTGTAACCCCTCAGCCCCCCTGCCCAGCTGCTTGTCTTTGAATGAGAAAGAACTGGAGCATGTTCAAATCTGATGGATGCTCTGGGAAACAGTCAAAGCAATGTCTTTGCTATCTGAGGGGTCCATGAGCTGCTCATGGGATGGGCTTTGCTGTTTCCTGTGTTTTGCGCTTTCAGGTGAAGCTGTGAGCACTTGCAGAATGAGATTTCCACAGTGTGTCAGATGTTCTTGCCTTATGACTTACTGTCTTGGTTTTGAAAGACAGGTGTCTGATAAGGAAGGCAGGAGCCTCTCCTGAAATGGAAAATGTAAACCTCCTCTCTTGGAATTGCTATAAATTTTTAATTAAGGGTCTTTTAGGCAAAAATATGGGAGCAGGAATAATAGTTCTTTATTAGGGAAGAAAAAAAAAAAAAGATAAAATAAACAATGCAGTAAATTAAAACAGCCCTGACAGAGTCAGAACACAACCTGACATCCTGTTGGTCAGGGTGTTGGTAGCAGTCCAATTGGAATGGTGGCTGCAGTCCTCCTGGAGTGTCAGGTGTGGTTCTGTTGGAGCAAGGATCCTGTAGAAAGGTGTAGTCTTCCTCTGAAGATCCAGTGGAAGACTCAGCTGTTGCTCTGGGAAATCCAGTTGAGAAGCCATGCTGGTGTTCCAGAAACTCCAGATTATATCAGGGTAGGAATGCTTGGCTCTTCCCTCTGGATCGAGCATCTCACAATGGGATGCTTTAGTTCTTATCAGTCATGCAGTGACATTCAATAGCCTGTTATCAGCAGATGTCTCCCCTGAGAGAGGATTGGTTGTGGAAGAGATGAGGAAAACTGCCAACTTAACAGAAGACAAACTGCCATACAGATGGCAAATAGAATACAATTTGCTTGGCAATCCAGGACACACACAGCTGAGGAAGACAGCCTTGTGGGTGGATGATAGTCATGGGAGCACATGGAGGGCTTGGTGCCTACAGGAATTCTGTAGGACACTCCAGTGTATGCTAATCAGTTGCATCTCCAGGGAAATGAACTGTGAGCCAGAAAGCACAATACTACAGCTCTTGAGGTTTAAGGTATTCCTTTTGTTGTGTTTTTTTTTTCCTGTGAGCAGGTAAAAGATCCTGATGAACCAGAATCCAAGAAAAGCAAAGGGTCATCTTCACCTGGAGCAGAAGAAAAAACTGAAGAGGATGAGACCTTAGAGCTGGATGAGCATCCTGAGGAAGTAAGATCAGTTTTCCATGCTGTCTCTGAGCTGGTGTATCTAACCCCATTTGCATGGTTTATGTCCTGAGTGTCATATTTAGCCTGTTTGGGAAAATGTGATAATTCTTGTCTTGTTCCATAACAACTTCCTCAGCAGCAGTTGCTGTCTCATCTACCTGCAAAACATCAGAAGTATGTGTGCCAAAACACCCACAGATTTATTCTCCACCGGCAGTTTTTCTTTCCTTTCTATTTGAGAAGAACTAGCAAATGTATAAATTTAAACAGTGCTAATAGATCCCTTTCATCAAACATCACAGAAATAAAATAGTTCCTTGCTGGTTTGCAGCTGCTGATGTTCAGTACTGATGCTCAGCTTTTCAGAAATGGAGAGGTCAGAGTTGCACTGTATTGAAATATGGTGTGAGATTGGATTGCTGAAAGCCATTCCCACTTTTCTGCTGCTGGAGACTTTACTGAGTCTGTCTTTCTGGTAGAACTTTCTGGAGTACTGCACAGATCTCAGGCTGCTTGTAGTTGTGTTAGATACCTGACTTGGTTAATTAGTTTTACAGCTTCCTCTCCAGAGGATTTCTCTCCCTTCAATGCCTTGTTTAAGAGTTTCTGTTCTCAGCTTCTCTGTCTCTTTTGACTGAGCTTTGCTGCCTCTGTAGCAAAAAAAATCAGCTCTGTCTCTTAAATGGATGTAGTTTGCCAATAAAATTAAGTTATTCTTCCACTGAGACTGCCAATGATTATTTTCAGCTGAAATGCAACAAAACACAGGAGATAAGCTTGTAGCTCACACAGATGCTTGTTTTGTCCCTTTATTTCCCTTCCTAGCTGTTCTGCCAGGACCTTTCAGGTTCATTTCCTCCTCTCCTTGACTTTTCTTGTCAGCAGGTTTCTTGAGTTTGCTTGAGAAGATCATTTGACCTTTTAGACCTAGGTTTGTTCCTCTTTCCCTGCAGCGCATCGTGAAGTGCAGCAAGGTTGGATCCATCATGCGGGAAGGGAGGGACCGAGTGGTGACTCTTGGCACAGACCGGATGGGCAAGTTTTTGGCCTGCCATGTGAGTAATGGGGGACTCTGCTACTGAGCTGTAGAGGAGGCTGGTAGAGAGCCTGGGTACTTTCTGTAAGGGCCAGCCAGGGCATTGCATACCTTTGAATTTGTTTGCTCTGTCTCTAGGGAACAGACGCGGTTCTGGAAGTGTTCTCTGTCCTTTCTGAAGAGGAAATCCAAAAGAAATTGGAAAAAAAAATGAAGAAAGCAAGGAAAAAAGCCAAGTAAGTAATTTTTTGGATGCTGTCTGTGTCCAGAAGGTTCTAGAAAAGCTCTTCATTGTGTAGCATTACACAGTGGTCGAAAACACCAAGCTTCTGGCCATTCTCTTTGTGCTAGCTGTTGTATTTTGGGGTTGATCTTATTGTGCATCCTTGTGCTTGTCTGAGCAGCCCGGCTCCCAGAGACTAAGGAAATACCTTTCTTTCTGAATCTTCCCTCTGAAAAAAGAAAGCTAAAGCGTGCAAAGAACTGGATATAAAATGGGTTTTTCAGAGTTGCTCAGCTCTCCCTGGCATTGGTGTTTATACTGCTTGGTGCATCAAAGTAAGGTCTTGGTAGGCAATGCAGGAATGAGCGTTTCATCTGAGAAGTCACAGAGAATCTGATACTTCATTTCCTGTTTTACAGTAGGCAGAGGTACAGGTGAGAGTTTTCATAATGGTTACTCTGTGTTAAGTGTCTCTGTGTATCCTGGCACTTAACAGGTGCCTCAGAACAGCCCTTAGGGATAAGTCTGGCTCCAGGATGGAAACTAAAGCCCAGGGCATCTGTGCAAATCTGCAAATCTGGGCATCTGCAAATCTGAAATGCATTTTGGCAATGGCTGAGAGCTTTTGGTGAGTGATAGGAGATGAGCAGAAGCTGGTCTTGCTCTCAAATACAGCTTCTGTTCCCTGTTCTGTATCCATCTTTGTAATGTGCCTTGTGTTTTGGCTCCAGAGGAGGAGGTTTTTTTAGGACAGTTTGTGTCTTTAGTAGTCTGCATACTGGCATGAACTTCACTGTCCACCCTTCACTGTCCCTATTCTTAAATGTGGTTAGCACTGCTGGATAAGAGGGAAGTTGTTTTCAGCAGGCAAAGTGGTTTCCTTATGTTTTCTGTGTTGCTATGTTAGTTTGTGTTGGCTGTGCTGGGTCATTTGACTCTCCTCTCTTATCTGACATTTCCAGACAGAACTCAGAAGAGGAGCCTGAAAGGAGTGTGGAGCTGAGCCTGCAGGAAGAGATTCAGCGGGTCACTAGTGTCAAAGCTTCTTCTAAAATCAAGTGAGTGGAAAAGCTTTTGTAGAGTCTGAGGAGTGGTTATGCAGCTACCTGGGGAGAGCTCTGCATGGCTCAGTGCAGGCAGAGGAGGAAGAAGTTTCCCCCTCAACATATGTTTAGCTTGGAGCTGGGGAGAGGCCTGCTGTGATTTCCAGTCCATTCACACCTCTCTGGCTCAGTGTGCACTTGCTTGTTGGATGTGCTCTGTCCATATTCCTCTGTCTCAGTTGTTCTTGATAATTGATCCCTCCAACACTTTGTCTTATTACCCCTGTGTACAGCTCTGATTTTATCTAATCAAACAGGTCATTTGACTTGATTCTCTCTCCAAAAGGAGAGCTGAAGATGGTACTGCTGCTCCAGAACAATGTCATTGAATTGTACAACCTGGACCTGTCAGCACAAGTGGCCCAGGCTGTCCGTGTGTCCAGGATAACCACTGGAGGCCACCGCAGTGATGTCAGGACGTTGGCTTTTAGCTCTGACAACATTGCCATTCTCTCAGCAGCTGCAGAGTCCGTGAAGATTTGGAACAGGTACGCAGTGTGGTTGTGTTAGTCTCCCAGAACTGAGGGATGCTGTGTTAAGAAAGGCAGTGATAAGAAAGAGGAGACAATGGAAAGAGATAAAACTGAGTGAAGGAAGCAAATAGAAAATTATTTTTCTTTTTTTCTTATTAGGGAAACTGAGAAACTGTAGATCTAAAATTTCAACAAAAGGTATAAACACAAAGGTCCTGCATAGCAGTCGGGTATAGACTACTTTGCTATGGGTTTTTTCTGTTTTTTCATTTTTAATTAGAGGTATTAACTGTTACCCTAAACAAGCCTGTTCTTTAGGGAACATGTGGGTTTCTTGAAATCTTATCTGAAGGATCTAGTATTAAACTGAGTAGGCTGTTGTGTTGATCTAGAGTTATGTGTTGATGTAGAGTGCTGTCCCAGTGTTTCTTGAGTGGTGTTGATTCAAGCTCAGTTTCCTCTGAGTATACTGTCTTACACTCTGTCCCTTCCTGAGGTGCTGTTTAAAATTAGGAGCTCTGTTCTTGTTCACAGCAGCAATAGGTCATGATGGTGGACAACACAGTGGCATGTTTTTATAGAAAACATTGTTGGCAGTAGTGCTGGGTAGTGTTTGGGTCAATAAGAGGGTGGTGGTTTATCTTCTGACCCCAGCTGAAAGACAGCTGTGGGTAGAGGCCACACTGGAGCATGTCTCACTGAGCAGGCCACATTCTGTGTGTGATAAGAGGTTTTGGGCTCTCTCTCTGTCCACAGGTCGACCTTGCAGTGCATCCGGACAATGGAGTGTGAGTACGCGCTCTGCTCGCTGTTTGTCCCCGGGGATCGGCAGGTCATCCTTGGGACCAAGGTAAGGAGTGGCCCTCTGACTCCACACTGCCCAGGTCTGGGAATGTGTTAGGAAAGTGTCTCTAAGGCAGCCTCACAGAAGATGCATTGCCTCTCCTGATCTGGAGCACTGCTCTGTTCCCAGAGTTGTTACAGAGCTCTTGTGGCTTGAGGTGGAAAGCAGAGTAGAGCTTTGGGAAGGCCCTAATGGAGCTCAGGAGTTTGGCCATCTGTGTGTAACAGCCACCTAATGAAGCTGGCTGCTGGGGGCATGAGTGGCAGGGAGCTCTTCTGCCAGGAGCTGTCATGAGTTGTGAGCAGAGGCTGATTCTTTCCTGTGATGTCTTTCTCTCCAGACAGGGAAGCTGCAGCTGTATGACCTGGCTTCTGGCAGTCTGATAGAGACACTTGATGCTCATGATGGGGCAGTGTGGTCTATTGCTCTTTCACCAGACCAGGTAACTCAGCCACCCTTAAGAGTATCATCTGCACATCTTTTCATGTGACTCTTTCCTATAGTACTGTGTTTGCACCATGGAATTTGGTTTGCAGTGCATGCTTTGTTCCATGGAAGCATGGAGCCCCTCATCCTCAGAAGTGGAGGATGCAGCTGATAGTGTCTAATAACTTTCTAGTGGAATCAAAACCATAGCAAGAAATAATCTGCCTGAAATTCATCCACCCTACAGATGAAAACATATGGGATAGATTTTACCCTCCTTCTTAATGTAAAATATTGAACTGCTGTTCCTTTAGAAGGCTCTGTTGTAGGGTGGTGGTCAGTTGTGTGTTATCCAGTAGCAGTAAGAGTCTGAAGCTGCCCACAAATCAAAAGCACATTGTTACCTACAGCTGAGATGACTGCTTCTCATCCCAAAGTTTCAATCCAGGTTTTGTTTTACATTTGGGGTCTTCGTCTTAGACCTCCAAAATAAGCTAGAGCTTTTGAAATTGTTTTTGTTGCTCAGGCAGTGTGTGCTCTAACCAGAGCAAATGCTCTTGGTGGTGTCCATTTAATCATTAATGGTGTAGGAATGTGGGACATTTCAAAAACGTCCTCTGTGTTGGCAGTTCCTTGCTGTAGACTTTCTCTGGTGATAGGAACTAGTTTCACAGCAACTTTCTTGTTTTCCCCTACAGCATGGCTTTGTGACAGGAGGCGCTGATAAATGTGTCAAGTTCTGGGAGTTTGAGCTTGTGAAGGATGAGAACAGTGTTCAGAAAAGGTGAGAAGATAACCTTGTGCCATTGTTGATGATGGGTGCTTTGGCCTCTGCTGTGCACTGCAAGAACTGCCCATGACATCAGTGGGGGACACATGGAGGAGAGTGTGAGCTCAGTGTGGTTTTGTGGAGACCTCAGCTTAGCTGGAGGAGGGCACTTGCCTCATTCTGATCCCTTTTTGTGTGTGTGAGTTTAGTGTGTAATCAGGCTGGACCTGCAGATTATTACTGTAAATGTAGCAGTGAAGTTCATCCGCCCCCAGAGCCTGCTTATTTCCAGTCCTGTCATAGTGAGGAATGAGGTGCTGCATGTTGGAATTCACTTCCTTTCCCAGGGTGCAGTGTGGGATTTGGATCCATTTCTGTTCCTCGTTTGTTTGCTTGGGTTACCAGTTGTTTTTCCCTCTTGCTGCCAGGCTCTCCATGAAGCACGTGCGTGTTTTGCAGCTGGATGAGGATGTGCTCTGCGTGCGCTACAGCCCCAACCAGAAGCTGCTGGCTGTCTCTCTGCTGGACTGCACCGTCAAGGTTTTCTACGTTGACACGCTTAAGGTGCATGACCAAACAGGGTGTGAGGCTGTGCAGGAAGGGATGTAACTGTAACCTGCAGGAATACAAAGGAAAAGTGTTTGTTTTATGTGGAACATGCATCCTCCTTCAGGGGCCTGTTTGCTGGCAAACCTGACAGAACCATGGTTGTTCCACACTGGGAACTGGAAGATCCATTTTTCATTTAAAAAGTGTTCTGAGCCTGCAGGTGGCAAGGTTCATTCTAAACCCTGCAGATGTGATAGCACTGTGAAGGTGGGGATGAATGTGCCTCACATGGTGTTAAATGGGGCATGGCAGAGGCAAAGCCTGTGGGAGGAGAACCTTCCTTGTGAGCAGTGTGTGGTGGATTTGTGAGCTGTATATTAGCATGTGAATGTTATGGAGTGACACAAGACAGATTGGTGCTGGCAGTTATGTGGAGAGAAACAGAAATGAACTTCATTGACACTGGTGATTGGCACTAGAGTTAGCTAGAGAGCACACAGAGCTAGTTCAGCTTGCTTGGCTATTTCCATCTTCTTCTCAGTTCTAGCCTCATGACCCTGCTGCTAACAGTGTTCAGGGCAAGAATGAAAGTGGGAAAGTGCTAGAAAAACAGCTCCTGAGGCAGAGCAGGAGTAGCCTGGAGCTTGAGATTTGCACACCTCTCTACCCAGCAAGTCTAACTGAGTCATCTTTCTTCTGCTTCAGTTTTTCCTTTCTCTGTATGGACACAAGCTGCCAGTGCTGTGTATGGACATCTGCTATGTAAGTATCATTAGGGCTGTGTAACTTAGGACTGTGGTGATATGGATGAGTGTGAGAGCCTTTGCTGGCATCAAGGCCTATAGGATAATGCTTTCTTGTCACCTCCTTACTCCTGACTTAGCAGTTTCTGGGTGGGACACAGAAAGCCCCTTCTTATTCTGCAGTCCTGTGCTCGCTGGAAGGGGTATCAGAGTTGGGGTCGTGACAGAACTGACCCTGGGGCATTTTGTGAGTGAGTGGAAATCAAAATGCTGTGATGGTCCCTTGCACTCATTGTAACAGGTACAGGCTGCTTTCTGCTGAAGTTGCTGTGTGAGGGCAGCCTGTATTGTTAGTGGGAGCAAGGGCAGGTGCTGAGGGGAAGCAGCCTCTTTGTGCCTGTTCATTCTTGGGCTGCATCTTGCTCTGAGGTATCTTTGGAATGAGGCTCATTGAAAGCCAAGAAGAATGTCAGGATATAGCCAAATACCTGCAGAGGGTCAGAGGGGGGCCAGAGTGCTGTCAGTGGGCTGTGCGTGCCAGAGCATGGGCCACTGGGAAGGAGGTGGAGGGATCAGGGGACCATATTTCAAGAGCCAGGTGTCTGCCTACTCAGCAGTACTGAGTCTCTGGGGCAGCAGCAGTTCCTTGTGGGGCTGCCAGCCAGCTCCCCACACCCTCCTCTCTCTTTCTTTCTAGGATGGGACTCTAATTGCAACTGGCTCTGCTGACAGGAATGTGAAGATATGGGGCTTGGATTTTGGGGACTGTCACCGTTCTCTCTTTGCCCATGATGACAGGTTAGTCAAATCCTGCAGCATCTTTGGACTGTGGACTTGTCTCCAAGGAGTTATGATCCAGCAATAATCCTTTTATCCAGCATAGACAGGGGGAATTCTGCAGTGTTCCCCAAGTGGGTAAATTTGAGCCTTTTTCTCTTCCAGTGTGATGTATCTGCAGTTTGTGCCCAAATCCCATCTCTTCTTCACAGCTGGAAAGGACAACAAGATTAAACAGTGGGATGCAGATAAATTTGAGCATATCCAGACACTGGAGGTAGGAAGTTTTGGAGTCTGTTGGAAGGAAGCATTATCCCTGCATGAGCAGGATTTTCCTCAGGGGTTGCGTGATGTCGATGTCATAGCTCTTCTGTCCTCTGTGCAGGGGCATCACCAGGAGGTTTGGTGTTTGGCACTCAGTCCCAATGGAGACTATGTGGTGTCAGCATCCCATGACAAGTCCCTGCGCCTCTGGGAAAGGACAAGGGAGCCACTGATTCTGGAAGAGGAGAGGGAGATGGTGAGAGTTGCATCTTTCCTACCAAAACCGACTTCCAGACCTTTTTTTTTCTTGGTCTTCAGTGGCTTTCTGCATGTCTGTTGCTTACAGTATTTGACATCCTCTTGTGTGCCTTTCAGCACAAATGTGTTTGGGAGGCAGTTCAGCAGGTGGCTGATGGGGAGGGATGGAGAGCACTGCTCCTGTTAAATGCAGTTTGTCCCTTTTCCAGCTGTGAGAGGTCCATCCTGTCTCAGTAGCAGGCCCCAGAGCTCAGGGATGCTGGAAGAAGCCCCTTCTCTATCATTTGAGCATGTATTGGGAGAAATCATAAATTCAGAAGTACTTCAATAGGAAGGAAAGGAGGTCTCTAGTTCAACCCCTTGCTCACTGCAGGATGATCTTAATGCTGTATCAGACTGTTTAGAGCCTTGCCTTCATACACTGACATCTCCAAGGAAATAGATTTTCCAGACTGAATGAGCACCTGTTCCAGTGTTGAGCCACAACTGGCGTCGGCTGATATGTTTGTTTCACATATCCAATCCCTGGGAACAATTTGTAACCCTGTCTTTTTGCTGGATCCCTCAAATTTGTAACCCTGTCTTTTTGCTGGATCCCTCAGAGAAGCCTGTTTCTGTCACTCCTTCGTAAGGCAATTCTTAAACCACAGTGAGGGGGGAGCAGGCAGAAATGCAGAAGCAGGAGTGGATGAGAAACCTGTAATAGATGCTTGGGGTTTTTTATCTCAGCCTGGTTGCAAGAGCTGACCCAGATGCTGTACCTTGATGCCCTGTGTTTGCTAAAAGGAGACAGAGATAGCTCTTTTCCAGATTCCAGGAAAGTTTGTTTTGGGTCAAGTTTCGTTAGCAAGGTGGGCATGAATACATGAGTAGTGAAGTATGCATAACATAATTTATGCCCTTTCATGTGAGAGATGGCAGACCAGAGGCTCTTTCCTTTTGCAGCCCAGGACAACCCTGGGACTTTTCTTGATTTGTTCCCTCTGTGTGGCTGGTGAAAGGTGTGGTGCTGAACTGTGGTGTCTGTCTCAGCTTGCTGGGATCCTGAAGGGCTGTTCTTGCACCCAGAGCAGAGACCTGGATTTCTTTCTCTGTGGGAGATCTCGAGTTCACTGTGGGGTTGGGACTAGGGAGAAATGGGCATTTTGCCACTGGCTTTGTTGGACTCTGCTGATTGGTCCTAGTTTTGTAATGGGCTGCATGAAGCCCTCCAGGTTGTCTTGCTCAAATAGTCTGGAAGGGACTTGCACCCTTGCCTTACTCACTGCTGTTAATATGTTGTGTTCTCCTCCTCTGTAGCAACGAGAAGCTGAATATGAAGAGAGTGTGGCAAAGGAAGAGCAGCCTGTGGTGAGTTGCACCATCTGAATGTGTGTCAGTCTGATTGTACAAACTCTGGAAAAACTATTTCTGGAAGAGGTATCAGCGAGAGAGGAACGTTTTCTTGCTTTGGGGCAGTACGGGGGGAAGGGGTGCTGAAGCTGTGGCTGCTCCATGATGCAGTTGGCTGTGGTGCTGTGGAAGGATGGAACTGCAGCTCTGTATTTTGTATTTTGTAGGTGGCTGGAGAGAGGCAAGGAGAGACAGGGCTGGCAGGAAAGAAGACCATTGAAACCATCAAAGCGGTAAGGTGCTGTGGCTCTGCCAGCGTGGCTTTGTACCTCACCAGCCTCTCAGA
This sequence comes from Camarhynchus parvulus, assembly GCF_901933205.1. Classification (NCBI taxonomy): domain Eukaryota; kingdom Metazoa; phylum Chordata; class Aves; order Passeriformes; family Thraupidae; genus Camarhynchus; species Camarhynchus parvulus. The sequence continues at coordinate 89,667,033 of NC_044571.1, read as the reverse complement.
GGGGCTCTCATGGGGTCATAGCATCAGTTTGAAGAGTAACCTGTGCTGTCACTTAGGGGCAGATTGCTCTTGCATGCACAGGCAGTCAGTCTGTCCTGCTCAGAAGCCAACAGGGAGGGTTTTGACTCTGGAGAGTCACACACCAGGAATTCTTTCCTCCTGAGAGGAATGAGAGTGTGCGGTTCCTGCAGCTGCCTGTCACATGTGGGACAGACAGAGCTGCTCTTACCCTCTGGGGTTTGCATCCCAAAGGAGCAAAAGGCAGCAGGGATGTTCTCAAGGCATTAGGGCTCTCCCTGAAGGGCTGTGCAGTCCAGTGGGGATCTGTGGAAGGTGGAAATCTATTGTGGTGCTTGACATGGGAGATGTACTGGGAAGGTGTGGGGTGGGTAATTCCATGGCTGCAGATTTCAATGGTTTGGTGATTTTCAGAGGAAATCCTTAATCTGTATAGTCAAAATGGCCTGACCCTGGCTCATGCCTCAAAGGGACACTGTTTAGGGGTGGTAGTCAAAGCAACACCAGAAGCTGCAGCAGAGGGCACCCAGGGCAGTGGGGGAATGTGGATGGTGTGTGACATCTTCAGGACATGACTTGTGTGTTCAGGGTAATGGTGCAGTCTGGAGTAGAGGTTAGCAGGGGAGATGCCATGTGTGCTGTGTGTCAGCACCTTTGCTTCCACCTCCATTTGTCCAGCTGAGTTTTGTCCTGGCTTGTCTGGTGTCACTGATGTGCTGTTCTTGTGCTGCACAGGCTGAGAGGATCATGGAAGCTATCGAGCTGTACAGAGAAGAGACTGCAAAACTAAAGGAACACAATGCCATATGCAAAGCTGCAGGAAAAGAGGTAAAAGACTGAGGAATGTAAAAATCCCAAGGTGTGTTGGGCGTATCCTTCCAGCTCAGGTGGAAAGGCTTAGCGTGCAGATAAAGTGAGGACAGCTGAAAACAGCAGACATTTGCTCAAATCTTTTGGAGAACTAAATGGCTCCATGCTCTGGGGCATAATTAGGGGTTCTCTCCAATGATCTTTATGCCTAAAGTCTTACCAGTATGTAAGTTTTGTCCCTGGAAGAGTGTGTTGCTGCAGGTTCATCCTCAAGCCTCAACTTTGCCTTCATCTCAACACTCCTTGCTGAATAAGGGGCTGTCATAGAAGTGGGAAAAGTGACAAGAAGTGGAAGAAAATTCATCCATGTTTGAATTAGTCATATATGTCTGAGAATGAGATTGTCTGATGGCTTCAGATGAGGCCTTCAGCAACATTCTGGGGAGGGTGGAGGTCTGGGAATTGCAGGGAGACACTCAGTAAAAGCTCTCTTCTACTGTGGGTAAAAGTTTGCTCTGAATATGCATTTATACACACGCACCTGCCTCATTCAGACCTTTCTGTGTCTCCAGGTTCCCTTCCCTGTCAATCCCATTCTCCGTGCCTATGGAAATATTACAGTAAGTGGAATGCCCAGGCCACAGGCTGTAGTCCATTCTCAGCTGGAGTGGGGCTGGTTGATTTGCTGGCTGAGCCAACATGCTGGGTTGCTGTGGGGAAGGACTGCTTAGTTCAACTTGTTTTCCTTGTGCAAAGTGAACATAATTTAGGGTTTTTGTGTTGATTGTTTTTGGTTTTGTGGGGGTTTTTTTGTTTTGTTATTTTTTGTTATTTTTTAATATCATGCATGTGTATTACAAAGGTTTAACCCTGTCAAACAGCCTTTAACAACCCTGATGGTAGCCATGACGTTATGATGTTCCTTGTCATGAGCCAGAGGTTTACAGTCTCCTCCAAGATACAGGAAAGCTAGTTCAAACCATTCTCACGTTTATTTATGTGGTGTTGCTACAAGTACTCTTTCTGTTCCTATTCCTGCAGAGTTTACGTTGAGAAAATTCTGAATGGAAGTTCAATTGCCTGGGTATTGCAGGCTAGAGCTGGTGCCCTTATTAATTCATGTCATACTACTGCTTAACAGTTTTCAGTAAATTCTGCAGGTTTTTGACATATTACAAAATACACAGACATGGATGTGTGGATTTCCTTGATAAATAAAAGTTCACTACTCTGAGTAGATTAGTTTTTGTTTTTCTGGTTTATTCCAGTGTGCACTCCCAGGCTATGTTTTTTAATACCCTTAGGAAGATCCTTGTTTTTCCACTCTCCCCTTTTCATGCAATCATACAATGGCTTGGGTTGGTTGGCACCTTAAAGATCATCTGGTTCCAACCCCTCTGCCCTGGGCAGGGACACCTCCTACTAGACCAGGTTGCTTAAAGCTGAATGTCAGTGCCAGATGAAACAGCCTTTGTCCTCCTTCTAATTACCTGTAATCACCTTGCAAGAGCCCTTCTGTCCCTTCCTCCATGATTATTGGTATATTTAATTATAAGTTGGATAGACTTCACAGAAGGGACTGAAATCCTAAGATTTAGTAGTTAGAAGCACTTTTCTTTCCCAATTCTAAGCTCTGCTCTGGGAATCCATTTCCATCTGCCAAACACTTCCAGCAGATAAACGGGAGTAATAGGAATTAAATCTGGGACATTAGTTTGTATAAGGTTTTTTATATATAATTTGTTTACCAAGCTTTTTGTCCAATTTGTACAAGATTCATTGACATAAATTGAGGTCACTTAGCTGATTAAATATAAATTAGATTTTTCACAATATTCTTCACCAGTGTAGAGTATCCTGAGAAGGCTGAGGGAGAACTTCTCAGAGTGGCAGCTGATTGAAGCCAAAAGGGTTTCCTCTTTGTTGTATTCAGCTTCATGTGTCTGTCTCACAAGATGAGATGGTGTGGTTTTAACTGCGTGAGGTGGACCTTAGGGCATGTTGGTCCTGGAATGTTTCTTATTAAGCAGGGCTGTTGTCTTTCCTCTGTTGCAGCCTTCTGCCTACGTGCTGGAAGTTTTTAAGAAGGTCAAGTCGAGGTGAGTCCCAAGAGCTTCATTGCTGAACAGATTTGTGACTGAGTGTTGGGTTTCTAGGCCCAGGACTGGCTGGGCTCCTTGAGTGGTCTCATGCAAGGTATGGGCAGTGCTAGAGAGTCTGGAGTCACTGTTCCTGGCAGCCTCTTTTGGAACATGCGTGGAACTGGGGAATGGGCAGTGTTCCTTCCATGGGGAGTGTGGACTGAAGCTTCTGGATGTGGGTTGGCTGCTTAGAGATGGCAATGTATGTGGAGATGTGGAGAGCAGTTTGGGGATGCTGAGGAGGGAAGGCTGTGTGCCTGCTCCCTGTGCCACAGGATGCCTGGGCTCTGCAGATGCAGGGCAGTCATGGAGCAGCTGTGAGAAATGCTTAGCACAGCTGAGTACCAGAACCCACCTATGTGGATGTGTTTCCTGCTCATCTGTAGCAGTGTAGAGGCTGAGACTAATGCTTGTGTCCCTTTGCTTTTTCCTCAGTGAGCTGGAAGAGTCTCTCCTGGTGTTGCCTTTCTCGTATGTCCCTGACCTGCTCAGACTTTTCAATGAATTTATTCAGCAGGGCTCAGATGTTGAGCTTCTGTGCCGAGCTCTCCTCTTCCTGCTCAAGTGAGTCCTTTGTCTGCCCAAACAGTATCTGGGCTTTCTTCTGAGTCGCTGGGCCTGAACCTCTTGGGAAGCATCCTTGGGAATAAACACGTGGTATCTGTAGGAGATGAGGAATCTCTGCAGCCCACAGTGAATGGTGTGTGGGAATGAACTGCTTGGATGCAGAGTGCTGACATGCCTGGATGGGAATGCTGGTCCTGGTGGCTCTAGTCTCACTGGCATGAGAAGATCCCGCATCAAGTCTGATGAGGCACTGTTGGTGGCACAGAGCCACTGTAGAGCCTGTGTCCTCAGAAAGACCTTCCCCCTGAACCACTGTTAAACTTAAGAAAACAGCTTTTCCAGATAAATTTGTCCATGTCTGTCCATGTCTAGTGTCTGGGGAAGACTGACTAAAAAACCCCTGTATGTCCAGAACATACAGAGGCTCAGGAGGTTTCTAATAACAGTGATGTTATGATGTTTTTAATAACAGTGCTGCAATACACTTCCTGCTTTCTTCCCAGGATACATTTTGGGCAGATCACAAGCAACCAGATGCTGGTGACAGTGATAGAAAATCTGAAGAAAACCACCATCTCTAGAGTCAGTGAGGCCCGGGTGAGTGTTGCACTCTCCCCTTTCCAGCATGTATAATAATGGGATGAGCCAATGTTTGTGAGCGTGGGTTGTCTGTGGTGTCCAATGGGGAAGTTGGTTGGGGATCTGAGCTGATTTAAGCCATCCTCTTTTGCAAATAGGCTGCCTTTTCCTTATGTTCCTCCTCATGTGAGAATACCCCAGTGGTGAGCTTATACTTGTGCTTCCTGCCTCATTTGCACTTGGTTTTCTGATACATGTGCTTGGATCTTGGCTCACTAGTTTCTAAATATGTGGGGGGTAAAGTAACTCCCTGCTTCTCTTGGGCTTTTCTGTGGGCTGCTACCTCAATGCAGACTCTGCATTTTCCTAGAGGAATCTTCAGGTGCCTGCCAGCGACTTGTCTTTCAGAAAATGTGGTGGATTATAGCTGCTCTTAAGAGAGGACTGTGGGGAACTGAGTGCAGGACTGGCTGTTCTCCTGTTCAAGTGAAGTTTACATTTAAACTAATATTGCTTTCTTTAAATCTATGCATTGTCTTGTTTTCATCATCTCTTAGTAGAGGGTGACCAGTGCAGGACTCTCTGCACCCTGACTAGCTCAGGATGTGCCTCACAGTGTGGTGCTGGTCTGTCTCTGCAGGATGTGCTGGGATTCAACATGGCAGGGCTCCAGTTCCTGAAGAGGGAGATTGAGGCCAAGGAGGAGGTGACATTTTTTGCTGATGCTACAGAACGTTTTGAGGAGAAGAAGAGAAAAAGGAAGAAGAAAGAAAAGATGGTTCTTGCAATGCTCTAGCATTTGCTGCCCAAGATCCAGAGCACCTGGATGGACTCATGTAGCTCACTGCTGACCATGGAAGTATTCTTGTGGCTGAACATCTGTGATGATGTCCCATGGCTGGGACAAAGTCTGTCCCCTCCATGTGGTGTAACCCAGCATGTAAATCCAACTCATAGTGGTTGTCTCTGAGATGGACTCCCTCTAGTCTGCTGCAGATGGGTGCCTTTGGACTCTTTCTGAGGTGGCTGTCAAAGGCACGTGCTCTTCGTCTAGTGGAACGCCTGTTAGAAATGGAGTTGATTTATCCTGGGATCAGCTCGTTCTGGCAGTGTTGATTCTATGGAATCCAGCACACGGACTGCTGGTGAGACCATGCCTTTGTCCAGGATTAAAATCCTGGCAGGATTTTTCACTGACACCTGCTGGTGGTTTGTGGCCTGTGGAAAAAGCTCTGTGATTTCTGCTGAAGTGTGAGGACTTGAGCTACAGCCACTCACTCTTTAGTGGCACAGGGAGGAACATGGCTGCACTCTATTAAAGGCATATTTATATTTGCTTTGTGAGACAAGTTTGTTCATAGTGTTTTGTCCTGGTATTTCCTTCCTGTAAATCCTCAGTTGCCTAGGCCTGTGTGTCTGTTTTCAAAGGATTTTTTACAGAGAATAAAATAAGTGGGAGCAAATGAAAGGCCTGCCATCCCAGATTGTGTTTTTCTGGAGAGCTGGCAGACCAAGTGTGAGAAGCCTGGATTATTTGTCTTTTAGTTGCTCCAGGCTTTAGAAATTCCACTGATTTGTTGCAATGCTGTACTTGTCCTGTGTCAGATAAAATGATTCATTTTCACAGTGGGGGCAGTGGGGCAGAATGGAGTGAACAAGTCTCTGCTGCTGTTGTTATTAATTTATAGCACATGCTGTGTTTTTTTACCAATGGTCAAGTCACTGGTTTGGGCGATGTGGTGGGGGCTGCTTCCAGATACTTTGCTGACTGTTGGGCTCACATGTCTGACTTGGGTACTCAAAGCTGAACTTCTAACTTGAGTTTCATATGGATTTTTAGTTGCATCCCAGTTGTGGCTGACTGCTGTCTTTGACTCAGGTTGTCTGTTACTAGCAGTTATGCAAAGGGCCAGCAGTTCAGCTGGTCATTCTCCAGGCAGCACCTCAGGTGTAACAACCATACCTCAGTTGTTCGTAAGTGACTTTGTCAGGGGATGATTGTTCACTTGCCTCTTCAGAGTCTGGGTGATTCACAGGGGCACATTGTGCTCCATTTCCAGGTGGCTTTCAGACTCTATAGAAATGGCAACCTTCATACAGCTCTGCCAGTTGTTTCACTTGAATCACAAGTTTCATCCATATCTGGACAGATATGAAATTATAATTATAGGGGCACCCGGAAACAGCTGCATTCAAACATGTCTCTATCCTGACTTATGCTGTTCTAGTTAATTTTATTCTATTCTTTTCCTTTACTACTCCTAAAATAGACCCTCCTAAGAGGGATTACTAAGAGGAAGAGGAGGCACTGTAGGATGATACATTTTGTTGGTAAAGTCAGTTGACATGTTATCCACATTATCCGCTGCTGAAATGGGCCAGCCTGCTGGAAAAACAAGTGTTACAGATGGAGAGCTGGCTTGTGACACCACAGTGCACCCTCAGCTGAGGTGACTGAGGAGAGAGATGCCAAAACCAGGTACCAAAAGGGGAAGGCTGGCTGTGCCTCTGTTTACCTTAGTGACAGGGAAATAGATGTTATGGATGCTGTACAATGAACTGCTGTTTGATGATCCCCTGGGAGACCTGGAAGAAAAAACCATGGCCATGGGCACATGAACTCAGTGACTGATGGGAAGTATGTAAATGGTGATACAGAAGAGTAGCTTGGGATGCAGTGTCATCTTATAATGACTCAGATATCCTCTGATCTAAGATGGAAGAGGTGGAATTCCTACGCTTTTGTCTCTGTTTCTTCTCACTGGTGTTAGGGAAGAATCCTTGGAGAAAAGGTCTTTTAGGTGTTGAAAAGTTGTTTCTGTCTCTCCCTAGTTTCTGACACAAGCTGCCTTCTTGAAGTTTCCCTCTGGTTCTCTGATTTTTTCACTCATGATGGGTCTGTACTAATGCAGTACTTGGGTGGCTACTGACAGAGCCCAGCATGTGCTTTAAATGGAAGACATCTGTCCTGTGCCAACAGTCCTCTGGTAGGAATTTTAATATCCTTGGGACATCAATTTGCCCTTTCTTGGGTCAAATTCCCTAGATTTACAAACCTGAGCAGGAAAGCACTTTCAAGTACAGGCAAGCTTAAATCTGTATTATTAGAATACATATCTCACCTAGTCTCGGGGTCGGCTGCTTGTTCTCTGCCCCCGAGGTGAGTTGGGTGGTCCAGGGAGCGACCCCAGGCTCTGAAGAATGAGACTGGACTCTCTGTTGTTCGGTCTTCAGGTTGTTTATTAAGTCTTATCTACAAAATTTTCTCCCTGGCAGACAGAGGTCTGACCAGCAAGGCAGCCACGACGCTCTCCGCCTGCCCCCAAGGCTGCGCCGTCTCTTATACCACAAATTACGTATATCATATTTACCTTTACCTTCCAATGCCTATCACCCATGTTAGACAGTGCACCTATATTCTAAACCAATCCCCAAGTACTAACATCACAGCAGAAGATGGAGGCCAAGAAGAAGAAGGAGAAAGGCTGGACACACCCAGTTCCCTCCATCTTGCCTCCTGAACCCCCATACCAAAAAACCCAAAATCTTCTTTTCCAGCCCGTGATAATTTCACTATTATTCTACCTAAACTGTTGTGGCTTGCTGATCTTCATATAAGGTTGGTAATTTGCTCCATGGGTCATAATCAAAACCACAGGTGTCTTGGGCTCTGTGACAGGGTCTCTGAGACCCCTAGCAGGGGTCCTGGTGTCCTGGACAGCCAGAGGTGTGTCCTGGGTCCCGACAACCTAGCAGTGTGGATGTGAGGGTTCAGAACTGGCAATCATATTTCACACTGGTGAAAGCTGCTGTTAATGGCCAATCATGGGATTCTCAGTCACTGTGAAGTGTTGTGACAACAAATCATCTGCATGTATCAAGGAAGATTCCTCATCTCTCTCAGCATGTCACGTGTTGGAAAAAGGATGAAGCACACGAAAGGACCTTGTGAGAAATGAATTCATAAACCAGAAGCAGAGCTGCACTTGGGCACACAAATGTGGTGGCTCAAAAATAGCCTGTGTCTTTCTTGTAGCCATTGCTGTGTAGGTGGGAACAAGGAGGGGCAAAAGACCATCTGTGGCTCGGTGGCTCAGTCTTCCACTATGAAGAGAGATGAGCAGGTGAACATTGGAAGGTGCTCATGTGTGACTGTGAACAAGAGGGTGTATGGATCCCTCTCTTGTCAAGTGTAACTTGGTGTACTCACAACCCCCATCTGGTATGTGCAGCTTATTAAAGGTAGGTGAGCACACAGAACATTCAGCCTATGATTGTAGAAGACCAGAGCAGGTCAGCAACTCCTGAAGAATTACAGTTGACTGTGTTGAAACCTGGTGCATTCCCAGTACTTGAAAAAGATTTCAGGTGCCTCAGCACAGGTTATTGGAAACCTAATGCCTTTTAAAAACAAACTTTATGGGAACCATGCAGCACTCCTCTGTAGCAGGGTTGAAATACAGCAGTCTTTCCACTGTTTACATTTCAGACAGCCATGTCAGGAGATTCTGCAACTTTTGGACCACCTTTCCCATTAACGGGAAAAGGCAAAATATTTATTCTCATTTAATCTGATTAAACAAATGGAAAAATTACACTGGATGTTTCCATAAGCTTGAACTAAAATCTAGGTATTTCAGTGTTGCTGATCCTCACGTGGATCTTCTCAGGCTCTAACCTGTAGTGGAAGAGGACAGAAAAACAACATGAATGGAAGGAAGAAAAAGCAAGAAGAAATCCCAGCTCCGGCTTTGTACAGTTGTTGAACCAAACCTAATAATTATGTCCAGATTCTCTGCAAGTGTTGTGTTAGCACTGTGATTGCTACAGACTGGCTTCAGATTTGGCCTTTTGCTGTTGGAAGGGAACAACAACATGGGATGGAGTTCTTACACAGGCTTCAAGTAGATTAAGGGCTTGCTTTTATTGCACAAATTGAATGGTACAAAAATCACAACCACACATTCAGGATGGACAGTCTGCTTAGGAATACTGAAGACTTTCATGGGCAGCTTCATGTGTGGTATTTAATTCTGAGTGTGTTAAGAGAATCTTTTTGAAATGTTTTAAATATTGATGTGAAATAACTAAGGAAATTAATGAGATAGGACTAAGTTTGGTCAGGTGATGCTTGATAAGTGATTTTTGCTTGTTGGTCTCTGCTAGGAGATGTGGCAAATTTGTGATCAGGTTTAATATTGCAGGGAGGTTTCTAGGTCTCAGTAGAGAGAATAATTGGCTCTGGTGATAACCACCTGGGAAATGCAATTGAAAGTTCTCAGGATGCCTCTGCAGTGACTGTTTCTGTTCTGGATGGCTGAACAAGACTATTTAACCAATAACAGGATCTAACCTAGGAGTGTTGGTGTTCATGTTTTGTGAGACTAAACCAACCAATCCAGAGTTCCTTGACATGTCTGGGATGGATATGATTTTGGATATGGTTTTGAGTCCAGGGGACTTTGAGGGGAGGAATGTTCAAAGAGGCACTGGGCACAGCTGTTTGGGTAGCATGGGATGGCTGCAGCCAGCTTCAGTAGGAATTGTCAATCACTTCACAAAAGGACACTGTCAGAAGAGAAGGGAGGTTTGGCTGTGGTGACAGCAGCTATGATTAGCTGGATTAGACATGTGAGAGGAGAATACTGTGTAATTAATTTCTCTCCCTTTGTGCTTGTCAGGGAAGATGGCCCTAATCAGAACTTCTCTTGAGACTGGGGGTGTCTCACTAAAATGTGAACTGACTGGGTGACTATTTCTCTTAGGTTTCAACACGGAGTGAGAGAAGTTTGTCTAAACTTCCTTCATGATGAGCTCCAGGTTGTAAATCCCTAAGGTGGAAGGCATTAAACCAGTTGCTTTTCTAGACTATAATTGTGTGTTACTTTGGGGACAGAATTCCACAATGGAAAAGGGTAAGAAGATATTCAAACAGAAAAAAAAAAATGCTATACTAGATGTATACTGGGCAGTCCTAGAGCAGATGCAGCAGTCAGAGGTACGTCTGTGACGTTTTTGAGAACTGACTAATGTGGTCACTTTTCTTTTTCTCCAGAGGAGAGGAATGAGATACAGCTGGAATTTCTTTGCTGATTGGTTGGATAACATGGCAGGCTTACAGATGTTTAGGTTGAAAGAAAGAGATGATGTCAATGTTACACATATGAAGCAAACAGGGACTGTTCAGCTGAGGAGAGACATCCATAGGGTTCCCTGTTTATCAGCTGTCACCATCAGTTGTGTTGTGGAGTGCCTGAGCTCATGGGGGTGAGGTGAACACCAGCCTAATGTTAAACATGTTGACTGCTGCTTTGTGAGAAATTCCTAGTAAGGCTTTCTTGTTGTCAGGGAAGACTTAACCATTCTAAGACACTCTTAGAAAGCATCCAAAGGAGAGCTACAAAGATGGTGAAAGGCCTTGAGGGGAAGTGTGAGAAGTGGCTGAGGTCACTTGGTCTGTTCAGCCTGCAGGAGACAGAGGGGAGACCTCATTGCAGTCTGCAACATCCTCACAAGGGGAAGAGGAGGGGCAGGCTGATGTCTCTGCTGACCAGTGACAGGACCCAAGGCAATGGCCTGAAGTTGTGTCAGGGAAGAGCGAGTTAGGATATCAGGAGAAGGTTCTTCACCCAGTGGGTGGTTGGGCACTGGAACAGGCTCCCCAGGGCAGTGGTCAGAGCACCAAGCCTGACAGAGTTCAAGAAGTGTTTGGACAACACTCTCAGGCACATGCTGTGATTCTCAGGATGTCCTGTGCAGAGCTGGCCTGATCTTTGTGTGTCCCTTGCAACTCGGGATATTCTGTGATTCTTCATGTAGACTGAATCTGTAAGGCTACAGAAATGTGCTGTATGAAACTGTGTGTGCAGAATTGTGTGTATTTGCACTTGTCACATTGAGGCTGCCCTATCTGTAAGACTCCTGTCCCTTATTGGACTTGCTGTCAGTGTCAGTGGGTCACCAGTAAGACTTGGTTACAGCAAGTGAGAAGTGTTAGAGACGCTGATTTATTAGGGCTTAACTGTAATAAATCCAACTGCCAGGATGTTCAAGGACTTATTTAATGTGGAGACAGTAAGTGAAGGATTTTGGACAGGACTGAGGAGGCTTTGCTGTGAGTGCCTCTGCTGAGCTGAGTAGTTGCAATAACCTGCAGTCCCCTTGTAGTGAGTGCTTTGGTTAATGTCATCCAGTTTCCTTCCCTTCTGTTGTCACAGTAACCAAGTCAGTGTGCTAGGTGCATCGCTTGCATGAGCTTTGTTCAGGATGCTGCTGATGAAGTGCAGAGTACGTAAAACAAGTGTACTTTAATTTACAGCTGGTGTCACTGCATCCAGTACTTACACTAACTACAAAGCTTTCGTGGGAGTGTAATCCGAAACCGTGGCCTGGGGCTTGGAGGAACTTCCTGGACTGCTGCCGCCATCCCTCCCTGGGGGAATCCTTTGGGGCGGCACTTGTAAATGTCACTGGCTAGCACAGGTGGAATACCACGTTAAGGTTCTAACCATTTTGGTATGTTTATTTAAGTAAAATAACCTGTGGAGGTAGGAATGAATTCTGCAAGTAAGGTTGTGAAACATCTTGAATCTGGACTAGTGTCCTCAGCTCAAAGATTAAAGGAACAGCTAAAATATGGGGGAAGGGCACATGTTTTGGAGGCTGGTCTGCAACTGTGTCTGAGGACGGGGTGAGTGGGAACAGAACAGCAGCTGGTTTCGCTGCTGTGCCACTGGTGCTGTCTAGATCAGCTCTGCAATTATAGGTATGAAAGATTTCTTTGGGTCAATGCAAGTAAATTTGGGGAGTTTCAACATCACATCTAGAGCATATAAAGCCTCAGAGGAGTTGCTGTTACTCTGGTCAGGTTTAGAGTATCCTGAAGTTCTCCTTTCTTTGGTAAGGGTGGTCCTTACTCTGAATGACATTTCTGGCATGTTTGGATGTAGCTTGCCTTGCTATTTCTTTTACAGGTTTCCAGAGGGCCCCTTCTCCCAAACTTCTAAGTGTAAATTTGATTACATGTCAAACAAAACTTCACCTGGAGCACAAAGGAAGTAGAAATAATAGCTATTGACTTGGCTCTTTTCTTTTACTGTACTGCTGTCATGAGTTAAACAATTGAAAAGCCCGCTGAATCCACACAGGCTCATTTCTGGCAGCATTCATGTGCTTCTGTGCTTGCGGCTTTGCTGCTGCAGGGATTGTCTTGTTTGCCTGTTCAGTATCTGGATGATACATCATTTTGTTGCTCATGAGGTTTACCAGCAGATGCTACCATAGATTCAAAAAGCATAATAAAGTATATTCATGAGGGGTGGTGGGAAAGAGTTCCTATTATTTTCATTTTGTTTTAAAAGCAATATTTTTCTGAGTTGCTCTTCTTCCTGTCCCCACTTTTCAAACCACGTTACTCTGATGTAAAATGCGTTTGGCATCAGAATCTTAAATTATTCATTTCTTGTGCTTTTGAAAACACCCATTTGTGTATTTCTGAAAAGGACAGTAAAGCTTGCTACTGCAACAGCCTACACTGGAAACAATGCTTGAGGCTCCCAACAGGAAGATGATACCCAGGGTCAATGCTATGAGGTGTGTGTGAGAAATAAGACAGCAAAGGATATTTGCTTTCACAGGCAGGAGAAGAGTTTCAGTTTCTGTTACTATTTCAATATTATGGGAAACTTCTTCAAGGCCACCAGTGTCTTTCCCTCCAATCAGCATGGCAAAAATCTCTATCTCCAGTTCAGCCTGCAAGCCTGCTGCCACCTGGGAGAGACAGAGAATGACTCACAGGTAAGGTGCAAGCTTCATACATGGTCCCCTCCCGCAGTCCTTGGAGCTGGTGGTTGATGCCCCAAGCCTGTCAGTGTTAGAGGCATTTGGACAGTGTCTTTAATAGTATGCTTTAACTTTTGGCTAGCCCCGTAGTGGTCAGGCAGTTGGACTAGAGGGCCATTGTAGGTCCCTTCCATATGAAACAAAATATTCTCTTCTATTCTAAAAAGAACATAAAGGTAGGGAGATACAAAAGGGGCAGATGTGAGGAGAAAAGAAAAGAATGGAAATTATTCCAGCCATTTGGATGGATTTCAGTAAGGCCTTTGACACAGTCCTCCACACCATCCTTCTCTCTCAACTGGAGCCTTTAAAGATCTCTTCCAACCCACACCATCCTATGATTTCAAGTACTGAGTTGTGGCTAAGGCTCTGGACTAGGAGGTTTGATTTGCATTCTGGCACTGCCTCTGCACAAGTCATTGCTTCTTGATTCCATGCATTGGCAAGATATTGCCTGGTATTACATGGATGCCATGGGGACAGTGGCCAGCACTATTTATTCAGAGACAGCATGCAAGTAAAAAGAGAGACTGAACAAAGGCAGAAAGAATGAATGCTTCTTACTTAGTGAGATAATGTGCTATGGTGCTTTGCTAGATAAAAAAACTTAAGGTGGAGAACAGTTGGAAGCAGGAGAAGAAAGGATTGAGGCAATAGTTTACTAGGTTTGAAAAAGCTCTCTATAACTTCACTGCTTGACCTGCTGCTTTCCACTGAACTTAACATTTTTATCCCTCTGCATTCTGGCACAGGCTGAGACTCGAGTGCATGGAGCACTTAGCTGAAGGTGGCAGAGGGACGGGGGAAGACAGCATCACTTCAAGCAACCTTAAACAAAACCGTGTACCCTGGCAGCTCTATTCCCAGACAGCTGCTGTCCCAGAAAGGTGCCCTAGCTAGCCTGAGGGCCAGCTGAGTCTAGAAAAAACCCAAAAGCTCTCCTGTGTAACCTACAGGTCCTGGTGTGTACATCACTCTCAGTCCTGTGTATGGAGGCGGCTGCTTCACCCGAAACCTGTCAGAAAGAGAAGAGGATCAGTTTGCCAGAAACTGTTTCAGGCAGGAGAAATCTCATCGAGGCTGCCTGCTCTTCCTCTTCTTTTTTAAATGACAGCAGAATTTCTTAGCTCATCCTTTCCATCATATTTTACAAGTTGGACTACAGCAATTCCTGGGCTTCTTGCCAAGGCTCAGGTTTCTAACAAAAAGCCCCCAATGGAGCAGATGAATGGGCCAAAGTAAGCCTTCAAAGAGCTTGTTAACACTGCCTGGTCCTTATAAGAGAATGTGAAACAGCACATTTTAAATCTGCACATTCAAGGGTAGCTGAAGTACAAACAGCTTCTTGGCAAACACCTGTGTATTGCAGACCCAGAAGTTCATAACAATCTTTATTTAACATTCTTTGATGTGATTCTATTGCAGAAAGCATGATACTGGTATGAGTTTTGTGCAAATAATCTTTAATTATTTGCACAAAATTCATACCAGTACCAACTAAAGCAGAAGTTTTGCTTCCTCATTTCTTACTGATAGTTTCACATGTGAGATTCAGTCCTTTTGTGAATGCAACTTCCTACTGTTCAGATTTTTAAAGATCACTAGATCAGATACGACCTTTACTTTTGCATTGCTCTGGAACTGATCCTGTAGATTTCATTCCCCCTTACACCAGAAGCTGTTAAAGGAAAGGCAGTAGAAGCAGCATTCCTAGGATATGGCTCCATCTTATGGAAAGCTCTGGCAGACCTATGAAGAGGCTGTGAGAATTCCTGTGCTTTCTCTGACCAGTGGGTCCGGAGAAACTGTACTTGATTTTTGTCAGGATCTATTTGGAGAGATAAAAACCAGGGTACTAAGAATTCAAACTAACCTTGAGAAGTTCACACCAACATTCTTCATGATTACAGTAGTTGCATAGGTGCAGCCTTCCTTTAGCACTCCAAATATCACCCTGGGTGGGATGAAATGGAATTTGGTAAGATCCTGTCTTGTTGCAAGAGAAGATGTGCTGACCTTTCCTGAGGCAGGATCTTCTATCTTTGCGAACAAAATATGAGACAAAGAGAAAGTTAGTGGCCATTAAGTCAGGTAGAGAATTACTTAACCTATATTTAACATCTGTCCACTCACCCTGAAGAATTACAAAACAACATCCTAATTTGAGTGAAAACTGAAGCAGTACTTTGAATACTGTCTGGAAATTTATACTGGTTTGAGTTTTCAGATGCATGAAGCCATTGAGGTGTCTCAGGGAAAATGGGGGAAGGTCTGCTCTTTTGGAAACAGAGCTTTCATGTAGGTGCCTGATGCAGAATGAGTTTTTCCTAGCAGTTGAGAGGAAAGGTACTTCTAGAATTGCCAGTAAACATAAATAAATTGCAACAGCCATGTTACAGTAAATACATTCAAAATATCTGCCAGCATTGCTCCAGGGTGAAGGTTTTATGGAAAAGAGGTCACTCAGAGGACATGAATATTGACAAGAAAGATGGTATTTTTTACCTTTTTATTTGGTATGGTGTTTGGTTTTTTCCCCTGAAGGCATGATGGTAATATTACTTTCTCTTTTCTTGTCTGTCCTGTAACATCCACCAGCAGACTTGGAACTTTCTGTTGAAAGGCTGTCTCTTCTGCTCCCTCAGCCTTGTCTGGAAGGGAAAGATTTCCAAAAGCATGAAAAAGTGACAGATGGATTGAAATTCATATTGCAAATATTGTGTCAGAAGTTATAAAAAGATACCGAGCTGCTCCAACTACATTCTGGAAGGCAGGTGTACCTGTTGTGCTGCTGGAACCATCATCTTGTTTGGAAGGATCCTGTAGGGGAAGGCCAGATGAAAGTGATGATTCACTTGTGGTATCAAGAAATTCAGCTTCTAAAGGGAAAATAATGGAACACTGAGTCAAGTGTTTTTTATGATCAAAATCCTTTTCATAAACATGTGAAAAACATCAGTCTTTAGCACTTTAATTTACACAGTCTTGGAAAGCTGCTACATAACCATGAGAGGCTGGGAAAATTCTGCATGCAACGTTTTGCTCTACTGAGCCACAGCGATCTCAAAAATGCCTGTTGTGTGATTAGTCCTTTCTTGTTCTCTGGCTAACTGAACTATAAACCATAAAGGATTAAAAGAAAATCCAGCACAGGTCTTATGGTGATTGAAAATGAGGAAATATGGGAATTACTGGGGGTCTGATAAAGCCCCACAGAGAACTAGTTTCCTGATATGAATCTTTGCTGTGTATGACTTTTAATCTCACTGTATGATTTCAGTAACTTGTCAGGCTGCTTTTTAAACAGAACTGAAGTATTCCTCTCAGATCTGAAAAGCTGAAGCCTAAGATAATGATCCCTCTTTCCCTGCTTCCTGTCAGGGAGTCACCGCTTTCCTCCTATGTCCTCCAGTCTATCTTTAGCCTGCATGTTTCCTAGTCCATATTGCTTTTGCACCAGTTCCCTCTTACCATTGAGTTTCAGAAATAAATCTCCCATATTTTTCCTACAGTCATACTAGTTTTTTTCTAAACTTGGCCTCCTTGGTTCTTGCTCATCCACCCCTAACTATTATTTATTCCATTCAAGTTTCTTGAGCATTTTTCATCTATCCAAGTCTCATTCATAGCACAATTCTTCAGCTTAGCATCCAAAGCTGATGGTTCTTCCACATTCAATGATGTCTGCAAGGGCTTCTTCCTCCTGAAGAAGATACAAAACTGATGCCAGACAGTCGATTACCTCCACTGGGTTCTCTTATCAGCCTCAGAGGCCAAGTCTCACTTGTTTCTTTTTGAAGTGGAGGAAGTTCCTTCGACATTGCTTCCAAATCAGGAAACTGGAGAAAAGGAAGAAAGAGGGCTTAGCTTTCACAACTAAACACCTAGGAAAACCAGACAGCAGACACCCTTCTCCCCTTGCAAAAAATGAAAGGAAAAAATTTTAAAAAAGGAATGCAAAGGAAACAAATAAGCAGAAACAAAGTGGTGACTTATAAAAGAGATAGAAATAGTTACATCAGATTACAACCTACATTTCTGAGTAGGCTTTATGCACTTACAGCATTTACCAGTAGAAGAACCCCTAAGACCACCTCTAAATTAGGAGTGTTAGTTTTACTTATTCCCTTTCTAATAAGCAACGAGAGGGGTTTGAGGGGTAAGTAAAAAAATCCTGAGGTTGAGCTTTGCTCTGAATCAGGCTCTCTCCAGAGTTTATGTAAGTAATTTTATAGAGTTTGTTACCAGTGAACATATACCATATTCATCTGCCATGGTTGTCTTTTGTAATGGTTTGTTGAGATATAAACCCAGAATTGTCTTTGGGAGCATGGGAGATACTGGCTGGCCTAACAGACTTCATCCAGTTTTCAGCTGCATTACCTTTTTTTGGTAGAAGTTTTTGCCAAATTCAGATTCAAAATACGGAGCAAAAATTCCATTTATCAGTGCTGCAAATAAAGCCTTCTGTTTATCCAGTTCTTTCCTAGGGATGTTTTTCACATTGTTGGTAAGGAAAAGAAAGAAAAAAAGCATTATAACTGAGTTCAGCCTGTTTTTCAGTATTGTACATCAAGAAATGGATTTGGTAAAGGCAAGTGGCATTTTCTTCCCTGGTTCATCACATGAAGTAATATTCTTCTAATTGGCAATTTTCTTGGAGGTGGATTAAGAATTGACAGGTCAGAATGCACACAGACAGCGAGCTGCCTGCTATGAGGAGCTCCTCCTCAGAACATACTCCATTTCTCTAAACCTCACAGAACATGTCTGGGACTGCCACTGGTGTCTTTCCAACCTTCCACAAACACTTCAAGCTAAGAATTGGTATTCCAAATGCACTGCTAAAATTTTGAACACAAAACTCAACTAATTTCATTATTTTATCACAGAAAGACTTGACAGCTCTGTGGATACAGAAGAAGCTGTTCAAACTTCTGAAGGTAAGGCTGACCAGAGTAAAGATCAGTCATGTTCTCAGCTTGATATAGCCCAGTTTTACACCATTAGAATTTCACTGACTTGCAGCAGGGTCTAATATCAGCTATGAAATGATCAGTCTTAATCATACTGAGAGTTTGAACACTGGTTTTAGAGCCAGAATTGCACATGATGTTCTTGGGTGCTGACTGCTCAGATTTATAAATTGAAATTATTTTTTTAATAAGATCCAAAACAGTGTGAAATGCTATATGAAAATGTAACTCTGAAATTCTAAAAGGATTTTTTATCTCATGCAAATCAGAAATAATTAAGAAGCAATATGGAAAGCCTCACATGGAGTGCTGTGTCCACTTTTGACCTGTCTGGTGCACAAAAGGGCCACAAAGATGATTAAGGGTTTGGAAGACCTTTCATGTGAGTAGAGGCTGAGAGAGCTGGGGCAGTTTTGCCTAGAGAAGCTTTGAAGCACCACCATGTGAGATGGTCTGGGGTTCTATTTGAAAAAAATCAGCTTTTATTTGTGGAATATCTGAATCTTAACCTAAAGCATCAGCATTTGAAAATATTAATATGCAGTATTTTCTACACTAGAGACAGAACCAGAAAACAAAACACAGGGCTTCTGACTTCAGCCTTGGTTTGCATAGTGTAAGTTAACAGTAATGCTGCTGGGTTTTGGAAAAAAAAAGACAAAATAAAGAGACTCAAACCACTTTTTCAGCATTTCTGTTGAGCAGGAAATACCCCATTATTTGCAGGCAAGCCACTGCACCATCACCCAAGACCTGGTGAAATCAGTAACATTCTTTACAAAAGCAGATTAAGCTGTCTCATAACAGAACTTGATCCTACTAATATTATTACCTGGTCTCTTCCAGTTTGCTTTTCCACTTGGATTTTACTCCTTCCGGGCTGAATCCCAGAAGAAAAAAAGAGAGAGTAGTGCGAATGAGAAAACTAGTAGTCTTCTATAAATACAAAAATATTTACAAGATAACCTTGGAAAGAAAATGCTTTTTATGAGAGTATGTTATGTAAACACTTCAGGTGGCTTCTGACTCAGACTTGTATAGTTTGCACAAAAGTGTTTGCTTATATCTGCATTTTTATTAGATAATTCAATCCAAGAAATATGCAAAATTATTTCCCAACAAACTTTGAATTATCTTTCAGATATGGAAAGAGAGCCATAGAGGGACAAAATAATCACAGGACAAGACAGTAAAACGTTGCCATCTCTATCTAGGGATCTAGATTCCAGCCCTTAATGACAGTCAGTAAAGCACAGTGCCTCCCCTGTGTGCTTGGCTTCACCCTTTGTGTTATTTCCATTTGCACCAGTCCTTGCTGCTCTGTCCTACCTGTGCTGCTGGTCCTGTCTCTGTGCAGTGCTTGCCTTCCCTGTGTGATCCTGGGCAGGAGGAGCCACTGCCTGCTCATACAGCTGGCTCACACGGGCTGCAAGGGGAAGGGCACTGCTGAATGGGCTTGCTCTGCTGCACAGGGTTATGTAAAAAAAACCATCAAAGGATGTTTTTTAAATGCATCTTTCTGCCACTTTATGGAAACCTAACAGAATCTTTGTTACTGTGAGGGAAAAGGCAGAAAGAACTTCATTCCAAAATCAAGATCAGAGCATTAACAGATAAGAAATTGAATTCAATATTGAAAGGAGAAGAAGCAGATTAGGTTCACACTCCCACCCTGTATTTCCTGACATATTTTTACATTCTTTCAAGATACAAATACCTGTGAATAGGAAAAGTTGCTGACATTCAGCCACTCTGTAACTGGGGTGCTCTGAGGTCTTTATCTACAGCTGAAGAAAATAATGTGGGCTTTCAGGGATCCTTATTACATTTAGCTTGCTTAAGCTTGCTTGTGCTTAATTGAGGCTGTGAAGCAGCCATAATCAACATTCTCATGGAAGGAACTGCTAGCTCAATATGTATAATGGAGAAATGCCAGTCTTTCCACATTTAATATTGTGACCAGCTCTAGGGCTTTATTAAAGAGTTGCCCTGTCCTCTGACATATTTTATAAAGTGTGTTGTTTACTTTATACCTTGAAGCTAAATCATGGGTCCAAAGAAATTTCCTTGTCTAAAAACAATTTTCTGTGGCGAAGTTTAGGAGATGTGAGTATTTGAGAGATATGATCCTATTAGACTATGACAATATCTCTTAGTGTTCTGGGAATTACATGAGTTCAAACTTCAAAATGTGGGGTTTTTTTGGTCAGCTTCTTCACCATAAAACATGATTTTTCAGCTTTTTCTATTTTTACCTGTTTCAAAGAGCTTTTCTTTCCCACTATCTTCTTCATTAGCAATACTACACTAAAATTGCAGCTCCATTTAAGAGGAAACTGTTCAGCAAGCATTTGTTGCAGCAGTTTCTGTTTATTTTGCACAGTATGACGTTTTTGACAAGTAGAAATATTCTTGACAAGGAAAATAACACTTTAAAGATGAGTGTCACAAGGGGATAGAATGTAATGAATTTTTCTACAGAAAAGGGTTATGGGTTTTTATAAGAGATATCTTAACTTTTATTTGTACATCTTAATGTACAAGTGATGTGATGGTTTGAGATTAGATTTGGAAGTGTAATAAATAACTAGGATTTACTTAGTTGCTTTGAAAAACTTGTCTGAAAAGTTGTTACTTGCATAAAAATAGCCAAGTATTGTCATAGTTCTTACACCTAAGAAAACTCACTACATGAAAATGTCAAATACACATGCCTAAAACCAGGAATTATTTTTCAGACATACTGGATCATTGATGCTAAGAAGTCCTAATCACCTGTGAGAGTCACACAGAAGCATGTACATAGTACATAGATGAATTCACCTTTATATTGCCTCTTTAAAAATAATAGTACAATACTTTTAAACTTATTATGATATTTTTAATTTTAAAAGTACAGGTATTCAAATTTTTATTACCTCTATCACTGAGATTTTCAGTTGACTTCTTCCAGTCAGGGAAGGACTGCAATGAAAAATGAATAACTGTGACTACATGAGAAATAAAATTCACAACAACATCTTATTCAGAGGATTTATATTAAAAACAAGTGCTATCTTGTTATCCCCATTCTTGTAGTCACATTGTCAGGTATTTCAGTGTGTCAGAAAACATACGCTGGGAAAAAAGGATATGAAGTACAATTTCCCTGTTCTAAACAGGTATTTGTCTCCTTCTTGATGACCCACTGCATAGATAGCTTTGTATTTTATATGGTTACTTTTTATTAGGTCAACTAAGCTAATTCCTAATCAAATCGAAATCCTTTGGCAAAAAAATCTGAACAAGATATACTTGTATTAAACTTAGAATCCCAACAAGTCAAATGGGAAATGTGTTCAGGAATTTGCAGGCTTTGTTACTGAGGAGATCTCATGTGGCTGGCTTACAGTAAAGTGAATAAGGGTTAAGAGGCTCTGAAGTGTTTCCTTTATTCTCGTGCTGTCTCTGAAGCAGTTAACTGGAAAGCAGATCTCCTGACCAGGCAGTCTGGGCTGTAACAGAGCTACTGGAGACTTGGGAGCAATGGGACACTGATTCCTGGGTCACAGCAGATGCACACTGAGACTGCTGCTCACAAAAGAGTTGTCCAATGTGAAATCTGTAACTGCAAATGAGGGTGCTGAAGGTAGCCAGGACAATCAACAATAATTAGTCACTAGACAAATTCACTGGATCTGAGCAGCATGTGAGGTTCAGCACCTGGGCCTCATTGAAGTAAATAAATGTCTGCCTAGAGGATAGATGCAGATGGAATTACTGACAGATCATTTCTTTGTCCCTTTTTCCAGAAAAGCTGTGATCCTCTTCTATTTACCCACCTTTCCCATTACCTATTCCTCTCCTTTTTGTGTTCTAATTATCCATGAAAATTCACAGATTATATTTAAAAAAAACCAAAATGCTGCTCAGCAGTAATAACAATATTCCTCCAGACTGTTTTTGTATTATCCCAGAAGCAGGGTTTAAATTCTTACTATGGAGGTGGCTGTGGTTGAAATAAAAGTCTCCCATGTGCAATGACAACAGACTGGAAACATTTTCACTCTGATGTTGGGGGATATTAAAAAAAGTAAATTACTGGAAAGTAATTTTGGTCTGTGTGTTTGGGAACATATCATTCAGTAGAACTCTTGAACTGTTTTGAGCATTGCTTCCCTAAATGGCAGCAGTGCCCAGCTGAATTCAGACCAGCTGAAGGCTGTGTGGCTCTGCTTTACCATTAATCTCCACCAGAACTGGCTCTGTGCTGCTCTGACATTTGCTGGTTTATTAATGGATAATGTGCTTCAAGGCTCGCACTTCCAATGCAATACAAGGGTTTTGTTGAAAGAAATAATTAAAATTTTGATTTTCTCACTGTAACCTGTTCAAGGAGACTTGCAGCATTCTCCTTTTCCTCTTCTGTTCTTGGTTCTTTCACATTAATCTCTTCCAGCTCATCTTCCTGCTTTAAGATGTTCTCTATATATTCCTAGTGGAACAATGAAAAAGATGAATAAAGATGCACATGTAGGCTTAAAATAGATATTTACATTGACATAATCATTCCAACTGCTACAGAAAAGAAGCACATTTCTTTTCCAACATCTCTTTAAATCAGCTGGATAGAAAAAGGGGTTTTAAACACACCGCTCTGCCAGAAAGCTACATGCAGTACAGAACTTTAAGGTTTGTAGAAACAAATGTTTCCCACACCAGTTCTTTTTCACTTGTTTATATCTCTTTAATCTTATAGGAGATGGACAAAGGAAGAATATTTTCCTTAAATCTTGATTTTGCTCTGACAAAGTGAAGGTGAGGCTAAAGATTTAAGACGCTTCATTCTGGAAAAAAAAAGAATTAATTAAATATTGATTTGTGAGCAATGAGAGTATTTTCATTGCACATTTATGCAATTGTTGCAACTGTTTTTTCAGTGCTAGTAATTGCAGCTCTTCCTTCCCAGTGTAATAAACAGCATTCATCTTTCTCTAAAAATCAACAATATATCTGGGTGATGAATAGACTTCCCTTGCCATTTTGGTGTGGAACTTTTCTTACACTGTTTGCCTTTGAAAGATCAGTATGCAAATTAAAGAATAATTTTAATATATTTATAGACTGAAAAACTGGTAACATTTCATTCTGATAGACCTGAATATCCCAAACATGTCTGGGCTGGCCAGCTGTCAGTGTTTTTCTATTGCAAGCATGTTTTCTTTGAAATGTAATGTGGGGGACAAAAATTATATAAATGGCTACAATATACTACTACCTTCACACATGTCACATGCTGTTAACTTACAAATTCAGTCTGCAATGCCATTATCAAAATAGTTTAAATGAATAAATTACAGGACACATATACTTTGTTATTTTCTAATTCCTAAGTAATAATGGGGTTTTGACTCTGAAATCTCTTCTAAGAGCATCTTCACAATGTGAATTAAATACAGGAATGTTTTACACCAACACTGAGAAGGGCAAAGCTGCTCACTTTTGGACATCATCTCAGAACACTGGCACAGGAGGTCTAGCTTGCACCCTGCTATGAGCAAGTCACTAATGAGGGATGACCACAAACCTTGTCAGAAGGCTACACAGCTATTTCCTAGACATGGATAGAGTAACAAACTCAGACTGAAACCTGGAAATGTTCTACATTGATTTATGAAAAAAATACATAACCAAGACCAGAGTGTGTCTCAGTGACCAAGTTACTTGCAGAATTATGGTGAGCTAGAAATTCTTGTTCAGCTTTATATATTTAAACTCTTAAGGCTTTTTGAAGGAAAACAAACTCTAAGCAAAATAAAAGTGAAGTAACAGATATCAATATTGACAGCAAGGAAATTATATGTTAGAGTACTGTCTGTCATGTATGCTGGATTGGATCTCATGTATTTGCTTAGAAAACTAGGTTTCATAAGAGGTAAATGAAACAATTGAACTTTTTCAGAAGAACACTTACAGCACCTGTTTATGTATGAAATAATTGTTCTTCAAGCATAGTAGATTTTTCTCAGGTATATACTTCACATTTATCACAATTCGTCTACTTGTTTGTTCTCTATTGCTTACTGGAAGAATGAATAAATGTGGTTGAACTACCTTAAGGGAAAGATGCAGCTTTTCTCTTAATTCATCACAGAGTGGCTTATACTGGAATAGCTGGCGGATCTGCAGTTTTTTGGGACATTTTCGCACGGGGGCTGGCAAGGACACACGTGCTTCTCCAATGCTGAGACCCTTCCAGACACACCTCACTAAGGGACCTTTGATCTCCCCCTGAACAGAGAGGAGCAAACAAAAAGAGCAAAACCCAAAAATGCACCTATTGGCAATATGTCTCAGTTAAAAGGCATGTCATAGACCTAGACAATAAAGCCAGTAGATTCCTGGGAACAATTTATCTATCCTAAACCATCTCTATCTGGTAAGATAAACTCTCCTTAAAATTGCTAATCCCCTCACTAAGTGTAAAAGAATGGGACCATACATTCCCTGACACAGCCTACCATTTGCTCTGTCTGCTTAATAAATTGAATTTAACATTCACATTGTTTAGAGCTTCATTTCCCCACAGAGACAAACATCTATTGCTTTAACATGAAAAGACAGTTTTGAAACAATTATACCTCAGGAGGAGAAGATTCTTTCTGAGTCTCTGGCTGTAGATATGGAGGAACAATACTCTCTGGTTCTTTCTTCATTACCCAGGGGGATGATTCAGCCATAGGCCGGAGAACAGTAATACTTAAAACACCTGGTTTAAAGACACATTTTGCTAAGAATCAGTTCAAATTAAAAAAAAGAAGTGTCTCAGACCTACAGAGAAAAACACCTATCTACAAAAAAATCTTATTACTAACAGATAAAACTCCATGTATCCATGGCTACAGATAATATCAGACCACTGCGTTGATTATAGAATAGTGGTACAAGCTCAGATTACTCAGCCCATTTTTAACAATAAATTGCTTATGCTACTTGCTTTGATTCTTGGTTAACAGCTCAGTTGTATAGTGTGGGGAGTAGCTCAAACAAGGAAGAGCAAAGCATTGACCCATGTGTACTGAATACTAATCTCAGAAGTAGTACAACATATTCAGAACATGCATAATTCTTCACTGTATTTTATACTTCATGCCCTGATCACTGGATGGATTCCATTAGAGATGGTTTATTTGTATTGCTTGCATAAATTTTAATGTTCTTCAAAATATTTTTTCCAGCCCATCCCAAAAATTACTTAATCTACTATGATCTATACCATAGGCAACCTTCAAAATGGATATTACCACTGAGGTACTTTGTCACAATGATACAAAATTGTGAAGCCTTGCAGTAAAGGCAAATAGAACCAATATTGTGAAAGGTGGAGCAGGAAGTCAGATGTGCTACTATTACAAATGATTGCTGGTTGTAAGTAAAATTTTTTGACTGGGTATGTATGCTCTCCATCTTTCTGATCTTTTCATCTTCTTCATTTTTCTGGCTCCCTCCATGTCCCTTCTTTTTTTCTTTTTTCCCATGGCAGAATGACTTCATTTGGTTTCTGCAATGGGGAACCAGTCATTTGTGTGAATAAAAGTACATTTAAAAATGTGCCACACTTTATAAGAGTAGTAAGTGGGAAACCTGTTTTACATCATATGCTTATGACATAAATCTATGACAAATTTGTCTTAGGACCTTATGGCTTGAAGCAAACTTCCGTCATCATCCCCTCATATTCTGGGGAACCATACTTTCCTCTCTTTTAAAGATATTTTTTTGTTAGCAACTACCTGTTACACCACAGTGTCTTTTATAGAAACACAGCAGATCCAATTACCTTTACAATGACAACCAACAATTCCAGGACATAATTTCTTGCATTGCTACTACAATGTGGTTGGTACCATGCAGTATTGGCTATTCCAGCCATGTTTTTTCAGCTTCTTAATGTGTATCCTTTCCAACAGACAGCCTAAAGGTCAACATCAGGGCATCACTCTCCTCATTGCTACATCATTAATGGAGACTGTGAGACATTCAAGTTTTTAAATGATAAACACAAAGAATATATTTAGTTGGTAATCGCTTTTATTTGTGTGACTGAGAGTGGATAAAGATATGCCATTTGTTAGTTCACTTATCCCTTAACAGTGTCCTTCAGTTAATTCTCTGTTTCCCAGAGTTTTTCCCCAAACTCATTTCTTTCACTCCTAGAAGGTGTGGATCCTTATTTACAAGGGTAAAAACATTTCCTGCCCAAAAAAGAGTTTTGAAACTTTTCAATTCTTTCTATTAGTAGTCTGTCAGAGAAGAAACATTTTCTACCTGGCTGTTCTTGTACTGGATCCCGCAAGACTGCAGTGGCAGGATCACTGCAGGCCTCAGCCATATACTCGTGTACATCCTTTGTTCGCAGGAGCTCTGTTCCAGAACCATCCTCAGAGATTATGAAAAACCTGCACAGCCAAACACACACACGGGGCTCTATCAAGAGAGCAGAACTCCAGCATGATGGCATCAAATGTGCAAATACAGACTACTGAACAAAGGGAGCACAAATCCATGAACCCTGTAAAATACTGTGAAGAAAAATAAGTGTTAACCTAGGAGTGCAGTTTACCTGGGGACATGCTCATTATCAGTGACAGGTTTGTTAACATCATCTGCTGCTGAACTCCCGTCCTCCTTGTCATCAGAGCCACTGCTGGGAACGCACACATCTGTGCTGCCATCAGCCAGGACCTATAGCAGAAATTACGTGAAATTACTTGAGTTAAAAGATCCTTTTAAAACAGTGACTTGCTGGAGAACTTTAACATAGTTTAGCCCAGTGAAAGAGACAGAAAAACACATTTCACAATGAGCAGCTGGAAACTCACAGGAAAAAGAAATAAAGAGGAAAACTGAAAAGACAGTAAAACCCCTACAATATTTCTTGAAAGACATGCTGTATCATAAATACTAATATCACATGCTGATATTTAATAAATTCCCAAAGACTGTTACACAAAAATACTCACTCACTGGTGAAGCCAGGTAACTGTAATACTCAAGACAGACTTTGATGTATACCTACTGAGTGAACTTCTACAGTATTCTCCTTCTTGAAAATACTATGTGCTTATTAACTAATGTGACATTTACATATTCAAACAAGATAACTAACAATGACCTAAAAAGGAATAATAGTGCCTTTTTCAAGATACAATTTAAATAAGGGTGATTCAAAGCACAGTCCATTAACTGAATCTGACACACCTAGTTTTTAATCCTCACTTGCAGAGCTGATTATTTGCTATAGTACAAATCATGCTAATTAAAGGTGAGCTAAATTGTACACCATGTGATCTGTTTCAGTCTCTCTAAAGAGGGATAAATATAAAAAAAAGGATATCCATCACTTAGTTAAGAAGATATCAGAGACCTGATTCTGGCTACTTTAAATATTACAAGGTTACAATTTGATTTTGAGAGAAGTTTATAACAGAACGCAGAAACTTGTTTTCTTCCATGTATTTTACCTTGAAAGTATTTCCTTCAGGATCCATCATCTCACAAATAGTGCTGGAAGTGTGTTTCATAATGTATCTCCCTGCTTGTTTCTCTTCTTCCTTGCTGCTGAAATCAAAAACTTCATGGCTATAAACTGCTGAGCAATCTTCATCAAAGAAAAGAAAGCCTCCCTTGCTGGGTAAAACCTATGAGAGCAAAAAGGAAGAGGTTAAATCCTCAAAGGTGAAAAATTTAATTTAAAGATACTGAGAAAATGAAGAATAGATACAAATCAAGAGGACAGCTTCCAGATATTCAATACTGAATCATCCACTTCAGAGGAATCAAAGGGGAGAAAGAAGGAATATGAGGTCCAAGAAGTAGGCTGATCTGAGTCTCTGTGATATTTAACTTCAGGAAATTTAAGACTGTGATTTAAATATATTGTACATTTGTGAGTAAGTGTCTAAACATCATCAGAGTATGAAAGAGATAGAATAACAAGGATTAGTGAAGACTATAGAGAAGGGAGGTAATGAAGGTGAGAGCTGCTAATGGCAGGGAACTTGGAACACAGAGATTAAACGTCACTGTGACAAACTAAAATAATTCTCACCTGATATGTTCCCTGTGGCTTTGCTACAATAGATGTCCCATCTCCAAAGACAGTACAACAGGTACCATCCTCACAATTTGTTGTAACAGTAGCAAACTCAGGATTCTCTACTCGTGTACCTTTGAGCTCCTTTGCAATGACTTCTGAGAATTACAAGAATAATGGAAATGTCTTATGATTCAATTTGCTTTTTCTCTCACAGCGCTGGATCTTTATCTTTTCAGTGCAAGACCTTCATAAACTTCATAGCATCCTTTATCATATATTTTTATGTTAGGTAAATAAAATGCAATCTTTTAAGTTCTGGACTGTGAATTCAATATAGGAAAACCCAACTGTATAAATATCTGTAACTACCTGTAGCTGGCCAGGAAAGTACACTCTAATGTATCAAGTATGGTACTAACCATAATGATCTGGATATTTGTAATATACAAGTTGGATCACTGAAATTCTTTGTGCCTGTAATACAAACTCTAAAATGTAAAGAAATTCCTATTCAGCAACACAAATCTTGGAAAACATATTAAAACAGGCATGTTAATCTGGTTATTGCATTTCCATTGAAGAGATAGGTCAGTTCAAGGGATTTTGACTTTTGAAATCCCACAGGGAGATGTCCCTGAACATTTTCTGCTAAATCAATAAAGGTCTTTCCCTACGCTGTTTGAACAGTCCAGATGCCCACACAGTAAAAGTCCCCCTCATTTTAATTAAGGAGGACAGGACTTTTCTTGCAAATGAAGCAGTGATACAGAATACACCACTAGCCAGAAGAATCACAGATGACCTTTGGCCCCACTTATTTCAGGCAAATACAAGTTTCACTTTTCTTGGCAGGACATTTTCTACAGCCATATTCAGATATTTAGTATCTACAAGGCTGGTGAGTCCATGGCTTCACTGGGGTATATAAGGATGCTTTGGTCCTTTCATACCTCTTCAGTTAAAACTCAAAGCTTCCTCGTTATTGTTAGGGCAGGGGAGAGAGGGCAATGAACACACTAAAACCCTGGCACTGTGGTCTCATGGGGAAGGAGGACCATAGAGGTACGAAAGAAGGAAATTAAATTACTTGCAACAGTATAATTTTTGCACTGAATATACTGCTGAAAGAAAGCAAACAAACTAAGCCTAGACTGCACTAGTGGATTTGTTATATAGGCTACTGGTATAAGCCACCTTTAGTATATATTTTGACAACTTTCTGCTTCACAAAATATGTTAAGTGCAAGAAAAGTAAGCGCTCCCCTTTAGATGTTACCTGTTTCCACACTACCCTCTGGTACAGAAAGGTCTTTACATTTTTCATAAAAAGTTGTGATCCTGGTACCATCAGCATGTTCTACTACTCTGTTACCATCTGGCTTCTCAACAGTTATCACTTCATCTTCTCGTACAGTCATAATCTGAAAGAATGAAGGACTACTCATTTATATTGGCCCTGTGATACTTGTGACAGCAGCAGCAACAATACAAGGGATCAGGACTGAAGCTCTAAAGAAGCTTGCCTACCACATTGTTATCTACTTGAGAGACAGAGGAACCATATTTTCTTCAAAATCTAAAGCTACTGCATTTCTAACAGTGCAGTAACACAACCTGTAGGATGTTTTAAAAGAATAAATCCTACAACTTATGTGCTGGCAGCTCTGTCTCTTAGCTTATAGACAGTGCTACAGTAACACCAAAGCAGTTAATACCATTCCATCAGCTGGGTTCGTGGCCTGAAACATTAAGAGTGGCTTCAGATCCATTCTTGTGGCACCCTCTGTGCCCACTAGAATGCCTAATGGAGTTGTTGTTATCCAGGTTCCTGCCTTAGGTTGTGTAGAACTGGCCTTTTCAAACTCATCAGACTTCTGTGACGGTACTGATGTCTTGTCACTGCCTTTTCCTGCAGAAACAAAAATTTCTGTATCAGACTTGATATTCTCTAAGGCAAAAGACAAAACCAGTAAAGTTCAGAGTTTGTGAACATTGCTTTTGACAGAATTGCAAAATGAACTATTTAACAGGCTAGAAGAAAATTACAACTCCAGCTCTCAAAGACATGATCCTGAACTAGCCTTATCTAATGTGCTTCCTTACAGAAAAAGCATATAGCATACTAATGCCATCAGTCCTATGGTGCATCAGAAGAAAAGGATCTCATTATGAAAGGCAACTGGAGAGATCTTACTAGGAATGTTCTAGAGAACTCTTGTCTCACATATTCAGGAAAAATAGACGAAGTGTATGCAAAAGACAAGAGTTTAGTCCAGCGAGCAGGCTGAAAGAGCAATTATCTAGCAAAAAAGCACCCCTGAGACCAAAAAGAGATGAAACTCTATACTAGAAATTTGTCAAGAATAAGCAGAGAAGAAAGGTGGGGAAGGTGAAAAAGTGATCATAAATAAAGGACAAGAAATAAAGGACTTGCATTGGTCACAGATACTGAGAATTCATATTAGAAAATGGTTTGTCAAAGTTCTCATCTTTGCAGCTGTCTAAAGGAATATCCTAAGAAAAAGGACTGGCCTTGACTCAAAAAGTCTCTTTTTGAGACACCTTTCTCTTTGGCAGCAATTTTTATTCACCTATTTCCAATAAATTTTATGTTAATACAACAGGTCAGAATTATTCTGTGTACTAAGTAATACTGACAGTGATCTTGGACTATACTCTGAGGTATGAAGTAAACATTATTTGGTTTTTTCTCAGTCAAACAAAATACAATAAGAATGGCTATATTACCACCAAGCACATGTCCATACAACCAACTGATAATGACCAATAGTAGGTGCCTTGGAATACACGGAATGAGAAAGAAAAATGTATCCTCTGTGAGAGAAGCATTTCTTAATAAAAAGACTAAAACTGTAAGACAAAAGTCAGGATTTAACACTACTGTAATTACAAGGATTTCTTTTAAAAGACTTCATGTTCACTCTGATACCAGTGAAGTTCTTACACAACTTTTTATTTATTAGAGTCCAACAGTGTTAGAAGAAAAATAAAATTGGAGTTAGGAGAGAGATGATTTGCTATGAAGGTAACATAGCAGTGGGCAGCAGTTGAGTACAGATAAAATTGCATTTTCATACTGTCAGAATTTTCAGACTAAAGAAATATGCTCTTTATTAAGTATCACCAGCCCTACTAACTTTATATCTGTCCAAAACACAAGAAATATTACCTTTCTTAATGCTGGTCTCAGATAAATGGTCTGATTCTGTTAAGGGAGTTTTCCTCCATATTTCATCTGTAGGTGGTGGTAGGACAGGACCAGAATCAGGGCTATTACACACTGTGCCATCAGCAAACAGAATCTACAGAAATCAAGGACATACTAGAGGTTAAAATAAATTCAAACAGCACTAGAAAGCCTTAAAAGAATGTGTCACAAATGCAATAGTCACTAGAATACCATGGGTGATGAAGAGGAAAAAAGTAAAATCTCTCAGAATGAATACAAGAAATAAAGAAGCTATCTTGAAGAGAATTAATAGAACAGACTATTTTAGTTGGAAGGGACCTACAATGATCACCTGGTCCAACTGCCTGACTGCCTCAGGGCTGACCAAGTTAAAGCATCTTGTCAATGGCATTGATCAAATGTCTCTTAAACACTGACAACCTTGGGGCATCAACCACCTTTCCAGCGTCTGACCACACTTCTGGTAAAGAAATGCTCCCCAGTGTCCAGCCTGAACCTCCCTTAGTGCTCCTTTGAGCCATTCCCACGTTTCCTGTCAGTGGATTCCAGTGAGAAGGGATCAGCATCTCCCTCTGCACTTCCCCTGTCAGGGAGCCGCAGAGAGCAGGAGGTTGACCCTCAGCACCTGCCTCTCCAAAGCAGACAAGCACAGAGCCCTCAGCCACTCCTCTCAGGATGCACCCGCCAGCCCTTCCACCAGCTTTGCTGTTCTCTGGACTCACTGCAGGACCTTCCCACCCCTCTGGAGTGGTGGTGCCCAGAGCTGCTCCCAGCACTCCGGGTGAGGCCGCAGCAGCGCTGAGCACAGCAGATGATGGATGATCCCTGCTCTGCCCGGCTGTGCTCTGTGTTTGATGCCCCCAGGACACGGTTCCTGCCCTCTGGGCTGCCCGGGCACGCCCTGCCGACTCTCACTGAGCTGCTGCTGCCCCCAGCACCCCTAGGGCCCTCCCTGCAGGGCGTTCTGCAGACACTCCTGTCACAGTTTGTACTTGTGCCTGGCATTACTCTGTCCCACATGTAGGATCCAGCAGTTGGTTTTGTTAAATTTCATCCCATTTGTCACTGCCAGAAGGAGTGCAGCTATTTGCTGCAGTCCATGGATCTAATTAATGGGCACTCTTCTAATAATAAAAAGGCGTTATAAAAATAAACAGTAAAGATTATTCTTTGACTAAATGGTCATAGGTTAATGACTTCTTTTTGGTAGCAGTGATAATGCATCTGTATTGACATATTGATCTGTACTGAAATATTACACATGTCTAGGAGTGCTGTGAATTTTTTAGCCATTATGATAGTCAACAAAAAGAAGTCTTGGTTACTCATCAAATTATGTCTGGTTTCCATTACGCTCGTCTCTTGATATGCATGTTCTCTGTGTGTCAGATAAACTCTGGAATTACTCCAACCATCCCTAAATTAATTTATAAATACAGTAAAATGTAGAAAAGAAATGGACAACATATCGAAACAACTATTGAAATTGTTACTGTAAGGAATGATTAATTTCTTCTTTTGAATGCTTATCATATGCAATAAATTTCTGATGACTCATAGACATGAAGTTAATACAAAGAAGGACACACATAATCTGTTTAAGCAAAGACTACTGCAAAATCATTTTAGGTACATAAGATGTACATTTTTCTCTCAGGAAATAGTATGTTGTGAATATATAGACATACAGCAGCTATTTCTGAAGTGGATACATTTCTCAGGAATCCTGGCAAAATATTTTAACATCTAGTGTGATGAATAAATGTAAAAAACTTAGACTAGGCATCGTGGTCTACTTAGACAGGAAAAAGAAATTCAGGAAATAAGGAATTATTTTGACAGATTCTGAGTCAAATTAGATGACTCCTCTTTCATCTGTTTGCTAACTACATGTAGAGTCTTGGAGTTTAAAAAAAAGTTGCTTGTGGATTGATTATAATATTTGCACAGATAGCCTATATCATCTAAACTGTAACAAAATTCTACACAACAAAAATATGTGTACACGAAGCAGGTACTTAGGAATATACAGACTTTTTCCCTGAAAATTTAGGGTATGTAAATGTATCTGCAGGAGCTCATGTCTTTTCTGGATCCCATATGAGTGTTTAAACTGAAAAAAAAATAGATGAATGCTTTCATATTGCCAAAAATACTGAAAGCTGAACTAATCCACACTTCAGAAGCTTAAGTTTAGGAATGCAGTTCTCTGAACCATATTCAGCTATTTCCTAATCACAAAGTTGCCTAAAACCTTTTAGTGCCTGAAAATTTCATACTTAAATCTCCCTAAGTTCTGACTCCGAACAAAGCCAAGAGTACTTTAGTCTTGACATGGCTGCATAATTCAGTATTACTTACCTCCATCATCTACAAACTGGACACTTCTCAATCTCAGTAGACAAAAGCAAGTTTAAGGGTAATCACCTTCCATTACAATGAACTGTACTAAATTGTACTGCTTGCAATGAATTCTACCAAATATACCTGGGTAGATCCATCCATCAGGTGCTTTATGACAGTTCCTTGACTAGTGATGACTCTTGACACCTCTTGTTCTTTTTGCCTCGCTGGAGGTGAATAAAGATGAGAGTCCTTTACCTTTTGGGGATAACTCTGTCTAACCAGAATTTCCAGAAGAGGCTGCTTAGCCTGTTCACTTTTGGTGTCTTCCTGCTTTATTTCATCTTCTGTAACCTGATGTTCCTCCTCTCCACTTGGCATAACCTCTTCCTTCTCTGCTTTGGCCTTACTTTCCTCTACCGTCTCTTTCTTTGCTTCAGAGGCAGCAGCTTCACCTTTCAAATCTGAAAGCAAACTTTGAATTACTTAGTTCTGCATAGCACACATTCAAACAGTGCTACACACCCAGCACCACCGTGTCAACAGATGTGCAACTCTAGGTAAGACTAACCCTCCTAGGCTGAATCTGTAATCCACAGAGTAAAAGACTGACCCTGATTTCAGAGCAAAGTTCAAAACAGTCACTTAGAAACTCTGCATCCCCTTGTGAAGGTGGCTGTCTATCCAAACTAAAACAAGGAGAATGTGAAGATGGATTTCTTATGGATGCTAAACTTTTGGAAGACTTAACATCACGTGAGAGGAATTCCCTAACTGCCCATAAAGGTGAAAAAAAAACCCCAACTGAGTTTCACCAAGTTCAAATTTGTATAGAAACCCAAGTAATATATTCTGTCTGCTTGAGCAAGTAAATTTCTTAGATTAAATGATGGCAGTGTTTTGAGTATGCTAAGGGGTATAACTATGGTAATTTTATTGAGAGACTCCAAGTAAGTGTTTGTAATTGCTCTGTTCACCTCAACTACTCAGCATTTCAACTTACGCTTCTTGCCAAACTATGTATGTTTGGGAACACTCTCCATGTTCTTTACTTCATACCAGATTAATCAGAGCACATTTACTGAGCTGTACAGATTTGTTGTACATAGGTATTAAATGACATCTGTACATGGCTGTTTTTAGAACTAACTACATGACAACAAAATTCACATTTCTCTGCTTCAAAACCTAACAGAATGACTAAAAAAACCCAAGTTTAGAACATGCAAAGATGAACCTAACAGTGATTTTCAAAAATACTGCAGAAAATAATTATTGCAGAATATTAGTCAGGCACAGAAGCTTTAAAGTATCCATATACCCTATCAGTCCTTTAAAGCATCCATATACCCTATCAGTCTTCTAAAGGAAATCCAACGATAAGGGCAGAAAGGCTTATTCTGGGTGTTTTCTCTGTATGTACTGGATGGCATAAACCAAAGGACTTTGTGAAATTATTCCTGTTTGAAACTGATTGCATCTTTCAGAAAAGCAACGAAACCCCCCCCGATTGTAAAACAACCAGCAGCAGAGACTCCATCACAGCCTTGGTTTGTTTTGTTAATTGTTCTTACCATTTATAAGTGTAACATTTTTACCAAATGAGTATAACTTAAACCTAGTACAAAGACCTAGTTTTCAGTTTCAAGCCCCTGAAAATTGTAATAACTTTGTATACTGTGTTTACAAGCCATCACCAAAATTCTGTTTTCTTGTACTTCCAGGCTGGCACCAGTCACTCCCTTTACCTTTTCTTTGGTACTTAAATGGAGTTCTCTGGTGAAATGAACTCATTATAAGATACATCTTTTGATGCTTTAATCATTCTTGTGATTCTTCCCTGGATCTTTCAAATTATTAACATTTTGTCTTGGGGGCTTAAGTACATGTGCTTTCAAAGGAAGTGCAGACACAGGTAATGTAACCATCTTCCTGCTATCACTCCAGATTCCTCAATCTATATGTATTTATTTATTGAATTTCCTTGTTTTTCTTTAGTATTCCAATCTATAAGCATATTCAAATGATTATCCAACATGACTCCCAAGGGCTTTTTAGGGTTGGTACTTCCTTCCCCTCAATCTTTTATGTTCAACAACTTGTGATTCTAGATTTCATATTTGTTTGAATAAAATCGTATTATTCATGTTGCAAATTCTGTGAAATCGATATTACAACAGACTTAACATTCTGACATGTTAAAAACATTAGAGTTACATCTAAACCCATCAATGAAGAAATAATTTTCTTCTGTAGTCTTAGCTTCTCTGAAATTCCTTACTTTGTAGTGTCTCAGAAAACTAACCTCGAAACCTTTCACCGAGGAAAGTTAATACAAGTCCATTGGGACAGGAGACATTCAAACTTGGAAAAGCAGGAGCATCTGACATCTCTTGTGTTTGGGGAACTGGTTCTTGCATTTCCACCTACAGAATGAACAATTAATTAAGTTCTAGTCCACATTTTAAAATAATAAAGAAAAAATTAAAGTACAGATTTAGTCTGTACAGATTGTGTTTTAACTGTATTTTTTTAGTGCTGTCTACCACTCATATTTAATATTTTAAGAGTTTATGGATTCAGAAGTGGAAACATTAGCTACTTTCTTTGATTATGCTATCTTTCATTCACCTTGAAGAATCATCGCCTCAAAAACCTATGTAACAATGGACTACACTATGCCAGTAGTCATAAGATGAAAAAGGTTTTGGGTTGCAGACATAGGTAACAGAGAGAACTTATCTTGGTATTATCCCATATTCTTACTTTCTAGGAATAGAAATACAGGGGAGAAATGGCAGATGTTTTGCCACCTGTTTTTCAACATAAAGATGCTGTACACTTTACAGTTAATTTACATTATATTACTGGTAATTAAGGCTACTCTCAATACCCTAAGATTGTAGTCACAGCATCATGAGGTAGAAGTCACAGAATAGGGCAGAAGTAACCCTCAGTTGCCATCTACTGCTCCCTGTCTAATGGTAAAAACAATAATCAAGTATAACTGTACCATTAGTGAAAAATTCTAATGTAATGTATTCTAAAAATTTCCAGGGCCGGAGGTTTCCTGGTAAATTATTCCAGGGCTTTACCTTGCTCAGCCTTACTGACATTTTCCCAGAGATGGACTTGAATCACTACTGCAGAAAATTAGTTTACTTCTAAATACCTCTGATGATAGAAGCTCACATAATAGATGATGGTTATTTTTAGGTCTTTACAGAAGGTTATTCTGTCGCTCAACTCAAGATCAAAGAAACCCAAACTAATTATTTTAAATCTTTCCCACTGGTTAAGTTTTCAAGACCTGTAATCTTTCTCCATGCTTTCCTTAAAACTTTCAGTGTGGCTCATACTTTTCTTGCAGTGCAGTATCCACAACTGGACACAATACTCCAACTGAGACTCTACCAGCCCTAAAAGAAAAATAACTGCACATATTTAGCAGGCTCTGCTCCTCTGAATTTACATCTCAGTGGTCTTTGCCCTTCTCACAGGAAGATGGCATTGTTGACTTACAGTTAGCTTCTGATCCATGGCAACTCTCAGACCTTTCTCTATAGAATTGTTACTGACAAAATTGTTATTCATTCTGTAGATATATACTGATTATTTATATGTAATTGTAGAACCTACCTCTTATTCCTACTGAATTGCATCCTATTTCACAGACCAGGTCCATGTGAATTTGTCAAGTCTGATTTGGATTCTAATCCTGTTCTCCAAAATACTTGAAGACTCACACAGACAGGTGCTGTATGCACTAATATGGATACTCTCTATGCAAAGTAATTCCAAAACAAGTAGTTAAAAACCTTTTGGTTTAGAAGTCATCCTGATAGATTTTTAATTATAGGGCTATTTTTCTATAGGGTTCATTTGTGCCATACAATTGCTGTTTGTTATGCTGAGTGCTGTTTGGCAACTCCCTACACCACTTTCCATGATGAAATTAGGTAAGGAGCCCTTTCTGTGGATATGCACAGAATCTGTTTTGCAACAACAGCCACAGTGTTACTTGAACCATGAGGTACTAAAAACTACTTCAGAACAGAAATTCAGAATCTGCTCTCCAGAGATTCATTCATACTTTCCAAAGAACTGTACTATGATAGAAGTACTTCAGTTAAAGGCTAAAGTAACTTCCTCAAATTGCTAGTCCCTGGCT
Organism: Camarhynchus parvulus; assembly: GCF_901933205.1. NCBI lineage: Eukaryota > Metazoa > Chordata > Aves > Passeriformes > Thraupidae > Camarhynchus > Camarhynchus parvulus. Next base: position 89,629,298 of record NC_044571.1, on the reverse strand, counting down.
TGTTACCAGCTGGAAAGAGCAAATTACAGAGCAAGATACTGCAAAACTGTCTTCACTAATTTGCTGGTTGGTTAGACTTTTGAATATGGGTTTTGGGAAGCCCAAAAGAATTCTACTTGGTTAAACTAAAAATGTAGCTGTTCTTGTAACTGAGATATTAGTAATCATAGAATGGTTCAGGTTGGAAGGGATCTTAAAGACTGTCGAGATCCAACCCCCTTCTGTGGACAGGGACAGTATCCACTAGACCAGGGTGCTCAAAGCCCCATCCAACCTGGCCTTTAACACTTCCAAGGATGGAGCATCCACAGCTTCTCTGGGCATCTGTTCCAGTGCCTCAATCACCTTCACAGTAAAGAATTTCTCCCTAATATTTAATCTTAATCTTTCAGTTTAAAGCCATTTCCCCTTGTTCTGTCACTACAAGCTCTGGCAAAGAGTCCCCTTCCAGCTCTCTTGTAGCCTCACTTATATACTGGAAGGCACGCTCTAAGGTCTTCCTGCAGCGTTCTCTTCTCCAGGCTGAACAACCCCAATGGTTTCAGTTTGTCTTTGCAGGGAAGGCGCTCCAGCCCCCTGATCACCTGCAGTGTAACAGCTGTAACTGTAAAAAAGAACGTGGACCATGGCAGACTCACTGCTTTACATCACCATAAAGACTAAATTGATTAACAGCTGCCAATATGTACATATGAGAACAACCATAAGAGTAAAATAAATCCTTAAGAGCACCACAAATTGTTAGGAATTTGTAAAGGCACAGCTCAAAGCCCTCTGAGACGAATATATGTTGCTTTTACAGAAGTTCATGCCTTTGAATTTTTGTTTTGTTTCTTTGGTTTGGATATTGTCTCTGCTCTCACCTTTTGTTCTTCTTTCTGTACCAGGTTATCAGGTGGTGAAGGGGCTAATTTGCGACGGTTTCCTTTGGTAGAAGCTTTTCCTGATTTTCCTCTGTCACTCTTATCTTTTTTCCCTGGAGCTGGTGTAATAGCAGAAACTGTTGGAATTACCGTCGGAAGATGAACAGAAGGGACGTTCAGAATTCTTTCTAAGACAAGACCTGTTTCATCATCTAAGGAAGGAAAAGCAAGATTTTCAATGTAATGAAGCTTCATAAATGTTGATGGCCACATTTTATTTTTTAAAAAGATTTTGTACACTGAATTTTACCTTAGAAATAATAACCTCAGTGGGGGAGTTATTTCAGATAGAGGGACTATATATATAAGAGTATTTAGAAAATCTTTTCACAGACTGACAACTTATTAGCCTAAAAGACATCTTGAAAGTATTGCTTCCCACAAGTTGTGACTTGGTTGTCACCTCAAAAAAAAAAAAATGTAATTTTAAAATTATTTTTTACTTCCAGAATACTTAGGAGTAGAGAAATTCTGAATCTAGTATCTGGTAAATGATCACTGTGTTCTGCTTTATCATGGACTGATCCAGCACAGACAGACTCGACAAATTTTGTACTACATATGTCTATTTTGCTATAATTCTTCAGAAAGATTCTAATGATCTAGACTTGATAAGACTCTTGCAATTCTTCAAGCCAAGCATTAGGACAGCCTTCTAGGCATGTCAACAGGAAGGAGTCATGTTGTCTTTCAAAAAAATTTCTTTAAAATAAAAGAAATACAAATTTACATTTTCTGTAATTATTTCAACAAACTGACACTTCATTTTCATAGAAATTTCACCCATGCCTTTATTTTGGTTGCCCCCCAAAATAAGAACATGGTGTCTGAGTGTAACAATGGAAAAGAGTGGATTGTCAAGACTGAGATAAAGTGCTTTTAGAAATCCTGAGAGAGATGTAAAATTCCAGATACATACATTCACATGTCTAGGACTTGAAATTGTACTCTCATGATTTTGTCAAAATATAAAGATTAAGTGCAGAGGTTCTATAGTATCCAGAATCAAAAGCCCTGCAGGTGCTCAAGGAGTCCCAGATTAATAAAGAGACAAGGAGATTATTTCTAACAAAAATGTAAGGTGATTGGAAATTAACCTTTGATAATGCTGGAGAAAACAAGGAATAATTCAAAACTTCAAGAAATATTAACATCTGCCCCCTAAAAGAAAAAAAAGTTGCATAAAGCTAAAAAACAACTTGAGACCTTTTGTCACCTTAGCTTCCCTAAAAGGAAGATGAAATAGATAAAGTATGAAAAACAGTAAGAAAAATGCGAATTAGAGAGTTTCCAGAAAACTATTTCAGTACTGCACAGAAATTTGCACACAATTTAACTGATCAGTGGAGAGAAACTGCAGATTTCATGGTATACCATTCTGCATTAGGGATGGATGGCATATGAGAATCATTTAAAGAGAGTATTTTTGGTCAGAATTATTCTGAGCACTTGGAATACAAATACCCATGAGGGTTTGGCATAAGCAATGATCATAGAAAAACTGCAAGCAATCAAAGAATGCCACTTAGCAGCACTCTAAAGCTCAACATGGCAAGGATTATTCTAATGCAGAATAAGATGATTATGGTGAATGTGAATAAGTCTAAACATCACAGCTGACATGTAGGTATTTAATCAGACATGTCTTTCTTTCATGCCAAAATCCAAGTTTTTGCAGGCCACTATTGTGAATGCTCTTTTGACCCAAGACTAAACAGTCTATTTTTTAGTAATTAATGTGTAAAATATATTTGAACAATTAAAACTGAGTGTAGAGTTGAATGGTTTACCACAGTCCACACAAAGATGCATTCAATTAAATGTTTTCATATTTTAAGAGCTGAAAAATGCTGGAATTATTTTCTGATCAGAGAAGGGTTTCACTTTTATCCATAAGATGGTTTCAGTGGCCTTCAAATGTAATGGAAACAAAAAGCTCTTGGTAAAAGCAGACGCTGTTTTCACTGTGGTTTTCTGAAGCAATTGCTTCCAGTTGGTGAATGTGTTTATTGAAAGGCTGAGAGAAATCCCTCATTATGTCTGCACAACTGTAACCTAAAGTCCAACTCCTGAAGTAAAATGAAAGTTCCATAATCGCCTATATAAGTTTACAAAAATATTATTTCTTGGAAAACCAAGAAGACTCCTCAGCAAATCACATTTTCTTTGGCTCAAATTAATTGGCTGATTTTGCTGGGCTACTTAATAACAATACTTGCACAGCTCTGTTTTCACAGTAAGCAGAAAAACTTGGAGACCTCCCTCCATTTTGAAAATTGAATCATAGAATATTCTTGACAATGTAATCTCATTTTGAGCCTTGCTGAACATTCTCTACCATGTAGTAACAGCTGCTGAGAAAGGAAGAATTGCATGCAACAAATTATTGGGTTAAGGAGTGTATGAAGGGGAAAAAAAAAGGAAAAAAAAATTCACCCTATGGTTCTCAAATACCCTCTTCTATTTGCTTACTTTACCTGCTGCCTCCCCTGTAGGTCCATAATAGCTCAGAGACAGCTGGATTCCATTTTCCAAGGTGGCTGAAAAAGATCCAAACTTGCTCACAGCTTTCTTTTTATTTTTCAATTCTCTAAAAAAAAAAAACATTAAGGACAGCGACACATATCAGAACCATCAATGGCTGGTGTGAGAAGTGGAACCTTAGTGAGGATGACTAACATAAACAGACTAAATAGAGCAGGGAAAACCAACATTCCATTCTTAGGGTACAATATAATAGTCAGTTTTGTGCAATACACCTGTGGTTTTTTATCCAGACATAGCATTCTAATTAGTTAGGTGTGTAAAAACAGGTTTAATAGCAACAACTAATGTAAAGTCTTATGGAATTTAAGCAGCAAAAGGACCCAGTTCTGGAGTTATAGATCCTTGTTTCTTTGTTAATAATAATGGTTAACTGCCCATTCCTATTGCATGTGGCCTATGCACTAATAAAAATCACTGTCCCTCACATGTTGTCACAAGGACAGGAGCTGAACTTCAATTATCCCTGAGGGTCCCTTCCCTTCCCTCAGGATATTCTATGATTCTATGTGTGTACTTTGAGGAGAAAGTAAAAAAAAGGACAAAAAAGTTGCAAAATTAGATCCAAAGACAGGTCTGGGATTTGTAAAAGTGGATCAGAGAGAAGGGCAGATCAAGGTGTCATGTGATGAATGTGTCATGGTGAAAACCACATGAACTAGGCAAGATACACCTCCCAGACACTGGGTCCTACCTGGCCTCTACTTTAGCTGCCGCTGCCTAAAGAAATGTTCTATTGGTAAGAGAAAACCTTGGGATTTCCCATATGAGGAACATATGAGAAATATGTTAAAATGGTGACGAGTAGCAGAGAAGACTACAAAAGCAGGTTAAGGCAGGCCAAGCTATCTCCCAAACTCATCAACATGGGACACATCCTGAGATCTTGTCCGCTCCTATTTCTTGTCTGTCATTGCAATGCTTATTGCTGAACACCACTGGTAGGAAGATGTTTTGGAATTCTAACTGCTTTACACATTTACCATTGGACCATCCAGCCACTGTCAAGTATCAGAGTGGATTGATTCTTGTCTTCCCTACTGCCTTTCTGTAAGGTGCTCCTGTTTACATGGGAGGAAAGCCTTGCACTTGTGTCCAGTGAATACAACTTGTCTCAGATACTCTCACACTGGTGATGCCAGTATGTCTGGCAGACCCCACAATGATACAGGTCAGCTGTCAGAAGTGCAGACAAAAAAAATCTTGTCTGTAGAAGGGATGCAAATTTTCTATTAAGACAACCTACAATTACATTGCTTGTAAGCCAAGGGAAGAAGCAAGAGCAGGATGCCTTCTAACACTTGTGAGAAACAACTGCTCACTTTGAAAATTTAAAAAGGTTTAATAAACCTTAACAAAAATACAACAAAAGGACTACATAAGGAAACATTTGCAGTGCTGGCAACTCTGTCTCGTGCACACCACACGACCAGTTCATCTTCAAGATGGATCAGTCTTTTATACCCCTGGGGGGGGGAGGGGGTTGCATCAGTGAGCCCTGGCCCCTCCCAAAGTCTGTCAGTCAGCTCTTCTTTGCCATTTATTGGTGGAAACTGCTTTCTTGTAACTTGATTGGAGGTCAGGTGTTGCCATGCTGTGCCCACAAGCTTTTCCATTCCCAACTGCCCCAGGTAAGGGGCACATGTGCAGCCTTCTTTTTACCTGTCCTAGACAATTTAGGCTGTCTGATGTTAACAATACGGGGCGGGGGAAAAAGGGAACTGTGGGGAGAACAGAGGACATCTAAACTATAATAACATAACTATACACCACTAAAGCTTTTCTTAATATTCACACAATAGTTATCTTTTAATTGTGAGAGCCAATCATTTTATCATCCATCTGTAACACACTGATGAAGAGGAAAAGAGCTAATATGTATAAGTTATCCTTTTCCAATAGTCTTCAGTTTGGTGACACGTATTCCATAATGTTTTTGGGAAACATATACATGGCAAACTGTCATGGCATTACAAACTGTCTTGCTTCTTGGAAACACTCTCACCTGGGTTCAGAAAAGATTTGGATTCAATGCTTTCTGAGTATGAACAATATGGCAACCAACAGCACAAAGGTCTTGAGGAGGCAATGATGCTATGGTCATCTGACCCAAAAAAGGAGGTTAACATCAAATGGGGAAATCTTCCCTTTCGTTGTGACTTTGGTCACAAAGTCACAATGGTTTTAAGATCCAAATGAGTCCTCTGCTAAAGAAGAAAACTATTTTCTTAAGGAATGGTGATTTCCTTGATTTAGAAGAGACACTGGTTTGCACATGTTGACCTGAACTGTGATTCTACATCTTGCTAAGACCTCTTTATACAGTGCTTAAATCAGCCAACTGGATTTTTACTTTATTTTATGGAACACTGACTTTTCTTACTCTCTGCCAATACTAACAATATATTTTCTGTCAGCTGGTAAGTTTCGCATCCAATTATTAAAAATATCAAACTATTAATTCTTTATATCAGTGACATCAATCCACTGACCTGATGTAATTTGCTGTTCTTCATTAATTTCTTGCTCTTCAGCTTCTTTGAAGTTTTCCTTGGGGTCTGTGACATGAACGAAGAAATTGTGCTTGTCTTTCATTACTTTCACCTTTATCAAGGTTTCTGTAAAGCAATAGAATACTATTACTGCTTCCACCAGGCTTCAGAACTTACCTGCACCCAAATAAATGGTGCATCTGCTTCTTTGAGTAAAGCACTCAAAAAAAAAAAATTGCCCATAACTGGAATGAATCATGTAGTAGAAAACCAAGGTGACAAAATTAAGGTCATCTGAGTTTAGATTAAATATATTATAAACTTTCTGATAATTAAATCTGAGCGTCTGCAGAAGACTCTGTGGCTTAGATATATTGAATTTGACTGGAAAAATAATTTGAACATCCTGGAAATATGATGCATCAGTTGCCATTGAAAAATAAATATGAACTGATTTTTCTGCATATCTAGTTTTCTGGTGCTTCATTTATCTATCAACTGTTAATATATTACTGGTAACTGTAAAGATCAGTGGTGATAGAGCCTAATATGGAATTTCTTTAACTGAATTTTTACTGCTGAGACATGAAAAAGCATTTATGGATTAAGAAATTATTCCATTAGTTAGCACTGAGTCAAAGCAAAGCATAAAGAAAAAAAGAATCACTTTTTACAAACTCTATCTTCTCTACTTGAATCTGTCCTCCATCAGATGGGAAAAGATATTGATTGGTTCCTGATACTTGAATGATATCCTCCCCCGTATTGTAGCCATGAAACTGGAAAAAACAAGTTTTAAATTATCTATAAATGACAAAAGCAGTACACATGAAAGAGGTAAATGAAGGACAGACCATCAGGATCACACTGTACTGCTCAACGTATTTTCCTTAGCTATTGAACTAATATAAAAAAACCTTGAGAAAATATCTAGCATGCTATAGTCACATCCAAATAATTTCCCAGTTACTAACTGATGTAACTTGTTACATGTGAAAACCATCATGGAAACTGAAGAGTAGCAAGTAGACCACTGGATTAACATACAGTGTGGGAGAAAGAGAAGTTCTGATCAAGTACAATGCCATGGGATCACATAAAGGTCAGGTAAAGATTCAGCTTTCTACCCTCTAGGTTTTGGAATTCAGATACTGTGAATCTAATTAGATTGCTATGCCTTCCAGAGTGCTACAAGATGGAAAAAATTACGTGACCATATTCAGATAAGTCCAGACTGAAATGCCATCTATTTCTGAGTTTGAAGTCTGTACTTAAGCAAATTTAGACTGAATTATATTGATGTGTGCAAGTTTTGGATGCAAGATAGACTGTACACATCTTAGGCAGTGCAAACTGCTGAAAAACTCAACAAAACTAGTGAAGAGCTCCCTCTGTTAGTGCAACAGGCAGAAAAAAGAGAGCTGCTGTGTCCATTGAACTGTCTAGACATGAGTTCCTGGGATTGCTAGGGACATGAAGCACAATTACAGTTTAGATTCATATGCCTTAATGTCCAAGAGTGAGCTGAGCTCTACATTTCCTATTGCACGCATGCCAATGGAGTTTATGAAATATGGGAAAAATACGTATTTCAGACTAGGGCACTTCAAAAACATGAATTTTGAAAGAGGAAATGTAAGAAATGGTGATTTACAGTGTAGGCAGTCAAAATTTCAACTAGGTCTAGTAGTTCATTACTATGGAAGATGGGACAACTTCTTATGTTCTCCTTTCCTATCCTCTCCCACAAAAATCAACATGATCAACTTACGTTTGCGTTCATGTCATATTACACTAAAAAAAATTAAATAATCTGGTATAAGATAATCTTGAACATCAAGAACTGCTTTTTAAAACTTCTAGAAAAGGATCTGCTGCTAAAACAACAGAGGTAACAAGACCCAGTTAGGCTTAATTTATCCTGAACTCAAATTTCACAATAGATAATAGCTCTGCTGCAATCTTGACTCTGTATATAGTTAACACTTTTCTAACGTGGTATAATAATACAACTCCTTACCTTGTAAACTTTCTCAGAACATGTTTCTGGAATGTTATGATCCTCCTCAAGTTCAGTGGCTTTTCCTGACTCATTTTGATACTTGTCTTCCGAAGGTCTTTTGTTTGATCCTTTACTTCCTTTTTTACTTCCTTCTTTACTGCCTTTTAAATCCTGGCTTTTCCTTTTACTTTGCAATTTTTCTTCCTTTTCTTGTTCTTCTTCCTTTTCTTTTTCTTCTTCCTCTCGTAATCGGTCCTGCTCAATCTTCCAAGCCTACATTCAACATTAGGAATTAAACAGACTGTGTTTATCTTTGTACTACAAGGTATTTCATATGTGCATTCTGAAAAGAGTAGAAGCAAACAAAACCAAAGGAATCAAAGTTCTAAGCTAAAATACGTTTCCAAACGTGTCAAAATTCTCACAATATCATACACCAAATTTTGGATAAAATTAGTGATTCATTCAATCTACAACAGCAGCCATTGTTGACCACAGGAAATGAATCAGGTGATTACTCATATCTTACACAATCAGTCACAGGAAAATGATTTTGTTGAATACTTTTCTCCAGTGTTTACCACCAAACCACAATGCATAATTGTTATTGGTTTCTTCCCGAAATGCAACTGTGAGATAAAATGATTTTATTTTTTTACAGAAAGAGGGATGACTTGTCAATGCCAAAATTATCAGCTTGCATTAGGAAGACATTTGAGATTTTCTGGAGTATTTAGGGTTTTGTAGCACTTTATAGTCTAAACATATTGAAGGAGAAGCGTTTCTGGGGAAGAAATGGCAAGCATGGAGAGTTACAAGTCAGGCATTAGCCTCGATTGAGCTGTGACAGTTAACCTCATTTCCTGTCTATATTCCATATCGGGACTTGAATTGCACAGCATTATACACTGTGAGGAAGATGAGACATAATATGTTTGTGAGGAGTTAAAAAAAAGCAGGAGAATACAATATCAATAAAACTAGATTTGTGCAGATTAATGGATAGTACCAATGCTATGACCAAAACAACTGTACGCTTAATCCCTACCTCAGCCAGAAATTTATTGTGTAAAGCTGGGCAAGTCAATTAATCTGTAGTGAATGGATCCATCTATAAAATGGGATTCTCTGACATAAGGGAACTCTGAGGTACCATATTGACATTCCCTAATTTCAAAGAGCTGTAGACAGTGAAAGTACAGTTGGGTACACAAGTATTTCCATTAATCTGGATCTTATATTTTTGTACCTTTAAAATCAGAAAACTTCAGTAAATAGTAGGATATTATTCATAACTTTCACTTCCTAGTATTCCAGCTATAAATTACTTTGGAATGCCTAGTCTAACTCCAAATAGTCTTCTCTTAAGAAAACAACATAACATGACTCACAATCATTAAGGAATAAATTAAAGAAAATAACATATACAAAAAATAACAAAGAGCAGAAAAACTAAGAGGATTCAGTCAAGCCCATGTACAGAACAAAGGCTTACCTTTCTAAGAAAGAAGCACTATCTAATCCATTTCAGAAACATAAATATTTTTGTCTCACCTTTAGAGAATCTTCTCTGATAATGGGACTTTCTTCATTCTTGGATTGAGACTCTGTTACATTCTCAGGTTCAGTTGTGCTGCCTTTTAAAAGTGAAAGGGAGAATAAGCAAGGTTATAAATACAGGAAAATGGAATAATTTTTAAAAATGGGGGGGGAAAAAGGATGTGCAAGTAAATAAAAATGTATATTTAAAAATAGGAAAAGCATAATAGTACAATAAAGCAAACCTTAAATATATTTAGAAATAAAATAGAAAGTCTGTTTAGGTTAGAAGAAACTTGATTCTCAAAAGTGAGGACCAAATACAGTAAATAATATATCAACCATGTCTGTAAAGACTGGCTCTCTGCTTCTTGCTGTTGAAGGCTTTGCTCTGGCAGCATTTGTTTGTTTTGAACTGAGCCAGAAGAAGCTCAATACCGAAGTCATAGACATTACAATCTTTCAGGACAAAAAATCCCAAATAAATGCTATCTGAATCTTCAAACCTTCACTAAAGAAACACTCACCATATCCTTCATTTACTATTACAGCTTTATAGCATCTATGACTTAAGAAAAGAGTATCTTCTATAAGTGTAGTTTTATACTATGCTTGGTTACCCCATATTTACCTTCTAGAAAAGGTAATTTAAACTCAATTAAATTAACACTATCAGAAACTTCTAGTTAAATTGCTTTATATGATAAAGTAGAAATTGCAGTGTCAGTGAAATTGAAAACACCCAAGAACACTGTTGCCCATCTGCGTGTTCCAGCCAGAGGTGATTATGCCCTTTCAGCAAGTACTCTATGAATCAAAACTGTCATGAAGCACCACATGGGCAAGATTCAGTCTAGCTCCTGTGACAGCTAGATATGTACAAATTATGATTTAGGAGTCATAACTGTACTTTTAGTTTCCAAACTATAATCAGAGGTGTTAACTGAGTTGAGGAGTAATGTTTCTATTTTTGTAAATGCTAACTGCTAGTCCTGGGAGGTTTCAAAGTGCATTCTCAAGAAAGCTAAGAAAGCAAAGGTTAAGCATAAACAAATCATTTTTAATACCATTTAAATATACAAGTAGAAAATTTTGACAGAAGTTCTTTTTTGTCAGTAGGGGTTTTCAGATTCTGCTGCCTGCTGAACAGTTATTGTATGAACTGCTTACAATTTTCACTACCCAAAATGTTGCTTGTAATTCAAGTTTGCTCTGCAATCTTGTCAATTCAAGTTTCCAGTTTTAGCTTCTAGCCCACAGCTTCTGACTTACAGCTTTTATCCTGCCCTTTAAAAAGGAATTTTCCTGAACCATGTTGCCGGCTTTAACTACTGCTCACCTCTTCACATGTTCAGTCATCTGAACAGATACATATTTGTATGTAATCCTTAATCTCATTAGATAAGCACAGTTATCGAAAATGTAAATTGATATTAAAGCTGTCAGTTTTCAGAACAGAGAAAGATGCAGAATATATAAATATATACATTTAATTAATTCCAAAACATATTTATGCCTATACAGATGTCAAAACAGTGTCATCCTATGAAAAAACATATGCAATTCTGCTCTGAAAAAATCTGTGTCTCAGGACTTAGAGTGAAAAATTAATTTCCTAGAATACAATAAAAAGATACCCACTTTTGGAGTTCTGAGTAAAGCCAGGTTTTTTGACAGCACTGACAGACAGTCCTAGAGGGCCTTCTGCCATGGCTTTTTCCAATTTAAAAGACTCTATTTCCTTACCCATCTTCTCTTTTTGGTATTTAGCTTCTTCCTCTTTTACCCAGTCTTCAATTAAGTTGGCCACCAGCTCAAGATAGTTCCTGAAAAGCAGAATATCCCTCTATATAATACTGTATTCAAAATATGATTTCAAGTCAAACAAGATCACTTGGCTTCTCAGTTTCTTATACAAGTATTATTCTATAATCTTTGGGACAAAACTTATATTTGAAAGGATTTCTCTCAGTTTTTACAGGAAGTATTACTTTTGCTTGTTTCGTATTTGCTTAGTACATGTTACACTTGGAATTCTGGTTATCCTTTCTGCAAAGAAATGTAAGAAACTTGTCTGCCAAAGAACACCTGCTAAAGAAAAATCCAGGAAATTAGAAAACTTAAAGACATTCAGTCCCAAAAGGTACAGACTCATTGTCATCCTTACTGTTTTGCCACTGAATAACTTATTTTCTTAGCTGCTTTTGATTGATGTTGATTTTTAAAATATGCTTTACTTGTTCATTCAGAAACTGAAGTACTATTTCATATAATGCAAGCTCTTCTTTATCAGTGTGACAAGAAAGGTGTTTGAAAATTGCCATCCACATCCAGATGAGAGAATCAGTGTACCATAACCTGCCATAAATTAAGAATATTCACAAGTCACAATTAAGTTGAAGTAAGAACTGAAAGACAAGCTGATCCAGAGTTTACTGCTGGCATCTGCAGTTGCATTGTCTCATCTTCCAAAGGTGTCTGAAATGACTGCTCAAGTAGCTCACTAAACAACTGCTTTCAAAAAAGGAGGAAGCCTGGGAATCTTATATGCAACTGCCACTCAACCCCTCATTCAGAGTTTTATCACAATTCTTGAAAGTAAAATTCTTCATGTGTGCAAAATTGAAAGGAGCTTTTGAAGAATGCATCAGATTCAGTTGCTGAGTATATATAATAACTTCATGATATTTTGTATTTACAAGTACAATATTATTCAATTGCATTCAAAAACTCTATGTGAAGTAGAGGCTGTTGGGTATGAACATGCAGACAATACAATCAATTCTTGACCTCATATCAATTTTAAAGTTCTTATTGCAGCAGTCTGTCCAAGAGAATTAATATGTAAGTCATGCACACAGGCTGGAACACACAGTTCAGGAACAGCTTCAAGATATACAAGACTTTCCCAGCTTCTCCAATGTAGGTGCAGTTTGCTTTGGGAAATTTGCATGGAGAAATTGTTGATCATATATATACTCAGTAGGGAGAAGGTTATTCTGTTTGTATCTGAAGAAAAGTGCACAAGCTATAAAAACCTATGGTGTTGAAAACAAAAGGCAGAACTAGTCTGGAACACAGAGTTGCCAGTACTGGAATAACTTGAAGATGAATATATGTTATAAATAAAAAAGGGACTATTCGTGTGGAAAGTATTTTAGGCCAATGAAACAGTCATTCAAAGTCTAAAATACACATTCTATTAATATGCATTCTGATGTCACTACTGCCAATGTCTGACTCAGAAGCATTTCTCAGAAAGGATTATTCTTTTCCAGTAACTTGTGTAATGTGTTTACTATGAAACTATAAACAAATGTCATTAAGATTAAGTTTGAGCAAAATAATGGTTTTGATAATGCCTGAATTGATTTGGCTTCTTGATAGAGCGTCCACTTATTCTAACCAGAATTAAAATGTTTTATATACACACTTATCATTGGAGGTACATGTGTCCATGCCTTTGGATTCCCTTACTCAGTGGCATCCTTTGATTTCCCATGTAGACTCCTGCTGCCTCCCCTTTAAACAGCATAATTTCTGAATTTTTGAATGTTCTGCATGAACTACAGGATCTGATATCCATAAAGAAGAAGGCAGGTAACTGGGATCTCCAGGAGCAAAAGCTGCAGCAACATCAGAAATTTTATTTCCTCTTTGCATGAGAATTTGCTGTAGCAGGACTTGCTTAATAAAAATGAAATTATTCTGTGATTCTGTAACCAACTGATTAGCAGGTAACAGATTTATATTCCAGACAGCAACCATGAGCTGTCACTCTACAAAGATGGTCTGTAGTCTATAAGCTGTCCCAAAAAAGAAATAACAAGTGAACACAGATGGAGAACTCTTATCAGAGAAATTGTCAAGCTCTGCGTCTATTGCGCATTTGTAACACTTCTGTGATGAAAGTGTGATTCTTAAAGCTATGTCGAAAATTAGAATGAGAGCAATTTTAATAAAATAAAAAACAATAAATTGTTACTAAACTCATCAGGAGTCACTTATTTCATACAAAGGTAAAAACAAGTAACACTACTCTTAATTAATAAGTAGAGTTTGTGCCCATTTCTGGCAACTCAGCAGGATCTGGAAGCTAACTGCAGGCAATAGCTTGAAGCACTCCAGGTATTTAATGAGTGTCTTCCACAGAAGTGTTGTGTTGCTTGGAAACATACACTAGCAAATATTTATGATACTTTGTCTGGAAATCTGAAATGATCTTTTAAAGTAAGGCTGAATGAAGTCTGAAAATGTGCCGATTATTTTGCAGAATATAGGCAGGTATGAGTGACACATAACAGAAGCAAAATAGGACCTATAGCTCTTCAAAAATTCTAAGTAGCATATATAGCAGTGATGTTGAATATCTCTAGGAAACAAGAGCAAAGCCAAACCATCTTGTCAGCGTTCATGCCATTTTCTTTAGGAACTCCTTGCTGCTTTGAAACAGAACCTGGTGAAATGTCACTGGACAAAGCAGGCATGCCCTAAGCAAAAGTTATCTTTAATGTCTAAGCCTTGTTTCCAGGGGATGTGGAAGAGTAAGACGTAGAAAGCACACAGTTATTTCATCCTCAAATGAATTATAATGCAAATAAAATGCATAATTTCTCCTTTAGGTGCAAAATTAGCAGATTTTCTTTTGCAGGTATCAAGAGCCTTTCCTGTCTTTCAGTTGCTCTTGATCTGTTTCAATGAATGCCCTTTCAAGGTGACCAGCAAATCTGAGGTTTTACAGCCCCAGAGATGAACAGTGGCTCTTTCAGGGACAAATGCTTCCTGAGGAAGTCTGGTACCTCCCTCTGCTCCTACAACACCCATATGCTGTTGGAATGAGGCGTTACTCAGCGTATGCAAACACCAGGTGACACATTAGATGTTCTGGGGTGTGCGACCTGCTCTCTGGTGTTTGCTCCAAAAGTGTATGGGTCTCCTATCACACGTGTCAACTCTGCCCAGAAATGCACCAGGCAGCTGTTTTGTGGCACCAACTGTTTATGTTTAGGAAACTTGAATTAGGCAGCTAATGTCCAGTGTCACAAAGAAGTGTAAGAACTGCTGGCAGAGTAAAGAGCTCTGGGTGCCAACAGACTGCTGTGTAACAGCCCTTGAATCCACTGACCCTGTGCTTGGGTCTGTCTGAATGCAAGACCCAGCTTTACTACATCTTTCACTTATCTTTTGGGGAAGATTTTAGTTGCTATATAAATGCAAAACCACTGACACTACATTTTGTGGATCTGCCCAACAAAACAGCAGCTTCTTCTCCAAGGAACTTTGAATTTCTGCTGGTAAATATCTTATGGCTCTGGTCCTATTCACTGCTAATACAACAGCCTGTTTTCATGGCAAATAATTTAAGTCCAAATGCCTGGAAAGCTGAGAAGGACTTACAGAGAGTTCCTTGACTGAGAGCAAAGATACAAAATACAATACAAAATATAGCTTCAGGAAGGCACATTTTCCCTATTTAGTATTCAAACCAGTTCAAATATATACAGGTGTCAACAAAAGTTTATTATAAAAATTCCTATAATATGATAAATGAGGCACTACACTCAGAAAAGGATACCTGCAGACAAATGGAGGGGGAGGTATTTTTATACCAGATAATTTGTTTGAAGTTTTGTTTGATAAAGCTAATTAATTCATAGAGCACCAGAGTAACATTGTTAAAGATACCTCAGTTGTCTCTCCATGGCATTTTAACATTTTTACATACCAGTACATGGACAGTTATTCTATTTTCAGTCAATTATTTGGAATAGTAGTTGCATCTACATCATCATTTATATCACTGCTTTGGTGCAAAAATATGTTCCAAAATAAATAGGTCCACTAACAAAAGACCTAAAGTGGACATATCAACCACTTGCACAACTCTAACTGGTGAGGAGGTACTGATAAGTAATTAAGAGAATGTGTTATTCTGTGGGAAAAAAATTCTAATATTAACAAAGGGATTTGAACTTTTCTCAAAAAAAATTCCCACTAAATCACCCAATTTCTGTGAGTGATTAAGTTTACGTTATGTGTATTTATAATAGAAAAACCTGATAAGTATGTACTTAGACAGAATTCTTTTTCTAACATTCTTCACCTGAAATGTCCTACAATTTGCTTGATGTGGTATTTCTAATACGATTTTGTATGTATGTGTACATTATTTACATTTTTATACTTGATGATAAGGAGCTACACTCTGCATTGCTCTTGCTCAGAAAAGTTCAAAAGAATTCTGTTGATACAGCATTGTTTTTGACCTGCATGACCTTCTTTCTCATAAATGTGTCACATAGCCATATCTTAATTTCAAAGCTTTGCCCTAAGCACACCCATGGCTTTAATTAAAAATGACTGTGAAAGAGATAGGGAAGATAAAATCCATTACCTGAATCCCACATTAGAGTGCAGAGCAATATTCCAAGTCTCTTGGCTCAGACGATGTTGATTCATGGGATTGTGAAAAACCATTAGTAAAGAGTTATCTTGGCTATGATAAAAGGAATCAATACATCTGTATTCTTGGGATGCTGTATGAAGAACCTGAAAAGGAAAGAAATAAAGGTACATCCTTCCTCCAGATGGTAGCATATGTTCAAAGGCTATATAGCAGAGCTCTGAGCAACAGGTGCTCCAGAACACTTTCCTGCAAGATATACCCAAAGCATTTGGATTCCAGCAACCTGAATTGTTCAGGTAGGTGGAAATTGAAATTGCATTGCTATTCATTTTGAGAAGAGATATCAACTATGCTCCACCTTCTGACTGACCATGAATGAAAAAGTTCAGCTACACAAAACCCAAATAAATTAAAATATTAAACAAATACTTAAACAAGTTTAAATAATAAAATACTTAAATAAATAGCAAATAAACCTAGAATTATCATATACCAGATAAAAAGAAAACTAATTTACTTTTTTTTTAATCTCAGTTGAGTTTACTTGGTATTCAATTTGCTTTATGATGACCTGCACATATCTGAGATTTGCTGTGATCTACATTATTCCACTCTGCTTCGTACTGCCCCATAAATTTCAATATTTATATTGCCTGCAGGTTGAAACTTATTTTATAGTCATAGGCAGAAGAAAACCTTCTTATAAATTATTATTTTTCAGAACTATGCAACTGAAGGTTCTAGAAGGATCTGTTCTATGATCTTTCCAGGAACAGAGGTGAGGCTGATTAAGTTTGTAGATCCCAGGGTCCTCCTTTCTACCCTTTTTAAAGATGTGCAAAATGTTTCTCTTTACTAGTCATCTGGGACTTCATCTGACTGCCATGACTTTTCTTTCAAAAGGTTATTTTCATTTGCAATAAAATGCTATTTTTTATTTTCCTTCAGTATATTTTTACTAGACTTACTAATTATTGGTAGTTGAAGTAATACTAGCTATTTTTGTTGCATAAGAAGGGATTCCCCATGCATTGAAATGCATGACCAGACTTTAAAATTGTCACACTAAAGTGGTGCTACAAAAGTCCAGGCAGCACTTCCTTCACCCATGTAAAGCATGTGTTAGGATCAAATAAGAATTACAACCTATGAAGCTCAAGGCAGCACAGGAACTAAAAATCCATTCCTCCCAAGAAGATGCCTGCCAATTCAAGCCAACTACACTTGAGCATATCTTTCAGATTTGTCCTTCTGTCTTTCTGCAAGATAAGTTTTTAGTGTTTAGCTTGCAAGATTTCTATAATTGATGGTTTTAGGCCTTAAAGGGTGAAGTACTGTAACAACCAAATTTTCTGTTTGCCCATAAAACATACACTGCATAGGCATTTGCAAAGTATGTTTTCACATCCACTGCACTGAGTCCCAAAACTGCTACAGAGGATGACCCCTAAGGGTGAGGTGGTTTAGTCTCCACCACACTTTCAGCTAAGAGACTTGCTGCCAAATAGGACAGCTCCACTTTGGCCAAATTGGGAAATAAAAACCCGTTACAAACTAAATTTCACACAAAGAACTGAAAATTAGCTAAAGCACAATGATTTTTGGTGAAAATGAAAGATAAAACTGAATCAATTATTGAGCAAAAAAATACCCTGAACTCCACTATTACTACTTTATATAGGGTTCTGAGGGAGAACTGTAGAGATGAAATTGACAGTTCAAAGATACCTGAGGAAGAACATGTGGTTGAAAATGCTCCTCCAAACTCCAGTCTGTCAAGCAACGCCTCTGTGTCTTTTTTATTTCTTCTAAATTTGGTCCTAGGCCATAATTTTCGAGACTCACCTCAAAATACAAGAAATCAAAACAATGAATATCAACATTTCAGTGTCAGTATTAAATTGACTGTAATCTTTTTGGATTAATAGACAGCACCCCATGTTGCACAACAGTTAATTGCATAATGATGAATATGTGCAGACCCATATGGTACTGTTTAATAAAAAAGACAATTACACCCAAGCAGGTCTGGTTTTGGACTTTTTATGACAAAATAATCTAAACACTTTTATTATTAGCTTATATGTTTTTGAGTTCTGTAAGTAATCATGAGTATTCAAACATGCCCTATGATGTAATTTTAAAATTGCTATGTTTATTATGGGATGTATGGCAGACAGGTGATTCCGAAGATGCCAAACTACAGAGTCTTCTAGCGTGACACAGTTTGACAATTTCTTTTAAACTTTCACATTGGTATTTGACCCCTGGTATTCAGCAAAACCAGCACAGAATTATCATTAACAGCTTCATCAAAACCTGTCACCTTGGAATTCAAAGAGTGATTTCACAGTTCCTAAAAGTTATGTCAGTATTTTTCAAACATCACAGAATTAACATTTGCATGCAGCATTGCAAAGGAATTCCCAGTAACATGGCCTGGCATTAAGCAGTATCTTCTGTTGCCTCATATAAAGCCTAGTTGACTCTATTTCTCACACTTGCCATATCAGAATAAAGACGATCCAAATCTACGTTCAAAAGAGGATAAACCAGATCGTCTTCTTCATCTTCGTCACTTGTTTCTGTATACCCTGCAAATTGAAAGCAGAACTTAAAGAATCGTTCCATAAATTTCAGCCCTACTAAGGTTGGAGTAGCGCAATTTCCTTAGTCTCCCTGATGAGGTTGACATCAATTGGAAGCTTCCTTTTTTCACACTTGTCCTATAATTACATTATCAGCTCTGCTGTGCTTCTTTACTAAGAGAGAACCTTAAAACCCAGTGTCAACAAGTGCCAGATAATTAAATAAAATTAAAAGAAAAAAAGAAGAATTTATAAAACCCACTCAAATAATCCTTTTTATCTGACTCATGCTGGCCCACTGAAAAGAAGTACCCTCCAGAAGAAGTAGCCTCCATATTCATAAACAAAGAACCATTTTTCTTCATACTTTAAAAAGCATCCCTTTGCACAGATGACATTAAAATGAAAGGCAAGACCAATTGTTCTGGTATTTTCACACATTTTTTGACAAATGCAAATTTAAAAGTTTAAATTAATTTGTTTTACAGATCCATAAGGTACTGACAGAATATTAGCTCTCCTGAGGACCTGACCAGTCATTCCATTGTTGCAATAAGCATCTGATATGAACAGCATTAAATGAGAACTTTAACTTCTATATTCTCTAAATAAAAAACAAAAAATCCTTTCAATAGAATTCTTTATTCCCTAAGTTAGGGCAGAGGTCGCTAATATTTGATCAAAATTCACATGTACAGGAAAATTACTTTTTCTGGTGGAAAATACATGACAAAGTATTTGTTTGTAAGTGTCTTATAACCAGCTCAGCTCCCAGACATACATCTTTAGGCTCTGCTTCTCTTGGAAATTACTCCTGTTATTGACTGCCTTTAGAAGATTGAAGAAACCTGAAAGTAGATGTTATATCTTCCTGGTATTTGCTTTTGAGCTGCAGAAGTGCTGAAATGTTTTTATGCTTGTAACTGCAAAATTTAATATCATGACTAGTACAAAAGCAAAATAAAATAACACCAAAAACCCTAGATGCAGAAGAAAAGCAGATAAGCAGGACTCATTTTTGTCTGCTCCAGCCTTCTAAGGAAAGGATCCTATCTAAGCTGCTTGCTTAGACATCTCTATTAGGAAAGCATGGACTATATCACAAAGTACTGCATCCAGCTCCAGAGTCCTCAGCACAGGGAACACATGAACCTGTTGAAGATGGTCCAGAGTAGACCCAATGAAGGTGATTGTAAAGATGGAGAACCTTTCCTGTGAAGACAGGCTCAGAGGGTTCAGCTTGGAGAAGAGAAGGCTCTGGGGAGCTCTTATTATTGTGGCCATGAAAGAGACTTTCTAGTAAGAGCTGTAGTCATAGGATAAGGAGTAAAGGTTTTAAAGGAAAGGAGGATAGATTCAGACTAGGTATAAGGAAGAATTTTTATCATAAGTAAGGGTGGCGAAACACTGGAACAGGTGTCCCAGAAAGGTTGTGGGTGCTCTATCCCTGCAAGCACTGGAGGTCAGATTGGACTCCGAGAAACCTGATCTAGTTGAAAATGTCTCAGCTTATTGCAGGGATGTCAGAACAGATGACCTTTAGAGGTCCCTGCCAACCTAAACCATGGTTCTATGATTCTGTGATCATGAGCCTAAAGGTGTAATTGCTTAAAATGACCTAATTTCTACTCTTCTTGTGTCCTGAAAAAATAATCACTTGATTTTAATGTTGCTTTTTGGCCAACACATCTCCTTTAACCAGGCCAACAACTTTTCATTATGCTAGAATCTGCAGGAGAAAATGTAGAACTTGAGAAAATTCACTTTGCATCATCTAGAGTTGTTAACGCTGTAGTACAAAATAACCCTTGTCTTTATTCTAGTGTTCCTACAGAGTTACTCAATGTACAGGCTATACAATATTTGAAAATTTGGTGACTTGTGCAAGGAAGAAAAATCATGTCCCTGCAATAGCAAATGATATGGTAAGACAAATAGTGGATTCAAATTCTTCAGGAGTAACGTAAACAGAAAGCTTTTTACCAGAGCTTCTTGGAGATTTCCCATTAAATTTCTTTTCCATAAAGAAGAGTTGTCTCAGCTGTCTTGCAAACACAGCTGGATTATCCCAAGGGATATAAGACTCTTCAGAATCACCTCCAACCTTAGATCCAGAGCTCTCCAGGAAACCAGAGTCACTTAGCTCAGTCAGCTTCAGGCTTTCAAAAGTAAACACTCTGAAGGCTCTTTCTACTTCAGCCCAACTCAGAAGTTCTAAAAAAGAATTACAATCATTAACTGAAAACGTCCTTACAGCTCAGCAGAAAATAAATACAAGACTATTTAAGTGTATTGTTCTTGGCAACTCTGCAAAAGCCAGCAGCAATTTCCTTAATGGTACTGGATCAACTTATGTGGGCTACATTTTACACTGCATTCAAAGTTGAATGCTTCCAAATTGCAAAATGATATGCCTACCTATTAATCCATCTTAAATGAAGTGGTTCCTACATCTGAATACCTTCTGGCTCATTAACTTTATATAAATGATGTTGATTTTAAAATACTGAGTAGACTTTATCAGGCCAGTTAGCAACTAGTTATTTTCAGTTCATGAAATATTTCCATTATCTGTAACTTCTTAAAAAAGTATCTCTTTTTTTCCTCTTCAGAAAGAATTTTACACGTAATTTAAACAGAAGTATGCAAGGTGCAAAGGCAATAATAAATCCTGTTTATGCTTATATGCATCCGTGTCCATACAACAATGATAATCATGCAAAGGACTGAAGTTTAAGAAGGTAGTACAATGCCAAAATCACACAAAGAATATCTTCAGTTTGAAATGTTTTCTTTTTAGGGTGGTTAAGCACCTAAGCACATCATATATCTTGAGAATGTTGGATCGCTCATCTTCTGTTCAAATTAATTATCTCCTTTGATAAAAGTAAAGGCTTTGCTAGCTAAGTTACCAGTTAGGAGAGTCTGGCAGTACAGTATGTCTCAGTGAGGATTATCAAATTCAGTTACCCATCAGCTGGAAGACTGTAGCAATAGTGAATACTTTAATAGCTTACTGTCCAAAATGTGCATACCAGCAACTAGAAACAGCACAGCAAAGTGTAAATTAATCCAACACAGGGAATTCAGGATGAAAGAGCTGGGAAAGTACCTTCAAATCCCGTGCCTTATATGATGACATGAATGTAACCAAAGGGATTTGGATGTTTATATTTCTTAATAACCTAGAGCAGACTTTTGATACTACCTAAGGGTATTTATATAGTCTTTGGGATTGTTTCCCAGCATATGTCATGGTGGCAAGCACACTCCAAGAAAAGGTAACTGCAGAAGTGATTATGGTTGGAGAAGTGAATGTATTTTTGGTTTGATAGAGGGACTGTTATAAGGTAGCTTCATTATTAACACCAAGAGCTTACGCATGAATAACACAATACACAATGTATTTCAAAATACATTCTGAAAGCTGTGTATTGTTCAATAAAAATTGTCTACCTAAGATACATGTGCTTCACCTCCAGAAGTGAGTTGATAAATCAACACAGTTTACATTAGTGTCTCTCAAAATGCATTCTACATTCTAGGACCAAAATTGCAATTTTTACTGCTGTTTTTTTTCCCTCAGAATTAGTAAGTGTTTGTATGTTTGCAAATATAAATAAATAAAGTACTTCCAAGGTAAGTTCCAGCTCTTAGTTATGCAATAGTTAACACTCATACAGTTGTTCCCATTAACCATGAAACTGAGGTCTGAAGTTAGGGTTAACTTGTATAGTAGGCTATAATTATATATAAGCAAGAATGTGAAAATGGGAAATTCTGCAAAGGTATATTTGGCAGCTTTAAAATCTTGCCCCAAAATTCCTGCTATTTGAGAAAATCATCAACCAGAAATAAAAAGAATGGAAATTATATCAATGAAAATCATTTTACCAGTAGTAAAATAATGCA
The DNA here is from genome assembly GCF_901933205.1 of Camarhynchus parvulus. Taxonomy (NCBI): domain Eukaryota; kingdom Metazoa; phylum Chordata; class Aves; order Passeriformes; family Thraupidae; genus Camarhynchus; species Camarhynchus parvulus. The sequence continues at coordinate 89,606,892 of NC_044571.1, read as the reverse complement.
TGAGCTCATGAACTCTCGCCAAGCGCTCAGTGTTGTTTTCAGCTGAAGGAGAGGTGAAATGGATAAGTTCTGTAAGAGGCAGTTTATCCATCATTTCATGCTCAGTCTTTTCTGGATTGACGTTCTCTTGGACCTGGAATAAAAATCAAAGTATCAGAGTTAAAGTAAACTCTCACACTATTGACTTTCCAAAACTTATGTTTGAATAAAGAAGTCTTTTTCAGCAGAAGACATTAGCATGTGCTTAAGCCAGTTGGACATAAACTTATATTTGAACATGTGCCTATAGTGTGGTTTTGAATCATGGTGTCAGATACTGTAGGCAGAAAAATATTAGACACATAAGAGAATGACTGACAGCATAATAACAGGCATTTGTTAAAAGTTAGTTGTCTGTGCTAGCTAGACTTAAAAATACAGAAATATGTACTGATCTATTCAGACTGCCAGCAGGTACCTTCCATGTATCTTTCAGCTGGTCTGTGCTACTTTTTGTAGTAATGAAATCAATACACTTATTGATCAGTCTGTGATGAGAGGCAGCCCTCTATATCCAAGGATTTTTTTTCAGATGTAGTGGTATATTTCAGTTTCACTCTTTTTAGTATTACACACTTATGGTAACTTTTTCTTCAACTGCATATTACAAATGTATGTCCTCTACTCTTTCCTCAAACATTATGTTATAGCCTGAATTTCCTCTTCAGCAAGTATATAAAATACATCAAGCATATGTCTCCTAAGAGCATCTCTTATGTTGATTACTCAGCCCTTCGTCCTGCTGCAATACATCCAATGTGTCAAACTTGAGTTGTTTCTGAATCGTTTTAATCAATGGCTGTCAAAGTATTCCCCAGATAATTTGTAATCCAGGAAGCCAGGCAGACACACCTTAGCTGTGAAATCTAGAACTGTATTATCACTTTGATTATCGTCAGTGAATTTTTAAAGTTTAATGGTAAAACTACACCTTGCCTTTGGAAGAATTCAAGATATTCACCGTGGTTTTTTGATTCAGAAAGTCTGTGAACTGTTACTTTGCAATAATCCCAAACTATGCAGTCTCTGAACCTTTCTGCCTTTGTTAGAACTTCGCAGTATCTTGGTTACATGCTATGCTGCAACTATTTAGCCAACCTGAATACATTTGTTGTGTTCATTAATAACCGCTATGTATTTTCCTCTACTTCTCAACATTTTAGGATTCAGTCTAATCTGCAGGCTATATCACCACTAGCAAGTTAGCAACTCATTTTCCATTGTATCCTCAGTGTTTAACAGCAAATCAACAGTTCTGTAATATCTCTCATCTATGCCAAAGGCTAAACATTCTCATTAATAATGCAAATAGATCACTGAAATCAGTATGTTTGTGCTCCATGTTTGTGAGGTGTCCTCCATCAGTAACTCATTGCTTCTTAAGTAAACTAAACATGTGTTGGTGTGTCCACCTCAGTGGAAAAAAGATCTAGGATATGCTGTCCTGTTGTGCAAAACCAGTCCTCCTCCCCTTCTAGTGCATTAAGCATTCATGGCCTGTGAACTTTGGAAATATTGATATATAAACAGGTTGTGCTGTACCTTCAGGAGGTGCAACCGCTGAGCCAGGGCATCGTGGTAGTTAAATAAGAGAGGGTACTTGGGGGTGACCGTCTCTTGTACATTGGGTTTAGGAGAAAAGTAGTCATACAGATTCTGTTTTAAAAGAAAAGGAAGAGGTATTAAATCCCAGTAATGAGATCTGTCATTTTAGGAAATGAATGAAAGACAACACAAACCTTTTTTTCACTCATAGGAAGGTAAAGAGAAGGAAGGACAGAGATTATATGATCTGCAATGGCACGATGCATCTCATCTTCCTGAGGCTCTAGTGACACCAGACTTGGTGGTGGAAGGTCTTCTTCACTCGCAATAACCTGGCAAATACCGTATATGTTAGCTTCCATCACAGTATGACTGCTGCTTAACTTTACCAGAAATACCAAGCAAATCCTGCTATAAGCTAAGCACACAACCATAAATTCTGTGGGGGAAGAAAAGCCTAATTTTTTTCTGCAAGTAGCAAAACCACAATTTTCCAAGTTAGTTGCTGCACAAAGCAAGGACTGTGGAAAACAGAAATAAATGTTTTCCCTATTAGTTGCTTTTGAAAGGATAAGAAGAAAAATATCTCCAACTTGAAATGTTAAGGAACACAGGTAATTAAAAACTGTCTATTAGATGCTGGACTTTATTCTTACCCAGTCTATTTTCAGGCTAAGTTATGAAAAGAAAAACCCCCAAAATTATGCTGAAATGTTACTCCTAAAAGAAGGATTTCCAAATCATATTGTGTGTCTCTTTTAAATAATAGATTGTGCCTGAATTCAACAGAAGTCAGATCTGTCTAGCACTAGCATTGATGCTCTTATGTTAGGCTTGACCTAAGACCTCTGAACTAAGTAAACCAACAAAAATCCAATATCAATAACACCGCTGAAGGACACGAAAACTTGGATGAGAAATTGCACCTTTCTCCTAGTTTGATTATATCTGTAGTCTTCAAAAATTAATTATGGAGTAACACTATATATATATATATATATATATATACAGGGTAAGTGGACAACATGAAAGAAAAGAAAAGTTTGGAGTTTTGACTCCATTGTATTGAACCTCCTTGCTCAATGCCTCAATGCACTGTCTCATATTTTATGTTTAAACAGATGGATTTATTGATCTTTGACAATTCCTTATATTAGGTCTAGGCCAAAATAGCCACAGAAACTAAAAAGAGAACATTCCCACCTGTTCCAACATGCAGCTCAGCATTAAGGGTACAGAAAAGTACTCCTCAGGAATTTGATTCAGCAAGTCATTGTAATATTTCATGTCCACAGAAGGAAACAGAACAGAAGTTTCTTCTGCTATATTAAGAGATAAAACATTAAGATATGTTAGTTTAGAAATGCCAATTTATAGTCCAAGTCAGTTCTGCAAGTTTGCAGATAATGCAAAACTGGGAGGAGCTATTGACTCTCCCAGAGGCAGGGAGGCCCTGAAGAGAGACCTTAACAAATTAGAGGGCTGGGCAATTATCAACATTTTGAAGCTTAAAAAACAGAAGCGTTGGATTCTGTGCCGGGAATGAGGCAACCCTGGTTGTACTGACAGACTGGGCAATAAGATGCTGGAGAGCAGCACCATAGAAAGCAACCCAGGGGTCCTGTTTGATGGAAAATTGAGTATGAGCCAGCCATGCCCTGGCAGCCAGGAGGGCCAACTGTGTCCTGGGGTGCATCAGGCACAGCATGGCCAGCCGGGCAAGGGAGGGAATTGTCCCACTCTGCTCTGCACTGGGGCGGCCTCACCTTGAATCAGGGGAGTTTTAGGTTGGGTATTAGAGAAATTTTCACCCAGAGGGTGAGTGGGCCCTGGAACAGGCTCCACAGGAAAGCGGTGAAAGCACCAAGCCTGACAGTTCAAGAAGAATTTGGAAAATGGTTTCAGGCACATGCTGTAATGTCTTATGTAGGGCTAAGTTGGACTCTGTGATCCTTGTGGGTCCCTTCCAACTCAGAATATTCCGTGATTCTGTGAACTTTCACACAATATTTATTAAAGAGTCCAACAAAGTTAGAGATCAGACAAAATTACTGAAATCTTTGAAATCTGAATTTGACTAGGAACAGATAGAAAATAAGATTTTCTAAAGAACTTGGTTATCACCACTCAGACACTTCCACAATGCATTCACCAGGATACACAACATCTTCAGCTAACTGCACAAATAATTTTGAGGATTTGTGCTGTCAGATGAATGAATGGTTTGACAGAGGGATCAACTACAGATGGGTGCTTTAACCCTTTAAACATACTCTCTGACAAAACTATTGTTGGCAGAATTTCTTCTTGTTTCCCTTTTTTCCTTGTAGGTGACATCCGTGGTGGTGGTTGCTCCTAAGTGAATGAAAGGTAACATAAAAAAATCAGAAACCATAAAACAAATGGGTATTGCACCAATAGGTGGGAGAACTTAATTTCATTTAGCTTTGGTTACTCACCCTAGACTACATGCTAAACTTTTAATTGGATCAAGATAGTAAGAATATAGTGCATGTTCTAAAAAGCTACTTTCTTCTGCCTACTTAACATTTTGCCTACTATAAGTAAGATAAGGAAATAGATCTTGCATAGAACTAATAATATTTTTTTTCACAGTTCATAGATCTGCAACATTGCATAGTAGCTCTGTGCAGGCATATTGATTTTTCAGACACAAGAATGTATCATCAGACACTATTTAAGAAATTTCTACACCTACGATACATTATGCCTCTAAGATCCTTCCAATTTCTATTTTCTGCTTCCCTAATGCTCAGCTATTTTTCCCCATTTTTGGGGTTTAAATGCTAAAACCAAAAAGACAACTTTCATTCACTGAAAATTATTCACAGAGTGATGGTCCAAGGTGAATTTTTGAGTAAAAATTAAAGACAGGCAATTCTACCCTATAATTAGTTATTCTCAACAAGAAGAGAAGGGTCCTTGCCTCAAATGAAGATGGTTGTGTTGATTTGCTCTCTGGTAACACAGGCACATTAATAAACTTGGTGTTTTCCAAGTAGTTGCAATGCTGTCTTCTCCAGTCCAGGCAGTCATACATCAAACAAGCAATGTCTTCAAACACCACAGTACCAAATTCAAGCTGTGAGAGAAAACCAGAGACAAAGGATGAAGAGTGTGTATAAAATGTCGTGTAACTTAGTGACAGCAGTCATTAGCTCTTTAACCAGCAGATCTACATCTGTTTATAAATTTTCCAAAAGACTTTTTCCTCCACCAATTCAGTATGTTTTATAGAGTTATTCTAAAACCTCATTCATTTTATGGCCTTCACACTGCCACAGCAGAGTACGGACTGTATATTACCAAAGTGCTTTAGTTATTATAAAGTCTTACTTGTCTTAACATAACTATTCAAGGTCTGCTACCTTGCAGATGGAACTTAAGGGGTTTTTTTGGATGTGAAGGAATGGAAGAGAAAAATTAAAGTATTTTGTAATGTATGTACATTTTTACTAGCGCTCAACCTGCAGCATATTTGCAAGTTCAATCATTTCCCTGCTCTAAAAGGATAAAAAATAAAACCCTAACCAGGTAATTAATATAATCTCATATTATTTACTTTCTTTCTGTTGCTCTTTGAAAACAAAGAAAGCCTCAAGAATGGCATTCTGAAATCCACAGTTGTGAGTGAAGAAATGTCAGCATAGAGCCCAAATGTCCAGAAGGAGAGTGCTGTATCTGCAAAAATCTGACAAGGTAAGAGTCATGGTTCTTGAGGTCATGTACTGTGGTTTTCACCAAAGCTTGGGAGGAATAAAAAGAATAATAGCAACAGCTATTTTAAATATTAAATCTTCTTGTACAAATACCAATACCCTGTAGGAGACCACATGAAACACTCAAGTTTCAGCAGCTTTAATGGATGTATTCCTCTCCTGTACATCCTGAACTTTGCAGAAAGGATGGAATTATTATCACTTTTAGATGATTTCTGTAAAAAGCCCTTTTCTGAGTGATTTTTTCATTTTTGTGAATTTAGAGCAAGTCTCTTGTACTAAGAAGTTTGCCTCTAAGAGGTGGCTAACAACACTGAATGTCTCAATTTTAAATTTCCTAAAATAGAACGCAGTGAAGAAACACAACTGACATTGGGCACTAAGAAAATTAACAAACCCAATATAACAAACCAAAACATCTGCTTTCCTCAACTCAGTGGCTCTTTATGACACTGGGAAACTGGTAATCCCAAATCACTACATTATGGAATAATTGACTCCATTTTCATAACATTTAAAGATTAGAAGTGACACTTGGGAAAGAAATTCTATTTGTGAAAACAGAATGTTCATTAATATTCTTGCACTTTTGTTTTCCCAGTTCAATATTCTTCTGAAGAATGGGTTAGTATAACACTATATATCCATATATTTGTATATGTAAGGTATCACTAGAGCACATAAAAGTTTCATATAAAATATTGGAGTGTGTTCAATGCAGTATTTTAAACAAAACAAGATTTTTTCCAAGGTCATAAGTAACAAAACCCTGCTACTTAATGGGATCCAAGCAAAGTTTAGCATAATTACAATTTTGTAATTCAATTTGCCTGGTGTCTCCTCAGGACATAGATTTTTATCACAAGTTTTTAAGTCTAACCATTAGTGACTCTTCAACAAAGTAAATATTTTAAAAAGTATTTTCTATTTTAAAGATCTCAAATCTGAGAGCAGAGACTACTTGCAGTATGCAATACTCTGTCATTTTTATATTAACGTCTAACATTTTGCCCCAAGAATTTTCCTCCTGTGTGTCTTGCACTTCAGAGATGCAGCAAGCTTGGACTCAGAGATTCTCCAGAAAGCCCACAAGACTTTACTTTAGAAAGACTAAAGACTTTCTTTACTAAAGAAACTCCACAGGACTTACTTTATCAACCTATGATTTCAGAACTTATATGCTCTGCACCTGTTTCTTAAAAAACTTACAAACTTTCTTACGTCTGTAGGGCTCATGAAATTATAACTCCAGTAGGGCTCATGAAATTGTAACTCCAATCTGTTTAAATCTGTTTCAGTGACAGATGGTTTTTCCTTTTTTTCAGCTATAATATAGGTGCTTGCAAGATATTCAAAAGTAGAAACCCTGTAAGAAGTGATTATAGGGAAGATAAAAACTGTTTTCCCAAAAGGGGCTTGGCACTGTAAGATTATATAAAGAATATAATGATAAGTAGTATTATAAGTAGCAAACCTACATTCCACAATTAAGGCATTTTCAGTGAATGCTTTGGAAATCACTGTGAGTTGTTTGTATACAGGATCTACCATACTACAAGTAAGGTTTAGAAGAATGTAGTTTAACCCTAGAATGTCCTTTAGTCCTAATAATACAGACTACAAATACAGTACGTTAAATTATAGCATGTTGCCTCATTTTGTTTTAGCAGTTTGTATTTTTACTGCTGACACTGTAGATTGAGAAATACTGGACTCTTTTACTTCACTATATGTGAGAATCTAGGATGGAAAACATTTCTAATGACTCACTTTCTCCTTCAGTGCCTGGTAATAGTCCTGACTCAGCAGGCCATAGAAAGTTAGAGCCATGTTTTGGACAAAACGAAGCAGTACTGAGTATGATAAAGCAATATCATATATCAAAAGATATTCTTGCATTCAGCTAATTTTTTCTCATGTGACTATTCTGAGGTGCAGTAAGTAGGTCTGATGTTATGAGGGCAAAATATAACTTCAGTGTTATTTCATACACACATATGACTCTCAAACAAGATGCAAACCCGTTCAATAACTTTAAAACCTCAAACTATTTTACAACTCTTCTGCTCTGGCCTACAATATTAAGAAACTCCAAATCAGGCATTTTTATTCAAAGGACTCCTTGTAAACAGATGCTGAATGAAGTTTTTCGATACATAGGAAATTATTTTTGGTTAAGATTACAAATATACTAAGTTGAGATTAAATTCCCAAAGTGTTCCTAAAAGTTACAAACACTAAAGCATGGCATGCACTGTAAAAAACAGAATGTACTGACCAGCATTTCGCTGTCTGACCAATCAGGGGGAAAGTCACTTTCCTTAACTTGGTAATGAAGCCTGGCAACATCGAAGAGACTTGATCCATGCTTTCCACTGTTCAGAACTGGCTCCAGGAATTTCCAAAATGTTTCCAGGTCTTTCTTAGCTTCATCTTCCTTTCTTTTCTCTGCTTCTATATCTAAAATATATGAGTATTTGACAAATCATGGTACAGTGTCTCCCTTTAACATAAAGCACAAATCATGTATCAGTCTACTCTAAGTATTGTTAAAGCATTTCCATTCTTAGAGTCTCAGCATATATCTGACACCCAACTTGGGGATTAAAAAATACCCCCAAAATATCTTGCCATCATCTTCTATTCCAAGTACAATGATTGATCCTGAAAGGAACCTGAGGGGCCCATCTGGTAAAACTCCTCTGCTCAAGCAGGGTCACCAAGAGCAGACTGCCCAGGACCACGTCCACATGGCTTTTGAGTACCTTCAAGAAAGAAGACTTCATGACCTCTCTGAGCAATCTGTGACAGTGCTCAGTCACCCTCACAGTAAACAAGTGTTTCTTTGTCTTCAGGTAACACCCCCTGTTTCAGTTTTGCCATTGCCTCTTGTTCTGTCACTGAACACCACTGAAAAAGAGCCTGGCTTCCTTTTCTTTCAACATTCCTTTTAGGCATTTATACACATTGATGAATTTTCTCCAGGCTCTTTTTTCTCCAGGGTAAACATTTCCAGCTCTCTCAGCCTCTCCTCACATGAGAGATGCTCCAGTCCTTCGAACATACTTGTGGTCATTTAATGGACTCTCTCCAATAGCTCCTTATCTCTCCTTTACTGAGGAGTCCAGAACTGGACACAGAACTCTAAGTATGGCCTCACCAGTGCTGAACACAAAAGAAAGTTCAAATCCCTTGACCTGATGCAGTCTTGGATACCACTAGCCTTGTTTGCTATGAAGGTTCAGGGCTGGCTCACGTTCAGCTTATTGCCACCATCCCTGTGTCCTCCTGCGCAGAACTGCTTTCAAGCCAGTCAGCCCCCACCATGAACTGGTGCAGGATTTAGCCCTTGCCAAATTTTATGGGGTCTTGCCAGACCAGTTCTCCATCCTGTTGAGGTCCCTCTGAAAACCAGAACAATTCTGTGGTGTTTCAGCCATTCCTCCCAGTTTTGTATCATAAGAGTACTTGCTGATGGAACTCTCTTGATCACTAACAAAGATGTTCAGCTGGACTTATACCACAAATCCCCTCGGATACCCTCTAGGCCAGGACATTCAGCCACTTTTCAATCCAACTCAGTGTTTGCTTACCCAGCTTCTTTATGAGAAGACAGTGCCAACGGTCTTACTGAGTCAGGGCAGACAATACTCACTGCTTCCTCCTCCTCTACCAAGACAGTCATTTTGTCATAGAAGGTTATCAGTTTGGTTAAGAATGACTTCCATTGGCAAATCCATGCTAAATGACCAACTCCTTGTCCTTCATGTGCCTGGAAATGTTTCCAGGATTAGCTGTTCTATCATCTTCCCAGAGACTGAGAAGAGTCTGAGTAGTCCTTTACATTCCTGAGTCATTCCTGTCATTTCTGAAGATAGGAGTGATGCTTTCCTCCAGTTTTCAGGCACATTTTCCAATTGCCATGTTTTTTCGAAAGTAATTAACAGTGGCTTTGCAGTGACATCACAGCCAGCCCCTCAGTATGCCTGAGTGAATCCCATCAGGTCCCATGGACTTATGTGTGTCCAGTTTGTTTAAGTAATCCCTAACTCAGTCCTTTTCCACCGAGACTTTCACCAGACTTTTACCCTGTCTCTGGGGCCTGAAAATTCCAAAGGCCATTCATGATCACAACCACTTTTCCTTCTTTCAAGGTCCTTTAGCCAGTCCTTATAGGGAGGCTGTTTTCTGGATTGAATAGAGTTTATTGGTATTTTTTTTGTACTGTAGAGTCCATAATTCTATTCTCATGACAGCCAAGTAGCAGGGAATAACTGCCTCCCTTGATCTGCTGGCTATGTCACTACAGCTCAGGATAGCCAGCCATCACTGATGACACATATTTAGCTCACTGCTTACCAGCATCCCAGTTCAAGAAAGGTGTTAACAGCCTTGGGACAGCTGAGTATAATTACAGAACATTATTCTGAGGCATATTCTCCTGTGGCTGGGGCCACAGTCCCAAAGCAGCAAACTCTTCACTTTCCTTGAAACTACCAAATAAGCCAAGTTTTCTTACCAGTACACTTCCTAACAATTCATAGAAGTATGCATTTGATAAAACATTCTTTGGTGGCTACTGTGGCTGCAAACTCTGCCTGCTTAGTCAGTCCCTCTTTCTACTGTCCAGTTTTTGCATTGGCAAACCATTTGGTCTGGTGGCCAACCAATGGCAATACTGCTTTGGCACTGGCAAACACAGCTGCTCACAGGCAGCAAGCACAAACACATGGCAAAGAGAGGGAGAAAAACACAGCCAAAATAGTAATTTCCTGTATATAAAATTATCTCCTTTTTACGTATTTTTTTAAATGACCAGATTACCTTCAAGTGAAAGCGAAGATGGTTTTTGAAGTTTAGTTGCTTCTAAGTATATCTGCAATGGCTTGTAATTTTCAGAAGAAATTTGAATTACACTTGAAATGTTAATCCCAAGGTCAATCAAGACAGGCAACAACTGAAGATTGGGGAAACCCAGAATGATAAAGTAATAATGAGCACCATCATCTGGTTCATCATCTGTTCAAAACACAACAAAAACAAATTGGAATAAGAACATTCATCATCTAAACAAAATAAATTTTTTACTTGACTATATGGGGTTATGCAAATGAAGGTTACAGAAACAGTTCTTTTATACTCTCATTGGGAAAATTACATATAAATTAAAAAAATACGTGCATAAGACTCAGTTCTTCTGTACCAAACCACCTAGAACACAGCAGGAAGAATACAAGTCAGACATAATAATTGTTTGGAGAAAGACCAGGAGAAAAACTGCAGAAGTTGATTATAATCAGAATGTTGTAGCAGCATTTCTGTAATTGCTCCTCTCAAAGGAGTTTAGTGTCAGGACATATGCACATGCCTTAATGGTAGTTTAAACTATCCTATTTCATCCTGCATGGACATAGAGCATGGACATAAAGCTGGACATAGAGCTGGACAAAAAGTAAGTTACTGTATCTTACATGAAAGATTACCCAAGTCATAATAATTTCAAAGGATTAGCTGCAGGTATCAGCTGACTCACTGCTGACTCCTCCCTACCCAGCAGGTTCATGTTCACTAGATGTAATTCTTGGCAAAATCCTCATCCGCTGGTAATACCAACTCACACTAGTCCTTTTAGGTGGCAGGGGCGTATCCAAATTCATAGTAAAACATCGATGAGGAGTTTCACTGAGTGCCTGCTCTATTTGGGCTTATCAGTTACGTAGAAATATGCATAGCAGCATTTCAGTACCAAAGCAAAAGGTTAAACATGATATAAGTAGACACGAACTCTCTAGAACCTCTAGAGTTGTGTAGTTTCCTTTTATGCCTTATGGAGAAATACAGGTAGTAAGACAGGTATCAAGTGATTTAATTCATCCAGTACAGTTATTTATCTTAAGTTAACAGAAACTGTCTGCTGGAGGTCCTGTATCTCTCCATCAATGCTGAAACACATAGAGTTAGTGCAGACAAACCTACACTAAAAGCAAATCATAGCTTTATACTCTATTTAGCATTAAGATCCTTTCTCATGCTTACTAACGCATCACATGTAAAAGTGCTTTACTGACTCCTCAACTTGTGGGACTCATTTATCCAAGGAAGGAAAAAAGGTAACCTGGCACTGACATCTGCCTGTGCTCAGCCATATGCCCAGGGCTATGCAAATGCTGCTACCACCTGGAGTAGCAGGCTCTCTGTTGCTTGTAATATTAGCTAAACATAAAATAACACAGAAATTTAGAGAGAGATTGACTGAGGAATCAGCCACCACAGTCCAGCACATACATTGCATAAAGTAAAAATCAAAACCAGAAGAAAACTAGCTTATTATTTCACTCCTAGTACTGAAAATGAAATACATAAATTTATGTCTCAGTTACTGCAAGAAGAAAAAATATGAGCACATACAATTACTGAACATTAATTATTTTTAACAAAAAAGACAGGTGTCTGCACAGTCACCTACAGAGATCCAAAAATTCCAATGCGTACATGCTGAAGACTGCCTGCCATTTTAAAATTATAGTTATGATTATGCTAATAATCATGACAAATGCCTAACAGTCAGTCAGTTCTAATTATCAGTGACTAGTCCATATGCAAAAGAGGAAAGACATTAATGCAAGTAATCTCAATATTACTCAAAAGCAGAAATATTTAATTTCAGAAAGCTGATAATGTATTAGGGATGAATTATAAAATGACTGCTAGCTACCAGAAACAGATATAGACTGTCTTTGAATTTAAGGCATGTTTTTTTTTTTCTCTTTCTTTATACAGCTATATTACAACAAATATAAAAAAGGGAAGCCTAGAGTGGAAGTAATGAAAAATTTCTTCACTGACAGGGTTGTCAACTCTGTCAGTCGTGTTTTAAACTACAGTACAAGGAGAAAGCCACCTTTGGATACTGACATTTAATTATTCTGAAATCTTTCTCTAGGATAGGCTTTCTGTGGGATTTATTTGGCTACTTTATTGTAGTCTTACATATGCCCAAACATTTTGATGTTGACATGCCACATGTAACTTATCTGTATTTTACTTCTTGGACTGCACAACCCATCCTAACACTGAGCAGAACACTTCAAATGCAAAGTGGCAAAATTTTGATATTGCCAAATAGATCTTGACTTTTCAACATGGAACAAAACTAAGTATTCCAAGGTTTACCAAGAGTATATCATCATATTTTACATACCAATGTATTTGTCTTTCACTTCCACTTCTCCCCGTTGTTTGAATTTGGTGTCCTTTTTAACAGGGGATGATGACACTGACTTTTTTCCTTTACTGTCTTTTCCACTTGTCTTATCAGGAGATACCTTATCTTTTTCTTTTTCTCTTGCTTTCTCTTTTTCTTTTTGCTGCTGTTCTGCCTGACAAGATGAATAAATGAAGTCTCATTAAAGCCTTTGTGAAGAACAAAGGTCAGACTGTTGCAAAACTTTAGGTGTTCAACTTTTTTATTTTCACACTTTTCCCTCTCAGCTGCTATAATATATATGTGGTGGAGCTGTCTTGAACACCCTGCTTTTTCCTACTCAAACACACATTTGATTATTTAGATGCTCTTACTCAGTCATAATGCTAAGACTTCACATTAAAAAGGAACTGCAAGAGGTAGGCAGACATTTTACCTACCAAACTGACAAAATGCATATGGGTAGAAAGATGAGTAAAAAACCCCAGTGCTTTAGTTACTTCCACTACAGCACTTGCAGCAGCCAGAAACCTTCCTTGGACTGAAAGGAAATATGGCAAAAATTCAATATCTGTTAATATCTTTAACATCTCTGTTAACACTCTTGACTATGGTGTAAAATGGTACCACCACTATTTTTCTTTGATGTAAATATCTGTCTAATGTAAACTAGAACCAAGAGTTGTGTGTTCCTTTTACACAGGATATTACTCAGCCATTCTCATTATCTTCAAATAAAAACACCTACACAGAGCTCTTCCTAGTAATTTAAGAGTACAGGACAAAAAAAGATTTTTTAAGTGTCCCAAAGCCTCACTCTATAAATCCAAAAAAATTGAGAGTAGGTCTGAAATGAAAAAATTTAAAAAAATATTAAGGTAAAGTAGGTTCTGTAAAGCAAGAAAGTGTCCACCTTATTTTTGCCCAGCAGAATTACTACATTAAAACTATGCAAAAATTACATTTCAGGATTAGAAAGCTAAATTAAATTTAAAAAAATATTAACTTAATTTATAGTTACAATCCTCCTGATGCCACTTAAAAGCCTATTAAAGCAATTAGGAAAGCCCTTCATGCAAATGAGAGAGGTCAGCTAACTCTATATAGTTGCTTTCCCTAGATCCAGCTGAAAAGCAGACTTTCCAGCTGCGGAAGTTGTATTTTGTTCAAATTTAAAATCAAAACAGAAAATATTTTCCTGCTTTTCCCTTCCTTCTTGAATTTCCTTTCTGTAAAATTTAGAAATGTCTTTGACAGAATCTTGAAACTATTTCCACTGTGTAATGAAGGATTTGGAGGCTTTCATTACTTTCTTTCAAATTTGTTCCACCTTTGACATTTCAAATTAGAAATGTTGATAATACTTCTTTGAATTCTAAGCTGATGAACACATCAAACAGATAATACAATCATCATGCCACAAAGATCACAATCAACTTGATCTATTGCATCTGCATAATTTTAAGTAATTCTTAAATAAACAGAGACATTTATGGACTTGCCAAGATTCTAACAAAGAACATTACTTGACCTAAATACTTTAGAAAGTAAGAGCCTCTCCTTTCTTGGACTCTTTCCTTTTCCTTTTAATGTCATATTTCTCCTTCTCTAAAAGGTGCAGCTTTTGGTGGAGTTTCTAATAATCCATTAACTTCTGCAATTTTGTTATTTTAAGCTTCACATTTCAAAATTTTACTACCTCAAACACTTTTCTAATTCAGACACACTTCTTCTCTTCTGCATAATATTTATGCCTGTCAATTTATGACAAGCTCCTGCTCCTAATGAAATACAGGATGCCTTATTTTTGGTTATTTACATATTGTATTAGTTCTGCTGATCCATTCTAGGTATCTATTTAAGAAAAAGACCCATGGACAGATATGTTTGCTTTCTGAGAACTGATTTGTGAGTAAAATCCTGTTTTCAACACCCAGATTGCTGGCAACAGAACTTGTATTGTACAAGCTAGTTGGAAAGGATTAAAAATTCTATGGCAGCCAATTTAGAGATAGAACTCTAAATTAGAAGTCAGTTTCTGCCCAGTCTGTACTGCAGAGCATCCTAATATCCAAGAGCCTTCCAATTCTTGACTCTCCTTCAACGGCTCCACTTGTGTTTGCCTGTCACACATTGATACAGATACAATTCAAAGGAGGTGACAACTTTTGCAGACAGTTTGGCTAAAACAAAGAAGTAACTGTAAGTGCCAGAGACTCTTCAACCCTCAATATTGACTATCTACCAATTAACCAGGGAAATAAAATTACAGTTACAAGACTAATTTTGCTAAATCAAAGCTCTAAAGACTCCATTTTAATACTGAATTGCCATTAAACTTCAAAGTTTTGTTTGACAGTTTACTTACAAGAATTGACTGCTATCTAAGAAAAAAGCATTTTTTTTCCAATTCACTATTAACAATCTATTCTACAGCTTCAGCCTCTCAATTTCTTTTCAGATTGAAAACACACTATTTTTCTCATATTCTTCATATATTTCTATGGTTTAAATTATCATTTCCTAATAAACTGAATTCTGTGGGAACAGGACACAATATTAATGGAATCACCCAGCATTTAATGTTCTTGTGATTGTGTGCTACATTTCATGCACCAACTTCTCCCACAAGTAAAACTATTGATAAAGAAATTTACAGATTTTTCAGCTATACAAAATCCATTAAACTATTTTCTGCTTGCATCTTTTACATGCGCAGACTCCTTAGGTTTCCATATCATCACACTTCACACTATAGGTTTTGATCAATTAACGGGGTAAACTTACTGCAGCAATTGTATGACTTTCTGATAATTAACTGACTTTCTTCAGTTTCATGAATGTTTGTTGGAAAAGGACAATAGCAAAACCAACTGTTCAGTAAGTTGTTGAAATGTACCACTGACAACTCCAAAAGATGTTAGAAATAAATTAGAGGTCTGATCTGTGATTCAGTGCAAGCTTGGTGAAATTCCTCCTAGAACAAATAAGCAATCTGTCCCAGACAATCTTGGAGCCAGTAGTGACGACCTCAGAGACAAATGGAAGCAAGTTTTAGGAACACTGGAAAATGTGGTACCTGGTTCAGAGAAGTGGACTTCAAAATATGTACTGTTTTGAGCGAGTTCAGAGGAGAGGAACATGCATAATCAAAAATGAACAACCATGGTACATATTTGGGTTTGTTAGTTAAATATGTAATAGATTTCTGTAGAATGGAGTGTAGTGTTGTTCCATACAGGGAGAACTCAAACAGATTTAAATGAGAGTAGGGTTGGTAGGATCAGAAACGTTTTTCAAATGCTCGCGTTGCAGAGATGGTTCAGAAATAATACTGGTTGCCATGGAAAAGCAAAGACACAGCACAGGGAAGTTTTAAGAAAAGGTTCAACAAACATCTGCCAGGAATAGTTTATGTAAATATTATCCTGCCTTAGTGCTGGAGGATGGAAGAGATAACTTCTCCAAATTCCCTCCAGAGAGGAGATTCATAACAAGAACTCTGTCATAGTCGGCTCTGTGTCTATCCTTGATACCTTCCAAGTAACAACCTCTCCTGCCTTTACTTCATCAGGGATTCATTCAGCAGAAGCCTGTTCCTAGCTCTATTTTCTATTGGTCCTAACACTAAGCTAAGCCATTACTAGCAAAGACTTCTTCCATAGTGTTTTTATTTTCTCTTTTTCCCTCATGTTCTCACTGGCATTTGAGTAATTGAGAACTTCATGCACAAAATCTAATCAAATTTAAAAAATATTTCTAATCACATTTCTCTTTAATTACAGTTTTAAAAAGCCAAAGATGAGGAGAAAGCTGGATTTATGGAAGCAACACCATAGAATAGAAGCGTCTTCAAAAATGTAATGTTCCTAGGGCATACTATAGTACCTTCTTTTCCTCTTCTCTTCTCTGAATAGCCTTCTGTTTGAGACAAAGTAATTGAAATTTCAACAGCTTTCCAGTTAGTGTTACAGGAATTTTTTCACCCTGGTCCAGAAAGGCTTTGGCTAATTCCATCACCTGCAAAGGAAAAAAAAAATCGCAACAAAACTACTACTTGCATAGATTTAATACTGCACTTGACTCATATTTATTTACATGCTGAAATGAGCAAGTGCTATCTCACATTGTACCATGTGTGGGTCGAAATGGCCACATTTCCAGATACGCCACTATTCTTTGGTTCCAAAGACCTCAAATAAAGTTATTTCAGCTATAGTGTGCGATAAAACTAGAATGGAAAAAACCTTCTACAATTTATGAGAAAGTCAACAGACACAGAGTTCTCACAGGAAAATGTAATTCTCTTTAGGTTTTAACAAAGAAACAACATTGAGCAACTACATATTATAAAGCAACAAATTAAAAAGCACCTAACAGATAGCAAATCAAGGGGAATAGTTTGCAGTACTGTTTACAAAGTGACCAGTGTCTGAGGGACTAGCCCTAAATGAAAGATAAAAACTTCTTGAAGGGAATTTGAGAGGGTCTGTCTTGGTGAAAACACACCCCCTCCCTGTGTAATTCTGATTCTGTTGGTATGCAGCCTAATTGGGGTGAAATAAGGCTATTGAGTTTTCTTAGGGTGATGACAGCAGCAGGAACATACAGCTGCATTGTCCAGATGTGTGGTATTGACAGGCTGTTTTATGACTATGTTTTTTACAGCTTGTTTCCACTAAATTTCATACAACTCACTAACATCTGGGCCGTTTTCCTTGGAGCCTCATAACCACTTTATTTACTGCGAAAAAAATAAAATAACATAAAAATACTGTTAAAAAGTTGTTATATGTTTCTTTTTACTTGTGTTGTCTCTGTAATAAAGTTCACCTACGTAGGAAGCGCTGTTGAGGAATAATATAACCATAATATTTTCTTACTTTTGTTTTTAAGCAACCATCAGCCTTATTTATAACCATGGGCTGAATTAGGTGTTACTCAAATGCTCTGACATGTTTCTCTTTTCTCCTCATGGAGCAATTACAGTTGGGCACATATGGTGTCAATTTTGCTTGCTAATACTGAGACAATGAAGGTGCACACTGCATCTCACTGAACTGTGTCTTGTCTAATGCAAACACCACCATTAGCTTTGAGCTTTCATAGATTCTTGCCTAGTTTAGAAATTTTCACTTCTCACCTAAATGTAGCCACTAAAATGCTTCTCTGAGTAAAGCAAAGCCAAATCAGAATCCAGACCATTATATGCCAAATCGTTGTTTCATGCAAACAAAAGAAAGGACCAGAAAAAGAAATGTCTTAAAATTCAGATCTTTTCCAAGTTGCATAACAGGGAGACAAACCAAAACATATGCATTTCAAAACCCTTCCACAACAATCCTGCTCTTGCAATACAAATAAATCTAATGATCTTAAAATACACAAAGGAAGATACATCATGATTAAGATGAGTTTTGCTTTGCATGTTTTGTATTCAAAGCAAGACTGGTCACTAGCTCAACAAGCCAATCATAGAAGGCTTCCGGAAAGACCCACTGACATCAGAGCCAGAGCAGAAAATCAAGGACGTATTAAGAACAAGACTTAAAAATTACCACACACTGTGGGCACACTAGGACCTACTAGTTATTCCAACAAAAAATAGTCACCCAGAGCTAGGCACACAAATCGGTGCTCTGAAAGAAAAAGACATTGGTAGAAATATCATATCAGTAATTTCCCTCAGAGAGAAACATTCTCATAAAGTTTTTTTTTTAGAATTGATGTTAACAACCGGTGGAAAGTGATGCTTCTCACTGGTCTAACGTAGATGAGTTGCACATTTCTTGAAACACAGTAGAGGGGAAATGGAGGGATTCTGGTAGGATTCCTGAAAAGTGTATATATAGTAACTCAGCTTAATGACAGTGGCTGATTTATTGTTAATGGAAGAAGAAAAAATGCTTAGATTATTAAACCCCACTCTTCCTGAGAATTTTGAAACATTTTACCAGTCAAAAGCAATAATTATTATAAAAATAATTATTCGTATTTTGTAGATAGAAAATACAGGAATGAAGAGCCTTGCTGAAGTAGAGTGGGTAGGAAGGACAAATTGTCTTATGTGAGCCATGAGAAACATAACCAAAACTATTTAACAGGAATACATTCCATGACTGTGGAAAGAGGTCACACAAATAAAACAAAGACAGAACGAGTGCACTACATTTGGCAATACAAAGAAAGCAAATATCTTTTCATGCAGAAATGTAAAATATGCTTTATACAGGAGGAAATTAAAACCAATCCTAAAGACAGAACATAGATCAATCCATGCACAGTAGATAAAAAGAAATTAAATTTATTACACATCCATATTTACTTCATCTGTGGTCCTGTGAGTTATGCAGGCACCTGGCATAAACAGTTAAAAATCTACAGAGCCTCAAGTGAAAAAAAAAAAAAAACCAAACCAAAACCTCAAGACAAAAACTGGGTAGGAATACAGAAGGAAGCTTTTCACCTACTGTGAAGTGGATTTGTTACTGATTGGCTATACTTCATCCCACCAGTGATGATCTTTTTCTTATATGAGAAACCATGGAAACTTGGATGGACAAACTTAGGTAGGGCCTCTTTTCCTCTAAGGCAAGAGGAAACTTAGCATTCCTCACACAGCAGGGGTCACACTGGTGAAGCGCAGAAAGGCTTTGGTGATGCAGTATTTGATCTCATGTGGTGGCAGTATGAAGCACACAGAGATTTAGCTGTTTGGTGCAAAGGGCATGTATTTGGAGCCACGCAAACACTGCATGAGTGCTTGTAAGCGACCCTACACCACTGACAGATGTCAGCACCATTGAGAAAGGAGATAGGTCTTAAAAGTTAGGGGAACATTTAAAGCCAGAGTCTTTGTGCTATCTTTCTTTGAAATGCCTCTTTTTTCAAGATACAGAACAATTGTGGCTGCCAAATTATAATAAGAAAACCTTCCAAAAAGATAAATTAAATTATAAACTTTCACAGCTTTATTACTACTGGGCAGCAGTAACATTGCTTGCTATGAACAGGGGTCAGCCCACTTCACAGTGTAGTTCTCCCATACCCAGGGTGAGCTTTCTAAAGCCCTGTCTTCCCTCTTATTCTTGAAATTATAAGAAATCCAGACCATCACACATGCCTCAGACTCATCTAACACTTCCTCAAAGAAACATAATAGTTCCTAGAAGAACCAAATAAGTAAAATCCCATAGTTGCTGACACAGTTCAAGTTAATTTGAAGCAGGATAGTCATCAGTCAAGAGGCTCTATGGATTACACAATCAAGCTGGTAATTACTATTCAGATATATTTTCTTGAGCAAAATAATAAAAGCACAGGAAAAAAGTGATCTTGACATATTAAAATCTGCTGTCAGTCTTATGAGTCCTTCACAAGCAACTTTGAAGACAGACTAGGGGACAAAAGCTGCATATGTCATACTTATATTTTGTTTTTCTAAAGAAGACTTCTTTAAATATACTATTAAATACTTCTGACTCTGTCATTGTCATTTCATTGACTAAAGCATACTAAAGCAATCATTTGAAAGAATACCAGGAAAGATCTGAGCTAACTGAAACAACTTTTTTTTTCAGATGACACCTCCAGTGTGTTGAAAGAATTCAGTTTCTCATATAAGACCACTCACCTAACTTCATTTTAACTCTCAAAACCTCTTCCCACCCATGATGTCAAAAGACCACTTGCTTAATCATTATTTTTCACTACTGAATTAATGACTCACAGTTCAAAGAGAGTTTAAGGACTCACATAAATCAATAAATCAATTACATATCTGAGCAGAGCTCCATGCAATGCTTATGTATCCACAAGGTAGACTGTAAAACCTAAGACCAGCCAAATGAGTCATCTTTGTTACTCAGTGAAGATGTATTCCAGAGAATGAAAATAATTAAAGAGGATTTGATGATTCCTTGTACCCCACGGAGCTCTTTCAACTTAACCTATTAAAATGAAGCAATACTGAGGAAATGCTGTTCTTGTGCTAAATATCTTTCTTTCTATTGTGAGAACATTTCTCAAAGCAGAAGCAAATGGCTGCTTGTACTCTAGAAAAATAACCTGTCACTCATGTGAGTGAGTCTGTTTTTTGCCAAAACACTACACAGCTTGATCTGGTTAGCAGAAACCTATTAGAATTATCCATTGTAAGAAACACTGTTCTCTAACCTCTCTCTACAGAAAATCTGCAACCCGAGGGGACATTTTAACTGATATGATCTCAGGGATGCTCTATGAGAATTTTCTAACACACATGCACAGTGTTATGTCAAGTACTTATATTGCGTTTTAAGAAAAACAGAAATGGTGAATAACCCAATTTCAATAAAAAAAGAGAAAATACAATACATAAAAATAAGGAGGGTTTTATTAGAGAGCTCATACAGGAGCTCTCACCATCAGGCATGTACACCTCCTATGGCTCCCCAACCATTAGCTGCTATGAAAACCCAGCTGCTTTAAGGGATACAAATATCCAGCGACTGGAACGATCAGGTATTAGCACTGCTCTCTCAGGAAGGAGTTCTATGCACAAAGAAGGTTTTTTCTCACATGACCTTTCATATATCTGTTTTCTTTTAACACTGATTGGGAGGCAACAGTTGAAACAGCATTTAAGTGATTTCAGAAGAACCCCTACAGAACCCAGACCCTTTTAGAAAAAGAGGACAGGCCAGTCTGTTGTGATTTGTGCTCAGATGAAGGGATATATTGCTATGATCAAATACTTAAATGTTTACATGTCAGTGGGATGAATCTGCCCAGTAAATCTTTCCATTATGGCACAGAATATTTTAAGCTTCTGAGAACTAAATTGTCTCCAGCAATTTCAGCCAACTGAATCCACACAATGAACACCACAAAGCTAAAAGATTTAGTCACGCTTCTCTAACATTGCATCTGGCTAGGAAGAGAACCCAATCAGAAGTGGAACAAAAAGATTAAGAAATAAAATTGCTTCATCAAACCTTGTGCTGGCAGAAGCCATCCAGCTACATCTTGACAGAATTTTCTAAGCCACGTCAGAATATTTGGGCCAGGTAGTTCCAACAGCCTTGTAGACTGGGCACCAGAAAACTGGGCAGGATCTTTCCACCTTGGTTGGTCCAGCTTTGCAACAGGGCTTTGAGATTTTTTTTTAATTTGGAGACAAAGGATTCTAGGATTAGTTGCTGTACTTGAGAAGAATGTCATACACTTTATTGTCCTTAATGAACCTAATACTTTGAAGACAAAAAAACAGAAGACAGTATTGCCTTCGGCTACTTCAGAGAGTCCCTCTAACATTTCAAGGATGACATTCTCACAGACATAATTGCTGTTTCCTCTAGTTACACAGACATCTCAACAAAACCTGCACAGAAAAAGCAGGAATTTGATACCAATTTGCATGTAGGCAGGAACTCTTGTAATCTGTGAAGGAAACCCAAAGTGTCTCCAGTGTTCTAAAGCAGATTTTAAATAGGTAGATGAATTTCAAAAGGTTATTAATTGTCTTCCCTAGAAAATAAATTGCTAACATTTTGAGTACTACGAATGGCCTCAGGTCAAATAATTACAACTAACAGTAATAAAATAATGATGCACGTTTATAAAATCCTAGCTTGATGAACTATGAACTATGGACTTCATTTCACTATTCTGAAATGAAACTAGGAGATGTGCATGTCAATTGCCTCATGTAAATAATAGAACTTGGCCGCCCAAATTTTAGGAAGCGAAATTAGAAAACACAGGTTGTTTTCCTGCTCAAGCTTGAGACTTTTTCCCCCAGTTTTAACATTTAGAAATGCTGGTACTTTTTAACATGACACATACTCCTGGAAAGGGATACTGAACTGGAGACACCCAAACTGACAGTGAACAGCTACAATTTATAGAACTGCCTGGTTCATAGCAACAATGGTTTCCTCTCATGGAAAAATTAAATCCGAATGGAAGCCATACAATTTGATAACTTAAAGGACTACACAGGCCACTTGATCATGCAGTGGCATCAGATGATCTGACAATGGCAAAGGCTGATGCAAAGACATGCTAAACCAAAATTAACAGATACTTTCCCTAACATTCTTTTAAGTAGATTGACCTAAATACCAGGAACCAGCAGACAGAGTAGATAAACCCTCCTCAGAAGATATGACACCAAATAACTCAGGTAAATACACCACCTCATTTAGTGGATCATTTATAAAGCATCCTATATTCTGTAGTATAAACTGATAGGAGCTTGATAACAGATAGAAAAGAACTGAAAACAGATGAGTAAATAATACCCACAGCAGGATTTAAAGTCCCTTAACCTTCCCTGAAGCCAGTACCTCCCTAAAAGGCATATTCATTTAACAACAATTCCCAAGTGTACACATTAAACATCTGTGTATCCACACAGTGTAAGGGCCAAGTCCTTCTGCAATAAAATTCTCTTCACTCGCATCCACACAATACCACTTGACAAAGGCTGACTGGAAAACTGCTCCATTTTATTATGACATTTAAGAGTGCAGTATGAAATTTATTTTGTACTGGAATGAAAAATAAAATTAAGTCTTTCTATCCTTCTAATCATTCAGCATGGCTGCCAAGGTTGTTTCTAGTGTCAAACCCTGTCATGAAAACAATGACACCAGATAAGTTTTGGCTCCTGAGCTGTTCCATTTTACACCAACTTCTAAAATTGTTTTTGCTCAATTGGAATGAAAACAAAATCTTTCTAACTTGTATTAAGAACAGAATTCTACTGACATGCATATATAGAGTGAGGTTTGGTTTCTTGATAGGGCTATCTTTACTTTTGAGAAAGCCTATTCTTGACCACAACCTTTATTATGGTGTTGTGTCAAAATCTATACACTATCTATACACTTACACAAAACCAGGAAAGCTTTGATTATATGTTTCCACAAGAAATAAAAAGGCTTTCTTAAAAACACTCCTGACTAACATTATGGTTGAAACTGTTTTCCTAAGTGCTCCATATCCTGCCTACTACTTGGTTTGCTTTTCTGGCAGTGGCAGACAACTCTTCTGAGCTTGTACTTGGGTGAAAATATTCCTTCCCATAAGTGTTATGTCTCTGACATTAAAAGTCCCCTTTCATCAAGCTAAACCCAACATTTTTGATTTTTCTACCCTAGGAGTTTATCATAATGAAAACAAATAAATGCATACTCCATACCCCTAGTGCTACCCTCCTTATTCCTTTTTCTGAAGATACTGTTAGAGACAATAATGAGAGTCTAAAAAAGGGGCATAGACAATAGAACGATATAAGGTAATACAAAGGTATAAGGTATATAAGACCTACAGAAGAGAGGATATGAAAGATATTTAGAAAGAGAATATCTATTCTTAACTTTTTTAAAAATGAAATTCAGGCCACTGGGGTGAGTAATATAAGGTAGTTTTGAATAATTATACACATGCACACACATTTAAAACATATTTTAAATATGTCTATTACCTAACTATAATTACATATAAGAAGAATACAATTATACATATTACATTATACAAATGTATGTCACACTTCCTGATATAGTAGGAGCACCTATCCCAGGAAACACACACTCGGTTCCAATCTAAAGTGGACCTTCTCTCTATATCATAATGTGATCAGCACTTCAAATAATTTTACCAGCAGCAACCTTTACTTCATAGGTCTACACTCTACACATTCCTAACAAAGCATCAATTCACAGAAATGCTTGAAAGATGCTTTACATCCACTGCTTCCTGGCTAAACTTATTTAACTTTTTTCAACTTGGGCTTGTTAATTGTTATGTTTTACGATCCTACAGAAGTTATTAATATCTTGGTTATATATTTTGTTTTGGAAGTGACAGAAGAGGAATCTGTTTCTTGTACACCCAGAAAACTCAAGGATTCTTCTGCATCTACAGTCTATTGCTTATTAAGGCAGGAAGTACTGTGAACATGATGCAATTTCTCAAGGATAATGGCATCACAATCTTAGGGGGAAAAACAACAATAACAATACCAACAAGCCCAAAGAAAAAACCCCAAACATGTACAACATAAAGAATTTTAAAACAATAAGATTCTATTTCTAACCAATTACCTTTTAGTCCTTTAAATGAGCTGTACAAAACATGAGCTAATTAAGATTTAAATGCAAGCACTCAACTGAACTGGATTTTAATAGCAAAACTATGCATATTATGCTTGGCAAAGGAAGGATCTAGTTTGGGAATCTCTTTGGTTTGTTTATTGAAACTGCACAACTAGTTGATATCTCAGTATGCCTAGTGATAAGGGTTGGCTGGTATGTATCTTGACAGTAAGCCTGGAGCTTCTCCTGCTTTTATCTATCCAAAGGTTTGAAGTTTCTGAGCTGACACTGCTTCCTGGTCAGCAAGGAGGTAAAATAAAGTGAGGTTTTGTATGAAAACAGTCGGTCGTGCAGATCTGGAACGGGAGAATCAAACAGGTCTTGTGTTCACCCAATGATGACAGAAAGAATGATATGTAGTCAAAATTTTGTATTGTCTTCTGCTTAAATATTTAAAGTTCCAGCATGTGATTTCACAGAATCACAGAATTTCTAATTTGGAAGAGACCTTTAAGATCATCGAGTCCAACCCATGTTCTAACACCTCAACTAGATCATGGCACCAAGTGCCAGACCCAGTCTTTTTTTAAACACATCAAGGGATGGTGACTCCACCACCTCCCTGGGTAGATGATTCCAGTATTTGACCACTCTTTCTGTGAAATCTTTGAAATTTGAAATCTTATGTTTGGTTGCTTATCCCATGTGAATATCAGAGATAATTCACATAAACCAGGTGGGATTAGAAGATCCTGGATAATGTAATTTAAAAGTCCTCACTATTTCAGATTCAATGAAGAAAGGAAAAAAATAAGAGACAACAGATACCAGCAGATATAAGGATGAGTTTGTTTTTTAACTGTATCAGACAAAAAGAAAGACTGAGCATGCAGACTAAGCAGCATTAGAGGTGAGGTATTTTAACCAATAGCATAAGAAGACTGTAGCCAACAAGCATTAATTCCTTTGTTTGCTAAAATATAGAGATAATGAAAAGCTTTGAATGACCTTGGGACCTCCCACCACCAAAAAGCCCAGAGCAAAGAAGGACTAACAGGATAAGGCTGGATCCATGGGTGGTGTTATTTTCTACTTGAACTCTCTCTCTCCCCCCTCTCTTCTAGTTCTTAATTAATTTAAAATAAAATCTGTACCATTTACTTTGGCATATGGTCTTGTTTGCGCCTTAATTTGGGCAGAGGCATCTTTCAACAATCAGATCTTAACAACACTATCATATTTAGTAGTGGCAAAATATCTTAATTACACGATGTTATTAACCTTGTAGAAAATGGACCCAACAAACAGGTGCATAAACAATAAAAAATACACACCTTAATGATAAAATACATATATTTTTAGTTGTAGCTCTTGTTAGAAAAATTGTACATGATAAATTATGAAATCTGTTGATATATTACAGGAAGCATAACATATTCCCTTTCAAATATAAGGGGAAAAAATTAACTCCTCAGCACTTTTATGAGAGAATCAGTCTATCATCATTCAATTAAATGCTTAAGTACAAAATTACCAAGCGGGACTTCTACCCCCATCAAGTCATAAAAGAGTCAGAAAAGGTGTTGGACACCTACTTCTCCTGGATTTGGAAATCTTTTAGCTACATATTTGTAAACCCTGCCCTAAGCCTTTTCACTTTGTACAATAAGAGTGATATGAGATACAAAACAATGAAATTATAGAAAGCCTAAGGGGAATAACTTAGAGCAGACAGCAGGAATTATTTTAGTATGATATAATTAGCTTGCAATGCAACCCCTGCATTTCAGTGGATGCAAAGTGTAAGACCAGTGGCATGGGTAACTATATTAATACTAATACCAATAATAACCACATTACTATGCATGTCATTAGTCCCAAATTCACACACATGTTACATGTCAGATGTCCAAAGACCACTGAATGTCATGAAACAATGCCTCTAAAAATGAATATGGAAACTTGTAGAAATGGCAGCACATTGAATCCTGCCACAGAGAACTGTATGTGGCAATGATAGAAATGCTCCTCTCAGAAGAACTTTTCACAACCCTGTGTTTTGTGCTAACCTTGTATTTGTTTACCTTTGCTAGTGGAAGCAGTGAAAGCTTTGAATGTTCAAACTGCACATGGAATGTATGTGAATATTCAGGAACAAATTCTGCCCAAGGAGGTGGGATCTTAATGCTGTGGCAACATGATCGATCTTTTAATTTGCTACAGCCTGAACGGAAACTGAGTCCAAGCAAAAGGTCAGAACAGGCATTTTATATTCTGTGTTAAAGGAGGGGAGGAAAAAAATGTCTTTGAGGAGTAAAGTAAGTAGCTAATGAGACACAGCACTGACAGCTGGAATTTAACAAGTGTCCACTTCACAAGTAAAATTGCTCTTAGTAATTAAATACAGGTATCATACAAAGCTTCTGCTTAGAGCTAGACTTCAAAATCATTCTGTCAAGCAGGACTGAAGAAGTTTTTCATACCAGGTAATATAAGGGAGAGTTTGCCTGGGAGGCTAGTCCTAAATGAAGAGGGTTAATTGCATCAAATTCACAGTCCTTTCAGTGGGAAATAATTCCAAAGGGCCTTGTTCAGATAGTAGCCTGGCATTACTGAAAAACAGACCGCAGCTAAAAAGTACTGATATAAAGTCCACCAAAACCTGAGACACATAAAAAGTTTACTAGTCATTGCAGAAATAGAACACAAACAAACTCTTTTTAGAGGGATCCAAAATTCTTTATACTCCAGGCCTGTAAGGACCATAAAACTCTACCTGCGAAAATTTTAAACAATCTTCTAATTAATCACAGGATTTTATCACCTCTCTCAAGCTGTAAGTAAAACATTAACAGGGTAGGAGGAAGTACTCTTTGTGCTAAGCATGACTCCAAACCCTGCTGACATAGCCCACTAGATGAATCAGGCTACATCAAACTGAGATTATCATGGGTACC
This sequence comes from Camarhynchus parvulus, assembly GCF_901933205.1. Taxonomy (NCBI): domain Eukaryota; kingdom Metazoa; phylum Chordata; class Aves; order Passeriformes; family Thraupidae; genus Camarhynchus; species Camarhynchus parvulus. The sequence goes on along the minus strand of NC_044571.1, from coordinate 89,579,327 downwards.
AGCACACAGAATAGTGTTTCGTACAGGGGACTGCATACCCATAAATGAAGGTATAAGTTTCTAAATTATTGGGAGAGTCTGAGACAGAAGAGTCTGACAGGTTTTCCGTAATTTGAGACATCACCATCAAAATATGACCACGTAACATATCCTTCAATAACGAAACTCTTATTCCTGAAAACAGATTTTGATCATCACCTACTCAGCAGTCTGACAGAATGTTGCTGGTATCACAAAAACAAAGCAGTTTAAGTATCTAGATGGTTGAATGTTTTTACCAGCTAGAGCCAACAAATTTGCATTTACTCAAGAATGTATAACAAAATCACACAGCTCTACACACTTCAGTGTAAAAGAGTACTGACTCTGCAACACCTGTTTTAACCTACCTCATGGTACATAGGCACATCCTTAGCCCTTTTTCCCTTTGGACGCCCAGATTCTGCGATCTGCAATAAATAAAACATTCATTACCTGAAGTACTTTACTCATTATTCCCTTTTACAAACACTAGACCCACACTCCAAAACAGTGAGGAATCATCTTAGGGCAACCCTGTACGTTAGGGAGGGAGTTTTTTTGATCAGCACCTTTAAGAAAAGTCTGTAACAAAACTTAATTTACAGGGAGCAGAGCAGCTTACATCATAAGCTTTTCTTTTCCTATTTTTAACTCCTATGAATTAGAGCAATGAAGCTAGTAAGAAGAGAGTAAGTACTATGAGGAGTGGATGAGGGAGCTGGGGCTCTTCAGTCTGGAGAAATCCATTTCTCAGGGGAGACCTTATCACTTGCTACAACTCCCTGAAAGGAGCTCGTAGCAAGGTGGGGATCAGCCTCATCTCCCAGGCAACAAATGACAGGACAAGAGGAAATGGCCTCAAGCTGTGCCAGGACAGGTTCATGCAGGACATCAGGAAGAATTTTTTCACAAAAAGTGTCAAGTGTTAGAATGGTCTGCCCAGGGAGGTGGTAGAGTCACCATCCCTGGAAGTGTTCAAGAAATGACTAGATATGGTGCTTAGTGCTGTGCTTTAGTTGACAAGGTGATGTTCGAAGGTTGCACTTGATGATCTTAAAGATCTTTTCTAACCTTAATGATTCTGTGAATTAGTGTAATTTTTGAAACGTCCACAGAGTGGTTTATCATTACCACAGACCAAAGAAGGCAGGATCTAGAAGTGACATCTACAGTTTGGTTCATTATTAAAAGTTACTTTCTTGAAATACCTGTTTGTAAAGGTCTTCAGATGTTACCACACTGAAGAGTTTTCGCAGTGGCACCTGCACAGCAAGAGCCAGAGCCTGGGTGTGGATTTCATCCTCAATCTTGGTCCCGACAACGAAACTGATGCTAGGCTTCCAGTCATCCTATATTCCAAAATAAAATATTTAACATATTAAAACTCCTGCCAACAAAAGTCCTCTGCAGTTTCAAAGAATAATCTTGTAGAGACGGCTTTATGTCACTTTAAGACATATTAAAGATCACTGTATTAATCGCTGAAATTGCATGCAACTCGAAAAAGCCCCTATTAGTTTGTCCCAATTCTTTCTGCCATCAGGTGGCAGCATTATGCTACGGAAAACACAAATGCCTACTAACAGCCTTAAACCTTTTCCCATGCAAACGATGCATTAGCATCTCACAAAGATGTACTAACTTTTAAATGGGATTGCAGATTTGACAGTTCAGGTAGCAAACAAGAAGAGAGTTTTGAATATATGTATTATTGTGATTATTTGATGTAGAAAAAAATTAGCAATTTCCAGCTCCCTCATCCTGTGAATTAGATAATGCCCAGATACTATTTTCTGTACGTCGTAGCATTATTTTTATGATGTTTTATGAAGGTATATTTATGCATAGTATGGGTCTTGCATGGTTTCACTAAATATTCTGAATCAAGAAAAATTACTTACCAATAGCAAGTTGTACACTACAATATTGATAAGTTAAAAACACTTGCAGTTTTCAATCATTTCCAGTAGCATGCACATTATTGTAATGTAAAAAAATGTTTTCAGCACTGAAAAAATGCAGAACAGGAGAAGACTGAAACACTTTAGAGAGGTACATCCACAAAAGCTTAAAAATTATGTAACTTAAGCAACTTTTACTGGTTACTGTCTTTCACATTCCTACTGGAATCCCTTTCACAGAGTGAGTCACTATCTCCAGCATGTCTACATCTCACTCTCGAGTATTCTTTAACAGCATTAGTGTTGGCTGAACTAGGAGCATTTGTAATGGTTGTGATGTACAGGATCACCCTTTTTTTTCAATGCATGTCTGCATGTGTAAACTACAAGGTTACCAACGCAACTGCATAAAGGTAAACATGGAAAGGGATTCAGTCAGATCAAGGCAGTCCCAGGACAGTCACATTAATCAGAGCAGAGTCACAGTCCAGTGTGCATCATAGCAAAGAAAGACTTTACGAGATTTAAGATAGGGTGGTGACTTTAGGATATTGAATATTTTAATATATTTATATTACGTACAAAGTTCTTGTAGAACAGGAACAAAACCTGAGCTGAGTTATGGTAAAGTGAGGAAAAGGACCATTCTAAGAAAAAGATTCAGATGGTAAGAGAAGCATCTTCTTTCAGTTTTATAGTATCCTTCTTCATTTGCTCCTTTTCTTAGCTTGTGAAAAGCCTGTGCAAATGTTTGCAATTTGAGTAACTGATGGCTTGGGATGGGAGAAAGCCACAGCTGACTTAAGTTTCAAAACAGTGCATGTTTGTATAGTGGGAAATGGTTTGCCAAACACTCAAGGTAACAAAGGATATCATCACATGAGTATGCCCCATTTTTCTAACCACAGAATATTCAGAAAAACAAAAATGATGTAAAGATCACCTGGGTCATTAAGTGAAACTGCAAGTAGCTAAAGATCAGATAACTAATCCAAAAGGGTGCCTATAGCTCCACACATCATGAACTTCCTTGATGGTTTATTGCAGCGCAAAATAAACTTCAAGTTTTTTAAATCATGAAGTGCTAGAGAGATCAAGCATATCTTCTCTGATGCTCTAGGAGTGTGCAAATGTGGTGGAATTTATGAGTGTCCAGCTGCACTAGGGCAGCAGACACTGCTCATTGGAGAAGTGGCAGCAGTAGTGGGGACTGCATCAAGTACACTGAATTTCATTTTGCTGTTTGAAGTCTTTCTGCCTAAAGCTGCAAGATAGCTACTGGTGCACAGCACTGTGAAAGAGCTCTAGGTATTCCAATATTGTCAACATGCACAGGAGTTGCAGCTAATCTGGATTAAAACTATCACTGTATACCTGTCAAGAGTTGGACAGTAAACTTCTGTATTCTTTGAACAGGAAGTATTTAGATGCCCATGCTTGTGTGGAAATGCATAATTTCCTAGGCTCTCAGAACTGAGATTGAAATGCTCTCATGTGTCAGTATCGTGGTGCTCCCAGTGCTGACCAGCACACACAGAATCTTTAGAAAAACCATCTACCTGTGGCATGAGCTAATGGAGCAATTGTTATCACTACACTGCCCACTTCAGTGGGGACCACCAAGAGAGGGAAACAAGGCCCAGTAAGTCTCACAGAGAGATGCTGACAGCTTAAGAGCAGCAAGAATCAGGAATGTCAGGTTCTACTCAGGATCCTATGGTAAGCATGGTCCAGCAGAGCAATACAGAGCTCACTCCCACAACTTCCTGCAGTTCTTCATATATATATATATACATATTTATCAGAGAATTCTAAACCCCTGCCTTATGCCTTCTTTAGTTCCTCCTTAACATACTAATAGCTTGCTGCCCACAAATAAATCCTGCTTAGGACCAATTAATAACACTGCAACAACAATGTCCGTGGAACCTGTTTTCCTTATTGTCCTCTCTCTTCTTATTTTTCCACCCCTTGGTCACAACCGTTCCTAGTTAATTTCTCCTTCCTTTTCCACTCTCTTTTCCTGAGCTACATCACTTGTCTTAATGTTTCCCCCACCTGTGACTTGCTCCCCAGCTCTCGTCCTCTGTCTCTTGGTTCAGCTAGTCTCCAGTTTCATTATCGGATCCCACTTCAAGCATTCTCCATCCTCAGATTCCTTCTCCAAATTCTTATTCTCTAGCCCATATAATTCCCAGGCATTTTCAGAGTTTTGGTTGAGCAATGAGACCTGCCTTCACAAAAGTACTATAAGCCTCTCTAAGAAAAGAGAATTTTCCTTGTTTCACTGTGGTGCCCTCCTTCTCAGCAGCCTGTGATAAAGCAGCAAAGCAAAACATCAGGGTAGGTCCTGATTGTGCAAAATTAATATTTAAAAAAACACAACAGGACTTATGCCAACAAAATTATCCAACCCCAGATTTTTTTTATCCAAGAAGAAATTATCATCTAGTGGGCCACATCTCACATCTTCTTCCCACTGGAAATGCTCTGCTTCAAAGAAACAAGGTGATAAATCTGCTCCACAGAACAGCTATGAGAATATTCATACTATAGGCAAACCATTGGCTAATACATTAAAATAAAATACATGGAATGAGCCTCTACAAGATAACTGAACTGGTAGTGAAAATTATAAACTTACTTAATTCTACAGAAGTATATTCAGCTCGATACAAGGTTTTTGCAAAAAAATCAATTATAATTAGAGACAGCCTATACCTCCCTAGTGCTAAATGAAGAAAAGAAACAGCTTTTCTTTAAAAAGTGCAACACCTGGGAATGGGAGCTGGAAGTAGCTAGTAAATATCCAAAGTAGGAACACACATCTTCACAGTCAATAATGATCTAGACTTCCTGGAGTCATTATTGCATGACATCTATTTCTAGACTGACCAGTTTTGAAGCCCTTAAAGATCATTTTTCAGAAAAGCTGCACACTGAGAACATGAATTGAAGACAGTAGTCAATGTGCAGCATAAATACACAGCTCAAGGTGTTCAATTGATTGGACTATTTTCTGAGGTTAAAAATCTAATATTTTTGCAATACTGCCTTTATATTATCAATCCTGTAACAGTATCCCTAATGTTCAAGGCACTGAAAGGACAGAGAAGAAACAGACTCTGCTTCTACAGCTCACCACCTAAAATCACAACATAAAAATGTGAAGGAAAAGTAGTAAAATGTATATGGTTACTCTAAAAATATTTTCTCCCTCAATATACAACTGCTCCTCTACTTAGTTTTATTCTTTCAAATGTTATTGTAGTATGAAGGCTTGAGAAAGGATCTGAAAGAGGACAGATTAGTGACCCTAAGGCTACCTCAAATGACATTCCCAGCTTAATGAACAGGATAGAAAAAGCCATAAAAATAACTACTGGAAAATCATGGAAACAGTCTAGGGAGGTTGCCACTGAGAATTTAACATGAGCACTACAAACTGCACAAAGAAGACCAAAATGCAGGGAGCAGATATCCCACAGAATCAACAATGCTGGTTCAAATGTGAATTTAAAAGAAAATTGAAGGTGGAAATGTGGCATTGGCAATTGAATATTGCTTAAGCAATCTGAAACAAACTCCAATTAAGGGCAGGCCAGATCACTTTCACTGGAAAACATCCAGTGACAACCACTGCTACAAATGACATTGTCCTGGTTTTAAAACTCCTGGCCATGTAAAGAGTTGAAATGCACCAAAGTCTCTCGGTGCTAGAAACAACCATCTGTGTGGGAAACTTCTATGTCCCTCAGCTGGAGAGGCTCCAAATCCGCAAGATCAACCTAATTCTGGAAGCTCCATGTAAGCAGCAAATGGCTGTCCAAAATCCTTGCTTTCACAAAACACAGAATGTGCCTCATCTTCTCACGATTTTGCTCTCAAGGCTCCATTGTGTTCCTCTGTAATGTGATTTTTCCCAGCTCTTAAAACACAGTACACATAGCCTGTATATCTTCATCACAGGAGTATTGGAATAGCATAGGTCTGTTAAGAAAATATCTAATTTTAATTCACATTGAAGAAAAAAGCAGATGCAGCACACAATTTTTTTTCTTCCTTTTTATATGTATCTTGTTTTCTCTGCTTCATTTCCCAGACACAAAAGGCCAGCTATTCTGGGGAAGACAGTTGAACAAGTCAGGTATATTGTTTATTTTTTCAGTACCAGTTTCTAGATCTCTTTGGCCAAGAAAAGCATCAAGCAGCCATCTTACCCTCCTCCTATTTCCAGACAATCTGAGTATATGTAATTTTATTTTTGCGGTACTTACTGCTGTGGGGTTTACTGTTTTTTTGTTTGGTTGCTTCTTTGGTTGTTTGTTTGGGTTTTTTGGTTTTTTTTGCCCACTGTGTGTTTGTTTTGTTTGATTGTTTGGGTTTTTATTCTCTTAGGACAACAACCGGTAATTTCATTTCATTACAGCAGAATTTCAAATTTACCTGTAAGGGCTGAGAAGAAACATTTGAAAACTCAAACTCAAAACATCTGAGCATCAATTAGTGATTTATGAACAATTAGAGTCGTAACAACTCTAGCTAGCACTCTTTACTTTCAACAATGAGGGAGCTTGTAAACCAGGAAATACAACTGGCATTACTCAGAAAAGTTGTTTATCAGGAGTTTTGCAGCCTTAAGGTGACATTTCTGCTTGGAAATCTGCAGACCTACTTCCATTGCTGATGACACACCCACATCTACTAATGGCTTTTGCTCTTAAGAGCCTGAGCTTTTGCTGTACAACATGGGCAAGTGAGAGAATATCAAAGCTCAGCAGAACGTTAGTTTTTCTCTGAAGATGAAGTAGTATAAATAGCAATCAAAAGAGGAGCCATCCTATTCAGAACATTTTTAGAGGTTTCACAAGATTTTAAGTTCAATTTTCAGGCCCTAAAATGCCAACGAAATGAGAGAAATCATACAGATGGAAAGTCAGCACAGAACATGGCTTACTGCTGCTATGCTTAGTTACACTAGTTAATAAGAACAAATAATAAATGACAGTTATCTCAATTAAGGGATGTATTTGCCCAGAATTCACCATTCACTTAGCAAATATCACCCTTTAGCTACTTAACACATGCAAAGTTTAAAACTACTTAAGAATCTTAATTTATATTTTGCAATTTAATTCTGTAGCGAGCCCAACCAAAATAGATTATAAATATCTGAAGGCAAATACAGTTTGCAACTCCACGTTCTTTTGCATAGCACATTGCAAACAAGAAAGATAGACATAAACTATAATGTGAGCCTCTGGAAAATCCATATTTCCTCTGTATGTATTTTTAAGTTGTGTGTTTGCCAGTTTTCACAGTGCATTTAGTAAAAGCAATTATTTGGTTAGTAAATACCATTTAAATCATATTTTACTTAGTATACCCATTCATAAAAATCTTAACAGCACTGGTAAAATGCTTTTCATAGATTGAACTAATAAAATAGTGTAAGTCATAAACACATTAAAATGTGAAATTTCACCACTTGGTCTATCTGGTACAATTTAAAACCAGTTGTAGCAAATTCCCTTTGCCTTCAAAAAAGGGAAAGAATATTTTTCAAATTGATACAAGCAGATCTAAATATTCTTTATATATGAATTATGAGGAGAGACATTTATTTACTTGATAGGAGTTCCTGTCATCTCCCAAATCATTTCCGATACATATGGTATTTCATATACAATACTGAGGATGAGTAAGAAATAAGTTTTGTGCACTATGTCTGGTGAGATCTAAAATCCAAGCTCTTCAACACTCTCTTTTACAGACTGCTTTCAGTTCCTGAGCTTTAGATATCTGGGTTTAAACTTTGTATGTTGCATGATTACTGGGGTAGGGCGAGTGGGGCGAGGGAAAGTGTGGTTAGACTATTTGCAGAATGAGATTTGATTTCTAAAAATCATGTTTATCCTTTAATAAAAACCCCTATGTGATTAAGTAGTTAAGATATTCAATGCTCTCTGTGTTCAAGAGGAAGGAATTAAATTTGGCAGCAGAGCCGTACTTGTGTCAAAGATTTGCTTTTACAGAGCATGTTTATTTACATTATGTACACCCACATTTGGCCACACTTGATGAATCTTGATTCACACATGCTTAGAAGAAATTTGCTGGCCTTTGACAGTTTTGCACCGAGTGTGCTCTTGCCCACGACTGTAAGAGCTGAATAAGAACCCTCCTGCAGTAAGAAATTTCAGTGGCTGCCCAGCATCTCAGAAGCCTGAGTTTAAGCTGACCGCAGCAAGGGGACAGTTTTTCCCAACTTCCCAAAGCTCTGTCTGTGAACAGCACAGCAGGGAAAGTTAAATTAGCTTAACTGGAACAGAAAGCAGTCAGACAATACCAGAATTATGGAAACACGGAGTCTCAAGTCAGCCCCCATGGGTACAGGAATTATGATAATCTTTAATTAGTTGATCACATACCTTTCCCAACAGAATTTGTTCCCCGTTCAGTGAACATTCAACATTTTTTTTTCCATCTGCCTCAATGAGTCCAGAATAATACCAACTTTGACATTTCCTAACTTTTGAGCATTTTTTCCCTACCTTTAAAAATACTTCAATATAATGGTTTGCATTTAAGAAATGTAATAAACTATGTGTAGAGGCAGCAGAGCATACAAAGCACCTTGTTCAGTGAATTAATTGCACAATATCCATGGCCACAATAAACACCACCATAAAAAACCATAATCACTAATTGGCACCTTGCTAGTAAGCACTGGAGGAAGACAGGAACAGAGTAGGTAATGAAGATTGAACCTTCACCCCATTCTTACGCTTCAGGGATGTTTCCGTGAAGGGAAGAGACAAGATTCACAAGTAAGAAAGGGCTCAAGCATCTTAGAACTCTACTGAAATATCTGTGTCCTAGGGAAAAATGGGAAAAAACAGCCTAAGCTATTAAAAAAGTGGTCTTGTTTGCCTAAACTTGTATTATATGGTTGCTACCAAATAAAAGTAAAAGCAAGTAAATATTTAAGAGATTTTTGGACATCTGCGGCCTTTTCAGGAAAAGCAATTAGCCAGTTTAAAAGCCTCCTCCTGAATTAAAAGTTCCTCATATTTAACAAGTGCTGCTGGCATATTAAAAGAAAAAAAACCAACAGAACACAAACCCACATCAGCTAAAACACAAAACTGCTTTTTTTTTTTTTTAATTAGGGCACAACAGGAACCCAGAAAACAAGGAAACCTCGGAAGCAATTTGTCTCACTTGTAAGAAGCCGTGCTAGATAAACACATGTGAGATAAATATTATTGTTTGCTAAACTACCGCCCTATTTTGAAACCAAATTCTCTCTTGCAAGTCAAGATTTATGAGAATTACATTGCTTACACAGAACCTGGAAACCTAAATATGCCTTTAGATCCTCACACTCTGTAAAAGTAAAAAAAAAAATAAAAAGGAAAAAAAAGTGCCTTTTAGCTGCACACACTCGGGCAGGAAAATTACAGCCTCACATTTTCAACGCTACAGTTAATGCTGTGTCAGCACCTCCATCAAACCTCGTTGTTCAGCAGTTTATAAAAAGTTCACTCCGAGCCGAAACTTGGCACCCAGAGCCCAGAAAGGAAAGTGCCGAGGAGAGGAGGAGCAAAGAAACCCGCAGGGCCACGCTGGTGGCGGGGGGCAAAGGGGCCGGGGGGCTCCGCCGCACATCGGGACCATTCACGGCCCTCCCGGGCCCCCTGGGCCTCCGGCAGCCGCGATCCCCGGGCCAGGGAGCGGCCCGAGCTGCCTCCGGCCCGCTCCCCGCTTCCCCCGGGCCGCCGGCTCTGCCCCTCGGCTGCCTTCACCTCCTCGAGGCGGGCGGACACCAGCGCGGGCTCCCAGGTCGGCAGCACGGACACCGGCGTGTCCCGGCCGGACTTGGGCTGCTTGGGGCCCATGGCGGTGCAACGGCGGCAGCGGCAGCCCCGTCGGCCCCACGCGTCGCCCCGGAGACGGCGGCTGCGGGCGGAGCCTGCCCGCCCTGGGGAGCGTTGGGCCCGGCCGGGGCGGCCGCGGAAAGGCGGGGGCAGCTGGGGCTGCTCAGCCTCGGGAAGGGACGCCACCAGTGTCTGTAAAAGCGGTTGTCAGAGCATGGAGCCGGGCTCTGCTCGGTGATGCCAAGGCACAGGACAAGAGACAGCGGGCAGAAACTGATGCCCGGGAAGTCGCACCTGAATATGAGTGCGAACTTTGCTGTGCGGGTGGCCGCACACTGAAAAATTGCTCCGGGAGGTTTTGGGATCTCACTCGCTGGAGATAGGCAAGGAACCATCTGGATGCAACTCTGTGCCATGTGGTTCTTTGCTTAAGCAGAGAGGTTGGACCAGATGATCCACTGTGGTTTTTTCCAACCTGATGGATTCTGTGCATTCTCTTTGGGTTTTTTGGGTACTTTCATCATAATTTTTGAGACAATGGAGCAGCCTTCATCACGGCCACCCGAAGGAGAAGCCTCACAGAGGCTGCGTGGGGAGTTCTGGGGTGACACAGGCTCACAGGGACACCAAGTGACAATCAAATCCCCAGGGCACCAAGTGCCACATCAAATCCCCAGGGCCACACGGCAGCACCCTGGCAGCTCTGCCCCTGAGGTGGGGGAAGGAGCGAGCTCGGGCCGGGCGCTGGAGCATGGCAGAGCGGCGAGGCGGGGGCCGCGCAGGTGTGGGCAGCCAGGCCAGCTCCCAGGCCCGAGTGGCTCTCCAAATACTACCATATGTTACGGCACTGGGACCAGAAGGGGAGAGGGAGGCACTGTTGGGAGAAAACAGGAGAGCTGCCAAGATAAAGAATTCATTACAGAGGAGTCATGTCGTGATCTCACACTGGAGACGAGTGAAATATTCTGTGTGATTTAACATTTGGTGAGAATACCCCAAACCACATGCTGCCCTTCCCCCACCCCCTTATACCGACCGGGGTTGCTCAGAGCCTCCAAATCTTTATTTTATTTTCGTCAGAGCTTAAAACCCTGCTGTGCAGTGTGTTACTGCCTTAGTCAGGATTTCATTCTGGGATGATACTGACCTGGTGTGTGTGCTGTATAAAACACCTTTCATTATGCAGCTTTAGTGAAGGAATAGGAATTTAGCTTCATAGGGGATGTAACAGGCAAATCTCTCATCTTTTTAATTTGCAGAAAGGTATCTTCCCAGCATTTCTAAATAGTGATACAGTTGTTAACATGGGAAAGCTGCACAGTAGATTTGCCAACATCCATTAACATTTCCCCCCAACCCATCTCTTGGCTGGTATCCATTTTTTCTCTTTGTGAGTTTTTCTTTTGTTGTCCACAAAAAACAAAAATCAGGCTTACCTTGTTCAAAGAAACAGGCTGCATGACATTCCCACCATATCCTTATTCTTCACTAAAGTCTTGGATACATAGCCTGTGCCTGCAGAAGTGTACTGACAGGAGTATGGAAAAGAGAAATGGGGCAGAATCTGATGTAGCAGCTGATGTAGCAGAACAATAGAGAGGTTTGGGGTTGAATGCACAGATAATGTTGCTAAATATCCTAAATATGAACCACCCTTCAGATTTTTCATGGCTCAGTTTTCAGGAATAAATATAAATTTCAAGAGGAGCGACAGGAGAGGGTTGTGCAGCCAGATCTCGATGGTGTGGCTGGAATGTGCATTACCATGAATTGGTGGGAAATGATAACTGTTTAATTATGCCCATACGTGGATCTGTGTGCTCAGATCATTGGAAGGTTAAAAACCAGAGAGACTGATGTTAGCCTGCCAACAGCTCTGAGAGCACAGAGTAGCTGTGAGAACCATGAGCTGGCCTGTTTATATCTACTGTGGGTTTGCCTGATCCATGAGGACTATTTGAAGGAAATGGTTTTGTTCTGCTTACCACATTAGTAAATGCATCTTGATAACTTGTTTGTTGTTGGCTGCTGTGGCAGATAGCAAGTCCAACTGAAGTAGAACTGCTGATTGCTAGGACTTTATACCAGTTCATTTAAAATTACCTCCACCACTCTCACAAGCAAAGGAGAGGAAGAAATTGTATTTATGCTGTATTAAAAAGGGTTGTAGTGTATAAAATGGGTTATCCATCAGTGAAGTCAGCTGAAGACATGTCCTGTTTGGCTGCTTGTCCCTGTCCATTCTGTTGTGCTGCCAAAGATGCTTGTAGGCCAAGCTGTGAACCAGATCACTGAAACCCCCTTGGTTAAATTGGGAAACAGACAGACAAATAAGAAATACTGGGAAACTACAGCCTTTGTTTCCTCCAAATGGTCTGGACTGCACAACATCCAGCTGCATGTTTTGCAGCTGAGCCATCTGAAAAACTTCAGCTTCCTTCTGATAACTAAAATATGAAATTGCTGCAATCTCAAAACTTGTATTAGCAAACCTGAATGTAATTCAGCTATACTGATAAGCCTCTGGTTAGAGGAATAGGCAAATTTCAGATTCAGAGAGACAGTATGCAGTTTGGGCTACCTTCACAGAAAACAGGAATGGGCAGATGTAAGCTGGACATTTCCAAGAAGTCAAATGTGGTCGAGGACAAGAGTTAATGGGACTATCTGTGATGACTTTGTGCGTGACAGGAATATTTATGGTGAGATTTTCAGGGAGAGTGGCAACCCAAAAATGCCAAGATCAGCCTTTAATTTTTTAGCTTATTAAAAAACACCACTTGTGAATACGTGTGTGGAGTAACCTAAGACATGAATTTACAGTACACTTGCAACTCTGAATAATGCTCTGTGTAAATAAAGTGTAGCTCACTTTTCCCTGGGAGACAGGTTAACAAGCCTGTGTGTTGTGAGTTTATACAGGAGGGTAAGAAAGCATGCATGGTTAATACTGGGGCACCAGTACTGTAGTGTACTGTGGAGTAACTAGACACAATAGCATGTCTGCATGCCCACACTTTTCATAGCAGTATAGAAGCAGTGTTTAAAAATGAGGTATACTCTTTACCTCCTTCAGGAAGAGAAGGATCATTGGTTGTTTTTTCTTTTAGGGCAACTTAAAGAGCATTTGCACTTCCTTGTTCTTCAGTAAAGTGTGGGGAGTGGAAAGGCATTACTAGTTGTACATGTCAGTTTTTCTCTACTTGATATTTTCTGAAAGACTGTGGCTGGCTAAGGAACCGGTAAAGGTTTTGATTCTTATTAATTAAAGCCTGATTAACTTAGAGGGGAATTAATTTTAATCCTGCTTGTTTTGTTTTAAAAATGTGCTTATTTTAAATTCTTGAAAATTATGTGGAAAAAATGATCTTTTCAGTAAGAACCATCACCTTCTCAGCTTTAGTTGGGAAGTAAGCAGAATCTCTTTGCTTGAGTCCTTAAGAAAACACTTAATTGCTTTATACTGCTTTCATAAGATTTAAATGTTGCTGAAACAGGGAGGCTTCCTGAATTATGGCTTCAGAAAGCTGTTTCTGTTTTAGAAAACTGGCCAGAAAAGTTGTCTAGAACAGTTAACATGGCCCTCAGCACTGCCAAGGAAACAGCCTTTCATCCTCCTTACATTTCTAAAAGAAGAAGAAAGGTATTAAGAAAAAAGGAAAAAGCACACTTCCTCTCCCTTAACCCCCCCACTCCCCTAAGAGAACACTGTTCAGTCCTTTTTCCCCTCAGAAAGGAAGAAGGGGAGGAACATAAAACTCATTTTGCTTTCCTTTCCAGTTTCATAGCACTGCAGCATCTGGGCTGGGAACAGCTTTTGGTTGAAGTTTGCAACCCCCCAGGACACAAGTGTCTCACAAGTTACACAGATTTGACAGCTATAGCATGTGTTACCAAAGCCTCCCTGAACTCTCACATACCAAGCTGGATGCAGGAGGTCTTTGTCTGCAGTTGCTGCTCTGGCCACCAAATGATTCTTTATAATTTATTTCTTAGTCTCTAAATTTGTTTATGTAATTTGCATAAAGCTTCCCACATGGGCTGAATTGGCCCTGTGGATGTGGACCAAGTATCTGTTTTGGCTTTAGGATCTAGAAAGGTTATTTCTATATTAGTAAATTGTAAGTGCATGTGCCCTGAAAGGGGTAAAGGTTAAGCCAAGTGTAAATATATTAACACATTCCCCTTCTGCATATTACATGGTGCACTTATTTTTCTAGCACCAAAGATCAGTAACTTCTTCATGAGACTGAGTTCTAATAATGTGATAATAAAACAACCTCTCCTTCTCAGAGTGTAATGGGCATTCCCAATAAAATAAGGGTTGCTAGATGTTTGCTGAACTGTGAGAACTTGCAGGGATGGTAGAGGGAAAGGGAACAGCTGGATTGTAAAGACAATGCAATTCAGACAACTCCATCCACCGCATGGCAGGGCCTGCCCTCCAGTGCTTGACCGTTCTCTGCACGCTCTGGGCCTTACCTATTTAAGCTAGTCTGTCTGATAACATGGCCAAAAGCAAAGCAGGTTGTAGATATTTACTTCTCCTTCCAGCTCTTGCATTTAGTGGGTACCTGGCCAGCCAGTGGTTTTTTTCTCTTCACTCAAACGTTTCCAGTCACGCTGAGTTATGTGTTTGTAGCCTCTGTTGTTTATCACCACTATAACATTCAGAATATATCAAACTTTCTGTATATAAATATGTATACATTTAAGAGTCTCCACCAACTTTGTTTTACCAGGAAAAAATCTCAAAACTTGCAAGACCCTGTATTTAATTTTGGAAAAGATGCTTTCTTAGTCTGCTCTCCCACGTGTACGCATATGCAAGGAGAATGTTTTTTCCTCTCTGTAGAAAATGGCATAAGGATTCCTGGCAAAGCTCAAAATGAAATCCATTATCATCTGTCAGTAAAATGACTTCCAAATTCCAGCTGGATGCTGTGCAACAGTGTCTTTAAAGAAAGATTCCTGCATTTGGTATTGTAGTTCTACTGTCTCTAAGTAACTGAATTTTGGAAGTAGATCAGTGCTATCAGCCAGCAAAAAACATCCAAATTCAGGTATCTCAGGTTTTATTCCTGATCCTTTCCAAAAGAGATCACAAGTTGTTATATTTCTCTCTAAAAGAAGAAATCCAAAGAAAACATTCTCCCAGTCTTCCAGAAAGCCAAACTCCCCTTCTCCACTCAATTCTCCAGCATTTTCAAATCCTGCATCATTGCATGCTTTCTTCTGGCACAAAAGGAGTAGTTTCCCTAAGGTTATAAAGTCTTTCATGGAGATCTGCTTCAGTAGATAGTCCTTACTTCTACCACCATCCAGAAAGGGTGACTTGCACAGTAGTGCTGAGCACTAACTGCTAACATTTCTCAACAGCCAAACAAAGCAGTCTAAATAAGTAGGATTTGAAATATTATGCCATTACTGGTGCAAAAAAAAAAAAAAGTTTCTAATCCATTAAAAACAAACATTAGCACCAAAGAGAGTAAACAGACTTGAGCTGTATGCCAGAGTTTGCAATGAAAATATTGATGAAAAGAGGTGGAAAGGCATGGTGTGTTTTTTTTTTTTTTAACAAGAGATTATTTTTAAAAATAAGTGTAAGCTGTACTAGAATTGGAGCAACTTAATGGCTAGGGCTATACTTCTTTGGCCTTGGTAGTCTCATTTGGTGAACTTTTAGTTTTTAGCTGGATTTTCTTTTCAAGGTGATGTCTAATGGCAGAATAACTAAATTGCCACATTATAGGCTATACTGAAACTGTTGCTTTGACTTTATTTCTCCTCATTTCTTTCTAAACCATTTTCCTGAGCATATATACCCCCAATAGATCTGGTTCAGTGAGCACATTTTGGAAAGAAGTACATGGAGTAATGACTATTTCCTGCTCCATTTTGGCTCTCAGTAGCACTAGTGCCTGAAATGTGCTTTATAGAATAGCCGTGACTAAAGTTCCCAGTCCTAGGAATAGCCATGACTAAAGTTCCCAGTCCTAGGGCTATATCACAAAACACTATCATGCTTTACAGTGTCACCCACTAAATCCTTTACTCTTTCATAACCCTGAAGTGAAGCTACTGTCTCCAAACTGCAGACTAGAAGCCATCCTGCTCTTCTCTCTTCCCTACCTGCCTCATTACTACTTCACCAGCTTTTCTTATCCTGCATCTCCAGAATTCAAGCTGGACCGCACACTGTGGCACCATAAAGAGTCAAATCCAGCATTGCCCAGCAGGAGCTCGTCTTTCACCAGCACTTCTGCCAGTCCTTGCATCTAGACACAGCTGGTCCATGTGATCTGAGCTACACGTGCCAAGAACCCCATCCTGTGAACTCCAAGCACAGTGCTCCAATTAACATATTTGTGCAGGTGTGGTCTTCTTCCTCAGCATGTGTGCTGGAATGCCTCCTCTCTTGTTCTTTATTGGGCACCCCACTACCACCATTTCCCACGCAATTAAATGAAGTATAAGAACATGGAAAGGCTGACTTCTGTGATAGCTGGTGAGTTCAAAGCCTAAAATTTGTGAGCCCTCCTATAGAAAGTCCAGGTAATTCCAGAATTTACTTACTCCTAAGGGCAACAAGATCTAGGCCTGAACCTGTACAGTGTCCTCTGCAATGGTTGTAGCCTCTGTTGCTAGGAAAAGGATGGTGAGAAACAGGTGATGGAGATGAGCAGGCTATTGGCACTCTCTGCCTGCCAGGGCCTCATCTTGCACTGTCCTACCAAGACAGTGAGAGTTGGAAAGTACTACGAAATGTTGCTTACCTTTGTGGAATTATCTGTAAGGGAGTAGCATTCTTCCGCTTCTTTGGAAGGACACTATGCAGTTATGTGAAATAACCACGAAAAAGGACAGTTTTCTGCCCCACCAAAATCCACATGTGTATCCTTTGTGCAAGATTTTAGCAAGTCTTAACAATATGGGAAGTTGAAATAATTTATGGTGTCTTTTTTTCTGCAAATGACAGCAAAACCAAGGCTCTGTCAGTGTGATTTAATTCTCAGAGAACTATTTATTTAAAGATGAAATTAAATAATTTTTGGAAAGAGAAACAATATTTTCATCCCTGAGATGCTAACACTTGCTTTAATTAAAAGCTCCACTTATTACTGACAGATGCTGTATGATAAATAAAAGTTAGAAAGAAGATTTGGTAATGGTTTATCATCGACATTGGATAGCTTCTGCCATGACCAGCCATTCATATGGATTCAGTAAACTTTAAACAAATAAAATGTGGCAAGTTTTTATATTATATCATTGCAGAGATTGAGTTCCAAAGCATTTCTAATTAACACTTTTGTTAGTTAACAAACTGTGTTAGCACTAATTCCCATCAGTCAAATTCCCTAACTCACATTAAGATTAGTCAAAATTAAAAAGCAGGCCTTTTTCCATCTCTCTCCATCTCATTACTTCAGACAAAGCAAAACATTTACTGTGGCAGGGATGCAAGATGTGGAGGGCCATTAATGGAAAAGGTACAGTGCATAACTAAAATCTGGCCATGCTCCAGATGCATTGACTTGCTTGGGCCAGTGCTTTCACATCATGCATCCTTAATACTTACTTTTGTATCCAGTGATTTTTAAGAGAGGTAGTAGTCAGCATTTGAAAATAATGTGGAGAGATTTGAGATAAACAGTTGAGCTCAGCAGTTTGGCCCAATGTTTACGGTGTCTAAACTCTAATTCTCAACTGCACACTTAGACTTGGAGTATGTAAATGTTGTAATGTCATTGTGTTAGTCATTGGGTATGTCAAATTAGGATTGTGAGCAAAATGAAAGAAAACAGCCTTCTTAGTTTTCTTTAAAATATAAGTTACATGCCAATAGAAAGCTTTTTTTTTGGTGAAAACATATTTTTTCACTTGCCTTGAATTATCTTTGCTTTTCTTCGTCATCCCACAAAATCCTCTGATGACTAAACAATAATAATTTAAAGAAAACACTGACAAATTAGTTATTTTTACTGCAAACTCTCACCAATAAACCTTGAGTGCCAATATACCAATGTGGGTCAATGAGCTGCAACTCATTGATCTTGTTTGATTTTCATTTAGACAAAGAGCTAACATTTGCAAGATTTAATTGATCGTTTAACTTTTTTAAATTTTGTAACAGCAAATATTGTCTTCCAGAACAGAAGGTTAATTAGCTGAAATCAAAAGTCTTCTGGTGTAATGTTGTTTAGACAACGCTGTAAAGACAGAGCTTTGCCACCAAAAAGTGTGAGAGTTTGGATGGAATAAAAGACTGCTCTGAAAATGAATCACTCCTTGAGTGGTTTTCATTTCAGAAGTGATGGAATCTAATTATGGAGATCATAACAGCTTTTGCACAAAAGGTTCAATCAGCACTTTGTGTTCCTTTCTGGAGCTCAGTACTTGAGATTCCAAGCTGGAGCAAATATATCTCTGTTGGTTGTTTTGGGGCAGTAAGTTAGCTGTGGGAAAAGCGGATCAGTTCCGAAGTAAGGAAATTATTGACTACTAAAGCTCAACATTTACCTCATTCAGGCCTTGCCATCAGAGTTCAGGTAATTCTAGACGCTTTGAACAAGAGGCTAAGGCCCAGATCTGTAGGCACTGAGCTCCCCAGCCGCCTTGAGTGACCTAAGCTTTTGTACCTGCCTTGCTCATCTTCGCCCACATGCCCTGGATCACCGGAGGTATCCTTGCCTCTGTGCAGAGTGCTGTCTGATAGGGAAAAAACAGGGCAGACTGAGGTGGATTACCCTTCTTTTCTGCCCAGAATGAGTGGATTAGCAACATGCAGTAGATGTGATTGGCAGCACTTCTCATCCAGTGGTTCTAATAGATTTTAAGGAAATGTTGGTCAGTTGATTCACTACATGTACTAGGATCCTGTTCGAATCAGAGACTTGGAGATCTTTCCTGCCAAGAGCAGTGGAGTGCCCTGTAGAAAGCACTGTCCTTTTTCGCTTTTTAGAACATGGAAAAATGGTTGAAGGCTTCACAGTGCCATAAACCAATTTTTTTCCCCAAGTGTTCATGATAAAGGACTATTGATGATGCATCTTGGCCTTTGGGAGGCATTCCTCAAGGTTTCATTAGATCATCATTGATCCAGGGACAGAGTGATCTTCTGAAAGAATGAGTACATTCCTGATCCTGATTTTATCTATAGAAGGAATGCAAAGGTGAATAGAGAAAACGAAGGAGCGACAGGGCTCAGAACCCTGGGAGCCACTGCATCACTGCTGCAACACACAGACAAAGCAGTCTGTACAGCTCCATGTGTGGTGAAGGGTGAGAATGCACTAAAGGAAGGCATTTAAGGCTGGAAGAAAATAATTCCATTTCTCTTAATGCAAATATGCTGCAAGTGAGGAGGCATGGCAATATTACCATTTCAGCCTATGCTATGTGTTCAATGTCTTTTTAAACTGAGATATCTTGACCCGCCTTAACCCATTCATTTGCCCATCCTCCCATGCTGGTATCTAAACCTTCACCGTTCTATTTAGAATTTAAAGAATTGTTGAAAGGAAGAAACATGCGCACACTTTAATCCATTATTTTCCTCAAGTCAGTGGGGAAATAGAATATTTTAATCGCATTTTAAAAGGCTCCTGACCTAGATGGGAAGCCCTGGAACTCACTTGTATCAGACTTTTTAAAAGACCAGCTTATCAGGCTGATAAAGATCAAATTGGGCATATTTTACCCAGCTGCTTTCTGAGTTATGTATGAGAGTCTGAGGTGGTGTTTTTTGAGTGGTTTTTTCTAAGTGCATAAGACACTTTTGTACAGTTGTATGTCTAAAACATAAATTTAAGAAAGAAAGAACAAGACAAAGCAAAGCTAGTTGTAATGTTAAATACCCATATTTTCAGTGTGGTTAAATGTGCATTTGTAAAGCTGGAGCTGCAAAACTCAGGAGAGATTCTTGATAGCAGTGGAAGAGCAAGACTGTTCTCTAAGCTAACAAATGTTCAGTATTTTGTATCCATGAAAAGTACAAACATAGGAAAGCAAACATCAGTAGGGATTCCATCCTTCAGGAACAGGTATACATGTTACAGAGTTAACCTCTGCATTTCACCTGGAGCAGAAACAGTGGGATCTGTGTACATGCCGAATCATGAAACTATAATATTTCCTATCTTACCATTTGCTTGTTTCAGATTTACACTCATGGACTAGACCTCTGGAAAATGCTCCAAATTATGAAAATATTCTGACAAATCTGGTGAAAGGTAGACTTGTTACCTGAGATAGAGGTAGAGACCTCGATTATTGGCTAGATGGCAGTAGAGTTTATTTATGTTTTGATGTACATGTACACTGTGTATCATACCACTTTGAAATTCAGCTTACTGTACTAGTGGAAAAGTTTCTAATATCACAGATCTACTCATCCCTGTGCTAATGCTGCTGTGTTCTGTTACATTGAGCAAAAAACAATTTTCATAAGGACAGTTCACTGTTTGTCTCCATGCTTCCCTCATATTCATGGAATGCAAAACCAAGCACTTGTCCCTTTTCAAGAATAGATTTCTAATGAACATTATACAAATCAGCCAGATGTCTGCTGCTCCAGGGCAGTGGAAGCTGTTTTCTCTCAGCTTCTTGGTAGACTCCCAGTTTATGTGTTTCCAGTGGTCCCTCTACTTGGCTTGTACAATAGAGGGTTTGGGCAGGATATGGGCTTTGGTTTGCTAATGTAGTGATGTGGGCTATGATAATTAAACTTCTTCATGGTGGAGGCAGGAGTAGCTGTGTGTGCACGAGGACTTCTGTGTCCACTCAGGGAATATCATTCAAGATGGTGGCTTAACTCCTCCAGCAGAAGGATCCTGTTGGTGTGGGAGTCTCCATGTCTCCCCAGCGTCTCTACAGGCAAGGTGGCTGCAGCTGAGGAAATCTGATGTTTAGGCAACACAGCATATAGGGGAAGCTCTGGGAGCCAGTCCCTGTGATTCCCAAGAATGCTAAGAAAACCAGTGGTTTGCAGGCCACATAAAGTACACTATGGCAGGAAACCTGTAGACTGAACTTGTACAAGCCCTGTGGTGCAGTACCAGTCACCAGCCCCCTTGATGCTGGCAGGGTAGAGGAAGCACAGACCAGCCTGGCCTAAATATCTTTCAGAGAATCAGGCGATATGCTGATGCCACCATTGAGACACAGACTGCCAGGATGATTTAGGTCTGGTCCGCTAAACAGGTGTTGATGCAGCTTGATGACATTATGCAACCCCTATCTCTTTCAGAGAAGGAAACTGCCCTGCAAGTGTCCTTGGCCTCACTCTGTAGCTGACTGGGACAGGTTTCCTGGGGCCTCAGGGAATGGACACACTGAGATTCAGGCTTGGATCTGAAAAAACTGAGGCCCAGAGGAGCTGTTTTACATCCTCCACCTCCTCTTTGATCCACTGTTGACAGTGTCCTGTGGAGCCCTGTGCTGTAGCTGAAGCTGGTGCCCCTCTGCAGCAGTGACTGCTTTCAGCCCCGCTGCTCTGCCCTTGCCTTAGCACCTGTTGGGGGACGCACTCTCCCAGTCAGTCTCAAGCCCGAGGAGATTAGACCCATTCATATCTGAAATGACAGGGGGGTGCGAAATTTTAAAATGGCTTGTTCTCCTTAGTGCTGCTCCCCCACAGACCCCTGTCCCCCCTGAGCAGCTGCCCCCTCCCACCCCCCAAAGCCCCTTGGAGCAGCTGCTGTCCGTCTGGCTGCCTTGGCCTCCTTGTCAGCTGTTTGATGTCACCCATCAATCTTCCATCTTTCCTGCAAATCTCTGATGATCAAGTTTCACGTATCCAGGACCCTGGCCGTAAAGCCCCTTTCACTGGTATAATTAGTAATTAGAGGAATAATGTTAGCAAACTCCTCTTGGCATAAACAGACACTCAATCCCCATCTGTCAGGTCAGGAAATTCACATTAGGGTGAAGGCCCAATACAGATTTTTCTATCTGAGGTGAGTGACCGCACACGCTCCGCACTACTTAATTAAGCTGGCCACATGACATCAAGTGGGAGCTATTTATAAGTGACCACATCAATTATAAACAATTTTCAGTGTTTTGAAAGTCATCGTGTCTTTCCTGCTATGAATCCCCATGGGCTTTGAAAGGAATGGTTTCTCTCAGCAATGCTCTGTAACGCTCTGTAAGGAGCCAGGGGGTCATTGATGACTGGTGTTCAAGTCCATGTTTTTTTTTGAGCTGCACTGCTGAGATGACACCATTCAGTGGAGTTATCCTGTCATTCAAGTGTGACAGGTAAGGCAAACTGAGGACCAGGTCTCTTCACTGTAGACCTCTTCAGTGCAGCTAACAAACTTCTGATATTCTGCAGTGGGTAAAACTCAAGACAGACGGGTTCAGACTGGAAATAAGGCAGCATGTATTTAATGTGGAACAGGCAAAATGGAATGTTTTATTATCCTGTAATAGACACTGTAACTCAAAGATAAAATAATTTAAGGAAGCCCTATGCCTTATGCAGGAGACTGGAGCAGATGATCACAATGGCTTCTTGTGGCCTTATCATCTGTATTGTTTGGCTCCTCATAAGAACTATTGTTTTCTCTTCTGCAGAGGGGAAGCTTCAAATATGACTGAGGATCGAGCTTCTAGTCCTTCCATAATTATATGAGGGGAAGCCAGAAGTTGTACAGCTGGGGAAAGGCTCAGCAGTGGTTAAGATCAGAAATCCTTTTCTGGGTTTTTTGTTTCATTTATAGGTGTTGGTGCAACCAAAACAGAGATGAACAAGCCAAGTCTGTGGCTGTGTTCCATGCCTGTAGTTGGGCAGACTGTAAATACAAAACCACAGCACCACAACCAAGGCAATTCTTATGTGCCCATAGGTTTGTGTTGTTCTGTAACCCAGTCCTGCCTGGTCTCTCCAGGAGGAAAGCAAACTCTTTTCAGGCTTCTGAGCTAAATAAGACATAACAGCACACAATTGTTTCAGGAGTGGGCAGAGGAGCTTAAGTCACACTCAGATGAGGACCCATTGCTAAATGGAAATGGGAAAATATGATCTGATTTTTCAAGCAGTATTTAACTCTAAATTACCAAGGCCACTCCATAGCTTAAAGGGTCCCACCTCTAGGAGCTTTAGAGGGGCAGGGTGAACTACAGCTAGTGGAGTAGGGAAGGAGGACTTTCTAAAGAAAGAGAGGACCTCTGAAAGTTATGTGTTTCCTGTCAGTAATTTTCTTTGCAAGATGTGTAGCTGAAGAAGGATGCAGACCATTATTTTTTTTTTGTTGGAACCATTTCTGGGTATTTTGAACACTGTGTCTCAGCGTACTAAAAATCAAGCTGGAGATGGAGTCCACTGTTAGATACAAAATAGAAATTAATACAACATGACAGGATGAACTGTGTGAAAAACAGGGTTAAATTCATACAGTAGCATAACCTCATACTTTTGACCTGATACATACCTCACAATGCTGTGCTTATTTTAAACAACTTAAGAGCCTTTGACCTTAACAGTTCAATAGTATTGTCTTAAAATATTTTTTCTGAATTATGTTCCTAGGCCTCAAAGAGGAAAGGTGAGCTCAAGGAAAAATAAACCAGTTATGTAGGATCACACTGACATCCTTAACAACGGATAACTTAAGGTCACTTTCTGAAGCCCCTGTCAGTTGAGCTAAGTGAATCAACTGGTAACAGCAGAGGTTTGCTCTGTGATGGTCAAGGAGCATGAAAAAAAGATGAGGTCATACATTTTGTACTACCCCAAAATATTGGATTTTGGAGAGAATGTGTGGCAAGGGAGGAGTGGTCAGATGCAGACTCTGCTCCCATGGGGACTGTGATAACAGTGGATCCCCTCTGCCAGCTCCAAACACGCTGTGATCCTTGTGTTCTATCTCTGTCCCCTGAGTCTTTCTGCAGTTCTTCCTTTTTCCTGTTCATAGGTACCTATTGAAGTTCAATCCCTTCTCCCCCATACCCGCCCAGGGTTCCTGGCTCAACTTGTCTCTGACCCCTTTCTCTGCTTTGTGTCACTAGCATGGACTAGTTCACTGATCAGTGTTTCTCTTCCATGCTGAGTTTACAGTAATTTCTCCCTACCTGTGTTTCTCACTATCTCTGTTGCTCTGTCCTACTCCAGCTTCTCAGAATCTTCAATCCCCCTTGGTTTTCACCCTATTTTTTATCTTCTTTATGCTCTGCTCCCTCTCCAGCCTCGAGCTCTATGTAGACTAGCTCTTTTACCTTGCACACAACTCTTACTAGAATTAATCTCTCCCCTGCACATCTCTTCATCTGACAGGTTTCCAAATAGCTTGTGACTCCATCCTTCTCCCCAGGCTGAGTCTTTCCTTTTCAGATGCCTCCTCCTCTCCTCTTCTGAATGTGGCCTTCCCTTTTACTCAGATTCCTGTCCTGAGCATTCCGTCAATTTCGGGCTCAGTATCAATAGGTTTTTATTCCTCCCCTCTTCCCTCTCCTCTCCACATCTGCTTCCATTCAGTAGGTCTTCTCCACCATTTTCTCTGATTGCCAGTAGCAGATCATCACAATCCTGAGGGGAGTCTGTCCTACCACTATTAACTACAGGAGCAGTAACTATAAGAAGCAACTTACTTGACTTCTTATGCATGCAGGGAATGCACAAAATCCTCAGTGACTTCACATGCACAGCTCTGACCTGCACATATCAAAATGTGACCTTTGAACTTGGCCAAGCTTTGATAGTTTTCACAATGAGAAAATGAGGAACAGTCCTGACTCAAAAGCCATTCTTTCTAATAGGGCTACATTTTCCTTTGAACATTAATACTACTACAACTTAAAAAAAAAATCTCAGAATATGATCAATATGAGAAAAAAAGTCTATAAATTAATTTTTCTTTTTTTTTTTCTTTTTTAAGTTAATTTTTCCAAACAAGTGTGTTACCATGAATATGACCATGACCAGGCAGGGAAGGCTAGGAACAGAGAGGGAGAGGAGAAAGAAAAGTGAGTGGAGACCTGAAAAGGAAAAAAATCTATCCCAAAGGTGTCTAAGTCTTCATTTCTTTACCAGCAGTTTCAATAAGTCTTTAACAGCATATGGTTATTATGGTCCTCTTTTTACTCCTCTGCCTGGAGGAGTAAAAAGAGGACCATAATAACCATACTACTTCATTCAGTCCTTTCTCTAATTCCCTGTCCCAAACATTTTTATTCTTCAGTTCTGTACCTGTTTCGTCTCCTGCTGTATCTCCTTATGCTCACTTTGCACCTCATTTTGTTTTTCTTTCTTACTCTGCCTTTTAATTATCTCCTAAATCTCTTATACTGGCTCCTCTCTCATGTCATAATTTTCTTTCCCCCCTCAGTCTACTTAATGGAATAATTCTGGCTATGAAAAAAAAAAAGAAAAAGCCAAGAACAATAGCTATAAGGCCAGATGTCTGGACATCAGCATTCATTTATGCTCTTACTTTTGGTCATACACAAAATGTGCCCAGCTGTTGCACTAAGCCCTTTAAACAATCAACAAATCCCTGCTCTGCCTGCCTGAATATATTAATGCATAGAACTCCATCTGGAATTGCTCGTCTTTTCTCAGGTCCTCTTAAACTACCTTATACTTCTGGGTCTGATTGAAAAAGGATTTTATAAAGAATATTTTGAGAAAAAATTAGCAAATCTTGTCAGTTGGAAATCTCTTCAACTGACACTATATTTTCCACTGTGAGAGCAGTGTGTGTTTCCCCTTCATCGTTCTCTGTCCTCTGTTTGTCCCTCCATTGCTTCATCTCCATTCCTCCACACATCAGTGCTGTGCTGCAAATTGGCTGGAGAATGTGTCTGGTTTGAAAGCCTCAGGCTGCTTAGTGATAACACCTGTCCAACGAGTTAGAGAGGGTACAGATCTAACAGGGACTGTGAAGGGAGGCAGAGGCAGCTCTCTCCATTCAGCATGACACTGAGGGTTAATAGAAAGAAAATATTGATGTTTTATTGAATTACTCCTATAGGTCAGATCGTATAACATGCCCAAGATCTAAACAATGATCCTGTTCTGGAGGAATGTGTGGTTCAGACTGATGAGATAAACCGTTTGCTGGAATATCTCTCTGAGTTCACTAAATTGCTTCCCTTATTTAATTACAAATTAATTGAAAACACTCCTTGCCCAGTGGAACAATACTTAAATTCTGATTTGTTGATAGTATCCTAATCCTGCTTCATATTCTGTAGACTCTCCCACAATTATGTCATCAGTTTTGCACGTTTTTAGACTTTGGCAAAACCTTTTATGCAGGACTCATTAACATAAGTAAAAGAAAAATTTGCAGCCCTGTGGCACACAAAGCCTCATTAGTCCCAGCCAGGGTGATGCTGACAAAAATAACAAAGTGGCACACTTGGATGTGATGTAAATTTGGCAGCAGAGGTGCTATCAGAGCTCAGAATGGAAATATGTAGCTCTGTTAGCAGAACACGGAGATGAGTATTCAGACAGGAAGCAAATTAAATCTTCCTTGCTAATGAAATCTTGCAGGAAGAGGTTGAGTTATGGAATTACTTGAATTTAAAGCATCTAAAGGGTCACATGCCCTCTGCCTGTTGCATTTCTAATCTTTAACCAGTACAAGATTACTCACCTTGCTGTACTTTTCAGTGCTTAGCACAATCTTTCTCTTGATATTTGAAGGGAGGCAGAAACCACCTTGAAGCAGACAGCTCCACAGTGTGGTAGAAAAACCTGACTGTCAAAGAGAAAAATCAGAGTAACTTTCAGTCCACAGGAAGCAGGTTGCTAATTTTGCAGTCAAGTCATTGACCTCTCTGGGATAATAATCTGTTCAACTACTGTGAAATGCTTTGTAACAATAGAATTCTGAATACAGTATTGGTAAGGTACTTAAAAATTCTTACAAAACATCTGTCAGCCAGCATCACAAAGTATTATTATTCAGATAACCCAACACTATAAATTCAAACCACTATCCACTTTCCTTCACACAGATAAAAGCTCATTCTTTGCTTTTTATTCTATGGCTGATCCTTTTCCTGAAACACTGGTCATATAAACAATTTATACAGTGTACCGAAAAGGCTGACAGATCTGGGGAATATTGGACACCACAAAGAAGAAAAGATATTATTGATATGATATAAGATAAGATAAGATAAGATAAGATAAGATTGATATGGAGATTCTGGGTCTGGATTTGTCAGCCATCCCTAGCTTCAGTGAGGACAGGATCCTGGGAAGGGAGGATGTTTATGCATATTCGTTCTACCTATTTTGTGTCAAAAAGAGAAAGTTGGAGCCTTCTAGGGATGTGGTACAAATCCTAGGGATATGGGGACACATTATCTCAGGAAGAAGCTCCTTTTAGAAGGCAATTAATACTTCCCACTCCCATCTTTATGGAATTTACTTCAAGTACCAGCCCTTCCCTGGTACATAACAGTGATCTACTTGTGAAGTAATGAAAGCATGAATTGTAATGGCACGGTGGCTAAGTCCCCACAAAAGTCACACCCTAATGCCGGTGGAAAGGCTGAGAGTTACTACCATCATATGAATGCCAAACAGCTATGGCAGACATTTAGTTAGCTCACAGATGGGCATAGTTCAGAGGCTTCTCTGAATTGTGCCCATCTGTGTTTTAGATCTGGAAGGATGAGACTGCATGTGCTGAGTTTTCCAAATACCTGGGTCTCTTACCATAGAGGAACCAGAAGATCTAAAGCTCTGCATTTGGTTGGGCTATTTAGCAAGGGTCCTGGGAAAATGAGATGGTAAATACAGCCTGGGGTGCTGTATAAGCAAGCAGTTCCACTTTTAATCAGCCAGAACTTATTTCAAGCTGGCACTATCCATCCTAGATATTGCTGGGCGTTCTGGTATTGGCTCCAGGACCCATCTGGACATCTGAATCTTCACGAGCAAACCAGGTACAGGGTTTCTGCTAGTTCCAGTCTTCCAGTAGGGTGGGGAGACCACCTTCCACTCTAGTGGGGGTGAAGGAGATGGATATGTCCAGTCCCTGTGTGATGGGTGCTCTCAGTTACCTCTTATAACTCCCAATATGCAATGTCCCCATCCATTCCCAATATTGTATCGTCAGTCAGAGAAATTTTAATAGTGTCTTTTCCTGAGGAATACTGTTCAGTGCAAATATTCTCAATTCAGTTCTCAAAAATAACACTGAAATAAAAATCACAGTGTACCCCAGAAATAGGGATCATCAATCTGGGATTGCAAAAAATGCCCAGGCTTGTTTGGGTAATCAAGTAACAGAAGTATGAATGTATTGATGGATATAGTGAACAAAAGTCTGTATCAATGAATATAGGTAATGGACTCAAAATTTTCAAGTTGTACAGTTTTTTGTGTTTGCAGTGTCCCTGGAGTTTACAAGATAAGGAAAACCTAGCATAGGTTCCAATGAGTACAGGCACAAATGACTGAGGATTTTTAAAGATCATCTGAACCTGCAAAGACTAGGTACCTGCATTCCCATCTATGTTTTTCTAAAAGCCAATTTACAACTTCTCTAACTTCACTTTTCCTAAGGCTAAAACAATCCCTGTCTTACTATTTTGACATGGTTGAAGTCACTTTAACAAAAACCAGGAGGATTAGTTTCTCCTTAAAAACAATGAGAAGTGGGAATGGAAGAGAGTAAGAGACCCAAAAGTCATGGACTGCTTAGGGCAGAGAGGAAAATGTTCACAAACTGCTGACAAGATTAATATGGAGTTGATGGGAAACGCTTTCACACCAGGGTGCCAACAAATAAACACAATTCAAAAATATCATCCCTGCTGCACTTGGTAAGGGTGGATTCCCAGCAATAGAGAGGGAGGGAGAGAGGGAGGGGGAGACATTTAGAGAAGGCAGGAGACCTGTTTGCTCTGTGAAGCTTCATGCTCAGAATTCCTCTGTTGGAATCTGATAGCGGGGGGCTAGCTGGGCCAAAGGGTTACTGCTCTCTGCATTAAAAAAAAAAAAAAGCAGGGAAAGAAAGCTTGGGCAGGGGAGGTTGAGGACTGTGTGTGAAAACCTGAAGATCAAGTCTGTGCACAGCTGCTACGGAGCTGGGAGCTTCCACCTGCTGTGAGGGCTGAGCTGACTTCATGAGTGCTTCAGGATTTGCAGAACTTGAAGATGAACAAAAGGGCAGAGCCCTCTCCCTGCTTGGCATTTAGTGGGAGGCTGTGCTTGGTTTAAGTAACACATATATGTTTTGCTAGTGTGGGCTGTCTCAAAAGAATAAAAACCACACTTGGGGGGAGGTAAGCTGGAAGAGCATAAGGAGAGGCACCTGCACAAACTGAAAAATGTGCTCTGAGACTAACAGTTTACAATCACTTTACAAAAAAAAAAAAAAAAAGCTGATTATTTTCCTTTTCCCTTTGACCTTTTCTGTCTTCGTTCTCTCCTTCCTCTGACTTGTCTCATCTCCCTTACATGCTGCCATGTTCTACTATTGAGGGAAATGCTGCCATTTCACTGCCAATCACCTGTTTAAAAATGCAATTTAGATAATATTTCAGTTAAGCTGGGCTGAAATTGCCAGGCTTGAAAATTGAACAGCACTGGATTATGTGTCTATATATATCAGCGGAGGAGATTTAATGAAATTGTTCACTAATGAAATCTTAGCTTTAAGACTTCACATCCCTTCAGAGAAATGTGACATTAAGAGCCCTCTGCCTCTATGACAGCCAAGAACTTTAACAGAGATTTTACTCAGTAAAACTTTACAGTAGTCTACAGTAGATTTTACTGTAAACAAAGAATATAAAACATTGCTGAAGTCAATGTGATTGCCACCAGTTACTTAAAAAAGGAGTTTTTAACCCCTATGTTCATCTCCTTATCATTGAAAGCACAGACATCTTAGTCCTGTCCTGCAACTCTTCACTCTTGCAGTCCTAAAACCTCTGTCCCATGCTACTTATTTTCCCCAAGCCTTTCCACTCCTGCCATTTCCTGTGGGCAAATCTACTTCCCACCCCCTTCCAGCCTTCAGCCATTCAATGTCTAGTGCAGGTTTTGCACCCAACAAGCCACACAATGCTTTAGTGAAGTGCAAAAATGGGGACTATGAAAGGCAATAAGCAGAGTCCCTCTCCCTGCCTGTTTGAAAGGGAATGTTTAATTCTAGGTTTCCAAAGGGAAAGGGCCCTGGAGGAACTCTGTCACACCGCTCCACCTGCACCTCTATTGGATGAGGAAGGACGGTTTTGCTTTTGGGGCTGGTCCAATTGGTCTTGTAACCTTTGGGTTCCCACAGGAGCATGACAGCTCTGTCTGTGTAGCAGCTAATGCCTCACAGTTGACCTCCAGGGTCAAGGACATTGTGCTGATCTGATGACAGTAATAGTTCTGTTGACAGATGCATTTCAGCAGCTGTACTGCCACTTGGTGGGACTTCAAGTTAACTCTTCCTGTGCCACCTGACACCGATGGCTCAATTGTAACTTGCATGAGACAGATTGTCTACAGCCCCTTTGCCCTCCATGCAGCATAAACCTCTCCAAAATAAATTGCCTCATCACTTTAAGGAAGAAATATGCAGATTATAAATACCAAGCTCTCTCGACAGCCTCTTCTTCTCCTTGACTTAGTCTGTCCAGCTTTATGCCTCTTCCCTCTTCTCTCTATTTGCTTCCTCTCAAATCCCTGCTTGATTGTTAAAATGCTCATTTAGACCTTGTGATCTTTTTATGGTTCTATCCCTGCCACTGAGACCAAAGTTTTCCCCTGATGAAAAGCCTGACTCAGCTGCTGCACTGAGGATCCTGGATGACTGTTGTTCATGAACCTCCTTCTTGCTCTGTCTCCAGTCTCTCTAATTTCTTTCTCTGAATTTTTTATCTCTCTGCCTCTTTCTCCTTCATTGATGCCCAGTCCTTATGTTGAATGACATCCCTGGCACTAGTGATGTTTTGAACTTAGATTTCTCTTCACTTTCATCCTCTTCAATGCTGGTCCAATATTCTTATGCACCCACTCAGATGTTCTTACAGAACATTTTCTGTGGCACCCTGCCTTCTGATAGGTCTCTAAGTTTCTTCTTCACTTCTCTGTCAGCCGTTTTAGAATCTTGGTGGAGTCTGCTTCCCTAACAACATCTCTAGCATCTTGCTTATGCCTACTCCGCTTCATTTATCTTTGACATGTTTTTTACCTTGTTTTCCTGTTGACTCCTTTATTGCCCCAAATAAGTGTGTTTTCAGCCCTGTTCTCTGAGTTTCCCTTAGGACTTGTGTAGGTGACTTAGGAAAGGAAAGCTATTCCCAGCTTTCCTCACCCATGAAGCTGCAGCAGCAGCTGTTTTACCTGCAGTGACTTAGCTGAGAAGCACCACAAACATTGCAGGAGGCCACAGATCAGGCCCAGCTCCATCATCCCTCAGCTTCTTGGAATACTCCTGAGGTTTCATGACAGCTACACTCAAGCCCAGACCTAATTATCCCATGTACAACTGGTTTGTGTATGTGGACAGTAAGACGAGAGAGCCATCCAAAAGGGCTGCAGCCTTTGGATCTACAAGTCTGACAGTCCCAAGCTGCAATCCCATAAGATGGAAGCATGTCCTTTGTTTTTCAGCACTGGCCTATAAAAATAGAAATAAATGGTTATCCTGCATCTGGAAAATAACAGTCTGGTGCTTTCTGGCCTCTCTCACTCCTAGACCTTTTTTTCCTTTCCCCTCCCTCTCTCATGTTTTAAAGACTAAATATTCTGACACAATTGAAAGCTCCTTCTTGGGTAATAAAAGTGGCTTTGGAATCCATTTCTATAAAGGTGAAAAAATACACAACTGAGGAAAGAGAAAGAAATGTAAAATGTGTGAGATTTTTAAAGAACTTTTGCAATACATACAGAATTAGAAAGGTCAATTTTTTTTTTTTTTTTGACATCAGGGTACCATTTTAGATACATGTTTTAATTTTTACTTGTTTCCCTTCTGGACTGTTTTTTCTTATGCTTAATTTTCCACTGACTTTACTGAACTTCTTTGACTGCTTGGGAGCTTTTATGAAGAAAACTGGCACATCTTTGTCCAGATCCTAACAAATAGAAACAGGTCATGTGCTAAAAATCACCAACACAGCTTCCTTTGGAACGCACTACTCTTCCTGTCCTAATCCTAAGAACAATCTACAACTTAATTTCCCAGTGAGACTGCAACATTGCTTAACACCCATTTTGATAGAGTATTTTGAAGGGTTTGAACTACCAGAATGATATGGATCAGTACAAGCACCCTCCTGCTGCCTCTCAACTTTATTAGATTAAGGAAAATTGATCTATCTCCAAAGTTACTCTCTAGGCTTACTATTGCATGTGACTTTTTCCTGCTCTGGATTTAAAGAAATAGTGCACGTCTCTCCATTGTCATCTCTTAGCCACAGTAATTTTGTCAAGCTTGGAAAAAGAAATAGTTGAAAAGAAATGAGCAATTTTGAGAGGCTTGTATTCCTGTGTTTCACATGTATTGGATACGTATTTTTTAGTGGACAGCAGTGAAGTGATAATTTCCTTCTAAATGTGATATTATATAATTCTGCCAATAACCATAATGCTTGTACATCCCTTGTTATCATGACTGTAGTGAGTAAGTGATAAAAAACATTATACTCTCCCTTTCCTATGGGGAAATGTTAAGTTTGGTTTGATTTTCTAAATGAATGCGCCACGAAAAGTCTTATTACTTAAAAACAGCAACAAAACCAACCACCCTCCCAAATAAACAGAAAAACCCCGAGCGTTTCCAAATATATAGGTATTGTATTTGTTTCTAAAAGTGGCAAGACTGAACATTCACTTTTCATCAGGCAGAAAAATTCTGCAACCTGACCTGGGTCCTGGCCAGGCTCCTGCTTCCCGTGGTCAGAAGCCTCCCTCTATCGACCAATAATCTCACTGTTCAGGAGGAGGGAGCTTTGGCCAGAAACAGGAACAGGACCTAATCTGCCAGGTATCTGGGACCTCTTGCAAACGGTCTTCGAATCTGCCAACAAAATAAAAAAAGTAATAATTTTATCGGCACAGTTTTGAATAGTCTCTACACTGACTTCTTTTTCTTGATTAAATGTATGCTTATACTGTTGAATGAGTTGGTCCAGCAGGACTGGGAAAATTAATTATTTCTGTTGATACAGAATAAATTCTCTTTCTGCTGTTGTGTCTCTGTTCCTAATGATAGTGAAGAAGGGAAAAACTTTGGCCTACATGTTTCTCGCCTGAAAGAGCTGTGGAGAACTGAATCAAGAACTGGATCTAGCATTCAGGGATGACTGCATCACCTTGGCTGTATTACCACAGTTACCATTTGAAGCTACTCAGAAAAACTAGAAAAAAAATTGCTGAACCTGTTCTTTCATACTTCTTTGGACAAGCACTCAGAATGCATTGTTATGTATAAAAAGCCATTTTCCTGGCTCCAGTAATAATTTTTTTAAAAAAAATCCATTACAGTCAATAAATATATGCTCTAGTTTTTGGTTGTTTATTCAGATGAGATTATCATGGGAAAATACAAATTTGCAGAATTGTACTTACTAACAATCCCAGTGTACCAGACAACAGAGAACTACACTCAGGCAGGCCAGTAAGCAGGACCCTTTCTAAAATGTGCCTTGCCCTGAGTCACGGTGATGATGGAGCAGTTCCTCACACAGTGTACACCAACATGGTGCCCTAAACTGCAGTGGGGTGCTGGTGAAGTGCCACTGGATGCCTAAATTGTCTGGGAGAAACTGGCATGGTTCTGGGCTTTGTCATGTGCTGATGACATGCTGATTTATTATTAAAATTTAGGGCTACACAGGAGAACTGGACAATGTACACTGTGCTGCTCTTTTGAGTTTCTTAGGAAGGCTGCAATGTGCACCCAGAGATTTTAACAGGGCTGCTCAGAAGGTGCAGCTGGGGAATACGAATTAAGAAAATGGAGAGAGTGAGAAAGCTCAGGGAAAGAGGAGAGCTTGAACATATTTCTAGACTTGCAAGACTACAGCTGTGGGAATAATTTAAAAAGCACATTTTTTGCATAATTTATTTTTGAAACTCTGCAAAATTTGTCAAATCATTTATTTGATGAGCATTATTTGACCAGCTGTACAGAGAGCCACACTGGAGTGCTGTAATGAGTGCTTTGGAATGCGACCAGCGTTAATGTGCCTGTGATAGTTGGATAATTCTTTTACCCTGCTCATTTCTGTGGTTTGCCTGTAACTATGGCCCCACTTGATTGCTGTTATGATGTGAGCTTTGAATTCTCTCTCTCCTTTGGCCTTTTCCTTTTGGCAGTTCCTGCCGAGCTGAGCCCTGATTAGAACCACAGCAGGTCATTTGATCTTCAGATGGCTATAAAAGGTCTGAGCAAGTGACCATCCCGCTCCTGTCCCAAATGGATGATCACGCATAGCGCACATTGCCGCACTCCTGGCAGCACTTCAGCAAAACTGCTGAGTTTTTCCTTCCAGAGCTAAAGCATAACACAAGGTACAAGGAGCAATTCCATTTAATGTCCCTTTAAACTGTCAAATTTAGCAGGAACTTTAAAACAGATCAGACTTTAAAGTGATGAGGGAGAAGTACTGTTCCCCTGCTTGAAACTGCAGCTGGGTTTGTTACCATCAGGTGTGATATGAAGTCAGCATTTTCCTTGATGACTTTTTCCTTTGCCATTGTTGCAATCTGGCACTGGAGATCGGTGCCTCATTCCAGGTTTTTAAAGGGAACTATAACTTTCCTGAAGGATTTTATTCCTTGTCTCCTTCTAAATGGATTTCATTATTTTGTAATTTCTCAAAAATGAGTGAGTTTGATAAAATCCAGATATTTGGAATCAAGATGGAGAGTTCAGATAATAACAGTTTTACTGCAGAAAAAATAGAGGTTTAAATACTCATGCTATTAAGTAAAGTTTATAGTAATGTGCTGTTCTCTTTCATTCATGGGGTTCTTCAGAATACTGATGCCTTTCTTGAGAAACTTGTGCTATTCAAGTGCTGGTGGCATTTCCAGGTGAAACAGCATCTAGATTTTCTTCCTACCTTGGTGGGAAACACTCAGGAGAGGGATCTCCATATCGCAGTATCTGCATGTACCTTGCTTTGTTCAAAGACACATTTTCTGGAGTACGGGTCTTTGAATGCTGGACAAGTTGTTTCTTTGGGAATCTCAGCCCCTAAAGGAACTCACAAAAGACAGTGTTTTGAGAGTTTACTTCAGTCAGACATTGAAACAGAGAGGGAATTTTTCCAGTGCTGTCCTTAGACACAGATGATATCAAAGGCTGAAATTTATAATGCCGAAGATCTCCTTATAATTAAAATGCTCCCTTTTTTTGCTAATTGCAAATATTGTCTGGGATGCCTGGTGCAGGAACAACAGCAGTTTTGGTTTCATTATTTGTTTTCGTTATTTCAATAATATTCAAATGATGGACTTACAGAAGTCAGAAGTTTCAATCCCAGATCAAAGATCAGCTCATTGACACTACTTTGGACTGAGCTTGTGGCTAAAGGTCCCAGTAGGAAAGAAACATTATTTTGCTGTTCTGTCAAACTGTCCTTGAAGGTCTCTCAATACACTCTACAGTTCTCACAGGACTGATCTCAGGTTTGAAAATATTAATAGCAAATGGCTTATGAGATTGAAGTAGCCCATTTTAGTTTTTATCTACCCAAAAGTTATCCTTATAAATACTTTCAAAAATCACAATTCTTAAAAATTTAATGGAAAGAAATTACAAAATAGAAAGCTTCTTGGAACATATGATCTCATTTTTGGTTTTGGTCATTTTGACTGATCAGCTGATATGTGAGTGTTCAAATCAAGGAGTTTTTTACTTTATTTGTAAAAACCCACAGTAAAATATATTGAGAAGAATGATCAGCTAAGGAAAGTAAATGTGGTTCACAAGGTGGCGTATAGAAAAATGATTCAGCGCTGAAATAAGCTCTTGACTGTTCAGTTAATCTTATATGCAGATAATTATCATTATCATGCCACTTCACCATGTCATGACAGCTTATAAATAGGATACTCTTATTCTCAGTGAATTAATTTTAAAAAAAATTGTCAGGTAGATTTAGTTTTCATATTGGAAGTATTTTTAGCTCATTCCAAACATTGGTGCAGAAATTAAAAGCTAAATACTGGAATGCCCACACAAACTCAAACCTAAATTCCTCTTTTATTAGTGTTCAATCACACTTACATTACACAAAGTTATATCACAGAGTTCTGCCAGATGTCAGGGAACAAAAACTCACACACTACCAGGTGAGGAGAGGGTAAAGAAATCTGTGTAGCAAAACCAAAGGCCGACCACAGAAATATTTTGGCAATAGCTTTCATGTGAGGGGATCATATGTGTCTCCTGGAATGCAAGTTCAGCAGTACAGCAAGCGCAGGAACTTCATGTGCTGAGATGGCCAAAGGAACCACTTTGCCCTGGCATTTCTGCTTCAGTCCTTTTCTGGAGGCATCACCTGTTTTAGCAGAAATGCAAGGATAGGAAGTACATCTGTGCTTAGATGCTGCAGCTCACACACTGGGATTTCAGCTTGGCCCAAAAGCTACAAAGCCGCTTTGTGATGGGTAGTAGGAACAGATACAATGTCTGTCCTCCCATTTCAGCAAAATTCAGCAGAGCTTCTCAGTTAGTTAGCAGTGAACAGTTCACATCAGAAAGAACTGTAACAGGACACAATTTATTTACATTGCATGACATTCTGAGAAATTCTAATATTTCAACATTCATTTCTGTTCCCAAATCAAAACACAAATCATAGGATCACAGAATATCCTGAACTGGAAGAGACCCACAAGGATCAGTGAGCTCAGCTCCTGGCCCTGCACAGGAGACCCCGAGTCATACCATGGTGCCTGAGAACATTGTACAGACACTTCTTGAACTCTGTCAGGGTTGATGCTGTGTCCACTTTCCTGGGGAGCCTGTTCCAGTGCCCAACCACCCTCTGGGTAAAACAACCTTTTCCTAATATCCAGCCTAAACTGACACAACTCAGGTCATTCCCTCGGATCCTGTCACTGGTCACCACAAAGAGATCAGTGCCTGCCTCTCCTTTTCCCCTCTCAAGGAATTTGCAGACTGCAATGAGCTCTCCCCTCAGTCTCCTTCAGGCTGAACAGACAAAGTGACCTCAGCTGCTCCTCACAAGGCTTCCCCTCAAAGCTCTTCTCCATTTTTGTGGCCCTACTTTGGATGTTCTCTTAAAAAAAAGAATTAGCAACCAAAATTTCTCCTCAAAAAAAAAAAGTGATTCAGAAATAGTGAATGTTTATATATTTATTTAATAACTTGCCCAAGCTAAACCCCTGAAACTGATGATATTGTTTTGAACTGATATGGTTCATCCTGTGAAACATCAACCCATGATATACTGAATTCTCCCCACTAAAGCCAATGCTCTCTGGGGAGTCCCTTGCCTGATGCCCCTTTGTCACAGCACTGAATACAGCTTATTTGTTGCATTGCAGCCTGCACCTATGATCAGTTTTTGGTTAGAAGGGAGCACTGTGACATGAAGAGAAAGGTAACTCACAGGGAACTTGACTGACAGAGCAGA
Source organism: Camarhynchus parvulus (assembly GCF_901933205.1). Lineage (NCBI taxonomy): Eukaryota > Metazoa > Chordata > Aves > Passeriformes > Thraupidae > Camarhynchus > Camarhynchus parvulus. The sequence continues at coordinate 89,541,946 of NC_044571.1, read as the reverse complement.
CACCTCAAAGAAGCAAACAGAACAGAAAATCCAAAGAGTTCAAAGAAGCAATGGTCTGATGGGGAAATACAATTCAAGAATGTACTGAACTGAGATGCCTAGAGTTGTAGATAACAAAGCCTTGAAGGAGCATTCATCCTTACATCGTCTTTTACTAAAACAGAGGTTCCCAAACTTCTCCCATTGCTTGTCTGGGAGCATGTGAAGTAACAGGAATGGCATGGTAGATTTCATTCTATCTATCACTGTCATAATTGTGCTTATAACCTCAGAAGCCTTTGTGATGGGATAAAGATCACTCCATGCTAAATGTGATACAAAGAACACAAAATAATCCCCTTCCAAATAAAATTATGATGGAGACAAAGAGAGGAGGCAGAAGAAGGATCATAAGTGGTAGAAGTTGCATGTACTCTTCCCTTTATTATAGCATCAGCCATACTCACTGCATGTGCAGCTCCTTGCACCTTGTTCAGATAGGACCTGTAATTGCCCCCAAAAAACCAAAATGAAGATACCATCTTTTCTACACAGAAGGGATGTGGATCCAAGGAGGCACACCACAGACAGTACTGGAGATGGCTCAGAGGATGCATGGGTGAAGGAAGTGATCCTGAACAATGGAGACAAAAGTGGAAGAAGCTGCTGCTGGAAGACAAATGATTGCTTCATGGGGAAAAACCCTTGGATTGAATTTTTTATTATTTTAAAATATAAAAAGAATATTCTGCTACATGTCTGTATCAGAGAAGAGTGAATCAAAAAGCATGGTGGGCATATGGAAGAGCAGATGGTAAAGATGTTTATCCTAATTTCCTATATCCTTATTCACATTTTGCACATCTTTGGAGTACACACCCTGAGCACAGGGGGAATCAGACATCATGGCTCACCAACCTGTATGGATGAAATGATAGCCTGTTCTGTTCCCCTCTGTATGTAACCAGAATTTCCTATGGGTTAAAGGCTTCTTCACAAAGCCTGTGACCTTGGTGTAGTTCAGCCGTATGATGATGAAGACAGAAGACACAGCCAAGGCATTCTCTGCAAGGACAGCCTCCCAGCTGCCCATTAGTCGAAAGAAGTGTCACTTGAAACTGTTTTTGGAGGTGGCTGAAGAGGCAGTGTTCTGCAGACTGGAATAATTTTTCTGTTAGTTTTTTTGTTGCTGTCAACTTTTCCAAGTCCCCACAGCCCTTCCTATCATCAAGTGACAGGGAGGGAGATGAGCACATGACTGAATGTTATTCCCCATTATGCCACTGCATACGTGCCCCTCACATGATGTGGGGCGGTGGCATTTTTGGCACATGGCCTCTGTGCATCTGATCATATGTCAGGAAAGGAGAAAATGGAGACCAACTCTCCCATATGAGGCTGTGTAGCTGGCCCCATGCTTCCCCTATTTAAAACCTTGCCTTGGTTATCTGATAGGGAGTGGAGAGTGGAATTTTGTGAAGGAAGGTAGCAAGGAAATCTCCTGAAGGGATGAAACATTCTCTAGGAGAAAAAGTCAAGAGACTGTTTAATTTATTGAGATTTAAAAAAACCTGTTTACCAATACTCAAACCTCCAATATAAATACAGAAAGCACAAACTGGACCCCCGTGAACTTTTTTCAATTTCTTCTAAATCAGAGGTTCTTAGTTTTCTCAGAAGATGCATGAGAGAGATGGCAGTCCTATTATCAGAACCTGACAACAAAATGAATTTCAGTGGTACTTTCAATGTTCTCACTATGAACAGAAAATCTGTTTGATACAGTAGGCCTTACTAAAACTATTTCCACTACAGTTTACATGAGGCATCATTTTACCAGTCTACCATCTAAAGAAAGGAACAGTCTTCAGCTCACAAAGACACCAGATTTCTATTTCAATTACTTGTGTCACAGGATCTGATTTACTGCTGGACAGAGGCTTGATTGAGATCAGCACAGATCAGTTTAGCACCATTCTGGAGAACTCCCTCCTTTCCCCCAGCCTTACGCAACCCTCCTGGACAAGTGTGACCTGCTTAGCATGACAGTGAGTCATCAGGTTGGCTCAAACTGTCTCCCCATACCTTTGAGATGGATGATTAAGATCCAATTGCAGGCCAATTGAAAACTTAACTAACTTCAGCGGTGCCAGTGGTTAAAGCTGAAATGAATTAATCAGTGAAGCATCCAAGGATTCTATCAGGGGTCATGTATGAGTGATCATTGCTGTATCAACTTTCCACCCAGACACATTTATTTAAGTTGTGACTACCTGTCAGAAGGAAATAGTGGCAATATTTCCTAAGGCATCCCCTGATAAGGTTTTGGCTGTTCTGAAATAATGTGTCTTTCATCACAGAAGAGCCCTAAATGGAGCTGTATGCTAGTTTGTTTTTGCAGAAGGCTGGGTATCAGGAGTACAATACTAATGAGAAGGCATCAACATTCAGTGTTCAGAATCAGGAGGTGGGAGCAGGGCTACAGGGCATTTTTGCTTTTCTCTAAGTCGGTATGAAGGATGTAAAGAAAATTATGTTCCAGAGTCTACCTGTCCATGGAAGTAACAAATAGTGCCTCTTTATTGTGTATTAGTTATATGTTTGTTAGTGCCCACCCTACCACTCTACCTACATCACTGCTTCCTAACATGATGGGTGTCCCACTGCAGCCCTTCCTTCTCAGCATGCTCACAAAATAATTCTGATTTCACTTGTGTAACTGTGTACACAAGAAATGTGAAAATACTGACTTTGCCCTTTTCACAGAAATGTCAAAATTTCTCACTTGAGGTCAATTTAGAGCATGGGATTACAATTAATTCATTATTTGCTTGGAAAAAATAAAATAGGAGTCTCTCCCACTATGTCTAATGAGAATAGAAATATGGAGGAAACATATGAAGATGAAAACCTAGCAGCATGAAATGATCTTGAGAAAACAGAGGGTTTTTATTCAGGCTCTCCTTTGAAAGTTTGGTCATGAGGTGAGAAAAAAAATCTGATATTTTACTGGGCAGAGTCCTCAAATTACTTTTCCATAGCTTAAAGTTTCATGGTATCTGCAGTACCAGCTGGCAGACCAGGTATTTGTCCTTTGAATAGTGATATGCAGACATGAACAACTATCATTTACCTTTTGTACATACTGTGAACACTGGTAAGAGACAGCTCTAGGAGAGGCAAATATAACTGAGCATCTTGATAAATCCCAGCTTGGCAATGAAAGACCAAGCAGGTCTCGTATGTCTGGAAGCTTCCTCAGAATTTAACTAAATCTAAACTTAAATTGCAACACGGTGAAGCTATTCCTCAAACTTCCTGTGAGGTGAAGGAATTAGACCTGTTATTGAATCAGGGAACTGACTTTTTGTGTCCAAGAACATCTGAAATGCACGAAAGAAAGATCATAACACTGAGATAGTTCCTGCAGCTGGATGGTAAAACTTGTTTAAATTGCTCTGTGGTATAATGGGGAAGTTTTCTTTGGCCATCACTGATGCTCCAGGAGTTTCTTGAAGGGCTTCTTTATAGGAAAATCTGGGTTGACTGCAGCAATTTCATCATTGGCTCTCTAGCAGTATTTGCAAAACTGGTTGTCTCCGTGGTTCCAGGATGAGTCATGTAAGAGTGCTGAGCTTTTCCTGTGTCAGAGCCTCCCATGTGTGACTGATCCCCCTTTGCTAGCTCACACACCAGACTCCATTTCATGGCTTTTCCTCATCTTTCATGGTTTAGTCACATCACAATATTCCTTTACTTGCATGGCAAAAATAACATCTGCAGGAGCTTTCCAATGTCCTGTGATTGAAACTAAGATACAGCAGGGTTTCTGTGTGGGTCTAACATGCATGTGAGGATAACACAAAAGAGTGCCTTCTCACAGCTTTCCCAGCAGGTCATTTTGATTGACATATTTGTAGAGGCTTCAGGGTGGATTGTAGATTCAGCTGGCATGTCAAACCAGATGGGAGCATTCCACCAAATGCACAATGAAATGAGAAGTGCTGTTGTATGGCTTTCTCTGCTTCTAGCAGATGGATGGGAAAATAAAATACCTCTTCATAATCTCCTTTTCATTCTGAGGGCCATCTCTATTCCTCTCATCACCTTCCCCTCTTCTCCTTCCCCTGTGTTTTCCTTCTCATTTTGTATATCTGTTCAGCTTCTCCTGTCTTTGGGCTTTCCACATAACCATTCTTTTCTCTTTCTTTCCCTCCCCCAAGTTTCTTTGTTGCTCTTATTTTTCTATGACCAGAGGTGTTCCCAGCAGAGAAAGAGCAGACAATGCACAATAATTTGTGCAGCTCCGGGAGGGGTTACTGAAATTTTCTATCCCAGTGTGGAATGAAAAACACCAGATCAGATCAGGGAATGAATGAACCTTGTGGCGTTAGAGGTTTGGCAGAATTTTCTTGCTATTTTGGTATCTCATTGAACTAGATGGAGTCAATAAGTCTTTTTCTCTTGTAATTTTATTCCCCTTTTTTTTTTCATTTCTTTTGGTGATTCAGAACCCAAATTTGTTTTCCTACCCAAAGGAATCTTTTGTATATGTCAGGGACAAAAGAAATACTCCATTTGCTGGGCTGGTACAAGTAGTTACCCTATATTATAGCTTTCAAAACAACAGAAGCTATCATCAAGGTTATGTCTGGACTTTTATTATAATCTCCCATTTCAGTGCGTGGTCTTAGCTCTGGAGGTAAAATGTTTTACAAAGTTTGACCACAATCTCATTGTATGTTTCTTAGTTATGCTAGTGAAAAAGGTTTCCCATCACATGATGTGTTTAGATGCTTTTTCATCAAGGAATACTAAAATATATATATATATATAATATATAATGAAGGCACTTTAAATATGAAGTTAATCTAAATCACACTAAAACAATTGTCTGCAGCAAAAGCAATTATCATGTTTAAAACTTAGCCTTCTACTGACTGAATGCCCTTCTGTCCTCTGACTGCTCCTAATCATCTACATGAAGAAGGTAGCTGAAGAAAGCAGTAAAAGCATCCTTCTCTTTTCACAGAGCTGTACACATTGTCTACAAGAGGCACTTACACTGCTGCAGGGCTGTCAGTGTACCCAGCATGTTTTGCTTTCAAGCTCAGACTCCCCTAAATGTAGCATTGCAGTCCTTCAAGCCGTGCTCAGGAGTTTGACCTGTAGAAGTGAGGCTGTGCACAAATACAGGGGAGCACACTGTCTACCAGCCATTAAATGCAGCACAAGTGAAAGAGAAATAAAGGTGTTCAAACAATCCTTATCATCAGGGACAGAGTTGTTCAAAACAGGGATTTCTTTGGCTACAGACTAAACAGAAGGACCTCATTTACATTATTTTTGACAGGGTGGGAAGTGCATAGTAGAGCTGAGTGCAACTCCTCTGGGAGAAAAGTAATGCATAGAAGTCTCCTTTGCCTCTGGAGAGCCTCAGTGGGCAGCTGTGGGTCAGGAAGGATTCAGAGAAGATGGTTCCTTTGGGCTGCTGAAATGCACGTGCTACAGGTTGTCAACTATCCTCAACTGGGCACCCCTTGAGGCTTCCCACAGTCATGTCCTGCCTTACTTCCAGCCATGGCTATTTCAAAAGCTTCTCTCCTCAACCACTATCCAGTTCTTTGTGACCATTCCACATTTCTTCTCAAAAACTGACCAAGGCCCTCAGGGCTTCTTGCCATGGGGATAAACAAGTCTCTTGGCAATGCCAGAGGGAGGGATTTGGTGTGTGGTGGGCGCTGAGACGTGGGCTGTGCTAGAGCAGGACCTGCACACTCATTGAGATACCTGAGAATCTTCTACGTGTGAAAACCTGATCTGTCTCTGAAGCTCAGGCTTCAACCAGACCCCCTCTTTTCATCCAGAGAGTCTTTCATCAGTGCCCTCTTTGCTCTTCATATCTGTTGAACGAGACAGTATTTGTGAATGTCCAAGCAGTTGTAAGCATGAGCACAAGGCAGAAGTTCCCCTACAAGCCAGCAGTGCCCCCAGCTGCCCTGGCCCCACACGTCTCATGACATCAAAATTGCAAAGAGTGTGAGATCAGGCACGTGGTGACAACATCACAGCCATCATTATTTGTTTTGAAAATGGTTTAGTGATGCACAGCCACCTTGCTGTAGCTGCCCACTGATTTGGCAATAGCTGAATCTTTTTTCTCATCCACTGACTCAAACTGTCTGCCTGCATCTTTTTAGGGATTTGCCTCCAAATCTAATGGCTGTCCCAAATGTTGTTTAATAGTTTCCACTTACACTGCAGAGAAGCCTCAGATTCTGATAGGGTTTTGCAGAGTTCATAAGCTCCACAGGAGGGAGTCTTTACCTATACTTAAATACCACACCTAGTTACTGAAGATATTTGCCACCTACAGTGATGACTGGTAAAGGCCAATTTGTGCTTTTTCTGCAAAAGGGTTGTGGATCAAATGAGGTGAACCCTCTTTGGTCTACATGGCCATGCCTTGGGATTGAAATCTGGCAAACTTTGGAAAGTCCATGAAAAATATTTCACATCTAATATTGTAGCATTACTGATTGTTTTCCAGTGAAGTATCAAGCTCAGTTTTCTTCTAGAAATTGTAAAGTGGTTGCTTTCCCTTTTTCCTGCCATGACTTTATGAAAGTAATTTAACTTTGCCATGTGTTATATAAAAGTGAATAAGACCTGAGGTCTGGTAAAAGAGTCCTGGAAATTTAAGCAAAAACAAAAACCACCAGGGAGATAAAAAGCAAAGCTCCTAAATATAGACAGTCCAGGATATTTTGAAGAAGACGGCAGGATAGGAAAGCACATAAACTCATGAGGATAGAATGCATTTGCTGTTTGCAGTATTTGACAGCATGGTGCTGCCCTGAACTGGGAGGCTGAGTTGTGCCAACCACTTCAGGTGTTGCAAGTCTACACACAGTGACAGACAGGCTTCTTCATCCACCCCATAGCTCCGAGTTTATCAAACAGAATCTTTCTGATTCATGAACGAGACAGAATTAAGAGCAGAGTTATGAAGGTGGAAATAAAGCACACAGACTTTGGAAAAGAAGAGGCAAAAGGTGCAAGGCTTTAGCTTCAGAAGGGTACTGCAAACAAAGGACATGGAGTGCAGGAGGCAGGAATGACAGCTGCAGCCTGCAGTGCAGGGAAGGGAGTAAGTGGTAGCTTTGAAGGATTCCTAAGGCAAGCAGCACAGACTGAGAACCTTCAGGTAGGTTTGGCTGGGTAATGGGTACAAAGCAAACAAGGACTTCATGGAACGTTCCTGTCTGCCACATTTGAAGTTTAAAGTTTGTGGTGAAAAATGCTTTGATAGTACTGACTTGATACTACTGATTTGAGAAAGGGAATAAACCTACTTGTTTTAAGGGCAAAATTCAAGTAGTCAAATTTTACCTGAGTTTCCTTTGCCTTTACTGAGACAATAGTTGTGGAAAACTCGTTTGCATGCACATTCCTGCTGTGAATCAGAGAAGGACAGGAGTAATCTTAGTGATTCATAAGCTTATTAATCAAGAAGTGCAAAGGAGATTTTCCATTTCTACTACCTCTATGTTTTGAAAAAACAGGTGGCTTGCTTTCTAGATGATCAGAAGCTCCTTTTCTACTTGCAGCTTGGAAATAGATGTGTTGTATAAAAACACTCTCTTCCAATTTTGTGTGCTGTAAACAACGGAGTTTTCCATACAGGGAAATTATGGGGGCTTGACAGTACAAAACAGGTTTCTTAGAAGGTTTCTTAGACAAAGCTTGGAATAGAGTAAGACAAGAATCCCAGATGCACAGTCTGGTGGTCCCTGCAAGAATAGCTCCTATCTTATCTGCCTACTCTGACAGCCAATATTTTTCTTCCTCAGGCATCCTATTGTATGCTGTGATAACTAAGCAGAACAGAAGTGGTATTTCTCTCCCTAAAAGGCCTCCCCTCCTTCTGTCTCATTTCTCCACCTGCAGCTACTCTTCTGATAGGCGCTTCTCCTTGAGCAGAGTGCTTTCTATCAGATCAGGTTTTGCTGGATGCCCCTGAGAGCAGGGTAACCCCTGCCCTGTGCTGATGGATTGAATAAAGCCACTAATCGTTAAGTGAAAGTCACACCAGACTTTGTATGGAGTGAAAGCAGGGGGCACAGTCTTCAGCCTCTAGGGCTTGGCAGGTTTCACAACGAAACAGCTGGCTGTGAGACATGGGTGCTGATGGAATACATTAATTACTGTCGTCAAGGTTTTAGACACACTTGTGTGTTGCTGGTAATACCAACATGCAGGATTATCAGAGGAATCACTTATGAAAAAGAAAAAAAGTGCAGAAAAGAAGAAAGGAACTCGGAAAGAAGGTTGTCTGACAAAGGTCCGCACTGCATTTGCGTGGGCAAGACAGACTTGTCGACTTTGACCAGTGCATTCCATGGTATCCACAGCAGATGCATGGAATTCTTCTGAACATAGTGATGCAGCTCAGCCCTGTTATGACCTGTAATAGGTTTTGCAAACTAGACCTGTTTGGAGCACTCTGGAGCATTTCAGCCAAGCTCAGTTTTAGTTTGTCCAGTAGTGACAGCAGGCTCTAGGCTTCCTCCTGCAGTGTGGTAGAACTTTGTATTTTCATCTCATATCTACTGTGGTCTTGAAACAATGGATGAAAGTGTTTTTATTTTCAGTCTACACAGAAGCAAGTGGAGGCAAGGCTATATTTGCAAATCAATTGAATCAGCCAGTGGAATAACCAGGATGAAATGTCACAGGTTGCCAGACAGGATGCCTTGTCTTTGAGTTCAGAGGTGAGTGATGAGTCTCACTGTTTTTCAGCACAGACACAGGCGCCTGGTGAGGCTGAACGGAGCTCTTAGCTTTGTGGTTCAGGGCAGGGGTGCCTCTGCTGCCCTGTGCACTTGTTCATTACTAAGATGGGCTGCCAATTTTTAAGCCCCACCTGCCACTTCACGTGCAGTGGGGTAGAGGTCAGGCCACAAAACTCCAACTAGTCATTAAGAGAAAAAGTAATTGACCTTTTCTTGCTTGCATTAACTTTGCTGATCTTCAGCCCTGAAGTGTTTATTTTGCAAAAGATTCAGTCACTGCTACTGCACCAAGGAGACAGAATAATGCCATTAATATAGTTTGTTTTGGTTGGAGGAAAAACACTCTGAGCCTCTAACAAATATCCTCTTGTTAGCAATTGGAAACGTATAATTAGGACAGACTCTCCTGTTACTTTAACGAGATTTCAGTTCCTCCCCTTGCTGTTGCTCTCTTTCCCATTTTTAATGAGATACCAATTTCCTCCCTTCTCATTTGCAGATGCCTTTCCAATAAAACAGACAGCTTTGATTTTCATCTTAGTGTGCATTCTTAGCCTTAATTCATTCCTCTACATAAGTTGCCCACCACACTCTCCATGTGCTAAACGGCTGTTAATCGCTGAAAAATTAACAAGGTGTTTAACACCAAAAAAAAAAAAAAAAAAAAGCTAAAAAAATCCTTTTCTTGTTTAGTGGAAAGACTTGTATTTTTGTCACCTGCCAAAGCTCAACTAATTCTAGGCGCAGGGCAACACAGGACATCGTTTTGCAAATCCACCCAATCTCTCTTTTGCTACACTGCTTCTACTCTGTATCTACTACTCTATCTTTCCCCAAACCACTAATCCCGTCTTCTTTCCTGTAAACTGTAAAGAAATCCTCCACTTTCCTTTTGTGAAATTGACTGTAGGCCAGTATATTTTAGTTGCAGAAATGCTGTCAGCTTGTGGGCAGCCCAGGAGGCCCTGGAAGATTTATAGGTGTTGAAGGCATGAAGAGAGGAACTTTTCTTAGTGTAGTTGATTCAGTACAGCCAATTCTTCCCCTGAGGTTTGGGGAGATGCAACCTTGGCAAGTTTGGTCAATAAACTATTTATTTATGAAAATTTATTTTTATTTCACTTAAATAGCTCTTTAAGACCTGCAGAAATCCTGAAACACGGAGTAGACATCACCTTGCAGCAAAGAATCTAGGCCTTGTTTTAGTCAGCCTAGCAACCAGATGAGATTTTCTGTAGGTCTTACATGTTGTTTCTGTTGTCTGATATGTACCATCATGGAATGCTAACTAATTAATTCTTATCTCTGTAGAACTGAGATGGCTCCTTGTTTGGATTTTGCCTCGTGTCCAAGGGAGATGGCAGCTGCTGCAGTCAATAGCTGGCAGTGTGCTGTACACAGCTCCTGATACTACCTGATGCTGGAGGTGTTGCACTGCAGAAAATGGTCCTGTTGACCCATATGGAGTATTTTCCCTCTCTTGCTCAGTTAGAAATGGAAAAGTGGGTTGTGCTCGCTGTTTCATCTCAGTTTTAGTCAGATATCATACTACTGTAGTATCAGAAAACCTTCTGCTCCCTTTGCAACAATCTTTTGTACTAGACCTTTCTTGGCTGGTATGTCTTAGTCAAACCAGTCACTGAGTAGCAGTGCCAAAGGGCAGCAAGTTCATACAATGAAATATAATAAAATTCTCTGTAGGAGATGGAGGAGCTCAGAATGGCCTCGTTGTTTTCTGGTCTGAGTTCTGTGATTTTGCATTGATGTTCTCCTGACTTTATCTTAAAACGGGGGTTGAATCAGCCCAGGAGGTGAGCTATGAAAAATCTCTTTACTTTGACCAGTTCCCTTTGTGAAGAGTGGATTTATTATGCAATCCCCTTACTTAGAGATGATTGTCCTGTTACTTTAGTTAAACATTGCACCCAGTCTCTCACTTGTATCCATCCTCTCCTGTGGAAGGAGAGTGCTGATAGTTGGACAGGATGGGTGGAGGAGGTGACTCTGCCACTGCATGGCCATTAATGCAGGTGTGATCCAGGCCCAAACAGACTGCAGGTGGTGCTCTGGGGAGCCACATGTGGTGAGAGAATCCACACCTCTTTATATCGGTGTAGCTTAGTTCCTTACTAGAGGAAGATAATCTATACCAAGATAGGCATGAAGTGTGACTGTATCAACAGCTGAGGCAATAACTCAAAGGTAAAAATAAAGTCAAGCCTCAGTTTATGCTGGTACAGAAATGAAAGTCCAACAAGGCCAAATGTGTAAACCACAGTGAAAGATTATTATTTATTTCTATTGTCAAAGTTTTTTGGGTGCTTATGATAAATTCCCTTCTGTTCTGCATGTTGAAAGGCTTTTGGGAAGAGTCCTTAAAAGCCAGGATCCTACTTACTCAGAGTTGGTGTTAGTCTGAAAAAGGCACATGAAAGTTTCTATAAAAAACAATTTACCTTAGTAACAATAGCATTCTGGGGAAAAGGGTTGCCCTCTCCTCCTTTCTGAACTGGTACATAAATTCATCAGACCCTTCCCTTCCAGCTCCCTCTCTTCATGAAAATGAACTCTGCATCTAATTGTTCTCCTTGGGACAGATAATATGGATCTTCTGAAAGAAAAGTGTCACAAAGGTAGAATACAAAAATTGGTAATGATTACTCGTTCAAAATAAATTTTCTTTCTTTTGGCCATTTTGATGGAAAGACGGGAGGCTGGAAAGACAGTGGGCACAAAAACTGATCTTTTAAGGTATGGGGAGAACATCTCTGTCAATCATGAGTGACATTTGCTGGGCAGTTCTGAGTATTCTGGAGAGCTCTGTTTCTCTGACAACTGCAACACCATAGTCAGACAGCATAAAACCCACAATTGGTATAAGCTAAATGAAAACTAACGTGTTACTCAAGCAGAGTTGAAAACAGAGAATTCTTTAATGGCAAAAGTTTTAGCAAGTGTTGGTGACTCAGCGTTCAGGTCACTAAAACTCAGAATTAAAATTGCAACTGTAAGAATAATGATCTGCTGTAGCGCTTTACCCAGGGACATCATAAATTCTTTGCCATTTGAAGTCTCTTAATGGGGACTCATTGTCTTTTTAAAAGTCATGCTTTGATTCTGCCAAAAATTAATGGCTGAGATGGAGCAATTGCTTGACTTTTTTTTTCTATGTTATATAGAAGTCAAACTAAATCATCACAGAGTTCCCTTCTAGACTCTATAAATCTGTGTGAGCGATCCACATGTAATTCCAGCATCAAACGCCAAAGAGGGTAAAGTATTGCGGTTTGACTAATGAGATAAGAATGAAGAAACTTAAACATAGGTGGTCTACTAAGGGGGGAAAAAATTTCAGTGACATTTATTAGCTGTGGAACTCCATCTGCAAGAGATGGTGAAAGCCAGTTCTTGAGTCATTTGAAACAGTGATGCATTTGAAAGTAGTACAGAATTGCTGAATATAGCAAAAGGAGTATGCCTTCTTTAATAGTCTAACAGACTATTAAAACCATGGACTTTCCCAATTCTACTCCCGTGATTGTTCCACAGTGTGGAAAATTTGGAGAATATTAATGAAGAGCTAGCTCATGGAAAAATTACTGCTGGTGACTGAACATTCATGGACACGTTCATGTTATGCCTGTAGCGAACCTTTATCAGCAGCATAGAAGTTAATATCACCAGTAGTTTATTTTCCTTCCTCATTTCTTTTGCCACAGTAGATCAGTGAATGCTGCTGGTCGCTTGACTACTGTGCAAAGACAGAGAAACTGATCTCCCAGTCTCTCAGAGGTCAGTACCTGAGACTGGCAGGCATAACCTTTGTAACTGAGGGCCTCAGCACATCTAACCATTGCTTGGTATCTAGACATTAACTGGCTGAATTGAGGCCATCCCTCAAGGCAATGTTAAAAGGGATTCAGATGGTAGACTTCAAGTGACTTCTACATTTTACAATATATTTTACAGGAGAAGATAATTTCTAGGTTGGAAAACTCTGTAAGCATGGCTAGGACATTGATGTGGAGAGAGGGGAACAGCAGGGTAGGATAAGAGGGTAATTTGCAATGGTTGGCTAAAATTGTACCTTACATCTCATATTTTGGAGGCTTTATGGGCACACCAGAATCACTAAAAGGAAGAGAAGTATAATTTCTGCAAAGGTGGCTTCAAGCCTACTTTTTTCCCAAGAGTGACCTTCAACTGGTTGTGTTACTTTAAGTTGTTCTGTGCTAGTATTGGAAAGGTCCAGGTTTTCATTAACACTTAATTAAGCCACAGTGGCCCTTCCTTCCCACCAGGGGCTTCCCTCATTTGCAGATTTAGTTAAAGGGGCTCTGTCAAGTTGGTTAGGCTTTTAATGTGACTGATCTTTCCAGCTGCATAGTCCAGCAGGAAATGCCCAGAATGCACCCCTAGGGCTCTGTCTGTCTCTCTAAACTAAAGCCCATCCTTCAAAAAGCAGGGAACTACCATTTTCTCAAGTAGCATTTTATAGCCCTGGGTATGACTCAGGATGTGATGGATGCATGCAGGCTGCACCCTTGTGCTCTGAGTGCAAGCACCAGCCAGAATTTACACATGTATGATAGGCAGGCCAGGCCTATGCTTGCCTTTCTTGTGAGGTACAGAGAAATACCAAGACTTGAATGGGACAATCTGAAAAGTAATCCTGCAGATGTGTGGAGGAGACACAATTGACACAATTTTATTACTGAGTGGGTTTTCAGGCATGCAGCCACATGCAAGCTTGGTTTAGGCTGGGCTGAGAGGGCCTGAGGTTCAGGAGCTGTGTCATTTGAGTGGGTTATTCACTGAGTACTGGCCGCAGCTGGAGCGGCAGGCAGGGAGCGCATCTCTCCCTTTCTGCTGCTGGTTAATGCTGGCAGGAGAAGTGGCCATATGGCTGCCTCTTTTGCTGTTCATACTTGATATGCCTCTGTATGCCCAATTGCTTAAAAATATTAAAAGAATAAAAGTTATAAGGAGTTATGTGTACAAAAGTTAAGAAATCATGGGATTAAAGTTGCCTGCCCAATCTTAGCTCAACCTTTTTTGGAAGCGTGTTGCAATGTTGACTTTGCTGGCTTAATTGTGAATTTGCTTTTTTTGCTTTTTTCAGTGCAAAAAAAAAGGGCGCTCAGGGACTGGATCAGGGTGAGGTTATTAAGGAGGTACAGCTGCTTGGGCCTTCTTATAGATGGTGGAAGATGGACCACAGATTTCATAGTCTTCCAGGTCAGGCAGTAGAATGTTGTTGAAAAGAAGAAAGCAGGTTTGGGTAGGTGAGGAAGCACTGCACTAGTAAAACCAGAAGTTTACCTTAGGGTTTGGGCACGGATTGACAACTTTATTGTTATCTGAGTTTCTGATAAGTGGTTTGGGCTTCCTCCATTGTGCTCATAGAAGTTTCTCTCTTATGATGCGCATCACCATCAGCACAAAAAAATATTTTTCAATCAATAGCCATATTGTCCCTAAATCCGAGAAATCTCTTACAATTTTAAATCATGAGCTGTTTCAAATCATGTGCAGTTTGGAGTTTGTAATTCGTCAGGGCACTCTCTGCCAACACTTTCCACATGACAAGAAGATTGACTGCTGGCGGTTCTCTGAGCGCATTGTGGAAAAGGGGGCTTCCTGGGAAGGCAAGAGTTCATGGACACACACTGCCTTTGGTAACAGCCGGTTAACAATGTCATTCTCCTGTGGTGGTGAATATAATCACATCCACTGGAATCCACCACACAAGAAGCGCCATGCAGTCAAATATGTGAGTGGCAGTACTGGCTGCCAACAGAACATCCTCCTGCTACTCTGTCAAATCTCCCTGCCATTTTATAGGCTACCTTCTTGTCACCCCCATGACCTAAGCATTTGTTTAGTTTGTGTCTTTTGCATTGATCTGTGAGGGCTGATAATTTCTCTAAGAATCACTTATGCATCACAAAGTTTCAAACTCAAGTTTGCTACAAATCCATCTGATGTCATCAGTTATCCTAACCCCAAGCAATCTGGGAGCATAGCATGTTGTTTTCCTGGCAGTGTGTCAGCAGATTAGCTCAGAATGACCAGAAAAAATATTTAATAACATAACAGTGGCCAGTGTGCAGTTCTGGACATTCCTCTTTTAGTCTATAAATCAAACCAATGACTTATCAGCCATCCTAGACTTAATGGGTTTTTGGTTTTTTTTACATATAGGTAGCATCCACATATAGAAAAGCTTCAAAGAAGCTTAGCATTGCTCTGATTATTTGTATGAAGTGATGGCTGTAGGACATCTGTGATATCATATGACAATGTGACAAGCTTGAAAGAATTTTTCCCCACAATGAAAGACCATACTTCATACAGCTTATTTCATAAAAAGTTTGTGAATGCTATTTCAAGAGAGAGAAGTGAACTTGCTACAGACAATACAGTGGGCCACAGAAAAGAAATAAAACAACCCCCTGCACTCTCCCTTACTTTGGAGGTGTTGCAATGGGTAGGGAATTGTCAAATAGGGCGACATGTCACAGCTATTCCTGTAGAGTAGCTGTAGTTTGAGATATAGTCTGGTAAGTGGTCTTCCCTCAACTGTAGGAAATCCTGGCCCATGCAGGTCCTGAAAAGGTTAGGTGTTTCACTATAAATGTTAATATCTCACTCTAAGTGGGAGCATCTCATGTTCACATCTGGTTTCTGTGTGGGACTTTGTCGTAACTGACGTGTACCAGTAACCTTCATGTAGATCAATACCAGTTAGAGCTGAGACACCCAGTAACATCTTGTGATTTTTGTCAGATGTGATATTAGAAACTCAGAAGGTCATACAAAACAGAACTAATCCTTAACATCAGGACTCCTGGGCTGACATAATGGAGTTGGATGAAGGCCATGCTTGCATTGGTAACCTCATACTGGCGTATGCCTTCTCCTCTTTCCTACCCCGAAGTGCCCTCCTCACCCTCAGAGGGTGACCTGGCACAGCTGTTTACAAAAACTGGCAAGGACAGGCCTTTCTAAAACTATATTCTTTTATGCCAATTGCAGAAAAAAAAAATGCTTTCTTCTTTTCAGTATGAAAACCTTATCCAAGTGATTCAACATTTTGGACTTGAATGTAATTTCCTATTTTGGGCCAAATGACTTACCACATCATCAGCATGTTTCTTCTCTGTACAAATGGTATTTTGAGATGGAAGCATATCTAAGGAACTGTTATCTATTAGAAGCTGAATCCTCTTTTTCCTGGCTTATTCAACAGCCTACTTTTAGGGGATTTAAATTCCTCTCATCTTTATGTTTCTGTCACTGTTTGGAAAAAATATGTAGGACATTATGAGTGACAGGTAAAAGCTAGGAAAGAACAGATCTCAAGGCCATTGGCATCCTTGGCACTGGCTATTGATTACTTGATAAAGAGTCCTGCATGAATGCTGGGGCAGCCTGATAGTTTTGGTTCGTGGACATTAAAATGAAATAATCAATGATGTAACCATTGGAGCACAATTCTCCCATGACTTCACCGTCTTCATTGACTCCTGACTTCAACAAATTAGTACCATCTAATGATTCACTGAAAGTTCACTTGCAGACTGACATGACATCTGTATTTTCTCCCCAGGTTTACTAGAATTTAATCTTTTAAACAGAATTATTCTGCTTTGCCTATCTGTGCACATGTACTTTCCTGGCTGATCTCAATGGTGCTTTTTGAACTGAGACTGTAAGTCAGACACAGTGAGTGTGTCTCAGCACATACCTCTTCCAAATGATCGTTCTCTAACAATCAGGATGGTTCCTAAAACACTTATTTCCTGAATTAACCTAATTAATGAAAAAGAAATCAGTTAGATTTGCATATAAAAGTTTCTCTCAAACTTCTTAATTACAGAAACACTTCACTAAAGGGAATGATTGTAGATTTAAATATGTGCAAAGAAGATTTATATATGTTGCTTCTTTTTTTTAATTTTTTAAGTATTTCACTGGACAGACTGCCTTATACAAACATGAATATTATAAATAAGTGCCCTGTAGCTTGCTTGGAGAGAGCTGCTGTGAGTCTGTAAAAGGATTTTTTTATTCTTGAGGCAAAAAGAGATGAGGCATTCTGAAGTGAAAAGTTTTTTCTTGGTTACTGTTTTATTTTCTCCTCTTTATTCTGGAAAATTTACTGTTTCAGGGTATTATATGTTTCTGAGTCTCTTTAACTCAGTGCAAATATCATTTGACAGTAGCAGAGACTATGCAATGTGTAATCACATAAAACCTCACATTTGTGTCTGCCCATTTCTTGAATTTGTACTGCACACATGTGACTATTCAACCATTTCTCTACGTTTCTTGTTTTCAAAAAGGCTTAATCACACTTTTGACAAAACAATCTTCTGTATTTTTTCTAAGCTGTATATCCACACATCTCTAAAGTAGAATCATTCATTTTTAAATGGGAACAATTCCTCAAAAATCTATGTATTGCAATGTAAGAATGTCTAAGTTCAATATATGTTTATGTGATCTTCATGTTGTTGCTAGCTCCATTCACTTTTAGCATTAATTGTAACATCCTTTGTCTCTTTTTTGTAAGATTACTGACCAACACAATGTTAAATCAAGTTTAGAGTAAGGTGTTTTCTTCTAGTAAACATTTAAAGAAACATCACAGCCTGAATCCTCTGAATGACCAAGTCTGTGATTTGAAAATTAGTACAGACACTCTGATTATTCAAGGGGACTACAGACAAGGAGCTAAGAAGAAAAAACAGAAACATTTAAAATGATTTTGTTCTGAAGTGGTGATGAAACCTCTGTGTAGGTTACTCCAAAGGTTACTTTGTACTCGGTGCTATGCTTAATTTTGGTGTTGGTTCACAAAATAATGTTGGAATATTGAAGAAGGTATGAAAAACAGTAAGAAAGGATTCTGGAAAACATGCCTTAAAATGAGAGATTAAAAGAGCTTGCTTTTTTTAGCCCATAATTGGGAACATTAACGGGTAAATAAATCATCATCAGTAGAAATCTACAAAAGGCAGAGATATATGTAATTTTTAGACCCTTTAATCTAACTGATGGTGATACAGTAAAATGTGGCATCTGGAAACT
Source organism: Camarhynchus parvulus (assembly GCF_901933205.1). Lineage (NCBI taxonomy): Eukaryota > Metazoa > Chordata > Aves > Passeriformes > Thraupidae > Camarhynchus > Camarhynchus parvulus. The sequence goes on along the minus strand of NC_044571.1, from coordinate 89,524,076 downwards.
GAGGTTAGAAAGATGCAAATTTGAATAAAACATACAGCTTCTCAACCCTCAGTATAATTAATCAGCTTATCAATCAAGCTTTCAAAAAGCTGAATTTGTAATGGATTGGAAACTTCAAATTAAGAATGAATGTCTATTTTAAAGTTGCTTTCCAGACCAGTCCCAGGCTGCTGAGCAATTAATCATGAAAGCCTTCTCCAGGTCATGGAAATGAGAATTTTTCGCCCATTTCAATAAAGGATATTACATAAGTAAGGAAACAAATCTTTGAGTGAGGATGTGATTTGCATTACATCAGATTCAGTGGTAACAGTCCTCTGGTGTTAACATCTATGAAGTATCACAATAAACAAATTGACAGATACATATTTAATTTTGCCCAAGTTTAAGTTTTTCCAGTTCCATTTACGTAACTGTTCAGACGTAACCCTTTGCATAGACCATATTTTGGAAGAAAGCACCAACCATTTAGTGGAGCAGGGAATAAAGAATGTTCCCACTTTTGAACTACTCTTGCAAATTTTCATCACATCTAGAGCACTCACCTGATTCTGAGATATGGTGTGAGAAAAATAACTAATGTGGTTTTCAATGCTACAGTGAAATTCTGCTTTGGCTGATCTACTAAACCATCTTTGATAGAAATTTGTCATCATGGCAGTGCATCACATCCAGATGCCATGTGCTATGTGTGGATCTGGTCTATCAGTGTTTATTGTTCAACCTCCCACCAAAGCCAGTGCAAATTGATATCTATATTTACTGATGAGCACTTAATCCTATAGGCTTCCTTCCTGCTGAATTGCCTTGGCTAATGACATAGGGAAAGGCATGAGGAAACAAGAATGTTGGACTCAGATTCTGGTTCTTCCATTAATTTATTGTATAAACAACTACAAGAGATGCCCCCTGTTGATGGTTTTTGTTCCTTCAATGGCCATGCCACTTGTTCAAAATGCTTTTGATTCACAAAAGTTGAGAAAGAATGTATTCTTTATTTCCTCGTCCTGCTCTCATGTTCTTATACTATTGTGTAGACAGCAACTGAGTCTCTTCATGGGCTTCTTAAAATACAGGGAACATCATGGTAATACAGTTTAAATGAAGTATGTAAAAAAAAAAGTAAAATCTTATGCCCCCCAAATTCTAGTTTATGTATAGTGCAGTGTATGATGTTTATAAAGTAGTAGTGTGTTCAACTGAAAATGTCTTGTCAGAGAGATTTGGGGGTTTAATTGCTTTATTTTAAACCTTAGGAATACCCTACATAAAAGTTATTGTTTATCATGCTTTCTAAAATTCCTTGCTGGAAATACCCGGAGACGCGGATTCGAAATTCTTAATAGTGAAGATATGTTGAATTGTTTTCTTTGAGCTGATAAAAAGAGCACTTCAACAAGGTGGCTGCGGACAAAATAAAATAAAAACTAATGTTCTGTAGCCTAAGTAGAAACTAGTTGTCCCTTCACCCTTTATGCCTAAGTATTTTAAATGCTGCCTTTGCTTGGCAGATGTCTTATGTCAAGCCCCACAGCCACTTCATGGGACATGAGGGTCTACTGTCATCTCTTCCGCTGTGCCCCGCTGGCTGTAGGACAAATAATTGACCCCTTACCCCTAGCTGGGAAGGCCCCTGAACAATGGGCTTACAGCTCCCCATTCTAGTACCAAGCTGTGACACTGGGAGAGTTACAAGACACCTGTGTTGGACGAGCACTCCTGCTGTCCCTAAAGCCCTGCGCAAATGGGGGGAAATCTGCTGCTACCACTGTTTTAAGCAGCATGTCAATTAGACTTGTTCCAAGCAGGGTTCAATGACATGGTACATAAATTGGCAGTAGCAGCTGGTGACACAGCTATCCCAGGTCTCCACCTCAGCAGTGAAGCAGGACAGATGTTTGCAAGCAGTGGTCCAACCTAGTGTTCAGGGAATCATTTCTTTCCCTGGTTTGCCTACTGCCACACTGTCATCAGAAAAAGACCCAAGGCAAATATGCATAGTGCCAAAAATGATCTACTGGTTCAGATTTAGGGGATGTGAAAAAAGCCCACTTTGAGCCCACACCCAGAAACATGGAAGCTAAACATTTCTGTCCAGACAGAAGCTGTTGTCCCTTTCTCTTTGTACTTTGCTCATCACTTGTAATCACAGTTTGCAGAAATAATTTGTTTTTGTTTGAATCTTTGTTCCCACCTCAGCAGGAAAGGTTCTGTTGAAGAGGCTTGTATGCCTTTCTCAACTCAGCACAAGGTGAACATCCCTCCCTATTGCTCTCACAAAGTGTTAATCCTTTCTACTGCTCTGTGCTGACTGATCTGTCAGCTGCTCCTGCTGTGCTGGTGACCACCTCCAAATCTCTCCTACTGTGCTGCAGGATTTTTCTTAGAGGTGAATGAGTGACAAGCAGAGTCCTGATGCAACAGAGCCACAGCAAAGGTGGTGCAAGAGAAACAAAGAGAGGAGGCTCTCTCCTGTGAGTTTTCTCTCTGCAGGAGTCCTCAAGGGTCAAACCTCACCACTTAAAGCCCATTTCCTTTCCTCTGCTCCTCACTACTACCTACTGCCACCCCTTTGATTAGCAGGACCAATGAATGGTTCCAAAAGGTCAAAAATGGGGTATCAAGTCTCATAATTTCTCACAGGAGGATGATCTCTGGGGTGAAGGAGGAGGAAACAAATCACCTAATTTTTACCAAAACAGGGTAATGGAGTCTGGGAAAAGGAAACCCAGGTAAGCACTTAAAAATCATTTACCTGGTGCTCCCTCGTACTCTTATGGCAGCCTATCTGTTCTGTTTTACCATGGGAACACATTCAAAACCCTGATGCATCCCACGGAAGCCCAAGTGTCCCTCTGGGATCCCCAGCTGCAGGGCAGGCTGAATGCCTGTGGAGACCATGATCCAAGGAGCTCTGACTGGTGTGGACTTTCATTGCACGGATATTTCCCATTTCAAGCAAATTGGAAACAGCTTTAATGGGCATTTCCCGGTACCTGCTTTCTCCCAGTTTTTCATGTCTCTTGTCTTTGCTACAAACCCATGAATCCAAGCCAATCATATTTCTCTATGACACCTTTATTTTATTCATTCTGTTGCCAGAAATATGCAAGGCCCCTTACTCTGCTGAAGCTATGTCTGTCCTCAGCAGAGACATGTAGACAGAATCCAGCCCCTTTCTCCATACTGCAGCATACCCAGAGCTTATGGAGCACACATTGCAGAAAAATATCCATTTTTTTGAGGGAACAAGAATACATGAATGCTTCCTTCTTTGTCCTTCCTTTTGTCTAACTACCCACCAGATGTTTCAGATTCTGTGGTTCACACATAGCCAAGTAATGCTCTTGCTTTTGCACAGCAGGAAAGAAAGGGATTTCAAAAATGGACATATAGCAGTTCCTTAGGTCTGCTGCTTATCAAATATTTCCTGGCAACTCTCTGTAATCTCTGATCCCTCTTTCAGATTTTCTCTCTGAAGCAATTGAAGCCTTCTGTTTTACAATCAGCTCCCCTTCCATTTGATAAAGTTCAAAATGTCCTTTAGTGGAAATCATTTCAGTTGGTAAAACCAGCTCTGATGTGGCACCCTGCAAAAAATATCTAACCCTACAATCAAGCCTGTGATATAAATGAACTCCCTACTTCATTCACTATTAAACATCTTGTCCTCATCCAATTTCACATTTTTTCTGGTGGCATTTGTCAGTGGATATTTTTTCTTTATGAAAATTTCTTATAGGAAAGGCACTATAACTACATTTCTTTTATTTTTCAGATGACTACAGGGCCAGATTACCTACTAGCAATCTTTATTCCCTGTTGTTCGCTTTCTTCAACTATAGCAGCTTTGTACTATTGCAGTCTAGAGCTGATGCCTTGATGAACTGTAAAAGTTTGTGCTAGTAAGCTGTCAACTTGCCTAGCTACTGATTTGATTTTGCAGATTTTATTCCTTTTGAAACTTTCCAAATGTTTGGTGATAGAACTATTCACATGCTATGGTTTAGAGCTTTACACTTTATGGGACATGGCTTAGAATTTTGCTGTTTTCTTCCTCATCTTGCTTTCAGCCTGACAGCAAAATTTTATTGATTTTATGCATGACACTTGCCCGAGAAGCATTGTGTGTCCTTATAATCCCAAGCAAGTTTGAGACCAGTAAAAGTGATAGTTTTAACATTATGGAATCATAGAATGGTTTGAGTTAAAAGGAACCTTAAAGATCATCTAGTCCAACCCCAAAGATCATTCCTCTTCAAAGTCTCATCCACTGTCTAGCAGCAGCTCACAGACACACTTGATTTTTATAATTTAAACCCTTCAGTTTTTACCACTGAATGATATTGGGGAACAAGTGTTTGTCCAATTACCAAAATAGGATTTTATGCTTTTTCTTCTGGACATGAAATGCTGATTTAGAATCCCATTCTCAGATGTCTGTTCTTGAAGAAGCCATGTATATTTTAGGCCTTCTTAAATCTCCAGTGTCTGCCTTTATCCAGCAACTCCAATGTCATTCTTCATCCTCTCAAAGTATTTGACTGGCATTATCTACACTTCTGCTATGTGTTTTGATTCAGCATGATATCATGATAAAATACTGCAATATTTAGGTTTTATTTAGTCATGCCCACATAACACTCAAACACTCATTATTGTCATCTAGAATTAAAGTGCAATTTTTATAGAAATAGTCCTGCTACAGATCATGTTTGGGTGGGGTTTTTTGGTGGGGTTTTTTTTTGGTGGGTTTTTTTTGGCAAAATTACTTGGAATAAAATAAAACACAAAGAGGATAATCTGTTCACATATGTAACATTGGGTAATAGTCCCATAAAACCTATTTTGGCTGACATACAGAAAAAAAGTGGCAAAATTTCTCTCATGTTGCACTACAAATGCAATGGGCTTTTTTCTTCTGCTCTTGTTCTGATTGTGTGTTTCAGTTTTATCTGTGCTTCCAGGGAAAAAGACCATCCACTCTTATATTTCTGAATAAAATTTTGTCTGTTTGACACCTGGGATATTTTTTTCCCAGGATGAAATTTCTCCCAAGAGAATAGTTTAATCTGGGGCGCTTATTGTTCAGATATTGCATCTCTGGGACATTTATTTTCTCTGGAATAGCATAGAGAGTAATTTCTTTGAAAGAATTTTAGCAATTTAACAGTGTCCCCATTTGATTTGATGGAGATAATAATTTTCATGGACAATTTCTGAAACAAAACCAAACTATTTTGCTTTTTGGGCATGCTATGCCTGCTGAAATACCTCTTTGCTTAGTCTCTGATTGCTACTGTTGTAATGTCTGGCAGTCCATTTAGCTGCCAGAAGTCTATATAGCCATTAACAAATAGCAAAGTAGTTTGCATGGATTCCTGTGGGGGAAAAAATAAAAACAGCAGCACATAGCATATTTCTTCTTTACTGCAGTACTCAGAATGATACAGTGTGTTTCCTTATCTTTTTTTTTTCCTTTTGCATGAATTCCATGTTTGTACACTGACCACAGCTCTTCAATATGTCTCTGGTACTTATATTTTTATTTGCTCACCGCATGGCATATGAGACCAACTTGTTTCTGCTCCTGAGTTATGTGCTCCCAGCCTGACTGTTCTTTTTCCTTCAAGCACTGTCTGCTGTGTGTGTACCTTAAATTTTTAGATGTTGTCATAACACAGTGACCTCTCCTGGAGATCCACTATCACTCTATCATTGCTGCTTCATTTCTGTGGAGACTTTTCCACTGTCACTGAAGACACTGATTTTTCAGCCAGCACATGGAAATACTGCATTACATGTGATTCCAGTTTTGTTTAATCTCACTAGATCTTAATTTTAAAAACCTATTAGTAATTTGTCTCACCTTGTTTAGTTGCTGCAATCCCCAGTTTGTTGTGTAGGTAAATGCCTCACTATTCTCTAGTCCTTTCTCTTAAGGGCATGGTAATTGTTGTTATTTGACATTCGGCAGCTATAAAGGTTATAGTTAAACCAATTGCCTCCTTAACTGTGTTTAGGGCACTTAATCTGCTCCAGAGAATTCGGGGATTTTCTCAAGTTCTCCTAACACCTCTGGCTGGGTGTAAAAACACATTATATGCAGAGTCTGCTGCATCAGGCCCGTGTTGTCTCAGTTCCTTGCAAACTCCCTCCAGATGTTAGAGCAACCTCCTGCTTCATAAAACTAATCAGGATCCGCACTGAAGCACATTCCCCCTGCACAGGCTCCAACTGTTGCTTTTTGTGCTTGAGTGGCTGATTCCCCCCTCTCCCCTGCCTCTGGTGTGCTGCCTGGCACAGGTAACAAATGCTTCGGCACTGACCCGTGCTGGTGTGAAGGCCCCTGGGTTCCATTAAATGGAGCAAAAGGCAGTAAATAAACCGCATGGGCCGGGGCATTAAATCACTCCGGGCGGGGAAGAATCAGATGCCGAGGAGGTTTGGGTTGGAGGTGGGCCGCGTGCACTTGCACCCACACTGCAACTTAACACCCCTGCTGCAACTTAATGACAATTGCAATCAGGCAGGGTGATGTCCCCTTTCTTCCTTCCACTCCCGCTCTTTTTACGTTCCCAGCGCTCTCCCCAATAAATTAAAGCTTTTCTCCCCCTGCCCCTGCTGCCCCCTCCCTCCTTTTCCTATTTTGTTTTACTGCCTTCATGCTGTTCTTCTTTATTTCCAGCATTTTATTTCAAGGAGAGGGTTTGAAGTGCTCTCGGCCCATCTGCTGGTTTGGTTTAGAAGAAGGACTGGAAAGAGACAAGGGCTTTTGGAAGTCATGAACTATTTATAGCATATTTGTTCTTTCACATTGGCACTAAACTTTGTTTATAGAATCACCTGCAGTAGAACCTGAGCCAGGGGACCACAGCTCACTTGATCTAAAATTGGCTTTATTTCTTGGGTTTCTTAACAGAGACCACATGTGTGTGTCCAGAGCAGGCTAAGGTGTGTTTGATGCTCACCTACGTGTCAAAAGCACAAACGCAAAGTGCCCATGAGTGCCTCTGTGTGTGTGTAAAGGGCTCGGAGTGTGCCCTTATGAAATATTCTTATGGATCGCATGTGTATGTAGAATAAGAAGTGAGTTGTGTGTGTTACCACTGTCTAAAAAATAAAGGTTCCCAAGAGAAAACTTGAATGAAAAAATTTTCATTACAATTTCTCCAGTCGGTTTTAATTTTCTCCGAACCGTACTTTTGTCTTGGGTTGGCCCATTAAAACACAATGCTCATTTTTATTTTTATTCTGCTTTAAATTTTTTTTTTGCAAAACAAAACAACAATTTAAATTGAAACCGAAGCATGTCTGTCATTTTAAATTGTTATTTTGACGTAAAAGCGTTTCATTTATTTTTCTAGCCAAAAAATTGACATTTTAATTTGAACCCAAACAAAATTTTTCATTTACTTTCAAAGTATCAATTACAAATGAAAATATTTTTGTTGCTTCTACTCAGAAAGTCAGACTGTTTTGTGCTTCCAAAATTGTAGGCGTGCGGGTTTGCAGGGTTTGTGTGTGCATAATTGTGGCGGTGTGACTATTGTGCAGGATGCCTGTTGAGTATTTGCAGGTGTTACACATCCATACTTCTGCAGAATGGGCCCTCATCCGTAGAGTTTGTACATCTACATTTGCACAGCGGTGGTAAGATATGCACACATATGTTGAGTCCCTGCCAGTAATATCTACTTGTATTTATGTTTTTAGGTTTTCCTTGTGAATGTGCTTTTAATGTTCATGGGCTTGTTGCAGTGCTGCCAACAGTGTTAAAAATAACAGAGCAAGACTGAGTAAGTAACTCATAAGTTTTGAGAAACTGATAGATTTTGGTTTCTTTTGACCACTTTCCCCTTTTTTTTCTTAGCCTGTTGGATTCATGTTTTCAATCTGATCTTTACAGCTTTGATGACAGAAAAGCAACGTTTTCATTGTAAAAGCAGATTTCTGATTCTGCAGTGATCAGTTTAAGAAGAGGCATGAAGAATATAAGCAGGACCTGCATTAAATTTTGGGAACTGGTAAAAAGAGTTTCTGTTTCTTTTTGCAGAGTAAAAAACTGGATATGTGCTTGTAATAACAATACCATATACTCATGCTTTGTGTTTGCATGCATCCATAGCTAAATGTTTATGTGTTTTTGCCTCATGTTGGTGGGCATAATGTGTAATTTTAGCCATATTAGGTTTAGCTTCTAGTCTAAAGCAGACATTTAAATACTTCATAGTAACTAGAGATAGCCTTTCTAAGCAAGGAAGTCATCCTCTCCTAAGATTCATCTCCTGTAGTGGTGGGGGCATTTTGGGCATGTATTTGGGCTGGCCATCTGATTTTTGGGTATGCTGACTGTGTGTGTTCAGGATGTGTGTTTGCTTGTGATTTGTATTTATGTTGGAGTTTACGTGGCTGTTCTGTTTCTACGTGCAAAATGCACGTAGACATTTCTGCAATGTCTATGCCCATATTTATCTGTGTGAAAAGCAGCCAGCAGGAGTTTCTGCAGAGCATACTGTAAGTATGAAATACTTCACTCATCCTTCAGCCTGGATCAGAAAATTCTGCTATGTTCTGCTTACCTAAAATATTTCAGCTTGGTACAGCATGAGGCTAAATGCCAGTGTGATAACTTAACCTGATAACCTTTTCTGAGAGCTAAGCTCCCAGAAAGTCCCCATTTCACACAGTGCTCTACAGGTTTCTTGCTGCCCTGCTCCTCCCTGGCCCCGAAGGCATGAGCCAGCTGAGGAGAGGGAGCATTCAAAGAGCACTGGACATGTTCATTAGGCTACCAACCTGCAGTCCCTGCCAGGCAATTTACCATGATGAGGGAATGTAGAATCATAAAAGCATTGATCCACATGGAAGTGCTTTCATTTGGGAAACGGTGATCTGATATGTCTGCGCTGAAGGATATAAAAACACCGTGTTCTGTCATTTTGTGTAAAAATGTAATTTTCTCTCTGAAAAATGTTAACATGTCAGGTTTTAAGCTGGTATGAAATAAGAAGGTGAGATGTCAGAATTTTCTATTGGATAAATATTCTGAATTTTGCTTAGTTTTCCATTTACAGGTAGTCTGTGTGTTTGAATGGGTGTATGAATATTCTATATTTAATGGGAGCTCTTGTGGTCAACACAGTGAATGCTTTCTGTGAACTGAATAAAAGGTATGAAAGGAGAATGTGTCTAGTTACACACCTAAGCACTTTCTAGCTTGTAAGTATTCACATTAGCATTTTAGGGATCAGATCCTAAGGAGACGAGGACGGGTGTAGGTCCTGTGACTTCAGCTGCCTCTTGATTCCTGCCAGGATGGACCGTGGCCTGGAAAACATGCTTACAATGAGAGATTAGAGGGGATCTGTTTGTTTCACTTGTAAAAGAGCTTAAGAAACAATTCAGTCATGTTCTATAATTGCTTATGTGAAGAGGAGATATCTGATATTACAGGGCTCTTCAGTCCAGCAGACAAAGGTATAACAAGATTTGACTGCCAAACCATTCAAATCTAATATAAGGTACAGCTTTTCAATAAGGTTTTTTTAAGTGTATATATTTAGCTTTGGGATAGAGTAGGTAAATTCTGCATTCCTCAGACCCTTTAAAATAAGACTGAATGATTCCCTAGATGCGACTCTGAGCTGTTGAGTCAGAAACCAAATTACTGGGGAAGATTGGTCGTGGTTGCTGAGCCAGTGAGGACTGAAAGGATCAGGTCACGATTATCAGACATAAAACCCCAGTAAGAGCCAGAGGAGTCTTTGTAACTGGTTAACAATCATCTGCTCAAGATTATCTATTGCATTGAAGGAAGAACTGATTATGTGTTGCATCAAGTGAAGAGCTGCCCCTTGCCCCTCTGTGCATGCATGCACACAGGGGACATGTGCATCCATGCCATTTATCCTGGGCTGTGATGTGTGCTAGGTGTTTGCTGCTGGGAGCCTGGGGCATATTTTTCGGGGTGCTCCCATACACTCCCAGCGTGCCAGTGACAGGGAGTGGAGCAGAGATTTATGCAGTGCCTCCAGGAATCCCCAGCGGGGCCCCTCTGGTGAACTTTGGCTCCCCGGCTTGCTGCCAAGCATTAACTACAATACTCACACTTGTTTTTAACAACAGCATGCAGGTTGTATTTCACTGATTGCTATTTTGGTTTGGGAGTTATGGCAGAAATGTCTCTGGGTTCTTGGCTGGTATAAGCAGAGCAGGAGATTTACTCTTATTGTGTAATGCCACCTTTCAGTCAGTGCTTGGGACGAAAATTATGGAGTGTCATTTGCTCTCTTTATTAAATTTCAAGGGCATGCACCTCTTGTGTGGGAAAAATATCTGGGGAGAAACTTGGCCTGATTCTGCCTGGAAGGGTAGCCTCATCTACTGAACACCTTTTAAAGTATGAATTAGTCCTTTTTTTCTTTTCTTTTTGTCAGTAAGTTTGGAACGGAGGCAGCAGCAGTTACCATCTTCCAAACTGCTGCCTGTGATGATAGATGAGTTTGACCCTGGTAGCACAGAGAGATACTGGACTCAGCACAACACAGATGTTGCAATGCGGCCAAATTAAGCTTTAGTGGGAATGTGCAAGTTGGGTCTTAGTCAGAGTATCTCATGCCTGCCTGCTCGCTGAAAAGCAAGAGCGAAATATTAGCAGCTGACCTGGTGGGATATACACTTGCCCAAAATATTCTGTTACTGGCTGCAGATGAACCAGCATCTGATCTGCTGTGTGACTTTCCCCAGGATCTCACAGCTGTGGGGTGGGGAGGCAAAGCAGTCCTCCAAAAGAAATATTGATTTCTTCAACCTTCATTTCCCATTTCTCCATAAATCACGGCACAAGAGATAAACAAGAGATATGATGGCAGGTCATGTTTATTTCTGGTTCAATATACCACAGGAAACAAATCTGAACATTACACTGTGAAAAATACTCCTGGGAGCTTTGGGGATAAAATAGAAGCAGGTTGCTGAATTAATTATTAATATAGAGATTGTTACTGTGGTTATGACATGAATTTCCAGTCTACACAGCTCGAAATATCAGCTAAAGTTATTCCTCTAAAGCAACACACCAATAAAACTTAACAAGGTAGAGTCAAGCTTTTGCCAGCTATACAGGACCTTCACATAGAGACAGCTTTTGCCAGCTATAGATGGCAAAAGCTATCTCTATGTGAAGGTCCTGTACAACATTTTCAGCATAATAGCTGGAAAGAGATAAAACAGGAAATAGGCAAAGATTTGAGTATGGATACAAGAAAAAGAGTATGAGGGAAAAAAAATTCTCAATAATGGCTTCATGTTGCAGGATGAAAAGCATGAAATTTAGTAAAGATGGCAAAAAAGTGAAGAATGAAGGGATTAGTATTCTTTAGTTTATTTATTGTATCACACTCTCTATAATCTTGAGATTGTAATCAACATGTTCTTGATCTTAACATGATAGTATAAACCAGAATTAAGAAGTTAAAGGAGACAAATATATCTTGCAATCTTTCTTAGAAATAATTTTAATTTTTATCTAGCTGAAGATAAAGAAGAAAGAATATAGAGCCCGAGATTTTCCCCAGTAGAGGAGTCCAGTGTGGGTAATATCAGTCAGAACCTTCTGATAGGATATAACTGAATTTCAACAGGAGGGCAGAAGGATCCAAAAATTGCCTGAAAACAAATTCTTCCTTGTGAGCATGTGTGTAAATAAAAAAATAAAAATAAGAATGTGCTAGCAGATATACATTCTTTTTTTTTAAAATATGACTTGTATGTGATGTGACTTTGCCACTCATCATATGTGAAAATAAAACTGAAGGAGATTTAATTCTTATACACTTCAAACATTTTTATGTACTTTCCTCTTTTAAAAATACTCTCTTATTAAAGTGAGTGCTTGTGGAGGGTAGATGTATTTTCTGTTTGTACGATAAAAAAGTGTATCTGCTCTAGCCACCAGGAAGGACAATTTCCACTCATGCTCGAGAAAATGAGAGTAGCTTTGAATGTACATTTTTTGTTTTGGTTTGGTTTTTTTACTGCTGAAATGTATGCATGGCTTAAAGCCACTACACAAACAGCAGAACTATTTCACATAAAAGCCCCAAGTACAAAACTGCTTCACCTTCAAGTGAATAACAGCTGGATGTTTTACAGTTTTTAATGTTTGTCACCTTCTTCTAATTCTCCCAATTAAAAGTTTTTTTTGGTGATTTAATTTAGGTCACTGAAAGCAAACAACATTGAGAATGTCAATGCTTTTATTTCACTTTTAGTTTCTAATTTTGATTCATATGACTTTTTAGGACTATGTAAAATTAGAAAAACTGGTTTGAGGAAGAGAATGATTGAAACTGAAACTGCTAACATACAACTTCAGCTTTGAAAAAGAGCAGTTAAATTGTAGATTTTTTTCTTGTAAATTTTCCAAGAAAGAAGAATTTGAAAAGAAAGAAGAATTTGAAAATAAATTTTGAAGAAAAAATACACGCCAAGGAAAAAAGAAAAGTTGAACAACATAAATAACAACAACATTTTAAATACAATCCACTCTGTTGTAACTCATATTCCAACGGTTTGAAACATTTGGCTTGAAACGTTTGGCCAGACAGCAGGAAAAAATTATTTTAAAGAAAATTCTGCTGCTAAAAATGAGTTATTTTTTGTGCAACACAAATTTTCAATAGAAATTTCTGACTGACAAGAATTTAGTGTCATTTTAAAAATAGATAAGGCAAACCAGAAGATGATATATTATTCCAAAATTTGTGTTTTAGAAGCTGTACCCACCTAGACTCCAGAAAGGGAATGGAATGCATGAGAATTGGGTTTGGTTACTCTAGTACAGGTTTTTTTCATGGGCTCATAAGACACCTCTGAGCGGGCAGCGATCCGATGTGGTCTGACGCGACGGCGCTCTCGCATTATCCGCTCCTGGGGAGCCCGGTCCACTGTTTTTCTTCTTTCTCCACTTTCTTCTTTCTCACTCTCCTGCCAGGTTTTCCCTTTCAGTCTTCCTTCTTGTGAGGTGGGTATGAAAAAGCTTAGTGTACAAAAACTCACATAATGATACTCTGAGGGCAAATTATGTCCTTGCTTCCCTAGGCAGCTCGAAGTTGCCTAGAAAATAAGAAAACAGTGTAGATTTAGTCTCTAACAGTAATTTTTATCGCTGCTATTTAGGAAATGGTTCTGGAGTCTCTATTTGGCAGCTCTCTTTTACATCCATCAGCAATGCAGCATAACCATACCATCAGCACTAAGTACAAATTCTCACACCCTGCTGGGGACTCAGGACAAGCCTCCCACAAATAGCTTTCCATTTCCATCCTGAATTCAGCATTAGCCAATTTAGAGGCAATATACGGCTCTAGGAATAGGCTGTCATGTACAGTATGCACAAGACAGCTCTCCCCTAATCTCATCTAATTGGCAACAGAAGTGGCTGTCATTAGGCACAGAGTGTGAGAGGCATTAGAGTCATTAGCGTTTTTGCAGGCTATAGGAAGGTCAAACATTTGGGGAGATTCAGACACCTTCCCTAGGAAGATTGCTGCACTCCTGAATTACTGCTTCCACAAAGTGTATTCCTGCAGAGAATTACACACTTGCCCTAATAAAAAGTATGAGAAAATGGAGTTTTGGCTCACACAGATAGTAGCTTTGGGGCATGTGGAAAATGCAGTATCTGTTTTATTTTTTAATGTAGAAATTCAGTAAGTCAGGACTCACTTCTCTGCCTATGAAATATAGATATTCCTGTGAAATAATAAGCTAGGAAATACTGATTTCTGATAGGTAAAAGCATTTCATTTCAACACAATCTTTTAAAAATACTGACATAGACACTGCAAAGAAAAACTTTACAGGGAGTAGATTCAAGGTCACACCCCAAGGCTTCATTCAGGGGAGCTTGGTCTTTTGATAGTGTAGGATAGTTATCTCCTCCAGCTTTATCTCTGTAACAAAACTTCCATGAAATTGCCACAGACTTGTAAAACAATTCCGCTGCAACAAAATTAATTCCCCAATAGCAAAGAGTTCTGTTAGACACCTTCAACGAGTGACAGTGCAATTTGAACTGTAGTTCTGGTACCCAGACAGGGATAAAATGCTGACTTGGCTTTTGAGAGAGGCCCCAGGACTGCAGAAAGTAATTTCCAGCAGAGACTACAGTTTCTGTGTACTTAGTCAGAGAAGGTTTTGTTTGTTGGGCTGGCAGGCCTCCTGCCTGCAGGTCGAGGGGGTTGACACTGAATTGCCCCACGGGGCAGTACCAAGGACACCCTCCCGCAGGCCTGACCAGGGCCTGGGAGCTGCCGCAGCCAAATCTGCTCTAGCTCGGGGCCATGGCTCATCTCCCCATCTCCCAGGCACTGATAGCAGCACTGACTGTTTGCAGAGGTCCCTCCTGCTCCTCTGAGCATCCTGCCCAGCCTGCTTCCCGGGTCGCCCCAATCTCCCCATCCTTGCCCCATGAGGCTTCTCTTCACCAGGCCTGCAGAAAACTCCTTGTTGCTTCAGTTCTATTTAAGTGGAGACTGTCTCACCACAAACACCTCATTTATGCCTTTCCTTTCTCTGGATAATTTAGAATCCATGCAGGGTTGTGGTTCGAGCAAAATCCAAGTCCAAGCAAAGTGCTTGGTTAGACTGTGGCTCAGGCAGGCAGTCTTCACTCAGCAGTAGCATTTCGTCTTCCAGGCCATGGCGCCTTCACAGAAGCAGAGAAAAATGTGTTTTTCTGTGAACATAGCATTCCTCTGCCATGTTTTTGTTTGCACCAAGCTTTTCCATATCACAGGCTGTGAACAGAAATGGCCAGGGAGTTCAGTTTCTGCTACCAGTAGAGGTTTGCAGCTGCTCACCCTTCCCCCACGTCCCACTGCCTGAAGCTCCTGTAGGGCTCTGTGCTGTGCAGATGAGATGCCAGTAGAGGAAAAGTCACTGCAGGTACTAAGATGTTATTGAAGAGGTATAAGCTGCAAAACTTTCCCTGATGATCCAGTTCCCTGGAGCACAACAGGTGTGGGTTGGAGCCATCATGGGAAATAGCTCTGGTCTTGTTGCAAAATTAGCCTGCAGACGATAACAACAACACCAACAGCAACAATTGCTATTGAGAGAGATCACATCTTGGACAAATGCTATTGTGCTGTGGCTGTAGGATGCCACAACACTTTACTGAAGGCAGAAGCAATGGGAGTGCTAAGAAAACATAATGAATGTACAGTTGGTGTATTTGCAGCGTAAGACGTCTGAGACAGGTGAGCACTGGGGGACTGGCATCATTCCATATCAACCCTCCCAACTGCCATTCCCTTAACATGGAATTAACAAAGTACCACTGAGCTCCTGGTTCCTGATCAGTTTGCCTCCAAAAATACCTCCCATGAAATCCCCAATTATGGTAGGCAATTATGACTTGAATATATCAACTTCTAGCTTTTTTCCCTCCATTTTTTGCCTCTTTTTAGATGAATTTTTAAATAAATCATGAAGTGCTGCTTGGCCAGCACATTTGAGTAGTTAACTAGAACATCAGCCATAGGTGATGAGAGCAATCAGTGCCATGCTGAAGATAAAATAGATGGATTTTCCCCCCAGGTGCTGGCTAACAAAACATTTTCCTGACGCTTCTCATTAAAACCTCATATTAAAAATGCTTAAAGATGCATATTAATGGTGGGGCAAAAAAGGCACAAGTAGTGTTCATTGGAAAGGAAGCTAGCTAATTATGGGAGTGCCCACAGGGTTTGGTGGCTGCCCTGGGAGGTGTGACAGAGCACATAGCTCTGCTGCAGATGTCCTTCGAGCCAGCCTGGGGCACGGTTTCTACACTCGCTTTACAAGCAGGCATTGAGCCAGCCCCACTTCATCCCTACAGAACAGGAGCTGCCTTGTCCTTTCCTCATATCCCATCAGCTATTAGCCCTGGTTCCTTTGCCTGGCTGCTTGTGAGGGTGCACAGACACACAGAGTAGCACAAGGAGGGGTGGGATGGGGAGTGGACTTTGCAGCTGGCAATGGGGCAGCTGTTTTTGCAGCAGTGACAGCACAGGCCTTTTACCAAAAGAGCCAAGAGCAGGTTGATGGTGCCATTCCAGGCTGCAGCTAAACCTTAGACACAGTAGTCAGGAAAGGTGTTTGTAGGGGGGCCTGCTTCCTCCTCTACACCATAAACATTTTCCCATTTCTGTGCTCCTGCTGTTGCCTTTACACCTCTCTTGAGCTAGTTTGATTCCACGGTGGTTAAACACCATAATATTGATGTTACAGCTGGGCTAGTTGTGTGAATCAGCCTCAGGTGGGATCAGGTAAGTACCAAGACAGCAGAGGTGACAAGGTGTTTGGAACTGGACCAGTCAGGAAAGGGAACTAGGAGTCAGGAGGTGAATGTCTTTTAGTAGCAGTTAGACAGACTGACCTGGTCATAGCATGAAGCTGCCTAAATCTCTGATCTCCTGTGTTTTGCATAGGAAATCCTGCTTTTGAGTAAGGTTTTTCTCCATTCACCGATATGCTGAACACCTTCCAGTGTTGCCTATCTCCAACTCTCTTGGCTCCAAAGGAAATGAAGGTGGCATTCCTTTTCATTGCTGTGTCTGCACAGAGAGAAAAATAGCTACTGGGGATGATGTAGGTGGAGTTAGTACTTTATGAGGCAGGGGAATGGAAAAGATGATCTCTAGAGATCCCTTTTGGGACAATTTTTTTGAATTCTCTGGTTGTGAGGGGTAAAATGATGAGCTGAGAATAGAAGACCTTGAATCTATTCTGGTGTTTGATGTCTATGACATTGCAATTAGCTTTTATTTGTAGGAAGTGACCTTTTGGCAGCAGTGCGTTGTATAGCTTAAAGTGTCTGGCAGAAAGAATTTTGACAAATATGCTACTTCAAGAATTGTTTTAAACAGCCAGGAATGGTGTATTCTAATCCCCAGAAATAATTACAAGTGGATGAAGTAACATGTAAATAGTAAAACCAGTTCTCTTTTTAAAAGAGGAGTCCATTATGAGTTTTTTCTTTATGGGATACATATAATTGTGTTGTACAGTGTACCTTCCCTGTGTGCAGAAAGCGCTGGCCTAGTGCTTTGTGCACACAGGGATTTGTGCCAAATCAGATGTTGCTAAGAGGTTGCCCAGAGGCTTCAGTGCAGTGCAGTCTTGCTGTCATGCAAGATGAGCAGAGTCTGATCAACTCTCAGTTCCAAATAGCTTGCCATGAAGCTGAAGACACTGGAGGAAGGAAAATAAAGGGAGAAGGAATGGGACTTTGTGATGATCCAGATCCATTTGTAATCTGGAAAATATCCTGAAGAACAGCAGTTCTCCCCAGCTGCCCTGGGGATCTTAGCTGGCCATTTATGATGGGTGACAAGGCAGACATGGAACTGGAGGTGAGGTCTTCCTCTGAATCTGGATCAGGGTTTAAGGAAATAGTCAACTTCCTGCTTAAGGTTTGGATTTCTAAGATACCTGAATGTGAGATTGGCATTGATTTGATTATTTCAATACAGTTAAATTGGTGCAGCATTCTATGGCTGTGGATGCAGCTACTCCAGTGTAACTCTATCATATGTGATAGTTTATATCACAATTGTATAGCTTGTCCTTATACAACACATGATCAATAGTGTAAGGCATTGGTGTAGATATTTGCTCTATAGGGACCGTATCTCAGCTGCTGTAAAATCTGTTTGTTGCAGAAGGACAGAAAAGTGCCAGAAGGCAGGACGTTCCACTGGATCTCATTTCTCCTACTGAAGAACTCAGTCAGATCATATGCACAGAGATCATGAGAGCACAGAGCTGGGGAAATGACAAGGTAACCAAGAAATAGATGTATTGTAGATTACTGAATCATATTTTTCCTGTAGGTTTTGCTGGTCCTTGGCAGCTGGTAAATAATAAAGAGTGTTTATCCTGCTGATATAAATCAGAGCAGAAAAGAGCCCCAGGATTCTGCCAGAATATGCTGTGTGTTCCTATGGGAATCTGTCCCAGCATTGCTTTCATTTGAATCCTCTGTTTATTTTGCAAAACAGAAAAATTATTCTGAAGGACTTTTGGCTTCTCCAACTCCTGCCTTGGATATTCCAGCTTCCAATGAAAATCAGACACCCTCTGGCTCCAGACTAGTAAATCCCCACTGTTTTCTCTAACCACTAAGAGGTCTAGCGTGTACAATTTTGAACTGAGTATCTAAACACAAAGAAACTTAGAATTCTGTGACAGACTACAAGTTGTGTTTTTTAATCACAGTTATAATTTTTGTATCCTGTTACTCATTAGATGCGTGGAAACTTCCATTTAGGCTTAAGAAAAGAGTTAAAAATTGTTAAGTGTAATGGGTCTCCACATAGCATGTAAGACATTTGAACTCTACTGGCAACAAAAAGCAAGATAAAGTACTTTTTAGACTGGTAACTGTTGTCATTATAGGCCAAAAATCAAGGCACTGAATTACCAATGAGAATAAATTTTTGCATCAGCAAAACAACTCTCCTACTGACCTCCAAAGGGATGTAGATTAAAATGAGATCAACAGGGAATCCTTTGAGGAGGACATCTAATTTTCTTTGGTGAGAAAATAAGAGCATTGGGAACTAAAGAGGAAACTCTGGTCTCCGCCTAGAGACTATGCATTTCTCAAGCAAACATGTGCCAGTAACCATACGAGGTGCAGCCCTGATTTTCTGATTCACCTGTATGTCTGACACATCCCTGCCTGTCTGGAACCTCTTAATATTGCTTGCCAGGACTGAAATTTTTAAAAAAGAAAAGTCGGAGGAAGAGACTGCAAAAAGCAGGGAAAGGCAAGGAGAAACTGTAGCCAAGCAGTTTCCTTTTCATCATCTTTCATGGTATTTTTGGGTCAGTCTCCTTCCACTTAAGGGAAAGAGGAGCTGTCAAAGCAGAGGAAATGTCCCAGCCATTTCAGTCTGGTGGTGGTGTTGGCTGACCATTCTGCAGTCGTTTTGACACCCTAGGACAAAGATATCTTGCAGATAATTGAATTCAGAGGTAACTTTTCTTTCCGCTGGCCAGACCCTGGTCAGACTCAAGTTTCCTTGTGAGTGTGATCCTTTTTGACACCTCTTTCAATGTAAAAATCCCTCAAATTTCTAGTCAGGCAAAGGCACAAAACCATTGAGTGCCTCCACACAAATCACTCCATGTCAGCAATTCATGGCACTGTTAGAGAAAAATCACTCTCCCTTCCAATTTAAAATCTCACGTGTGTCAGCTACACTTCTTTATGTAAAGTTAAGTAACACCTTGAATTCAAGTTGACTAAAACCCGCTTTCCAATTCTTTGGGAGAGCATCACCATTCTGCTGGTCACTCAGAGTCCACCTGGGCAGAGCATGTTACTCATGAATCCTGTTTAGACCACGCACACACTTTACACAGTGTGATGGGGATTTGAGCTTCCATGTACACAGATAAACTCATCCCAGTTCTGTCAGTTTGCATTCCTGTGTTCACAGACTGCCTCTGTGATCATGTCACTTTTTGTTTGCAACCTTCCCCTCCTTCTTCTGAACCTCCTGCCTTAAATCTTAGAATCATTAAGGTTGGAAAGGGCTTCCAAGATCCTCAAGTCCAACTTCTGACCAATCACCACCATATCAACTCAGCCACAGCACTAAGTGCTATGTCCAGTCATTTCTTGAACACTTTCAGGGATGATGATTTCACCACCTCCCTGGGTAGCCTGTTCCACTGCTTTACAATAATTTCTGTAGAAATTCCTTGTGATGTCCAACGTGAATCTTTCCTAGCACAGCTTGAATACATTTCCCCTTGTCCTGTCGCTGGTTGCTGGGATCAGAGACCAACTCCCACCATTCTACAACCTCCTTTAAGGGAGTTGTGGTGTGCAATAAGGTCCCCCCAAGCCTTCTTTTCTCCAGGCTAAACCCCAGCTGCCTCAGCCACTCTTCACAGGTCTTGTGCTGCAGATCTTTCACCATTTTCGTTGTCCTTCTCTAGATTTGATCCAGCCCCTCAATGCTTTTGCAATGAGGCTCCAGAACTGGACCCAGCACTCGAGGTGTGGCCTCACCAGTGCTGAGTACAGAGGGACAATCCCTGTCCCGGTCCTGCTGGACACACTATGGCTGATCCAGGCCGGGTGCCATGGGCCTTCTCAGCCACCTGGGCACAGCAGGCTCGTGTTCAGCTGCTGTCACCAGCACCCCCAGGTCCTTTTCCTCTGGGCAGCTTCCCAGCCACTCTGCCCCCAGCCTGTGCTGCTGCCTGGGCTTGGAACTGGTCTATCCTTTCTAGCTGTCTGCAGTCAGTTCTTACACTACCCGTCATCTCTCATTCATTTGGAAGCTATTGGCTCTTTGGCTAGGCTATGGTGCCATACCATAGTCCCTGTATGTTACATTTTCACATCTAATGACCACATTTTCTCCTTTTCTGCCTCTGATTCCTGGAGGCGTTCCCTGTAATAGGAGACAAAATCTGTTCCACCACTCTCTTTCAGGCTTCACTGGCTGGAAAAACTGTGACGGAAGTGTTTTTGTGGTTGCTGGCATGTGCCAGCTCACTGCAACTGGAAGGTTGTGCAAGTCCCGTGAGGGTCAGCCTGCCAGGAGAACGTCCCCAGCGGGGGCTCCATGCCCCTTCTCACTCAACGTTGCAACAGTTCCGGTTTTTGTTCTGGCTGGACTGTCACCAAATGCTGAGACGCAAATTCCTCTGCAAATAAAATGTCTCTCTTGGCTCAGTTCTCTTTCCAATTGTTTTCCTTCCAGTGATGCCCACGGTGACAATGGTTAGGTTGCAGCACATTGCACTGACCAGCGCTGTCTCTCTGTGTCTCTGTGCTCATTCATCTGTCTGTAGTGCCCATTATGTTTTGCCTTATGATCACTTTGAAGGGCGGAACTCTGTTTTCCTTTTGTCCTCAGACCTATGGGACTTTGGTTGAAAAACAGACATCTTATGCCCTATGGTAACACAAGCAAGAAACAATGGGATGGGATTTTTTTTCAGTAAGAGGACAAATGTTAAGTTCTTACTCAGGCAAACCTCCATTAGCTGTAGTGCAGCTTAACACTTTTTGAGTAGAAACACAGGAAGAAGATAGGGATTTGGTTCAAGAGAAAATAAATTAAAATGCACACTGTCCTCAGCCTTTTGCATATTGAAAATCTTACAATCTCCACACTAGTAAAATGAAGACACCTTTCTTAGCACATTGCAGGCCACCGTCAGACACAGAGTTGGTCTGCTCATGGGAAGTAAGTGGAAATAAACTGCATAGTTTCAGTTTGGTTTGTACAAGGTGTATACCAGGGCTGTATGTCCTGATGCACCTTCTGCCCAGTCACAAGATGAACCAGGCTGTCAGTCTTCTGTGTTCTCAGCAACAGAAAATGAGAGTGATAGACACTGTCAATCCTTAAAAATAAAACAGGCAGTGAAGGGGAGTGGTATGCTTACCACTGCCCAAAATGCCTGGGGGAAATTCTCACTGGCCTGTGCTGCCCCTTAGACTGTGCCTTGGCTTTCTCCATGAGGGTCTAGCTGGTTTGGGGAAGCTGTGTCAGTGTGTGTACCAAAATTTAACATTATAGATGATTGTTGACCTTGAGGCCTAGTTAGTTTATTAGTAGAGATACATTTTATATGCTATAAGTATACAAATAAAACGGTGAGGATTTAAAAGAAACTGCAAATGCACAGGCAAGATGTGCGCATGAAAACCCAAACACCATAGATAGGAGCCTGGATAAATGGATTAATTAAATAACTGGTTTTGGAATTCATAACATCCCCATGCCCTCTCCAAGACAGGAATGCAGTCTCCTATGTGCTTCATAAACCAGTAGAATTGGATGTCCCTTGTATGTGACATCTAACTGTCTGATTATTTTATATATTTTACAAAAGGGATAAGAAGCAAAGGGATAAAAAGAGCAATTTAAAATTTATGCTCAGTTTTGAATATAAACATTCATGCTTATCTTTTTAGAGAAACTCTTTGAGAATGAATGGGTATCTCACTTGACACACTTGTACATTCTTTTTCAAAAGCAGCCAAGATTAAAAGAACTGTGGCATACCAGTCTAACAAAGCAATTCTGTAATTTTGGAGCCTGGGACCTATTCATGAAGAAATGTCTAAAATCAGAAATTTAATGACTTGAGAATGCAGATTATCTCCCTTAAATCTTACTCTGAAAGTGCTTTTATTTCATGTATCCCTGAAAAAGGCAATGGGGTACAAATTCAGTGACTGGCAAGGTTAATACAGGTCAGTATAATTATAACTATGCTAAGTGTTGATCACTAGCATAGTTTCAAAGGAAAGAATTTTCTTTCAGTATTTGCAGATAGAGAAACTTAAAGTTAGATTTAATTCGTTTACCAGAAGGTGGAGCTGGATAGTAAATCTAAACAACAATAGCTTGAAATGACTACGTTCCAAGGATTATTCCAGTACAGAAAAATGAATGTTGTTGATGTACCAGTAGTTTCTATCCACTGTAATTCATATACTGCAGCTGGCACCTATCACCTGGACAGAGCTCAAATGATCAGAGTAGCCACAAAAGTGTACATTATTATATATTACTGGTAATATGAAAAAAAGACTGCAGAAATATGGTTTGAAAATAAGGAAAATCAAATGCTAATTTGAACTCCAGTCCTCCAGAGTGTTGAAGTATATGCATATACAGGTAAAGACCACAAAATCTTAAATTGAGGCTGCAGGAGAAAGTAAACCTCAGACACTGAAACACATATCTCAAGATAAATAGCCTTATCAGACTTATCATGGGCTATCTCTTAAAATTATATCCTGGTGTAGTTCACATTTCCTTACTCCTTTCCCCTGTAAATTTCCATATTTCCATACAAATATTTCTTTGGGCAGATGAGGCACACATTTAACTTAATCTTCTTGTCCTGATTCATGAAAAATATCTTTGAAAGAGCATCCTTCACTTTGGATGGCCAGACTGTCTTTCCGGGACCTTCCCAAAGGTAGGTAGGCTTATTACTTCTTTCAAACTGTCCTTGCTGCAGGCATTCTAGTAGAGTCTGGAGGTGGAGTTATGATGACATGAAAGACCCATCCTCCTTTTGAAGTTGTCTTTCCCCAATGGAAAGCTTTTTTTCAGCCGAGTTATGAATCTTTTGCCAATCTCTCTGTGTCAAACTCAGCTTGGGAAATGTTCAGCTGGAGCGTTTGCTACAGGTCAGGACAAAATATATTGAACTCTTGGGTTTGTCAGTGAAATATCATTTGAACAGGTTTAAAGGACAGGTGCATGTTCTGGCCTTCTCTTGTTGGAAAGATTTCCTTAACCATGCACTGTTGCCCAGTGGTGCTGGACATCAGAGCAGCCCATGATGTGCCCCTTTGTTAGCGGTATTTGCAGTGTTGGTTGTCACTACCCATCAAAGATACCAGGTAAACACCAGCATCGGTCACAGATGAAGCCCAGAGAGAAGGATTGCAGGTGTGATGACACTGAGGTGTCCTCACAACAGTCCTATGCTCTTTCTTCAGCTCATCTGCAGATCACAATGGAAGCTAGTTTGGATAAGGAGATATCTGGAAAATAACAAAGAATTGGCAGCAGGCTCAGGGCCCACATTCACTCCTTTCTGACTTCAGTCCATCTCAGAATAAAAAGCTGTAAAAAACAGGCAAAAGATATTTGCAGTGATTGTTCAGGAAAGTGATTTTCCACAGGCAGAAATAATATGGTAAACCTTTTCAGGGGAAGAAATAATAAACACAGAGCTCCATTGTGTTCCATCATAACTGACACAAGGCTTATATGATTAATGATTAATGCCAGCCCAGTAAAGCCCTCCCAAATATGCCTCCCAAAGAAGAAAGAAGGCAGAGGGTTTAGGTCCTCAGCTGAGGTATCTGAATTAATTTAAATATGATTGTATCTCACATGCTTGGTCTTAATTGTCTCCTCCTGAAAATTCAATACCTGCATTCATGCTCCTGGGCTCCAGGGATTCCAGAGCACCACACTGTCCCCACTGAAAGGAAATGAAAAATCGGCTGATGCTAACCAGACCCCTTCAGCAACTTTACCCATTTAAGTGCTGTATCCTGCAGAGTGATTAATGATTTTTTTCCTTCTACATTTAACAGCAAAGAAAGAAGGGTAGAAGGAATGTGTACTGTCGCTCACCTTCTAGCCAAGAGACTACAAAGGCATAGCTTGCCAGGATATTCACTTTCCTCCTGAGTCTGATTTATTTTTCATGTGTATGTGATGTTGCCTCTTCCTTGGATGTGGTTGGAACCTGCAACATCTTATCAGGAAAAGGTTTGGCTCACTCTTGTATGTGACTAGCATTGTGCTTTCTTTGGGCCTTTTTAAAACTGCAACCTGAACCTGTTCACCAACCCTTTATTAACATGTGTTTTATGGTACAGGTGTAATAATTAATCCAAATGGTTAGCAGATGTGGCTGTCTATCTCTGGGCATATCAGTTCCTACACACCACCCCTTAATCAAGCAGTGCCCAAGCAATGCCAAAGTAAATGAAAGAAAATAAATTCCACTGAGATATTTATGAGGGCCACCTGGATAGGGAAATACCTTGGCCTTTGCTGGTCCCCTGCTCCAGGTGGCTACAAAAGACTGAAGTCCTTCACTATATACGAGTCAAATCAATCTTGCAGGGAGCTGAAAATGAAAAGCTGTGCTTGGGTCCCTAGTTTAACAATAATGAAATTTTGTACATGTGCTCTGAGGAAGTCTTCCCATTTCACCCTATTTATTTGAAATTTCCCTTCTTTTTACCAGTGCCAGCACCTGATAGACTTCACATAATTCAGGTTGCTGGTTCCTGCCTCTGTTTCTGGCAAGCCAAAGCTAAGGATCTTCTTTGTGTTATCAGCTGGACTCCGGGTGTTGCTTTGCAAATCACGAAGGAAGATGCCAGACTTTTACATTCCTGCCATTTCCACTTTTTTTCCCCAATTATTTATAGTCTTCACATGGGTAATTCCTGGCAGATTTTCATCACATTCAGCTTCCACTGGGACAAAAGGCTTTGCCTGTGAAGAGTGGTTGTTCCAGCTGCCTCAGGAGGAGCCCATCCCTGGTGGAAGCTGCAGCCTCAGCCTCCTTACAGCATCGTGGCAAAATGCACCTCCCACCCCATGGAAAAGTTCCACACATCTGCGTCACATCCAGGTGCTACCCTCCAACAGCCACTCCGAGACCACCACGGATGAAAACCCACGTGTCCTGGGCTGCATCAAACACAGAGTGGCCAGCAGATTGAGGTGGGTGATTCTGCCTCTCTGCTTGGTACTTGTGATAACCCAGCTGGATAACCAGCATCCAGCTCTGTGGGCCTCAGCTCAGGAAAGTCATGGACCAGCTGGAGCGAGTCCGGAGGGGAGCCACAAAGATGAGTAGAGGGCTGGTGTCCCTGCCATGACAAGGGGGTTGGAACTAGATGACCTTGAAGTCCCCTCTGACCCAAGGCATTAGATGATTCCATGGGGTAGAGGGATAGGTTGACCCCAGCTGGACATCAGATGGCCCCCCAAAGCCACTATGTCACTCCCTCTTCAGCCAGATGGGAGAGAGAAAATACAATGGAAGGTTCATGGACTGAGATAAGGACAGGGAGACCCCACCCAGCAGTTACCATCACAGGGAAAACACACTTCATTTAGGGAAGTTAGTTTAGATTACTACTAATCAAATCAAGAGTAGAACATCAAGAAATAAAACAAAATCTTAAAAACACCTTCTCCCCACCTCTTCCTTCTTCCCAGATTTCGTTTTACTTCTGATTTTGTCTATCTCCTCCCTAAGAGCAGCTCAGGAAGATGGGGAGAAGGGACTGAGGTTAAAGAATCATAGAGTGGTGGGAGTTGAAAGGGACCATTTAGTTCCAAAGGTTCCAAACCCACTGCCATGCGCTGAGACACCTTCCATTACACCAGGCTGCTCAGAGCCACATCTGACCTTTTCCCTCCATTGAATTCTCAGTGAAAGAGAAGCAGTCAATGCTGGGAAAAAGCTGTGCATGACAGAAGAAATAATCCGGCATCCTTATTAGTAGCTGTCAGTCCTTTTTTATCCATATAACAAAAAAATGAAGTTACCAGTGCAGCTAGTTCCATCACAGGCATTGCTTAGTGCTTAACAACTATGGTGCCAGGCAACATAGGTCAAACTGTGTGCCAAATGTAAAATATAAGTACATTAAATATAATTAAATCAAAGCTGATAATGGGCATGTACCTTGCACTTTGAACAGGTAAGCTCATTTCCTAATCAACATATATAGGAAAATAAAGTAAAAAATATAAGTTGTTTTTTATCTATTTGGCAAGTTTTGCCTAATAAGCCTGTATATTGACTGCTGCCATAGATGGAAAGATGAAACAGGTGGATCACTGGAGTGAAGCTTAATGCACTGATTATCCTGGTGCAGTTTAAATATTTATTGAAAACTTATAGGCAAACACAAGGGTTATTAAAACCTTTTGCAGTTTGAACTATTATTGCTTAAATTTTCCCACTATTGATTCATGCTAGAGAGAAATTGCTGAACCAAACCAATCACATGATTCATGATTAAATCTGTGAGACCTACTAGCTATCAGCTTTCCATCAACCAGTCTGAAACTCTATGCCAAGAAGTGTCACAGTCTGCTTAGAACAGCAGTGGGGCCAGCCTCAACCAAATGGCAGCAGAAAAAAACTCCCAAACTATGCTGATTTCGTAATGTATCTCCCCATATTTTCATCCCTGCTGTGCAAGGTCTGAATGTTGGAATGAATTGTCTTTGATGACATGGAGGTTAATAGCCCCAGGAATCTGGAGTCTCCTCTTTTCTTCTTAAAGAGGTTTTGGAATATGGATATGCACAGAAGTGTGTTAAATGGATTATGCTTCCATTATTTTAACTTGTTTATTTGCAACATGAGAACAGCATGAAGTAAACACCTGGGAAGTTTCAACTGGAAAAGTTCTGATGTTTTTTGGTTATGAAGGCACAAAAATAGTATCTTTTTGGAACAAGCATATAGATATATATATATAAAAAACAAACCTAAAAACAATTCAGAAAAGCCATATGTTGTGTAACATGAAAACTGACGTTTTTCTCGTGGCTTCCAAAAATATCCACTTCTGCACCGAGACTAATGCCTGTTACAGTTTAGCCAGAACAGGGTCAAAGCAGGTGTTTTAAGATTAAAGTCCCATATCAAATTAACTGTGATATTTGATATCTGGTAAATACTCTCCAGAGCAAGTTGAATAAGAGCCCTTATTACACACCACACATTGGAGTAAATAAAAAGTGCAAGACAAAACAAACCTCCCCTCTCTGTAATGAAGCGTTCCCTCCACCGCCCAGTCTCAAGGGAAGAAAAAGAAAAGGAAGACCAGCGGTCAGATGAAATACTTTATTGTGAAGGAAGCATGTGTCTGGCAGCCTCAGACATGCACATGAAAAGTACACTGTTGGAACCAAAGGGTTTCTCCATATGTTGAACTCTGAGTCTCCCATTTCTTCCAGAAATGATTAGCTAAGGATATTTTCCACTTTTCAGTCAAAGAGAAAACAAAATACTACAGGGACTTGTTAGATGTTCCACTGGGAAATGTACATCTTCTTATCTCTCTCTATGAGTGTCTCTTCCAATCTTTCTTTTCCACCTGCCCAGACCCTGGGCTACTAAGCCAAGTTTCATGGGGATTATAGTTTCCTAAGCCTTCCTGTTGATCATTTATAATTACTGGCATGAGATAGCCTTTTTTTTTTTCCTGTGCAACATCCTTAGGAGCCTGAGATTTATTTAGAAGCTATGTCAGTGGATCAGAAAACTCCTTAGCCAATTCTTTTAAAATTCCTGACCGCAGTGGACATTTGTTCTTTGGTACCCTGAGGACAAGGCATGGATGTTGGAGGTAAGACACTTGGCACAAAACAAGCGTGTGCAGCTCCAAGAAAGTCTGTCTATCGTGTATTCATGGTGGAATACACACTGGTCACGCAGCTTCATCAAAATTTGTATCTTTGCTCCATTCACAAAGCTGTCAGTATTGCCTCCCTTGCTTGTTGTTGCACTTCTGAGAAGAGGAGGAGGATGGCTACAGATGTGGTTGGACACTTTGCTGGCTGCTGTCTTCCCATATTTCTACTTGTTCGTTTTTTTTTCCTAGGCCCTGGTTTTCATGCATATTTGTGAAATACACTTTGCAGAAAAGAGCAGAGGGGTGGTTGTCTCTCTGGTCACTGCACTCACCAGACATGCTGCTCCTTACGCGCCAATGCAGATGTTCCAGACTGTTGAAGTTTGTGCTCTGCATGAAAGATGGAAATTATGCAAAAATCCCTCCTTGGCCAAAGGACCACAGTAAAAAGCCTTAAAGATGAAAGGGAGAATTTTGGACTTTGAAAACAGGGCTGTAAATTCTGGCAATCTTTAAAAATGTAAAATATGTACATATCTGTGTAAAAGCTTTCTGACAACACTTGCTTATAAAAGAGAAAGTAGTATGATTGAAATAAGCAGATGCCTGTCTAAAACTGATAGGTTAAATAGTGGAGGCTGAGACAAAGCTTCTGGAATCAAAAATTAGTATGTTCAAAGTGGGTTTATATTAAATAGATCTTTGCCAAGCAGCCTTGGATATAAGGGAGATGAGGTTCTAAATATAGTGCATAGATCTTAGTATGTCAATAAAATAACCTTCAGTATGGAATTTCGTTGGGTGTCACTATATGTTTTTGTTCAGAAACTAGCATAATGAAAAATGAATGCAACTTATGTTAAGTATTTTAAAAATCAAATGGTAAATTGGAAATACTATACATCTGGGCTCTTTGTTAAATAACTGAGTTTTATCTGGAGCCCTGCATGGTTCCGTTTTCAGAATTAAACTATTTAGAATTAGTATCAATGTCCAAGAAAAAAATGCATTAACCACTGACAAAGACTGGATATGACACAAATATTATGGAGTGGGAGAAAAAAAAAAGGCAGGAAGATAAAGTAGTGATGCAGACCAGATTGCCTGGTGAAACAGATGCTAGCAACATATTAGGAAGTAAAGGCAATCTTCTGAAAAGGAAAAAAAAAAAAAAAAGAACAAAGCCATACAGACAGAATATACTTAATGTGTACTCTGGATGGTAATTGGGACCACAGTGGGTACACAGTTCACAGATTCCAGAGGTGAACTAAAAATAAGAAAATAGAATATAGGTATTCGGTCACAATGCAGCCATAATGTCTATATTCCCTGGTGTCCACAATCCAAGCTGAGGGCATTGAATAGCAGAAAAAGTCTTATAGGATAATCTAGAGACTGGTTAAAAGGCTGGAAAACTTGCACCAGAGGAGAAGGTTATAAAAGAGCTCGGTTTCTTGAAGAATTTTATAAAGATGACTGTCCATATCTCTCCACATTGAGAACTTTTTTTTTGTTTTGTTTAGGTTTGGGGTTTTTTATCTATTGGATAAAGACATCAGAGCATCCAGTGTCTGGAAATACAAGTATGGTAACTTCAGACCCAAAATATAACACACACGTTTTTACCAGAGAGGAAGACCTAATCTCCAAAGGAATAGATGTGGTGGCTATACAAGGTTCTCACTGGCAGTTTGAAAAATAAAGGTTGACTGTTTCTCTTGAAGATATGTGTCTTACTTCCAAAAGGAAGTAATTCAGGGAAGTAGTGGTCTGGCCTGTGCTCTCCTAGAGGTCAGGATCGACGTGCAGGCTGCTCCCATCTGGCTTTATAAACCTTGAATCAGTTCCTTAATTCTTTCACGGGGAGGTCTGTTCTTTTGGGCTTTGCTTTTCCTATTGAATTGAAATTAGACATGATTGCATTTGTAGCATTAATTTTCCCAGACAACCAATAAATCAGACACATATTTTGCTTGGGATGTTTAGTTCACTTTAGCCACAAAAAAACTAAGGAGGAACTTGGACTGGAACATGGCTATTACAAAGGGAGGAAGAGATAGCTTTATGGGCTGTGATGAGATGACCTCATCCAACATTGCCTTCCTTAGATGTCAAAACCCTAATTGTTCGAGATTGTTGTTCTCTATTTGTTGTTTGCTTGTCTTCTTCTAATTGAGGCAAAACTTAAAAACAGAGTGAAAATTCACAATAGAGCCAAACAGCAAAAAGTCACAATGGAGCCAAAGCAGGATGAGCACTCTCTTTTATTTTTTCCCCCTCTTGAGTTATGCTAGGATTTTAACTTCAAGTGGGTTTAATATAAGGACTCCAACCTCCCTGTAGCCACATGTTGAATCAATTGAAAAGCAACCAACAGGTAAATATCTCTATCACGGCACTGCTAATAATGTAGCAGACCTTTAGCAGAAGAGGAAACCCTTTTGACCCCTCTTGTGAAAGCTTTTCTGTGGCCTCGAGTTTGGTTGATTTTTTTGTTAAACTGTCATTACAAATGCAAGAAGCAGACACCTGCAAGAAGCTGATAACTCTACATACATCAACAAGGAGGGAAAGCAGAGGCAAATAGGTTTTATTTGGCTTTAACGGAGCACCAGGGAGAAATACACAGAGAGATTGACTGACAAGGGCTTCAGTAGAAACCCGTCAGCTTGTAATGTGAGAAAGCGCTTGCAAATGAACAAAAAGCCTGTGGCCCTTTCCAAAACTAGGACACTTTGCCTGAAAGATTCTACTCTTTCCCCATTGTTTCCTACCCTTCTGTGCTGAGATCTGACCACAGAACAAGGCACCACTGCCGTTCCGTGTATCCATCTGGAACATGTCAAGCCTTGGCAGCCTGCCCCTATGCAAAACCCTGAAAAGGGAAGGAGGTAACTGTTTTGCTTTTATTCATTTTTTATTCATTTATTATTTTTAAAACAAAAAAATTCTCCTGTGGACTAAAATCCTATCAGAATTTGCACTCTATAAAGAGACAGGCTGTGTTCAGCACATAATTGGGGACCTCCCAAGAAACCTTGAACTGTTTGAAGAGTGTCAGAAGAAGATATCAGAAGCTGAGAAGATAACATGGTCTTCATGAGGCAAAGAATAAACACATTAGGGTTATTGGAGACATCCACTCTTAAATTAGAAATAAAACACTTCTCCTGCCTAATTCTGGGCAAAAATTGTTCATTAATGAAGTAATTGCTTCATA
The DNA here is from genome assembly GCF_901933205.1 of Camarhynchus parvulus. Classification (NCBI taxonomy): domain Eukaryota; kingdom Metazoa; phylum Chordata; class Aves; order Passeriformes; family Thraupidae; genus Camarhynchus; species Camarhynchus parvulus. Next base: position 89,492,901 of record NC_044571.1, on the reverse strand, counting down.
GCAGACAATTAAAGAAATTATGAAGAATTTTGTTCCTATTGCTTGAAAATGTTTAGCCCTAGAGAAAAAGTGAGGCTATTGAAAATTTTACAGAGCTATTTGCTAAAATTAAAATATTAAGCCCAATTCTCAGACAAATTTTACCACTGGTGCCGTCTCATGTTCTAGCTTTACTCCTATAGGACTGGGGATTTTTCATTGTCTTCCTTATGCTGTTTAAAAGGGCTATGTTGTTTCATTAAATACCACCTAGAGTTTCTAGCAATAGAGAAGCATGTCCTTCAGGAGATGCAGGTTGTACCTGTTTTGTTTAACATGTATACTGTATTTTTTAATTTATACACAGTATAAAATTTACATTGTGGTTGTACATATCTTCTGTAAGTCCTCTTCCACTTAACAGGAGCCTGTAGGTTTAACTCTTGTCCAAAATCATATAGCAAATGACAGTCTCATTGTTTCAGTAATGCGTAAGTTCAGGACTTAGAGGGCTTATGTGTAAGATAGCACTTTTTACCTTTTGTGCCTTGCTTCATCTTCATAGTGGAAGAAAAAGTGCTTCACATGTGTTTAGATTTTTTTTTAGTTGCTTGAGTTACCTTGTTCTCCCTTGCTGCTGCAATTCCATTTCTTCACCAGGATTTATCATAACCTTAAAAATTGGAGATATTTAAAAGGCAGTGCATATTCAGAATTTCAATGTATAAATTTGAGAAGTGGGATTCTGCTCTAGCAGATAACCTCAGCTGCATAAGAATATTCATTTAACAAACATTAAAAATAATGTCTATAATGCTTCTAAGCATCTCCACCCCAGCTCTTTGTTTCCATAGAAAATCAGAAGAAATAAAGACTCTGTGAGTTGATTACATTTCAATGGTACTCTCTATCTGGAGGAACTTTTCAGGAATAAAACAGGAAAAATGTATCATCTTAACATTTTTATACATAAAAAGTTACACAAAAAGAAGTCTATAAATTATAAAAGAGGCTGAGGCAATGATTTCATATTTTATTCTAATTCCTGTTTATAGGGGAATTGGAATTACAGCTGTTGAATCTGTAAGACACTCAGATTCACAAGGCCACAGCAGTCTTTGAACCTTAAATTTTTTTGTTTCTTTCTTTATTTTATTAAAATGAAAATATGTTGGAAAGCGTCTTTATATTATTGAGGACAGTGAAATAATGGCATTTTTAGCCAGTTGAGGTTTTGCTCCACAGTGATTTTGGTTATTTACAACACAGCAAGTGATGCATTGTGCCAGGGTACAGTGGCTATTGTTCTGTTTGAAGGAAAAAGAGATTTCTGGGTCTCAAAGATTAATATATGCATCACTTTCTCTGTGGCTCAATGCCCCTCCAAGGTTTTACCTTCAGTCAAATACATGGGTTTGTTCTGTTGAGTTGCACTCATTACCCAAATGACACCATTTCCATCCCATCTCCTGACCCTTGACTTTTGTTTGAATCCTGTTCCTAAAAGGTAACCTGACATATTTTTGTATTGTGAAAGCTGTTGTGGTATCTTCCCTTGCTCAGCACCCCACTAAATCATATCAGTGGCAAAGTGAATTGAGAACTATTACTCTAAAAACTGCAGATGATGAAAGTGGTAGCACACAGTTTTAAAACAAATGGAAGTACACAAGTTTTTAACACAATGAATGCAAACTTCTGACATGCGCTGCCACAGGAGGTTGCAGGGACAGGCAGGATTCAGGATTTAGGCAAAATTGTGGATAGTGAGTACATAAAATGGACTAACAGGGCTAATAAGGGATGTGGTCATTGCCATCCTTAATTCAATGATGGTGTGTCCTGAGGACCTCAGGTAGTGGCTGGGTTTATGTCTTACCTCAAAACTGCATATCCTATTGCTACTGCCAGCAACCAGCTACAAAATCAGCTAGCCTGAGAGCTAGATGGACCTCAGCTCTAGCCTCACAGGCAAGAATTTTCTCCATCCAGTCTGTGGACTCAGAATTTATTTAATCCAACATTTAAAATGTCAAACTGAAATTTTCTCCTGGATTTTTTTTTTTGGTGTTACTGTGAACAGCTCAATATGTAATGCTTTCAGCAAAAGGTAAGGGAGCCTGAGATCTGTCTGCTGTCAGGATGGAGAAGATATAGAGAAGACACAGAGAAGAGCCAGAGCTCCCAAGGATGTCTGGTAACCATGGAAGAAATACAGCTAAAAGACCTAAGACTGTGTCAAGCTGGAACAAGGAGGAGAAGCAAAGGTTTCTCTGCTGCTTGCAAAGGTCTCTGAAGCTTTTTGCTGCTCTGTGTCAGCTGTGGCTTACACATCCTTGTCTATGGAAGGAAGGGATATAATGGTTTTGTTTTCAGAATCTCATTCTGAAAGTGATAAAATTTTCCATTTGTTAGAGTGCTTTCTATTTTATTCCTATTCTTTTTGAAATTTTCTGTCTGCTGGCTGTTATGCTGAGAAGCAGGCCAGAGAAGAAGCTTCACGAATAGCTCCCCTAGTGCAAATTCATGTTTGCAAAGGCCTTTTTTCCTTTTCACTGTTGTTATTCTCATAAGTGAAAGACAAGTCTGAAAGCCTAAAAGACCAGATAATATTACAATGTTCAGATGAATTTCATTTTTATAATTTTTATGGCTTTGCACCACATTGTTCGTCAGTTAGTAGAAATAGATCAACTTTCTACCAATTCCGAAAGCTGATCATCTCCTTTCCTCTTTAAGGAAAGCAAAACCAATTGCATTTTCTTGGATAACCCAGCCAAGTGGTCTTGTCTTCCTATAAGGCTCTTAAACAAGACAAGACTCTTAAACAAGACACTTGTTTAAGTGTCTATGCCTATTTGTTGTACGTGCTTTTGAACAAGTGGCCAAATGTTAATTCTTTATCACAAGCATAATGCAGTGAGTAAAATCTGTGATTTTAGGGCTGGAATCTTTTGCATCAGTAAGAGATTTAAGGAGACAAAAGGAAGATCTAAAGGGCAAGGAACAGGAGCTGCTCTTCTCTGATGACTTTCTCTGCACCCTCTTGGAGGAATGGATGTTAGGGCAGCATTTAAAGTAGGCTTTTGTCCTAATCAGCATCTGTGTACACAGTGCTCATAGGAGACATCTTCTTTCTCTGTGTGTCAGAGCTGTGTGCTCAGTTCAGGTGCACCTTTTACAGTGGTGTTTCATCTTTGCTTCCAAGCAGTGCCAGCTCAGCCAAAAGAGAAGCTCTTGGAGATGGCTCCTCCAAAGGCAGCAGCTGAGATCTTTTTGGTGGCACCTCACCTGCCCCCAGCTGCTCATGGGACTGCAGATGTGTGCCCAAGGGCACAGCTGCTGTGCTCTCACAGGCACCTTGGTGGGCGAGAACCTGTGAGCAGGGACTAGCAAAGCCTAGGCTGCAGCCTTGCAGGATGCTCTGGAAGAACAGTGGCATTTTCCTGGTGCTGAGTGACAGGATCCAGGAGTAACTACAGCTCTGTAGTGCCACAGAGGTGTGCAGGGGTGCAGGATGGAGAAAAGGGTCCTGGGTGTCCCTGATGCAGGGTGTGTGCTCAGGCTTTGGTCTCCTGTGCTCTGGCAGAGGTTTGCTGACCCTGTGACGCCCACCTCACTGTGTCTCACACCTTCTGCTGGGGGCAGGACCCAGGACAAGGGGAAGCTTTGGGGCCATACAGTACACTGCTTTGGCAGCCTGCACCTTCTTTTTTAACAATATGAATTAGTAGTTGTTATTAGCATAAAATCACCAGTTAAAACACTCTCAGCTCATTTTTTAACAGTGGAGCTAATTGCCCTTAAGTGCCTGAGCTCCAGCAAAACGAAATGGCACCTTTGTGCAGAAACCCCCAGTGTTTCCCCGGTACATCCATAACGACCTTTAAAATAAGCCGTTACAATTCTGACATGGTACCAGCCTGACACCTTGGGCTGGGATTTAATTTTGAGTTATAGCAGCGTTAGGAAAACATATGATGTGGCCGTTTGTTTGCAGAAAGAAGGGGGAAAAAATCATAAAACCCTCTCTTTTTATGAGCTGTCGCTTGATTCGTTCCTGGAGCCCCAAGTAGCAAGCGTCTAAATCAATGCACACAGCTGTTCTTGCTTCTTGGAGCCCAGCAGGTGTACTGCCCAATGTGCCTGCCATGTCCCCCCACTCACATAACAAATAATAACGTCTTACACACACCAGCCATCCATCACAGTTATGGCTAGCCCTGGTGAGGCTGCTGTTCTCAGGGTAGCGTGGAGATTATTTTTTTTTTTTTTTTTTTTTTTTTTTTAACTGTAGAAATACCCTGCCCATGGATTATTAGTCACACTTTCTGGAGTCCTTTAATTGAATAACCTTTGGCACTTGTGGCAAAGGGGAAAAAAAAAGGAAAAACAACAAAAAAAATCAACCCCAAGCCCCCCACACCACAGTGTTTATTTGTGTTAAAAAACAATAGGCATATTGTGACTGGCGAAATCAATTAGTCTTCCTCTGCAGTAAGGGCCCACATCTGGTGTGATTTAAGTTAATGTAAGGGAAGGGCCACAGAGGCCCGAAGACCCCGAGTTCTCATTTCAACAGGTGACAGAGAAGGCATAAAAGGCTAATATATACTACAAGTGCGGAGGCGAGGCTATAAATACTGGAAGGTTTACTTAGGAGGTAAAACAAAGCTAACCAATAATGCAAAAATAAATACCTTCCTGAGACAGGCTGTCACCTGGCATGTGCAGAGGCAGGAGGAGGTGATGGGAGAGGGACAGAAACAGCTTGGGAGGCACGGGGTGCTGGGCTGCGTGAATGAGCTTGGCTTTCTCTTTGGCTTGGAGCACCTTCCCTCTGTGGGGAAGATAACAGCAGGAGAAAGACAACAGAGTGTTTGTCCAGCTCCAGCATGATTTACCTTGCTGGGTCTAAAGGAACTTGTGAGATCTGCCCGCTCTGCCTATATCTTCCAGGGACCCAGGTGATTCCTGCCAGCCCATCTCAATTTGATTCTGTCACTTCTGTTGTCCTGTTTGTTTTATCTCACTTGTGCTACAGTGACACAGCACCTCACAGGAGCAGTTGTGTGTGTACTGAGAGTTGGTGCACATCACTGAGAGGTAAAGAGTATCAGAGCATCAGATAAAGTAGATTTTTAAAACCTTTTTTTTTAGCAAGTTAATTTTTCAGAATTCTAATTAGATCCGTAAGCCATCCAACCCCACAAGCCTGGTTTTCTATGGATTTGTATCCTTCATTCCTACAGTTCTTCTCTTATCCTGCTGTTGCCCAAAGCCATCTCCCTTGGCAGTACCTCCAGTGCTCCTGGCTTCTCCTAGACCTTCCCCTATTCTCTCCATCTGACCACAATATTCTCAGCTCCTTCCTATACCTTTCAGTTACTGAAAACACTCATATGTCCCTTTCTCCATTTTTCAGCTGTCCAATTACATAAAATTTTAAGGAACTTATCTCAGAGCCAGTCAACTTCCCTCAGATTTTCTTGATTCTGTCCTTGAGTTTCAGCAGGTCTTGGGGGAGGGACTGACGTGTTCAAGAGGATGGATGCTGCAATTATAAATGCTTTTCACTCTGCAAAGTAGACTGAAGGGTGTCCTGCAAACACCATGTGTGGCTTTGTAAATACACATTTCTGCGCAATTCATATGAGGCCACAACATTCAAACTGATTATTTTGGCCCCTTCTCTCCAATACATTCCTGTAATGCCTGGGCCACTTGCTGATGTCTCGCTGTGCATCCTGGGCCAGTCACCCCAGTAATCCTGACACAGCTGGAATTTGAGACTCTTTGAACTGGGAAGCCACCCCTGGGGTGGGTGCACACAAAGAGAGCAGAGCCAGCTAAGGAGTGTCAGGACCCTTGTGTTTGCCTGGCAAGGGAAGAAGGCAGAGTCTTTGTGGAGCAGCACCCTTCTCTCTCCAGCCTTGCTGTATCTGTACAATGTACAACAGCACAATAGATCGACTGGATTTGATAGATGAGAGGACATTGCCGTAACAAAAAGATGATATTAATATAATTACTGTTACTGAGCTTTTGATATCTTCTTATTAACAGACACCTAGGAGGAGGAAACATGTATATCATATGGTCTCTGAGTATAAAGACTACTGAGAAAACACAACCTCAGTCTGAATCAGTGCTACTTTGTAGTGGGGATGTGTTTTGGTTCTCCAACCCCAGTCACTCGTCCAGTTGGAAAGTCAATGATACAATTTTAATTTCTTCACAGCAGTGATAAAGTCAGCCTGCAGCCAGAGTCTCCGTTGCCCTCCTTACAGAGACTACAGGCAGGTACTGGGAGTTGAAATAATATCACAATGATAATAAAAGGTTTTGTTGTGTTGGGGTTTTTTTACATCAGTTTCCAACAGCTGGTTGCCAGTTGCCCTCTGACACAGACACATAAAAGGGAAGTAGTGAGTCCTGTACCAGCAGGGATCACTGGAAGAAATGCAGCCCTCATAAATCAAGCCAGCACTGTTACATAGCTTTAGCACAATGAAGTGCACATGTGCAAGGGTGACTGAAGAGGGACCCCACTCACCGGCTGGGAGCAAACAGAGCATGGTCTCAGGGAAAGGGTATTCCTGCCACCATGGCAGGCAGCAGGGAGGAGAGACTTGGGATAGGGCAAGAGTCCTGGTGGTAGCAGTCTAAGGAGAAGGTTCTCAGGGGATTTCCAGTCTTTTGCCAGTTAGCAAGACCACAGCAGTGGAGTTCCCATTCTCCTCATAGAGGTGTAGATCACTATTTGACACATCTTCACAGCAGGATGGGAAATATCTTTCATTTGCCTTAATTTACCCCTTGCCTTTACTTGTGCCCACGTAAGTCACCTGTAGCCATGATACTTTCTCCCTATAATCTTTGAAGCCTTGGAGGGATTACAAGTGCCATCTTGTCACTGCAACAGAATGAAGCCGAGCGTGTTTCTTCTTTTAGTCTTCCTTCAGTTAATTCATCAGTTTTAAAACCAGTCCTAAACATAAGCATGCACAGCACTAGCCAGAGAATGTCAGCCCTAACTTCTGCATAGAGCCGTATAACTTGAACATCAACTAGGCCAAAGATGCCTATCATTTTCTGAACCAAGAAATCACAAACATTATTCCAGGAGTAGGAAATCACACAGACCTGGGCTGGGCAGGCCTTGTGGGTGTAACATTTCCTATAGTTCAGCTGTCCATCTCATGCATCCCTTTCATTCTCATTCCCTGTTTCTTGAGTTTAAATGTCCCCTAATAAAGATGCAGGCTGGAAAGAGACTTCCACCTCAAGAGGAAATTATTCAGGTTTTTTCCCAGGTAACTTCCATGAATACCATTGGATTGTCCCACATCAGCCTCTCAGTGAGACAGAAGTCTGTGTCATGAGGTTCAGGGCGCCCTCTACATGATGGAGGGATCATTCTGGCGTACTCATCTAGAGGAAGCAGCTACCAACAATTTGCCCCATACTCAGGAGACAGGACCATCCAAGGCAGACTCTGAGCAGGCTGAATCGTACAGGTGCTCCATGGATTACGTCTGATCCATGTAATACATTTTTGAAAGAAACACAGCAGTAACCTCAAGACTTTGGGAGCCGAGAGTCTTCTGCTCATTCCAAAGGTTAAACACTGTATGTTCCCCCTAGCTTAAATTCAAGTTACATTAGATGGATTTTCTCATTTGCTGGGTTAATTAATATCAGACATCTTCTCCCAGATATACACTGTTTGAAGCCCTGGAATGATTAATTCCTCCCTGTCAGGGACAAAGCTCAAATTTAACAGGGAATGTTTGAAGTGTATAGATCAGTTATGCAAGAAACTCTTCAGTGGTCCAGTCAATGCAATTATCAGGGGTGACACAATAGAGTTTATCAGCACACTGTTATGGAGACCTTGATTTGGGATAAGCATTTAAGGTTTCACACAGCCAGCAATTTAATTTCAATAGCATTTCAAAACAAGTGTTTATTATTTATTTTCATCCCAAAATGTATTATCAAATATTGCCATAGGTGGACTCCACACAAGTGACCCCACAGCCACTCACTGGCTCCCTGCTGCTGTGAAGGAAGTTAACTCCAACCCATCCAGCCATAACTTAAATGTGAAGTTCCATCTTCGAGACATGACCTCTCCATCTCTCCACCTGGTTCGGGTGGCAAACAAAGCTGGCACAGCCATTAGGTGGGTGTGGAAGTGTGTGGAAGAACAGAGACTTCACCCCTGTAAGGAGAACTGGTGAAAAGGGGTTGAGGATAATTCATTCAATTCCAACTTCCCCAATTTTAAATATTTTCAAAATTGAAAGCAGAGAAGGGTCATGACAATCACCTGGGTGCTATGGATACTTCAGCTATAGAAAAAGTGGAGAAACTTTGAGAGCCCACTGCTCTCTTCTGTTGAATAAATCAGTCAGAGGTGAGTGTGATACACTGTGGAAATATTTCCATGGAAAGAAAACAAACAATAAATGCCTTAGGGATTTTCCTTCATCATAAGAAGGCTTAATTAGTACTGATGACAGAAGGATAAAGCCAGACAAATCCAAACTGAAAATAGAGACATATTTTGATAATAAACATAGTCACTAGAAATTACCAGGAGCAATGTTGGGAGTCTCTATCTCTTCCTATCTTTAGATATATGTACTAATAAAAATGCATAGGGTTGAATTTTGAGGTCTCCCACCACATCTTAAGTGAAAGGGTGAGAGAAAATAGCCTTAAGTCAGGCCAAGGGAGGTTCAGATTAAATACTAAAAAAAAAATATCACTGGAAGAGTGGGTAGGCAGTGGAATGTATTGCCAGGGAGGTGGTGGAGTGACCACCTCTGGAAGTGTTTAAGAGGTGTCTGGATGTGGCATTTAGGGATATGGTTTAGAGATGATTATGGTGGTGCTGGGTTGGACTAGATAACTTTCATGGTCTTTTCCAATCTTGATGACTCCATGAGTCTGTTACTCTGTGAATCTTGTGGTAACCACAAGAATGGATTTGGTGTTGAAATGCTCTTTAGTTTTCTAGGGCTGTCTGTTGAATCATCTCTTTATTTTGATAAAAAACTACATTTGCTATAGCTTCCTCCAGTAAGGCATATTGGAATAGACAGATTCCAAGACATTGGAATACCTTACCTGCGAATTGCTGGTCTCCGTTTCTGTAACATTAGTGAGTTCAGACAGATTAATTGTACCAGGACAGATGCCGTGTGGATGACCTTAGGTTTTCCAGGGGTCTTTTGCAGTGAGGACACCAGAAACTTTCCGTGCCTCTGTGTAACAGACTGGTTTATCATTCCTCATAAAGCCTTGTAACCCAACTCCTCTTGTCCACTAAATGTTAGATTAATTGCTAATTTAAATTTCTCATTAGCTTTATTTTTCTGTACACTCATAAAGTCTCACTAGTTTTTTGGGCTTGTGCTCTCACCTCAGTGTCACTGAAAATCTTTCCTAATGAAATTACATTGTTAATTAAATTAAAAATAAATGACATTTGTTAAAAGTCAGGATGTCATTCACTCCAAAGCTCTCAAAAAATCCAAACTTGGTGGGCCATACATTTTATCTTCATGACTTAAAACTCCTAAAGGTTTTCTCTTTTGTGTTCTGTTCGAGCTTAGGCACATTCATGGATTTGTGGAATATGATATATTTTGTTTGCTTTGCCCGTATTTGTCCGTCTCCTTTTCAAGATGAACTCTGAGCAATTACTTCGTGCAAGCATGTGGAGTTTAAATAGGTGCTAAGTACTTTCAAACTGAATCTGTAACAAATGCCTGTGCATGTGTGTGCCCTGGGTTAAGCACTTAAAGAAACGAAAAGTTGCTGTACTACTGGATGATGGAAAACGACTGGAAAGGTTCAGCAGACTGTGGGACTGCATCAAAGGAGGGGGGTTTGCTGGCACGTTTGCAGATGCTGTTTTGCCAGTTCAGCAAGCTGTAGCATAAATACTGCTGGAATATGTTTCATATATGTCTGATAAAAATGTGTGCTGACTCATTTGTCTTAAAGCAATGCTTGTCAACAAATACTAAATAGTTTTCTGTATAATTTCAAATAAAATATAAAGAAAAGAAGGGAATAGAAAAGAAATCTCCTAACCCAGTCAGTAAAAAGTCACTGAAGTAAAATTTTACAAATTTGAACAACTTCCTCTTCAAAAACATAGCTAGCAAAGTACAGCAATAAACTATGCTGGGGATCTTTACCTTTTGGCTTGCCATGAAATTCTATTACCTCAAAAATTAATTCCAGGGAAAGGAATGAGTGAAAGCATCCTCTTGTGGAGGATGGTGGTGCCATCCTTTTGTTTGTCAGTGCGTATGAATTTAAAGCTGTGTCTATTTCAAGAGTAATCACACTCTTTCCAGTGGACAGCATGTAGACCTAATGCAAGTCTGCACTGGAGTCTAGAACCAGTAGGAGCATCTTTTTGGTTTTATTTTGATTTAACTTGGGCTACATGCCTGCTTTTACAATTTCTGTTCCCCAAGAGATGGTGATAGCTGTGGTTTGGAAGCTCCCAAGGTAAAACTACTCCTGCTAGAAGCGCTGTGCTCTGGGTGTGGATGATCACACTGTAACCCTGTGTTTCAGGCAGGTGACAGGCTGCAGTGTTGGAAACTGTAGGCATTTATTTGATCCTTCTTCTTCCATGTCTCCTCCAGCAAGGGAGGGTTGCAAAGTGGTGAGGACAGAGCCCTGGCAATGCACCCTCCCTGCTGCACTCTGTAATTGACAGCTCCACAGAGCCATCAGGTGTGACACTGAGCAGGTTTCTCACCTTCTCCCGCTGCTGGCAGCACTTCAGACTATCTCTCACTCCACACTGGCACAAGCTGCTCTAGCAGTGTTTCATCAGTGATGCACACAGTACAAGGCACTCCGAGGGGTTTGCAGACATTAATCAACTGGCTGTGATTTGTAACACTTAGGATGGAATATGATCATAAGAAGTGCCTCCATTTACTTATCTATAAATTACCTACAGCTATCCCCTGTCTTTCCACATCATGGTGACGGTGTGCAGTTAATTGATTCATGGGGGTAAAGAGTTTTCAGACCACCCGATGAAAGATGTTACAGAAGTCCGTGGTGGTGAGCAGGAGCGGTGTTTTGGCAGCATGTTCCATGCCATGGGGATGGTGTAAATGAGGTATTTGCTTTGCATTCTTGGGCTCCCTTCGTGTGTGGTGCAGGGAAGGCGGTCACCCTCCGTGAAAGTAGGTTTTATGTTGTGTGACATAAACGCTAGGGACCACTCTGTGTGCTGGGACACATGATACAGCTGACTTGCGGGCAAAATAATATAACCCACACCTCTCTGCCACGTCGGGATAAATCCCAGAGTGCACCTCTCAGAACAAGCATATCCTGTCATGAAATGTCAAGCAATCAACATCAATAAATAATGAGTTGAAAACAGCGAGGTGGTGTAAAACTGCACAGTCGCGCTTGGGAAGGTAGGGAAGCTGATTAAGTGTTATTTCCTGATCTGTAAATCATCAATTCCAAACTTCTTCGTGTGTTGTCTATAAAATATTGGCTGTGGGCCTTTTGTTATAAAAAGGTAACTAATTTTTATAGCAGCCCCATAAATAGTAATTAACGTGCCACAAACTGAACAACATCCTGCTGTAAAAAATGGGGGAACGCTGTGCCTATTTTTCAAGAGACCTGCATTTGTGCCCGGGTAGGGATGAATACTTGCTTGCCCCTGTTTGGGTGGGTAGGGACATATTTGCTGCTGTGTTGGAAAACTCAAGCCCCTTGATTCTGTGCTACCTGAGAAACAGCCCTGACATGGACTGGGAGGGACCAGCCATCTGAGGTTCTCGGTCCCTTTTTGGTGTCTGCTGTATCAGAGGAGGCAGAAAGGAGTGATGAAGTAGGTGATTACTGAATACAGCATTTTTCTTTCCAGCCTCTATCACTTAATGTTTAGCTTATGCCCCGAAACATGAGAAGGACTTAGATCTTGTCTCAAAGCATTTTTTTCTGAATCTGTCCAATAAAACTGTATATGCTCTCATTATCCATATAAATCCCTAATCTCTTTCTGAACAGCAACAAACTGTTGGCCTCAGTGGTACAGTGAATCCCACAGGTTCAGCATTCCTACTTAAAAAGAAGAAAATCAACCAACCCCTTATCTTTTCCCCTTACTTCGTCAGTTTTAAACTAATAATTTTATGTGTGTAGTCAGTGCCCCTTGTTCCCTAAGGAGTGCGTAGGTGGGCATGTCATATTTCTTGCATGTCACACTCTGCACATGGATCATGGGAGGATCTGGAGCTGGGAGGAATGGGAGTGTTGTGCAGCCAAGCCAGACCCAAGTTAGATGACCTGAAGTATGTGCACAGCTCCAGGAGGTGTTAATGGCCTGCAGCAACAATGGCCCTGCTCCTTTTGCCCCCCACTGCCTTCCTTTAGAATATTTGCACCTTGACATAAATGCTGAGAGCAGAGACCTTCAGATGCTCCTGTTGGCAGCTGCAGCTTCATGTCACAGTGATGGAGCTGAGCACAGAGCGCCCACCTCAGCTTTGTCTGCCTTAAGCCCACCTGCACTGCTTTAAGAGAGTAAGGAAGCAGCTGGGCTGCTAAATCATTTCCCCGGATTCTGGATCTGACTTTCTGTGAGCCTTTCCTGATGCAACTGCTTCACCTGGTTTATTTAAGGTTCTGATCCCACAAGGGCTCTGATGGGAGGGGTCAGACAGCATCCCATGGTGGGACATGAGCAGTCAGCACCAGGTGCAAAACTCTCAGATGCAGTGAGTGAGCATGGCAAAACATTAAAACAAGGAGTAATAGATGAAACAAGGGTTTTGGTGAGGTGAGGAGAACAACAAGAGAAAGTAACACAGGTAGAGAAGAAGGACTGCTTGTTAGAAGATGCAAGGTCATGATTCTCTTGTGGAAAGGAGCACTTGATCCTTCTGTCCCACTCTGTGCCTCACTGTGCACCCCATGTTCACTCTGACTTTCACAAAGCTTGTTTTCACCATGGATTAGGGTCAGTCACACCATCTTTGGGTCAGGTAATGTTATAGACATTCAGACAATGAGCACAATGTGGTCTGACTCCACTCTGCCAGGGACGCTGCTCAGCAGCTTGGATCTGACATAGCATTTTCCTGTTCTTGTGGCAACTGGTGTCTACAGTTCCACAAAGTACAAGATTTCCAATTTTGCTGAACTTTTTGTGGGATCCAAACTGTGGAACCTCAAATCATTCATCTTTAAAGCCATACTTCTAAGTAGGAAACTGAGTAACATTGTCAATCAAAAATTTGGTGATAAAGGCAAATAGTGATTTCACTAGAAATATTGATGAGTAAAAGTAGTTTCCTGCCCTCTAAAGCATGGGACCACTCCCCAACCACTGAATTGATATTGAAAATAATAGGTAGCATAAAAACGCAACAGCAATATCCTAATATGCATAAAAATCTACTTGAGCCACTATGGCCCAGGGTCCAAAAGCACTTACTAGCCCTCTGCTATGGATTGCAGTGGGAGTGATAGTCAGGATCCCAAGTACCTACCAGGAACTTAGCCCATGTGACAAGATAATGCCTCTTTGTAACTCTCCAGCCTGATTTATCCACTTCTGACAGAGTTCTGCAAGCAAGGTCTGGTTAAGAAATATGAACTTGTTAAACCTTGCTGAAAGGTTTGGGGAAAGGCTGCAATCTCCAGTGAGCAAAGTGCATCTCTCCCAGAGCAGGCTGCATGCTGGGGCCATTCATCACAGGCCACGGGGAGGGGTCTGGCAGGGAACAATTGATATGGTTTTGCCATGGAAGAGACAGTTTCCCCTCAGAACATATGGAAGACAGATTACACAGCCCAGTCCTAATGTGAATGGAGCTCAGATGGGGAGAATTCACGGGCGAGAGAGGGACATCAAGGAATCAATATCATCTGACACCTGTTTTCTGTTTCCAGGCTGCAGACCTGCGCCTGGCTGCCTCTGGAAGTGTCTTCCTCTGCTTGAATTTCAGTTCTCCCTGCAGATACATCAAACTGTGTCCTGAACACCGGGGTCTTTCATCTGGCATGGCTGGTGGCAGAAACTAATGGAAGAGGCTGGCCCTCCCCACACACCTCCATCTTTCTGACCACTCCTAGCAGGCTGGCCAGGTTTTCAAACCTGGATGCAAAATTTGACAATTTGACAAATTTGGACACAAAAACTGCTGGCAGAATGCCAGGGTAACTGCACAGCAGTGAGGATGGTGGGAAAATGCTTCTCCAAACACCATACCTTCTTCCACCACAAGCCTGGTTCTTCACCTTTATTTTTTTCATTTCCCAACACACAGGAACCAGCTAGAACCAACCCTAACAAAGCACTGCCAGTATGACTTTTTATGAGAAACACATGTGCAGCTAAGGGGAAGTAAGGAGAATCTAAGTTAAATTATGGAATCACCCTTAAATAAGCAAAGCAGCCCACAAAGCAGAATTACAAAACAAATATGCAAATTGTAATGAGAAAATAGAGAAAGAAAAGGAAAGAAAAAAAAAAGAAAGGAAAAAAGTGATCCATGTTAATAAGTTCCTTAAGGGGAAGACAAAGTGTAGAATAAATGTCTCTTCAGAACACAGTCTTTCCTTTCCTAGGGAAAGTTTCATCATGTTGTGCAAAAGAGAAAAAAAATGATTCATTTTCTTATATTAAAGTAAATGAAAAATATATGTAGCAAAGTTATGCAGAGCAAAATATGCAGAGAGAGAATCCAAGCAAAAAATAAATGTTGCTTAGGATTTCTGTGTCAAAAAAGCAATGGCAACGTGCAGTGTTACCTGCCTACCCCTGTGTGGGGTGGTGCCTTGGCCTGCAACCCGTTTGGTGAGAAGTTCAGATGAAGGATGTGTGGCCTTTTTCAGACAAAGGGTGAGTAGGATGAGTGGGATTGCAAATGAAGGGAGGTGTGGATCCATAGAAAGGTTGGCCCATGGTAGGAGTGGAGGTAAGTCAGGGTTAGTCTCTTGCCTTTAAACACTGCAGAGAAGAAGAGATGCAGGAGAGGGGGCAGGGAAATTTCTTAGGGAAGCCAGTAAGAGAGAAAATTAAAGGAACAACATTCATCTTAATGCAGAGTAATTCCTTATCTGGTGAGAGCAGAGACTGTTGCTTTGCAGCTCAGATGTTTCACAGCAGTTACACACCAACATTAAGAGCTGTGTAGTACACCAGGCCAGAGATCCAGAAGATACCACAAGTTATCTTGTGGTATCACAAGGTATATACAAAACATCAGGTTCATTAAAGCCTCAGAAAACTGAAGGAAGCTGACAGATCTTCTTGCAGGCAGAGTTCAGCTCAGATAAGAATTTTTTTAAAAGGGAAAAAAAACCAGCAAAAATTGTACAGAATTATTCTCTGTTCATCTTTGTGGTATCTTGGCATGGCAGGGGATCATCTGTCCCCTCCACTGGCAGTATCTGGCTTCCACAAGCCTCTGCTAAAGAGTCCCAAGCCTCTTTCAGACCAACACACAAGAGACTATATATCATTGTTATTATTATTACTGGGGTTGTGTGCTGGTTCTGCAATAATTCATTGATGCTTTGTGTGGGAAGTACGAAAACTGCAGCCTGCGGACTAGAGCTCACTGTTGGGGAGTTCCTCCAGAGACTTCATTTAAAAAGTTATTCACCTTAATTTTTCAAGGTATATTTGATCAGGGTCCTCAATGCACTAATTATAGAATCACAGAATTTAGGCTGGAAGAAACCTTTGAGACCATCAAGTCCAAACTAGCAGTGCCAAGTCCACCAGTAAACCATGTCCCCAAGGGCCACATCTACATTTTTCAAATACCTTCTGGCATGGCAACTCAACCACTTCCCTGGGAAGCCTGTTCCAGTGCTTGATAACCCTTTATATGAAGAAATATTTCCCAATATCCAGCCTGAACCTCCCTTGGTGCAACTTGAGGGCATTTCTTCTTATCCTATCATTGGTTACTTGGGAGAAGAGACTGACCCCCATTTTGCTGCAGCAACTTTCTTTCAGGGAGTTGTAGAGAGCACTAAGGTCTCCCTTGAGCCTCCTTCTCTCCAGGCTGAACACCCCCATTTCCCTCAGCTGCTCCTCATAAGACTCATGCCCTGTCACTCCAGAGCAGTGAGGTCACTCCACCCACCAGCACTTTCCATGGGCCCTGGGCTCTGTCTCAGCTCTGGAATCTACAGACCCGTGCTGTAGCCTCATATCTGGTCTCATCTCTGTCCTCCTTCTCCAGATGTTCCTCACTGAACTCCTCAGGTGGACTCTGGACAGGATCCATTGCCTTGCCTTGCCTGGGGGTCTTAACAGCAGTGACTATCAGCCCCCTGGCACTGCCTTCCATCTCCACCACCCTGCATGGGCTGGGATCACTCTTGGATATCCACTCCTATGGCAGCCCTACTCTGGCTTCTTCCTGACAATCTCACTGCTTTGTGTGACCTTGATTTGCATTAATGCAGGGGCAAATGCCTGTCCCCTCTGATGTCACTACTTAGTGGATGCAGGGTAAGACAAGGGAGGAGAGGAGGAGGTTTACGGCAGGTGGAAATGTGCTATTCAAGAAAATGGCCCTCTAAAATTGCAGAGGGGCCTGTTGATATTGCTGTTGGGCTACTCTCTATCTGCTTCCTGCAGACAACATTCACTGAAGAAAGGTTTCTTGAGAGAGAATTTTCACTGGGGTTGTTTTTGTTTTGTATTTTAGGGAATTTTTTGCCCCTGGGATAAGGGAGTAATGAGTCTCAATCTGACAGAGCTTCCTATGGGGTAATAAATACTGATGAATCTAAAAAAAGATGCTGAGGGCATTTATTTTAAGATTAGCTAAAAAAGTTGCCAAGTCAGAGAAGAAAAGTTAGAGTGCATTTAAGAGGATGTCTTGCATTTTAGGAACTAGCAGGCATGAGGGAAATGTGGGAACATATCAAGAAAGAAGACAGGTGGTGTCTCTTGGTGGCCACAGCTTTATAGCAATTACTTCTTGTAACAGGCTTCTTGTACTTGTCTTTTCTGTCCTTTAAGTTGGGCAAACAGACCTTTAAATTGTTGCACAGGCTGCATTACTCCCTCAGCATGGGCATATTAGGGGGAGGCTGATGCTGGCTTTTCTTACAGCCAAGAAATAGATGCTGGGTGTGGGAGATTTACAGTGTCTCTGAGAGTCATGAGGGATTAAAAATGAGTTACTTGATGGAGGGAGGCTCATGATTTGGGATTTGAGCCTGCATGTCACAGACCCACAGCTGAAATGGAGAACATTTGGCAGGAGTGGGAGGGTCCTTCACAAGACTCAGGCTGCACATCACTGGTTAGTGGCCAAAACTATGGACCTGGAACTTATCTTTAGTGATGTTGTTTTTCAGTGGGGAGAAGTCTGGAGAGGCTGGGTCAGTGAAAAAAAGAGACTCCCGTGGTTGCATCAAGATGAGGAAGTTTTCAGTGCAGAGAAAGAAGAAGAGCAGGAACTTCTTTCTCTTGCTTTTAATTCAGATTATTTAGCTGGATAAGCAAAGGACACAAAGTCTGAAAATGAGCAAAAAGAGTCTATGGAAGAAGGAAGATAATGATAGATCTTGATAATACTTGTTTTTTGTTTTTCTTGGATCTGTGTCCCTTATTTCCTTCCTCATCCAGAAATGGGCTTGTTTTCTTGAAACCCTCAGCAAAGGTGTTGTTTGCTGTTGCAAATTGATGACCTTACTTGTTAAGTGCTTTCTTTTTGTAGGACCATCATCACATAAATGGTCCTAGGTGAAGATGGTACCCATCCTCTTCCCCCTAAGTGAAGAGTCAACCTATGTGAATCTGTGGAAGAGGTTTTACAACAACTTCTGTGAGCCAGAGAGAAGTTTGAGAAGAGGATCCATGTTTAGCCCGAAAGAATTTTGTACCAAGGTCATTGACATAGAAGCCAAGAAAGAAAGAAGAATAAATAAGAGAAACCTGCAACTGCCCATCCCAATAAGCACCTTGTCTCTTGTGACCAATGAGTAAAGTGTAAACTTAGGAGTTTTGTAAAACTGTATAAAAAGCATGCATGCTATAATAAGAAGGTTTGAAGCCTTCTGAAAATGTAGTGTTGCTTTGTATTGTCACCATCTCAACTACAACATGAATCAACACAACTTTGGTTCAAGTCTTACTATCATGTCTCCCTTTTTTAAATTCTTGTTCATCCCCAGGGCTTCTTTGTACACTGTAACATGTAATGCCACAAGCTGGTATCAAATCAATTTTTGTATTAGTCATATTTCATGAGCATCGATAACAATGCTGAAATCCTTTGATACATAAATACCTACTGCACTCCTGGTCTGTAGATACATCTTAACCTTCAGCTGGCTCTTGAAGCTAGGCAACTTCACCGGTATATTTCTTATTTCAGCATCTGGTAGCTATATGTATATTGCTGTGGCACTCTGTGCATGTGTGTAGCTGTGTTACAAACCTTATATCAATGACCTCATTGAAATAAATGAAAAAACAGTCATATTTATCTAAATCCTCTGCTAGTTGAATTGCAAGGTCATCTTCCAGTTGAATTCTTTAACTTTATCCCTACTGTTAAGAATGCATTTTGTATTCAGTCATTTCAGTTTTGTTATCATAGGCTTAAGATAACGGCTTGGCATAAGAGATGCTCATTCCCCTGTGAAATCACCATCAGATAGCAGTTCTGGACGTGCAATGCAGCCTGCCACTAAGAGCTTGCCAATACAATATTATTTGCTGTCACTGGAAACTTTTGTAGTGAAGTGCAGCTCCTAGGAACATCTGTCATTTCAAAAGAGAGGGATCCTTTTTTTCCCCCCTGTTTCATTTGAAAACAAATTTTTATGATGTTTTTTAAAGCAGCATTTAGCTCTAAAATACTCTTTTAAAAAATCTGCTTTCAGAATCCAGAAGATGTAATGGCTTCCAATTATGTTTCGTCACGAGGCACTTGATTCCTCCCTCGTGCCTGAAAGTCTCAGTCCGCTGCTTTATTGTGCACATTTGCATTTGGGCTCCAGAGCCACGGTGTAAATATGTCAGTGATTGCTTATGCACAGAGCTTGGGTGTGTTTATGCAGCGTGCTCAATCACATAATAAATATTGTAAACATTGTTGTTTACATCACTAGTGGTTTCACTCTGCTGGCCTTTAAAAAACATCCTGCCATGTATCAAGCCAGCTTTTGAGGCTCAGCACCCATAAAACACAGCAGGTCTTGCACAGAGTGCTGAAGCCATATTTGCAGTAATGTGCACGAGGAGCATTTTTTAAAAATTTGTTCTCAGAGTCTGCATATGATGATACCATGTATTGTTGTATTCCAAGAGGAACAAGCCTGTGATGAAAAAAAGACACTGTAATTAATCACCACTGGTGCAGTGCCAGTTTTCTGCTAGGGCCAGAATCTTACCATCACAAGTTTCATTCCTCCCCTCCTTCATCTTCATTCCTTCTCTACTCTATCTTCGCCTGGAAATTAATTTTCTTCTCATCCCCAGCCTCACCTTCCTGTGGGCCATGCATTCCCATACTACTTTCCTTCTTGTCTGGTCTCTGCTTCTCTCATCCTCTCCCTCAACAGAGCAGACCAGCAGCTCTGTTGCCTTATTTCAGATCTTCCGGTGAGAAATCACTCTCTTTTTTTTTCTCCTTCAGTCTCTGCCCACAACTACCTTGATCCTCCCTGCACCCCAAATACATTCTTCCTCTCCCATCACTTTCTGTACAGCAGAAAGGGAGACAGGTTTATGGGAAGAGTGTGAGAAATGTCCAAGTCTTTGTTTCTCTCTGAGAGCTGCCTGGGGAGAAGATGTGGCTCCAGGAAAGTGCATATTTTGCAGCACTAGAACAACCCTTCCAGCTTGGGGTGATACCTGAGGACCCATCCCAGAAGACCCCAGAGTTCTGGTGAGTTTAGTTTTTCGTGGAGAAACACAAGGAGAGATGTAAGGAATTGTGTGTTCCTGTGCCTGTTTATATGTGGCAATGGAGTGAGGCACAGTAAATCAGTAATGGGGGCCTTGGAGCAGGAATGAAAAGGTTAATTTTAGTGACATCAAAACTGTTATGTTCAGGTATTGAAGGGCATCAGTGCATCCAAACTGGAACCAAAATGGCAACTTGAGTTTAAATCTGAGCTTACCAGTGAATGTTGGTGTGACAATGTTGTGTTTTTCCATTCAGAGTGGCCTTTCTCTGTTAAACAAATTTCCATCAGATTTGTACCAGAAGCACTGGGGCTAAGGTAGGGATTTGTCTGTTACCTATTCTGGTCACGATTTACTAACAAAATCAGGTTAATATGTGGATGAGCCACCAAAATATTCATCTACACACTTGAACTGCAGGTATGATTTATAGGACTGGTCTTCTTTTAGTTCCAGCCTATGTATAGATCAAGCCTGAATTAACACCGTGCTGAGATGAATAATAAGGTTCATACTTCTTAGAACTGTTGTTCCAGTTGGCCTGAAGATAAAATAACATCTGTTCATGACAGAGCTTGAAACAGTATAAGGGAAAAGGAAATGTCTTCTCCATACATGAGTACTGACTCTTGATTTTTGGGATGTTGCTGTGAATGCATTAATACCTATAAGTAGACAATAAAGAAAAAATAAAAAAGGGAAGTAAGAAGAGGCTCAAATTAAAGAACACAAACACCCAAGGGCTGTTAAAAGGCAGGTGGCAGAAAAACAAACTTCAACAACCCAGTCCAGAAATAGAAATATTTTGTTTCCCACTTGGACAAAAGACTAAGAGGTGAAAGACCCAAAAAGAGATCTAACCTGTGGCTGAGGCATTGGTAACTTTAAGTTTGTTTAACAAATACACCTGGCAACAACTCTCACATTTTTAGTGAAAGTTAAAGCTGCTCCTGGCTTTAAAAAAATGGCAAATTTTCCAAGCAGCCATGTAATTATATGGCTACCTACAAGACTCATCTTGCTCCTATCAAGCCTTCATTAATTATATCTTTAAAAAAAACTGTGTGTGATCTTCTATCTTCCTTTTTTTTCTGCCTTCTGATACACAGGTATTTTTTCCTGTAATTTGCATCCCACAGTACTTTGCAGCCTTAACCTGTAGTCCTTTATGACTGTCTTGAGGCCAAAGCATGGAAATGCAGATGATTTGGTTGTAGATTTATTGAGTGTGTGCTGGGAGATAATTTGCCTGTGTGAAAACCGCTTTATGGAATGAGCCTCTGATGCTCAATGAGGAGTGTTTCGAGCAAGACCAGAGACTGAAGCAGAGTTGTCTGAGGGAATGTATCTGGGAAAGAGCTGCTTATGAAAACTGCATTTGCATCAAGCCTGTAGCAAAGCACTTAGGACAAAGGAAGAAACCATGCTTTTAGTGGCCATTAGCTCCTGGTGAGTAAATTCTGGCGAGACGGGCTCATTCCGTTTGGTGCTTCCAGGTACACAGTGATGCAGAGGAATTTCCTTTGCTGCTCAGCTCTCTCAGCCCATGGAGAAGGGAACTGCACTCTATTAAAGGATTTTTTCCCCCTCTTTTACAAGGTTGTTTGTTATCTCGGAATGCAGGCCTGCGCTGGAGCGTGTAATTACAACACCATGTCCTGGGTTAGAAAGAACTCAGACACTAAATTGTCCATGTCATCACCTGAATTTGACCATGAAATATAGCACAGAGGGACTGGAAAGGCAGCCTGTAAAGAAGTGAGGACTGAATGGGCATTTTGGTGCGCTGGGCAAATCCAATCTGCTCAATCCATTGCTGCAGTCCCACCGTGGCCATTTAATATTATTACCTGCTTCTTGCCCTTGAAATTGTGCTTCCACCTTTCTTTCCATGAGGTGTGTCTGAGTGAAGGAGGTCAGGGTTAGAGAAGATTGCAATAAAACGTGACTCATTTTACATGGGTGATCAGAGCCCTATTAAGTTGCAAAGGAGTTGATTTTTAAAAGAATGTCTTTTTTTCCGCTATCAATTTGTTTTTGTGTGCAGACACTAGGAAATAAAAGTCAGCTCTACTGTTCAGGGTGTTCAGAGATACCCCCAAAGCTGGAATAAAACCACTTGCACTCTTTTTTGCGGAAATTCTTTTGTTTATTCACTCGAGCATCTTAACGTTACCACAGATTTTGAGTTTAAGGCCTTTTCTGTGCTTCCACTCTGTGTTGGAGCAAAAAAAACCCATGTAAAGTCACAGATCTCCAGGACCAAGAAACAACTCTTGCAGGGACCTTCTCTGAGCTCAGAAGAGAAAGGTGTGAGGCAGCTGCATCAACCTGGTCACTGGTACATGACTGGAGAGGGCAGGTGGCTGTGCCTGGTATTTCTCTTTACCTATGGGTACCACTTGTCATAGTGCAAATGGGAAGAAAGGTTTGCAGAAGGGTATGGATGAGAAATACAAGTATTACAGGGAAGTGTTAGTGCTTAATCAGGCTTAGGGACACAAATTGATCTAGGATGCCAAAAATGATGACAAAAATAAGAGCAGGACAATGGCAGAAACCAGTAGTTACAGAGTGTAAAGACCACTTTTGTCTCTCCCTTAGCCATTACTCTCAATAGCTCTACAAAAGAAAGTTTTGGTATGAACATGTGTGTGTGTATTTGTGAAATAACATCCTGTGAGTCATACCAGATTTTTTTTTTGTAAATTCCAGTCTTCAACAAGAAATATTTGATGACTTTCAGTTGGTTGTACTTCTGTCATGTAACACACCCTGTGAAAACATTCTGGCACACAGTGCCCAGGCACCCTCTCCCCTTTGGATTTCCTGCATAATTCAGCACACTTGCTTTAAAGGACATTGGTGTTAATAAGTGATTTTTATTTATATATTTACTTTTTACTGAAAGAATTTTTATTTGAAAAGGCAGTGGTGCATAGTTACATTTATTTCCTTTATATACTTCCATGAATAACTTTAGTACTTGGAATAACAAAAAAAGTTAATATCAAAAATTGCATTCTCAATGGATCATTGATAACAGCATCAAGTTTTTAAAATGCCACAACACTCTCTGAAATGGCAGTTTAGGTTATGTGACTAAACATCATTAATTAAGCATTAAAGAGCAAGTTAGGTAATGCTAGTGTGGAGGTTGCATCTTTGCTCCCTTATTTGACGCTGCACAAGGTTTGATATGGATATGAATTAGTTCCTGCAGCACCACTAAAGAAGTATGGACAGTCTGCAGACCCTTTATAAGCATTGTGGATTCCTATCTGGAGAAGTAAAATAGATGAAAAGGCAGCCGGGAATTGTCTTCTGCAACCTGTGTTTTGAAGGTATGTGATGTGAAGATGTGTGTTACAGAGCTTGTTGCTGTCAAAATCTGATTATGGTTTGTTCTTGCCTTTGATGCAAAAATTTGTGAATTATCCTGGCATACCTAGGGATCATTTTCACTGAAGCACTGCAGTAAGAATCAAGGTGCTGAAAAGGTGATGCTGACATGCTCAAATATCATGGGAATGCTGCAAAAGATGTCCTGCTTACTGGAACTCACCTTTCCCTAAGGAAAATAAATAAAGGAGGAGTGCTCCTATCTGCTTCTAAGGAGAAAGTCTTTATCTCTCTTTAGTACAGAGGTAGGGGTGTCACCTCCAATTCCCCAGCTCTTTCTTGTCCCCTTTAAAAAGCTGGACAAATTAACATAGAAGGATTTCTAGGCTCCACAATTGCTATACTTCTGCACAACCTCTGCATTCTTAGAAATACCTGTGAAATTTTATATTTTCTTTCCTTCTAAACCCTTTGACATCCTGTCAGCTTGCAGTGATTTAAATAACTGGAGTTTTTCAGATTGCTTTGAAACTTCTGCCCCGCAGATTGCACTTCTTGTTATTATATTCATTTCCCATCGAAGGACTTTCACAATAAGAATTTTCCCATTGTTTTCCATAATAAAAACAAACATTTTTGCCCATTATAGTTTATGCCCTCCCCTGCTCACTTATTCTCCTCCTGGGGCTTATACTTTCACTAGCACCTAGGGAATCATGCAATGAAATGGAAAAGGTAGAAAAACATTACCAGCACTTCTGCTCTGTTGGGGATCTCCTAATCCCTTCTTGGATGCTGTATGTAAGAAAGACTGAAAGTATGCTGCTGTCCTCCAGGTGTTCTGCACTTGATGCTGACACACAGCCCTTAACTGAGCTTTTGGATTAACAGAATGAGAGGTATTACAAGAAAAGGACCATACAACATCCTTGTGGAAAAAGCCTATCTGGAGGAGTTGTAATTGTCTATCTGCTTCCAAACCATTCCCTTTGATGTAGCAGTCCAATTTAACAATGACAGAGGACACAACAGCACATGCAAATCAAAGTGGTTCACACTTTTGGTGGACCTGCAATAGCCAAACCTAAATATAATTCCCCTGTAAACATTAAAAAGTCTCACTTGAATTGGAGATAAACTTTACATTTTAAAAGAGTTTCAAAGTATCACTTGCCCTTTCTGTCTAGCATTCATGGGGCTACTTGGCTAAATAGGTTTTGCATTCTGAGATCTTCATTGTGTTTGCTTCTCATTTTTAAGTTGACAGAGTCCTGAAAACTCATTTCAAATTTCTTCTAAGGAAGGTTGCTCAAGAAATCAGTCTGTGGAAATAGCAGTCTCACTGTTCTCCCTTTTCACAGATAATTACATGGTCTGTATACATTCCTTCATTTTCCAGTCTGCTTTACCAGAACCATTTTAAAACAGCCAGAACCAAAGTTTTATAAGGGCTGAGGAGAATTTCAAAATTATTTTAATTTCATCAGTTCTTTGCACTGAATAATTATTTGCTTTTAAGAATGGTCACCTTAATATTAGAGTTACAATGCTTTCATATGTTCATTTTCCATGTATAAACTGTTTCAAAACTTAGGGTTTTTTTCTCTCTAAAATTAGCCCAACATGTGGCCATACTGATTAATCAACATTGTCAGCACAAAACCTCTTTTTCTGCCCAGACAAAAGCGAAACAGCAACTGACCACAAAAAAAAAAAAAAAAAAAGGAAAATTGCAATAACGGAGTAAAAACCACAGTAATAGAATTCTAATGGATGCAGAAGGGAGGTTGCAGTGGCTGAGATGCAAAGCAAACCAAAGAGTTACTCATGTACAGAAAACACCACATGCATGTTTGGGATCAGATCTTCTGAGCACTTTCTGTGACATGTTTTTCAAGTGGGGACATTGTGTTCAGGGTCCTTTAGGTCCAAGTCTTCAAGTCTTTGTTGGGCTAGCAAGTACGAGGATGAAACTCAAATTCAGGATGAATAAGAAAACAAAGAGCAAGAAACAAGAACAAGAAAAGTCATATGACAGTTACTGCAGACTTGGAAGAGAAGATGATGGAGCTGACTGCAGATCAAACCAAGAAAAGAAGGAGTGAGAAATTACTAGGCAAAAAGCTTTACAAAAGACAAATCTATGAAAATCAAAATGCAAAAGCTGGTTATGTCCTTGACTGCATTCTCAGGAATTAAATAAAATGCAAGGAAACTATTGAGCAGGAAAACCAGTTCATCTATTGCTTTCATAAATACAGACCTGGAATGTTTCATGTCTGCCAGGTACACCAGTCAAGCATGCCACTATGCTAAAATGAGCTGTAGAGGAAAAAGAAATTAAAGGAAAAGAAAGAAAAAGCTGGACTGAAAAATAAATATCCAGTGGAGGAAAAAGTATTAGAGTGCAAAAAATACAAAAATGAATGTCGTGTAACTTCCTTATGTATGGAGGCAATAATTGAACTGAAAAGAATGCTTGTCTGAAGTTGTCAACATCAAAATACCTGGTTTTCCCATTACAGCACCCTTCTGATTTGATGATTTCCATGTTGTGCTTGCTGGTTGTTCCATGTGTTATGTTTGCTATTTGTCCTGTCGTGCTGTTCTCCTCATTCCACGCAGTTTTCTGTTTAACTCAGTATAATAAACCATTGTAGTTCCAATGGTCAGGAAAGGTGCTTAAAATGTTGGTGCCCTGGGGTACAGCAATACTGTGTTTGACTACCCCTGGTTTTGCTGACACAATTTTGGAGATATTATGTGATTGTGAGGATGGCTAACCGCTCTACAATTGTGCAGTAAGTTTTTTTACAGATTTGACAATATTCCACAGGCAGCAGGCACTGTAGTCCTGTCCTCCCAGCATGGAGTTCTGCCCTGGATTGGAAAATCTGCTTTTTACACCTTTCCTACACATGCTTTGAGAGAATAAAGCCCTCCCTACAGAGCATGCTTGACTTTGCTAGTCTACTGCCACAAAAGATTTATCTTGTCTCAGCTGCTCACAGCCAGGTTGACTTTTGACTCTCCTGAATGTCAGAAGGAAACACAGTTCAAAACTTTATTGCTACTCCTGCCAGAACACAATATTTTCAAAGAACTCCTGTAACAAACCCGTGGAGTACTTTGAATTCCTCTGGTTTATAATATAAAGAACCAGAAGGAAAAAAAAAGCCTACCTCCTCATTTTGCATCTTCCAAGGAGGACATTAAAATGACAGATTTAAAGGACATTTACAGCTCCGTTGAGTCAAGAGGACTTGATTGCATTTTTCCACATAGGAAGGAGGTGTTGGGTATGTGTGTGTTCTGGGATGATACGTGGCTGCTGCTGGCCTTTCCAGATGGCCTCTGATGTCATTGCTAAAAATCCTGAAATCTGCTGCATGAGGAAATTCATTTCATGGCCCTCTGGCATGATTTTAAATCATCCTTGCATAAATTTAAGGCACCAAGGAGATGGGACAGTAAACGGAAGGTGACAGAAAGGAGCAAAGAGGATTCACATCCCTGAATGGGGCAAAATGGTGGGGTTAGCTTGTCTATATATCTATTTTGAAAATCCCCATCTTCTGACTGATTAATATTGGACCAGTTCCACAGGAGGAGCCCCCTCTCTTTTGAAAATAGCTGTATTTCTTCAGGAAGATGAGACTGGGGCCACCGAAGATGAAATGCGTGGGCTGGGACCGTGTGGTCCACACCTGGAGGGTGTCAGGAGTGCACACACTTGTGGTCCTCAGGGGGAGAAGAGGTCTCAGCAGGTCTGTACCTCTCTGCTCATCATCCTGCCAAGGCAAGCTGAGGATGGAAGCAGCAGATAGGGCTGGCAAAAGGCACCTGTTCCCAGAAACAGTCTGAGAAGCTCAGCTGGCAAAGCACAACAGATGGCAAAATGCTCCTGTGCTGCTGCTGCACTGTCTGACTGGACAGGCTTTCTGTGAGATGTCCTCATGGGAGAGGGGGAGGGGGGTTTCTGTCAGCCAGAAGCAAGTCTGGTTTGCAGAGCATTGGGAGAAACCTTGGCAGATATTCCTGCAGTGTGGATGAACAGAAATCTCCATTCTGTGGGGCTCCAAATCCAGACTTGCCACATGCAGGTGAACTCACTGCTTTGGGAGCAAGCAGTGATGCCAAAAGTATACTGGGATGCAATAAATAAACACCCTGCCCCTTGCTCCTCTCCCTCTGCATCCTCTCAGGCAGTCAGGAGTCTTGGAGGAGAACCTCTACAGCCTCCATCAGCTTGGTGGCTGCACCTTTACCTGCTAGAGCACAGAATTGCCAGAAGGTCTTGGACAGAGAGCTGGATTGCACATTTGAACAGCAGGGTCTCATTTCTGTTCCTTAAAGCCATCTAAAAATAAAGATCATTTAAAGTGCAGATACAAGGGACTTTTGTTTTCCCATGAAATGTACCTGCCCAGTATCTGATGAGGACAACATACGGAGCACAGCTAATGAGGCCAGACAGCATGAAATTGAATCCTGAATTGAGCTTTTTGTTTTGTGGGATCCTTGTACCATTTTCAATAGGATTTTTTTCCCTTGTATATTTGGAAGAACAACAGAGGTGCTGAAGAGTGCCAAGAATTTTTTGCTTGCAAATATTCTTAATTGAAAAATAATTCTTATTTTTATTGTCGTTGTTGCAAATGTCCTGTATATCTTCAGTTACATCTTGATCTTGCTCACAGCTGCACAGAAATTGATAGGATCATTGCACAAACTGAAACCTATTGTATCCACCAGAAGAATGCATCATATGAAAAATTCATTTTTCTCATGAGAATCTAACAGGTGCAGGAAAGCATTAAAGAATATGCCACAGACACGCAGCTCTAGACATGATATGTGAGTCTTTACTGAGGGTATGGGAGTTCGATTTATAAAATCCCAGAGTTATCAGCAAAGCTGTTGGACAAGCAAAACTTTCAAAAGGTTTTTACTGAAGAGAGGAGTAAGAAAAGTACCCAAAACAGGGCAAAACATACAAACCTATTCTACAACAGAACTTAAGGAATGTAAATAAATGGTAGCACATGAAATGGTCTTTAAAAACAGAGATTTAATGCATGATATAAGCATCTGGGAATGAGACAGTGAGAAGGGAATAGAAGAGGTTATGGCAGTGTTATGTATCAACAGTTGCAAAGGGAGAGACTACCCAGGAGAAGAAAATGTCTTTGTGCCCAAACAAAAGAATTGAATGCCAGTATTAGAAGGAGGGTTTGTCCAGTATGTGAAGATGCTGACTCAAAAGACCATGGCCTGTTTCTGTTCCTGCCAAATTCTTTTGCCCTGGGCAGCAAAAATCAGGACTTGAGCTCCAGGCTGAAGGTGTGGAGTTTGTTACCCACTAAGCTGAGGAGTGAAGAACTCAGGTTTCTTCAGCTCTGATAATTTGGGCTCCCTTTGTAGTCTAAGAAAGAAAAAAATTATCCAAAAGAAGTCACGAACAGCACCAGAGTTGATGGCAACAAGCCCATGTGGAGGTAGCTGGTTTATATGAGTTAGGTGAAGTTCTATCCATGCCAGGTTTCTACTGTTAAGCAACTGAAACTGAGAAGAACAGAGAGACACTTCCAAACTAAAACCACACTCTTTACTGGTGTCTGTTCCTCAAATAAATAAAATATAGGAATGGTGACCTCATTAGGCCTATTTATTGGCAGGGTTGATTAAATAAGTTGGGGAATAGATGCACTCCTCAGAACAGCTACTGAAGCATCACATATACACCTGTATTCCCATACTTCTGTATTTTATCTCCCTGACCCATTTCTGTGAGTGCTTTACACAACAGGCTGGAGGCAGCATCCTCTGAGAGGGAAATGGAGTGCAGAGGGGCACAAACTGAGAAGTTCTTGGTGATGCTTTCTGCTGTGTGGTTTTTCATGACTGTGGCTCTGCTTTCACTGTGACTCTGTGACTTCAGCAGGTCTCACCCTGCTGAGGAATCCTCACTGAGCACTTTGACACAGGGGCTGGGACAGGCACTTCTCTACATTTAAAGGAGCCTCAAAGGATCAACAGCAAAACTGTAGATTTAATGAGAGACAGGGAGCCAGCTGACTGCAGGGCACCTTGCCAACAAATTCCAGAACTCAGAAAATCCATCTGACATACCTGCAAGTTCACTGTAATTCTGTTGCCTCACAAGTAAATCTGTTTTGTACATTCTGAATGAAAAAAGGCTTCACTCCCCCATGTCTTTTCTTTCCTCTTGAGACTACACAATATGATCATGCATGAGAAAAGATTCAGTAATTGCTTGACCAAGGAGTAGGACACATTTAAATAAAATCTTTAATGAATTACCCATAAAATCTTAGAATATCTGATATCTTACCATATCTGATAATATCTTTAAACATGGTCTCAGAATGTGAGATATTTGGTACCTCTTAATCAGGGTAGAAACTTACCTGTGCACAGTAAAACCACACATTAAAGCTACTGAAATTGCACCCACACCTAGATTTTGATGGGATTTTTTCGAGCACATGCAACGTGAAGAAGGAGAGGTCAAAAGAACTGACCTCCCATGCTTCACTGAGCTGTCTCTGACTCTTGAGCACAGTGCTGGAACATAGTGTGATGTCTGCTGCTGTGGAAATGAGGAGGAAGGCAGAATTTTTTTGCATGAAATTCCTGTCTGTGGTAAGATCAGATGCATTTGATGATAAGGTTCTGGTAAGGAATGGGGAATCTGTTCCAAATTAGAAAACTTCACTCCCCAGAAAGTCCTATGGGAGCAGAGAGGAAGGATTGCATATGGGATCAGTGTGTCCATCCCTGTGTGGATAATGAATGAGAAACCGGCACAGTTGTACACACAGAAAGAAAAACACTTAGGTCTGTGATGAAAGGCCAGATGAAAAAGGAAAGTGTTATAATTCAACAGAATATAAAAGACAGCAGTGGGCCATCGTTTCTTCTAAGGAGACAGGTTACTATATCACTTTCCTGAAATCACAGCAGGAATGATGGATTAGTTAGAGGGGAAAATTGGTGCCTGAGGCACTTCTGACTTCAGTGTTTCAAGTTGTCCATAATCCTTGGTAGCCTTCACCCAAAGATGAAACCCTGTAACAAGCATAGGGAGTTACTGAGGGCAAGAAGGGGTCTCCAGAGTTAGTTCCTGAAACCCCATCTTGATAGAAAGTACCAGGTATCAGGTGCATGCCAGACCCTTTGTATTCAAAAGGGGGAAGCCTCTGGACTGGACCCAAGCTCAGATAAAGAGCTGATCATTGTTTTATACTGCAAGTGAGCCTGGTGAAATTCATCTCTGATGAAGGTTTGCTCCATTTTGGATATATAAAAAATGTTTCACGCTTGCTTTACAGTCTCCTTGGTTGAACAATGCTTGAAGGAATCCAGAATTAACACCTTCTAACCTGCACACATAGAAGAGGGGCAGCAGAACTGGAGACAAGAAGTCTGAATATTTACCAAGACATGGGAGGACAGGCTACAACCTGTGACTGAATCCTGCACTGCTTGTGCTGCATTGCAGCATGGAAAGGGTCAGCCAGCAGAGACAAAAGCAAGGTGAGGGAAGGGTGCTTTAATGTTTTGCAAGAAATAGATTTCAGTGCAGTGTCTGTCTTGTTCTGCTCCACACCATCTCAGCTTGTGAAAGGAGAGCAAGACTCTTCCATTTGCGCAATTGCCAAGAAAACACAGAAGCAGGACTCAACCATATCTGAGTGGCAGATACCCATAGGAATCAGCATCCAGCTTGGAAAGGTAAATGACCTCCTGCAGTCCAGTAAAATAATACATTAAATATGGGTATTTAAACGTCATGAGTGTCAGTGATATTATTATTCATGTGAAAAGAAGATGGAGAGTTGCAGAACTGCAGGGTTTACTGAGCCATTAATTGGTGGCTTTGGGGAGGTCCTACATCTTATGTTTCTACCCCTAGTCAAAAAGGAGCCAAGGTCAAGAGCCCGTGGGCATATCCAGTGAAAGCTGAGCTGATGGGATCCCAGAAAGCACACGTCATACCCTAAATCTCTATAAAATCTGCTCTGAGCTGCTCTTGTTTAGGCGCATGCTTAGGATTTATTTCAATAGGTGGAGCCTGGAGGGACACCACATCCCCTTCTCCTCTGGTTCCTGGGACACCACTGGGAACAACCTAAGTTGTATGGCAAAAAATGTTGGTTGTAATCTGGCTCCAAGTTACCAAGGCTGAACCTGCCTGAGTGTGGCGCCCATTGTGCCTCCAGCTTCGTGGGCTGGATGGATTAAAGCATCATTAGAAACTGCAAGCTGGCCAGTCTCAGGCCAAGGAAGAAATTAGCAATGAGCCATGGAAGGATATGCTTTCTGGGGCATGTAATTTAAGATCACATGGCAAGAAATTGTGCAAACTATTGCAATGACTTCTGGAATATATGCCTAAATTTGGCTCTTTATATCCTCTACAAAAGAAAAGGTCCAAGGCTTTAAGTAATAAAACATTTGTCCTCAAATAAATAGCTGCAAGAAAAAGGATCAAAAGGAACTCTTAAAACAGGAGACAAAGGAGAACATCTTTCCTTTACAACTTTTAGCATCTTCACATTTAAATATAATGGATAATGTGTTCCTTCTTAGGGCTTCTTACAGGCTCTTTCTTTCTTTTTTTAAATCTTGAATACCAGTGCACTTTCAGCAGCAGTAAAGGGGGCTGGCAACAATTCTCAGTTCATTTTTTTATTATAAAAAATTAAATTGGGTATGATGAGCTTTTGTAAAGGAAAGCGAGAACTGAAAATATCCAGAAAGTCACAAAATGCCGCCAGAAAGACATTTGGGAAGGGGTGAGGTTGTTTAAACTTACATTCTTCCCACTCTGGGCCAGCTGTGTTTCTCTTCTTCTCTCACACCCATCTTGTAAGCATATGGAGTATGTTGAACTGTTAATATAACAGAAAATAAGCCAAGCTAGATTCTTAAAACAGCACCTAATTTAGAGTAGCTTACCTTAAAACAGCCTGGCTAGTCTCAGTAACTGCTGACCAACACAGTCAGCCTAGGTGAGGAAAAACTTATTTGACTTTTTTCACTTACAGTGGATTTTGGTGGTGATTTCTACAGGCAGAGCTAAGAAAAATGAATAGTGAGCCTCTGCTCCTGTATCTTGCATTTTGGACTTAAATATTTGACAGTGGAAATTGCGTGGAAGATGCACAGGGAGGTGGAAAAGAAAGGGGAAAAAATACAGGACCAAAGGAGGTTACAGTTTCACTGAGATTTACTTTGCACACAAGTCCACTGCTGAGTGTTTTAGCCCCATTGGCCCATTCCTCACATGGGTATGGACAGAGATAATGAAGATTTGCTGAGATAAATACTTCTTCTCCCTAAAGACTGGTAAAGTAGTACGTGGTGATAGTGATGTTCTCACTCTGTAGGGTGGGTTAAAAGGGCTGTGTTCCTGGGCTGGTACACTTTATGATAGATATTTGAGATGGTGATAAGCAGAAACCTGTCATTGACACCAAAATGGCTTAATACACGCTCACAGCAGAGACCCATGACTATTTCCTTCCAGGAAGGAAAATTCTCCCCTCTGCTATTCCAAGTGTATTTGCTGCTAGTAACACTGAGGGCTGCACCTAAGGCATTCAGACTGGCACATGTGACAGAGGAGAGTAAAGCAAGCTTTGTGCAAGATCCTTAATTTTGGCTTTAATTAGGCACAGTGCAAGGATTCTCTGCTCATTCCACTGCATATCAGAACCCATTATTAGAAGAAAAGAAAACTCAAAAACTTCCACTGAAAGAATTTAAAAGTTTTTTCATAGTGGTTGTTAATCCTACCAAAAAATACACTTGAAAGTTGGATTCTAAGTCCAACTCTATTCACAGAACTACTCCATACCAACCGTTGGGGTACTGTGCACTCATGATGTCACTTACAATGTAAAGCAGCATCTCTGTGCACTGATTTCAGCATATTGAAAGAAAACTCTTCAAAAGGTGAATATTAATAGCCTCAAAGAGACTGAAACCACTTGTCTGGATGTTCTGGTTTCCTAACTTGTTTTAGGCTGTGGCATCTAAACAGTGGAAATAGGTCCCTCAGATCTCCCTGAGTCTATGCTTGAAGGAAAGCTTTTCAGTGCAGTCTGATGCCATTAGGTCTTAATTTTCCATGTACTTTTCAAAAGGTTAACAGATTTTAATTTGGCCAATTTGCAGAGGACCACAAATTCCGTTTTCTGCATTATCTGATTGTTTCGAAGAGGGCTTCCCAGGAACCTTTAAATTGTCCAAATGTTTTCATCTGACTGCAGGAGGGTGGTTTGAAAGGGAAACATCCAAGTGTAACATGTTAAGGCTCCGGATGTGGTACTTGAGCCAGAGAATACCATACAAATGGGAATTAGTTCCTCTGTGTGTTTTAACCCAGAGCATGAGGAAGGGCAAGATGCCAGTGTCCTTCTATCAGAAAATAAAAAGTTCTTTGCCTTCAGATAGCAAACTTAGATGCCCATCTGAAAGGTGAATAGGTTAACAACTTGAAGAATGCCACTAGTAAATGAGTTCATGCTTTTTTCCAGGATATGTCAGTAAATATTTAAACAGAAAACTCATAGATTTAAAGTAAATTGTTTAGCCAGGATGTATGCAACTTGCATCTACTTTTTTAAAGAAACAGACTAAGTGAGAGAGAAAAATAACTGGTGAATATTTCCAATCATTGTGAGAAATAAACATTTTGAACATGCATCTCTAGAGGCAACTTTGGAGACATAAAGACATCAGATTTTCTCTGAAGTGGTTGCTTGATTTTAACTTTTTAAATTACCCTGTAATAGGAATAAGGACCCTGGAAGATCTCTCTCTCTTTATGTGTAGGCAAATCTGCTGAGGACTGATAGGCTGCTCTGCTCTTCTGGCCTGGAAGAGCAAGTGAAATGCTGGTCCATGGACCACCTCTAGACTCAAAATTCACATCAGTATAATCCACTCTGGAAGCAATTGGAAAGGTTGAAAAGTAACTTCTAATTTTTTAATTTGCCTGGATTCATCACTGATTACACTAACTCTGTGCAAGGCCTCCTTACATTTAGCTATAAAAAATGTAGCTCCAAGTTTCTAAACTGATCTGTTGACTCTGTGTGTAGAGATGGGTATAAAGAGAGAAGATGGAAGAAGAAAGCATGTAGGTTGCAGGGTCTTTTAAATGTAAAATAGAAAACGAGTGAGACTTTTTTAATTTTCAGCTTTATGCACTGTGCGGACAGGAAACTGTGTGTTTTATTTATATGATTATATTAATTTTGGTTCAGAAGTTAATAGCATCATTCCCTTTGTGGGACCTGTCATGCATTGAAACTAAATCATCCCCCACGGTGTAATACAAAAATGGGACTGTGGACTCAGGAGAGCTATTTTCCTGTCATTAGCAAATTTCATCCTTATGTCTGGATACCGAGTTCACTGTCCACAGCGCAGCTGAGTCTTTTTCCTAGCTGCAGAGAATATTGTTGCCTTTGCACAGTACATAATTTAGCAATTACAAATTGCTTTTTCTCCTTGGAGAGTATTGTCTGTGAATGTTTTCACGGATATAGCCTCCCTCCTTGTAATCTACTGCACCATAAAAGTACCTGGAAAGATGACACATGGGACTGTATACTGCCAGACCAAACCCTTGAGCTCAACCCACTAAAAGTCATCCCGTTGTAATGCCAGTCCCTCAGTCATACCTGGATTTGGAAGCTTTTGCATTAAGTGTGGATACAGCTCATTTTTCTCAGCTGGAGTGCTGTGCCCTGTGCACCCCCGATGCTCGGCCTGGGGTTCATTGTGAATTGAGGAATGCAGGTTCACTTCCACTTATGCCCAAGGGTAAATGGAAATGAGCACAGAGCAGCCTTCTCCACAGAACCCCAGAGTGCCACCAGCTGCCAGCACCTCAGCGGGACTGGCAGGTGTCAGGGTACCTGCAGTGCTCTGGCTGGGCAGTTTCAGCCTTGAGCAGTGACAAGAGAAGAGCAGAAAAGGCTACATGGGTGTTCTCAGTAGACAATGAATATTCATCTCAGGGGAGGTGGGAAAACACAGGACTAGCAGTGTCCTGGTCAATAAGGAACACAGGGATTGAAGCCATGATATGGAAAACCCCAAGTCAGAGGCAAGAGGTGGTAATGCCAGTACTAGGGAATGACAAAAGATAGTAAGGAAACTCTTTGGGTGTCATTAAACTGCCAAAGGAAAGTGAGTGAGTGTGAGTGAGTGAGTGAGTGAGTGAGTGAGTGAGTGAGCGTGTGTGTGCATGCATCCATGCAGGTTTGGGCCTGCACTGTGTGTATGCCCAAACTGGGAAATAAATAATCCTGGAAATAATAAGAAATTAATTTCCAAAGACATGAACTGAGGCACCCACTGTTGCCTGGTATGTAGCTGGGAGTGGGCATCTGGAAGCCAGGTGATGTGTCACTACTTGGGTCTGTGCTGGCCTTCTCTGTGCCTCAGATGCCCATCTGCAAGTTGAGTACTACAGTGAGAACTGCATGTGAAGAAGCACCCAAAGTTTGTTCCTCTGAAAATTCTCCCTCCTGTTTCTCTTTCCAGATGGCTGGGCTGGCGTCACCAATTAAAAACAAAGAGAACTTCAGGGAAATGAAAGAGAGGAAAAGGAAGATATACAGAGCAGCAATTAGAGAAGAGACAGCTAAAATAGGTTCATGATGGCAGGGATTCCTTCATGTTTGAGAAATGTGTCCTAGGTGAAACTTTTCTACTGTAGAGGCAATTTTCTGTTAATAAACAGCTCCCCAGATGCTTTCCTCCTGAAGATAATGTGATGAAACAAGTAGATTTAACATAGTTTGAGAATAGCTGAGCAATTACAGATGGATCTGCTGTGACCAGAAGAAGTGAGAAAAGGTCAGCCTGTTTATGAACCTTGTGTGTTGCTGGTTCACAGAGAGTTAAGGGCTTGAACTGCTATCTGTGCCTTTGGAAATCTCCCACAAAATCTCCCCAGAGAGATGTTTGTGAGAAGTTTGCACCAGCTTAGAATAAACTGGTTTAAAACAATAATGAATCAAAACTAATATTAACCCTTGTGTGACTATTTTGCAGCTCAACAAAACTGATGGCCATAAGGAATTTAATCCAAGAGTCTCTCCATACATAAAGGCATATGATTTGCCACTGATTCAGCTGAACATGTGGACATTCTTAACATGCTTTAGAAATGAGCTACACTGATTTATCACCATAAGTTAAATTGATTATAAAAATATTAAAATTGGAGAGGCTTGCACCAAAAGTTAAGAAAGTCCTCAGTTAAGGTGCTGCAGTCTTTTATTGTGAGATCACATCATCCTCTTTCCACAGATGCCCCTCACTCAGAGCATGGTGTTCAGTTACTGACAAGTTGTTCAGAGTTTTGTTTTAATCCTCCTCACTGTTCAGTGTGCAGTCCCTGGCCCTGCGCTACCGATCGCTCCTCAGCCCTGGATCCAAAGGCAAAGCTATCAGACCACGAGCAGGCTTTTTGTGCAACACGCTTCCTGAACGTGCAAGGGACACCTCTGAAAGCCTAATGTTAAAGAAATAACAAAACAAATAAGTGACTGCTTTCGTGGCACACCCTCATCTTCAGAGGAGAGTCCCCACTGACTCAGTGCTCAGCTCTGCCCTGTGGACTTGGCCTCTCACCCTTGGCACAGAGAGGAGGGAGCAGCTGTCTTAGGAAAGGTGTAGCTGGGGGTGTGTGCTCTATTTCCCATCTGTTAGAGGTGGGGCAGTTATCTTCTGTTCATTGGGCAGTTTACTTTATCTCTTCCACACCAATCCTCCCTCCAGGGAGATACTGTCTGTTAATGGGCCACTGAGCGCCACAGCATGACTGAAAATTACATCATCCCATTGTGAGAAGCTCCACCCAGAGGGAGGAGCCAAGCATTCCTGCCTGGATATAATCTGAGATTTGGAAGACTGCAGCAACCTTTTCCACTGGATTCCCAGAGAAGCAGCTCTTTCCTACTGGATTCCAAGGAAGTCAGGCCCATCTACACCACCACTGGATCTTCAGAGGAAAACTACACCCTTCTACAGGATCCCTGCTCCAACAGAACCACATCTGTCACACCAGGAAAACTGCAGCCACCATTTCAGTTGGACTGCTACCAACACCCTGACCAAGAGGGTGTCAGATTGTATTCTGACTCTGTCAGTGTTGTTTTGTATTACTGCATTTTTATTTTATTTTGATTTCCTTCCTTAATAAAGAACTGTTATTCCTGCTCCCATATCTTCACCTGAGAGCTCCTTAATTTCAAAATTATAACACTTTGGACAGAGGGGGTTTACATTTTCCATTTCAGGGGAGGCTCCTGTCTTCCTTAGCAGACACCTGTCTTTTCAAACCAAGACAGCAGTGCACACCTACTGACCACCACCCAAAAACCCCAGGTGAAGTGATTTGACAGGCACTGCTCTGGAGCTCTGAGGCAAAAGCAAGGCTGGGCTCCAGCTCACTCAGAATGGCTTTCAGTTGTCTAAGCCATAGCATGATCCTTTCTTCCACTCTCATCTTCTCTCTTTTTTCATACTTACTTTGAAGGTTCTGTCTTCTTCAGCAGTTGTGCAAAATCTGGTGGAAACAGCTTTTTTCATAGTTCAACCCCCCTTTCATGGCCAAGGCACCATCCATCTGCATATTGCATGAGATGAGGATTCTGAAGATAAATGGTTGTGTTCATAATTCATTTTTATAGTGTGCATGTGCAAGAGGACTCAAATTTTATGGGTATCTTAATTTCTGTCCCTCCTAAATTTTAAGTGTTTGGTTTTACAACCCTAATGATCTTTAAATGTAATTTTTGAGGAAATTTCCTCAGTTTTTTAAAGATCAAACTTTTAAAAAACAGCTTGGGAATTTCTTTATGGGAGGCAATAACTACTCTCACATGGACTATCAAGATGACTAGTTCCTTTGCCCATGGCTCTCAGAAATGTAAAAGAATCACAGGGGTCATGCAAAGTGTTTTCATTCTGGTTTTTGTTTTTCATGTGACATAATTCTGGTTCAAACTAAAACAAGATGTACATCCACATGTAAAAATCAAAATTCTTCCTTTTCAAAGGGTTTGAATGCAACAGTTAGATTTTTCAGGATTTTCATAGCAATGAAAATGGTTGAGTAATATCAACACACGCTGAAGTCAGGGTGGTGTTTTTTCCTCAGAAAGGCACGTCTCCATAGCCATCCCTGCCTCCTCCTCTTGAGGAAGAAGAACAAAAGCAGCCCAAAAAGTGGTCATTTTTATATATAGACCAAGGGACAAGGGGTCAAACAGGCAGAGGAGGGCTGCATCAATTTGCTAACAGCAGATGACCCAGGAATCCTGGCTGGACCTCACCTGAGGAATTTGGGTCCCCAAGTGCTCAGGATCCCCCTGCCTTGCCCTGAGGTGCCACAGTCACCTACTCCCAGCTCAAGGACAGCAGTGCAGAGGTGCCCATCCAGCCCCATGCAGAAGTAGCTGGGAGGCTGGTAGGGCCCAGGACTGTAAGTGCAGCTGTGCCTGTGTCTCTACAGGGAAGACCATTTTCCTAGTATGGAAGCACTGGATCAAATGATTGCAAACAATTTCTTTTCCCCTTCCAGGTTTTCTGTGACACTGCAGCCTGGCTTTATCCTGTTTCCATCCTCCCCTACTTTCAACTCCTTATCTCCACCTCCTCATCTCAGTTTCCAGTCACCAGCTGCTTCATTGAGTCCCAGTCTCCCCTTCTATCTCTAGTATGCTCTCTCAGCCTCTCCCTCTCCCCCAGGCCTGTATCTCCCCCTCCATCTGCACTCCCACTGCTGCTGATTTCTGAGTTTTGAAGCACCAAGTTCTTGGTGAAAATCCTGTCATAAATTCACACCAGGGATGAAACAGTATTTTTCTGCCTAGTCAGTTTCCTGGGACAAATAAACCTGAACAGCACCCTCAGGGGGGCAGAAATCCAACAACTCCGACAGTGACCCAGGTTCAGCACAGTTCATTAAGAGAGAGGGCAGAAAGGTGTCATAGAAAGATCAGAGCAACATTTAATGTAGGTATTCTTTCTGGCTCTGGCTGCAATATTCCCATGTAACATTAGTTTCCCAAAGCAAGTGAAATGATAACAAAGGCAATGTAGTAGATTATCATCTCAGTTTGTGGTGCCCTATCCTAAGGGACAAAGGGCTGTATCTGGAGACATGTGGTCCTGCCCAGGAATAATCACTGGTCAGTTCGCTAAATATAAGCATAAAAAGGCTTCTTCCATCTCAGTGTGGAAAGTCAGACGTTGCTGCCTTTAAAGCCTGACCAGAAACACACAGTATAGCTGCTACCCTCCAGCTTCACAAAACCGTTTCCCTCTATATTTCTTGTGTACTCCTGTATCTTTCTGTGGATTTTCAAAACCCGTTGATGGTGCTGCAAGTAAGCAGCCCTTTCCAACAAGAGAGGAAAGAAGGGCTTTGATTCCACTCCTCCTGTCCAGTTGGAC
Source organism: Camarhynchus parvulus (assembly GCF_901933205.1). Lineage (NCBI taxonomy): Eukaryota > Metazoa > Chordata > Aves > Passeriformes > Thraupidae > Camarhynchus > Camarhynchus parvulus. Next base: position 89,453,111 of record NC_044571.1, on the reverse strand, counting down.
ACCCACAACATTGGAAAAAGAAAGCCCTTTGAGCCGTGCTCGCAGATCTCTGTGCGTGTGCACACACGCAGCTGTGGATGAATGTGATTGCGCACGCAAGAGTATGTGTGATAACATCATCCAGATGCCACACCACACTCTTGGATTATGTCAGTCTCACCCAATGAAGCACACTGAGCAAATGCTAATAGTTAAGAGCTAATAAACACTACACTAGAAGGTCAGTGCTGAATCGTTTGGATTGTGCACATGGTTTCTCGGATACTTTCCCCCAGCAGTTCCCTGTAGCCAAAGAGAGGCTGTGTAGCTGCAGATCTCCCCTTAGCAGGGATTTTTAAAGCCCTGCACTTTACTGAGTCAGCTGAATATGTTCAGAAAGAAACAGCCCTGATGCACTTGGACAGCACTATGGCCAGAAAGCAGATTTCACAGGTTTCAAAAGGATGCTCTCAGTGAGAGGTTCCACATTTTTGATATGGGTAGCTCAAAGCAAAAAAAAAGTCTTATTTTTAAAAAATCTCGTACTTACACAGGTCAGAAATAGAAGAGAACACAATTCTTTTTCTCCTTCATTTTATTTCTCTGTACATTTTTGCCTTTGCTTTCTTGCCAGTCCTTGTACATTCCAGAGGACCACACTAGACTTCAGGCTGTGCTCCTGTTCTGACAGTGCAATCTATATGTAAATCAAGTGAAAATGTCTCATTTGCTTGCATGACAAAGACTCTGCTTCACTGTCTGCTATTCTTTTGGTCACCTGTAGCTGCTAATAAACTGGAGCCTTAGCTGACCAAATAACTGCCCAACTCCTTCCTTCAGCTGACCCTTCTGTGGACTGCCAGGAGTTCCTGTTCAGACAGTAGATGTAGTTAGAAGGTGGCCACATGGCGCTGGAGACAACTGTGGGAGTAATTAAGACATTGAGAGAGTTAAAAGAAATATGTTGGATCAGTAGAATAATTTTGCGTCATTCTCCAGCTATTCATTTAACCCCAGACCTAAACTCCTTCAGTTTTAGGATTATTTAACCTTCTAGCCTTTTTTAATTTGGATGAATATCAAGAGAAATAAAACACTTCTCTCCCAGGATAGCAGCAGATACTGTTAAAGTTCTAGCAGCAACACTGGACCAAGAGTGATGTATCTTCAAATGTGGTCTGTGTTGAGAACTGAGCTCCGATTACCTGGAAGTTAAAGGCAACTTCCTGACCACAAAAAAGTTTAGGACCCATGTTTGGAACAAATTCTTCTGTTTTTCCTGATGATCCTGTCGAAGATGTGCTCTCCCTCCTGGTCCCTCTGTGCTGCAGTGATGTAGGCATAGGGCTGGGAACAAGCATCTTATGAAATCATGGAATTTTAGATCATAGAATCATAGAATTTTTTGGATTGGAAAGGACCTTAAAGATCGTCTAGTTCCAACTGCCCTGCCATGGGCAGGAGCACCTTCCACTAGACCAGGGTGTTCAGAGCTCCATCTAGTCTGGCCCTGAACACCTCCAGGGACTGGGCATCCACACCTTCTCTGGGCAACCTGTTCCACCACCCTCACAGTACAGGATTTTCTCCTAATATCTAGTCTAAACTTAATCTCTTTTATCTTAAATCCATTCCCCTTGGTCCTGTCACTACATGTTCTCATAAAAAAATCTCTATACTTGTTGTAGGCTCCCTTAGGTCACCTCAAAGCCTTTTCTTTTCCGGGCTGAACAAACCCAATTTTTTCAGCCTTTCCTCATAGCAGAGGCACTCCGTCACTCTGATCATCTTGTTGGCCTCCTCTGGACTCACTCCAACAGGTCCATGTCCTTCCTGTGCTGGGGCCCATAGCTGGATGCAGGACTCCAGGATGGGTCTCAGGGAGCAGAGTGGAGAGGCAGAATCACCTCCCTTGCCCTGCTGGCTGCTTTGGATGCAACCCAGGGTGGGGTTGGAGATGAACAGTCAGGACCAAGGGGGATGGGAGCACACACTGGAAAGACTCAGTTTGAGAGAATCAGAAATTCTTACAGGAGGAGTGGTGTTTTAGGAAGATTGGCATGAGTTCAAACCAGGAACTGGGAACTCTAAAGGGAAGAATGAGCAGGTAATGATGGATATTTCTCTGAAATTTCATGAAGTTTCAGTAGGAAGGGCCCATCTTTGCCGTGATCCAAAAGTCAAGACTCTTTCCAACCCTTTCCAAGGATGTCCTGTTTTCCCAAGCAATGTCCCACAAGTCAGCTTTCAGCCTTTATTTATGAAGCTTAGATGGCCAACAGGAATCTGGCAATAGAAATTATCAAACTATTCCTAGAGTTGAGAAAGCACAACTCAGAATTACTGCTGACATGTCAGTAGCCATAAATAACACGTGAGTGTGCAAACACAAGTTTTTAACCTACAGAAGTGCCTCACCCCTCAAGACCAGTCAAGGTGCTCTGACTGCCCATTGCAGCATGCATTCCTTATGGGTGAATACCCCCACTTAACTGGACCCATAGAACAGGGTGCTCACTGCTTTTGGGGGGCCTGCCTGCACCTTGAGAAGTCATTTCACCCACGAGCAATGTGGTCAAGCTCAAGGGCTCTGTTCTCAGGTTAGTAATTTCATAGATTGTAAAACCAGAAAGGACTTTAGTGATCATCTGGTCTGGCCTGGCCTCCCACAGAACACGTGCCAGATAATGTCACCAAGTAAATCCTGCCTTAGCTTCAACTACTTGTAGCTGAACTAAAAGCATCTTACTAAAAAAATAATGCAGGTTATTCTTGATTTTTAAGACTCAAGTCATGCAAGGATTTACCATATCTTATGGTATTTTCTTGCCAAGGTTAAATATTTGCAGGGCTTTAAAGAAGCATGGGATTTCTTGATTGTTTTGGTCTTCATCTTACTTTTCCTTTGTTAACTAAATTTAACAACTTCCTCAAGCTAGAAGTACTCTCAACTCCCCTCTGAATATTTTTTTTTTTGTTTTATACCAGATTTATAAACCTGGTCTCACTTTAAAGCGCTGACATCTGAATCTTTTAGGGACACTTAACCCCTGTCTGTGCTCCTCCTACGCCTACATGTTCCCATCCCATTCCTGTAGCACAACCATGTCACTGTGGAAGGCCAAATTTGGTAGCTCCATCAGCAACACCTGAGCTTCCAGTGCTGGACAGTGGCAGGAGGCCCAGTTATTTAGTTCTTCAGATTTTATTTGTGATGCCAGTGGCCCCATTGTTTGTCTTGTCTATGAGATGGGGCAGATGCAGCCTGACAACTGACTGAACCATGTTGTTAGCAAATTACTGTCTGGATGACCCAGTGTTGGCCGAGGTGTCTTGAAAGCAACCCATACAATGGACAGACAAAACTGTTGCTGTGGATGTTGATATCTTTCACTCCCAAAAGAGGAAATAAAAATACCCACAGCATTTGAGAAACTGAGATATTGTGTGGGAAAAAATGTTCTGCCACTTTTTTTCCTTTTGGATGAATAAAAATGTGTCATTTACTTTTGTCTTAGCACTGACCTGCTCTTGCTGGCTGTCATGGAGCTGCACCTCCTCACTGCTTTCTTCTGCAACCCATGGCCCAGGCCTGGCAGACTTGGACTTTCCTCAGGCTGGGATGTCAGCACTGCAGCCTAGACCTGAGGCTGCAGAGGCATCCTGATTTTGGGGACCATGACACCATCTCTTTAGGCTGCTTGATACACTTTCCACAATGCTGCTCTTTGATCAATTTGGTCCCCACTAAAAGAGCTGAAAAGCTCACCTGTGACTCACTTTATGAAATTCAGCTTCTCCTTGTCATATTGGGGTACCACAGGCAATACAGATCCTACAGGCTATGGGGGTAATTTGGTGAATACTGGTGATCTAGGTCACACAATCTCTGCTTGTCTGGGGTTCCCAGAAGAGCTTAACCACCAGATCCTGCATTTATGAAACAAAAATCAAGGATTTTCTCCAAGCTGGAAGTTTCTGGTGAAAAATGTTTGGTTGCCAGAGATGATTCTCTGTTCTATTGTAAAAAAGAATCACCTCAGCAGAAAGGTCCCAGCCATCCGTAGATGCACCACAGGTGGTGGGGGGCAGCATGTTGGGAATGGCCAGACAGACATTATTTTGTCCCAGACAAATGCCAAGCCAGGTCACTCAGTTTGGTTGCATTACATCCCCATCCTGTTTCAAACAGCCACTCTTTGCTACCTCACCAGTTTTTCTGAGCGCTGTGACACAGACAACTCACCATTTCTTTCCAGTTTTATCTACACCACAGGGAACTAACTTAGCATCCTAAGTGTGCTATCACACATTTCTGTGTGATTCACAAATGACAGTATGCTCTCCCTCCCCCTGGGGTGGTATGTGTTTCTAGTCAACTGCAACCAGGAGCCTGAAATAGGAAAAAAAATGGAAAAGCCAAGTCTGTTAATCCACCATGACACATACACCTTGATTTTATTTTATTGGAGGGATTTTATAAGGGCTATTATCTCCTGGTTTACATAATCCAACACTTCCCTTAGGGCAATCAAAACTGAGATTCATATGACTTGGAGTTTACAATCCAGTGCAGCTGGCAAAACTGGGATTCAGACTCATGACCGCAAAGGCAATCACAGTGCACACACACTAAGGAAGACAAAAAGTGAGAGAGAGACAGAGAAACAGAGACAGAGAAGAGGAAAAGCCCCCCTGAAGTGATCTGTTATATTGTCTGAGCAGGAGTGTGCGGGAAGTGGTATCATTAAATGAGTCGAAGCTCCAGCTAATTTGATTCAAAGGTTGCATGACCTCTGCTAAGTGAGGCACTCCCTTCCCTTGCTGCCTTTGTCTGTTCTTAATAATTTAGCCAGCAACAAGGTAAGATCCAAGACTGACTTTTTCTGCTACAAACATGACTTTGGTCCAAGTATTTTAGCACCTGAACTCAAGAGAGGATAATAAATGTCAAAGAAATATTTATAGCTTGGTATATGGAGAATTTCCAGTTCCCTATACTGCAATAACACACATCCATCTGCAAACAGCATTAGAGCTGCAGTTTTAAAGCAGATAGTGCCTGAAAATAGAAGGCTGCAATGCCATATGGGCAAATAGCTGTTGTATTTAAGTGTTTGATACTAAGCTGATAATTAAATTAGAATTTAATTATCCAGCCTTGGGAAGCTGCTTTCTTCCTGGACTCAGGCCCACATAGAAATTCAGACTCAGCTCTGTGCCTCTTCCATTCCTCTGTGTTCATTTAACTGAAATCCACTCCTGCAATAAGCAGCTGAGGAGAGAAAGCATACAAGAAAAGAAAGTCAAAGAGGAATAATTGAAATTTAGAAGTGGAAAAAAGACTTCTTATCCTATCCCATACATCGCTCCAGCTAGTACAAGTGAATTATTCTTCAGAGCTTTGTCAGGTTTAGTCTTAACTGGTTGCAATGATGGAAGCTCCATCTCTTCCTTTGGGAGAAAACTGTGCATTTGAATAAATCTCCCTGCTAGCAAATATTTCCTGATACTAAGCCTGTATTTTCCTTCTTTTTTGAAGTGATCCCTTTAATGCTGGCTTGGTCCAAGTTTTTTTCCCAGTGAACTCAGCTCTGTGAGATCTGGAATGCTTGCTGGAATGTATATCTTTTCACCCTCAGATTAGGGTTTGAAATCTGCCCCAGGGTCACGGTGGATGGAAGCTGTGGCCGCAGCGCATGGTCCCTCAGGTCTGTGTGAAACAGTCCTGTCCTGAAGGTACACCACAAAAGTAAGGGCACAAAGCTGCTCCATCATTGTCCATTGCTGAGCCACATGCTGCTGGGAGATAAAAAAATTCTTTTGAGACTTGGAGACAAAGCAGGAAGAAGAAAAAAGTGTCTGGGCACAGATGGGGGTGTGAGTTTGGCAGGGGGGTTCTTTTGTTCTTGCTGCATTGGGTGTACAAAAGGGCTTTGAACAACCTGGTCTAGTGGAAGGTGTCCCTGCCAATGGTGTGGGAGGTTGGAACCAGATAATCTTTAAGTTCCCTTACAACCCAAACCATTCTATAACTCTGTGACTACCACCCTTCTTTACCCTCTGGTACCTCTCACACAAAGTAAAAATGTAAGGCATAGTGATTTTGGCAGAACTGGAGTATTTTTCCACCTTGAAAGGATATCTGAATGTGGGGCTTTCTTTTGAGGTCAAAGATACATAACTGAATGACTTCCTCACTACTGAACTGTTTAGCACTTTTGGTTGCAACAGAAATCAGAGGTGGAGAGCCCTGTGGGAGGATGGCTGAAATGAGAGCATGGATTTATTGGGCTGATGCTCACCTTTACAGGACACCTGGTGCTCTGCAGGTGGATGAAGAAAATTGTGGGTAGTGATAGAGATAAATGGCTTCTGCCCTGTGACAGAGTGGAGACCTGGAACTGCTTAGTCATGGCAGCAGTGCTGATCTGCATCAAAGCCCCACACTGCACCTCTTGGTACAGCCAGAAAGAAGGACACTGCTGGGTCTGCGAGCTCTGAGGGGGCCAGGGTTTCAGTAGCACTAGCTCCAGCCAAATTTTAGGCCAGTTTGGATGGGGTTTGAATGTATCAGGATCAGTGATGGTGCCCAAGGGATTGCCTATGCTGAGGGAGCACAGGAGCTCAGTGCAGCTGACTGCAGAGCCAAGGAACATCCCTCAGTACCAAATCAGTGTGACATTTATAAAGTCTAGCTCAGTCACAGCATGTGAGACTGCACCGTGTTCAAATGCTACATTTGACATGCTTCTGGCACATTACAATATTGAAAATATTGGCTATGTGTCTCCAGAGGGTGGATGGAAGAAAAATCTGACTGTCTTGTGCTCTTCAGGTAGTGGTGGGGGATGTTTACCCAACCACTACCTTTCCTCTAAAGGGAAAGGAAGAAAGAGAGAGGACAAGGGCAAGAGAAGATTCACAGAATTCACAGAATGGCTAGGTTGGAAGAGACCTTAAAGATCATTGAGTCCAAGCCATGCCCTAACACCTCAACTTAACTGGATCAGGGCAGCACTCCAGTGTCAAAGCTGTCACTGGCAGGTGCCTGAAAGAGCCCTCAGGGTCAGGCTCAGCATTCCAGACAAGTTAGTTTGGTGACTCTTCTTTCATCCCGTGATTTTCATCACGTTGGAAAGCCTGCATCACACTTGGAGTGACAGCAGTGGCTCATTTTGAAGAGAGGTGTCAGTGTCTTCTCAGAGGGATGAAGGTTTCATTCTCCATTTCTCACTCCACATCAGATGAGGATATACCAGAGGGAACTCTTTTTGTCAGTCTTGTCCCTCATGGTCTGGAAGAGTTGGTAGCATCTCTGCTCTGCTCCCTTACTCACTGGTGCCTCATCCTCAGTACGTGGTTGATTTTACAGATGAAAGTCTCACAATAGTAATGTTAACATCTGCTCTTCTTCTTCTTCCCTCCCTCCCTCTCTCCGCCAAATCAGCAAAACTTCTGGAACAGCTTTGTTCTGCAGTTCCTCTGGAATGAAAAATGGTGGCGGCTGTCTCTGTCTCAAATGCCAGGAAAACCTCCTGGCCCCTGTTAAATATATATAAAGAAAGGTGATTCACCCTGAAGACTGGCCAGGTTAGGTCATGCAAATGAGATTTTGCTCATAAGGTTACAAATGAAACCTTAGTTAGTGACTTATCCCTGCTTCTTGCTCCATCTCTTGGTCATTTCTTCAACAACTGCAGTCTCCTTGCAAGGCACACCTAATTGAAAATTACTCTGTTCTTTTCTCAGTCTCTCTGTCTCTCTAAGGAATTATATTCTTATGGATTATTTTGCAGTTGAAATATTGTTAGTTAGCTATGCTTGGTTTCATAGATTATGCTACACTTTGCTCTATGTTGTGCTAATTAGCATGTCTTCATCAACAGAAGGGCTTGAACAAGCTACTGCAGCTTGGCAAAAGACTGCAGAGAATTCAGATTAGACTGCTGAACAATATCTTTGAACAAAGCTAAACAAAACAAAAAGCCTTTCTCAGAGAGCCAGACGATACCTAAAGCATGATTCTCTAACGAACATTGCTTCATGTGAAATTCAGCAGACAAGTGCAGGGTTTCTCTAACTTCTCTGTGATCACAGTCACACAGTGTAAAATTTGTTGTGGATCCTTGTTTCAAGAGGTAACATAAGATCCTATAAGCTGAAAAGCTGCAACAGCACAGCTCTGGTAATGGGCTTTGGAAGCCTTTGTCTGCTTTTCTTAAGTCAAGGCCAGTTTTGTATCAGACTGTAAACTCTGGAGACGACTTTAAAATACATCACTGCTGAGTATGTGAGGAAGCAAGTTGAAAATGTGCTTTCTGCAGGAATTTATGTGGGTAAAATTTGATCACTCTGATGTTCATGGGAAATGAATGAAGAAGCAGTATAAGCATGGCCACAGTGAATTAATTTGGAAAGTTACACAAATTCTAGCCAAAATTATTTTTTTTTCAGATTTGCTGAGCTTTGCTGCAAGTCCAGTTGTGTAAAACCATCTGTTCTTTTTCAGAGCAAACTTATTAAGACCTACTGATAATATTTCATCTCCTTCCTATGGACAATGTTTCAGTCTTTATTACAGTCCCTTAAATGTGAAGGGCTGTAATCTTGCCATCCTGTTCGCACTCAGAAAATATGATGAGTAAATCTGTCATCTCTCCTTGAATAAAAGGACTCCTTCCTCACACTGTCTCTCCTATTTGAGGTAAATTCCTGCTGTACTTTAAAGAGTTACTTATTATTGATTGGCATAAATGAATGGCTGTGCTGTGATTTGCAGTGATTTCATGTAAGAGTTATATGTCTGGTAATTGCTCTCATAAAGTATGTTCCTACTGTAGATGTGTGAGTGAAATGTGTCCTGGACACTGCCTGCTGCCAGCTGTATTTCTCTGGAACATTAGCTCAAAAAGCCACTTTATAAAGTGAAAATCTGTTTAAAAATTATTCAATGTTCCCATACAACTTCTTCTGAAGAGAGATTCTAATCGAACCAGAATTAATTACTTTATTTCACTTCATGCTGAAATTTTCATTTAAATTTGATTTCTATAGAGAAACACATTTTAGTTTTGATCCTTGCTCATTTTCTCTTCCTTTTTCCTATGTAGAAAGAAAAGAGAAAAAATAGGGAAAATAAGAAACACAAATACATGAAAAATGCAAGAAAGCACCAGACCAATTTTTCTTATGATTTTGGTTTTGTCAGAAGCAAAAGCAAAAAGAAACTTTTTTTTTTCCCTTGCATCTGTCTTCCAGAAAAAGAAATAAATATGTCAAAATACACCACTTTCTCAGGTTTCTGAACTATGAAAAATTCTTTCTGGGTGGGGAGGGAAGGAGAAAATTAGGAAAGAAAAAGTAAGGACAAAGTCACAAGCTAACTATCTAATACCTGAAAAAACCATAACAACAGAAAACAAAAACAAAAAAATAGGCAGTAAAAATTGCCAGACTGAGTAAATCCAGGAAGTTGTATGTTAAAGATATATCTGAAAATAAAGATTTTTCTCAGGCAGAAACTTTTTTGACAGAAGCATATTTTTCAGCAGGAAAAAAAAAAAAGTATACATTTCTGCTCCTTTGATCTGGAAAGGAATTTGGGGTTTTTTTTTCAGAAAATCTTTTCTCTATTGAGTTTTCTGAATCCTAAAACAACACCTGCTCTGTTTGATCTGATTATAAATATGTGGTACATTTCTGGAGTGGGTTCCTCTCAGAGGACCATGACAGAGAGCACAGCATACGTATGGAAATATTCTGTAGACTAGGCTGCCATAAAAAAAAGGCCTCTGCAGGGTAGCACAGACCTGCACAAAAGGAAGCCTGGAAAAAACCTCAACCAGAGTAACCAAAGAAAACTTCTGGTCTCACCACTGGCATCATGACGGCTTTACTTTCCACAAAGCCCAGCAATGAGCTCAGTCTCTGAGGTCTCATTGAAAAATCTGAGCGCAGTAACCACCTGATAGGCATTTTATCTGTCCAGGGATAAACTGCTTAATGGGTTCTGCTGTGGTTTGAAACTGGTTCCTTGAAGTCTCCCTGCCTCAAGCTGGTTCCTTAAGCTGCTAAACCGCCCCCAGCAGTCCAGGTGAGGCTGGACCAGTCCAGACAGACCCCGTTTGTCTGATGATGGAGCACTCCCGACTGAGCAAGCAACAGCAGGGTCCCTTACTGTGGGGAGGGATGTCTCCTGTTTGCTGGTGCATTTGAGAGGATTGGGTCACAAGTTTTGCAGCTCCGTTGGTCTTTTCTGCATTGGTCCTGGCAAAAGTGAGGGAGTGTTTAGCTCCTTTCCGAACACCAGTGGTATTTTTCCACCGTTGCCACACTGCATGTAGTGTGGAGCGGTTCATTGACTGGAAAGAATCCAGAGGACAGGAGGAAAACTTTTCCTCTCCCATCCCCCAGGAGCAGGAAATGAGAGAATGCCAAGGGCTTTGTAGGGTGGTGGGTCTGACCTTTGGACAGGTGGGTGGTGTTGGTCTGCCTGAAGGTCGGGAGCTGCTGAATAACAATTCCCAGCTTTTCCCAAACTGGACCAGATTGCCCTCGTCTTCTGACTGGTCCCTCACTTCCTCCCATTTCCCATGTTCAGGCAGTCTGTTCAGCTTGGAGATGGTGGTACACAGGACTAATTAATGCCTGTGCCCCCTGGTCTGACACCTCCCCAGCTGAGAAGCTTTCCTGTGCAACGACAACAATAACAGAAGATCTCCTTTCTGCTTTGGTCAAGGGTGGAAGCTGAGCTCATGTTTGTATATCCTGGCTGTTGAGATGGAAAGTGTGAACTTTACAGAAAATTAAATCTGCAGAGAAGAAGAATGGTGAAGGGGGAGTGGTCACTCTGGAGAAAGAGAGGGCTGCATACGGAGATCCCATTATGTCCAGACCTCACAGTGTCTCCCCACTCATTCATGCCAAGCACAATGTGGGCTGGGTGTGAGGCAAAAGCCTTCAGGCTTAGCCAAGGAGAGAGGCCCCAGCATGTGTTGCTGTGCTTAGCACTGGAGTCAGTATGGATGCTGGCCAGCTGCCAGTCACACTGGCATGTCTGTTATTAGATACCATTGTGTTAAGCTTAGCACATTTTGCAGGCCAGATAAATTCCTTTTGTGTTTTCCCATGCTTCTGACACATTAAGAAGAGTTTCAGCTTCACAGAGAAAAGGCGCAAGTAGTATAAACAAACTCCCAGTGTCCAGTGGGCATGGATAGGGAGAGAAGGTTGGGGCAAGATGAAATTGCCCTTCCTTAACTCAGTGCAGGTTGAGGTTCATTAACTGTTGAGCTTGGGTTGACATTTTATAAATAACTACACAGGGAAAGACATTCCCTGAATTGCCTTTTGCAAAGGGGACAATTAGATACCTTGGTAAATTGCTAAAGAGTAGTGGATAATTAGAGCAATGGTGAGCTGCACAGTGGCCATGCCAGTTGGCTTGTGTTGACCTGTTTGTGACTGGAAAGTGAGTTTGGATAAATTTTTTGTGCTTCATGACTTTTCTTTCTTTAAATAATGTTGTTTCATAGCCTAGGAAGAGCCAGAAGTTGTGGAAGAGAAGACTGGTAGTGTACTTTCCATCATTCCTCCATGAGGCAATCCTCACCTGTCCCAGCTCCAAGCTGGATGAAAAAACTCCCCAGGACACTTTCAGCTCGCAAAGCAGAAGGTGCAGATCCTATAATTGAGGACTTTCTCATGGCCTTTCTTTTCTCTTAAAGAGAGAAGGCTCTCACTGTGGTGAGGTAAATTAAGACACTCTCAGGACCACACAATTGCTCATCCCTTGTGGTTCCCTTCCTCCGCTCACCAAGGCAGCATTAGCAAACTCTTACAATTCCTCTTTTTAGCTCCTGCCTGAGCTACTCTTCTGGTGATAAGTCCCTTGGAATTTTAGCTGTGCTTGAGGAAACTACTCTCTTGTTTTCTGCTTTTCTCCACTGGCTGGGGAAGGACAGCTTGCCCCTGCTTTGCTCTCTTTGCAAAAGCTTTATTCTTCTCTGCTGCCATCCCTGAACTAGAACATGGTTTGAGGAGGGACCTGTTACTCTGGGAGTCCTAACATCACTGACTCAAACAAAAGGATTGGCCTATATCTACCCAGTAGCTGCAGGCATAACGGGGCAAGGAAGGGAAGAGTTATAGAAGGGAGGAATTTGTACGGAGTCCCAAGAGGAGAACTGGAGATCTGATGGATACAGGTAGGGGTTGGGGATACCCCTCTACAGTATTAAATTCCTACACTGGGCAGAAATCCTCTAGATGTGCAAATACATGATGCAGGAATCATAGCAGCCATACTAAAGATGTACCAATATTAATGTGCATTAAAGGTTAAGAAAGGAGGGAAAATGAAAAGGCTTTAGTATTAAGAGTTGGGGGAAAAAAAGCTTGGGAAACCATTCTCAGCAATTCCATTCAAAGCTCTTTCGTTCGTTCTCTTTATAGTCCTGAGCAAGTAAGTTTATGCTTTCAGGATCATTCCCCCCTGCTTTGTAAATAATTCCATGAAGTCCCGTGAGGTTCCTTGGATAATTTTCACAGCTCAGGGTATGGCACATCTTACCCTTTCCAAAGCTATACTCTTTTACTTCTCCATGAAATGCTCTGCTGAATACAAACAGTACAGATGGAAGATTTTCATGCCAAATATCTACCTAGTGATACCTTTGGGAGTGTGGTTCAACTCTTTCAGCTAAACTGAAACATCAATTTCCAAACATGAGATTAGAGGGAGAGATATTTCATTAAGAAAGTCTGAACTTTTTGAAGTAAGGATGTGGAATTCGGCATAGGGGTGGATGCCTTTATATATGGTATGAGCTTTTTTCTGTGTCTCCGTGCAAATTTTTCTAACTTTGACAAATGTGCTAGCCTCTAAATAGTAAGTCTGTGCTTCCTGAACAGGAGTTTTTGCAGACATTGAAGCTTTGTCTCCTGAATGCCCAGTGTTTTCTGTGCATTGCCCTGGCCTCATAGGTCCAGCGTTGACTGGGACAGAGCCTTCCCCTTTTTTTTCCCTCCCCCCCACTTTCTCCCCTCTCACCTGCTTCCAGCTTCTTTTCTTGTGTTCCCAGTCACAGGGAACAAAAGGGACTAGGCAGCTGTTCAGCATCACAGTTAGGCTAGAGGTGGCCCTTGATGTGCACATAGGCTCAGCCCTGCTGTGCAGAAAGAATAGAGCTGGACACAGGCTGTGGAGTGGGAATGGGGCAAACAGAGGAACAACTAGGGATATAAGCCCACAGTTCAAATGACAGATTGTGAGCATGGTCATCCTAATCTGGTAGACAACCCAAAATTGTTCTCCTTTTTTTTTAAATTCCTACATTTTTTCTTGTAACCTATGAAAATCCACAATGTATAAAGGATTTATTGTTATATTTCTCTCCTTCTTTTGCTTCATGCTTCTCAGCTCCTGTGCAGATGTTGGGAACATCCTGTATAAGAAAGTTCTCCTCATGGCTTACCCTGGACATCTCCTGATGTGGGGCCTTGGGGCTTTCTGGAAGCTGATGGATGTAGGCACCCCACAGCAAAATGAATTTACAATCATGCATTAACATTGCATAAGCAGCTCCCAGTTTTGTGTCCTGGACTTTCAGTACTTGGATATTTTAATATGTATTTATAAGCACGATTTTAATAATATTATGAAGTAGAGTTGTGGTTTTGTGAAGGCAATTTTAAACCTCAGCTGTAACACTGTTTCCAAATGTACCTGGTGTTTTAAATGTAGCTGAACAAAGGTGCACAGACCTAGTTCATAGTGCCACTTGATTCCTATGCATTCAAAAACAAGTACATTTTTAAACAGAAATATTCTTGTCATTTCCCTAAAAGTTAGAAAAACTCATAATCCTCATTAACAGACTTGTTGTTATGCCATTTCCAAGATTAAGGCTGATTTCCATGTTAATTTCTCCAGCACCACAGAGAGGACATGCTTCCCTTTCCTCCAAAAATACTACAAGAATTAAAAACTTTCAGTGTGAATCCCACTGAATATAGACGTGCTTTGGCCCACTGAAAGAAAATCTCAGAGATTTATACGTATGTTAGAAGACCATTATAGTAAAAATTATTTTACAGTTCTTTCTGTCATGTTGCTACTTGCAGTCACTACAAGCCTGTACCAATTTTAAGACTATAATCCTGCTCAGGTGCTTCAAGAGTACTGGGGAATTTGAGAGCCATGCTTTGTAAAAAAAGTCTGGAAAAGTTTTCCCATTGTCTCAAAGTGAAATGTGGCTGATGATGAAAGCTGCTGGTAGATTGGAGGGGAGGCTGTGACCAGACTGCAGACATGGTATACAGCTCACAGGAGAATGCTCCGAGCCACTAGGACACAAGGCAGGAATGCTCCACCCATCCTACACTAGGCTGGGCAGTCTGGGAGGGACAATCAAAGGTAATTAAATTTCTCCATTGGTCCTCAAAAGTTGGAATTTCATGCCTGAGTTTAGAGGAATTAGAGGAGTCCCAAATGTTTCTTTGAGCTGTTTCAGGCACCATAAAGTTTTACTCAGATCTGCTCAGACATGAGTACTCCCCCGTGAAAGAGCACAAATGTCTGACATTGCAATGCAAAAAATGTCTGAGAACAAATGACATTGTAGACCTTTAGCAATACCTTTGCTACCTGGTAATGATTGAAAAATAATTAGAAATAAGCAGAGCACTGACAAATCCTTTAGAAAATCTAAAGACAGAAGCTCAGTTCAGTTTAAGTTATGATTATGGTTTCTGCTAATTAACATGGATTTGTGTGCAGGAATAATTTCTAGACACTCATGTAAATGCTCACTTCTTAAAAATTACGAAATGTGCCTTTAAAAAATCTATTATTCCTGGTTTTGGGGCCATTTTTTCTTGTTGTTTAATACCATCTTTAAAACTTTCACATCTCAATGCAGTTATGAAGCAGATCCAGCATGATATGGTTGAGGTCAGCGATTAACCGCTAATAAAGTTCAAGCAGATTGCAAATAATCTACTATATGAACAAAATAAGTTTCTCATTATTCTTCAAGGATAGCCTAAATGAGCAATAGCTCTGTAGCAGCTTTTATCTAAATTACTGGATCACAGTTACTAATCCTGTAGCTGATGTTGTCATGTTAAAAGCTAAATTAAATTTTCCGAATTATTAAGGAAAAAAAAACCAAGTTCCATGGTTTGATATGCTTAACAGTGGCTAATATAATTAAGATTGCAATGGATTTCAGTTACAGAAAATGACAGGAAATAAGGAAATACAATGAACACTACACAAAGAACTAAGCATAGTTCAGTCTGGAACTCCCCAGAGATAAATTACCAAGTCCAGGGAAGATCAACATATCATGAAATTAGTTCCAAAGTGTTTTCTAGAAGCATTTGTGTCTCTGCCTTGAAATTGCTTTGCTATCCTTCCTAGTTGTAAAAAGTTCAGACAACCATTCAGAGATTGGAAATACCCTTGTTAAGTGAGCAAGTAAAAACTACTGAAAGTGAGACGGCAAAGCAAATAGTTTTCAGACATGGCAGAGACTTCAACTACACTGGGGGGAAAACGAGTGGAAGCAGAAAGGTGAGCATTGTTCAGCCAGAGTCAAGTAAAACCAACTACCAAAGGGCACACTGCAATATTTTTGAGGCAAAAATACAAAAGGAACATCCCCTACCGCAAGTTAAAGGTTGCATACTCCAACAGAGCATCCACAGCACCGAGGAGAGTTTAAGAGTAATGCTACAGAGATTGCTGTTTCATAGGATCAGTGGCTGCTCTTGCAGTAACTCAAGATGAATGGACTTTCCAACCAATAAATAAGACGTGTTTTGTACTGGACACTGTTAAAAATTCCCTCTGCATAGGCGATGCTTGAAATGTTGAAACTTTGCCTCCACTGAAAAGTATATATGTATATGAACTATAGTTTTATGTTACAAATCTGAAGTCTTGAAAAGTGCAACAGGTAAGAGCAGCTCTTATTGAATTAAAGATGGATTAAACCTTCAGTCTTCTCAGAAATCTGCCTCTGTTGGGGGAGGAAGAGATCAAAACCCTGAGGAAGAGTTTGAGAACACCTTCAAGATGATAGGGAAGCTGTCAGCACAGTGAAGAATAGAGCTGCAAGTGTCCGATGTTACAGGATTCACTGTAATGGGAAAACTGATTCTGCCTCAAAACAGAGACTTAGAACAGTTCTTGGATGTTCTAGTCATGCTAAGAATTGTATTAGGGGTGACAAGTGAAATTGTTAGCACTTCTGAGGAGCTGTGGCTCCTCAAAAATACTGAAAATGTAAAAAGGCAAGTTTTCCAATATCTGCAAGGAGAAAAATATTGAGGGATATAGGTGCTGCCAAGTATTTTCCATGCTAGATGCCACAGCAGGATTCTGGCAAGAGCATCTCAAAATACAAAGCATATATTTGTGTTCATTCAACACACTGTTCAGGAGATAAAATTTCTGCAGTCTGTGATGTGGGCTGAGTTTAGTATTCCAGGTCTTTCACTAGAGTGAGGTGAATTTGGGATAGTATGGAGGTTATTGGTCCTACACATCACTTTGACCTGGAGAAAAGCAGCAGAAGAGCCCTATGAAGTCCTCAGGCATCTTAAGAGCCATGGTGCTGGAGTAAAACTGAAAAAAAATTGCAAATATAAATTTTTGCAGTGTAAAAAAGAAGTGGGGAGAGGTCTTAAAGTGGTAAAGTGATGACAGGCCTCAGGGTGGTCAGAAAACCACCAGTTTTCCTGCCCCAAGAGACAAGGAAGCCACAGAGTTTCATTGGACCACTATAGTGCATAGGAAAGTTTGCAACTCACTCATTTGCTTGAAGTAGCACCAGTAGCTCTCAGGCAGAGTGTGACAGATCAAGAATGCCTGCAATGGAAGAAGACTCAGAGAAAGTAAAGGCTGATGTGCTCATGAAGCTCAGAAAGGGATGCAGGAAGTGACCACTGAGGGAGGTCTGGAAGACACGGAGTGCAAACTTTCAACAGCCTTGGAGGCTGAAAGAGTTCATGGAAGCCCTGGGAGACTGGAACAGTAAATGCAAAAGCAAGTTGTCCACAGATGCCTCTGAGGAGGCTGTCAGTGTGCCTTTCCTATACCAGTGTGGTCAGAGTTGGAAACCAGTGGCCTGTATGTCACACACACCAACAAAAACAGAGCGTCAGCATGTTCAAATAGAGAAGGCAGCTTTGGCCCCAGTCCACAGGTGTAAAATTTCACTTTATTTATGGGAGGCCAGTGTTAGCTGAACTGACCATAAAACCTTCCTAACGCTGCCGAGAGGGACCTGGTAACTCTCATGCTGTTCAATACATACATGTTTTTCTCTTTTAAGTACAATTTGAAGACAAATGTGGGAAAGATTTGGTGGTTTCAGAGTTGTTTCAGAACATTAAATAAAAGAACAATGGGACAGAGCTCAGGACTAGATATCATGGATGATATGTGAGATAAAATAAAATAAAATGAAACAAAATAAAGTAAAATCTAAATCATGGTAGGTCTCAGATGAAATATGGACTCTGAGCTACAGCTAGAGATATTCTTCAAACTACTAGTTGAGAATGGTTAGAACAGCCCCTACCTCAGTTTGAGGGTAAGATTTCTTTACAAGGTGAAATTTTGTTTAAAGGTGTGAGGGTGTTGAGTCCTAATGTACTACAGGAAAAAAAAAATCCATGCTGTTAATATGTGTAAAAGAGCAGGGAAACATTTCCCCCAGCAAAAGAATAATTGTTTCAGAAGGAAAAGTGAGCACATGTTTATTTGTGTTATCTGCAAAACCACTGTGTACTTGTTCTGCACTCCTAAACAATACAAGATACCCTCAGTTTATGCTATTGCAATTTAAGCAGCTGTCATATCTAATTTTCTTTTACATGGTATTACTGATGCAGTGAGGTCTGATAAATTGATGCCAAACTGTGGTCACAAGTTCAAGCATTTGCAGGGTGAATTTGGGGGTTTGGACATGAACTACTAATTGCTATTATTCCAAATATAACAGATGGGTGGGAAATGGTGGAAAAAGATCCAAAGAAGAATGCTTAGTCAAACTCTGATCCCTGTTTAGCTCTGTTAAATTGCAGATTGTCAGCATGGCTTGTCACTCTCTGGGGCTTTGCTGAGTAGAAAACGAAAGCCAGGAATGGTCCAAACAATTAGAAGCTGATGTCAGAGATATTAACAACCTGCCAAAGTGGAAAAAAATATCAAAGGGCAGGGGGAAAGAAAGATAAGGTTCATGGTGTTGGAAACAGCCTCCACTTCTTGAAAATGATGCATTAATCCATGATGATATGAGGGCATTACCTGTGATGAGCCATGGGTGTGGGAGGACAGAAGCCACTTTATTGAGTTCCCAAAGAGCCTGAGATATTGAGCACCAGGGAAGAGCAGCAGTAGTCCTCAGATGTGAAATCACTGGAGGAAGAGGGTTGACTGTCTCCTGAGATCAACCTCACAGATCTCCTGGTTCAATTTACAGAGTCAAGTTGGAGTGCAAGAGATTTTGTAGTAGCCCTAACTGACCACTGTTACCTTAGCCAACAGGTCAAATCATAAAGTTTTCAATTAAACATTCTGTTTACAGTGGGCTTTAGGTCTTGTTATCAGCTTATGACTTGGAAGGCAGGATGTGGGATTGAATGACACAAGGAAAAACTGTGCTTTCAAGACAGAGAGCCCAGGCTGTGCACTACAAAAATACTGAGCACAGTCATGTAAGTTCTTGGGAATGCACTCAGAATAAAGTCCTTGCGTGTGGTTCCCAGGCTAGGGAACGAATCAGGGACTTGGGTGCAACCATGGCATGGCACATAGCCATGAACAAAGGCCAGCTAAATCTTGTGGATAGCTGTTGGCACTGGCACTGCCACAGTGGCCAACCACGTGGGTGGTGCACATGCAGTTTCACCAAGGATTAGGTTCTGGTGGATCCCAAGAAAGTAGTCAGGAGGAAGCCCTTCCTTGCAGGATAGCAGCCACTAGGTAACTTTGAAAGGGCCATGCAAGAGAAATGTGACACCCCTAGGATATGGCTAATTTTGTGGTTTGGTATACTTTAGACGCATCCAGTGTCCCTTTCATCAGGAAACTTTGTGTTCTTGAGCTTTTTCAGGCCCTAAGATGACTTTTAAAGTCTGACACCTTCTGACAGCTGCAGCCAGGGTCCCTCCTCTGTTCTCAGCCTCTGTTTTATGGGGAGCTGCAGTGCACTGAGGCTTGGCCTCTTGCTGGTGGGGTGCTTTGCTCAAGGAAGTGCTGTTCATCACCACTGCTGGTGTCTTCTCATGCCTTGCAAGCAGGGCGTTCAGCAGCTGCAAAGACCACAAGAAAGAACCAGAGAGGCTGGGTCAGGCACTTCAGAGGCAAAGAGTGGAATGGGAAGCACAGCAGAGTTTGACCATGAAAGCTGGGGAGAGAGGAGGTCGAAGTCTAGACGTTTGGGAGCAAAGGTTCACTTTGAATATAAAAGAGGCCCTGGTGGACTCTAAAATTACCATAAATGTCTGTTTACAGGAAGTGGTTGAATGGAACAGATCAAGTTAGGGTACCCGAGGGCCTTTAAAACTTGGAGAAATCCTGTGTTTATGAGGTAGAGGGGAATTGGTCAGAGCTGGGAACATTGGAAAGTTGTTGGTGTACTGACTGCCTTCAGCCAACCACAGCTCTGGGAAAGCAGGGCTTAGCTGACACATGCCTCTGCAGATGTCAACCCAGAGCAGTGTCCACACTGCAGAGCATATACAATCCATGGCCAGCTTAATCTGCTCACAAAATAAGTGGGAAAACACCCCCATGGGGTAAAAATCTTACATACACTCGCGAGCCTTGTTTGTGTGGCAGTCTGTGCTCCCCAAGGTGTTGAGCTTGTTCTCCTGAGCACGTGAACAGCAGTGACCTAACACAAAAGGTCTTACCCAGTTGTCTGACTCTGCTCTCTCCAGCCATCATATGGCTAAATGAGTCTGGGGAAAAGAAGGGAGTGGGAGAGAAGAAAAGCAAAGCAGAAGAAAAATGGGGCTCCCAATTACTGGCATGCACATCTCCATATAGACCAAGCAGCAAGGGCTCACAGTTAGCAAACTGCTCATTAGAGCCAAGGCATTAAGTCATTTCTCCAGGGAAGAATAACACTGAACTCAGAGACCAAACCTCTGCCAGAAAATGTAGGGCAGGGGGAGGGGAGGAGAAGTGGTTCAGAGAAAGAGAGTTAAAAGGAGGCATAAGAGAAAACCCCCACCAAGTAGAGAAAATGAATGGATGGTGGGTAAAGCAGGAGAATGAAGGGGCTAAGGGGAAGGCAAGGAAACAAAGGCAAGCAGAAATGAGAGCAGGTGAGCTATGGGATAATTACAGTGTTGTAACACTCAGTCATTTCTGAGACTACATTCTTTCTAGGCTTTGGTGTAAACAGTTAAACAGGGAGCAATTTCTGCCCTGATGGAGAAAACAGCAAGTGCTTAAGGAGTTTTTGGCTACAGAGCCTGTCAGCGCCCTGGACCTAGTCTCAGCATTGACTGCTAGCTCAGGCCTCCAAAGCAATGGCTCAGTGCAGTGCAGCAACGACGAGGTGCACAGCCCTGACTTGCCCTGGGACACAGCACAGACCGGCCTTTCTGGTAACCCTCTGTCCCTGTGGGAAGCTCAGCAGTGCTCAAAGCAGCCCCACGGCACCAGATTCCCTGCTCTGCTCAGACTGCCCTTACACCTTCAGCAGTTTCTCTGTCCAAAGCACAAAGGGGTAAGTTAGTGGAGATTCAGGCTCACTGGAGGCTTTCACTAGAGCCTCCATCTGGCACTCCCAGAGCATTCCTGAGAGGTGAAAGCACCTCACTGGCTGGCTGTCACGGTGACTGCGCTGCAGTTGTAGCTGTAGGGATCAGTGACGTGTGCTGTCCACCAACACCTAGCTGTGCACTCCAAACTGGAGCAAGGCTTCTCATCCTGCTATTACCAGCTGCAAGAAAAACTTTTGACCTGGAGGGAATGTATGCTTCAAGTGGGACCTGCAAAGCCCATGTGGGTGGTGATGTTGGGTTATTGTATCTGTGCCCCCTGGGGCATGCCCCCGTGCATGGGTTAACAGGAAAGGGATTGTTTTGCAAAGCCAGCAGAATACAGAAGAGGCTATAAATCAGTACATGGATACAGAGGATTTTATTCTTAGGAGCCTGGCAAAAGGGGAAATGTTCTCTCCAAAGGGGAATGGGTATTTGTTAAGGAAAAAAATGTCATTTTAGGCTTTTCTAAGATCTCTACCCTTGGAGATTTTCAAAACACAGCTGGATGAGGTTTTGAGCAATGTGATCTACCTTTGTACCCAGGCTGCTGTTTATCGTCTACCCCAGAGAGCTGGCTAACCAACTCTTTGGGTCTTTTTGTGAGGGCAAATTCAGACTGTTATGGCTCCAGTGGCTGGTAAAGGTGATTTTAATTAATCTGCCTGATTAACATCGCATCGAGCTAGATCCAGTTAGTGTTAGGCCAGCTGAGCTCTGTTGAAATTTTAGTTGAAGGAAAGAGAATTGATAATGATGTGTTCCCCTGCTTCAGCTGTGTCCTGGAGATATCTGTCTGCTCGGCCAACCAGCAGCTGAGCAAGCATCCCTAAAAACTTAAAAGGTGTGTAGATGTGGCACTCATGGTCATCATTTAGGGTAGACTTGGCAGTGTCAGGTTTATGGCTGGACTTGATGATCTTAAAAGGTCTTTTTCAACTTGAGAAATTCTGTGATTCTATGCCTGACTGAATCTGCTACCTAAAGGAAATCGAGGAAGTTGTAGTGTATTCTGAATGAGTGGCTGTGAATGGGGAAATCACAATTTGGGTAAACACAATTAAAATTTTTTTTAAAAAATCCTATAGATTTCAAAAGATACACAGTATTTTACATTGTGCTTAACTTCTAACAAGCTCTGACAGAGTCTGGGGTCTGCATTTGGGTGAGGTTTGCACTTCATTCTTGTGTTGAAGATGACTTGCATTTAAGGTGCATCTGGAAGTACAAAAACACATTAAGCTGGTATGGATGTTTTAAATTAATCTTCCTTGGAAAATACTGGTAAACAATGGTAATACTAAATAAGAATCTGCTATGAGAAATTCCTAACTTTAAGAGGTTCTTTAAGTGGTGTAGGATTTTCCATCTTCTGATCAGACAGTATATGATTTTGCCTCAGGTTGTTGTCAAGTTAAGCAGCCTGTAATTCCCTGCCACATAGACTCTTCAAGCATTGGCACATCACTAATATTTCCAGTTCATTGGAGTTTCTTTGTCCTTCCAAGATGCACTAAAAGCTATGATTGCATCCAACAGTGCTGTTGACCCTGTAGTGGAGAACTGATCCCAGCTCCTGACTTTAGTTGGGAGTTACAATAGTAACTCTGAGGGGCTGTTATTTGCCTGTGTGTATTAAAATGTCTCTCAAAGCACTGCAACCCAGACCAGACATACAAACCTTAAACAGTGATCCCCATTTTATGTAATCTTTGAACTTACTCTTTCAGCTCATGATGCAACCACTTTTTGGGGTTTTCCTTTTGTTGTTTTTTTTTTTTGTTTGTTTGTTTTTTTTGTTTGTTTGTTTGTTTTGATTTGGGTTGTTTGTTTGGGTTTTTTGGTTTTAGTTTTGGTTTTGGTTTTTGGGATTTTTTTGTAATATGAGTTCATTACATGCAAGCAGGTTCAAGACAAGCAGCAAGACTCCCTGAAGTCTCCTATTTTCCAAAGGAAAACAGCTGTGATACACAGATCTTGAATTATCCTTATCCTTAAAATGTGGGATCAACAGGATTGTTTCTGGCTCTGGACACCAGAAGCATCAAATGACATGTTATCAGAAAAGGTTAAAACTTGCCACCTTATTTTAGTTCCAGGTTTAGGAGAGATTTGCAGACCCAGGGAGAAAGAAACTGGCACTAGTCTCACAGACTCATCTCCTCCAACAAGCTAGGGAAAAAAAAAAAAAGCAGAGTAAAAAGAAAAGGAGTTCTTAGAAGCCCCAACTTATGTACATTTTTCATTGGCACAAGCCACCCTTGCTTAGCATGGGCCAGGCTGCTGCTATGGGGACCCTGCTAGGAGCTCAGAGGCTCACGGCACGCATGAGGCAATGGAAAAGCAGCAGGCAGGGACTAGAAATGGTTGAACTTTATTTTTCCAAAGTGAAGATCCTTGGTGGGCTGCAGATTACTTTGGAAATCAGACCCTACACCCCAGGATCCCGCAGCTGTCCCTCTCCCCTCTAATTTTTCTCTGTCAGATTCAGAGCTATAATTAACCACAAGGTCTTAGTGATACTATGTGAAAGTCTGTGTGTGTGTGTTTGTGTGTGTGTGTGTGTGCACGCCTGGGCTTACTCACCCCAGTGGGCATAATCCTCTACTGAAGATTGACAGGTTCACATGGAGAGGAACTTTTTAACTAATTCACTTCTAAATGCTCCTATGGTTCTCTCTTCCCTTTGCTTCCCTCTTCCCTCCAGGCTGCAAAGGGCACCGTGATACTGGCACCACGTCTCCACACAGAACTGCCAGCAGTCATCCCTGTACACATCCATTAACTCCTCTGTATTAGCCATGGTAGGATACCCAGCCAAGGTGCTTATGGATGTGCTTCTATCTCTGACGGAGCCAGGTTTCTCAGAGTAGGTCCCTCAGCATTTTCACGGAATTAAACAATATCAGAGATATTGGAGATGAGGGGTTCTGACTCAGCAGTGGTTTGCCAAGACCTTGAAGCAGGGAAGGGAAAAATGTCTAAAGGCCAAAGCACACTTCTCTCACTCATGTGAGGAGCTGTGTGAGGCAACACACTAATCTGTATTCCTTATCTCAGCAATTCCATTAAAGCCACTTGGTATTCAAGCACTGAGAGGGAAAGGAAGAACATTATTTGTCAAAAAAAAGAAAATGTATGGGACTTTTTTAAAAATAAAACCCCAGGGTATTTTAAATTAAAATGTCAACAAAAATAATACAAAGATGCTCAGCGTTTTGTTTCAGGAAGGAAGAGGCAGCTTAAACTGTACTTCCACAGACCCAACTTTTTTGAGGTGGAGGTATGAACTAGTAGGAGAACAGGAAATTCTAACTCATAAAAGGACTGTCTTAGGAGTTCCACAGGAAAAGAAAAATTTTGGAATAATCTACAAGGAGGAGATCACTTCTCCCAGTGCATGATAACAAAGAGCCATGGATTCCTACAGTTCTAACCACAGCTTCCTACAAACTGGAAAGTGCTAAGCCCCATTTCAATTTTGGAGAAATGAGGCACAGCGAGTACATCTGTGATACAGCTTGAATTTTCACTGATTTTCATAGCACAGCACTGAGCTGCTGCTGCTGCTGCAGCATGGATGATTCTCAGCTAGTTAACACTGGACCAGGAGTGACTGCTTACATGGGTTGGGTGATTTAAATCCCACCTTTGCCTGCACCAGCATAACGTGCAAGAGGTCTGCCCTGGAACCTGCTGCTGGTTCCTTTCTCTGTCTTTGCTGCTGCCAGGACAGGTATAAAACAGGCAGAAGACAAAGAATTCAGTTCCAGAGACTCTGCTTTGTCAGGCTACAGATAAAGCTCCCTGATACTGGAAAGCCAGAGTTAGAATAACTTGGTGTGTCCGGCAAGGCAAAAAAAAACACAGTATTTTTTTTTTTTTTGGTGAAGGTTTAAATTTAAATGAAGCATATGCATGCCTAATCCATTCTAATCTATCTGGGTTCTTATATCCCATTAATCACTGACTTGTATTAGCACCTCACACTGTCATCCCTGCCACTGCAGAGAGCTGCTGTGACCACCATCTCATCACAGGCATTCTGATGACTTGTCACTGGATTTTGTGGGAGCAACAAAACAGCTAAGAAGCCAAAATCACTTCCCATTGCAATGCTTTAGAGGAACAATACAGGCGAGAATTGATGTAACCTAATGGTCTCAAGCATGAGAGACAGACACTACAAAAACCATGCTGTAAAGCACTTATTTCTCAGCAGCTTTCACAAAATTGCCACCACCTAAAGACAGTGCTGTTATTCTTAAAACAAGGTGACTTTCAATTGATTACTTCATTTTTTATTATAAATCTTCAGAGCAAATTCTTTAAAACAGTTTTACCAAAACCAAAATAAATAAAAAACAAGTACTGAAATAATCTAGGGCACGTAGGGAAAGGCTATGCATTATTTCAGAGTTAACTGTCTCCCCACAAATTGACTGGGAACACAACAGGTTCAAACTTCTTAAAAGACCAGCTTTTGTTATCTCTAGCTATGATATAGGTTGCCTCAACTGTTTAACTGAATCATAAAGGACATTTTAATAGGGTTAAAATTTTATAAAGTCAGCATTCAGGCCAGGGCCCACCTAGTAGAGGTAGACTGCCCCCAGTCTAAATTAACTCCTGCAGTTTCAGTTTGAATTTTTCACATCAGCTAGCTGGGAAATTTAAGCTGTTATTATGAGCTATTGCCCAGACGTGAATATACTTCAGTGGTACATGAAGAGCTTGTCTTTTTTTAGCTATGTTTATTTTCCACAAGCTCTAAGATAAGCTTCTTCATGTTTTGCAGTTGTGTATCTTAATAGAACGTACCTTTTTCAAACCCCTTCCTTCTCTTCAAGGGCTCCAACCCACACACAGACACACAACTCTCCCAGGTCCAGTAGTGGGAACATGAGATGGTTGGATCAGCCACTGCAGGTCAGTGACAGGGAGTTTATGAGGTATGCTTGGACAAAGAATCCATTGAACAATTTCAGATGAGAACAAAACAAGTCGAAATCCCAGTCTACCTGCAGATAATTTAGAAATAGAAATTATATTTGAATTAGTTTGACTAGCTTCAATCACAAAAAGAGCATGAAGGCACATACCACATTAACTTAAAGCATGACTGAGCAGCTGACTAAATTTGTAATCTTGACACAGATATCCCCGAAAAATCAAATTAGGAATAAACAAACACAGGAAACACTCCTTATATAAAATTGAAAGCTACTTTTCATTAAATATAACATCATGTTTTGAGTTGAATTGTTTAAACCATATTCTTAGTATAGTTGGCGATCAGATTAGAGCATATACTGTAGGACTTTTCTTGGCATTTAAATCCAGCAGTTATAGCTCATTTAGCTATACTGTGGCATTCACATTCTCTGAAAAGAGAGACAGGGTCTTTTCCTGCAGAAGCACAGAGAGATGAGAAAAACAATTCTTATCTCTACTTGCTGCTCCTGTTGTTTTGCACATGTGGGATGTGTTAGGAAAATTGTTTACCTGAATTGATTTGTCAATTGGATTCTGCTGAGGATTGTTTTACTTCCTTGGCCATTTGGAAAAAGCTGTGTCCTGACTGTCAGGAGACAGTCACGAGTTTTCTTTGGTATTCTTTAGCATGTAATTTAGTATAGTATAGTATCTCTTTAATATAGTATAGTATAATGTAATATAATATAGTTTTAATAAATCAATTGCTCAGCCTTCTGAATCAATGGAGTCAGATGCCAGTCATTTCCTTCGTCAGGGGCCCTGAATTTTACACTACTACACTATCTCTTTTGAGCTGTATTCAGCAGGTTTTTGAGTGGGCAGGTTACAGGTGTATCTCACACATGTGGTATTGAAGTTCCACACAGAATGTCACTTTGGATGTGACTTCAAAAATTGCTCCCATGAAGGAGAGGTGAAGAGGCCCTTTAGTAGCAGTGAGGGGTTAAAAACTGTTCCCTTGAATTTATTTCTGATATTGGTGGAGGGCTGAAAGTGCCAGGCTGCTGATTGATGGGTTCACATGGGGCGACCTTCGCATTAGCAACGCAACTCTGGTTGCCTGGTAAACACAGGCAGATGGATCCAGCCCCGGTGATTTTCAGCGGTGACGGATGGCGAAGGTATTCCTGATCCGCATCACACCCTGCAGATCCCATGAAAATGACTTGGCACAGGGCGGAAAGTATTAGATTCGGGTGACAAATAACTACCTGACATCAGCTGAGGCTTCTTCAGAAAGGTTATGTTGCAAATAACCGGCTTTTACGTAACTTTGTTTTCATGAAGCAATAGAAAGACATATGGTTTATTTATTTATTTGAGAAAATGTAATGCAGCTACTGCCTGATAAAAACAGACAGTTATTCCTTGAGAAGATATACCCAATACCCAAGTATTCCAGCACTGTATAGGTTTCAGGG
Organism: Camarhynchus parvulus; assembly: GCF_901933205.1. NCBI lineage: Eukaryota > Metazoa > Chordata > Aves > Passeriformes > Thraupidae > Camarhynchus > Camarhynchus parvulus. The sequence goes on along the minus strand of NC_044571.1, from coordinate 89,425,920 downwards.
TGGTTTTGGAGGGGTTTTGTTTGTTTGTAAATTTAAAGCAGGCATGTTTTAACTTGTTGTTATAGTTTATGTTATATGTATTTTTTCAGTGGCAAAAATAAGCATTCAGACAAGACATTTAATCAGAGCTACTGTGATTTCATGAGTCTTTGCTTTTCTAACCCTTCAGTTCAAAAGTTCTTGATTTTTATTCCTTCTTCTCTTTTCATGAGTCAGGTCAGCAGCAAAACCAGCATTTTAATTAGGTTTGTGGTCAATAAATACTCATCTGAGCTTCAGACCTTTGTTTTGATGAAGTAGCTTGTTTGCGTATAAAAATGACTGGGGCAGGCGTGCGTTGAGAAGGCTCCAAATGCTTGATGCCTATCTTTAGTTGATAGGTGTCCCTTCCGCAGGATAACATCCTCAAAATGTGTAGTGTGTGAGTGCATGTGTTCCTGCAGTGAGTTAAAATAACTGTTTGCACCTTCTGTGCTGCATGTTACCATTCCTGTGAGGATAATCCGGTGTGGTTGTATCTGATAGGACATCAATAACAAGCCTAGAACTTGGCAAATGTCATCTCCCCAAGATGGAGTGTCTCGTTTCTCTGCTTGTGTTGTGCTGTAAAGCTTCTCTCACTATTTAAACCTTCTCCACTAGAGACAGCAAAATTTCCAGGTGGCCCAGAGTTGTCCCCTTGTCTCTATGGTGAAGCCATTCTCTTGGTTTTCAATGCAAAGCAACACAAATTAATAGAAACAATGACCATAAAGCAAGTTTTTGGAATAATTGAGGAAAAGTAGAATCAACATAACATTGCCAATGAGCAAGGAAAACGTCTTCAATTTTTTTTCCTTCTGGATGGGGTTATCTCTCTCCCTAGGCTTTTAATCAGATTTACCCATTTATCCAGAACTCTGAACAAAGAATAAGGTTGCCTATACTTCTGTAACCATGCTTACAGGCTTTCCTCCTTATATTTTAATTTATTAATCTTTCACCTTTTTTCTGTTCAGTTTTCCTACATCATTAGTCTCCAGTGTTCGTCTTTTTCTTCATCTCCTTCCTTCCTTCCTTCCTTCCTTCCTTCCTTCCTTCCTTCCTTCCTTCCTTCCTTCCTTCCTTCCTTCCTTCCTTCCTTCCTTCCTTCCTTCCTTCCTTCCTTCCTTCCTTCCTTCCTTCCTTCCTTCCTTCCTTCCTTCCTTCCTTCCTTCCTTCCTTCCTTCCTTCCTCACATCCATCAACACAGGCTAAAGAAAAGAGTTTTGTTTCGAAGGTAACTATGTGAATGTGGGCTCATTCTCATCTTCTACAGAACCTGTACCTTGCTGCCTGGAGTGAAAGCTGCTTTTGCTCACTTGATCTTGGAGGCAGACAGTGTTGCAGAGATGCAGTAGCAGACTGTAGTTCTCACAGTATGCCCTTTTCAATGGTATTACAAAATTGCTAAAATATTAGAGCTGAGGCCCTGAAACTGGCTTAGTTTTCTTTCAGCAAACACGCTGTTCTCTCAGCACCCCACTTCTCTGGTGTGTTTTCCCTTTTTTGCCTGTGGCGCTCCTCTCCCCAGAAAACTTTACTGCAATTGATTTTCAGCCCTTTCCCTCATGTCCACACACTTGTCTCCACGAGGCAGGGATCTAGCTGAATAATGCCGGAGGTAGAGAATATTCAGGAAATAAATTATCCAGGAAATAAATGCAGGGTAGGGCTCACTGCAGGCAGCAGGTGTGTTGGACTGCAGCACATCAGCACCTCCCACACTGGCTTCCCATGGAGGCACAAGATGGCAAAAGAGCTTCAGCATGAAGCTCCACATGGATCCATGCAGGTGGGGAAGGGGTGGCTGTGCCACTTGTCCCCACACAGAGGAGCACTTGGAGCAATGGTGTGCACCGCCAAGTGTTATGCAGCAGAAGTTCCAAGACACATGTCCTTTCCAGGAGCTCCCAAAACAGCCAGGCTGGATGGTGCCCTTTGTCCAGTTCAGTGCAGGCTGTAGTTTGTTAATCATAGGCAGATGAAATGTGAGGCAATTTTTTCCTAGTTTTATCTATATAATTGACAATATTTCCTTTAAAGTGGCAAGCTGAAGATTGGGACATATTTATTAAGTCCTGTGAACTCAAACAATGAGCTCTTTAATGCAGACCCGGGGTATTGTGTGCTCCCAAAAATAAAGCCTGATGTTTGGAAAGGGCGTATCAAACATAGCTGGTGCTGTTTGAAGCTGGCTTTTGAGAACGAATGATGGCACTTACCCAGGGCTGTGTGTCAGGGGCACTCTGGTTTCACAAAGCTGTTTGTAGTCTGAAGCACTCAGCTGAGTTTTGTTTAGTGTCCTCTAGTCAGAATAGTCAGAAAAGCAGTGTGATGCCAGAGGGTAGTCACAACCAAAATGATTCCAGCTGTCAACACAGTGGAGAGACTTTTAATTTTGTGGGCCCTAAGCTAAAGGCCAGAGCGAGTGGCTGACTCAGTGGTGCATGAAGCTTCCCCTGTCTGGGGCTGAAGGAGGGTGTGGTAGCCCTGAAACTCTGTGCTCAGCACCTCAGCAGCAAACACAGCACAGTCAGCAAGGTCCATGCCAGCGCTGCATGGCCAAGGGGGAGCAGAACAGGAGCAGAGCACAGTGACCTCTCAGGGCTGAGTCTGGGGTGTCTTGTGCACCCTGGTGCTGCTCTCATGATTGCACAGCTCCATCCAGCACAGTGTCACATCACTACCCTCCCCAAAGACTTAAACTCAGCTCTAATTTGCTGTCCCATGCAATGCTCTTTCCCAGAGGATCATATCAGCAGCCAGTGTGCAGCATATGTGCACTGCTTATCTCTCATTCCATGGTGCAAACCATGTGCGTGCGCACATGAGAGGGTGGTGTGAGATGTCTAGGGAGCCAGCCCAGGCACTCCTGCCATTTACATGGCTGTTCTACTGCAAAGGGGCTGCATCACTTCCAGATGAGAGATGGCACAGAGTCACATCCATTATATAAGTCAATGGTCTGTATGGTGTTGCACTTATGGAGTTGATCCTTACATGTTTCTTCCAACTCAAGATATTCTATGATTCTCTGCAGGACTTAAAATATGACAGATACCACATATTTAGCAACCAGTAGTGTAAGAACTACAACAGTAAAAAAATCAGGATGTGGAGAAGGCACTGTTAGTTAGATCAGGGTGGACCACAATGGTCTGGTGCCACAGGCCAGAATGAATCAACAATTACATGTTACCATCAAAATCCCCCAGTGAAACACTGAAGTGAACCTCAAATGTATTAGTGCCTAGAGACACTCCACAAGACTGTTGGAAGACATGAGATTTTAGTCAATTTTAAGTCTTTTGCAGCTTTTTTATTCTGCTCAAATGCAAGTGAAATAATTGGAGTCAAGGAGCATGGAAAAATCCCTGCCTGTCAAACTCAATATGGATATATTTTCCTTGCTTTTCCTTCTAGGAAACCTTCTAGGCAAATTTACAGCAGGAATGTGTTACAAATATTATGTTGTTACATATATCACTTCATACTGTATGAAATAAAAGAATTTTGGTAAATTCAACTAATTCACAAAAATCACTTTTGCTCTTTGCAATGAAATGAAAATGAATTATTTATCTTCATATTTACACCTAAATAGTTTTTAGGCTACGAGCTGACAGCAACCTCAAGCTGCAGTCCTGCAGGACCAAGTACTGTTTAATCACTTGGGGTATTTTAAATACTAGCTGTGGGTTTATTCTGCCTTGCTTTGGCAAAGCATTTGACTGTGCTTTAGTAAGAACAATTCAAACCATGTTTCTGCGCAAAGCCTGCTCTTTTTTTTTCTTTTCCCCTATTCTATCCATTATTGTCATATGGGACTTTTATGAAGTTTTTAGCCAGTGAGTGAATTAAGGGCCTGGAAACATCAGCCAAAAGCTGTGAGTGGAAGTTGGGCCTTCATGTACCAAAAATGGTCTTGCATGACAAGTTTGACATTGCACTCCTTAGTGCACTCCAGCAAGACTTCCTAGCACTTAGTGTTTCTGATTTCTTCAGGTTTCAAGAAGTAAATGAGAACCACAAAACACTGAGAACTGTCTCTTCATGTGAAAGAAGAGGTTTGCTGGTTTTGGCAGAAGGCTTTGGATGGTATAAATTTTGAATGCGAGCAAGTATGATGCACTCTCTCCCTTTAGTCACAGTGGGTGGGATGCAGCTGACCAGATGTGGACATCTTCCTCTGAGTTGGATGTCTGCATGTGCAGCCTCCCTTTACACAGTGCTAGTTACCTCACGGTTATGTAAATGTCTAAAACAATGAAACGGATCAGGTCCTAAAAGGATTTATTTCCCTTTGTGACTTTCAAGAGGACCCAGAGCAACCCACTGAGTCATAAAATGCTTCCTTGCAGACACCTGAAGTTAGACGTTGAATAATACTGTAACAGTGTGATCCAACTGCCTTTGAGGTTAGCCTTAGGCAATGTCACTGGGTGTTTTATAGGTCTTTAAAGGGATTTGATGTGGAAGGCAGGGCAGAGGCTGCCTGTCAGATAAGTGCAGGTAAAGGAATATTGCTGAGTTTGCCCGACGCCATGAAACACTGCTGCAGCAGGTTAGCAGTGCTGTGCACATCTGTGACAGCTGACTCAATGAAATTATCTCCCCTAAGCAGGCAGATGGAGGCTAAGACCTAAGTCATGATCATGCTGGGAATAACATGGGTGCTGCTGGAGATGGAGCAAAAACACAAACTGTTTTTATCACCCTGTCAGATTTATCTAGTGAGCTTCCTTAAAACCACAGTCTCCTTTCAACAACTCAACTTTCCAGCTGGGAGTTACAAATGCCTGAAGTTTTGTGTCTCTCAGGGATTCCCTTGTGCTGTATTTGGCCTTTTCTTCACTCTCTTCCCCAAAAGCCATAGCAATGACAGCAGTGGCTATGCGTATGACATGTTTTAATTCCATTTGCAACCACTTCATGGCACGGTTAGCACTAATCATGGCCTGTGCTTGCCACAACAGAGTGGGTGCTTACAAGTCCAAGTGGCAGCTGGACACCCAGCTGCTATGCACGAGCTGGGGGTGTGTTTCCAAACACAATTAATAGTTGTCTGATAGCAGAAGTCTGCAGCAGTTTGTCTCTGTTTTCCGTAAGTTAACCTCTCCACTGTCCTTCTGTAGGGTCCAATTAAGCAGATGGACTTACCTCTTCCAGCCTGTTGTCTTCCCAGCACCACATTGCAGGAAACCCCTAAATGCAGTGTGCCTGGCAATGGCCTTCTGAGGGACCAGCTATGCAAAAAGAAATGCCACCTTAGCCACTGATATCAAATGACCTGCTGCATCCCTCCATTCTTCACAAGACAACCTGGCCCTTCTGTTTGGCAGGCTCGTTAGCAGGAGGAGAAATGGAGTGTCTGAGGTATGGCATTCTTGTATCTCTTTAAAAGTTTTTATGGCCGTGATGATCACTGCTATTCCCTCCTGTTCATCCCACCACTGAGCCCGAACTGGAAGTGAAAATGAAGGAGGAGGTAGCAGCTGCAGCAGCAGTTCAATTTCACAAACAGAGATAGCCATGAAACTTGGGAGAGGCTGAGAGTCTCTAGGAGGCAGCATTTGTACAGTACTATAAGTGGAGGAAGAGGAGAGGTGCACATATTTTCTTATGCCTGTTTCAATATGCTCTGATCTCTGATGTCTTCCTTTTCCCTTCAGTGTGTAGAGCATGAAAACACATGGAATGAAATTCCCACTGTTGAAAATCTCCAGGAGGAATGAATTTACAGGCTCTAAAATATTACTCTGATAAAAATTTCTAATAAAACTGAATCTTTTTTAACAGCTAAAGTAAAATTTGTTTTTAGAATCTTACCCTTCTTAGAAATAGACTTGAATAAATGATTTCCATAGCACAAGAAAACCATCTTGCTCATTGGAATTGCTGGGTTCTTCAGTACCCTTCCTTGGACAGTGAGTGCCTGACAATGAATGGCAGCTCTTGAAACACAACACGCTCTGCTGGCCTTGGGGGGACCTTAAAATACAGAAAGGGGACAGATGTACGTGGCTTAGAGCAGTGCTTGCTGTGACAGTACAGGACACTGACATTTATATTTCACTTATATTCAAAACTTCTTGTGGGGTCCCTTTCCCTGGGCATGACTGGGGTTTCCTTCATTTATCTTTCAAGCCATAGTGGAAACATGGGAGCTGTTATGATGGAAAGTGTTTGGAGCTACTGAAGCTCCAGGAAGAGGACCCCCAAGGGAGATGTGTCATGCAGGACAGCTTTTCATTGGATTTACTGCAGTGGTTTTGCTGTAGATTTAGGATCCCATCCCAGATATGTGTGGATCTGTGCAGGGTAGACATGAGATGGAGCCTCCTGAAGATAACAACAGATCTCTTGCTTGTCTTGTCCATACAGCAGGGACACTGGCTGGCTGCACCTGGGACATTTGCTCAATTCTTCCTATGGATGACAATCATCTGGACCACACCAACACCAGTGGTTCCAAAGTCTTACCCTGGGTAGGAAAAGGACAGATCCTCAAATGCTCGGATGTCACAGGTTGTTTTTCCGCGGTGTTATAACACTGCATCCGCTTGTGCAGGGAGGCATAGCTAAAGCATCACTAAGGGAAGCCTGGACACATCCTTGGCATCTGTCAGGGCTGCAAACAATGCTGGAGAAGCCTTATGTCAGAAGTGATCATAAGCCTTGACTTGATGCATCTAAAGCTCTCTGAATCCTTCACACCTCTTCAAAGCCTTTTCTCTTTCTCAACTGACATTTTTATAAAGTTCCCTGTTATTTAATCTCAGATGACCACGTTGCAGTTTAAATCAGTCATCACCAATCTGTTGTGGCCCTCCAGATCAATTACTTCCTCCCAGCTTAGACCATTCTTGAAAATTATTGCCAGCTCCTATAAATATGGCTGTGAGGTTGCAAAGTGTCAGTTCTCCTTAGAAAGATGATTTATTTAAACAAGTAGAGAAAGAAGATTTGTGCTATTTTTAGGTGTCTTTCTTTGATGCTATACAAAGATTTTCTCACCATGTTTCTCTGTTCAGCTGTGCTGTCTCTGACTTTTCACCCAGTGGAAGAGGCATCCACAACAGTGGTCCCATGTGGCTCTCAGCAAGCGTCTTTCAGTGTTCAGTTTTGTTATTTCTGCTTCATTCTTGTGTTCAGCATTAGAAACAAGGGGCATCCCACAAGATTTAGGTTGCCTGAGATAAGTGCAGTACTCAAATGACAGGGACAACAAAGAGTTTACAGTATGTTTCCCATGCACTTCAACTGAAGCATCATTGAAAAGCTCAGTGACCAGATGAGACTGCCCCGAAGTGGAAGCTGCAAAATGTTGTCTAGAATAGGGAAGACGATTTGAATAGAATAGCTTCTTATCAGGAAACTATTTTTTGCAGGGCTAGAGTTACTTTTAATGAAAAATTCTTTATCTGAAAGAAGAAGGGTCTTTTCCACACTAGAATGAGGTTGTACTGACGTAGAATAGCCAAGAGCTTGGTAGTTAAGGTATTAATGTTCACATGAGAAGAGTTGGGTTCATGTGTCCGAGTTAGAATTTTGATGTAGTTTTAAGCCCCTCACATACTGGGATGAATGACTCTAGCATGTTGTTCCCAGAAATTTCATCTACAATCTCTGTCTTTTTGTGGGGAATTTTAACAGGTTATAGGTATACCTTAGTGCAAACCCACAAAATTTGTTAAAAGCAAAAAAAATGAACAAGGTGCAAAAGCCATCTGCATCCCAAATCTCCTGTTATTGCCATTTCCCAGGACAGAGGTGAAGTACAAAAATGTTCAATGACTTTCTTTATATTACTCAAGGGGTCAGCAGCAAACTGATCTGGGACACCTCATTGTTGGGGTTCTTTCCCAGATGTCAGAACTATTAATTTCTTCATTTTAGTTTAGATCCCAGAAATTACAAGCCTGAGTTTTGCCCTTCCTAAAAGTCAGCAAGCATTTTGTATGGACCGAACAAAGCCAAGCCACAGGAAACTGTGGGTTGCCTTATTCCCTGGCAAGCCTCTCACCTTCGCATGGAGTCAAGGCATTGTACCTCTGCACAAGAGGTTATGGACAAGAAGTTCCTGCAGGCTCCTTTCAGAACTCTAAAAATAAGACTTCTCATAATATATAGCAGGACTAATTAAGTTTTTGCTATTCCTCCCACAGAGGGTTATCAACATAGTTTACAAAGTCTAATCTTTTAGCAACTGCTCAAGAGTTGGCTGTTTCCCATCTCTTCCCCTCTGACACATTTACATGTTCTTTTTATAAAAACACACAGATAAAAAACCCTCCCTGTTGTGTCTTGAATATTTTCAACCAAAGAAAAAAAATCTCTTGCCAAGTTGCTCAGTAGCTGGGAATGACTTGTCACGTCCACAGACCAGAAATTCTTTTTTTTTTTTAATATGACTAACCATGCTATGATTAATGGCTCAGATAAATAGGCTCAAAATAGGTCTGGCACAAATATAGGGAAGGAGAAGGGTAAATGGGATAGGGACTGGATGGGTCTGTTGCAGGACATCGGTGGCGTGAATGGCATAGCGGGCACCGAGGCAGGAAAAAATGTTTCATGCTATTTATAGCTCAAAATTACAGCTACAGATGGTGAGGCTGTCATGTAGCAAGGGCTTGGGACATGGAGAAAAGGCAACCTGCATTGCCCAGACTTGTCTCTCCCTGAAAGCTGCTGTGTCTCTGAGATGTACACAGGTCCTCCTTGCCCCAAAAGTAGGGCAATGCATAATGCTTGACTGAAGCTTTATCTGGATCTCCTGGAGTGGTTTTGTCCAGTGTTTTACTATACAACATATTCTGCTATCCCTCTTCCACAGGCAATATTTTCCAGCTTCTTTTGTCAGCTGTTATTCTGTTTACATTCAGCTCGCATTGTACAGTGATAATTTCGAGTGGAAATGCCAGACACACAGTCTTAGCAAACGGGGACAAGCATGTCCCTTCAGCGGGCTCTGAGAAGTACAAAATAACAGCTAGTGAAGTTTGTAGGGGAGACAAAGCTGGAGGTGTGGTGAAGAATTGGGATGAGGGGACACTCATTCAGACAGCTGATTCAGGCCTGATCACCTGAACAGAACCCTTTGAGCAAAACTCACCTTGAATCAATCCAAATGCCAGGACATGCCTCTAGTGGAATGGAAAGCTCTGTCCAGTGTGGAGAGGCAGGCACACATCCTGGAAAGCAGAGACTCGGGAAGGGTCACGAGGCTGGATAACTCCAGGCAGATGGCTGAGGTAGGGAAGCAAGTCAGACCCTACAGCTCAATGAGGAAAATAAGGAATGGAAAATGAGTGGTCCAAATTTTAACAAGAAGCAGGTCACAGTCACAAGCTGTTACAACACAGTGATATGGCCTCCCAGACAGGTGAGATCAGAGAGCAAAGGGAGCATTGGACATGGCTGTCTCCATGTGAGTCTGCACAGCCTTGAAGCACCTTTGCTGCTGCCAATCCCCATGGCTCAGCTGCATCCCAGAAATATCCCCTCCTACAGGGTTCCTGCTTGCTGCTGGCAGCAGGATGCAGCTGGCAGAGCTGGCGTGGCTGCGGGCTCTTCGGAGTCATGGGCCAGGATAGTGCTGTGTTTCTTACAGAAACCTCTTTGCAGCTGTGACAGACTGTGTCACTGTGAGAATACTTACCAGCAATTTCTAAAGTTGCTTTGCCATTATTTTGTGTCTGAAACGGTCTAGAATGACTCATGTTTCTGAAATAAGAATAACAAGAGTGTAATTTCATACTTTTTGCCATGGTGAAACCTCATTAAAAACGATGAGGTGTTTGGATTTGATGCTGTTTGCACCTTTCCACCTCTGATGGCACAGGTTCCTGGGGACAGGACTCTTCTTTGGGGACTAAACATAACTTTGGTTTCTGGGAAACAAAAATCCTTTTGACTAAAAGTGTGAAATATTTTTTCTGAGGGCCCAAAATAAGTGAAATCTTTCCCTGTGAGCAGTGGTGATACAGAAGGTGTACATAGGCCTCTGTCAGAAATAGATAAACATTAGATTTCTGTCACAGTGCAATAGCAGAGTTCTGTCTCAGGGAAGCAGATTCCCTCTTTTAAAACGGGAAGCCAGAAAACTGTGTGGATGTAATGGGATGTTTCCCAGTTGCTAGAGTATTACAGGATTGTCATGAGGCAATGGAAGGCCTGCCAGTTCTGTGAATTCATCAAGGCTGAGATGAAATGTGCCACCTTTTCCTCTCAGCTCTCTCTCCCCCAAGAACCCAAAAAAAGGAGTTTCTAGTGAGCTGAGCTTGCAACTTATAGATTTATCCATATAGACATTAGAAATGAATGCTCTATGACTTCCTTTGTCCAACTTGTATTGCATATTATACAACTAACTGTAATTTAAATATCACCATCTGTATATTAAACATATTAAACTATATTTAACCATCCTGCCTTTTATATATTTTCTTGTGCTAATATATTTGTCAATATATTTTTATAAACATGGATATGGAGTATGTATTATAGGGGGTCAGATATTTCCCATGAATATCTTTTTCTGAATGGAAATTTAGTCTTCAAGAGCTTTGAATTTCCCTATGGCACTTTTGCTGGAGATTTTTAGTCCCCATTGGGAAAAATAAAATGCTTTGTTTTGAATTAGCTCAACCTAAATTGAAATACTTTGGTTTGTCAAACTGAATTAAAACATTTCATGAAGGGGCAGTTCAGCTTTAATTTATGTCCACATGAGTTACTATGTGCTTTGTGGACATTTTAATTTATAGCCATCATACTCCCATAATGCATCATAATTGTCTCTCTCATTAAATTTTTGCAATGTACTCTGAGAGTCAGATGGCCACAAAACATCACAGGACTCTGGCTGGGAACTTCATCGACCAAGCAACATGATGTATCACCCTCATGAGGCACCACAGCAGTTCCAAGGGACCCACAGTTATATCAAACCAGGCTGAAGCTAAACTTTTTCTGAGAAAGGACACATTTGCTTCTAGTAAAAACATTACTCTTTCAACATTTCTTCCAGATGTGCATCCAAAATAAATGTTGATACCAGAGCTTTCTGTAGAACAAAACATATAAATTTTGACAACTTCTCTAATAAATAAGTTCTACCTTCAAGGCTTTAAGCACTTTTTGCTCTCTGTAACACAGGAGCATGCACTGTAATTTTTGATGTAGCAAACATCAGTGACCTGCCATCTAGGTAGAATTAAATTATTTGGGTCAGGAGTATGAGGGGAATCTGTTGAATTTTTAAAAAAGCTCAGAACTTCCACATCTTCCCATGGCCGTGAGAAATGGTAGATCAGAGGAACCAGAGCACAGAAACAGATAAATAGTGAAGGATGTTTCTAACACTAAAAAATAATTATAAACCATGACAGTTAAGACTTTAATTTCAAAATATTGGGATTTTCAGAGTCACAATTGCCTTGCTGAGTGTATGCCTGCTAGTTGCATTCTGATAAGGTCTTTAATTACATCAGCACACAACACAGGACATAAAGCTTGGAAAATACATTACAGCTCTGGACTGAATATATTCAGGCATAGAAATGTGACATATCTTGGAGTGATGCTGAAAGAAGGCAGAGATTCTTGTGGGACGGGTGCTCAGGTGATGATGGATCACACAGTTTATTATGAGCTGAGTGTCAGGAGTGTGTGGCATAAAGCCTGGACACAGCATAAATGATTTTGACTCTAGTCAACTTTGCATGAAATTAAAGGAATCCAGTATGGAATTACATATGTTGGCCTTCGGACAGGACACCATAGCTAAGACCTTTTCTTTTATTAGAAATGATAAGTCAGATTTAAAGTAAGATTTTTCAGGATGGCTTCTGCCAAGGCTGGCACTCCACGAGAGAAAAGGCAAGAGCAGTCATCACTTGGGATATGAGAGGTATGGACAGTGTTTGCAGAGGCTGTATTGAATCACAGTGAAAAACCAGAACAGTGATTTTGTCTGGGTTTAGGATTAAGGGACTTTCCACTTACGTGGCTTTGGTTTTTCATTAGGCTGTCATGAAACATGTCACGGTTGTGTCACTGAAACACGGAGATCCAGGCTTCAGACGACACCAGGTGTAGGATTATGCACAACACCTGACTGCCCTTTCCAGAGCAAAGTGTTGACATCCCAGTCTGAGAATACCTTGGTCCAGTGTCTGGTTCTCTCTGTCCTTGAGGGAACTATCCTAGTTGGATAAGTTAGCTACATGTAACTGAGAATTGTGTCAGGTCTAATGCCCCTTTAAGGTCTCCCTGAGGACTGCTGTGAGGCAGCAGGGCTATGTTTAGAAGACCTTGTAGGAGACTATTTTGCCAGCAAAAGTGATGAGGTTTGCTGTATCAAAAGTAGTGTGAGCTCTGGGTGCTGCCTTCTGCTGGCCCAGAGACAGAGTCCTATATACTTGCTGCTTGTGACCTCCACATAAAACACCAGCTGTCTTCCCCTTCTCTTTGACTCTTCAAGGTCATGAGAACAGGAGATTCAAGTCAGTTGAAGCCTATTTGGTGCCATTCCCACTTTCTTTGGTGATGTATCCAGAGCACCCCAGATGTGCATGCCACACTGACTCTCTCACCCAATCCTTTGCCTTCCATCTCAAAGCCTTTCCTGGTCTGTGTCTGTTTTTACTTAAAAGACTGTTCTCATATTTGCATTGATGCCCAAAGTGTGTCAATGAAGAATGTTGGAAAACTGCCCTGTAGATATCCCCAAAACACTGTCACTGAAGAAGAGGATCACAGAACTTGCTAGCACAGAGACCCAGTAAGTCGGGTGTATATTCCTAGACTGAGGGGACACCAGTTCTTTCCACTTTGTACCACACAATTCCAAAACAAATAGGGAAGATCACCAGTTCTGGAATCAGAAATTAGTACAGGGAAAACTCCCTTCTCCTTCTCAGCTTGTTACCAGCCTGTAGTGGTCACGGAATGAAATAGATCTGGATTTTGCATTTTAATAGTCATTTTGTGTTGTATAGACTTGGATATGTCAAAAGAAGGACATCTTCTAGAGAAATCCTTTTTTATCTGCTGCAGTTTGTTCATGAACTTGCACCAACTGGCTCCATGTGTTGCTCTGTTTGGCACCTCCCCGGAGGAGGAGGATGAATCCCCCTCCAGTCCTCTCCCTAGAGGTGACCTCCATTCTTGAGAAAGACAGGGATTAACTGAGCCAGCAGGGCATGTAGTTAATGCAGCTGGGGAGCACAGGGAGTGCTGCATGGCTTCAGCAGAGTCCTGTTACACAGTGCTGACCATGGCAGGAAAAAAAGGAAAAGGCCTGGAGAGCACAGGAGGGGCTGGAGCACACAAGGCAGTGCCGTGCCTGGTGAACACCACCTTGCTAGTTAAAATAGGTGGTTTGAATTAAAGGAAGGCAATTATCATTAATTTTAGATTGATTGGTATGCAGAATTGATATCCTGGGCTCATGAAGAGTGTCTTAGTACTGGAAAAAAGAAAGGAAAAGGTGAAGGAAAATGGGAAAACTGAGTTGGTCATGAAGATAATACAGGAGTTATATATTGATGTCATATATAGTTTATGTAGATGCACACCCACATGCAGTAGCACATACAGAAGATACACATACCCATCTGGATTTTATGCAAAATAAGAAAAAATTCAGTGAGCCAAGTTGTTCTGATGGATCTAAGACATCCAGTGCAGATTGGCTTACTCAGTATTTGTGCTTGCTAATGTCAACAGCCCACATGATGTCACCTGACTGTAAGCAAAACATAAATAAAAATAAAGCACAGAAATTAAAACAAAATTACCTTTGGTTAGTGAAAGATGAGACATAGGTCGCACCCTGATGTGCTGCTAAAAAGTTGTGCCTCTCAGGATGTGGAATTTTCTTGGAGAATGTTTGGGCTGGTAGCTGTGATTTGTGCACAAAACCAATCATCATGAGAAGAATCTTGGTCAGAGTGGTCATAAGAATCATACCAGGCACCGTAATGGAAAGACATCCAAAAACTAAAAACAATATCTTCCTCTGAAAGGAAGCCAAGAGACTGTGCAGTTCCTAGAGAACAAAACTTGGAAAGTAGCCCAAAAAAATCTATTGCATTGGTGTAGTGTACTGGTATATTGGGCACAGTCCCATGGTAGCTTAGTCAAACTATGAAAGTTTAAATATTTTAAAATTAGATTATCTGACTATTTTGCAGTCAAGGTTTTTTTGAAGTGAATCAGGGAGCTTTTGGAATACTGGATTTAATTTCTCAAGTTTTGAAGTATTGGAAGAGTTCCAATGAAATATTAAGAAGCTAGTCTGCTGACATTTTAAAGAGATAAATGGCATAACAGGGGAAGTTATAGGTCAGTTAGGATGATATTGATGCTGGGAAAAAATAGCAGTGAGACACAATTAAAAAACAGTTAAAGTACAAGAATTCAATGAGTGTTAGTGAGGTTGCATGGAAAAGGGATTCTACTAAAATAAATTCACTTTCTTCATTGAAAAGATTTTGTTCCTGGCTGACAAAGCTAATTCTTTTAGGGTATGTTTCAATTCCTTCCAAATGTGACTTTGAAATATTTTGAATTCTGGTTAAAAACTAGTAGCCTGCCAAAACACTATTCTGCATATTAAAGAAATCAGAAATGAATGAAGTGACTGAAAACTGTATTTACCAGTGGGGAATCTTCAGTAAAGGGGTGCGTGCTTCTAATGTGGTCCCACAGAGGTCTGGGTTTAGTCTATCACTGCTGAGTATTTTTGCTGATAGTCTCAAAGTAAGCATAAACAGCCTTTCTAGTTCAGGTAGCTAATTGCACAAGATTTATGGCATAGTAAATAAGGATGAAAGCTTCTGATGGATGCAAAGAAAGCTGGGTAACTTGTTAGGCTGAAAACAGTTGAACATACATGCGTATATCTTAATATATATACAGCAATCAAAGAAATGTGTACATGATGACAGAGTTTGGGGTAGTGCCAGTGTGAATCCCAAGAAGAATATCCATGGTGGGGGCTGGGAAGTGCTCTTAGAGCAGCTGTAGTGGGACTATTTCAGGGAGTGTTTTGGAATTACACCTCTGGGGAAACTGCTAAGCTGGGAAAGTTCCTGTGTTGTACAAGGTCACACAGAAATCTCATGTCCCCAAAATCAGCTGTTCAATTTGCCTGCTGAGAGACTCCTGGCAGGCAGGCAAAGGATCTACTCAGGTGAGCTGGAGAGGAAGCTGTGAGAAAGCTTTCTTTGAGAGAGCACAGGCAGTGTGATAACATTGCCAGACAAATTCTACCTTCTTTAGGAGAAAAGTGGCCTGTAGACGTAGCTCATGTTTTTAGGGGGAAAGCCTGGAAATTCAGGAGGAAGGAAAGGCCAGCACGAATTGAGCAGGCATAATGGTCAGGTTGAAAGACTGGGAAGACTTAATTTGTGCCTCATAGAGCATCAGCATGGGAAAGAACTTTGTTGGACCTGTATGAAATATGTAGATAGATAGATAGATAGATAGATAGATAGATAGATAGATAGATAGATAGATAGATAGATATAGAGATATATGTTATGTCCTCTGCAAAGCTGTGGAGTAGGGAGGTGAAAATTGATTGTGTCAGCCATAAGCCACCTTGCTTATCCTGGTGACAGCCACTAAAAGGCCAAAAAGAAACAGGCAGGTGGACTATGGGGAAAGACATCTGAGCAATTGTTTTCTTGTGTGTGAAACTGCCTCCTCATGTAAAGCAAAGTTGTTGAGGACCCTCGGACATGGCCTTAGATTTGTGTCCCAGTAGGCACCAGATTCATGAAACAGAAGGTTTCTGTGCTGGCAAAGGTAAGGTGATTCCATTTCTGATGGGAGTCTGTGTTGTTACAAACTGTTAGGAAGAAAAATATTACCTTTGGCTGATAGTCTTACATGAAGGGCTGCATTTTGAAAGTGACCTTGACCTGCCCTTGAAACTTGCACCTGCTGTTCTGCAAGCACAGTGTTGCTGGGCAGATTTACTCTCTTCCATTTCTAAAATTTGATTTTGCAGGCAGAGATACAGCCAGACCGTTAATGCAGTCAGAAGTTCACAAACTCACAGACTATGCTGCTTGTTCGCACACGAGCTTACTGTGTTTGAATTTTATGGAACTTTGGCTTTTGATTTCAAAGTAATTTATACCCCATACCTGCACATGGCTCACATGGGCATGTGAAAATTCACCAGCTATTTTTGAAATGTCTTTCAATGTTTGCATTTCATTCTGTCAAACGAGCCATATGAGAATTTGCTGGTAAATCCATATTGGGTGGGATGCTTTGATTTGTGTTCTGCTAGACTGCTCTGTGACCACATGGGTAGAACTATCCAGGTAAAAAACAACTCTGGTTAACTTCTGGCAAAGGGTTTGTGTCAGATGACAAAAATGGTTGTAAGAAAGAATTCCAAATGAGTGAAGAAACCAAATCTGTTTAGTTTAGAAAGGAGAGATGGAGTAGGTGAAATGATAACAAGAGCAAAGGGCATCCCTGAATTTTAATATCCGCTTCAGATTTGAAGATTAGCCTAAGGAGATTTTTTTGTTATGTAGCTCTTAATGAATCTGTATTGTCACAAAAACATCTGAGACTGTGTGAATAGTTAAATGAAATTCAAAAGTGGGTGTGCTGAAGGACAATACTCCCAAGTGCATGGTGTGATTCTTGGGGATGATTTGATGCAGGGCCAGGAGCTGGACTAGAATATCCTTTTGGGTCCTTTCCAAATGAGCATATTCTGTCATTCTGTGAAGTTATGGTGGAAAATAATGTCTTTAAAAGCAATAGTATGAACTCCTTTTCTACTGGTAGAAACTAGGAAGGAGCTTTTCCCATTATTGCATTTCACAAGCTTTCTACAGAAAGGACACTAGGGCACGTGTCATTCCCATTTGGTCAGGTGTGAAAATTGTCATGTGCCTCCAGAAGCAACTAGAAAAGCAAGAATTTTAGCATTCAATAGCCAAGCATCATTTTATGGTCTGAATATCCATTTGCAAACAAGCAGAATTCTTGCTGCTTCTGCTTTAGTTCTTTAGTTATATTGTCATATGGTAGTGTTATTTATCCAAAACTTTCAAAACCCAAATGTGATCAAAGTAACCATTTTTTTGTCTTTCCATATTAAACCCTACAACCTTCTTCCCTTTCAGAGCATTTTTGTGGCATAGCTGCAGATGTTAATACAGTGGCTGAAATTCTTCAGGCCTTCCCTTAGGATGGAGTTCTTGTTTTTCCAAAACAGACACAGTGCACACAACACCTCATCAAATAGCCAGCTATGCCTTCAATTTTATAGCAAATAACAAAGCTTTTACTGGAAAGCAATCTCGTCATATAAACAGTAGCTAAAAACATATGTAACCGTCCAAACACTTTGGAATTGTCTATTAAAGTAGACTTCTAGTTGCTGAAAGAGCAATGCATAGAAATTCTGAAACCTCTAAACTTCTGGTGTGATTTAAATCCATTGCATGATACATACCGGTGCAATGTCTGCTTAATACTGTGGCCTTATCAAGTCTGTTGCCCATTCATATTCTCTGGAAGCCTGGGATGATAGCAAAACATATGTGGGCATATTTTCTGAGCAGCCTGCCAGATTAAAATGTTGCCAGTTCTGATACACATGTGTGCTATATGGAAGTTCAGAAAAGATCTTTGAGCAAACGATCAGAGATGTCACATCAAGCCTGCAATGATGGGTATCTCTAAAGCAGAAGATCTGATAAGTTATGGCACTTTTACTGTAGATCCTGCAGAGTGACATGTTTGAAAAGGGAGGAACCAACCTCACCAGGACTGCTAACAGAGTGGGGTAACAAAAACCACAAAAACAGCCCAACCATTCATGGGGTGACAGATCAGATTGTTACACAATAGGTTGTGGACAGCAAAGTTATTGTCACAGAGTTGAGCATCTTCATATTTGGAAAGTTAAATTATGATAAACTTATCCTTATTATTATAAACAAATGAATAATCTAAATGCAAACATGTAGCAGTGATATATAGCACAATGTATTTTATCTAGCACAGTGTATAACTAGATTTACACTACCTTGATATAAAATGAAGTTTAGAAAATTTCTTGTATGTAATGCTATTGGCTATCAAAAAGAAGAAGAAAATGTGGTAAAGAGTCTTTTACTGTGAGATGGAATAAATCAGAAAACTGCCTGAAAATGCTTAGAACTTAAAGCAACAGGCTGTGGAACAGAGAGAAAAAGTAGTGTAAAACCAGGAAGAAAATGGCTCACTGCAAGGTAGAAAGGAAACAATTTATTGCAGGTAACAGCCAAATGTAGAAACAATCTTGAAAGAGTTTCAGAAGAAGAGTGAAAGGCATTTATGACAAACATTTATCTAGAGTACCTGTTGCTTGTCTCAAATCTGTTTAGATATCGTAGATTGGAGGCAATATTCTGTGGATGTTAAAAATTGGAGTAGAAAGTAAATGGGAAGAACTGGTATCTTCTGATGACCAAGAAAATAATCATGCAGAGTATGTTCACACATAAAAAAAGGCAGGCATATGCACCTGTGTCTGAGAAGATCTGTACTCTCTGAATGCACAGTTTGTCACATCACACACCATGAGGGACAGAGGAGCTCCTCGTGTTCACTTTCACTCCTGCAAACTTTTGCTCATGACTGTGTAAGTGTGTTGGCACTTGGGTTTGTGTGCATACCAATCTCTCTAGATGTGTTTGTGGACCTGGATAGCTTTTGCTGTTGTTGTTGTTCCAAGTACGGCATCTTGGCATCAGTTGTAGTGTTTGCCCACTTGTAGGCTTAGTTAAACACATGACTTCTGGAAGAGAGGGGAAGAGTGGTAATTAACTTAGAGCCGGAAAGAGATTTCTCCTGAGAACGAAGAAGGGGTTACACAGCACAGCTACAGCAAATCCTGAGCAATCTGAGTTGTTCTCACAGATATCTGTTTAAGCAGAGTCTTGGGCTGAAACTTTCAAGTTGTCAGGATTCTAGGTCATGGTCACATATTTATCAAGGGACACCGATTTACAACTTTCCAGGTTCCAGTTCCTGGGCATGCTCTGATTATGACCTGATTGCACGTCTAGATGACAGCTGGTATTCACCACCCTTATCCAAGTCCAATTTCTTTAGAACAAGGGAGATGTGATGTGCCTCAGGAGTTCTCCTGCTCTGCATAATGCAGAGGTTTTAGGGCACAGGAGAAGCACATAGAAGTGCTCAGAACCTCAAGAGCTGTTCAGAAAGGCATCCCAAACACTGTTAACTTCCACACTGACTCAAACAAGGGTCAGTAACATTCACTGAGGCTGAATTTGTCACTCTCACACTCATCAGGTGTGCTGGCAGTTCTACCTGCAAAGGCCCCAAGAAGAAACTTCTATTGGTTCGCCATCAGGCAATTGCTACATCTGAGTGCTGGTGAAGATTAGGAAGTGGAGCGGGAACAGACTGTCTTTGGCTCCAAAGGACCCTCTCAAGCATCTGAATCTTATATCTAGTCCATTTTCTTCTGCCTCTGAGCCCCCCACCCTGACTACCTCCCATCATCTGGCTGCTTGAGCTCCACTGCTCCCGTGCAGAGCTGCAACCCATTTAAATCAATTCTGACACCTAACACCTCTCTGTTTTCTCAGCCTGCCTGCCCCAAATATTTCCCTCCAGCCTTGACAGAACGGGTATTCACAGGGCAGCTCCAGAATAACAAGTTTCCATTTTTTGAGACGGTTGTATGGGGAGCTTTGTGGTGTGGCACCTGGCCAATGGGTGATCATTTAGCCAGGGTAGCTCACTACTGGGTAGTTAATTTGACATACTGAACAGAGTAGTTGGGCTCTCTCTGAAGCCCAGTCAGACACTTCTGGGTTCCCAGTATTAAATTATGCCTGACGTGCAATGCCAAAATATCGGCACTTGCGTGCAAACCTTGACTTCAGGGATGTTCATCATCCCAGCAGTGGCTCATTTGCTCCGACACAATCAATTTTCTCCAGCAGTCACTGGGACCATTACCTGCTTTACAGAGAGATATGAGTTGCATTAGGCTGTCCACAACCTCTGCATCACTAAGCCGGGAAAAGTAAAAAGGTGAAGACATAGTGGCGGCAAATAGTGCTGATGAACCCATAAATATAAGGCTGGGAAGAGCAGGTCCTTTCTCAGTGGTAATAGCCCAGGACTCTGGATTGACTCGTTTCCCAGGAAATATATCAAGTGTAGAAATGAGAGCATGGTTGCAGAGATGGATTCCCACTTTACACATGCTCTTTCTCCATCTCGTTTAGGTCTTGGACTGAATAATCGTTATCACCACGTGGTAGCTATCAGGGACTACCTGACACATTATAAAAACCTAATGTAGCCAGCGCACATTGGAGTCTTTGCCAGCACCTGAATTGTTTGCCAGAACGCTTTTGAGATAGACTGTTCTTGTGGTATTTGTATCACTGGCAAGAACCAGAAAGAGAGGAAATCTGGAAAACATTTCTCAGGCATAGAAAAAAAAATCTGTGAAGTGCTGTGGAGTCTAAGATGGCACTGAAACTCTGGCTCCTTATTCAAATGGCTGTAGAGCTTGGGAGTCTTTTGGAGCCTCAGAACAATATTTCTCACTTTCTGATCATGTTAGAAATTACAATCACTTGGTCTTGGTCATTTATTTTCCCTGCAATTTTTGGACCACTCCTCTCCCAAAGCCTGTGCTTTGGCATTGGCGTCCTTCTAACTGAGGAAATAGGAGAATTGTCCCTACTGAACACAGCTGCTTGAAAACCAGGGGGAAAATACTATAAATAAATGATTTTAATGAATTAAAAATACTATTAATAAAAAGTATACTCTTCTATGTCATGTGGCACTGGCCTATCCTGTCTCAGTGTTGTCACCAAACTGCATGCAACATCCTGAGGTCTCCAGGGAGCATTTGCTATCTGATTAGGCAGTTGCATATTAGGATGACAACTGGAACATAAACCAAAATAGCCATAAAGGAAACAGAACCGTCCCTCTGGAACAGATTTGCTCTGCCATTCATATCCATCTCTCATACAGAGCTGGTTGTGCAAAGTGCTGTAACAGGACTGCTAGAGCCCTGCAATGGCAAACAGAAAAAAAACTGTCTCTCGATAAACACAGTTGGGAGCTGTAGCACCCACTCACCAGGAAAGTCTGATATTTTGAAATATTTTTCATGCTGTTGAATGGGTGACAAAATACAGTTTGCCACTGCACTAGAAGTATTGAGATATCCTGACTGACTTTTGCCCGACATTTCTTACTGAGATGAATGTTTTTCCATAGATCAAAACTGTAGTTGTTTTATTTAAAAAAAAAAAAAAAAAAAACTGAACTGGAATGTTTCCACAGCAAGGGCCAGTTCATCTTTTTTTGCAAGGCCTCAGGAGTTGTGGCAGACCTCTTGGGACCCTCTGTGTCACCTCTGCATCCTTTGTGGGCAAGGATCTGAGTTGAATTTCCTCTTGCCATTGCTCTGCTATGATTCTCCCAGGCACTTTCATTTTGGTGAAAAAATACTTGATTGATTTGAATTGCTTCTTTTACTTTTGGGAATATTTTGATTTTCTCCCCTGCCTAGGCAAAGAGAAACTTGCCAAACATCTCCAGCAAATTTTGTGGGAATGCTAATGTAAAAACCCTTCAGTCAGTTGTGTAGAAATGAAAGGATCTACCCCATAAAACCCTGTGGTCAGATAACTTTCTATGAGAAATTTGAGCCTGGCATCCCTTTGAGTTGTGCTTGATGGAGTTAAATACATAATTTTCATTTCTTTAGCTTTTACTCACTTTATTAAAAATTTACAGTAGAAAATGACATCTTTTGTAATAACCCAGTGGACCACTGGAGAGTTAGTAGGACTCTGCCTTCAAAAACATGCAAGGAACTGGGAATGGAAGGAATGTCTAACTGGCCTGCTAATAATGCCATGTGGCAGAATATAAGGAGGAAAGAGGGAGGAAAATATGCAGGACTCAAGAGCAGGATGGTTCCAAGCAAGAATGGTGGTGCATCCAAACAGAAAATACATATATTTTGCTAGAAGAGTGTCAAATTCCATGCTGAGAATTCCTGTCTCTTGATCCCATGGAGCACATGTGTTTTGGCCACAGGGTACCTGGGCCTTTAGAGTGTTTTGCTGTCATGTCCACAAAAAAGTGATCCCTGAAGTTTCCATCCTCTGTCCCAAGACTGTGCAGACACATTTATAGCACAGTTCATGAGAATTACTGGAGCAGACCCTCATTCCTTTATGTGGGGATGCACCCGTGGCTCCTTGTGCCCATTTTAGGACTTTAATAATTCTGTGATCACAACTGCATCAGCCTTAGGCCAGTGTTTCTCACCTTTGTGGAGAGGCTGCTTCACAGCCAGTTCTTTCTTCTTGTTTCAGATATTTAAATGGTCTCCTTCAGCTTCCTCTGAAGAAGATAATCCCACCCCTTTGGATCTTCCAGCTGCTAGGAGGCCTCAATGGAACTGGGTTTTCCAGCAGGAAAAATTCAATGCCTCTGGCTGTACCTGTAAGGTAAGCAAGGAATGAGAATGTTTGGAGGAAGCAACCTCCCTCTGGGAGGCAGCTGAGAGAGTCATCAGAATGGACCTGCCTTGTCCTCCTTTTGCTATATCTTCCTTTAAGATGTGAGTTAAATGGTGGTGGAGGCAGGAGTTGGGCTCTTGGCCTGCAGGACAGCTGTTTGTGCTACTATGTCTTATCAGGCCTGCGAGGAAAACAGAAACTACCTGTGTCCTTAATGACCGACTGCAATTGCCACCTGGGTCCCCTGCTGGGTGCTAAGTGACCATGGAAATGCACACCACGGTCACACTGAGTGGGAGCTGAGAAGCTGAGGAGTGCTGCGCTGACATGGCCCTTCCCCTGTGTGGCTGGAGGCATTTGGCACCTAATCGTTTTTGATCCAAGCAGATCACCTTTCTGGGAAGTTGCTTTGTCACTGGCAAACACGGGGCAATATGGTACCAAGGTTTCTGGCAGGGTTTCTGTGGGCTGTGGAGGTGAATGGAAGAGCTGGTGCTCAGGTGGAGGTGGAAGAGCAGCCTGCTCTCAGTTGAAGCGCTCTTAATGTGAGATTTTTGGAGCTCGCTCTTCAGTGTCTCCTGTCACTTCATGACTTACCACTTTCTTTTTCCTCAGGATTAATTTAATTTGAACTTCAGGGTTTTCACCTTAACCTCTCAGTCTGCAGGGAGTGGGGAGAGGACCTGCATCTCAGTAAAATGCTAGCAGTGGCTGATACCATAAATCAGAGGGATTTTAGAATCTGATGACAAACCGAATTCTTGTCAGAAAAGAGCAGGGCTGACCCCTCCCAAACTGTCATCGAAGCTGGGTCATAAAAATCACAGCTGTCACCAAAGCATGCCAGGCCTCTGGGGGACATGCCATCCTGGGGACTCATCTGCTGCTTCCATGGCCAAATTCCAAGCCCTCAGGCACATTCCACTTGACATTTTGTCACATCTCTTGCTGGTGCATCTGTTCGGGGGTATTAACTCTTCTTAAATCACTTTATCCCTTTTTTTTCTCTCTCAGAAAAAACAAGACTATGGGAGATGAAGAGGTCTGAGCAGTGGTCTGTGGTGCAAAACAGAGTCCAAATGTTTAAAACTTGGCAGCATCTGGAGTAACTAATCCTATAGGCAACATTACCACATCAACAACATCAGAAATATAACCTGTATTCACATAAACTTCAAAAAACAACTTCAGCTCACTTTTGTACATACAAAGCTACAAGAGATCTTCCCAGTTGTGTCCCTTTGAGCTTTGTCCACAGACAGACCTCTGTCTCCAAAGGAGATGGGTGAGCATCAAGTCAGGCCTTGGTGACTGTGGTTGACCTGAGGTGACTGTACACTCTGCAGTGGCAAAGCGCAAGAGCAGAGACATTGAGGAACTTTTCTCAAACCATTTGAGATGGATGGGGTCCATGGATGGGGTCCAAGCTCTGGGATGCCTCTGTGTGCCTGAATCAAAGTTTCTCTATCCCACCTGTTCATGATAACCAAGCAGTCAGTGAAATTCACAGCCACCTTGTCCAGCAGGGATGGCAGCAGAGGGGCTGTAATGTGCTCCAGAGTGACTGTTCCAGAATCACAAAATTTGAATGCGTGTGGGATAAAGGTCAGCTGGTTTCACTAAGGATGGGGAATGACAGCCATCTGGCCTAGGAGAACGTGGAGAGTATTTGCTGGACTTCTCATGTTACTAGTGACAAAACTTCTAAGAGTTTCTAAAAATAATATGTGCTAATTTCTTTACATGCAGGGTCCTGCATCCTGGATGAGATAGTTCAGTACCAGCTCTGGATATTTATTAAGAGTTAATAAATTTATTATATTTAAATAAATATATAAATATATTTATATCTCATTTACTAAGAGTTAATAAATAACCTAAAGGTCAATGTTAATAAATACAGCTATAATATTAACAGTAATAAGAGTAATAACAACAATAACAATGACAATGACAACAACAACCAAAGAATGATAAACAGTAATTAAAAAAACATTACCTAATACTCCCCCCACAAAGCCTTGCTTGAATATGGGTCTCTTTAACAGCAAAACTGTAAAGTCCAAAGTGTTCAGTGCACATTGTATTCCTGCTATAAAGACAAAATAAAGTATGATATTATTGATGGAGTAAAAAGTCTGTAGCAAACGAAGGCATGAGACAGAAGCTGCCTTAACTAAACAACAAAGTTTTTTGAACTTCCTGAATCATACTCCTTTAAAAAATCCTGTGAATCTGGGAAAATTTGAAGGTTTTGCAGGATTCATTTGTTCAGGGGGGGTTAGGAAAGGATAGAGCTATGGGAAAATTTTGAAACTTGCAAATGCCCATTTAGTTTCCAGGATGAGAGCCCACAGTTTGTAAATCAAGGGCTCAGAGAAAGTCCCTTGCATTGAACTTCTCAGTAAAAGACTTACCTCCCTTTGCCCTTAGTATGCTGCAAATGCCCTCAGTTCTGTATAACTCTGAACGAGCAAGAGCTGAAAGCAAATTCAGTTCATCTGGATTTTGCCTTGTTCCCTGCAGGTATCAGAAGGGTGTTTCTCCTTGGTGTTCTGCTGGCCAGACATGTTCTAGTGTCCTTTCAGGCTTTTGCAGTGAGAAGTAATGCTTGTTTTCTTGCTTTGCTTTTTCCTGAGGGCTGAGAAACCAGAGAAAGTAAAAGGCAGCTCTTTGAGTGGGAGCTGGTCTGTGCTCCAAAGCACTTCTGCTGCAGGTGCCTGGGGGTGATACCCTGTGCCCCTGTGTTCAGGGTCACAGTCCCTGGCTTGCTCAGCGTGCAAATGGGGCTTCCCCAAGCTCAGGCTGGCACAGTCTTGGAGGTGGTTTCCCCTTCTGCAGTACAAGGCAGACTTTGTTTGCAGGGCTGTTGTTTGTGTTCAGGGAGGCTTCCCTGCTCCTGCTGGGATGCAGGCACACGGCTTGACAGAAGATTCTGCCATGCCCTCTTCTTGGCTTTGTTCAGGCTGTGGCCTTGCAACTGAATGAGAAGTGATGTAGACAACATGTGTACCACAGGTCAGTGATACACGGGAGGTCTCAGCAGACAGCTCGTGGGCCCTTCTTCCCTGTCAATCTGTGAAAATAACTTGAGAAGGTTCTGAACAATTACTAAAATTAAACATTTTAAAGTCCACAGACTAGATACATTTTACCAAAGAGCTTTAAAAATACTTGCTGAAGAGGGCTCTGAGCTATTCCTATTGCTATTTCGTGGGTCCTGGAAGAGTGCGACAGTTCCAGATAACTGGGGAAAAAAGTTCATTGTTGTTCCTGTGTTTAAGGGAACAAATGGGATTGCTCAAGCAAACACAGGCACATTAACCTAGCATCAATCCCAGGGAAAATTATACAAAGACACATAGGAGACATGGCTGGTAAGGAATTAAAGGATACTAATGCAATTAAATACCACTGGTATCATAATATGAAGAGAAAATCCTGTTGGAAAAAATTAACATCTCTTATTAGAGAATAATTCTGAAGTGACTGATAAAAGTATGTGTGCTGGCCAAAGCACTTGATTTTGTGTGATAACTTTCTGATGTAAGCTTCAACTCGTACAAATGTCTACAATTGTTGGTAAAGAATCTTCCTCTCAAACTGTGGAGGTTTCTCTCTGTCTGCCTCTGTCTCTCTCTTTTTTTAATGGGAGCTTGTTTTGTACAAGATTTTTCCCATTTGGAGAATCAAAACCATATGTTTCAGTTTTGGTGTATATTGTGATATTCAGTTTGCTAAACGGAGGCAAAGCCTGACCATAGCTGTGTCTGAAATCCCATTCTTTGTGAGGAAATAATGAGGACTCTCAGTGCTTACTTGAACAATTTTGAGTTTATTGATCTTCAAGCAAATCATTCAGACAGTGGATTTACTCAGCAGGCCTCTGGAGTTAGAACAGCAAATCTAAAGAAAAAATCAATAGGTTTGAAAGCCCCAGGCCTCTGAATCTGGAGCCTAAACCAATCTATATCAAATGGAAAGGGGAAAGACAGAGCTTACCAGGCAGTTTCCTCAGTAGCCCCTTATCTGCTAAGCCTTCTACTGCAAAAGCCTCCTTTGAAAACAGCTGTTTCAGGCAACCAATGCAAGCGTGAGACTAGCTGCAGTAGTGCTCTGACTTCTGACAGCAGTGTGCAATGCTCCTGAGGGTTAATAACACCCTCCTTGCTGGCACCACAGCTCCGGGCTGCACAGGCAGCCTCCACCCTGCATTGTCACAGAGGTCTCACCCCTGGCAGCATGTGCTGTGTGCTGGGTGGGCTAGAGCCCTACAGCCCAGCACAGCACGGTGGAAGGACATCAGCGCTGTTACACATCCACCTTAGCTTGAAGTTGGGTCTTTAGGTTCTGTAAGTTTTGTTGTTTTCAAGGGGGAAAATGAGAGCATAAGGGTCCTTGTTCCTCTTCATGCCCGTTCCTTTTCACCCCCATTGTCTCCTCATTACTTCTGTGGCTTTCTCAGTCCTCTCCCTATCCTCAGAAACCCTGAGTGATTCTTCCCTCCTCATTCCCTAAGATTCACCCTTCCCAAACTGTCTTTACACCTTTTTTCTCTTCCTTTGATCCCTTTCATTTTCCTTCCTGGCTATCCATTGTCCTCATCCTTTCTACCTCTGAGATTCCCAACTGTGGTAGGTTTCCACGATCCTCATCCTTGCTTGTGCTAGCTGCAGAGTTTTAACCACTTGAAAACAATCTCTTACTCTCCCATATCCTTTAACGTGTTGCATCTGGAAGCTGGTGACACAGCTGCGGTGGCAGAAGGGACCTCTAGCAAACTACCCACTCCCAGGGCTGCCACTGCAGCCTCACAAGGTCTCACTCTGCTCCTCAGCTGCCAGGTCAAAGGGTGGGGTTGTTTGGTTTTTTTTCCTTTCTGGGAGATAGCTGTGAGGGTATTTTGAATATTGCATCAACTGCCATTCATTGGTTATCCCTGAACTGCTGTGATCCAAAAGGAAAGGAAATCAAATGCAACTGTGTTGATCCCGGGTTTGCTGCTTTTATCCTTCAAAAGGCATTTAAGAAGTCACGCGCATATGGCAGCGAAGAACCATCACAGAAAAGGATTGCCTGTTGCACAGTAAATATTGACAGATATGCAGCAGATATCTGTCCCATTCCTTTATTTTGTGCTCTCTCTCTCTCTCTTCCTCTCTTCATTCTTCTATCTCAACAGCCGGCCCTGTTTCTGCTTTCTTCCATCTGGCAGCTCTCACAATAATCTCACCCACCTGTTAAATGAGAGAACGTCAAGTTAAATTTACAGCAGGGCCTGGAAACAGGATGCTACAGAAAAGTATTTTAATTAAAATCCTCTAATTGAATGCATGCTTCCTTGTGAAAAGGGAGCTGCCAAGAAGGGCTTGATGTCACCACCTCTACCCCCATTTGCCACAAAAGGAGAGCAATTAAAACCAGCTCTCAAGGTGGAAAGAGGAAAGGGCATTTCCAGGGAGTTTTCCAGGGTCACCCTTGCAAAACTGTTGGATGGTTCATGGGAGGCTTTTGCCATTTCACCAGAATCAGACGTGAAGATGGTACAACAGCTGCACTGCTTCTGTCAAGCATTTTGCAGAGTAAGAAGCTGCGTGTGTAAGGATGGGGCAATATCTGTGTGAAACCTGAACTCTGGATAGAAATATGACAAACATAAATCCTGTCTGATGTAGAGATCACCATTGCACAAACTCTCCTGGGAACGCTGTGCTCTGCTTTGCTAGGCAATCAAGTGGGATTTTAAGACC
This sequence comes from Camarhynchus parvulus, assembly GCF_901933205.1. Lineage (NCBI taxonomy): Eukaryota > Metazoa > Chordata > Aves > Passeriformes > Thraupidae > Camarhynchus > Camarhynchus parvulus. The sequence goes on along the minus strand of NC_044571.1, from coordinate 89,397,581 downwards.
TGGTTTGCTGGAATAGACACAAGAATGGAGAGCAAAGGGTTGATATGGAAAGGAAGATGGCAAGACACATCAAGAGGCAAATTTCTGGAGTTCCCATCCAGAGAGTCTGGATGACCACACCTGGTGCAGCTGTTGGGTAACTCCAGACACAGCCCAGAGAGAGAGAAATAACAGGGTGGGTAGGTCCAAAGAGCCAAAGGTGGGAGGCAGGAGGAAGTATTTAGGGAGAAGCGGGAATTAGCAAGTGCTGTAGAACTGCGTCACTGCCATGTAACTCTAGCTCTTCTAAATACTAAGCAAATCCATCAACACCATATACTTCCTGTAAGCATGAAACCTCTGACTTTTCTTTCCTTGTTAGACAGTGGTTGACTGTTGTGAAAAGCAAGTTACAGAGGATAAAATGCACAGCACATGCCTCTACCTAAAGGCACAGTGATACCAATAACAATTAGTGACATTCTGCAATATTTACAGGCTTTTCCATTAAGCTGCCCACAACACGTGGAGGGGAAGTTTGGCACCACCTCATTCCTGTGCCTCCAGGCTGGTAAAGGTCATTTCCCGCAGGCCTCAGGTCACAGAGCAGAGAAGTTCCTGGCACCCTCAGGTGTTAGCCAGCCCTCCTTCCTTGACAACAGAGAATCCTTTCATAAAACACATTTATTTTACATTTTGATATTTTAATGCTTCATTGGCCTATTTAGAAATTGGAAAATCTTACGTCCCCTCTTGAGAAATCTGGCAGGCACGTTTGGCTCATGCTGGGAAAGCAAAACTGCTGGCAAAGCCTCCAGCCTTCTCTAAAATTTAAAAAGGACAGTCCAAGTGTTAAAGGCATTTTGAAAAAGCATTCCCTTTGGGAGTCCTGGGGACTCAAAGAATGAAGACCTAGAGAAGAATAAATTTTTTTACACAGGAAACTGTGAGTTGCAAGGATGACTTCCGAGACAAAAAATACAGCTCCCCAAAACAGTACACAGGTCAGGGGTCTAGGGTAATGGAGAATAGAGAACTAAGACTTTTGCCCTAAGCTTTTTGAGTCTCGCCTACATACTTAGCAGCAGCTCTAAAAGAAAGTGAGAAGCTCTAAGAGAAAGCGTTGCAGAGTGCAGTAACAGTTTGCACACCACGAGCAGCATTTGCCTGTCCTTCAGCAACTCACATCACCAAACATGCTCTGGAACGTGCTTGAGCGTTGCTTTGGTGATGAGGAGCAGAGCTGGTGGAGCAGGAGGGCAGGGCCAGTACTGCAGATGTGGGTAGGCTAAGAGTAGGGACAGTGGCTGGAGAGAAGCTCTTCAGATGGATTGGAAAAGAACTACTGGGAATAGAGATAGCCCTGCCAGGCAGAGCCCAAAATGGATATTTTCATACACATAACATCTTCTGCAACCCAAGATAATGGCAATATCCCATAGATGCTTAGCATGTGTTTTAAAGGAACACCTAATGAAAATGTACACTGGCTGAAGAATAATTCAGTCTTAAACTAGCACATGAAAATGGAGAAATGCCCTTGAGAATGGAACAATGTTTTTGTAAAAAACATTTGCCTTATATCTGTATGAACCACAGTGTGCTACAAAAGGTATTAAATGAGCTTGGAAGTAGGGTTCAGATCCTCAGCTGATGAAACATTTCTGTAGTTTGCAAAACTTGCATTTTATTTCCTAAGAAATCTCAGGAGTTTGCAGGCATACAATGAAATATTAAAATTCTGACCAAAATCCTTTAAGTAACCTACAGCATCATGAGTGTTCAGCCATTCACCTAATTTGGACCATATGAACCTTGTAAGTAATTTTCAAGCAGTCAGAAGGCAACAGCTCAGGAGCAAGAGACAGCAAAGTAGAGCTGGTGCCACACTACAAGCCTTGCACAGTGTGCTCAGAGTGCCAGGAATATCCTCTCCTGCCCAGTTGTTATCAGGCTGTTAAGCTGATATATAAAAGAGTGAGAAGTGTTGTCACTTGCAGCTGGGGATCAACAAGGCTGATTGAGTTCCAGAGCAGTGGCTATTAGTAGAAGAGTCAGTGTCATTTTCAAGGAAGTTTTAAAAGTGAAATAAAATATAGAAATGAAAGAAATAAGCAGGGGTTCAGGGAGAGCAAGACTGAAAGGAAATTCCCTGCAAACATTTAGGCATTCCCTGATGTTGGTGATAGAGAAAAGGTAAATATGAGCAGTCACAGAGACTGTGTAAGACCCTGTTGGTGTTCTAATGAAGGAAACACCCAGCTGGGTTCAAGCAGTGCCCAGCTGAGGAACTGTCTGCAAGGGGAGGTGAGACAGGGCAGTGGGTGGCTGTTTTGGGTCTCCTGGTAAAGCTTAGCCCTGTGCTGCAGCTGACCTAGGGATGTGGGGGCTTCTCTAGGTGCTCCTAAGAGACAACCCTGCCAGCATGCAGGGAGGGGGGCATCTGGCTGCCTTCTTGTGGCTTTTGGCAGCCTCAGTAATCACAGGCAGCGTCAGAGAAAGAAGCAGCAACTGAGCTGGCCGTTCACTTCTCGAAGCTGTCACTCTGAGCTGGATGTGACACCAAGCTGTGTGGCCAGAGCCCTGTGTGGGTGTGAGAGGCTGGCCCTGTCTGTGTCAGCCTACATCTGCTCTCTGGGGACCTAGCTCCAGTTTCTAACGCTGCCAGGCTGGTGTTCCTCACTGCTCCACTGACTGCTTCTAAGGAAAATGTTAATCATGGGGATTAGTTACAAAGAAAAGACTGTGAAGCCCAAACCACTCAGGTTTGTAGCATTGCTACTGGCACACTCCCGAGCTTGAAGCACATCTGAGCCACTACCATCAGATAAATGAGTGTAATGTTTCTGTTGAGGGAGCACTGAATTTTGCAAATATTAAGGTTTTAATGGAAGAGCTCATCTAGCATGATTGCATCTCTGGGGATACCACATTGTCAAATATGGAGTGGAAGCCAGAGATAAGGGTGCTCTGGAATACCATGGAGAGGCCCTGGGAGTCACCCATGTTGTGACACCATCCAAGGGCCCATTTGAAGATAAAAATCTCTGGGTGGCATACAGCTACAGATGGATCTGTGCCCACTGCTAGAATGTATCAAAGTGCTTGAACACTTTGGGCTGTTTGAGGTCTGGAGAGGGCACGAGCACTTCCCATTGCTTAGCAGTTGCTTATCCTTCTCCCAAGAAGTGGGCACCAGCTCCAGAGGAGTGGGCTGGACCCGTCATTCCATTCCTAACCTGCAGCTGTAACCACCCACCCCTCTGCCTGCCAAGGGTCATATCCTGCAGGGATTAGTTTTGGAAACCTGATAATGTAAGGAAGAATCCCAGGTGTTGTTTGGAAGAAAGGTCTGACTCTTTCCCTAGCAAAAGAGAGAGTGTATTGGAATTTCTGTCACACTGTGTGAGTTCACAGGTTATTTTGGTGACCAGCTGTCTAGAGCCAAGCTGTGTTGCTGGGTTCTGGGAACATCTTTGATTTTTCTTGCACTTTTGAAAGCTGATGAAGAACTGGGTGCTCCCAATCCCATTAATGTCCTCAGTGACTCTTTTTCCAAGTTGGTTGTGGGCTCTGTGAGTTCCTTACTCCTTGACAATGGCGACCAAGAGCAGGGAAGCAGCCCCAACCCCTCCAAGGCTCTTCCCTCGACCTTTCTCACAATTTTCCTCAATGATGTGCACCCCTTATCTCCTCTGCAGCTCTTTGCCATTCACATCCTCATTCTGGACCATTCCTTTCTTGCATCATGCTTCTCTAAGCTCCATCAAACTCACCCATGTCACTGCACTCCCTCCTACACTCTGGACCCTCCTATGTGCCTCCAAGCTGTGACCTTAGCTAAACACAGCTCCCCATGTGGCCCTCTCTCCCTGCCCCTACTCCTCAGCCTCCCCCTAATTCCCTGCCTGGATTTTTAAGAAGCTGCCCCTTCCCTCTGCCTTTCAAGGTTCATTCTCCTCTAGTTCTGAGTGACCCTCTGCCTCTTAGAGGCTTTCATTTCCTTGAGCATTCAGCCTGTGGAAGACTATTGACATCTTGGCCGAGGACTGTCTCAATCCAAAGTTACTGGGAACAACTCTCTGTTGGTCAAGAGTCTGATAGCAAATGTTGGACGATGGAGCTGTTTTAGTTATTGTTAATTTGTGTCCAGCAGATCCTGAGGGGAAAACATCAATATTGGATAATTCAAGACTCATTAGACATGGTCCTCTCTCTTGTTCTTTGCTTGGGCTCTCTGCTTTCACCTGAAGGTTGCTCAGCCTTTCCTCTCTCCTCAATGACTTTTGTTTTTCTTTATCCTTACCAGTATTTTCTCCCTGGTGTTCAGATAATAATGAGTAAATTATCTAAACTGAAAAGAAAAGAAAAAATAATGAGTCTCAAAAACCACCCTCACAACAATGTCCATTTACAATTACAGAAAAAGCTAATCTTGAGCTGTACAAATCTTGGAGAAAGACTCAAAAACAAACTGCATATGAAACTGCAAAGAGGGTGGAGGGGGAAGAAAAAGGAAAATGCATGACAAATCCACATGAAGTGTCCCAGACAGCTTTTGTCTGCACAGAAATGGTTTTATGGGATTCTCTGCAGAAAAAGGAACAAAAAAATTAAGGAGTTAGGTTCAAAAGATCAAGTTCCATTTTCATTGATCTCAGACTTGTAAGAGCTGCCTCATCAATCACAGTTGCTTAAAAATTCCTATTAATGGCCTCAAGTGCTGGGGCTGCCCATATGGTTCATCTTTGTAGCATTTGAGCAACTCCCTGGGAGCAGTATGAGATCTGTCAGTGTCAGAGCCAGGCACTCTGTGCTCATCCCTGCATTCCCACAAGTGGTGTAAGGAGAATATCACTGCAAGCCTGAGGAGCTCCACCTGATCCAGGACACGAGGAGCAACAGAGGATGAGAAAATAATGAAATCCAAATCATTTGGCTTTCAGGGACACTGGAGAACTGCAGACCTGAGTGAAAGTCCAGGGGGTGTACAGGGACAGCTTCAAGGTGCTGCATGGCATTGCACAGCAGGGAAAACTGTCTGCTCCCAAGGAGCTGAGAAGAACATGGCTGGTGGAAGCTTTCAGACTGGACAGGAAAAATTCAGAGCAGTTTCCCAACATTATTCTGAATGATGTGATTAACTCTGGGGTAGGTTGGAAGTCTTGTCAGGTACAGCTGGAGCTTGTCCTGTCCTGAGCAGCTAAGTGAGCATGGTGTTCAGACAGAGCTCTGCAGGTGTCCAGGCAGGGGATGTGCTCCTCCCTGCTGCCCCGTGCCCTTGGGCACCTCATGGGCTGCTGCCCTTGGTATTGGACATCCCTAATAGTATGGGTAGAATACTAGGAATGTTCTTGATGAGCATATTTCCCCTATTGCAGAGGACTATCCCATCTAGCCAAACTGACTTCATGCCCTTCATGCTGTCAGTTTTCCTCAGGGACAATTCAGATCCAAAATTCAACAAATCTGTCTTTCTAATGGGCAAAATATTTTCTTTGTAGTAAGTTCTCCTTCTTTCTTGCATTGGAGAATTGTCATGAGGACACATTTTTGAACTGGATCTTCAACTCAAGTCCACATTGGATTTAAGTAACTACAAAATAACTCAGAAAATACTGAAAATAACTGTGCCTGACACTGGTAAGAGTTAAAGCATTCACATTACCCGTGTTGTCCCAGAAGCTGAGTTGTGTTTTCAGAGGCATGGAACAACTCTCCTGGGAAGAAAGATTAAGAGAGGTGGAGCTGTTGATCCTAGAGAAGAGAAGGGTCTGTGGAGACCATATAGCAGCCTTCCAGCACCTAAAGGGGGCCCACAAGAAAGGTGGGGACAGACATTTTAGTAGGGTCTGTTACAATATGAAAAGGGGTAATGGTTTTAAACTAAAAGAGGGAAGATATGGACTAGATATATGGCAGACCTGTTGTTTGGGTTTTTTATAGTGAGGGTGGTGAAACACTGGAAGAGGTTGCCCAGAGAAGCGGTGGATGCCCCATGCCTGGAAAGATTCAGGGTCAGGTCTGACAGGTTTCTGAGCACTCTGGTCTAGTTGAAGATGTCCCTGCTTATTACAGGGGTTTAGAATAGATGACTTTTAAAGGTCCCTTCCAACTCAAACCACTCTATGATTCTATGATAGGTGTAGTTGGACAGTTTTTGGAATCTGAAATAAACACCAGGGACCAGCAGATTGCTGCTTTCATGGAGAAGTTTTAATGTGAGCCGTGACTGTTGACATATTTGTTCACCACTCTACTCTTATTGGAATGGAATAAAGCCGCATTGGGCAAAATTCAGGTTGGATGTCAGGAAAATGTTCTTCACTGAGAAGGTGGTCAGTACCTAGAAGAGGCTCCCCAGGGAAGTGATCACAGTGCCAAGCCTCTAGAAAGAGCATCTGGATGATGCTCTCAGTAATATTGTTGCTTCCATGTATTCCTGAGAGGAGCAGGGCGTTGGAATTGATGATCTCTATGGGTCCCATCCAAGTTGAGATATTCTACAGTTTTGAGCTGTGGCAGAGCAAGTAGGAGCCATCAATACTGCCAGAAGGTCCTTTGAGTTTGCAGGGTCTTGCTTTAGAGAAATCTGCAAGGGAAGAGGAACATTCACAATCCCTGCTCCCCTCGTGCTCTTGGTTTACCCCCAAAGGCATCACAGTTAATTAAAAAAGGTAAATACCCCCAAAAACATCACAGTTTAATAAAAAAGGTAAATACCTGTAGCTGAATGAGGCCAGTAGAGTATCAGAGAGTGATCACTTCTTCTTCATGTGGGCTGAGAGTTACAGGGACGCAAAGCTCATCTCCTGCTCATACCATGCCAGGGCTGAGTGAAGGAGCACCTCCTCAGGTCTGAGCACAGACAGAATGAGTGATGCCAGGAGAAAAGTCACTTGCCCCAGAAGCAGCAGACCTGACACGTCAGCAGCACCAACTCCTGCTCTTCAGAGTGCCAGGCTGCCACAAGGAAGTGTTTCCAAGCAGGATTAAATTTAGTTGTTGGACTTGTTGGACTGAGGTCTGCCACATCTCAGGGACATGCACACTCATTCTTCGTGTGCCCCCTGCACACATGGACACTCACAGTTCCTTTACAACTGAGCCACTTGCAACGCCGAGTTTCAGTGCACATACACTATTTCACACATTTTCACCTAATCTCAAACTCTTAGGCAACAAATGTTTGAGGGACAAAAGAGTTTTTTTCCTGCCTTTTCTGGATGTTTTTTCCTTGTTAGTTCTATGAGGTTTCTATCTTTGTAGCTTCAAATAAGGCATTCTGATTATTTTCACTTGGCTAGTTTGATCCTGCATTGTACTTACAGGAGCAAGAATATTTTTTCTGGTGGCTGCCTCAGGATCCCGGCAAGATGCCATGGTCTGTTAGATGAGAAATGGTGACCTCATGGATAGGGGAAGGGAAAAGAGAAGGCAAGACTCAATTTTTGGTTTTCTACATTTAAATCCCATCAGGCTTTGTGTTTTCATTTCAAATTCTTTCCAGAATACTGTATCTATTTTCTTCCAAAATACTATGACTGAAATGACTTTATGCTTTGCCTCCAATGATTATTTTTTTAAACCAAAAGAAATTATTTGTTTCCGGAAGGATCTAAAACTTATTCAATAAAAAGTACCCAGAAATAAAGAAAAAAATGGTAATAATCAAGTACTGTAGAAATCAGCAAGTCACAAAAGAGTTAAAATTCCTTACACGTGGCCAAGTTAAATAAGACCTAGAGGGACACATGGTTCTCCCCCCAGCACCCCCTGAACTCTGGGGTGTGGGCTTGCCTGGGAGACAAAGTTGGCTCCCATTGTGTCTTGTTTAATTTGGCTGCTTGAAGTAGTCACTTTTTTTTTTTGGTAATTTGGCTCTTCCTGCAGTTCTCACACCTTCCCTTAACATAAATGTCCTTTACATTTTCAACGTGCCTTTCCCCAGCCCTCCATTCCATATTGTTTGAGCAACTGCCTCTTTTTCCCTGTGCACCTACACGTGGCTGCTGGCACAGGGCTCTGTTTACCCACACACAGAGGAGAATCAAACCAAACTGCAGAGCACCATCAGCACAAGTGTTGTGTTTTCAGGGTGCACTTCTCAGCTCCACAGTCTCGTAAGGAGCCAGGAGTTGCATCCAGGAGATTTCTGCTGGCCAGCAGCAGGGCTGCTCTGGAGCAGCACACAATGATGAAGTTTTCCTGCCTGTGCATTGCAGCCTCAGCTGGAAATTCTTCCACCACCACCTTGCCATGGGTCAGTGGTAAAATACTAAGCTTGGTCCCACTAAGCCTGTGTGTCTGGGTTGTGTTGCAACAGTGATGGGAAAAATACAGCTCAGACCTGACACCTGTGCTTGGTGGTGTCAGCCATCACACAGCATGCTCTTCCCTCCATCTGACTTAAATATTAAAGTATAAATTGAGTTGCATTACCTTTATACAGTGCCAAGTTGGCAAAGATGGGGACTTTGTCATTGCTTATGCCAGTGATCACAGTTTTGCAATAATGCAGCAGAGATTGGCACACATGGCCAAGGGCAAGTCCTTTTTTTGGTTTACTCTCTGTAAAATGGGGATACAATGCTTTGACCAGCAAGGGAGCTACAGGGATTTCACAGTTATTCTCTAACTGCTTTGGCCATGGAAAGCTGAAGATAAATTTTGAAGCACTGTTGCAAAAAGGAGATTACAGGGCTTTTCCCCTGACTATACAGAGCAAAAAAAATAAAGGTGTTTAAAAACTTATCAACATAAAGTGGAATTTAATACAAATTTTAAGATTTTCTTTTGTTGTTACATGCAAGTCTGTATATAGGCATAAATGCCCAACATATTTGCTGAAAAGCAAACAACTTATTCTTACACTGAAGGAGATGAGTTTCTATTTACTGCATTAGAAATGTGTTCACTCTAAAGTATGTCTATGTGTGAAAAGACAAAGCCTTCACCCAGCAGGTGAGTGAAGGAAATGCAGAAATAGAAGGTATTCCAGCTGCTGAGACCTGACACCTTTGGGACCACATCCACCCATGTCACTGCAGACACTCTCTCAGGAGCAGCTGGGTCAAGGACACCTTGTCCATGTCCCAGAACAATGTTGAGGACAGATCTTCCATTTTACTCTGTACACTACCAAAATGTTCCTGGGGAAAAGGCTCTGTGGGCATTGACTCTATGGGATTGAACACCAGCAGCCATAACATTTTTCTTTCCATTATTGCTGTGAAAATAATTTTTAAAAAAGGTCCAGAAGGAAATCTGAAAAAGTGCAGTGAGAAACCAGTGAAACCAGGAAATAGAAATGGATGGCTGGACCCTTTGGGATTGCTACAGGCAGCTCTGGTTCAGTGGGATTTGCTGGGTTGTTGCTTTGCTGGCCTGGGAGATACATCAGAAGATGATATTTAGAAATCATAAATAATCTCATTATATTGCAGCTGCCAGCATTCTGGGAAACATGGGTAAAAGTAGAGCAGAACTGAGTTTAAGGAACCCCCCGGTGACACAATTGTGGCAACAGATGAAGGGAGAAAAAACCATAGATATTATGGATGGACGAACACAGAGAATATTTTAGGCTTGGATTCAAGCTCAATTGAAATTGAGCATGCCTGCTTGCCTTGTAAGGGCAACCCATGGATGCTGTCACTCCTTCTGCTGTAGAAGTATTGGGCACTAGCACTGGGCATCCAGTCCACCAAGGTCCACAGCCCACCCAGGACTGATCAACCCTCTAGACTTCCCCAAGGTTTACAGCTGCAACTCTGTTCCACAGCTAAATTCAGCTTGAAAAGCCACTTAATTTATTATTCTCCTTGCATTTTCCTTTTACTGTTCTATCTTCTCTTCACAACTTGCATAGGATGAAAAGTAAAGCACTGCTGGAAGGGAGTGCCAGGGGCTGCCCTGAATGTGGGTCACGTGGATTTGCATGAGGCTGTGACTGCATTTCTTACCAATATCTCATTGGTGCCAATGCAATGAACGAGGAATAGTCTACCAGCTTAGGCCTGAAAGAGACAGGCATCAGAGAATCCCTTCCCATCAGGTACCATGGCACACTCAGACACTCACAGGGTGAATATGGCCCTGATATTAGAAAGGAGAAGCCAGAGAACTAAGGCCATATGACAGCTAAACCTTGCTCCACCTCTCTTCCTCTGTCACTTTGTACTATTTATAAGCCTGACTTGACAGCTTGATCTATGGTCATGTTAGGCAGATATTTGCAGCCCTATATTTCTCTTATGGCATTACAGGACCTCCCCACCATGTCCTTTGGGGTGGAAAACACAGGTTCCAGAATTATTTCGTTCCCCAGTTTGGATTTTTGCATGAGTAGACCTGCGACAGGAGTCAGGGTCTTCATTTTTTTTTGACAGAAAGGAAGCATGATAAATCAAGAATGACTACAAAACAGATTTTTATCTCCACAAGTTCTTTGGATCAGATTGTTTCCTTCCCAGATCATGGCAGTGATGGAAAAATCTTTCCAAGTCACAGGGGCAGACAACATCTCAGTAGATGACTCCTAACATTTCATGGTGGTTTTGTCACCCTAAATAAACAAAGAACAATTAGGCTTTGCCTAAAACCATCTATGTTGGTGTATAGGAAATGTAACCAGTTTAGTGTGCTTTCAATTGTGTCTAATGATTTGTTGTGATAAACAGTGCCTGAAATAGTGTATACAGTGTAAACAACAAATATAATACAGCACATTTCACACTGAAGAAGTGAATGTGTTTCCTTTCAAAGGTTCATTTTTCTGTTGATATTATTTTTATCTGTGTGGTCAGAAGCTAGAGCATCTCAAGCTCCTTGGATCCATCCAAGCAGGAAAGCAGCTTATTATTCATTATCTAAAAGTAACTGAGCTATTCATAGAATATCTTTTCAGACTATGCTGTTCCTTTTGCTATGTGACCATAGCCTATTATCTCTTGTTTTGGATGCATCCACTTTATATTTTTCTTTTTTTTAATACAGGTTCCTTCATGTAAGACCAATCTTTTACATAATCTTTGGGGTTTTTTCCTTTCCTCAGTTCACCAAATTTTTGTGTTGGTTTCCTTTGGTCTCCTATAAAACTTGACTTTGTAATGTTTACAGAGTTAGGAGGTGGAGTATTTTATGGATAATACTACAGCTGTAGGAACCCATGTAAAAAAAGTACAATACTGTATAGACGTGGAAGTGATTTTTATTTTGGTTTTTTTTTTAAATATGACACTGCCAACTCACACATAGAACCCACAAGCTGCAAAATGTATGTCTCCAAGTATTCTGGAGTGATTGCCATTGAAACTTCATTTTCTGGCTTTCTTTTCACTGGTGATAATGTATTGGCATTTGGACAGATCTTGTCTGTATTTCAGGAGTCACTGATATTGAGCTTTAAACTTTGAATTTTTGTTAATTATCCACTGTAAATCTTGGGTGACATTGCTGCACTTGTCTTCTCCTTCCCCAGTTTGGGTGGCTTGCTAGCAAATCTAGACTTCTTGTTGGGGTTACAGTAAGAGAAATGCCACAGCAGTGCACTGCAGTCTCACTGCCACTCTCCTGTTGCTGCTTGCAGGGTTTCTGCTGGTGAGGCACCCATGCTGTGATTTGGGTGAAAGCAACAAATTCCTCAGAGTTTACCAGTTTCACTGCCATTGTTCATGTCCCTGGCTATCAGTACAGGCCACTCTTTGCAACCTTGCTCTCTTGTTCCTCTAGTGCTTTTCCACACCCCTCTGCATTCATGCTGCTTTCTAACTAATCTTCGTATTTCTACATACAGATTTTTGCATGGCAACATAATATAAACCAGAGAGAACAGTGCTGGCCCTGGCTTGGATGGCTGGCAGGATAAATCCATTTTATGCAGGGTTAATTGTACTGCAACTTGTTCCAGCTTTACTGAGAGAGACAGATGCAGGTGATTACATCATGTCTGCAATCACTAAACTACATCATCTCTTTAATATAGCTCAGAGACTGCAGTTTTCCTTTGTGCCTGTCCCTGGGTTGGTTACACCAACTTAACGCAACTGTATTCACCTGCAATTACCTGACTGCACATTAAGGGAAATGTTATAAACCAGCTCAGGTAGGAAAAGAACCCAAGACCGTGTCAACCTCCCTGCAAGTCACTGAGCACCCCTGATTCTTACAGGGGAAACACTGGCAAGACTGTGTGTGCTGCAGAATGTCCCCAGGGCTGCCATCAGTGTAGTCTGGAGGGAGAAGTCCCAGCCACAGGCTCCTTCACTGACAATAACTATGTGAGTAAAGCTCCAGGTTTATTAACAGCTGAACCAGCTTCTGGCTGAAGCAGCACCACCCTCTCCATCATCCTAAGAAGGGCAATGGTCTCTGCTGGCAGTGCCCTGAGCTGTGCGCAGTGCTGGATGTTTAAGGGCGGACCCAGCTAAACAGAGCCTAGCACTGCTCCTGGAAGCATCTGAGATTAGTCCACAGAAGTCACTCTATCCAATGTCAGAACTTCCAAAATGCTCAACAAATTCAGAACATTACTGGAATAAGAACAGCATCTGTAGGAACATCAACCAGTGTAAAATTACACGCTCCTAATCCTTCTCCCCCACAGCACGCAATGAGTTCCACACTGAGTCAGAAAAGAAGCGAGCCCAGTGCTCCAGAATGGGCTATTGCACAACTCTCCCCACTGTGGAGGTTTATCACTCCTCCCAAAATCAGCTGGTGCTGACCACTGCCCAGCACAGAAGCCACACTCACCGACTGCTGTTGGAACACAACAGTGTGCAATGTCCATGGGAACTGCTCTTTTCCAGCCTCTTCCTCTGTTCAGACAGGCTAGAACTGTTGGAGGGCTTTATAGCAGAAAGAAGATGATATTTGAAGAGCTGTACACTACTCCTGTAATTTGTGGCCATGTTATGCCTTTGGGGTGATAAGCAGCAGTGACTGTGGAGAAGTAACCCTTGAAAGGAGTTATATGGATTTTAGTTACATTCTATGCAGTTTCCTAGATAGCAATTACACACAAACTATAAGAAGCAGTGAGAAAACGGAGTGAGCCACCTTTCCAGCAGGAGTTTTGTGGGTCAGCACCAGGCTACAGAAGCCTCTCCCAGCCGACCCACAGAGAAGCTCTCAGAAATGACCCCATCTGTGGATTCAAAATGCTGGGCTACAGACTTGGCCAAAAAGTTTGCTCCTGCAGTCTGCCTCTCTATAGAAGAAAAAATACTGAAGGAGTCAGATGTTCCCTGGACAGGAACTGGCTTATTTATAGCAAACTGTCCCTTGGCCACACCAGCACCCTCCTCATGAAGTCCTGTCACTGCTTTTATATTGCATTTCTACTGCATCTGTGGCATGCAATGGACATGCTCAGACATTCCTCTGCCCAGCCCTTGGCTGCATTTTCATGTTGTTGTTTCATTTAGAGTGATGCCCAACAAGCAGCATCCAGCAAAGCTGATCTGCTAGTGCTGATCCCACGTGGGATGGGTGCTCTAGGTCAATGCAGCTATTCTAGTTGGGGGGAAAAATAATCTGAAGACTCTAAAATTTTTTTTATGGCAGATGCTATCTGTCAGCCCTCACCGACCTCAGTAAAGCTTCAATCAGTATGTAATAAATGAGGCACTCTAGTAGATCATCTTCTGCAATTTTTGCTGTAGTGTCTTGTAGGGCCCCAAAAAATAGAAAACACTTCCCAAAGCATTAACTTGGCCCATTCAACTCAGCAAACTCTAAGTCCATTTAATTTTGAGTTACTCAAAATTCCTGTAAGAGGGAATTAGAAGAAGAAAGAAAGAAAGACAGAAAAGACATAGAAAAGGACAAATATAGCCACCACTCCTGGTTCCTGTAGTGTTCAGCTGATAGAAGTTACAAGAGGATGTAGGGTCAAGACATGTCCTTGCTGCATGTCCTGGGTTAAATACCCTTTGGCTTTCCTGGGCCCTTCCTCCATGTGGGACTTCTGGTCATTTTTGGAGCTGGATTAGGGACTCCAGAGAGGAATGCATTGCCTCTGGTGTGCAAGGGATTGGCAGCCACTGCCAGGCTGGGATACAGACCCTAGGAATAGGGTGGACAGGGCAGGGCACCCCCTCTCCAGGGCAAGACCCGACCTGTCCTTACCCCTCACACACACACACACACAATGTTTCAAACCAGCAATGCTTCCAGCCTCTCACATTCTTCACAGAGTGTCACAGCCTGTACAACTTAATTTACATTTATGTTTGTGCCCTGAACCATTTTGCTTTAGCACATAGTGCTTACATTTCCTCCGGGAACACTGTGTTGCCCTGGATTGCAGCGTCCCGGCATTGCTGAGCGGCACTGACTGTGGTAATATTTATGTCCTGTGCCTGTCAGTGTGCTAAGGAATGAAGCTAAATAAATTCTGTAGAGCTTGCAAACCCACCCTGATTATTTTTGTGCCATTCTTTTCATTTCTGTAACAAGCTGTCAGGTTTGCACTTGGAACAGCCTGTGTTGTAAGATGAAGGATCTCCACTGAGATTTCCATTACTCCTTCTATGACTTGGATTCAGCTTTTACGAAGGGATACTTCTTCAGAGACGTTCATGATATTTGACCTTTTAAATTCGCAGCAGCAAACCGGGAGATACAGAGCCTTCTTTTCTCCTGGACTGGAAACCAGAAACCTGCATGGGCTAAGGCCAAATGGGCCAGCCCAGGAGAGGCGGAGTTGAGAGCCCCTGGCTTCTGCAGCTCTTGGCGGATCCTCTGGTGTTTCATAACATCCATATGCCAGAGGAAACTTGTGGTTGGGGGCTTGCATGCAGGACACCTGTTCCTTGTGTGGCTTCTCTGAATGAGATGTTACATGGTGGCCTTCCCAGCACTGGGAAAATTAACAAGGTCCCTGCCCTCCTGCACTGTCTGTTCTAAAGAAACATGTGAGAATTTCCATCCCAAAGCTGCTTAAAGCTGGCCAAAGCATTCAAATGTTCGTGGTAAAGTAGGGAAGGAAGGAAGGGGACAGGAACCGCAGCACTGCTGCCTCTGCCTCCCACACACACATGCTGTGCAAATGAGCCATCAAAGGGCTCCTGGATCAGAGGGGACCATGCCAGGAGGGCTCCCAAGCCCTGTGGTCAGGGCAGTCACCCAAGGAAAGGGAGTCTGCCGGGGTTGGCTGCTGTGTGTTCTGCAACCCAGGCTGCCCACCAGCCCAGCTGGACCCTGGGTGATCTCACACTGATCCCAGCGCGTCTGTCCCGTTCTCCCCTGCTATCACCTCTCTCTGGGAAGCCCCGGTAAGAAGTGGCAAATGGCTCAGGGCCTTGTGTCCATACGTGGGTGGCAGGGGGAGAAGAGCCACTGCTGTACAGGAAACTCCTGTCACACCTGGGTCCACTTCAAATATAATGCTTACATCATCTTTCCGGGGTGGTGTCAAGGCCTTAAGCAGGTTATCTGCTCAGGGGAGTGTTACCCTTGTGCACCTAAACAAGCACTAAATAAATAATTTTAACAAATTTGTTCCATTATTTCTGATACTGCCTCCCAAACACTGCTCTGGTTTCACTTTGCACAGTGACTGCCAAGGAAAAAGTGCAATATTTTTTTTCCCATTTCACTATTACCCTGTTTTTAATCCTCATAAACTGTCAGTGCAACTTTCACACCAAGTACTATTTGTGTACTTACATCTTAACATCTTGGAACATGGAAGCCTCTCGTATTTTTTTCCTATTTTTTTCAGTTTTGATGCTGACTATTCTGACCCTGCAGCAACAAAACGCTAAGGAATAACTACTATCTAGCTATCTAAGTTTTATTTATGTGCCCCATAAGAGTTAAATAAATATGTCTATAAATAAGGTCCATGAATGCTCACCCTGGGGTCAATATGCTTCATACCAAAAGGAATTTCAATTTGTACTAATGCAGTAAGATTTTCGGAAGAATATGGTTGGATCAGGGAAAAACGTACTCAATAACATGAAGGATCACACTGCTAAACAGTGTGGGTGACCATTCTAAAGCTCTTACCCATGGATTCCTACTAAAATGTGTGGAAATTTAGATACCAGTTCTTCACACTAATATTGAAGTTGTGCCCTGCATATGTGTTTTACCTTTTTGAGCTATTGTTTCCAGTGATCTTTTTTTATTCTTTCTTTTTTTTGTTTAATCCAGATTAGACGTGTATTTTGATACAGACAATGATTTTGATTTTGTTGAGTCTCTTCTTCTAGCTGAAATACAGACTGACTCACAAAGAATTCAACTGATTAAATAAGAAAGAGCAATCTAATGCAAAGAGCCAGCAGAAGGAAATACTGGTTCATACAACATACTATTAACATGTAGAAACTGTTGCCATAAAATGGAATTAAACCCAAAAGCAAACATCAAAGCACAGGTTGAAGGGCATTTCTGAAAGATTCTGAAAGGATTTTTAAAAGGCTCTAAAACTCCCTGGTCAAGATTAAACCAATAATTCATTATTAGGGGTAAACAAAAGACAACGAGGTGAAGGACAGATTGTCCCCACCCATAATCCCCCCTACCCTTTTCAGCAGTATCCAAGGCTAGACACAGTAAAAGCCAGAATACAGTCAGACAGACTAGCGCAGAACTGGGAATGGCATTGGTATATTTATCTTCCCTTGTTAAAACAAAAATAAAGAAATGCTTGCAGAATTGATCTTTAAAGGTCTTTCTACCTTTCTGGTGCTTTTTCAATTCAGAGGAAAAGAAGTTTATTGACACAAGGAAAGCTGTAAACTCTGCAGCCATAACTTACAGCCAGGTTTAAAGGGGCTTCAGCCTCCCACAGCTTTCAGTATTAATGTCTCAATCTCATATTAGAATTATAAATAATTCTAATAATTATAGAAATAAAATAAAAAACTGACACCTAGCCCCAAATTGCCTTTTAGAATTATTTTTATATTATAAATAAACTATATGGCTATTTTTAAGTATCACGGACTGTACTGACTGTGAAAAATTGTTCTGAAGAGCTTCTTCAATAATCAAAATAACAACTCAAGCTGTTTTTAAGAGACACTTCCTGTGAAGAAGACAACTTACAAACTCCAAGGACTCAATTTTTAAAATTTCTTGAGAAGACAGAATTTTTATTTTTATTGCAATATTGCCTGGCCTTCACAATCTGGCACCATATCGTCACCCTTTCTGTTGTGCAAACACATGTGGCAGTATTTTCAAAATGTCTGTCTCTAGAAAACCACTGAGGAAGCCTCACAGACAGAGAAGAACACAGAAGGAACAATTGCAAAGATTTATTTAGCGCTTTCTGTGCTTGGCACTTAGAAACAGAGTTCCGTGCATAGGGCAAATCTTTATACAGCTTTTTCTTCATACATATTTTACATACCATTTTTATTGCCCTCTTTTATATTCATAATATTGAATACCCCACTAGGCATATAAATACATTTATCTACAACACCTCACAACAACTCTCAATAATATCTGTATTCTGTTATTTGGTATTTGCATTTTCACACAACTTAAATGCATAGCTTGCACCAAGCTACAATTGTTTTCTTATTTTTAAAGGATTTGAAGAGAAAAAAAGAAAAAAAAAGAACAAGGGAAAAAAACAGAAAAGAAGATGTTAAAAGGCAATGATCTATTTGGTTAAACAGAGACCATGTGGCAGGTGGAAGGTTGGCAAATACTCAACCTCACTGTTTCTGAAATGCTAATGGTTTTCTACGGCAACTCTCACATGCAAGGTCAGCTGCACTCCTGTAGAGCTCTCTTTTCTCATCACTCTTCCCCATGAGCTCAGTCTGGACAGTTTCTTCCCAGTGGGATGAGTGCTGTGGGAGACACACATTCCCCACAAAGGCTGTCATCCATTCCATTTTGCTGCGTTACTTCCAGTCAAGCCAACAGGAGCTGAGCCCCCTCCCCCCATTCACCTTTCCAAAGTTCCATCCCCGCTTCTGTCTGAGGCTCATTTGCGAGCTAAAACTTTGCTCTGCTCTCTCTCCCACCTTCATCTGCATGTTGGATGCTGGTGAGCTCTACCTCCATAAAGAAGCAGCTGGTTGGGTAGAGCCATGGTGAGAATGAGAAACCTCTTCAGAAGAAGCTCCAGCCCTGCAGCGCCATTCCTGTGCTACAGTGGAAGGAAGACCCACAGGCCTTGCTGGTTTCAGTAATGGCCTGAGCCACTCTGGCAGTGAGGAATTGTCTGGGAAGAGGGAGGTCTTTAGACCTTTGGGCAGTGCAGCTTCAGAGGATGAAGCCCTGGGAGACTGCCCTTCTTCAACACTTGGAGGAGACAGCACAGGGAATGGATCCCTCCACGCTGAAAGCTCACACTGCCTAAAGTTAATGCATAAAACAGTAAATACAGCTGCTTCTCTCCAGCTCCTTGTTAAAGTCATGCCCTCTTCTCTGCAATGTCCAGAAAAAGCAGATGCTACCAGTCTGGAGGCCCTGGGCTACAACAAGTGGCGATGGCTGTCAGTCGAGGCTCTCCAGAAGGTTCTGGGGCACACACCTAGATGGCTTATGTTCTTGTTTATTGTTACAATACTAGTTCCACTATAAGTTTGAAGGCAAAAGAGTACTGGGATGGGGTCACCCCTGGGAAGGATGAAGGGCCGGCTGCCTTCGATGCCAAGGAGAGGCAAGGCTTGTTAGACCATGTGCACAGACATCTGTGAGGAGGAGCCCTGGACCGCTCCGTACTGCCTGTTGTCACAGGCGGCCGCCGTCTGCTGGTTGCTGGAGGGAGGGCTGATCATGTGCATCCCATGATCCATCCCTGTGGAAAGGTATTGCCTCTCTCCAAAGGCCCCACTGGAGGGGGAAGAGCAGAGTAAAGTGCTTTGGGAGGTGGTGAGTTTCTCTGGGCTTGCCGCCAGCCTGGGGGAAGCAGGGAAATTGTATCCATAGAGGTTGTAGGGATTGTGCAGGGAGAAGGCATTGTAGGAGCTCTGCTGCATGTGGCCGCCACCAAACATGTGTGAAGAGGAGGAGGTGGAGGCAGGGTTGCCTGCTTGCATGACATACTGAAACTGGGAGCTGGGGAAAGATCCCAGCTGGCCGCTGTACGCCTCCATCTTGCTGTTGCTGGGCAGGGAGGAAGGAGCTGGCATTCCTGAGATCAAGGAGGGAGTCCTCTGAGGCATGAAGGTTTCGGAGGGCTGTGAGGCAGAAGCGCTGCTGCTCTGCAGCCGGTTGTAGCCCCCGTCGCTCAGCCCTGGGTAGCTCTGCAGCGCTGCCATGTTGCTTCTGGCGCAGGGAGGATAATCAGACAGGTTGAGGTTGCAAAGCTGAGTCTCCCGGCAGCCAACATTGAAAGTGTTGGGGGCCAGATGGAAGGCTGGAGGAGAGCAGGATGGAGAGAGAAGGTGAGAAGAAGCGGATGGTGATGGGGTCCCCGTGCTGGAGGTGGTTGGGGACGTTCCTGTGCTGCCTCCTGCAAAACAAAACACATGGGAGGATGTTCAGCACCCAGAACCACATCTGCAAAATGAGATGGCCTCATTGAAAAACAGCTTAGTCCAATAAAGAAGCAAGGGTGGTAAAATGGCCACTGGAAAACTCAGCCTTTCTTGGCAAGGGCCCTCGCTTTATTAATAGCATCCCTTGGTCTTTCCTTCTGCTTTTTTGTTACGACTTTGTATTTCAACAGACATTTTAAAAGGGAATACTTTTAAAATGGGAGAGGGAAGCAAGCCTGCCACAGAGTAACCCAAGGCATTGGGAAAAGCTGCGAGGAACGATAGCTCCATCAGTCAAGAGATTTGCCATTTCCAGGCATGTTTATCTAGTTATCTTTAGAGGGGGAAAAAAAACTAAATTTCTTCTATCTCCTGGTCTACAGGAAGATCCCCAGTCAGTGAACTGTATGGTCCCACTGCAAACACGCCTTATCATCTGCTCGGGTTTCGGGGCCTTGCGGTGGGAAGTGGCTGAAAGCGTGTTGGACTTTGCACTGTTCAGCATTTTTGTCAGCTGGCTCACAGTGCAGCAGCACTGATTCAAACCAGAAGTAACACTAAAATGAAGGGACACAGTTTCAACCTATATCCTGCTCCACAGAGTACAGAAAGGGGACGTGTCAGGATTTTCAATCATGTGTGTAAAATTTAAAAGGGATTCCATATGTTGTACCACTGATGTTAACAAAATATTGATATATATGCGTGTCAGTAGTATCAGCGCGTTATACAATATTTATGCTACGAATGATGGAATTGACCATTCTGCACAGCAGGGATGCTCACATGTTCTGACCTGGGAAAACAATACTGTGTACTACTACCAAGAATGGTAGCAAACTGAAAGTAAGGGTTATGAAAAAGATGATGGCACAATTTTGAGCTTAAGAAGTGATTATTTATAGGCAACATTCTGAACTGGAGGAAGTTTCCTTGAACAACCAGGAAAATCAGTTCTGTGCTTAAAAGAATTCAGTTTTCTGATGTGAAAACTTTTATTTTCATTTGATGATTCTCTTTGTACGAGATTCCCTTTCTGCATTAGGGCAACTAACAGTGTAGACTCTTGTAAAAGGACCAAAGAAGTGCTGGTGAAAAAATTTGACCAGGGAATAAACAGACCCATAGGAACTGGGAAGCAGCATTTCCAACAAGGTAGAAGATTACAGATGAGAGGCAAAGGGAACTGAAAAGACAGTGTTTGAATGGGCGGGTGAAATTTCACCAAGGCAGAGATTGCACACTGAGGATTAAAAATAAGGGACAACTTTTTCGTGCATCACCTTATGGAAAAAAATCTAGCAGGATTTTGAGACCAGTCTAGGTCTGTTGCTGAGAAAAAAAAAAAAAAGAGATAACTTAATGCAGTGTTGCTTGATGAAAGAGAATAGGTGATGCTAGTGGTTAAGAGATGGACTAGAAAAACATGTTCTGTGTCACTATATGACGGTGAGAATGAAAGTGAGATTATATCTGAATCTGACACATCTAGGGTGAAACGGGATGGGGAGTGAAGTGAAAATGTAACCTTAAGACACTAATATTTTTTTTTTTTTTTTTTTTTTTTTTAATCCAGATTCAGAAAAAAATGAAGAAAAACAGCACTGGGTAAGCACAGCCTGGAGTGACTGCTGTTGACCCAGGCAACACCAGTTATTGCTGAGCCACTGACTCCTTTTGTCATTCATTCCAAAGCATAAAAGAGAAGCATTGCATCAAGTTTCCATTAAAGAAAATGAGAGAAACTGAATTTTCAAATGCCACCATGGACTCTGCTTTCACTTCTTGACAATACAGAAATGCTCAAACTTGCTCATGCATTTTAGCTCCAAAGTTCAAAGGCTTGTTGTGTAAGTTTCTAGTTTAGCATTTATTTTAAAGGCTACATTTTCCTGGTTCATTTAATGTCTCTGTCAGACAACCTTGGGCTATTTTGGCTGTGGTCAGTAAAGATGGTACCTCCTTCAGCCTTTGTCCCTATCTCTCTTTTACAGGTTGTCAATACTGCAGTAGGGTTAGCAGAAGGGAAGGTTGGCTTCTACACAAGTAGTTCCACTCCAGCCTGTTTTAGTTGAAATTACTGAAAAAGGTGAGATTGAACACAACTAAAGACACTATTTTTGTTAGCCTTGCTGTAAAGAGCACAACCTCTAACAGGGAGAACAGGCAGACAGCTGAATTCATGTATCATCTTCTAGTTATCCAAGTCCAAAATATAGAGATCAAACAATCACAAAACAAATACAGCACAAAGTGAGATGTATTTAGCCCACAGTAATCCTGCTTTTGACTCTTTACACCATTTATTTCATGAACAAACTGCAGAAAGTGACTCCCTTGCTGACAGTGTCTGGAGAATAAGTGATAAAGCACATGTATGCATGTATGAGTATTTAATGATCTGTTTGAAATAGAATATATAGAATAAATTATTAAATACAATGTCTTAATTTCAGCCCCAGAGCTAAACTTTATCAACTCAGTAGGAGAAAAGTGCATATTAGTTACCACTGTAAACAGCCAACTGTGAGTTCCCTTACTGAACTGAACCACCAGAGTTACAAAGTACAACCAGAGTAAAAAGTGCAGACTGTGAATTCCTACCTATTCCTGAATTTTCCAAATCTGTTTGCTTACAAGAATTTTCTAACAAGCAAGTTCTTAACTTTGCCAACCTTGTTTTGAAACTTTAAACTTTATGATTTCCTAATCTTTTTCTATTAATTCTAGCATTAATATTTGAAACCTTGAGTTTTTAATATGTTCACAGATATGAATATATCTCTCTCTCACTTTCTCTAGAGGATATATTACAGTGTGACATCTGCCTGTGACTTACATGGCTGTCAAAGATACTCAGAAGACAATCTAGAAAGAATAAAGGAGTGAATCCTTCATCCTGCTTGTTGGAATAAGGATCCTTAAGATGTGAGAGGAGGGTACAGGGAGATCTGCTCATATAATTTGCATTTAAATTGGGGGTCATTAGACTTTATTCATCTGCTGAGAAGCTACAATCCAGTTGTACCCATAACTGAGGCTTTGGTTGCACACAGTAAGTTTTGCTTGTTAGCAGTTTCAAGGGTCGCTTAATGGTTCCAAAACTGAGAACTGCACATTTCAGGTCACCTCCTAAGAAGGATTGAGTGATTTTGGTTTGAATAATCCCTATTTGCAGGCCAACAGGAAAACCCTGAAGTGACAACACAACAGTTAAGAAATAGAGTAAAAAAGACTTTTTTTTTCCTCTGTAACTTCAAAATGATGAGGAGGTAAGAGATCCATCAACGTGAGCAAGTACCAAACCTGACAAGTTTCTTTCAAGAATGCTTTGCTACCGATGCCAACCACAAGCACAGGCCACACCACACTACTGCTGCAACAGAGCATAATGCAGAAGCAAGAAATTCCTGATCATTTGCAGAGTAATTTTTACACCTTTAAGTGGAACAGGAAATAATACAAAGCAAGGCCTGTCTCAGGTCATTCTCTTGTGACCAGCTCCACTCTGCTCTGAAGGACATTTCTTAGCCATCTTTGCTGGCAGCCCTAAGTGTGGGCCATACACAACCTGGACTTTTGTGAAGTTATAACTTGGTCTGTAGTTGTTACAAAGTCAGCCAAATACCCCTAGAGATGGCAGCAAGCCCAGTAAATATATCCACACCATACCACAGTCTTGGAAAAACAGATGTGTGTGTCATTTCAATGGAAGGCATGGATAGAAACCAATCTAGCTAAACTGATACACAAAACTATGTTAGGTCTGGTTTAAGTCAACTGAAACCACATTTAAGCAAGAATAAAATGAATCCCTTGATAGTTGTCCTCTGTTCCTTTTCTCTACCCACCATTTCCCCTGGAAATAATTGCCAACACCAAAAGCATTTACCAGCAATGTCACAGTATCTCTCACCTCCACACTTACCACGATTCCAGAGTGATTAATTACGACTTTGAGCAGTCCCTACAAGAGCATTTTTTGGCTCTGCAGGCATTGGTTCCACATATGTGCCATTATTGATCCACATTTGTATAAAATAGAAGGTTCAGAATTTTAAAGGCCCCTCCTTTGTATCTGAAGCCTGTCCCACAGGGCAGAGGAAAGTGTCTGTCCTCACAGTGTCCTGCTATTCTGTCCAGGGTTTAGCCAAGCAATGCTGTCATCCTGAAAGGAGCTGGTTCTCTGGGCATACAAGTGATAACTAAGTTGACCTTATCAAAAGGACAGAAGCTTATTATGTACACCACCTTTCAATGAGGGGAACTGGAGAATGATCAAGTGCAAGAGAAGTCAAAATTTGCAAACTAGGACCGAGAAGTTGGGGAAAAGAAGAATGAAATCATGGTGGAAGACAGAGAGACCATGTGGAAAGGGTAGGATGTAAACACAAACCTTCCTCTTGTCACTCTTATGACACCAAATAGAAATGCTGTCTGTGCACCAGTGTCAGGTACATGCCCACAAGAAATTACAGCTTTTCCTTTGGGTATCAACAAGAGGTACCATTAAAATATAATCTCAAATAGCTTATGACTGGCATTTCCTTCCTGTCACATAGGTCCATCTACACCACAGTAATGGTGCTGTCTTCCTGTATGTCCCAAATAAACCCTTGCTTTTGCTTTTACCTAGATGGAGCTTGTGTTAAGGACAATTTTAGGGCAAACTGCAGCCCAAGCATACACAGTCCATAAGGTATGATGTGCCTTAAAATGAGGGGTTGGAATATTCTGGAAACATTCAGCGTGCCAGGGCATCTGAAATGCTACAGGGACCTCTTCCACAGAAGGCAGGTCACGTAGAGAACTTCTAACACTGCAGTGTAGATGGAAAATGCATCTGCCAGCAGCCAGCATTTGCCAAAGGAGCTTTCTGGCAACAGCAAGATAGTGGGGAGAGCATCAGTGCCAAGGGAGTCTGAAGCAATTGTGCATGGAAAATTTTCTGGGATCTCTCTTACGAATGACACCATACTATTCGCTTGACCCTCAACTTATCCCAACCTCCTTTATCTGAAAGGTGCACATAAATCAGACTTTAGACTCTGCTGCAGCACATTTTCCTTGCTAATGTTTCCAGGCATTCGAAACATTAGCATCCATCACCTGCAGTGCCTCCTTAGAAACCTCTTGGTCCCTGAAGTCCTTGCTCAGTGCAGAGCTGCCTTCAGCAAAACATCCCTGAACATGAATGCCTGTGCAATGGTAGAGTCTCACCAGACAGACAAGAGCTTTAGAGAAGCTTGGGCAACTTGGTCACAGCCTGCAGTTCTCAGCGCAGCTGGTCTCACACAGGGGTGACCTGGTATTCACTGTCACATTGTAAACAGATGCGGCTGCATGTCCTCAGAGTTTGTGCTTTACTTTCTGACAAGGATGGGAACAGCAAGGTGGTTTATATTACGATTTTATGTTTTGATGGGTCAGGCAGCACAAAGCTACTCTTTGACTGCAAGAGCTTAGCCCACTCCCACCTACAAGCGGGTTTAACTTGTGGCCAGACACGAACCACGGGGTCAGCATGGTCAGCCCACGGCCTGCAGGCTCTGCTGAGCCCACAGGACATTGTCCAGCCCACAGCCTCAGCCAGGCCATCTCCTTCCACCTCCATATGTGAACAGGACCTGATGCTTGGATTGATAGGTGCACAACCTCACCTGGAGGAGCCACAGACCCTCTTCTGACACCTGCCCAAGATGTTGGCATCTTCATCGTATGATGGGCATGTGTCCATCATATGGGGGTGCTGAAAAAAAGGGACTGTGGCCACTAGTCATTCACCTGGCTCACAACTCTCCTCCTGGCACTTAAATTGGGCAAATAAGCCCTCCTGAGAAGTAGTTTATATTCACTTGGGCACAGAGCCATGCTAATGCAACTCTCCAGCTTTCCAAATGGAGCTGGCCAGGAGCTGGCATGTGTCTGGCCAGCAAGGAGCACAGAGAAGCCTGCCCATGCAGATGTACTCCAAGTCATTTCTGAAAGGTCTGGTTTTCGTGAGGACTCTACAGTCTTGGATACATATATACAGGGTCTTTCTAAAGCACAGGAAAGAGCAGCTCTTACCAGTGTTTTGCAGTGTCCTATCCTCAGACACAACAGTAAATAATTGTAATGGCATGTATGCAGGGGAATAAATTTGAACAAAAAGGTAAATCCCACTACCATTCTGTGCACTTCCAAACACATGCACACTAAGTATGGCATATGAAATTTACTCTCTGCCTTCCAAGTCACTTCACCTTTGGTCGCAGAAGAAAAATTAAAATTTTTAATTGCCCAAGGATGGGAATCTGAGGGAGTAATGAGGTCAGGAGGGAGGGTTTGTGCAGACTGCCAGGTGGTCTGACAGATAGATTATGAGGCCAGAGTGTGCCACTGTAACTATCTGATCTCATGTCCTTTTGGAGCCAGGTGTAACACAAACCTGGATCCATTTCTGCTTCAAGCAGCACATGCCTCAGTCCTGCTTGGTGCCTTCAGACATCTAAATGCCACAATATCAGGTGTCACTCCTGCTGTCACCTATCATGGCAACTTTTTCCTTGCAAGTATAACTGGCAGCCCAAGGTCTCTGCTCCCAATCCTAGCTCTCCAAAATTCAAGCCTAAAACCTCCAGAAGGACTGAAAGGTTCTTCATCACCATTATTACCCCTCTGAGTTCCCTCTTCACCACCTCGGAAAACTAAATGGCTTTGATGCCTGTTCCTTGTCTTCTCACCAAGAAAGAGCAGGGCCACCTGGTCTGTGACATGCTGGACTCTCTCTTCATTCCTTCCCTATTTTTAGGAATGAAAACTTCCCACTTTCATGGGAATGAGAGCCATTTCTGTCTTCACAGAGTATAGCTGCCTTTTTTCTCTCTAGAGCCCTTGGCCAATTATCAAATTATGAATCCGCTGGTAAAATCTTTAAAAGGCCCAAATGAGACTCAAATCCTACTGTGTGCCAAGTTGCTGGGTTGTAGAGGAAACATAAAGAGTGCTTTGTAGTTCTTTGGGATACAGCTCACAGAGCACATAAAAAAAGAAGATAATTACAGCAATAGATTTAAGGGGGAAAGTATGTACTGTATGGCACAAAAGTGAGGAATGAAAGGAAATTTTGGTTAAGGTTAGCAAATTATAGAGAAGGACTTTTAAAATAAGTTTGCCTCAAATTACAAGAATCATTGGAATTAATGGTAGATCTAGAACAACTCAGAATAATACTTAACTTCCCTTTATGTTTTACAAATTTCTTCAAGGCAAACTGAGCAGTCAGAAAGTTAGAGATAAAACTTGCCTGAGTCATCCTCCAAGAAAAAATATTTTCAAGATCTAATGGTAAAAACCAACCTTCTTTTCTAATGTGGACAAAGAGTATGATTCAGGAGATGTGATTTTCATTCCCATCCATATCCAGAGCATCAAGACAGCAGAGGAAAAACATCAAAGTAGTGTGGCGAGTTCAAGGAACATGTAATTTTCTATTTATAAGAAAATTATTTGCTACTCTTAGCAAATTGTTCAAATCTTCAAAGTATCATAGCCCACCTCTAGTCATTCATGTGAAATCTGAACACCACTCACCAGATAACAGAGAGTTAGGCTTCAGCCACTGGAACTCAGGGTAATCACCTCTCTGGAGTAACAGAGCACTTCAGGCTCCTTTCAGGTCCTCAGGAAGTGGCACAGGCTTTGACTTCCAGCTTCCTGTGTCACATCTGGGAGGGCATTTTAATTTTCCAGTGAAGCACAAAAAATGTTCCTTCTTTATAGGAAAACTGTCTGCAGCTCAACCTAGGAGAAGCTGGAACAGTGTTTTTTCCCTGGTGCTTTGTTTAAATGAGGCAATCTACAAGCCATTGGAAGTATGTAGCAGAAACCAGTGCTTGATCCCAATAACTCTGGCAACAAATGCTCTGTTTCCAATCTCCTCTTCAAGGTTAAAAGAATCAAGCAGATAATTGAGTCCACACCCAGCTATCTGACCTCTGCCAATGGCCTAGACTGTTTACAATTGATTTCAAAAGGGAAGCAGAATCCAGATTATCCTAGTGGTGTTGCTGACAGATCTGATGGCTGCCTTTGGGAGGCAAGGGGCCAATCAGATGCATTTGTAGGTGGTTCAACCTCCCTTGGCATAGGCAGCTCCACTCTTTTGGGAGATGCTATTTTTGGGATCTAGGATCTCAGATAAAGCCAAAAGGATCTTAACAGTTATACACTTCTTTCTGTCTCCAGGCCTCTGTGATGCCTTCAGATGAAGTTCTGGAGGGCTCAGTCATCGTTCCACTTCACACCAGTACACATTCGTGTGTTCAGGGTTTTGTTTTCATATGGGTGCAATCAGGGCAGCTCTCTGAGCACCACCCCTAAGGGGGAAGAGTATTATACTGAATAAATTACAGGCAGTACAGACAAACTTTGGCAAGAGAGAGGTGATGCCTGCCCAGAAAGGGTAATGTTTACAGACAGAGAAGCTGGAAAAGCAGCAACACCTCAGCTCGGGGTATCTGTCTCACATCTGCTGATAGCCCGTGCAGACTTAGGGTCTGTCTGGAAACGTCGTTACTACAAGAAAACATTGTTCCTTTCCAGCAGTAAATGAGACATTTGAATCTCTTCCACACCGAGGAGAGGGAGCCTTTTGTGTGTACCCTTGTTGACACAAGACTGCAGGGTTAAGATATTCCCCTCTCAGAAGGGGACAGTGAGACCTGTACTCAATCAGTTTGTACGTGCATGCTGCTCTAGAGATAGCACCAGCTGTCTCACCAGCAAGGAACACAGCCCTTTTTCCCTACAGCGCCCTTGTAGATGATTTCCAACACTGATCTCAAGAGCCATTAATGCCAATTTTGCAGACCCTCTAAGAGGTATATTCTCTACTCTCTACCTCCAGTCCAAGATCAATGCAGATGCTCAAGTTGATGGAGAAGGGATTGAATCTACTGTGTCTACCCTTTGTTGGATCCCTGGCAAAAGCACTTCTTCAAGAAAAGAGCCCATTTAGAAAGAAAGCTGCCCTGAGAGCTAACCAGTCCATTTTAAGATGTTTGACTCTTGTGGATTTGTTATTCATGCATCAAAACAGTAATTTAATGACGAAGTGAATTTTTATATGCTGCAAGCCTAGTGATAGATCACATCATGTGACTGTCACATTGGTCCTGAAGTTCTGCTTAGGAGGTACTTCTTCCTACCAACTGCCAGGGTACCTTTGATTTCATTTCTTGATAAGTCATCAGCTTTTGTAGGAAGGATTAGATACTGATCACTCTTCTAATATTGCCCCAGTGCCTTTATAGTCTCATATGTGCTCAGAAAACTTAGAGTCACTGATAGTGATCTGCTCATCACAATATCCTGTGGGAAACTGGATATCACAAATGAGCCAGCAACAGCTCTTTTTACTCTTAGTGACATAATGCAGAGTTACTGGAACTCTGATTTTTCTGATTTTCTTTTTTTCTCTCCCTTTTTTTTTTTTTTTTTTTTTTTTTTGTTTTTTATGTTCCCTTTTAAAATCAAGAAACTGAGCCACAAATTTTTAATAACGAGAATCTGGATAAGGTTCAATCTAAATTTTGAAAATATATTCCAATTAAAGGCTTTAATAGATTCTTGGCTTCCCGCATGTCTCACTGCCATATGCATTCAATAACACCAAGCCCCCTTTCTCACCAGCAGTAAGTAGACTGCAGTGTGGGTGACACCATTCCCCAGAAGGTCAGCTGCTCCTGGATTGCCATTTTTGGAACATTTCGTACAAAGATTTTTCTCAGGGGAGACTTCTTTCTTTCAAAGCTGGCTGCAGATCTGCTGTGATTGTGTCCAGCATGGTGCTCACTCTTGCAAAGCTGTGGATACTTTGGGATTATGCACTCCAAAAGAGAGGTTTTGTTCTCAAGCCAGGGGATTTCACTAAGAGTAGCAGCATGTTCTTTCCCTTGGTAGAGCAACATGGTGACCACTCAGGTCACAGACCTGCCAGGACTTGCTGATGAGCAGTCCTTCATTGCAACACGTGCAACTAAAGCTCATGGACCACGAGATTCAGCTGCACCAGGCATCTGCAACTGGGGGCGACATCAAACCCTCCAGTTTGCCTGGCAGCTGAAACCCATCATTGTGCAGATTAGAAAGTTATTCAATCCCTGCATGAAACAGCTGCATCCAGCACACCAAGTATCGATTTTGGTGTGTCCCTTGCTCCACATAAAGCTTGGTCCAAACAAATGAGCAAAGCACTAAGTTGTGGGTCAAATGGCAGAAAGGATAATGTGGAAAAAATTGTAGTATCTTTAGATAATTTTATCACATAGATGTGTCTGGAATGCTCTGTGCAGACTTGTATTTTAAGAAACTATTAAGAATCTGGAAAAGATCCCACTAAAAGATAAATTAAACAATTGGTTCTATTCACTTTCAGAGGTACAGAAGGGGGAGATAAAAACCTGGAAAACAATTAAATGTATGAAGAAGGTAGATGAGGGGAAATTTGTCCTTATCTCTTACACCCCACAAAAAGGGATAAACATTTAGTTAGAGCAGAAAACTTAAAGTCTCTTGAATGAAGCATATTTGCATGCTTGCAGGTTACCAAGCAATCCCTATTGCCCTTGCTACCTCTGTCCCCATCACTACTGACCATTTTGCAGTATTTTTGGAATTTGTACCTCTTAGGAACTGCAATAATTCATTTAGCTCTGGATAAGTTAGTGCTGGAACCAGACTCTGCAAAGTAATACTGGGATTGTCCTTACTGGAGGGCATATTTGTAGCTGTCACCTTGGAGATCAGTCAGCTCCTCATTTCAGAATACACACTAGCTTTTTGAAACTGGCACATGTGGCAGTAAATTAAATGCTCTCCAAAAAATCGTCACATTTATACAGTTATTTTTATCAGTCAAAATCTCTAACCTGGCCAAATAATTCAGTTGGATTTGTTAGGCAAAACTATCTTGGAAAATTCAGGTAGCACAGAAAAATTTGGCTTGAAAGCAAGGAAGACACCATATTTATGCTGCTGATGCCCCAAACTTTTGCCCCAGAAAGTGTAATTTTTCCTATTACAGTAGGATGGATCCGTCTCTGGAAAATCAAGACTGAATTCCACAGCTCCTACAGGGAAACTGTTACAGCACATCCTTAAACTTCATGTAACTAGAACCTACTGTATTTTTTCATATCACCACAGACAGTATCTTGTTTTAGCTCTTTTATCTATTCTCTCTCTCCTGACAGGCTGGATAACCATGGCTTGCTCCTCATCAGTCCTAGGCATGTGGCCACTCTTGCTGCCCTCATCTTGTCTCTCTGCAGTAAGAACTCACTCCTCTTTAGCTGCAGTGCACACATCTACTCCCAAAACTTTCCTGTAGCCCCCATGCAATTTCTCATCAAACATTTCAGGGAATAAAAGGAAAGCTTGCATTTCCTCAAATGTTTATTCAGAAATGTCACATATCCACCCAGCTTTGATGAAAAGAGCAGGATCTGGAATTAAAATATCAGTTTATTTAAAAAAAAACCCTGAAAGTTTCTAATTCATAAATATATAAGGGTATGAGATGACACCATGCAGCTCAGAGCACCGAAGATCCAGATGAGGGAGAGGAGGAAACTATGGGGCAAGTCACATCCACATAAAGTCTCAGAAGATCTGAGGTTCAGTAGCTTATGCTGATGTCAGCTCTTAAACAGCACTGATTTACTCACCTGTCACCCAGTTCATGTGCTTGAAAGCAAGGAGACAAAGAGGTGTGAGCATGATATATCCTGGTTGTCTTACATTTGGAGGGAGGAATCACATGTGGCTTAAAACCACCTCAGCATTTTTTGCTCCTTCTGTCAGCAGTTCCAAAGACTCCATACCAGCATGTTTGTCCTTGCCTTAGGGGACTGTCCCAGCAGCCAGAAATTAAAATAGAGCATGTTTGTACCTTAGCTTTCCACCTATTTTTGAGACCGGGGTCAGCTTGTTACAGCAGTTACCAGGGAGATGAGCACTATGAGGGTTGGAATATTTCTATTTATTATTTCACATGGCTAAATGCAGAGCTCAAAAAACCTTTTGTAATGAGTTGTTAGGTTTTGAGATCAACCTGTAAACACAGCTTCAGTTAAGGGCTGCCCTAGGCTTTACTGACTCTGGTGCAGTGGTGGTGGTCTGCACATGGCCTGTTGGTTACAGGGTACTGGCTCACTTTCTGGCTTTTCAGCTGCCAAACTATATTATAACAAGCTAAAAATACATTAAATATTTTCCTTTCCTAATATTACCTTACCACGTAAGCACTAGTTGGACCTGGCACTAGGATGTTATCTGATAACTGAGGGGAGGGAGGCAGGCGAGCCCGGATAGGGGGTGAGACATCGGAGAGAGGCTGCTCCAGTGACTGTGACCAGGAGGAGAGGCTGTTATGTTTCTATTTAGGTGGGTGATGAAAACATTTCTAAATCCTTGCTTTAACCCATCTCTGACCACATGCCCCACCACAAGTGCTCCTTGACACAAGCCCCTGAGCTTGTGCAAAATCCCTCCTGCCACATGGTGTGCTGTTCAAGAGGAGTTGTGTAGTAAGGTGAAGACCATGCATAGGGAGTCTAACAGACCTGCCTGGAGTGTGCTCTGTCCTACTTCTGTGCTGTGCCATCAGAAAAATTATTTAGCAGGCGACCTGGGCCCTGGGGTGTTGCATGTGGAACTGGCATGGAGGACAATCAACAAGCAAGAAGAGATTCCTCAGCTGAACACTCTTCTGATTCTGCCTCGGTGATGGGCAATGCCAACAGCCACCGCTGCTTCCCTGCATCCGGAGGAGAACACACCATCCATCCCTAGGTGGATTCAAGATCTGGAGGGAAGTTTTGGGGGTGATGTCAAGCTTGAATATGAGAGGCTGGAGAATCTTCTACACAGGGCAGGCATTTGGTATTGATTGCTTACCTTTGCTGGTGTCACATTTGAACACCATTTTGAATTGTTTCTTTTCTTGCGTGTATGTTGGAATAGAAAAAAAATCATCAGGCTGCTGCCTTGATAACTCTTTCTCAGTGATCACTGTTTTTAGCTAGAAATAGCTGCTCTAAAGTGAATGGGAAAGACCTACCTCTGCAAAAAGCAAAATAGCAACATGGCCTGAAACTAGAGATGAAAGCCCTACTTAACTAATGAGGTATGTAAAGGGCAGAAGCTATGAAAAGACACAGCATGAACACTTGGCCTATCCAATAATTCCTCCCAGATTCTTACCAGCAGAAAGTGTCTCCAGCAAGGCCACTGTGTTTTGAAATCGAGGTAGCATGACCCTAAAGGGAGACATTCTTGGCCTCCTAAAATTTCCAGAAGACAAATTCTCCCTGCCCCCCTTCCCCTTGTGTTTGCATACAAATGGCAAATGTAAACTGTAAATGGAGAACAACGTGTCTGACATGGTTGAGCATTTCCTCAGTCTTTCTGTGCCCTCTTCATGTTTAACTCATGCTGTGTACTTGGGCTGGTTTGCCCAACTCTACAATCCTTCCTCCTCCTCCTTCTAGCTCTTAGCACTCTAGCTCTTGGGAGACCAGGGAACCCAAGCGATTCCATTGCATCTCACAAGACGTGCACTGTCCACTGTTTCCATCCCCCTCTCTGCTCTGTGTCCTCTCACTTCAGCCAAGAGCTCAAAAATGTGTATGACATCCCCATTCCACTCGCTGGACACACAGCAAAGTGCAGTGCTGCTTTTATACCCTCTTCTCCTGCTCTTTCTACAGGAGAAAGAGCAATCTCTTTCTTGCCATCTCTTTGTTCACTCACCTTGCTGCTTCTGCATGGTAGTGAAATCTTCAAAGGTGAGAGTGCGCACAGGGGGCCTCCAAAAGGCATAGGTCTCCATGATGGCCTCCAGCCCCGTCCTGTGCAAAGGAAGGAAAAGAAGGAGTGAATAAGAATGTCAACCAGCTGGGGATACAGGCACTGAGGAAAGAAGGCTCTGACCTTGCTTGGCAAGCTGCTTGCCAGCGGCCACTGAAAGGTCACCTTGGCATCTGTGAATTCCTCAAGTGAGTCTTCCCGCACAGGTGCTGACCACGAGAGTAAAATGAAATTTCCCCAGCCCAGGATTTCAAAAGTTCCTAACGGTCTCTAAATGCCTTTTTCCTTTCTAGCAAGAATCTCAAGCCTTCTGTCTGCTTTCCAGGGGACACATGACTGTCAGCTCCTTAAGGCATACTCAATTTGTCATTGAGCGGCCCTCCACAATTTTGGATGTAAGCTGTCTTACAAATAAAGAAGGCCTGGGATTCAGACTATGTAATCAGAAAGATTTTGTGAATTGCCTTTCCCTGCCACTTCACAGTTGTGGACACTGTTTCAAAGTGCTACGAGAAGCCATCACAAAGGGAATCTTCTTGGATTTGAACTTCAACTAGAAATGCGTAAGATGCTCTTTCTAAAAGGTCAGTGATGTAGCTGCTTTGGGTCCCTAACTTGCCAAAAACATTTATCAAAGAGAAAAAGCCAAAAACCAAGTGAGAATTTTTCTTCTTGAAAGGCTGGGGTCTCAGATTATTTCTTGTTGTCACCACAAACTCCTAGCTCTGCTGGAAGTCTCTTAGTGCCACAGGCTCAGTGAGGACAGAGGTGTGTTATCAAACCCACTGGAGTTTTTTCCCAGGAAAAGTTCTCCTCAGTGGAAGGTGTACACTGCTCTGTTCCCCATTCCTCACCTTCCCCAGCCTGTTTTCCCACAGTAGGTTACAGCCCTTGCACTGAGTGAATACCAGGAGAGATTCTTCATCAAATGTGAGAACATATCCCCTTTCAATGCAAAAGGCACAACATCCCCAGAGCCTCTCATCAGATGTTGAGCTGACACTGGAGCTGCCTTTTCCTTCTGAAAAAGTCTTTCTGCACATGCCTCCACTCACTCAGTTAACTTTCCAAAGTCTCCCCGGAAGCTTGGATGCTTTAAATACATTGGAGTTGGCAAACCAAACTCTGTATTTTAAGAGGAGGTTTAGAAGAGAGGTTGTTGCATGGTGTTTATTAGCTGCTAAGCTGTTAGAAGTAGAAACAGAAGACATCTCTGCATAGCAGTCTCACACTAGTGCTGAGCACATTACAACAAAACTATTTGGTTAATACAGTGGCCTCTGCCAGCTCATGGAGCTCAGATGCAACAAGGCAGGGCAGAATTTGAACCCATCAGTTAAGCTGGGCTCTGTGTGCAGAAGCTGCCCTTTGACTACTGGTACCACCCCCAGGATTTCCTCTGCTCCCTGTGTGTAAGTCACACATGTTCAGACTCCATCTGCTTCTCAATACACACAGCCAGGAAGAGAACAGTACCTTTTTTGCAGCCTCAAAAAATGATCCCCAGCCCAAACACTGAGGGAAGACTTTCTGGTACTGGATATCCAGGGGGAATAAAATGTCCTGAGCAAGTTGCAATGCAGCCAGACCTGTTGTTGAAAGGACCTGCCTTGATGATTAGAACCACGTAATGTATCAGAAATGCAGACTGAAAGTTCCAGCTGTGCTACTCCAGCTGCTCTGTGTCTGCCACAGGATCCTGTGGGGAAGCAGGGAGGCCAACTTACCGAGAGCAGTGACACACTGGCTGGCTCAGTCCTTAGATCCCCAGGCACACAACCCCACTTTGCACCAGCACTGTGCTTCTAGCTCTGGTCTCACAACTCACTTCCAGCAAAATCCAGTCCCTAATAGGAGGTGGCTCATGGAGGCACTAAAAGTAGATTAAATCTATTACCCTTGCCTCTCCCAGGAGCCTACATCATTACCAGCTCAGCAATTGACTCATGGTTCAAAGTTTCTAGCTCTCCATCTAACACTTTCCCCTATATCAATACAATTCTCAAAGGCACCATATAATTTCTACTTCTGAAAGAAAAGGAATAAAAGAGAATAGCCAAGACATAATAAAAAGAAGAAATAAAACAGTAAATTGGGAATAATATATTGCTTTCAAGGGTTGGACTTGACTGTCTCTGTGAGCTGATAGGGGGTAAATGGCTGCACTGAGAGTGTCAGAGTAGCTTGTAAAGCTGCTCTATTCCTGCCCTGCATGTCAGAGGAAGGAAAGATGCCAACACCAACAGGGACCAACCTCCTCCTGCTCCAGGGGAGCAGTTCTACAACAGCCCCCTTGCTGTGAACACAGCTCCTGCCACCCTTCCCCTTCCACACTGTGACTGCTGGCAGCAACAGTGTGGCCTTGCCCTGCAAAGCTGAGGGCAGTGTGGTGTCACCGGTACCTGAAGAATGAATGTCAAACTCCACAGCTGGCTCTTCCTGCCCCAAATGTGAGTCCTTTACTCCCCACAAGTTTGCATATGTTGAACATGTGTATAAAATATCCTCTCTGAGCATGTGGGTGACAGAGCTCAAACTTACGTCCACTTCTCCTACGCACAAATTTAAGCCTCTATATACTAGACCAACCTTTTTTCCCCATTAGCTTGTGGGTTTCTTTCTTTTTTTTTTTATCTTTGGTTTCTGGGTTTTGGGGCTCTTTTTCTTCATGCAGAAAAAAAATGTTGTGTATGTTTTTGAAGCAACTTCTAAGCAGAACACATCCTTACTGAATTTTCACATCCTTCCAGGTGTCAGACCAGAGCCATGAGACAGCAGCTTAAGTGTGCTAACCTGCTAGGCACCTACCACACTATGAATGGAGTCTCGGAGAGGAAAAAACATTAATTCATGCTAAAAACAGCTCTTAGTGAGAAGGCACACCACCTTTGTGTACTGATTTTACAGCCCTAGCCCCAGCCTTTCTTATGTCTGTGATGTATTCCTATTTTTGAAGGAAAATGTTGAGGGGATGAGCTGGGAATCAAGAAATTTAATCCCTGTCAACCGTAATAACTGTCTGTCCTGTAGCAGTTCATGACACTGGTGTGCTCCCACAGTCAGCAGAAATACTGGAGTGCCATTCTGTGCATGTGTTCCACCCCCTAACAAGGAAAAGGATCCCCACCTGGCCAATGAAGAAACATTTTGGGACAATAATAAATGTTGACAAAAAAATAATTGTTTTCAGTGTTTCTGAAATACCAGGAAATTTGGAGGGCCTTTGCTGAAGGTTGCTGATACCAAGTGTGCTGAACATTATCCATGTGGCATCTACTTTCTCTTCCAAGGAACTGCGCTGAAAAATTAACTTTAAAATATCTATCAGGCCATAAACCCTTCCCTCTCACACCATCTTTATGAAGGAAGTAAAAAAAAAAATATCAGAAGAGGTCTCACTGCCAGCATTTTTTTAATAAGGTCAGTGCTTTAAAAGGTATCCAAAATTTGCTCTCTCTTTTTCATTCATTCTTTTATTTTTAGTGCTATAAAGTTTTAATAATAGGCAATAAATGAAACAGTTCCATTGCCTGAAAAATGAAACGAGCTATCTGTGCACCTCCATAATCCATCCCATATGGCTGGTCTTGCCATTCCCACTGCACACAGGATTCAGGCCATCATTTCATTGTTTGCTGGGGAAGCAAAACTATTGGCTCCAAGTGTCCTCCTGGCTCTCTTATCCTAGACAAAGCTCAAAGAGTATTTCCAAACAAACAACTTTTATTCACCTCAGCTGCCGACATCTGAAAGGAAAGTGCTGGTTTTTCCTACAGTTTAGGGGTTTTTTCTTCCATCACCCTTTTGAGTTTCCTGACTGTTTTCTCTTCTGGCTTCCTCCTGGATAAGGAGCTGCTGCAAGCATCCCACTGTCAGATGAACTTTACCCAGTCTCTAAAAATAACCTCTGTGGCATTAAACCTGCACCCTCACTACCCAAACATTTGGCTAGCTGAGCTCCATATGTCAAAAACTGGTTTCTCAATCTCTTGAAGTTCAGGAAAGCAACCAAGTAATAACCAGCCTTATTCATACATTATGTGGGTACCCTTTCACCACCAGGAATCTTCTCTTTCAACATCAGGAACTTCTCTTCTTGCATTTCTACAGAGACTTTATGTGCTTTTGCAAAAAGTGAGGAAAGCCCAAAAATCAGATACAGAGAATCTCTAATAAACATGAACTAGGATTGCCCTTCAATCACAGGCTACCTCTGCCATCCAACAAGGCTCATGGTTAAATTCCTGAACCCCATTACTTAACATGGTTTGAGTGCTCAAAGACTGCTTAACATTAGCAAGCTGCTGAGCTGTTTTCATCCTACCCTCTGAATCACCTCAGTGCTCCTTCTCCCAGCTCAAAGACTGAGGGAGTAAGGACTGGAGAGAGACACTCATGAAAATAAGTGACAGAGATCCAAGAAAGGATCTGGGAAAAGATTGCTCCTCCATATGGATACAGTCAGTCTCATCATGATGGGGTATCCCCAGAGCAGCAGGGTTTTAGCAGCCTCTTGCACTGATGAAGGGAGATCACAGTCATGAGGAAATAAAGAGGTAGGCTGCCAGCAGATGGAAGTGAAAGATCTAAATTGGAAGCTAGTTTTAAAAACAACAGTCACCTCCACAATTTCTGCAGCAGGACACAGTAATGAAACAATAACAATAAATAAGTGGAGGAAAAATATCCATCTCCATTTAATGGAAGAGCTTCAACATAAAGCAGAAAGGAAATATCCTAGGAAAGAAGTGGCTTAAGAGTTCTTTGTCTTCCACTATGTCCCTGGGAGTTCTTTCCTCCATCGTTTCCTGGCAAATAATCATGGCTCTAACTCAGTATCCAATGTCTCTGGAATAGAATGTCCTGGAGCTTCCTCAGAATTCTGTGTCTCTGTCTCTTGCTGCTACCATGCCTTTATTTTTTCTTTTAAGACTTTATACATAAAACCTCTTGAACATTTACTACTCACTTGCCTGATTCACAAATGGCCATACTTCAAATTACCCTATTTCTTTTGCAAAGGAGAAATGTTCATTTTCAGCAGGACCTTCTCCAGCCACAGCCAGATGCACTTCAGTTGACTGAAGCTGTGGGAAGGACGTGGGAAGTTGCAGAGTATCACAATTGTTTTTTGACCACTGATCCTAATGAGATTACAGAGTCACAAGGGAGAGAAAAGCCATCCAGCACAGTTAAGGAAAGTCCCATTTGAAAAGTCCTTTCCACACACAGCTTGGACTTCAATGCTTTCCTCCCTCCTATGGGAATATCTGTGTATGTGTCCTCTGGGAAGGAGGCAGCTGAGCATTTGTGTCCTCCCCTAGCTGACAACAGCAGTGCAACTGCAGCCAGACCCCTGCTTGTGAGGCAGGCGCCTGACTGCTATATATGCTTGCAAATACCTTTGCCTGTTTTTTTCTTCCTAAAGCCTCAGGCTGCTCCCTTTGATGTGTAATACCTTAAAGATTTTAATTCCTCTTTACATCAGCAGAGAGCCTTACTGAGCCCTCCCCACAGCTGCAGCCGTGTAGCAATTTCCTGCCCTTTCTTAAATCAATGAGCTACAGAGATCAGCAATTCCCAACCTTTTCAGGAAACTGTCCAAATTCACTGAGCTAGGACCTTATTAATGCCTTCCACATTAGTACAGCCCACCATGTACCTGGAACTGCATCAATCCCTCTCCCAAACCCTGCCCCCAGTGCAGCTGTATCTGTGCACACAGGGAAGATCTCATACCCAAGACACACTTTGCTTTCCCCACACAGGAGAGGAGAGCAGAATAAAAGTCACATATGCCTCAAGGAGAACTGATGATCACAGTGGGGATTAAATGAGAGTGGAATATCTTCATGCATAAATTCAGTAAGATGGGAGCTGAGCTCCCATCAGCTCTAGGTCAGTTAAATGCCTTCTTTGGGATGATGGAGAGTGTAGCACTGAAGTGAGTGGTGGAAAACACAGGGCAGTTGCCCATTCATGAGCACTGACCTCACCAAACTTCCTTATGAAGGAGACAGCAGTCCTGGTAAACACACACAACAGGAGCATGCAAGTAAAACTGAGTTACAGCGCCCATGGGGACAGCAAATGAGGGCTATGCACACAACTTTTACCCTGGGCTGCACACTCAGAGCTTTGCTTTACAACCCTAGGCTTCTTGTAATGTAGTCATATAGGTCTAATTGTATAAATTAAGGTTTAAAGCCTTTGTTACACTGATTTAAAGGATACCTACATCATTTAGATCTGAAATATTTAGATCTGCTGCACATTCTGCTGTAGGATTCATGAACAGCAGAAAAAGTTGAAACTTTTTTGGATTTTCTTACCTTTTTTTGATAACTCTGTAATGTCTTTTAGCAATACAATGGGGGGATTGATTAAAGCTCCATTTTAACTACTGTGCTGTTAAAATATGATTTCTTCCAAATAATATTTAAGGCGTTCTACTTAATTTTTCCATAAAATCATGACAAAATTAAGCAACACAGTCAAAGTGAAACCATTGGACACTGTTGGATAAAAATTGAAATTATGTGGAACTAGAACATTTTTTGCACTTTTATCCTTCACACCTATGAGAAACTTCTTTTTTCTCCTAACATAAAGCAAGCATTTGCTCTCCAAGTTTTGGCATTACCTGTGAAAATTAAAATTTAAAAATGTCCTTCAGCCAACCCTACATGTAATAATGAATAATTATTTTGCACAGTGTTAAGCTGTGACCTATTTGTCTGTTTTACAATCTGCCATCCCCTGTCTTTCTATCTCTGTTTCTCATTTTAAGAGAAAAAAAAATGCCTTTCTCAACCATAGACATATGCCCTGTGCACCCATGAGGGAAAGGAGGGAAGAGATCAGTGAGGAAACACAAACAAGCTTCTATTACCTGTTTCTCCCAGAATCTCTGAAACCTTTGGCAAAGGGGTTTCTGTCAATTTTTAATCTGGTGATCTAAAAGGAAGAAAAAGAGAATTAGTTGATATCTTCAATTTTTTTTCTTTCAACAGATGAAAAACATGGATTATTTCCATTCTTGCCCAAGCCACCTCCAAAATGATCTTTCACACTTGTTTCTCCAGACCTCTGTCAATTTTGCCCTTCCATTATCCATGAACAGATAATCTGCTTATCAAAACATG
Organism: Camarhynchus parvulus; assembly: GCF_901933205.1. Taxonomy (NCBI): domain Eukaryota; kingdom Metazoa; phylum Chordata; class Aves; order Passeriformes; family Thraupidae; genus Camarhynchus; species Camarhynchus parvulus. The sequence goes on along the minus strand of NC_044571.1, from coordinate 89,357,140 downwards.
TCGCCAGAGACAGAGATCATGGTAGCATTAGGAAACCTGGCACAGTGCTGGGGCTGAGAAGTTGTTCCTGGAGTAGAAGTACACCAGGTGCAAAGCCCCAGGAGCTGTTATTTATCAATGGCCACGTGGTTTGGGAAGCAGGCACGCTGCTCAAGTTTGGCTGCTATCAGAGTTTTCTCAGCCTCAACACTCCAGATATCCAGCAGCTGGATGCAACTCATGGACCTTCAAACAATGCTGAAAAGCACAGGCTACAGCCCCCAAAGATGTCAGGTGGCCACCCAGTCACACCTGCAGGTTGCTGTTGTTCTGGTCAATATCTAGGCAGCCCTCAAGAGTTTTCTGGTCTGTAAATTTTTTTTTTTTTTTTTTTTTCCCTCCTCTAAATAAAGGAGGTGGCAGCCAGACTGAGTGCTTTGGGGGAATCTTCCTTCCTGCCTTATTTTTAAGCATGAATTCCATGTTGGTAAATACAGACTATAACACTGGGATTTTGACCTTGCAGCCTGTGGTATTATACTCCCTGTTTGCTATTCCACAACCTGGAGTAGCACGAGAACTTCTCTCTGCCAGCCTCAGCTTGTCTTAGAGATTCTATGTTTGGAATGAAAGAAGAGTGAGATCTTCAGATCCTACCAAATTTGAGGTGGTTTTGCTGAAACTGCTCGAAAGGGACTAGTTTAATACAGTCTGATCTGAAGGGGATTTGCAGGTGTTTTGCTTCTGTCAGAACCAAGCCCTTACTCTGGATATTAACCTCAGATCTGGAATGCAGCTCCTATTTTTGCAGAAGCTTAATTTGTGAACTTAATTTCCGCTAGCCTGACTTTGCAGCTGTCCTGGGACTTGTGTGTACAGAGACAGATATGTTCTGTGGAGGATGGAATTACAGCAGAGGGAATCCCTGTGGTGGATTTGCTAACATTTTACAATTGTTTCCAGAGACGCTTCCCCCAGTAAGGCAACACTCTGTAGCCACTGGAGGGCATGCAGGCAGATTCAGGGGATTTAGATTTGGTTTTAATGAAAATGTTTCTCCAGCCCACCAGAATCTCCTTACTGATATTATAAAAATGTGATTGTGTCCCCCAGATCTTTTTGAACACAATCCCCAAACATTTGGAAATCAGAGAGACAGAAATGTCAGTGTTTCTGTGTGGTGAGGCAGCTTATGGTGCCAATCCCTGACAGGGATCCCTCCTTTAGCATCTCCCTCCCTGTGTAATTATGTCTTATAATTCTGGTCATTAAGGAAGAATGACAGGCTTAATTCCTGTAATTTCTTCTCCTTTCCCTATCCTCCTTTCTTGTCTGATCTACAGTCAAGATTTGTGGAGTATCTGCATTTGGACAAAGGGGGGCAGGAAGTTTCCCATACTGCAATGATAGCAAACCCACCAGTGTGTTGCAATATTTTTGATCCATTGTGGATCCTGATTTAAGTCAAGGAGACCAGACTAGGAATAAAAGCTGGGAGTCATGGGAAGAAAAAAGAAGCAGTCATGGGAGCATTGTCTGCACCAGTGCTGCCTTATACATTGCAAAATAAAAAAACTCTATGACATTTCACTAATTCTTTAGAATTCACAATAGTTAAAAATTGGTAACATATTGGAATCTGCCTTAAGCTGATTTAATATGGGTCTGTCTTTCAGTCCCAGAAGACTGAAGTTTAGTTTAAGAAAAGTGTAGATCACTAATAAAGTCAAGGTCCCTAGAGAAAGAATCCTGCTGTGGCAACATCTTTTCCTTGTGGTATCTAAAGCCAATACTAAGTCTCATCATTGGGAACTATGCAAGACCCGAATCATAAAATGGGATTATCATAATTATCATAAAATTGTCATAAAATCACAAATTATCATAAAATCACTGAATGGTTTGGGTTGGAAGGGACCATAAAGATCATCTTGTTCAAACCTATGTGCCATGGGCAGGGACACCTTCCTCTAGACCAGGCTGCTCAAAGTCCCATCCAACCTGGCCTTGAACACTTCCAGGGATGGGGCACCCAAAGATTCTTTGGGCAACCTGTGTCAGTGCCTCACCATTGTCACAGCAAAGAATTTATTTGCAACATCTACTCTAAACCTACATTCTTCCACTTTGAAACCCTTCCTCTTATCCTTTCACTACATGCCCTTGTAAAAAGTCTCTCCACCTTTCTTGTAGGCTCCCTTCTGGTACTGGAAGACTGCAATTATGTCACTTCAATGCCTTCTTTTCAGATCTTTACTTACAATGGGAAGCATTTTGCTTACTCAGTCTCCATCCTGCTGTCCATCCTCTCAAGATGTACTATAAGAGAGGATTCATTCATTTGAAGATTAAGGCAAAAAAGGTATTAAGTACCTCAGCCTTCTCATCAGTTGTTACCAGTTTTCCAGCATTGGTTACCAGGAGGAGGTACACCTTTCTTTAACCTTCCTTTCCTAGTTAACTTACCTGTAGAATCCCTTCTTGTTATGCTTTGCATCCCTTACCAGGTCTAGTTCCAGCTTTGCCATGTCCCGCTTCACCCAGTCCCTACACAGGATACCTGTCTTTGTTTCTGCTGCCTGTGCATTTGTTTCTTTCCATCCTGTATGGAAAACTTCCTTAGAGATCTGCCAGCTCTACTCTGTTCCATGCCTTGTTCCTAAGGGCAGGCTCTCAGGAGATCCTAATGACCATCTCCTTGCACAACTGGAAGTTTACTTTCCTAAATTTCAGGTGCATAACTTGACCCCTTACCTGACCCCTATCCCACAAGACATGCAGGCATGAGAGTTTCAGTTTATATGCAATACATACATTCAAAAGCTTATTTTGTCAACAAACTGAAGAGATTGAGTGTCTTCAAAACTTTTTCCTTCACTGCTATAAAAAGGCCAACTGCTTTGTCTTTGAGAGAACCGATCTGGAGTTATAGCTGTACTGCCTTAAAATTATAGTGAGGACAGGATGCTCTAGTTTTGTACATGAGGTAGCAAGGAAATTTGAACACAACACATCTCTTTTCAGTTGCTCTATGTTGCTTATTTTATAGTAAAAGCTACAGCCATCTTATCTTCAAGGTGGTTTCTTGGCTAGATCCTTCATGTCTACACAATACCCCAGAGAAAGCAGGCATTTTATTTTCTTTTTTTTTTTTTTTTTTTGTAAAGTGTAACTTTTCTATGCTTCTCAGAGAAGTTAGCATCTCAGTCACAAAGAGCACGCTGACATTTTTGTGAAGGCACAACATAAAAGGAGCATGAAGGATCTACCTGTTGGTTTTGGTAGGCTGTCACTGTGGTGAAAACAGTCTCAGGGAAGTTGAAGGTTTTCACCCCATCTCCTGAAGGAACTGGCTTTGTAGGAGAAAGATCACTGCTGAAATCCTTGCGGATGACATGAACACGAGGCTGATACTTATGCATTGAATGTAAGATTATCTGAAGAGAAAACAAAAGGAAAAGGACTTTTTTTTTCCCCAAAAAATATTTTACGCAACATCCAGATGTACAAGAAAGCAGGGATGGAGTAAGAGAAAATGATCCTTTTCTTACAAGCATGTATGAGACAAAGTTTGTGCTGTGAGCAAAGAGAAAGGTGCTTTATAGGGTCAGGCAACATTTTGAAGAAAAGCACTGAAATAGCAAAAAAAATTCCATAAATCTGGAAGCAACCACAGACACGTGTGCCCAACAGGACACAGGAGCATCAAAGCAGCAGCAGCACCCTTTCAAGTCTGAGAGGAGCAAGGCTAGGACAGCAGGCACCAGGATTAACTTCTAACTTACATGGCCTTGATCATCAAGCTCGTTGTTGGTCAGCTTGAGCTTGTCAAAACTGACCACCTGCCTCATCCAGGTGTCTCCAGAAGCCAGGGAGTCGGGGTGGATGTAAACCCTGGGGGGCACTGGGGAGTCAGCATTGCCAGCCACCATCCACTTGGAGCTGTGGTACACATACCTGAAAGAGGAAGGGTAGGTGGCTAAGGGAGGTTTTCACTCACTCACTGCAGGAACATATCCAGGGCTCCCCCTCCCCTGCCACCCTCATGCACCCCAAGCTCTCATTTGCAGTCAGGGGAGAATGTGCTTTATTGCAACCTCCTACCTTCTAAATGAAAGCCAGATTACCCCTGAGCCACTTGTTCAGACTTGATTCCTTATTAAAACCACCTTGCAGTTATTTTCCCTGTAAAACTCTGCCACATGTGCCTTCTCAACTCCTTAACCCTCTCTGAACCAGAGTAAGAGGCTGGAAAATATAGTAAACTAAGTCCTCTCGGAAAATATTAATAAATACCCTGCAATTTATGGAAATCTGCATTGTATCTCATACCAGACTTTGGAAAACACATATGGCTTCACCCAGAATGGGCAATATCCAATAGACACCAGTAAAACAGTTGCTAAAACAGAATTTCTGGTTTGAAATGTTGCAAAAAAGGAAATTCCATATAGCATTACATACAGTGGGATTAGAGGAAAAAATTATTTTTTTGTTCCTGTTCTAGCCATCCTATATATGCCATACATTTCTCTACCTCAGCTTTACCTAGACATATTTTTTCTCCTGCCCTGCAGCTCCTTCCCTCAAAGGCATTTCACAAACAGTTCTACTGACACCTCTGAGCTCTGCCCTGTGCTGCCCCTTGTTGGGTCTCTACTTAGCTCTGCTAAGATGTTCCAGTCTTTACCTACAAACAGTGACTAATTTCCTGTATTGTCACAAGAAATTGGGGGGGAAAAAAGAAAAAAAAAAAGAGGAGTCTTTTCCTTTCCTGTTAGTTTGCTCTATGTGGCTGCACAGGCCAAGCAGGGTAAGAAAATGAATGTATTTTCAATGTCAGTGTTGCTAGAACCACACTCTTTGAAAGAGGAAAACATCCAGCTGAGTATCAAACACTATCTTTCTGCTTCCCAGGAAAAGCATTTTTCCTGAGGAAAAAGCTCTGTACAATTTGGGAACAAAAATGTAGTATTTAGCATTTGAAGCAGGGGTTCAATTCTGAATCCTTGAAATGTGGTTCAGTCAAGACTACTTGGAGAAAAGACTTGCTCTCAGGGGTCTTTTAATAAGAATACATAAATCACATCAGTCCGGAGAGTTTTCTGGCATGCAGAGGATCATTAGTTTTCCAGAGTATTTTTTAAGATCAGAAGCCCATTCATATCAGAGAAATCTCCTCTTCCTGTCTTTAGCTCAGCAGTGGGAAGTTTCTCAGTGACTCCAAACTGTAGGTCAGGGACCAACATTCACTGAGGCTGCTGTGCTGGACAGTGAGCATTTCTGAAACAGAAATCACCCAATCCAGTTCAGGCCAGACCTGAGGGGTCTGGCTTAGTTCCAAACTGCTCCTTGCCTTTCTTGAGGAAGTAGATTTAGGTGCTGGAGGTAACTCAGCCCCTGGAGATAACCCCCATTGATAACTCCAGTTCCCTCAGACAGTCATTGCTAATTGTGTCAATCAGGAAATGCATGGCAGAGATCTCCTCAATTAAAAACTGCTACTTGAAAAGAGAAATATTTCATTCCAAAAGTGCAAGAGAATGTATTAGAACTCTGAGTTTGTGTCTAAAGATTCTGGTCAAATCAACTATGTTGGTGTAAATCAACAGGGTCTCCTCCAGCACATCTTTGCAATGGTGTTTAATGCAGGTGTCTGTCCTAGGCTGTCATTGACAGCAAAGCTGGTACAAAATTCCTTTCTCTGCCCCTGAAAAGCTTACCTGTATCTCTTGTTATCCACAGGGACAATGTCCATGGCAATATAATACTGCTGGTGGGGATCCAAGCCTGTAATTTTCACCCTCATGGCTGGAAACATTCTCCTAGGAAAATAAGAGTAGAAATAAGGAAGAAAATGGTGAATAAGGAAGTTGAAGAGGCTGCTTGTACTGTCTGGCACCAGAAGCATGCTACTTTACACAGCCCAGTCCTTGGCATGACTCCTCCGGACTTGGTATGGGTAGAAAAGACTGTGCTGGCAGTGCTTTGAATCTTCAGATTTTTCCCAACCTGTAATTAATGATCAAATACAATCAAGCACTCTATTCCCAGTTCCTAGCAGACAGCTCTGCTATGCTTCACACAAATCCTCCTCTCTAAGGCATTCCTAGGATGGGCAGTGTGCTTTTACCTTGTGTTTTTCCCACTGGCCACCCACTTGCAATTCTTCTCTCATATTCCATTAAATGCAGGATCGCTTTAGTTCTCTTTTTTTGGGATGTCACATTTCAGTAAAGAGTTTGACAGTACTGAGGTAACATTTGAAGCAAATACATCATCCTGAAAGATTCTGTGGCTCTCATGTTTATAGTTATTTAAGAAAAATATCCCTCAAATTAATCTGTTCATTAGGAATGTACTTCACATTCAACAGAACCACTGGTATTATGTCATGGCTTCCTTGAAGTCCTGGTAGTGTTTTGTGCAATATTTTTAATAGGTGTTGTCTTTTCTATGCCATATGATCCAGATCTATCTTAAGTATTTTCTCCTGATAGACAAGGTATGGAACTCTACACCAACAAGAAACAATTCCCAGTCTTTTTCTTTTTGTCTGAGCACAAGTTAAGCCCTGCTAAACACAGTCATTGTTGTGGAAGTGTTTGTAGCTAGGCAATTATTTCAGAAGAGAACAGATCAGAACAATTTTAACTTTAGAGCACCTTAGTGTTAGTGTGGCTATGACATAATTTCTCCTTCTTAAAAATTTTATGGTGGCCAGTAGACCAATTTCTATTCTACACCTCCCTCAAAGAGCGTGCTGAGGGAATTACTTATGCCATATTATATTTCCAACTCATGTGGTATTTTTACACCTTCATAAAATCTGAGGAGCTGAACTGAATGAGGTGCAGGAGGAATTGAGCAACACTGCAATCAGAGCAGAGGACTGAAAGAAATCCTGCATTGTTTCACTGACTGTTAACCCAGACCTGAGCTCTACCTGAGTGGCTTTTCAGCCTTTATCTGAGGAAAACTTTAGCTGAAGTCCTATAGGATGGTTTTACTCAATTAAATGACTTCTGCCTAGAAAATACAGAGCTTTGGCAGGAGAAACCCCAAAACTACTGCATGATTATACAAAATTATATTCTGCTTCTCTGATAAGTAGACATATCCTTGAGGGATGGAAGTATGTGGATGGAGGGAGGATATTAAAGGACAATTTAAAATCACAATGCCAAAATAGTAGGAAAGTGTACAAGAAATGTTTCTAGGAGTCATCCCTACAAACCATCGTGACACTTTCTCTTCTATTTAATGAGAAACAGTGAAATGTCAGAGAAGAAGATTTAGTTCTCCTTCCAACATTTCTGCTTCTCGAAGTATTGCTACACAACCTGGATGAGGAAGAAAACAGGAAAGCTTGTGACAATATCTCCAGGCATGTCTCTCAAGCTTTGCATGACAGGGATGTGATCATGAGGATTTATTTCATTCTTTCCCAGCAAAGCCCCATACAGCCCCATGCGGAAAAGTGTGGGAAGGAGGAGGAGGTTGATGCTCAGCCTTTGCCTTACCCACAGCTCTTTCATTTCGGGCCGCACTGAGAATATAAGAGCTGACCTGTTAGTGCTGCATCTGCTTTGGAAAAGGGCATTTATCGTGGGGGGTGGGGAGAGCACCGCCCCACAGCTGCCACAGCACAGCTAACCCGAGTTATGAGAGACGTAAAACTGTCAGAAAAATCGTCTGCAGAAACCCTTCAAGGAGAGAGCAATTTGTGCAACTGATGGTGTGAGTTTGCTAGTAGAATGACTAGGGGGGAGGTGGGAAAGGAATAGTGGATTAGTCTTCAGTGGCTTGAGGGCATTACCTTGTTTCTTCCACAATGGCTCATTAAATCTGCCAAGCCAAATGGGTACAGGATGTGGCATTTTACAGTCCCGCTCTCTTTAATTAGAAAGAGGTGGCTTGGGAGCAGCTAAAGAGGTAGGTCATGTTTCAGAGGGTTGATGAGAAACCCAGGATTAAATCAGAGTCTCTTTGGGTCTAAGTCTGCACACTGTGTTGGGAGAATTGAATGAGCTGTGTGTCCCAAAAAGTTCTCTCCAAATCTGCAGCCCCGTGTAAAGTTGCAGTATAGCCTGTGGGGTTGTTTGCTTATGAAATGCCTTGTAAAAGATTACCACAGACCATTCAGCAGGCTTAGAGGCTAATCTCTAAAATGATTGGAGAGAGCTTGGCTGTTCCCACTACTTTCTCTAAGGTTTAAGTGTACTTTTAAAGTTTTGTAAATTATTGCTGTTTTTCTTTTTCTGTGGATATAAAAGTAACTTAGGTTTCTTTGCTATAAAGATGTGGCCTGGAACTGTCACAGCAGGCCTACAGCAGCATTGCTGTGTGGAAAGAGGGAAATGGAAAAGGCCGAGGCTCACAGTGGAGACTTAGGGATGTGCTGTGTATAATCCTGGTAAAGTCCCTGTTCTCCGCATTTCCTCTTGGCTGCCTCTCGGTTGCCCAGAGGCACCAGCCTTACACAAAACAAGAGGCTCAAAGGTTTGGAAGGAATTCAGGCCATTTGGATATGGCTGGATTAATAAACAGTCAAGAATCTTTCATCTAGAAAGGTATCAGCTTCATAGTCAACAGCTAAAGACACGAGGGCTTTCTGTTTTCATAGGGAACATGTGATGACATCTGATATATTTTAGGAGGAGGTTTTATATCAGCAGCAGTTTGGGATGATCAAGTTATTTATATGTTAGCTTTACCACTCAGCAGGAAAACAGTCCTCCAAAACTTAGACTGTGAACTTACGCACAGTACTCTTGCGAGGGAAATATGACATGATATGAAATAATTTATTACAACTGCTTTAGAACCACTTAGAAGTGTTTCAAAAAGCATTTTAGGAACAACAATGTGCCTCAGTGTACTCAATTTCTGGTTTTCTCCATAATGAGATTGGAGTTTATGAACATCAAATGTGAAGAAAACTGGTGATAGATAAATACCTCTAGAACTTAGTTAAAAAGTATTTGCCACCACAGGACTGTACTCGTATTAAGACCCATGTTTGGGAACTTTCAACAAAAAAAAAATAGTTGGGTTGTGGCAGCTAGCAGTATATCTTTTGGTGGTGGTATTTGAAATTTTCTTTTAAAATACAGTTTAATTTTACTTTGTGAAAACTGGTCATAGGAGGAGGATCACAGATATATCCCCAAATTGGATTTTTTTCCCAATTGAATAAACCTTCAGTTTCTTACCTTTAAGTTAGGAACTTAGATAAGAGTAGATTTATATAAGGGTAACATCTATTAAATGCAAACCCTAAAGAAATAGACAGAAGAGTAATTTCCCAGGCATAAAGATAATCCAATTGAGAAATTCTGCAAAATAATCTGATTTATGTCTGCAGATTAAGTATGCACAGTGTTTGCAAAGTGTGTGAGTTTACACAGCAATCTGAAGTTATGCTTGTTATTTCATATCTCATACTTCCTTGCATTTAAGATGGATGCCAAATGTAGATTTCTTTAGAGAAACAAATGTGTAAGGAGTGAAGGAGAAGAAAGGAAGGAAAGGCAAGGCAAGGAAAGGCAGAGGAGGAATGCCCTTCTGTTTCCTTCTGCAGCATGGGATCATAGAGAGATTGTGTTTTGAGAGGAAAAGCTGAGGGCAGGGCTTGGTAGCAAATGGATTTATTGTTATGAGGGAGAGGGAGACCAACAGATCTTCTCAGTTGCTCCCAAAGGGGACATTCTTCTGGAGGCTGGAGCAAGCTTTTCTGGCCCATAGGGCCAGGAACTCTAAAAATCAGTTTGGTAGCTGTGGCCTGCCAGCCCTTGCTATGAGAAGTCCTCTCCATTGGCCTCTTCAGCATCAACAGAGCTTGATTACAAAACCTCTGCTGCTCTCTCTAACCGAGGAGCACTTTGGGACCCACCTTTCTTTCCACTGGAAAGAAAAAATAACACCTGGTAATGTAAACAGCTCTGAGTACATTCTATGAAGAACTCAGACTCATGATTTCAGGAAAGCAAAGAGACTGCAGGCAAAGTACCACTTAACCTGTCAGGAGGCACAGAGAGGTCAGGAGAGGACAAGGTCGCTTCTTTCACTCACTGATGGCTTTTTCCAGTCTTATTACCAATCCTGGCCATCAGCATTTTGGTTTGAGCCATCCTGCAGCACAGATATGATAATTGTAATATGGCAGATGAGATCATTTCTGAGGTGAGGTCCCAGCTCTGTTACAGGTAAAACATGTGTTCCCAGAACAATACCTCTTGGATGGGCTGGGATGCATGGTAGTACCCATAAAACCACCTCCATAAACAGTAGGCAGCTGTTCCCTTCCAGAGGAGGACTCCAAGCACTCCCTGTAGTGTATTCCCCCAGGAATAAGTGCACATTTTCCCCCACTTTGGGCAGCACTCCTATGCATCTGTTAACAAACAGTTACCCCTGCAGCTCAGGTGACCACGGACATTAAATAGGGACTGCAGGGATGTGGGAAAGGTTTCAAATTCCTCCACTATGATCACTGTTAGTAAAGGAGAGCAGAGAAAAAGAGTTAAAAAATATTTTGGGACTAGTTGTTGAAATCAATATGACCTGGGGCTTAAGATGAACTTATTTTATTTTGTACAGAGTTCAAGGTTGCCTTTCAAAGAAAAAGGAGATAAAGGTAACTGCAGATTTGAATGACTGCAGCTGACAGCCATTTGCATCTTTTACACAAGGAACAAAGGTGTCTTTTTATAAGCATCTGATTAAAATCTAAATAAAAATGCTTTGATGGAAAGGAAAAAGGAAGAGTTATAAGAGGACTGGAGTAGGTTTATGGAAACAGACAAAAAAAAAAGACATCTATAAATACAGCATCAAGAAAAGAAAAACAACAAAGCAGAATTAGAAATGAGTGAGAGTAGGAGTCTGAAAGTCAAAAATGCAGGGCAGGATATAGCCCCATAACTATGTTTGAAATGAGAATGTAGGTTAGAAATTAGCATTACACAGCGAGAGCAGAGAGACATTGTGGGGACAGGCAGGAACCAGGCAGTTCTTTATAAGTCATAGAAAATTAAGGAGCAGCTGTAGTTATAGGCAACTGAATCTGTAATTATAATGGCTTTCAAAACAAGAAGGCCTTATGGGACTCAGGGTTTCCAAAGAGAAAGCAACAGGAGTAAAATCTTCTGTGGGGGAGGAAGTAGATGCAAATTACTCTGCGTGTCTCCAACAATTTGAATAAGTGGTAGGAAATCTTCAGGAAATAACACCAGTTTTGCTATTTATGCCAGAAATAATAAAATCTAATCTCTGGGACACACCATGTATCATGCATCCCATATGGAGAAACAGGACTGCTAGATCCAGCTCTCACCCATCACAGAGACATCTTCTCTGAGAGAAAACTCTTTAACCAGTTGAACTGTTTAACCATTTAATTTGCAAATTCTATCACACCTGTAAGGACCATCCTCAATAAACAGGTGTATTACCTAAAGAAACTGACCAGCTCTTCATTGTGGTTTGCAATGATTAACCTAGAAATGTAGTCAACAGAAAAAGAATAAAACAGCAGCACTCCAATATTGTTAACATCACTTCTGGAGAAGAACACCATCAAGTAGAAAAAACCACATCTATTTAGTATTTACATAGATTTACTGTGGGCAGTAATGTGACAGTTGGCCATCAGGACTCAAATAATTACAAGCATCTCCTTTCAAGAAGAAAGAATATTATTTAGTATTAAAATGAATATATGATTTGTGTGGGAAGTTATGGCTCTATTGTGATATATGATCTTCTGTAAGTGAAAAAATTATCCACAGTGGAGCTTGTAAGATGTCAGAAACTTTGTACAGAAATGTGTGAGCTGCCAAGATTCTCTTCATACCACGAAGTTTCAGCCATTTTTGTTTGAACTGGTGGGCAAAGGTATATTTGTGCTGCTTTTACTATCTACTCTGTGTATCATCAGAGAATTGATTATAGTTAATCTAACAGGCAATAATGTTTTATTTTAAATTTCTGAAACAGCATTGTCCAGGCACCAGGACCATAAATCCAGAAAGAAGGAAGGTGGTTCTTCCATTGCCATATTTAATGATGCTGGACATATCACTTAATCTGTTTAGGTCTCGATGTCACCACCTATGAAAAGAGGATAATAATAATTGTCTCTGTGTCTGCTTTAACATCTCCAGAGAGGAGGTGTTGCACAATAACAGGTGATATCTTTCCTGTTACTTTGCCTCTTCTGTTCGAAGCAGAAGGTCAAAACCAGCAGCCCTCTCTGTACTGATGAAAAATGCTTCCTTTGTCACTGAAATCTAAAACTGGGAGCTAAACTGGCCCTGATAATCTTTTTCAGGGATGATCTGGGTTATTCATCCAGTGTAACTTTCCTTGAATTATCTGGACTTTCTGGGGCTAGAGAGCAATAGTGCTCACTTTAAAGAATATAAAACAACAAGTCGAGCTGTTCTGGAAAAATTTGAGAGCACAGATATGAAACAACGCTGTAAACAATAGAGCACCGTGGGTTTTCCCCAAAACTTGGGTAAAATTTCCCTGCTGCATCTCTGCGGCACAGACGGGACAGCTCCCGGTCACTCCCGGTGTTTGCTCGCCTTGCCCGGCTCTGTCCGTGGTGCTGACGTTCTCCTTCTCCGCATCAATCGGAATTTAAACCTCATTCGGTGAAGGTAGGAAACGGCCTGCTCATGCAAAGGTGACTAAAAATCCTAGTTTGGGACATCTAGAAATGTACAACTACCTCTACGTTATGTTTTGGCAAACAGACTCCTAGCCATTTTTAAATGGGAGTCAGCAGTGAAGATCTTCCCCTTGGCTAACCTGTCATGGTGAAGTTTTCCTTTTTAAAAAATCTGGCTAATTAGTGGCTCTTTCTAACCTCAGCTGTCGTGGTATCACTGCAATAGCAAAGGAAAACATTAGGGTTGCACATTTTTTATACAGGAAGTCTTTAACACTGCATCTATTAAGAGCTGCAGGAAGACATTCATTTGGTGCAAAGGTGAGTTTGAATTTCACTATATTTGAGATTAAATGAATAAGCTCATGAAGTGCTATGGAAACTTGAAAGGAGACTCAAATGGCTCACCCCCAAATTTATAGTTCATCTTAAATTCAGTACAGCCAACAGTACAATGATTGTTTCCTGATTTATTTGCTCAAAGGAACAACTATCCTCAATGGTTTCCTGCAGCTGCCACTTCTCCTTTGGAGCCACTTATTCAAACAGTCATATGAAACAACTTCACTTGTCTTAAGAAAGCTAATAGGAAACACAGCTGAGAAACTCAAAGAGCCATTTAATTTTTCATGCATGTTTATCCTTTTGGATTATCAAGAAGGAAAAATAAACGTATCTTTAAAAAACAAAAGAAATAAAAATTGGTTTGTTTCGTTATGATTTCTTTTTTAACTAGACAGAAAGCCAGAGATGTCTTACCTGCCTGCTTTCGTGATAATCATCTCTGTCCCAATGTCATGAAATCTTTTCCAGAGGTCTGCACACTGCAACTCTACCTGGATTTCTTCCATGGATGAAGGTGGAGGAGGCTGAGGGCCTGAACCACCAGATGTAAGGTCAGAGTGGGAGCCAAATGAGCAGGATGTCCTTTCTGCCAGCACCTCTGTGTCTGACCCAGTGCTCTGTTCTGAGTCTGCAAAGTAAAGAAGCCAGGTAAGACCCTTCAGTTCTACCTGCTGTGAGGGATAAGAGGAGGGAAAAGAAGGAAAGTCAACACAGGAAGTGCCAAAGAATAGTACAGTGGCCTTTTATATGGCATGTGTATGTATGGGGTTCTATGATTTATAGCCTTATTTGGGGCTTTGAGTTTCCAACATGATATTTGGCCACTTTTGTAAAATTTTAGAAACAACTGAAAAAGAAGATCCTTAACATAAAATATAAATAGTAGCAAGCAATGATGGGAGTGCAAAACGTAGATGAGAAACAGAAATGAAAAAAAAATAATTCAACCTGTCATTTCAAGCTAAGATAAAGTGGGCTTACTGGAAAACTACATTTCATTTAATTGAATATTCTCCTACAGTACTATTAAAGAGTTGGTTATTTTAAAACAACACAGTTTTTTATTCCGTTTAATATCTTTGTCATCAAAAACAAAGAATATTTTTCTATTTTGCTATTTGGCAGCACTATTTTGGAAATGTGTTTTATTTGCTCCTATAAAACTTTTTTTGAACAATGATATTTCCTGGAAAGATACCCATGAATCTTTTGGTGAGGAAAATGCTCTAGGCTACTAAAGGACAAAAAAAAGGTGATGGTAAACATATGGAATATGCTACCAAGGAAACAACTGAAGTAAACTGCAGAAAAGATCCCATGACACAACCACCTGTATGGGGGAGAAGAAGAAGATATACTAAAAAAAATAAACAAACAAACAAAAAAGTGAGGTTCAGCTAGTTTAAAAGTCCAGGCTGGCATGTTGAGTCAGGTGGCCATTTCTTTGCAAAAATATTTAATGTATTTATTAGGTAGATGTGCTGTATATGTTCAGTCCTCATTTTCATACAGAGGGCTAAGATGAAATTTTGCAAATAGCAATGTTGCACACCCACACTGCATCAAAATAATTCACAATACATTCTGCAAAGCAATGTGCTTATGTTTCCAACCTTATTTTTAATAGATTTGTACTAGTATTATATAGATGATATTTAGGAAAATAATAAAATTACACTAAACACTCCATCAAATGGCTCAGGAAGAGTTCTGTGGGTTTCAAAGAACATACAGAAACAATATTTTAGAGTGTCCTCATTGCTCACACCAGTAAAAGCATCCAATGAATGAACAAGACAGCTATTTACATGTGTTCTCTGCATGTGAAGAAAGAAAGAAAGAGTTATCTCTGTCTGCAAAGGAAACCTAAGGAGACAAAAAGTAACAATCTGTGCTAAAAGTGTGATTAAATCATGGCATGTAAAATTCCTTCTATACCAAGAAAATGCCAGAAATTCTTTAACAACCCTGAGGTTGTGGAGGCTGAGTCTGAAGTTTACAGTGTTTCTGAGAGACATCTCCTGGAGCAGCCTGCACATCAGTGCAGGTCAAAAAGAGGCTACGGTTAAGAAGAAGGAGGCAGTGAAAATACCACCCATAGAACCACCATCCTCACCTCGTGCCGCTTGGAAACATTTCTGGAAAATCCATTTTGCTGTGGTATGGACATAAACTGTTTGACTGATAGTTTATGAGAAACTTCCAGCCCTAAGGGTCATGAGGAAGCATTTCTCTTTTATGAGAGCCCTAGGTGATGTCACTGGACAGTGGACATTTTGTTTGAGGGGTGTTCTCAGTAAGCTTTGTCAGTTATTTAGGCAATCTGCCTAATGTAGAAGTTCTGCAGGACATGAGACGAGTTCAGTACTTATTGCTCCAAATCCATTTTGAAGAGGGAATTTTTTATGTCTCCCATGGACTTCCAAGTTAGGCTTAAGCGATAGTAGGTCCATCCCTCTAAAGGAGTAGCACAAACTTATGCATAGAGGATTGTTACCAGAATGGAGACCAGTCCTACATCCAAAACTAATATCCTACACACAAGGTGATTCAAGACAATATGGGATAATCTCCTGTGGTTTTGTGGCCACAGGACAGATGATCAACCTGACAGTACAGAGGAGCTGAAACATTTGCTCCCTGCTTCACAACCCCAGTGCCATGGGAGCAAATCTTATCTTCTTCCTCTAGCTCAAATTATTCAACCTCAAATTGTTGGAGAAGTAAGCGTGAGAAGGGGTCATTATCCTTAGGTCTCCCTAGGAATGGGTAATCAATTTTTCCTTCAACAAAATGAGAGAGGATACTTCACAAATCACAGTAAGATCTGTTTGTATACCTGCTCATGTCCTAAACCATTAACCAGAAGTCTTACATCTTCTCTGATATCACAGAATACAGAATCAATTACACTGGAAAAGACCTCTGAGATCATCAAGTCCAATCTGTGACTGAACACCACCATGTCAACCAGACCATGGCACTAAGTGCCATGTCCAGTCTTTCCTTTAACAGAGGCAGTGACTCCATCATCTCCCTGGGAAGCCCATTCCAATGTCTAATCACCTTTTCTGTGAAGAAATCCTTCCTAATGTCCAACCTAAAGATAAACTACACTGGGAGTCTGAAGGGACTGGATCTAGGGAAAAGTGAAGCCCTCCTTCTGAATTGAGGTACTAAACTGTAGGTCTGAATCTGAAGAGAAGGGTTTAGACCACATAATCTGTCCTTGTTTCAGGCACTCAGAAACTGTCCTCCGAGGCAGTATGGTAAATGGCCAACAGATGGCACTTGGCTAGGTGCTGTCCCCACTTCATTCCAGCATTTCCTGGACAGCCTTTCAAACTGGGCATGTGGCTGGAGCTTTGGGAATCCCTGGGAATTAACTGGAATAGCATGCTGCAAAAAATTAAGTATCAGGGGCTTAAGCCCCCTGTCACTGATTTATATTGATATCATCCCAAGTGACTTTACAGACTTCTGGAGGGTCCTTTAATCATGGAAGTTGAAGGAGAGCCATAACCTTGGACATAATTTCCCAAGCTGGCAAAAATCAAAAATTGCAAAAGGATTTCACTAAGTACTGATAAGCCAGTATCTACCCAAATATGTGTTATTTCTCACACAAAGGAGAATTGGATTATTTTTTCCCCAGGGATACCACTTTGTGCCCTAAGTTATGAACTATCATTACCCCCAAGTTAGTGCACAGAACAGTAACTACCTCTCCTTCTTCTAATTTTGGAAATGGAGAGTCACTAGTGCTGCTGCTCTTAGTTCAGACTCAATAGGCATTGAGGACATGTTTTGTGTTTTCTTCAGCCTTTCCTGAGCTAAGTTGTCCTGAATGTTGTCATCCAGTTGGAGACACTTAGTCCAGACCCAGGGATTCAGGGGAGGTTAAGTGCATCTTACATAGGAAATTCAACCCTAGTGACACTTGATTTCTTCATACACCAGCTTCAGTGGGGTGCAACTTTGCTAAACTCAGAGAAATTTACATTGGTGTGAGGAGAGGGAAAGCAGGCAATAGCTCCTGAAGGCCCAATATGATATATAAAACTGTGAGCACCCAGAGATGCAGCCTGGGGCTGGTACTACATATTGTGTATGACTGAAGGACAAAAAGAAGGATTTCTGAGGAAGATAAGCTACCTGTATTTCCTTCTAGCTCCAAAGTGATGAGATATAGAGCATTTGTTTCTCCTTTAAGAGGTACCTTATACAAAAGCCCATATTCTGAACTCAAGGTTCCATCAGAGGGAAATGCAGATCCCTCATGACATAGTTTCCTTTCAGAGCTGGGAGACCTTCTCAGAATACTGCCCCAGGAATGCTGACTCTCCTGCACTATGTTAGACTGCAATCCTACTGTGTCTGGATGTGGCACTTTGGGATATGGTTCAGGAGTGATTATGGTGGTGCTAGTTTGACTGTTATAGATGATTTTGAAGGTCTCTTTCAATCCTCACAAATCTTTAATTTATGCCACTTTAGTCATAAGTTAAACAAGCCACAATTAAAGTAGTTTTGATTTTCTCTTGTTAGGTTACAGTCCTTGAGAAATAATACTTCATAACGAGCTCATCCATCACTGGCCACTAACAAAAGTGGGAGTAGATGCAACTGAGGTTCCTAAACCTACAGTATATCACTGGACTTTCTGTTGGGACTGTCTCAGGTCAAAATGTTCCTTATTGCTTTTACAGGAAGCCATGAACTTGCACTTTCTGACCTTAACAGTTTTTCTTCACAAGGTCATTCCTCTCACCTGTCTGATTGAAGCAAGGCCTTTCCTGCTGCACCATAGCTATGGAGATGGACATCTCCAAAGCTACTGCTGACTGCACAGTTAGTATCAATCTGCCTCCTTCATTTCCCCATTCTTTCAAATCTCTTCAAAAACTATCAATTTCCATTGTTGCTCATTCTTTATGCTTTTTTCTGATGTTTCCACCAATTATTTGTGCTGTTCTATGGAGTGATGTGTAGCCAGAAGAAAACACAAACATTTTGGTCTTTGTGGAGACAGACATGGTGACCACAAGGAAATGCCAATGCTTAACTCTTCCAGACTAATAGGTTTTTCCTTACAGAGGAAATACTAAAACACTTGTTACAGGCAACTTGCTGGACAAACAGACTGACCAAATGTTTTTGGCCATGGGACCTGCACTGATCTGTCAAAGCCAGACAGGCTATTGCAAGAACTGCATTTCAAGGAGGTCTAAACTAGCTAATGGGAAAATACCATACATTTCATGGAAAAGACCCCTGGGTTCAATGTGCAAAAAAAGTCTCTAAGGCCTGAAGGCCATAACTCTCTTTCACTGTCACTGTGCAAAAAGAGTTCCCTTTTCTACTGCCCCGCTGGATGGCTTCCAACCATCCCTTCTTGCCACTGACCATGCATCCAGCTGCTTACTGCAGTTTAACAGAATTGGAGGACAGAAAATTCCTCAGCACTTTCAGCAACCTGTGAGTCCAACCAGACCAGAGGGTCACTTTCAAAGCTTCCAGACCATTTCTGAGCTTATAGAAGAAAATTTAAGTAGTAGAGGTTTTTTCTTTCTTAATCCCTTTCACATTTCTACTATCTCTGTATCACCCTGGAAATCCTCAACTTTTAATTTTTTCTGATCCACAAATCCCTGGGCTTCTTGTTGGAAGAGAGGAAAGAAAACATCATTCTGACAAGCATGGTGAGGTCAGCACCCGCACTGAGTGCCCCAAGATGATAGAGAATAACGCCAACCAGTTTCCAGCACCAGTGTCCTGGGATCAGAGCTATCCCACACAAATCAGCAAGGTGCTCCTGCCTGACGTGTTTCTATGACTCAGCTGGCCAGTATTCCTCATGTAAATTTTCTGGGTTTTCATCAATTTGGTACAAGACACAAACTGGTATGTGAGATATTAAAAGACTATTTTCTATGCATCTTCATAGATGAATCTTGAGCAGAATTTTTTGCTGCAGCTGGAGCACAGCAGGCATCCTGCTCCTCTTACTTAACCAATAAAAAAATAGAGCTCAGTTTAGTCCTTGGCCACATCATGCAGCTCATGCACTCAACAAATGTTTTACTTCAAACTATCAAAAATGTAAACTACAGGAGTGGGAACAATGACAAAAGCCTTACATATATAAAACATCACCTACTCTGAGGAGCCCAACACATTTATTCTCTTTCTCTCTCTCTCTCTTTTTTTTTTTAAGGTTTTTTTCCTCTGTATGTGTAGATATCTAATGTAGATCCTGTCAAATTCCATTAGCATAAAGATTTCTCTTGAGTGGAATGTGGCAGCTGTTACAAGCTGTTAAGGGTTTGGTCTTTTACTGTTTATTTTTGTTTGCAGGGTTTGTGAATATTTAGTGCAACAGGTGGTCTTTCCCTCTCCCCTGCAGTTGATTTGCTGGTCATTAGGACCTGCAGACTACAAAGAAGGTACAAAATCTGGAACATGTATTGACAAAGAAAATTTGGGGAACTTTTTTTTTGGGCTTTTTTTTCCCTATGAACTCAGCTGAAATTAGCAGAGTGGACACCTTGCTTTTGCTGCTGGTTGCAGACAGATCTCATGGTTCTTTTTAGATTTATGATTTTCAAACTGGCTACTGCCACCCCACAAGATCAGCAGCCTAAGAACCATGCATAAAGCAGTGTGACATTACTGGAATTTAGAAACAAAATGTCACAGCCCCATAAAAGTGAAAGAACAGAAACTCAGTAAGTCCAAACAGTTTGTAAGAGTAGCAACTTATCTGGCCGTGGGGTGGTGGCTGCTGGTGCAACAGCTTCAGGTACACAACTGTTTTCCCTGATAATAAACACTTGGGGAGAAGCTAAACCAAAGACCTCAGTCAAAAACACACAAGAGATCTGGCTGTGGCAAAGGCAGCAGGAGCAGCAGAGATGAAGCAGTCTGGAGTTGAAGAGAGCCGTTCAAATTAGCACGGTGTATTTTGCACAGCTGATCCGGCAATTGCTCTTGCTGTAGGCAAAGGTTTCTAAACACTTGGTGATTGTAACCATATGGACATACTGCACACAACAAATAACACAAAGATAGTTCTGCAGGTGTTCTTATAGATTATCTTATCCCCCTGAACTTTTCCATTCACGCACAGGCCCTACTACATTAATCATCCTTTCCTCCAGAATTAGCCCATTATTGACTACATACAGCTAGAATTTATAACCTGTTTATTACTGATAATAGGGTCATAGAATGATTTTTTTGCTCAAAGACATCTTTTAGAGTTTATCTCATGTATCCCCCAGTAATACTTATTATTATTGCATTTGTGACTGCAAGTTGCAGCCAACATCAGGATTTGCTGATCTGGAGACAGTACAAACCCGTCCAAACTAAGAACTTCATTATACTCATGCTGCATTGTAATCTCAGGCAGCCAAAAGAAGCATTCAAGTAATTCATTTCTAGCCTAAGACCATGAAACCACAGCAAGGCAAAATGGCATTCATATCAGCAAGACTCAAAAAGACAAAACTGGAAGATGTTGTAGAGATGGAGAAATGTGGCATGGACAAGTGGAATTACCTGACTGTCACAAGTGGTACCAATAGAGACAAGCTGGTTCTGAAGTGAAGAATTCTTCTGGCACTTGAACCTCAAAACCTTCTTCATCCTCCTGATATATAGTGCTATAAGGTATTTTATTAAGATGACTTGAGCCAACAAAACATGCGAAACCCACTCAAAAAATGCTGCATTTACCAAAACTGGGTTTAAGGCCAGTACAGTTATCACACATCTATATCCCCATGGCAAACACAGCTAGTAGGAGAGTATAAAAGCAAACAGAAAGATACCAAAAAACCCATGGTGGCTTTGGGTCTAAGTGCAAGTCTTGCATCAATTTGACTATGCACTGCCAAGAGCTGACTGCCTCTGCCTTGTCTCTGCCATGTAAGACTGAAAAAAGAGACACAAAACTCAGCAAAGAAAAAACCACCCTGATTCAGGGGTATACTCCAGCTGCTCTGCTTCACTCCAGCAATGCAAAACAGCTGTAAACCTGGTTTAACCAGAAAGTCAAATTGGGTTTATGACTTCTCAGTATTGGCAAAGAAGTACAAAGCAGCTGGAGTTTACTAGTATACTCAGCCCTGGGGGTTTGCCCTTAATAGTTAACTTTTGCTCCAGCAAGAAGAAAGAATATAAGCCACAGTTAAACTTTAAAGTGGGTTTTTATCTCACAATCTATTGTGATTTTTCAAAGAATGCTGAGAAAAACAGAACTTGTACGCTATGCCAACATTCAGTTTAGGACCAGACATCCAAGACACCAGCTCCGGTTTTGAAATGCATCAGCTGAAGGTGGAGATGATGACTGCTGGGCTCTGAACTCATCCTTGGCAAGTACAAATTCTCATTACAGAGGCATAAGCTAGGTGATTGTTCTGAGTAGTACCACAGTGTAGGCTTTCTTTGTGAGCTTCACAGCAAATCCCATTGTATTCTTTGACTAAAACAGCCTGCAAGTCATCAATCCATGCTTTAGACTATCTATCACAACTAAAAATATCTCATCAAATAGATGTCAACCAGAAACCTGTTCTATAAACTCTCCCATCTGTAGATGGTGGTATCTTGTTTGTTTAGAAGAATTTTATAGGCATAATTTTTCCCAGCAGAGGCTTCTGGCAATTGTATTTCAGGAGAACAAAATCCTCTGACGTAGCCAAAGTTGGACTCAGGGTTTGATATTGTATTATTGTCTTCTGGAAAGGAAGAATGGCTTGGGCCTTCAGTATGCCAGACTAGCTTTGAGGAAAAAGCAATTTGAAATTCCAGTATAGAAGAAACTAAGAGATTCCTAAAATTCCCTGAGGAGACTCTCTGCAGCTGTCACTCAGATTGGGCTTAGGACAAGGAATCACCAGTAAAGCCTCACAAAAACACTGCTGAGTAGTGAATAATTATAAAGACCATATTTAAAATTATACAGGAATTTAAAATGAGTTTCCAGAAAAGTAAGATTCAGTTGAATCAGAAGAAAAACTAAAAGAGTATAATATTGAAGAAAGTACAGAAGAATGCAGAGAATGGCTACCCTTAAAAACATGAGAGGTACAGGAGAGAAAAGTGGGATGTTATTAAAAGAAGAGGGAGGTGAAATTGATGACAACTTTAATCTGGCCACGATCCTGAACTTTACAGACTACAAAGAATTTGTCTGGCCAATGTCCAAGAGTTTGTGTAAAATTAAAGAGTGGAAATGCACTTGAAAGTTAGAGCAAGCTAAAAAAAATAAGAGACCGGGCATTATATACATTATATGCTGTAGCCTGTAAACACAGAGTCATTATTCTTATAAATAAAACCATACAACAAATATTTAGAGAGCAATTCAAACCAAAATGTTGGCTCTAAATAACCACAAATTGTGCAGGAGTTTGAAACTAGATCCCAGCTCTGTGGCAGGCCCTTCCCTGTGGAAAGGGGCACCAACTCTGGGACAGTCTGTTTCTGGATTCTGCGGCTAGGACAACTCTCTGCCAGAGAGGAAAAGGAAAATCCTTCATAAAAAAAAGGAAAACATGACACAAGATTAAGGCTGCAGAGGGATCCATTCTCCCTGAGACCAATGTGAAATAGCTGGGAAATTTAAAATTACTCTGAAGTCCAGATGATACTAAAGTTTTTTGTAGGCATAAACACAGCTCAAACAGAAGTTGTTTAACATTTTAAATATTTGCAAGCTGATATTTGGCAGCCTACGAGCCACAGGAAAAGAGACATTATATATGTTTCCCTATACCATGGTGTTTATCATGACAGTAGTATCAGGGAGCTAGATGGTATCTTAATAACAAGAAGGATCCTATATTTCCATTAGTCCTTTTGAACTCTTGGCACTGCTTTCACACAGCAGTGAGTCCCACCAT
This sequence comes from Camarhynchus parvulus, assembly GCF_901933205.1. Classification (NCBI taxonomy): domain Eukaryota; kingdom Metazoa; phylum Chordata; class Aves; order Passeriformes; family Thraupidae; genus Camarhynchus; species Camarhynchus parvulus. Next base: position 89,334,223 of record NC_044571.1, on the reverse strand, counting down.
GTAACTGTACACACAAGAAGAGAAAGAGTACTTTTTATTTGCCTTTATAGTATGACTGTCCATTTTCTTCAGCGCTGTAACAAGATATATGCCACTCTATGTATTTCCTTTCTAAATGAGACTATTTCAAAAGGAAATCATTAGGAAATTTCGATGGGAATGGTTTCACAAGAAAAATGCAGATCCATTAGGCTGAAGTTTCAAGTTTGAGTTGTTCATTTCATTCACAATGTACAATTTTCTTTTGGGAAAACAGTAATTATCAGGCTAGTCCTGTTGAACTGTTGTTTGGGTTTGTAATAGTTCAACAAATCATTAAAGTGCATTTTTTTCATCTACATGCTACATTAGCCAAGCTGTCTGTCAGACCTCCCACATCCCTTTTCTGAGCCAGACTTTGGAAGACTATCTGCCCTTGTACAATTTAGATTGCCCTCTATCTAAACTTCTTGACTCTAATCCAAATCCTTTCAGATTTCATTCATAACAAAGCTTCTCCTTGACTCTAAACACTGCAATTGCTCGCTTGCTCAATCTATCCTATTTTTATTACACACATGAGTGCACACACACACACACAAAGACACATAAATATATGTATGGGATCGAGTTCCTAAAAATGTATTTGGGGTTTAAATCAGTGATCTGCCCATGGCTCACACAGCAGAAATTACAGTATTTTCAATGGTACTTTCCATTGGGAAGTTTCTTGCAATCTAATGTTCTGTTTGCTGTTTTGATCATCTCTGCAGAGTGACCAGATGTTTTCCTAAGCAATGATTCTGGGGAATTTTCACAGATGATAAACATATTCTTCCTTTTATTTCCTTCGTATACAACTGACTTGCATCCAAATCAGCCAATTTTCTGATGATGTAGCCGTACAGGTAGGATTGAGAGAACAGATTCTCCAGAAGAACCTGAGCACAGTTCTGGTTTTATTAGCTCCTAGCATTTCAAGACCAAGCTAGGAATAAAAAAAAATTGTTTTTAAAAGTGACAACATGGAGAATGGAGTTGGTATGAGTTCATGGGGGACAGACCCACAAGTGACTGAATAGGTTACAGGGCTGTATTACAACAGTATGGTGCATGGACCTGGAAAAGATGCATTAGGAACTTCAATCAAGCCTGTGCTATGAAAAGCAACTGTGTCATATAAACACAATTTAATTTGAAATCTGAAATATCACATACACATGCCAAGGCTTAAATTGAATTTCCCCTCAGAATACTTCTAAAATCCCACAGCTCCCATGTACTTCCACAGAGGAAAAGCAGCACTAAACTGGTGACTTAGCCTGAGGGTTCAGCCTCAGTGAATGCATTCTCTCCTTTCCCCTTAACATTCGTGCTCCTTAGATGTGCATTTGTGGCTTGGCTTTTTCTCTTTCCTTTTAGCAACTGTCTTCAGCTGAAGCTCCCCCGGTCACATCCTGACACACTCTGCCGACTGCAATACCACATGTCCAAGTCCCCACATGCCATCACACACGCTGGTTCCAGGAAGCGCTCGCTGCTGGACTTTGTTCCTTCCACTGAGCCACCCTGATTTACGCCTGCTGAAGCCCTGGTCCCAAGTGTCATAACACCTCCACTGCACAGTTGTCCCACACGTGTACATCCTATTATCCAAACAACAGATGCACCAGTGTGCGTTCACACACATACTCCAACATCTGGTGATCACAAGCTCACTGCAAAAACTCCATGGGCTTCATTCATCTTTATAGAACTCACAAACACTTCATCTGTACAACTGAAGAGGTGCATAACTTTTTCACTTCGCTGGAAGAAGTATGAGTTTTTAATGTGGCATTTACAGGCACACACAGGGAAACACAACCAATCACTTGCACTTACTCTAAAAGCACTTATTTAGCCCTTCTGAAAACAGGGCATGAAGGGCTCTGACATAAACACTTCACAGGTGTTGCACACAATAACTTTACATATACACTTTTCTATTTCTTCGCCATACCTGTGTCTACGTGCCTTACCTACTGTGAGGCTCACTTTTCCACTTTCTGGTTAGAAGCTGTGCCAGAATAAAACTGATAAAAGGAAGTGGAGAATCATCTCCAGATAGCTATTAAATTAAAAACGTCCCATTGCTTAAGACTAAAACTGATGATTGCATAATTCAGCATTTCTGAATGTTGGAAATTTCCAGTCTGTTTGCCTTTGTTTCTCTCATCCACATCTAATTTAAAAGATATATTCAAGGAGAATGTTGGCAAAATCTTCTGATAGTTTGGTATTTTATGAAAAATACTTTAATTCATAATGCTCATGCCTGCCTGACTCTCAATTCAGCACACTAGAAACAATAGGATGCCCCACTGTGATGTCCTTTGGGAAGTGCATGGTCTGGAAGCACTGAAGTCACAAAAGTGTCAGGTTTGCCTGATTCCCCCACCAGTGATGTCAAAGCAGCCGTGGTGTCCTCAGAAAGCAGTTGGTTTCTGTGACCTCAGATAGCACCCTTTAGGGATGTCAAAAACAGGGCTAGTAATTTTCTGTGTATGAATACCCACACATTTTCAACCATGCAGAACTAAATTATTTCATAACCCATTCTTTTAAAACCTTTAAATGCATGTACTACACTTGGAAAATTATATGCATATTTTGAGCTTGCTGAGGGTTCTTTCCAACCATCTTTTCTCTGAAAAGTTGGTCTTTTGGTAGCAGAAAAAATGGCTTGCTGTATCTTACTGCAGATGAGAAGAAGAAATACAAAGGATGCTAATGAATTACTTCATTTAGAAAACAAGGATGAACATTTTCATGTGGAAAGAAGACCTACAAAATTCTCAAAATTTTCAATCTCCACTACAACTAAAAATGCAAATATTCCACATATTCTTGAAGTAGAAAATGAGAATTAACATCATCATTGACTTCTACTTTAGCCTTCATGATATGAGTTTAAAATAACATCAACAGATATACAGATAGCACATTGAACATGTCTCCCAAAAAGCCCTGTTCAACCTCACTCTGCCATCCAGCTTTAGAGCTTGCATGCTGAGACACTCCTGTCTCACTTAGGGGTTTCTATCAGAAGCTGTGACACAGAGAAAACTAAAGGTGTGCTACTGCAGAAAATGCACAGAATGGAAAGTCAAAAGCACTCAAGCTAAAGCCCAGAGACTGAAAGACCTCCATGGACACCAACAGACCAAGAGTTCAGTGCCCGTCAGTCCTACTAGTACTTGTTGCCATTTAGCATATTCCCTACAAAAGGTCTTAATGGAGAAGTGTGTGACTTTTCTGACATAAAGATGATTCTTCACACCCTTCCCAGATGCTGCTGCAGATTTATCTTACTGCTGACTTCAAGAAGAGCACAGAGGAAAAGCAGAGTTTAGTTTGTCATTGAGTTTTCATTGGGAATGGGGTATAATTGCACAAGCAGACAGATAGCACATTCCTTATTTGGTTTCTAAACATATTATTTCATCACTTAATTTATTATCTCCCATGCTCTTGTGCATCCTCCCATGCCCTCCTTATTGCTGAAATGCTGTCATCTGTGGCTCAAAATTCCTTTCAGCCCTTCCCATACTGCAGCATGAAGCGGTTGGAGAGAAGCACTGAGCCAGTAAGGGATCCACCAGTTCTCGTGGGGAAAAAGAGGAGAAGAAAAAGATAGTCTCAGAAGAGCATCCTTTCCTCCCCCTCTTTACACCTTCCCTTCAATCATACTTCTGTCACCTTCTTCTTGTGTGGTAAAATTTGATGTGGAAAGCAGCCCGAGCTTGTCTCTGATGCTGCTGAGTTTGACCATGTGGCTACGGGAGGAGGCAGCAATTTCCTCTCCCAGTACAGTTTGGAAGCCCCACAGAGATGCTTCAAAGTGAATCTCTGACCCACCCCTTGCAGCCTGGAGCCCAGCAGGGTCTGAGATGCAGCTGGGCTGCTCTTCAGTGAGATGCAGCATGGAAAGCAGAAAGGGAGGGAAAGGACAAGGCTGAAACAGAAGTACAACAAATGTACAGGGTAAGAAAGGAGAAGGAAGAGGCTGAGGATTAGGACAGTTTATTGCATAGAATTGGCTTCTTGGCACCAAAAGTTGTAGAGAGAAGACAGTCCAGGGGGCATTACACCTTCTCACAAAACACGCCAGCAGAAGGAATGGCAGTGAGCCAGGCTAATGTCCTGGATGCCACAACATCCTTTCCCTCCTTTCCACAGCTCATGTCAGTCTGGCTTTGTACTGCTGGCTGCAGGTCACCTCATTTCCTCCTGTGTGTGTCAGCAAGGGAGGGACCTCTTAACCCATCTCAGCAGCTTTCTTGCCCACATCCATTTCGTGATGGAGGAAAACACTAATGCAATAGGGAAATGTGGGGTTTCTTCAACAAAACACTCTTTGTTACATAAAGCACCCAGAATCCTGACTGGCATTCTGTTTTTGACTCCTGAGAATCTGGTTTTTACATAAATTTTATGGCCTTTAGGGGTAAAGAAGTCAGTACTAAAATGCTTTCACACATTTGCACAGAGCAGTTGTATGCAAGTTCCACTGAGGAATAGAGATTTTAAAAAAAGAAAAGAAAACCAAATAAAGTAAAAGAAAATAGAAGTGGCTGGCTGAAATTAAATGGCTATTTCCCTGGCTGAATTTCAAGATGTCTTTGCAAAATGCCAGTTTTGCAGCCACAGTTACCTTTCTGCTGCTAAAAGAAGTCAGGATATTTACAGAAAGGTAAACTAATGAAATTTGTTGGCCTCACTTGAAAATAGGAGCAATGGGTTTCCCCCAGAAGGCAGCAAAGCAAATCTGACATTGCATTTATTACATCCCCTGCCTCTCTATGTCTTTCTCTGCAGCCAGGGCGAGACCTTCACAAGCTCATTATACTGAATATTTCACAGAAAAAACAGCTAACTTGTGAATTTTACTCTAAAAAGTGTGCCTTTCTTGAAAGGAAGACACAGCTAGAGAATAACCAATTCCTCTGTTTACTGAGTGGGAGAAGCTGAGAAGATCACATCCAGGGGACAAGCTTTGTGTAATATCTGTGGTGTTTCTAAATCCAGGAAGGCATTTCCATGTCAGCTCATAGAGTTACTCAGCAAGCACAACTCTGTGATTTTTCTTGAATAAATAATTCCTTATACTGATTGCCAATCAAAAAAATATTGAGTAAGAACTTCTTGTGCAGAGAACCCCCAGAGCACAGGGCAAGTGTTCTGGGCTGGATATTGCTGGGATAACCTAAGTATCCCACTGCCTTCACCACACTCCCCCAGAACTTGCTCTTCTCGAATCCCTTGTGTTTCAAGCAGCAAGAGGCCATGCTTGTCCCTCCTCTCTGGAGGGACAGGTGGCAGAGGGTGCCCCATTCCACAGCACAACCAGGAGGCACGTGCTGTCCCCCGCGCTGAAACCTGAGCCACAGCAACCCCCTCCTCCTGCAAAGGCTGTGACAAAGAGCTTCCCTCATCCCAGGAAAGGCCACAGATCTCCCCTGCGTGCAGCTCAGGGTACATGCACCAGTGCATGCCTCCTGCAACCAGCTGGTTTTGCTGCATCGTTGCTGCTGTCCTGCTACCCTGCACATAACCCCTCATTCAACAGTAAGAGTTCTGTGCCATACAGAGGCACAGGGAGATGGGAATGGGGGTTATGGTCAGTTCATCACATGTTGTCTCTCACTCCTCCTCAGGGATGAAGCCCTTTCCCTGCTCTAACATGGGCTCTCTCCCATGGAAGACAGTTCCCCGCAAACTTCTCCAACATGAGTCCTTCCCACAGGCTGCAGTTCTTCAGGAGCTGCTGCAGCGTGGGTCCCTTTCCAGAGGCTTTCAGGAGCAGGCTGCTCCTGCATGGGTCCCCTGCAGGGGCACAAGTCCTGCCAGTAAACCTGCTCCAGCATAGGCTCCACTCTCCGTGGGTCCATGAGTCCTGCCAGGATTCCTACAGGGTCACAGCCTTCTTCCAGGTTTCCTTGCTCTGACATGGGGTTCTCCATGTACTATAAGGGGGTCTCTGCTCCCCCGTGTACCTCCGAATCTCAGCTCTGGCACCTGTAGCACCTCTTCCCATTCTTCTTCACCAACCCTGGTGTCTGCATAATGGTTTCTCTCACATATTCTCACCCCTCTCTTTTCTGGCCACAATTACTTCTGCACAGTATTTTTTCCCCTTCTTAAGTATGTCACACACAGTACTAATGGCTATTAGACAAGAAGATAACTAAACAATTTCATGCAACGTGAACAAATCCTGGAATTTTTTTATGATGGAACTGTAAGATCCATCACCACCAGTAATTATAAGATTTGTCATTATTGCTATGTGGTTCACTGCAAAATTGGGGTTTTTTTCTGGAATCTAGCACAACCTTGCCACAGTTACATTTGTGAACATTTTCAAGGATAAACTTGGGGTTCCCCCACTCTTGCTGTAAGCAGGACTGGGCAGAGCAGTTTGGGAGCTGGCAGAGAACTAAACAGGAGCTCTGACTGCAAAAATCTACATGCAGTGAGAACTGCTTCTGTCCCACCCCCACACACTGACCCACTAAATGAGTTGTGACTGTCAGTGTAAGTAAGGGCTGTGTGCTGCTCTTCCACCCTCAGAGTGAGAGGGGCACAGCAGCCAGCTTGAGGAACTGGAGTGTCTGTACTTCCAGCTATAAAATGTTTGCTTAACTGCTATACTGAGCTGCTGGAGCAGAGCAAAGCAGCCTTCATGCCGCTTAGCACCTGACCTGACTGGTTTTTCTGATTTTATTTTATCTCTTACAGAATCAGTGATATTTCACACTTGTTTCTTTCACAGTCCTGAAAATGTCTATGCGCTCCTGGTGATTTACTGCATGTGATTTCCTCCCATTTATTTGCTCCTCAGCTTTTTATTTCAAAGGTTTGAAAAGCACTCAAAAGAATCTGCCAGAAATGTACAGCTTTTGAGTAAAAAGTGTATTACAGTTCATACAAATCATTCACACAGGCCAGCACAGTCTGTCTCAGAATGCAGAGCTTTTAAACTTTATAAGGCAGCATGATTGCCTTGACAGTACAAATCAGAAAGCAAAAACCTCTGTGGTAGCACAGGCTGTTTTAGTACAGATTCCAATGTCCCAATAAATGCTTTGTTTTACACATGTAACTTAAAGCAATTTTATGCAGCATTTCTGACAGAAAACTATTATATTCCAGCTTCTTCAATGAGCTCAAGCAATTTCTTACTTATTTTAGACTGAGGTTGTTTTTGATGGGGGTTTACATAAGGGTTACACATGTGCAAGAGCAAAGACAGACAGATCTACTTACATACAATGTCCTCAACCTCCTGCCAGGAATATTTCCCTGTGCCTGTGCTCAGCTGTGCTAAAAGCATCCTGGGGAGGACCAAGCTGAATCACACTTACGACAGTTGCTCAGACCTGAGCCCTTCCCTCATGGAGGCCATGATTAATTCATGGTTGCTATCTCAAAGCAGCAGCAATGTATTAGCAGGTGCCGCTGGGCAGGCTGCCCTCCTGCTCAAACACAAAACCCTCACCCAGAAGCTGGGCTCACCAACAGTGTCTGGGGACTGGCAGCTACAGACAAGAGGAACTGGTCAGCAAATCCTTGCTCCCAGCCTGTGTCCATTCACAGCTCTCCATTTTTCCTTGTCATGGGCAATGGCAAGTGGCAGTCACTGGTGCTCTCTAAGGCTGCACTCTAGCTGAGTGCTTAACAAAGAAAAGGCACCTCAGGAAGTTTTCTTTCTCTGCTCCCAAAGTCAGGGCTTCCAGCAGAGGACATTACAGGAGAAACACTGGTGAATTTGGGGTTCAATTCAGTTACTGGCAGGGGAAAGGTAATCTTCTGATCTCCTAAGCCAAACACTCCAAGTTTTAATTTTTAATATCACAAAAACCTCTTCCTTTAGAGGCATGGTGCTCTCTGCTCTCAGCAGATTTAAATGAAGCAGATAAAATCTGTTAGAGACAATAAGAGCAAGAAGAATGCAAGGAGAAGAAGAATACAAGAAGTGAGATGAAAAGAACCTGGAAGTACAGAGATTGAAAGAGATGATGTGGTGAGGTTATGGGGAGAGAAACATTTTATAAAAGAGGAAAAGAAAATAAAAACAATAGGCCAAAGACTTAATGAAATAAAGGAATAGTGGAAAAATAAACCAAAAATAAAATCTGTCCATGCATACTCAAAATAATTCAGTGTCTGCAGACTTAATAACCGAGAAATTAAATCACTGAAAACATTCTCAAGAATTTCCTATGTGGCTTGGTAGCTAATGCAAACATTCAGGAGCCACCTCTCCAGTCACAGGGAATACTTTTTATTTACTAAAATTAAGACTTTGACTGTAAGTTTCCCTAAAAGTTCTGTTGACTCATATCCACCCATGAAACTCTTCAGACCATCCTGAGTTCAAATGTCTTCAGAGGAAACAGGTAGAAACTCTGTAGATTACAGTAGTGAGAAGGAGGAGAAAGCACAGGAGAAGGAGAATGGGAAAAAGCTAAAGAAATCAGTGGGAGAAAAAATTAGGAGATGAAAACACAGTAAATATACAGCACAGCTTTAAAAAAACATAGTGCAAGTAATAAAGCAAAATAAACATAAAGACATTAAAAGGACATTAGAAAGGCATAAAAACTTGAAAGAAAAACATAAGGAGGAAAGAGATTATGGAAAATGCAAGTCAAGCTGAAATTCAGAAATTATTCTGACATACGAAAGAGTTTGAACACCTCACCAGTGCTCCCCAGGTATAACTTCTATTCCTCTGTGTGGTGCCCACATTGCATGAAAAAGAGAACCACGTGCAGGTGGGCACAAAGCCACTTAAACTGGATTACCGAGGAAATCTATGAAACTCCTCGAATACTGAATCTTAACCCACTACTGTATTTCTCTGTGTGCTTTTAATTCAGCACAAATGAATCCCAGCTCTGACCTCAATCACAACAGCTACATTATCTATTTCTATGGCATTTTTCCTCATTTCCAGGGATATTAGAGATTTTTAATTGTTCTCTATTGTGCTCTTTTTCTGGACAGATATAGCTCAGACAGCAAAATGAAGGAGAACAAACTCTGCAGTGTAATATACTAGAGAAAACACTGCTGCATCTCCATCTCAAATTAGAGTGATCTTCCCAAGGACCTTGGAATGGACAAAGTCAGGACTTTCCACAGCACCCTGTGGGAGCTCAGATAGAAGCAATTATGGATTGATTGGGAAAACATGCAAAGATCATGTGCAAGACAACAGATGACATCCCATAACCACTATTATATCATTTGGCCCCACACTGAAGTATGAATTCTCTCTTCTCTACCAACAGAGGCCTCTGACATCAGAAAGTACACAAAGGAACCCAGGGATTAAAACTGCTGAGCTGGTCCAGTTTTTGCAGCTGTTAATCCAGCAGAGGAACAGGAGAAAACATTTTGCACAACCTTCAAAATTCCCCTGATAACAGAGAGAGGGCAGGTCCAGATGCCTTGCATAAAATGAGTATTAACAACAGAATTTACTGTGTTTATATCCATGTTGTTTTTCCCATTTCCTCATCCACCAATACCTCTTGATCAAAGAAGGTTGAGTGGCTGCCAGCAGAAGCCTTGGCTGGGTCCCATGGTCCTGTAACATCAGTTTCTTGAGGAGAAGCTTATAATCATGGTGCCTTACCAGGATACAGGGCAGCCATGATCCCTTAAAAAACACCTTCTTCTTGCACCATATGGGGGCTCTCAGCAGCAGAGATATTTAGGAGCCTTTGTAAAACACAGATTGTGACTGACAGATCCAGGATGCCTAAAATTATCTTAATGTAGCCATGCACCTGCAGCACAGTGCTGAGCCATGGACCTGAGGACCACAATGACCCTGCTCACCCTGCAGAGCCACCATAACCCCAAAGCAACCTTGGAAGTCCTGCTCTGGCCCCACGGGGAAATCGTGGGATGAATACCTGACATGCAAATTCTTCTTTGGCTTTTTGCTCAGCCTGGGGAAGAACTCTGCAGGGGCCAGCAGCATTCCTCCTCAGGGCTCCTCCATCTGCCTGGGAGGCCACAGAGAGGAAGGCAGATGTGAGAGCACATGGACCAAGTTCTGGTCATCAAGCAAGACCTAAAGCAGACTGGCTTTAGCCTCAGGGTTGGGTGTGTGGGTGTGTTTGCATTTGTATCTGCACCTAAGGACCCACCAAGAGGAGGAGGGTAGCCAGGGGCCTGGACATTCATAAACACAAATTAAGTAACACAAGATTCCAGCTTTTTTTTTTATCTCTATTGTTCTACTCTACCTGAGAAAATGATGGAAAAATGAAAGTATGAAGCTGGTCAAAACCTGCTGATGAAATAGTTTTTCTTTAGAAAATGGTATTTTGTGAAAATAGAAGCGTATCCAATAGGTATCAATATTGTTTCATATGTGAAATTATGTCTAATTCTGTTTCATTTTGATTAGAATCCTTTTTACACATTTCCAAAAACTGACATTTGCAAAAATATCAATATTAAAATGTCCATACATAATTTTCTGAAATGTATTGCATATTCCCACTTACTAAAATATTTTCCCCTCTACTATGTGCAGTGATGCAGGGAACAGAAAAATGACACAGACGCCAGGCATCTGGAAGACCAGATGGTGGAATGATCCAGCCGATGGGAGGAAAGGTGAGCAGCTCTTGTTCCCTTTCCACAGCTCAGTTCTGCAGGTGCCCTGCACTGCTGCAGGCCCCACGTGGTGTGGGAAGGCTGTACAACCCCACACATGTTGGGGTACAACCCCACACTCATTACAGTGTGAAATGTTCAGACAAAGCACAACTGCTCTGAAAAACTAAAGGGTCAGCAAGGACACCTTGTGTTGCCCGCTCTTCCATCATCTCTAGGTCAAATCCATTCAATATCTCAAATGCTTTTAGGAGAAGTCTAACCCTGCAAGCTGGTCTGGGATGGGAAACCTAAGCTGAGTAGTTCCAAGATGTTCCCTTCCACTGAAAAAGACATTATTCTTTCCATTTCAGCAACACCTTTCTTAATGGAAAGTAATCTCACTTCCCTCTAAGGGCAGTCCTCCATAAAATAGAGGTGTTTGCACACAGTGCTCCCAAGATTACAAGATATTTTTAATTTTAGCACAGGTTTTTGTTTATTTGTTTGTTTATTTGTGGAGGTGGATTTTATAAGTAGCAGTTTTGCTCTCTGACCAAGATTCACTCTTAAATGTCAGGACACAACCACAGAAGAAAACAATGTTTTAGAAAGTACTAACTCAATTCCTCTAAAAACCTGTGCAGCATTATCTTAAGACAGAGAGTAAGTATAACCTAATGCAATCCAAAGTCTTAAAAAAAGCACTTTCTTTGCCATTAAGGGTGAAAAACAACATTTCACTGTCATTCATGGTTGTTTTTTCAAAATTCCCTGAGTGTTGAATCCATTTCCTTAAAACTCCTCCTATGGAGCAGGCAAGCATGAGCCAGCTGAAAGTCATCTGCAGCAATCTTCTGTCCTGCTGCCTTATTTTTGTTCGAGTTTTGTGAGACTGGTTTTTTTTAGCATGAGATTTCAACGGAACTGAAAATATCTCGTAGCACAAACTCTGCAGCATGCTGTGAGTAATTTACAGCTGCCAAAACCATCTAAATCAAATCCCATGAGGGATTCTTCTTTCTTCAACCCATGCACGTTAGAAAACAAAAATGGCCAGCAGCCATTCTCCTTCTCCTCCTCCTCTTTCACTGAGCAGATTCCTGCAGCTGGAGCAGTGTCATTAGAAGCTGCACTTATGGACTCCAGGACAGAACAGAAACATGGTGCAACTTACAGCAAGCAGTTCAATTAATAACAGTAGCTTCACCTTTTATTTCCTTTTTCTTTTTTCTTTTTCCTTTCCTTTTTTTTTTTTTTTGTGAAGTGAGAGAACTTCAGAGGCAAACACTGTGGTCAGGATTCTGAGCACTGCAGAGTGTGCTGGCCATACAATTATTTGTAATTGCAGTTCATCTGACTGCATCCAAAGGCAGTACGACACAAAATATGATTTAATATCTAACCAATGTTCTGCCTGTACAGCATTTGAGATTGCATTTTTTAGGGCAAACACTCAGAATTCTAAAAAATACCATGCAAAGCAAATACACATGCAGAGCATTTCAGGTTTTCCTCCAAAAATACCACAGGCAGATTTGAAAAATGTATCCCTTGATTTATTCATTGAGGAAGTTGGTTTTGAAGAGGGTTTTTTTCCCTCATTTTTAGATTTTCAACCTCTAAAGAGAAGCTTCAGGACTATGAGGGCTACAGTATACAACGTGGGGAGTTCACCTTTCATAAAATGCTGAAGAACACCTGGATGAAAACCAGCAAAAGACAAAGTGTTGGATTAAGTCCTTGGACATACAAAGGAAGGGAAAGCAACTCTTAGCCAGGCTGACAAAACACTGCTCGAGGTATTTACCAAATAGGAAGAGCAAATCAGAGCAGAAAATGAGAAAAAAGAAACAATGCTATGAGAGATTTTCAGAAAGAGAAATTTGATTGCAAAGGGACTTGGTGAATTGTAAATGTCATGTTTCATTAGTGGTGACCAAAGATCCCCACCCAGTATCGTCACTGGCCTTGCTCAGTGCAAAGGAGCCAAAGGGAGACGACCCAGAACTGCGTGGAAGTGCAGATGGAGGTGGCAAGGAGGGTAAACAGAGACATTGCTGCTCACAGGGCCTGCTCAGATGCTGTGTGGTACAAAAGAGACTGTGGGACTGTGTGGAGAAGGTTCAAAGTAGTTCCCAGTGTTTCCTTCCCTCCACTCCTCCCAGCCTACTTCCCTGCTTACTGCTTGACCTGGCTGCTCAGACCAGGAACTAAAGTCTGGGTTTAGCTGCATATTTAGCTACTATACAGTAGTTATTCCAGATAGCTTTTGCTCACATTAAATGCCAGTTATAGCTCTTCTGTGAACACTGGAAAAACCTGTTGTGTTCTGAAAATCTGTGTGGGCAACATACTGCATAGCCTGGCTACTAATTCCTAGTTTCCTATTTTTTCCCCGTGTTACAGTGTTTTCCCTAGATCTAATGCAGTAGGCAGGCTCTCCTTTGATTTTTTTGCCTCTTCTAGAGGACAGAAGGATTCCAGTGTTTTGCTTTGTCTTGGAAGGCTGAAGGAGTGAAGCTGTCCTCCTTTGTAGAGCAGTATGTGATAGTCCATTCGCTTAACACTTCTTGTCCCCCACCAAAGGCTCAGAAAATATGGGCTCGTCTTTCGCTGCGCAATGCAAATCTGTTAACATGAGATGCTGGCTGGGTTTCTGTGTGGGATGATTCCCATAACCAGGTCCTATGATCTGCTCCACAACATAATGCAAACTGGATTGGTTTGGGTTTTTTTAAAGAAACTTCTCATTGTCTTCTGCATCCCGCAGGCCAAAAGCAATTTTCTCCAACATTCTTTGTACCACCGCCTGCACAGTTTGTGGCAGAAGTTCATATATTTGTAAGGTCCTATTCAGAGATATTTTCAGCACACCAGAAAATGAAAAACATTTTAACAGATGAGGAAAAAATTAGCAACATATTAGCTATAACTGACTTCCAATTTAGAGCCATCAGAATCCACTGCTATAGTTAGTGCAGAAAACGTTTCCAGTCAGGTTTGGGTTTGCTCAGTAATTCATTTCTACAAAGCCACCATGACCTGAACTATGCCTTCCTGATGTTTCCCTTATGCAGAAGCAGTTTTGCTCTTCAATCTCCCCACCCCCCAAGCTTCCACTATTTTTATGATTACATCATTTTTCTTTCCCCGATGACCATTTTTTTCATTGTGAAAACTTCTATACAGCAGTTTTCATGCCTCCTTTATCAGGACAGTTAACTGCCAAGTGCACTCTGCAGAATGTCTCATTTAACCTTCTCTCTCCAGCTCCATGCAGACTGAGTAGATTCCCATCTTGCTTGTATTAGCCCCTCTTTATCGCCAGAAGCTTGCCTGGGTGTTGTCTGGGTTTGAAGAACTTTGGCTTTAGAAAGATTCTATTAAAAAGAATTATTTAAGCATGACACTAAGCAAGCCAGCACTAAATCTTACTATGATCTCTTCAATCTAGGTTTATTTCAGGGTAAACTATGTCACTTCACCCTGAGTAATCTTACTTTTTAAGACAATCTTAAGAAAGATTAAAAAATATCCATGTTGCTTTAAAATTGCTACCTTTACAGGAATTCTTCAAGGCACTATCTACACAGAGATATTCAGGAAAACTATACTAAACCAACAAAGCTGGTAATTTAAAGTGGATTTTCTAGAATGCTAAAAGGTATTTAAGAGGAAATCCCTACTGAGAATCAAGATGACACTGACCAGATTTCATTTACTTCATTTCTAAAAAATAGATACCCAGGATTTTCATGTTAATTGGCTAATGCTTTTTCAGGGAGAAAAAAAAAGCTAAGAAAATCCACTTGTTTCCCTACATTTCACCATTCTGGGCAAATGCAAATGTATGTATATTCATATGCACTGACACATATCCAGCTCAAGCCAAAGAATACAAGAGCAGCTCCGGTGCCACCCATTTTCCTCTTCTCCAGTTCTTGCCTTCTCCTAGGAAAAGGGAAATGCTGCTGCATCTTCCCAAGTACCTTCCCATGCTACAGTAAAGGAATTGTAGGGCTGGAGTCTGCCCACCAAAGCAGTGAGTTCATGGGACAAGCCCAGAGAAAACTTAAATGAACATGAGATGGTGTTAATTTGTACCAAATCTGGTGGAATGGAAATATCTCTCTGTAAAATCCAGTTCTTGTTCTAACCTACAGGCCTGCAGGAAAGGAAGGAGATTTCTGTTTTAGAATTAGAAATAATGGTGGTACCTATTTATTTATACGATATTATATTGTATTATATACAATATTTGATACGATACTATTTATACTATATTTATATTATATTTCACACAGTCACATGCCAATATTTAGAACCATAACTCTGTTCTGTGTTTTATGCAAGTTTTGATCTTTTTACAACAGACATACCTGGAAACCCTCACTTCACTCATGATCTCTGCTACATGCACCAGGAATTTTGCACTTAAATTTGTCTCCCTGTGTTTGCATTGCTACAAACAAAAATTCTCCTTCGGTCTCCTATTCATTTGTTGGTATTTATCTTTTCTCTCTACACTGAGTAGTTGTAATTTTTCAGTCTCCCAGCCTCTGGAGCCTTGTTTGTCAAAAATAATTTAGGATGACCAATTTTATTTTTTTGGAGAGGGATTGAGCAGAAATTAACATGCATCCCTCAGGTAGTTGTTGGTTGTAAGTGAATGTTCCCCCTATTTCTTCCTTTCCCCTGTTATTTTCTTTTTACACTGACCTGAAGAAAAGTTTTCCCCTCCCACAAAAGTTTAAGTGTATGCAATTGTAGCAGTACCCTGATTCACACTTGTGGGTGGGAAGAGCAGACTGAGGAAGAATTCAAACATATGGAAATGATGTCTTGTTCTGTGAACTGAGCAAACATCAGGATCTCCTCCAGCGACTGAAGATGGAGGCAGCACCCTGAAATACAACAGCAGTGGCCTGGTAGCCACCAAGCCAGGTCACAGGAGCAAAGAGTGCAAGCCCTGTGTCTGCATGAATGACAGCAGGGCCGAGAATGCCCTGGCCCGAAGCAGCTGCAATTCTAATGTTACAGCAAACTATCAGCACGCACCAAGGCTTCCTGAGAGCAGGTGGGAGTGCTTCCATCCAGATAATCGCTTTCATAAAAATAGTTTGCTTGGTGGGGGCAGAAGATTAGCACTTTTTGTGGTTAACAGTTTAAGGGTCAAATTGTGTTCTCAAGCCTGACCCGAAAGCTGATTTACAGTCTGCGGGTATTTGTATTTCGAAACAATCCACTTCAGAGTCCCAACACAATTTTGGAGTAAGGGTCCATAGGAACACAAAATAAGCAGGAAGCAACAGGCAAAGGAGACAATTTTGACCGAGTTTTAAATTATCTGAATAAGTCAAGCCAAAACCAGCAAGGAAGTCTACATTAGTAAGTGCTAAAAGTATCAGGGATTTACAGGCATAACACTCTTCATCAGAAACCAGCAATAAATATTTGCTTGTAGCCTATAAAACTAAGAATGCTGAATTATTAAGATCAATGCATTCAGATACATTAATATAAATACAAAATAACAATTACTCATGTCTAGGTCTCAGAAGTAAGACAGCTACATAAATTCAGACCAGCCCCCTAGGAATAAGCAGATTCAACTTGGCAGGCCAAGGCCACTTGTGCATAACAATTCTGAGAGATTTGGCTGAAGAGATCTCTGACCTGCTGTGATGGTCTTGAAAGTTTGCTGGAAATGCAGGGGAACACTGAAGAGCTAGAACAGTGTCAGTGCTAAGTGGATGGGATGAACAGAGGAGTCTGCTGACAAGTCTTGATATTTCTTCTGGGCAAGAAAAATGCAGAAGTCGGGAAGGGATCCCATTCATAAAAAAGCCAAAGAATAAAGATATAAATAAAGCCATACCGTATATTTCAATGGAACATAAATCTTGTTAAACAGGGCATGCTAAAGCAGGCAAATGCAAAGTTGTGTATTTAGGAACAAAGACTGGGAGCCAAACCAAAAACTGAGGCTTGTGTTTTGAACAGCAGTGTGCCTAAAAAGGGATAAGGTGTCACAGTGACAAGAACACCATGAGAACTTCCAGTGTAATGCTCTGGAAAAAACATGTAACTGTGTTTAAACTGGGGAGTATTGAGTGGGACTTGAGGTGGTTTAAATTTAAGTTTTCAAAGCTTTTAAGGAAGAGGTACTACTACTGGACTGCTGAGTATAGTCCTGTGCATATATTCTCTAAAGGATGGTTAAATGTTCAATGGGATAGAGAAAAGAAACAGCAAAATTACTTCTGATTTTGAGAAAAATGTGTTTCAGAGGAAGATGCAAGGAGCTGTGCCTGCTTCATATACCAAAGGAAGATAGGGTGAGTTTATTACAATGCAGGAATATGCTTACAGTATAAAACATGAAATATAAGACAATTCTTTCATTTCCTGGAGGAAGGCTTGACAAGAACCAATACAGGAAGCTGAAGCTCCTTTCTGAGGGAAAGAAGACACATGTTCCTAGCAGCAGGATATCTCCTGCTGCAGGTGGTGCTGAATTCTGCTTCTGAATCTTTCAGAGGAAGCCTGTGTGCTTTTCTAGAAGATATTCTATAGCCAAATAATAAGTTGACTGAATAAGATACTACAATCTCTGGTAGATGGAAAGGTAATGAGGCAATCTAAGAGTCTCTTTGGTCCTTAAACTCCATATATCTGAACTGCTGTTCCTTATCACAATTAGAAGGTTAGCAGATCTCTGTGGATTTTCATTGAAATAAGCAAAAATATTGTTATGCCAAAGACTATTCCTTACCTCACCAGGATATATAAATCTACAGGCATCTCAGGTGATCTTGCTAAGAAGTAACTCTTTTAGTCCTTGTGTTGATTGAACTTCAAGGCTTTTGTATTAAAGCATTCAAAAGGAAAAGGCTTTTTCTTTGGATAGTGATGATGCTGATGATAACTTCAAGGGGGTTTCACAGCCCCTTTTCTGTGTGACCCTCTTAATATTTAAATAAATAAATAGAAGCTCAATATGTGTCTTTCCCCTATCATATGACAGCAAATATAAAAACAGTGAATACCACTTTACATTGTAAAACAAAATACAAGCTGCTAATGTTATTCATTGGTAGAAAACTGTAAAACACTATAGCTAATCAGTGTAACATGATGAAAATCCTATAAAGGCTACTAGGATGGCCTAGGATGGCTATCCAGCACAAGGATGTTCAGTCTATGCTTCTTGTGGTTTACAGCATATCCCTACTGCTAGTGGAAAAGGTGATCGGCAGTGTTAAAGTACAAATATTTGTATTCATAAAAAAAAAGTCACTACTGGGAAAAAATGTTATCAAAGCTAGAAAGCCAAAAGCACTCGCTAAGCTCCACTGCAAAGAGGATGCAGAGATCACAGGAGGGATCTGTTACTTGCCCTACTCAGCTCTTCTGAGCTTCAAAAGCAGAAGCAATTTGAAAATTTGAATCAGAAGTAAAGCTGTGAAGAAAAAAAAAAAAAAAAAGGTAAAACAACTTCATTTTTCTCCAGTGCAGGTGGGGCAGATGGGCCAAATTCCATAATGCCAAATTCCGTCATTCCCTTTCACTTTCCCTGCCAGTGGCAGGAATCCAGAGGATCTCTGTTGACAGGAGAGGTATTATCAGCAGTACCATCTGCACACACTTCCACACTAAACAGCTCTCCAATAGATGGATGTGACAGTAAATCTGCAGCAAAGCCTGTGAGAGTAATCTAATGTTTGCATTAGGTTCTGAATTAGGTTTCTTTGCTAGCTCCTTTTGCATCCTGGATTGTTAACTGTTCTGGCCTATCCTGCACACTCCTCTGTAGGCTCAAAAGGAAGGAACAGGGAGCGGTATTTCTGTTTGCACATTTGGCATGCTTTACATCTTGCAATGTTTATGGTTTGATGTGACTTTTTAAGGAAAAGCTTATACTGGGCTTTGTAGGGGCAAGCTTTCCGCATTCTCCCACTTCATGATTTCAACCAAACTTACTCCAGAAGTTCTGGTTTTAATATCCTAATGCATTTTTTCAGTTCAGAATCACAGAAAAATCAATACACAGTAAAGCAACACCCTCAGACTATACAGAGCTCCCCTGTTAAATTACCATCTTCAAGCCCTCTTGATCAGGTCTGATTTCCTCTTTAAAACCCTTTAAAATCTCTTATGAGCCCTGGATATCATTGTAGAGCATATCCTGCTTTTAAACATGCTTTCACAACTGCTCCCAGTTTCAAGAGACTTAATAACAAGCAGCACTTCCCCCGTCTGGGCAGCAGAAATCTCTCCAGCGAGGCAGGGTGCCTTCCTTGCCTTGACTTTCAAAGAGAGCAAAAGCTTTGGGGACACCCAAAGACTTCTGTGCTGCCAAGTTACCCTGGCTGGTGAGGCCCCCCTCCATATGTAAGAAATAAAACTCCTGGTGGACACCATTGTCTTGGCAGTGGGCGTGCGACATGCACGGCACCGTCTTGAACAGAACCATCTTGAGCATTGCCGCTCGGGTCCAGGCAGTGCTTTAAACCTTATCCTTCTTTTGATTTGAGTGACTCACACAGATTGGCAGGCAAACAGCTGTTTTTTGTCTAGTCTCTCAGGGATGATAGTAATTAACCCCCCTGGCCAGCCCAGCAGAGTTTTTAAGATAATGATGTCCTCCCTTCCTTGGTCTCCCAGCATCTCTCTGATGCAAATGCTCCCACTTTAATGATCAGTACCTTCTATTAAAGCAATTTCTGGTCACTTGAAGTTGCATTTGTGCTCCAAAGGACACAGGACACAGCAGTCCTTGGAGATTTAGAAGGCTGGCAGTAAGTTATTTAAGACAGAAGAAATTCAGAATGGCGAAAGTTAATGAATGTTAGTGGTGTAGTATAGAGCACAGAGCAAGAAAGTAAAGTGAGAGTATCATGAAGCCTGAAAAGTTATCTGAAATTTTGTCATCTCCTCTATTAATAAAAGGGGATACTGGCTATTGCAACAGGCAGCACTGGACTGTTTAGGCAAGTATCAGCTAAAAGGACTAAAATAAAATCTTGTAAGTTTTACTGTTGGAAAAGCAACAGCTGGAAAGTCAACAGAACAGGAGAACCAATTCAAATTATGTCTTTAACCATTAAATGATTGACCAGCTTAGGTGAACAAGTTTTATAAGCAATTAATTTTTTTTAATTAATAACACAGCTTGCAGTTACAAGAAGCTCCTTTGCAGACCAACAATGAAACCTTCTTAAGCTGCAATTTGAGAATATACACCATACTGCTTGTCAGGCTACCAGGAGAAGGGGTGGCAGTTTTATTAGTCAAACACCTTCTTTTCATCCTAAAAGCTTGGTGTTTGAAGATGGCAGATATATTCTGATCAAAGACTTCTAAAACGGTAACTTGAAAGAGTACATACTCCATACTGTTCCACACGGGAACAAGCTTCTTTCATATCACTTCCCCTTTTTTTAAGAATTTTCCATGAAGTTTAGGACAGAAGAGAAAATTGTAGTCAGTTCACAAATCCAGCCCTTGGTAGAAGAAAGTGATTAGGATTTTGAGTAGGTATTTTAAAGCTAATCATTTTGTTAGATGCTGATAATGTTTAAGAGGTGGTAAGGTCTTAACTTGGGGGATGCTCTTACTGTTGTGAAATGTGATGCAAAATCAGGCATTGATGTGTCTCCTACCAGAGTTATCTAAAAAAAACCAATAAGCTCATTCGGATAAGAAACCTCTGCAGGGTGCTTGAAAGGTGAGGATAAATGGCAAAGGTACTGGTAAAGACTTCCATCTTTAAAAAAATCAAGAATCAGTGAAGAAAAGTCATGGTGATTCCCTTTCAGTCTGAGATAAACAGAAAGTTACTTGAAGGTTTTGTTAAGATATGCATAAACCCACAGGGATTGGACAACTGGATTTCCTGCAAGTCTGTTAAACAGAACCAACCCAAAAATGCAAAAACCAAAGTATTATGTAAGGGAAAGATGGTGGGAAGGCTTTTGAAAGCAGATAATATGGCAGTTTCTTCAAAAGAGACAGCGAAGGACATATGGTAACATGCTGCGAAGAGATGTTGGGTGATTTGAGACCAAAAGGTTTTATATATTGCTCAACTCTCCAAAAGCCAACAACTTTTAAACTCCTTCAGGGGCTTCTTTCCCACAGAACCACAAAAGAAAAAGAAAAAAAAATACATATACATGCATATATACATATTTATGTATACACTGAGAATTCTTGGATAACACACTTCAAAGGAGGAAGTGAGTACTATCATAGAAAGTCTGAATGTAAATAAGGCAGCAGGAACAGATGGGTTTATGACCAAATATGGTGTCCTTAGACTTATTTATCAAGATCATGCTCAATAAAACAGTATTTTCTGTTTGAGAGGTACAATAAGTAAAATATTAAAACCCAGGAAATTTCAAAGCTTGAAAATTCTATGGGTTGGACTTCTTATCTCTGGATGCAGAGATAATTAAGCAATAGGACTTTATAGTCTTGGCAGAAACAATATGATTTTGAAGAAACATCAAGGACTGGCACTTATGCCCTATAAAGGTCCTACAGCTCATCTGTTTGTGGATTGCTGGATTGAATGTCTTCAAGGGGAAGACAGTTGATGAGGCCCTGCTGACAGCTGACAGCTGTTCATTTTGGCCATGAGAAATTAAGGAGAATTCTCAAAACTGAGCAAGTGAGGGGCAGATCAGAGGCAGGAGACACAATAACTCTCTGGGAAGCATTGAGCACAGGATGCCTCATACTGCTCAGCTTCCACGCTGAAAATTGTCAGATAAGAGAAAAGGAAGGTGTTAGATTTCTCTGTTTTCGAATCAAAAAAAAAAAAAAGCCCAGAAACTACTGTGGATTGAAGATTCAATGAAATACCTGCATGTCTCAAGTCCTCAGAAACTTTAAAAAATGAAGGAAGAACAGAGATTTCTCAGATGGACTAAAAAAAAATTGTGAAAAAGAACATACTCTCTCACATTTTCTTCCCATTTCACCACATACTTGTGTATGTACCAGACAGCACTTTAAAGACTTGAAAAGCTGTTGTCATTAATTTCATCTGGCAATAGACAGAGCCAAAAACAAACAGTTCCATACTATTAAGGCCTCCCACAATGGGAAATCTTACAGGGTTGAAAGGGTAGCACATTGTTACAGAGCTCAGCTGAAATAAGAAACTCAGCTGAAGGATGCTTTATACTTGAGGATAAAGCCATATTTGTAGACTAATACAGAATAAGAATGGTGTGAGAAAATCTCTGAGATGAGTACTGCATAAGAAAGGGATTAAGAAAGGAAAAAAAATAAAATTAAAGCCACTTCTTTACTTGGCCTTCCTTGAGTATATAGGAAAACTCTCTTTTCATCTTTCTCTCTTTACCATTTGGGTTAAAAATAAAGAGTTTTTCACTCAATCCAATTAATATTTCTCCTTGCATTATGACATCTGTCATCCACTTAGATTAACCCTTTTGTAGGTGGATATCAAACACTAAAAATTTGTAATAATAAATCAAGAAGTCCTCTCTTCTATCAGCAATAGCAATCAGCAGTAATCATATACAAGCTCTCATCTCACCTTTTTGCACTTTTTGAGCAACTGATGTGGATGAACTCAAGGAAAAATGGAATAGTTTCTAAAACACATGTAATTTTAAAGAGAAATAGATGCCTCAGCATAGGGAACAAGAGAAAGAATTCAGCAGGGACTAAGCCCCAATTCTTATTTATGATATTTTTTATCAGTAATATTGATTATTGCACATACACTATTCACATACTACTTTTCTTTAAATTTGTTATTCAGCAGAATACTTCCATTAAGTGAAATGTATCATGTTAATGCTCTTGTGAATCTTGAATATCTTGTTTTGCACTTTCTGCGTGTTCCAGCTTTGTTTGGACTGGGATTTTTTAGTTGCCTAAACAGAAAGTCATTTTTCATTTTGGTTTGGATTTTTTTATTTATTTAATGGAAGGTAAATAGCTTAGGAAGGGCCTGGCCTCATGATCATGTGCCAAACAACATCTGGGGGGAATTATCAGCAGTAATGTTCCTGTAGACGAGATAGTCTAAGAGAATGAGCATGGTGAGTTTTCTAGGGAAAAGCAAAGAAACAAGATTCTGAAACAAAAGGGAGAAGCTGGATACTTGGAGAAGAGATAGTGAAAAATCAACTGAACAGAAAGTAGCTGAAAGCAGCCAGGAATAAGCAAGAAGGAGCAGGGTTGATGTACCCAAATAAACTTTTATTTCTTCCTACTCAGGCAGATACATCCCTGACAGCAAAGGTATCTCTGGACAGAGACTTTTCTCTATGCTTTTCATCCCAGTTTGCTTCTCTGCAAAATCCGGAGTGACCACGAGAAGTCCTACAGTGCCTTAAAAAACCAAGGAAGCAAAAGGCTGTAGATTTGTGAGATCAAATTCAAGCCTTGAGCCCTGCCTCAAGCTCTTGTAGATTACTGACAGGCAGCCACTAGCACACAGCAAAGGTGCAGACCATTCTGACCTCTGTATGGTTTGCACTGTGCAATTCTTACCTTTATTGAAAAAAAGTAAAAGGAATTTATCTCAGATTACACAGATAATGCTTATCTCACTGGAGTTCTGCCCAACTGGCTACTGTACTCATACTTCTATCTTGCTAGGTCAGCCTCACATAGTATCAACAAGGGGAAATTCACTCAGGCCACTGGAACTGATTTATACCCACAAGAATGTGGATTTTGACTTTTTTTCCCCTTTATGCTACTTCCCCTTTACAGTAATTTTTAAAGGTTTTTTCCTGTAATGTTCCGGGGCTTCATGTGCCTGATACTGCAAAGGCAGATACAACTAACTTCAAAGGCCAGTCCAACTGCAGTCATGGCTTGCATGGAATGGGTTTGGCCTGCTGAGCTCATGAAAGCAAAGTTTCATCTGTTTTGTGGATTGGGCTCTTGACCTGCCGTAAAAATAAATGCTATCTTCTCCCGTTATTAGATGGTAGGCTGTTTCTTGTTATTACTGTGGTATACTCGTCTCTTCCATATGCCTGTCATTAAAAATAATAAATTGGGTTCCCTTATCTCATGGAGATCTCTTATTTTGCCCTCCTGTTTTGGTCTCCTGTTCATTTCCACACAGTCTTGCCAACAGACTCACACAGTTTAGATTAAAACAAAATGCAGCAGCCTTTTCCCCCTGACAGCAGAGACAGGCAGTTCACACCTTCATCTGATGTTCTGCTTAACCAACAGCACTCTTGGAGTGCACAGGGGAAGCAAGACAAAAAATCCTACACAGTATAAGAGGAAATCAATTTGTGTACAAAGATTGTATTCCCACTACGCTCCAACATTATTGAAACATTAATTGATTGTTTATCATGCTGCCATTTTGTGTTAGTCTTTGTTAATTGATTCTGTGCGTATTTTTCCTGTGCCATGAAGCTGCAAGTGTCTATTTGTACCCTGCAATAGCTGGCCAGGACCTTGAGTATTTTAGATTGAACACTTTACTGTAAGAGTGTTGCTGATGAGTTATCTATTTTCACTAATATATTCAGCTCAGTCACTTCATTGACATGCTGCTGATACTTTACAACAGTCTCAGTCCTCCAGACAGCATTCCTTATGCTTCCTCCAGTGAGTGATACACTTCCCTGTGATTGCTCCTCAAAACACAGAATTATTTTTCTGCTTAGCTCTTCAGCAGATAATTGCATCAAAATCAACGAACCTCCTTCTGTATTTAAACTAACTACAGTAATATTATTTAGTGAAGGATGAGAATTCACAGGTTTTGTTGCACCAAAGATGCACTTTGTCTTATCCTACTCCAAGCACCTAAAACGCCCCACTGATTTTAACTGTTAACATCCATTGCAAATGGTGCTCACATACTTTTTTCTGGATAAGAATCATCCAAAGGCACTTCATTAGTCCTAAATTGTTCTTCTGTTGAAAAAGGTAATTTTTAAAGCCCTTCATCTCTCTCTGTTAGAAAAAGCTCATTTTGTTACATCTTGGACTACTTTTTTCATCAAAGCACCACCAAAATATGAAAAGTAAAGCCTCTCAAGAGGTATTACTGCTCACTGTGATCACCTTTTTCTTTCATTCTAGCCACCATAATGTTATTTTCTCGTCAGGAATTACATTGTATCTGAAGTTCTGCTAGTATAACGCACGAAGAAGCGCCAAGAAGTTGTGCTGATGAACAAGATGTGAATTCATTAGACGTGTGTGGCTTCTGAGATGCTCTCCAGGAATACGTCTCAACCATACTATGGCCACTTAGGCTCTTTGAAAAAAAAGAACAACTAATGGACCAAACCAGATGACACTGCTCAGTGGTTTTCCCTTACAATCAGCTAAAAATCTGCCAGACAGCAAAGCTAATATTTATTTACTACTTTCATTTTCACGTATTATTTTCCTGCTCATGGCTCTACTTGTGTGTGTTTTCAGAGTGTTTCATTCATGACCCCTAAATTCAATCCCGCTATAATCCAGTATAAACACTGCTCCTATTAATTGTAATCCTGCTGCCATTAACTGTAATATGCATAGAAGCTGGCCAAGTCACAATTACATGGAGAGTCATTTGGAAAAAGTATAAATTAGGTTTATCAGTGGTTTTAGCTCTGTTTATATTGAATTCATCTGCTGAGCATCTCTTTACATTCCGTCCATGGCATTTCCATGCATTGTTCCAATCTCTCCCCAGTGTTCAGCTCGAAGGACAATGGGAGAAAGTAGTTCCACATTTCCATCTATCTGTACACAAATGGGCTCAGCCTGTACATTCTTTCTTTTTCGTATTTTTACCCCCCAAAAGAGCCCCCAGGGCAGAAAAGGAATGCAGGATCAGGCCTGTCCATAGTTGTGTGTTCCCCAGCATCCCACAGAGGGATGTTGTTGCTATTATTTTAATAGCAGATCTCTGCTGTTGTTTCTATTTTAATGGCAGATTTTAAAGCTTCCGCTGACATTGGTACAGACCCTGAAGCTCAGCTAGAGAATCAGAGGTGGTGAGCAGATGGTGATACAAAGGAGGAATGCTGTATCTATAAATATTCTGATGAAATTCATATCCAGTGTTCCACACAAGAGCCAACCAACAATACTGAACTCTTAATATGGGGTTTTAATTATTCTTATGTGGTAAATGGGTCCTTAATCTGGGTTCCCTAACAGGCAAATCTTTACTCAGAGAGTGTAACTATTTATGTCAAACCACTGAAAAAAATTATGAAATGTTAATTGTGTATTAACTATCATTTAAAATGTTACCATTTACCAAATAAGGGGTAACATTTTATTCTGAGTTGTCAGGGCTTCTAAAAGAGCCCAAGAAAAGGGGCAGTAGCTGAGGCACAGCAATGAAATGATCCTGGATAGTTTGTCATAGTCAGAATTAAAGTAATATTTCAGTACATGAGTTGAATGTGCAGCAACTCAAATCTCCTTCCAGAAAAATGAAGTGCAACATCCTTTAAACTGAGGTGCCAGACGCTACAAACCACCCTGTGGACGTCTGTGTGAACCTGCAGTCTCTAAACCAGCAGTTTTGAGGTTTGATGTTCTGTTTACACCCTCAGGTAATAATTTGTTTGCTAATGGTGATATACTGATTTTTGTTAGCTACCTCCTTATATGTATTTTGGGAAAGGAGAAGAAATGTTGTTTAAAAGACTTATGTTGGGAACAAAAGGGCACAGAGAATCAGCACATCTTAACAGCATGTGCATAAACTCTATGCAGTTGGGTTTGTTTCCTGAAGCGGCACTCAGATCTGAAAGTTGAAGAATGAAGCTATACAAATGACAAAATACGTGTGAAAGTGTGGAAAATTATTTTTTCATCATCTTTTCATAAGCACATAAAATAACTCTAGCCTAAAGCATCCCTTTTGAACACTGGGTTGTAAAATAAGCAGACAGATTGCCTGTCTACATAGCAAACATTTTAGCTGCATTTCTTAGGAGTTTAGCCCACAGAAGGCCATCAGTTGGTAAATTTTCCTTTCCCCCTTAATATTCTCACCCATTGGTCCAAACTGACTCACTGGTCAGGTTCTAACTTTGACAGAAGGACAGCAGTGTGAAATAAATTACAATACTACACATTTTGTGAAAATCAAAAACAAATTAGCACCTTCACTGAAGAGGCTGTCTTGACTAGTTACTCTATGTGCTGAGCCCAGAACATCCTCAGACAGGAGCCAGATGGAGAAAACATTTGCCTGCACCTGGGATGCTGTGAGATGTTCAGGGAAATGTATAGGAGCTGAAAATGTTGGTGAACAACAGATAGAGTCATTGGGGAAGGGGCAGGAAGAACTAACATTTCTGGTGACATCAGAATATGATGCAAATCATTTGTCCAGCTGCTTGCAAGAGGCTTGTTTCATTCATAGAAACACCCTTTAGAAGTCTTCAAGAGTTCGGGGCACAGAAGAAGAGCAAAACCAGGCTTTTGGGGTGGAAAATGCTTATGAAGTCTTCCTGAAGTGCTAGTATGTGCTTGTTCACATTTCATTTTACAAAATCTAAATAATGCCATCTTGCCTGTGCTCTGCAAATAGCTTTCTGCAGTAAAACAGCTGTGCCAGCATGCAAGAGGTCAGAACGAGAAATAAAAATCACCTCTCTTCTACGTAACTTTCCTGAAACTGAAGTCCAAAAACTGACTAACAGAAGAACACCTTTGCCCAAATGTTACCAGAGGTTGGTAGCCAGAAAAAAAAGAAAGAAATAATTTCTAACCTAACAGTTCAGTGCTCTATAATTCCCACTCTTCATGTTGGGTCTAACAGCTGTTTGTGCAGCGACCTTACCAAGCTCTGTAAGATGACAGCAGCTTTGCAGTCCATCTCAGCCACCTCTGGCACAAGGTGAAGTAGCCTGTTATGGCTAGGCTACATTTTTCAATTATGCTCATGCATGTCGTCACCATAGTTTAAAACTTGATATACCTCTGAAGGCATGCAAATAACTTAAGCACACTTTTTTTCTCCCCATGCATCTTCAAATGCAGTTTAGGCTCTTAGGTTCAAGTAAATGCCTGAATTGCATCTGATGTATTTTGCAGCTCATGGGGACTTCAGTGAGACTATTTTTCTGAGTAAGGCCATATAAGGGGTCACAATTTAATTTTGTTCAACATTCTGTCTTCTGTTGACACCATACAAGGTGGTTTAATAACTGCTGCAATTTCCGAATGGATTTGCCTAAAATTCCAGCATCAGAACTGCTAAATGTGCAAAACAAGATCATGCATGAGGGAAATAAAATCAAAGTCCCGCTGGATTTCCATGGCAAGCAACAAAAGGACTTGACAGTTTCACATTGAAATGAAAATATAAGATGAAAATAAAGAACCTGATTCCTCACCTCACAACTGAAATAATTTCAATATGTACTATTTTAATAGATATTTCTGCTTAAAACTATGTACTTATAAGGTGAAATATTACATTCTTCTCTGGAGGACTGTCCCTTACTAAAGTTACACATCACATCTAGCACATCTATAATTGAAGTATTAAAGAAATATACTTCACTCCATAGTCTCTATTGCTTCTTTTGTGCCACAGACAAAACTCCGTGCAGTTTCCATTTCCCCTACAATTAGGCACTGCTCCTACAAACACATAAGTGTGAGCTCACCTTTCCTGCTGGGAGGGATTTGGATGGGAGACTCACTGCAATGAAGGACATGAATACATTTTGGCAGGATCAGGGCCTCAGATAGCAAGGAGGAAACAGGCTAACAGAAACCACCTTTGCAAACACAAGAAAGGGAAGGATCCCATGAACAGAAATTACACTTTTATACACTTTTAAATGCATAGACAGAGTATTAAAAGGAGGAGAAACTAGAAGCGATCAGAACTGATCTCTTTTTTTTAAATCCAAGGAGAGAGTGTCCCTTTAAGGACTTATGGCCTGGCACAGCCCAGAGCTTTCTTCATTTGGCATTGACTAAGCTAATGTTTTCATTTGCCAAGAGATTCAGTGGCTGAAAGTGCAGCTTTTTCTTCCTCACAGCTGTTTGCTCGCACATTATCAAATATTTTCCCTCCAGCTTTTGCTCTTGCCTTGCTCATGGGATGTAAATGATGCAGGAATTTCGGCTGCACTACTTCAGTTTAGCAGAGCGATAATCTTAGGCAAACGCTTGCAATCTGTCTTTCATTAAGAGAGATTTTTGCACTTCTGTTTAACGCTGTGAATTTTTTGAAATGCCCCTTAAAAGAAGATTTCACATCCACTTTTGCCTGGAGGGAAACCCGTGCTGCCACAAATATATCTGCTGGAAAAAGGGGAATGCTCTTGTTGAGTGATTCTCATCCAAGACAGCAGGCAGTTCTACCTACTTGCTGCAAACTTAATTGGACAAATCTATACATGAAACAATCCTTCTCCCATTAAAAAGCAAGGCCTTTTTTTGCTGCCTGCTCTATACAAAAACATGTTTGAAAATTCTATTGTAAAATGAAAGTAGCTTTCACAAATAAATGCATTAAACTTTTCTTGCAAATTCTCTTATTTTTAGCCACATAATGTAACACTAGTATCTAGCACTTGTTCCCATAAAAAAAAAGTAAGTCCAAAATGGGAATGAAGAAAAATGGCATTTCTAAAATACCTAAGATACGTCAAATGTTTAAATACAGTGTTTTAGTGTTCCTAGAAAAAAGATTATACTACATTCTTATACAAAAACCATACCAAAAATACTAGTATTGTATTGATTGAATATATATTATATATATAAAACAATACTTTAAATTATATATAATATATATGTGTACATTTTATAGATCTATCTAGAGAGGGAGAGACTTATACATGCACAAGATGTGGGGAAAGTATATAGCAAGTAAAATGGGATTCAAACTCTGTCTAATATTAAACAGTCACTTTTTCTGTGTTGCTAAGAGTAGCAGGAATGTCTTCACTGAAAAAAAATCCTCAGTTCTTAAAAAAATCCTAGAACAAAAGCAAAAAAAAGAGAGGGAGAACTACATTCACCAAAAATGGGGAATATTAAAGTATAAGTCATTGTCACTGTTATGCTTTTGTTTAAATGCAGAAAATGGATGGGCTAGAGTTCTCAGTTGCTTGCTGAATTTGGCCCCAAATAAGCATCTAAAGACTCTTCTGAAGAAAAACAAACCAACAAATATTTTATAATAACTTTTGAAAGTCATGTCCTCATAAAAAAACAACCTTTTTATCTGTCTCAGGATAGTCAAAATGTGATTGAAGAAAAGGAAAATGTTAGACCTCCAGTTTGGCAAATCCCTTTTTTAAGGAACTGACTTATTCCTGTTCTTTCCTTATTAAATCAGGATGAATTTTGAGCAAACCATGTGAACTGGGAATCCTGATATGTTTAATGGCTCTACAAACTCTGCAAACTAAGCCTCCAGCTTCAGATTCCTCTGCCCTCACAAAGGAGAAATTACTGCTTCTATTCCCCTGTTTGTTGTTAAGATATATAAGAATAAAGTGGCTTTTTCACAGTATCTTAGACAAAGAAGAAACATAGTTCAGGAATTTCTGGGGGTTTTCCCACAAAATGCCCCTTTATAAATGGATATCTCGACTGTAATTCATTGTGCATTGAAAAAAAACCAAAAAGCCTCATGACTTCTGTTCTATTTCACAAAATTCTACTTTTATTATTTCTTCAGTCTTCATTTATGGTTTCCCCTGTACTGAGATTTGATTTCCTTCTCAAATAGCATTGGCTGTCCTTTTGAATTTATTATTAAATTATATCAAACTCAGACCACAAGTAAAATAATGACAAATCCTGGTTGGAGTCCGCTTACAACAGAGATATCAGGGAAGAGTTAGGAGCATTTGGCCTGCTGTGTTAAAGGGGCAATTCTGGCACATACAATGATCACATCTTAGTGTGTACATGGGAAAAAAATTCAGCCAACCACAGTGCGAAGAGTTGGTGTGAATGATGTATCATTCATGGAGGGTGACTGACCAGCAACACCTTCAAAATATTGCTCTTTGTACGGCTGCAGTGTCCTGAGGCCCTGGATGGGAACTGATGCTCTGCTGTGCTTTAAATGTGAGCAAAGGGCAGCACTGGGCTGTCCCCAGGAGCCAGCAGTCAAGGTACGTGCAGCGAGCCAAGTGCCACCCATGAATCACCTCCTGCTTTGGGGACAGAGCTGGGCACACACCTTGACTGACGGGAGAAAAGTCACGACTCAGGTCAAAAATAATACAACTGCAAATGTGGAATAAAGAAAAAAAGGAAACAGAAATGGGTGGGGGAAAGACTGAAAAATAAATGCTTATTTTTCAGGGAAAAAATGCAAAACAAATATTATACACTTCATTAGATGACCATAATAATACGTTTCTTCTTCCCATTTGTCTGCACAGCAAACATCATTGTAAATGGTACAGCAAATAACAACTGTCTGAGACATAATTATTTATATTTTAATTCGTGACTGTTGGGCATCCTCATGAATACTCAGTAATTCTTTGAATATTCACAAATAAAATGATTGAGGGTCAGTTCGCAAACAAATATTCTCATTCAACTGCAAATAATTGCAACAAGAAACCTTTGCTACTATACATAATTCTTCATTTAAGTTCAGGGGCCCTAGCCAGAATGACATTTCAAAAAACTTCTGTTGCTGTGCAGAAAAGCTGGTCCCTCCTCCTTCCAGCCATGCTCGCAGGAAAAACACACAAATAAACAATATAACAAGTACAAATTTGGCGTAGAGGGGCAAGACTAAATTATCTGAAGTACTTGATTATTATAAATTTAGTTTGTGACCTTAACAATCAGAAATGTGCTATGTGTAATTTAATTAGCAATTAGAAATTGCCTCTAGGTATACCTATGGAATAAATAACTACACTCACTGCGATAATGTTTAACATATTCTCTCTGGCACATAAAAAACTTCTGTATGCTGATAATTTAAATATTAATACTATCAAGCACTGAAATATATTATGTTTATATTCAATGGAAATCCATAATGTTCAACCAATGCAAATGGACAATAAAATAGACTGACCCCCATGTGTAATGTCTACTGATTATAAAAAGGACAAAGACCTCAACAAAGTAGCAAAAGTTGCAAACAGGATTTTAAATATTATTCTAAAAACTCCTGTGAAGCTGGCTATAAGAGAAATTATTTCCTCTAGGAGAGTCTTTTTAATTTTTCCTGAAATTCCTAATGTTTTGCATTAAGCCATGGAGGAACAAAGACCATGGGAAGAAACCCTGCTCTTTTTGATGACAACTTCTACATAACTGAGAGTTTTTCCCTTTCCTCTCTCTTACATATCTGAAGTACACCAAATTATTACATTTACTCATATAATGTCCTAAGTTGTCTTCAGAAAGCATTATGAATAGTATATTTCATCTATAGGAACTATGCTATTCATTATTCTGGGAAAAAAAATAAAAACAACACAGGAAGGTACCCAGATGCAGGGGAAAAGCCTGAAAATAGTTTCTCATTTCTCCTCATGCTGAGAGCAGCTGGTGGGTAGGAAATGAAGCCCTGAACCTCTCCCTTTCCCACCTTATTCTCCTCTTCCTTCCCAACAGTGATCCCCCTCTCTGTTTTCTATCAGTTTTCTGGTTTTCTACTCATTTGCCACTGTTAACTCATCTCTTCCTGATTTCAGCATCATTTCATTCCCAGGAGGATAATGTACACCCATGACTCAACATGAACACAACAGTGACTCTCTTCATCCCCTGGTGCATTACATCCCTTGTCCCAGCCAAGTGAGCCCCTCAGGATTCAGGACACCGAGTCCTCATCCAGCCAAGCTACAGCACTATTATTCTTGATTTGCTGTTTTTCTATCATTTCTCAGCCCAAGGACAAGTCAGCACCTACAGAAGCCTGTGGACATTTCAGTCTGAGAGCACAGCCAGGAGCAGGGCATCTGGCACTGCAACGGAACAGAGACAAAAAATGCCCCAGATATTTTCCATCCTCCTTTGGGGCTGAACTGCTTTTCTGTGGAAGTCTGTGACCATACTGGATTACTTTCTTATGTGCCCTGTATGTACTCAATCCAACTTCTTTTCATTTTTTTTCTAAATCAATTATTCCAGCATTACCCTGGATAAATTATGCTCAGCACCTTAATGTAACTTGAGCAAATGCTCTTAATAACCAGCCAATTCACTATTGAATCTTTCATTCTGAGAAGCAGACTGAGGTGGTTTTTTTTTTATTTTTCTCCTGAAGTTGCATTTTACGGCTATATTTTCACAAAAGCTATTAATTATTGTCCATTTCTGTAACAGCACACTGCTAGGCACTTCCACAGCTGCCCTCCCTTTCCCCAGCTCAGGCACAATTTCCTGAGTGATGGAGCAAACAGAATTGCACTGTACAGAATAATCCAGGGAGTCTCTAATGAGGCAGCGTGGGCTTTCTGCCGCTCCGTCAGCATCGCAGGACCTGCCTAACAGCACCGTCATGTTGCAGTTTATGTGGTAACACTCCAAGCCTTGGAGTGAATAATGTGACTGCCTTGCCACTAGGCACATAGAGACTTTGCTAGGCTTGTTTGATGGTAAATGAAGACTTTTTTTTATTTGCTCCAAAGAGCTTGGCACAGGAAACACCTAAATCCTACGATAATAAATCTTCTATTTATCTTTTAAATTCCAGAGCAAAATAAAAACTATTAAGCACCCACAGCCATGGGTTGAATTCTGTATTTTCATAGCTTGCTACAATCTTCTGGCATAAAAAGATTAAACTTTATGAAGCAAAAAAATAACTCTTCAGTGTAAAAATAACAGCCTTGTTGCCTTGTATGGAGCACTGTATTATTGTATTACACAACTAAATGGCAGGAACACTTAGAAATTGCTAAGACAGGCACAATCCAGAAACATGCAGCGGATCCAAACTGATTGTTTTCACGCTATCAGGCATTTGCACTAAATCTGAAGAGCAAACATGATCCAGCTATAGCATAAAATGATCACCCAGGTATTAACCTCACTGTCATGACTATTTAACTCCTACAGACTGATATGGTATTGAAGAAGAAGAAAAAGGAATCTCCCCCCAGATTATTTCAATCCCAGCTGTTGCACTGAGGAGTAGCGTACTTTCTGCTATCACAGCCTGTTTAGGGTGTCTCAGAGCAGAAATCAAGGCAGAGGTTAAGATCTCCACGGCAATTACACATTCTTAATGCCACCAAAAATAAGGTCAGAGAAGTTGCACCTTTGAAAATCAGCACCATATAATCCTTTGAAGTGCAGATACTTGGCATGTCAAAGAATCAGGCCCTCCTTTAGCAGTGCTTCCACACAGCCTTCACGCTAGGATGCATCAACTGAAGATTTAGTATTGCCAGTCCCAATTCTTGCGTGGCATTTAATTAAAAGTTAAGGTAGCAGCAGAGTCCAGCACAACCTGAAGGCTGAGGTTTGCTTTTAAAAAAGCCAGTGGGAATGTTTCCATTAAGTCTGAGAGGGTATAAGATCTGTTTCCACTGTTTGTCACCCTGGTGAGAAAGGCTACTTAAAGCACAATTAAAATTAATTTGCATTTTTTCCGCACAAAGTGCAAAGCTGAGAGGGTGCTGACAGGGCAGAACCAGGATAATTTCTTCATCAAAGAAAGTGATTCTTGTAAAAGCCATTAAATGTGTTTACAATAGCACCTATGAACATTTAATAATTGACCTTTCAATAGGATACTTAGAGCAGGATTGAGGAAAATCCAGTGTGGACATTAAGTGAAAAATAAAAAATCTATCTGTGAATCTCCATCTATTCCCAAGCTTCCTTCTTCCTCACTAAACTCAGACTTACAGAACTGATCTACAGGCATTTCAGGGGTAAACCAAGAAAAACTTACTTTTAAAGCCTCCCTAACCTACACATCATATGCAACATACATTTCTAAATGTTACAGCATGCTCTCGTATTTTCTCTGCATAGGCGTGCACACTGATGCTGGTATCGTAAGTGGCACTTCTGATATCTTACTCAGGGATATTGCTATTATTAGAGCAGCTTCTTAAGAAGTCCATGATGCACAGTTCTTCGCTCTTATTAAAAGCAAAGACGCTTCAACGTCTTAAATTTTCTCCTTGGTTTTGGGGGAGATTTCTGATCAGGGAGTTCTCTATTTCCTGAAGCTCCTAAAAGCTGAAGCTCGGGTTTGTTAATTCATTGGTCATGGAAAAATGTCAGTGTTAGCCAAGAGTGCATCCAGCCCCTGAGTGAAGTCAAAGAACTGTAAGTCATTCATAACTATTCTGTGTGCCCTGGCCCACCGATTTAAAAACAATTTTTGCTGTGGCTGCATTCATATAAATGTGCTGATAATTAATATGATTTGTGTCAGCTTTTAACCAGTTGGTTAAGTACTCTTTAGAAACTCTAAATTGATTCTTTCAAAGGTGGTTTGCAATAATTTCTTCCCAACCTCCTTTTCAAGAGCTACACATGTGGACATAGTTGGAAATGTCCATTTAACAATACGGGAAGATTTCTTTCCCAAAAAGCAAAAGCCTTGAGAAGAATGAACAGGCGCAGTGGCAGTGAAGTGAAGCCATCCACTATGACAGGGACTATCATGCAAGAGTTTAGCTGAACTTCTTTTTTAATTTTATATATATAATTAACCAAGAAAATCCAGCTTAGAAGAAATGAAAATTTCATTAAATCCTGCAGAATTTGTCAAACAGCTTTGACTTTTAGAAAAAGAAAAAATGGGAAGCAGTTTTGAGTGTCCAAATGCTTGATTTGAGTATTTTATAAATAAAAATACCTTATTATTTATTTGCTAATTCATTCTGTGATCTATTTTAAAACTACTTTTTAATTAATCAAAACAAGGAGGCTTGGGATCTGTTTCTAAAATGGTTGCACAACTTAAAAACATGAGCTAGTTTGATGATACAAAAATAAATACTTAAAGACTGGCCAAACCCTAAGTTTTCCTGATTCTCCATAAAATATTTTTTTTAAAAGCTTTTACTAAACTAAATCTAAGTGAATCCTCACCATCTTCACTTTTTTTTCTGCTGAGTCCCAAAATGAAAATCCTCCTCAGACTTCCTCCGTTGCTGTGAATCAGCGTGTGCTGGCCCAAGCCACTCGCTAGGTGAACCCTCCCCTCTGACAGCTGCACTTGCAAACACACAGCAAACAGTGGAGAGCCCACTGCCACAGGGCTCTGACTCAGACCATCCTCTCACCATCTTCACAACACTCTCAGATCAATAGCTCAATTAAGCAAAGGATATATGGAAATATTATTGTAAATACTGCTGTAACAACTGCTTTTATCACTTCTGGAACTGATTTACTGATTCATTGTTTTCTGACCTTGAAGAATATGCAATTAAAAGATGCCCCTAGGATGCAAACTGCTACTAGAATTTCAATTGGCACACATTTCTTCTCAGTTTCAAAAATTCTCAATGTGCTTTCAAAGATATTTCAATTTAATTTTGCCATACCACGATGTTATCTCTCCCTAGGACTTCTCAGCAGAGTACACTACAGCTTTTAACACAGGAAATGCAAGGGGGTTGTATTTTGAGACAGCAGATGTTTCGCAGGTGTAAAGGTTGCAATCGTATCCTATTTTCAACCATACTGGAAATAAGCAGCAGGAAGCCACACCTTTGGGGTTTTTTCCCTCTGAAAAAAAAGGCTCAGCATTGCTGCACAGTACCCTCTATATGAGGAAACTGTACTTCGAGTAAAAAGCTATAGAAGCAAAATCTTTCAATGTCCTGCTATGCAGAGCTGCTCTGGACAGGATTAGGAACTGGAGAACTGGGTAGATCCCACTTGCCTGCATTTTCCCTGCACCCAGGTGCCCATGGCTGCTCTTCCCAAAGGAGCCACACAGTCACCAGGCTGACAGGCACTACCCACATGTCTGTATACCCACAATACCTTTCCTGCCAGGATTTTAGCAGAAGTTCCCATCCTATTACTGCCAAGTAATTGCACTATTTAAGAGGATGTCAGAGAGCTAAGAGTTAGCACAAAATCCTGAAACTCCATCAACAGGCATTAGTACATTCAGCCTCTCTGAGAAACTCCTTCAATCTCTGAAACATTGTCAAGCTTAGAAAATTAAAGTTTCTTTCACTGAATTTGATTTTGCATCACCAGTGTAAACTACAGATCTCAATATGGACACTTGAGGTGATTTAAATCACACCTGAACGGATTTTACTGATTTTACAAAAAAGGACAATGTAAGTGCCATCTGATCCCATCTCAATATATTCAGGAATTTTTCCAATACTCTCAGACTGGTTCTAGTGCATTACTTAAACTATTGTAACCTTATTAATCTAGATCAGAAGGCAGAAAAAAGAAACTCTGGAAAAAAAGAAATGTTGGTCTTTGAAGACCTAAGACTGCAAGCAAAGATTCATTCAGGAATCCAATGGATTACAAAAGAAACAGTGATCGGTGTGAATAGAAGTGACTCAAATGGCACCGACTGTGCTGTAAAACAGTGTAAATTCTCTTTCCTGAATGCAGTGCTCTTGGAAGGCATCTTTCAGCTTTTCCATCTGAGAAAAGCATCAGTTTTCCTAAAGAGAGATACGGATAAAGCAGGACACTTCTGCCTGAGGAGAGGCTAGCTGGGCTGATATTTGATATAAGTGCTCAGTCCCAAATGGGAGGAGGGAGAAGTGATTGATGGTTCGTAAGGAATTACTTGACTTTTGCTTGTAACAGAAGCTTTTTGGATTTTCCCAAAGTTCTTGTCGAAGACAAGAAACATCTTTTGAAACAGCAGCTTTCCCCTTACCAGCAGATGGGATAAACCTGTGTAAAAAATGCTGCGACTTTAAAATACATTTAAAAGAAAGGAAGAAATTGCTTGATGTGCTGCCCTTTTCCCAACGCTCTGCTGTTCTTTAAGGTTTGCCTCTATTATTCTATTACCTGCCCTCTTAATACAGTGTGAGTAATTCACCTCTCTGCAGGAGGAGTTTCACAAACCCAGCAGTAGGAGTTCCCCAGTTCAGTAAGGCACATATTACCACAGGAACAAATCCTTCTGGCTCTCTGTCTCCTCAAGCTCCAAGGTCAGAGGTGCATGAACTTGACTAAGACAACCCTTTCCCGAGCCCCCACAGGGCTTGGCTCTCCTGGCTCTCATCTGGACAACTCCATCTGCCTCCTGCAATTGTCTCCTCTGGGAAAGATGAGAGTATTAGCTCTGCTGCTGGTGTATGGGGAAACAAAGGTATTAGGAGGGGCAGATTTTCGCATTTCCTTCCATCGTGTACACCAGGGAGCAACGGAACTGAGCTCCGTATCTGCCTTAAAGAGGCAAACTGATGATCCAACAGGTGGAATGAATTCATACAGTCCCAGTCACACACAAATTCGTTAGAAAGACTTCTCATCTATAGCGCCCAGTCCCAAGGCAAGGCAAAGCTGAGACTCTCTTGCCTTACATCTCGTTGTCACAGAGCATTGCTCGTCTACGAGCCTCAAGGAACATGCAAAGGACGATGTATGCCAATGCGCTCTACCTAGGGAAAGAGACAAGAAAAATTGCTCTGCTAGCTCTCAAAATCCTAGCCCCATCCACCGAGCACTCAAACAAAAGCTGAAGTGAGAAACCGAATAAAGTCACTCCCTCTTCACGGGTTTAACAGCCACTGCTCGAGGAACGGACTTCATCAATATAAGCATTCAGAAGCAAAGGTATTAAAAAAATAAAAAATAAAAAAAAGGAAGTAGAAGGGTCAACGCATTTTCTCCTGCTCTTAAAATCTCTTTACCTCTCCGGAGGGTGGGCGGGCTGCGTGGCTCCTGCACTCCCACCGGTGGAGAGGGTTTGCCCGTGAGCAAGGAGGAGCAGGAACCCCGCGGCGGAGCGGGATTGGGATGGACATCGATGCAACCTCCCGGGAGACACAGGAGAGCAACACGCCGCGCTAAAAGA
Organism: Camarhynchus parvulus; assembly: GCF_901933205.1. Taxonomy (NCBI): domain Eukaryota; kingdom Metazoa; phylum Chordata; class Aves; order Passeriformes; family Thraupidae; genus Camarhynchus; species Camarhynchus parvulus. Next base: position 89,295,606 of record NC_044571.1, on the reverse strand, counting down.
GCTGAAGGTTTTACTCTTGTCAGCCACTGAAGGCTTTGTGAAACTCCCGGATCTTAATCTTACGGATAAGCACATGTAATAAACACATTGTGGGTCTTAAAATGTGTGCCGTGTTTTTTCTGTCCTTGCAGAGGCTCACCACTGTAGATTCAGATAAACACAAGGAACGAATAACTAAACTCTCAAAAATGCCTTGCCTTTTTTTGTTTAATTTGTTGTTTGGGGGTTGTTTGTTTGTTTTCTGGTGATTTGGGTTTTTTTTAACCGGTAGGTGCACTTTTAATATATGCAACCAAAAATACCGGTGGGATAGACGTGTGATACAAAAACTGCACTGGCGGAAAAAATTCGTTTACCAAATGGTTTGTGTGCTTCTTCGAGAGGAAAAGGACGGTCCCAAAGCCGAAAAAATCTATCTAGCCGCCGCACCGTTTTGTTCTGCCTCTGAAGCGCCTGCGCTCGTGTCGCCGTGAAAAGACCCTGACCGCCCGAAGGAGCAGCCGTATTCTTGTGAAGGCAAACGCGTCCACGGAAACACGTTCCCACCCACACTCTCCAAAAAATTTTTAGAAGTCTTAAACTTTCAACAAGGAAAGGAGCGCGCTCGGCTCTGCCTCGGTATGTCCCTGCGCCCTTGAGGTGGCGAAGGGACGGGCCGACGAATGCCACGGCCGTAAAGGACGGTAAACAATATATTCATCAAGGGAGGCAACGCCTGGGGCTCCCGTGACCTTTCCGCTGCTCAGGTTAAATCTATAAATACCCAGAAGACATCCGAGCCCATTGTTTTGCTGCCCTCTGAAACCGAACCTGCCAAGGGGACGGAGGGGCGTCCCGCCACCCTCCTCCTCCTCCTCCTTTGGCCTGTCGGCGGCGAGAGCCGAGTGCCGGGGGAGGATGCGGGAGCGCGGCCGTGGGCGGCGGCGGAGCAGCGGGAGAGGCTTCCCGGAGCCCCCGGGAGAGCTCTGCCTGCCCCGGCCCGGCGCTCCCGAGTGCGCGGGGTGGGAAAGAGAAGATGAGAGCCGCTGTAATCCAGAATTTCTTTTCACAACTTGTGGTTGAACCCGCACATGATTAAAACCCAGGTTTATCCCCCTTTTAAATGAGTCTCGTTAAAAAAGCACATTAACTCTGGCGACAAAATTCGTGGCTGAGACATAAATAACTCGGATGCTCGGGAGATGTTCCTTACAAACCTGAGGGATTTATCCGCTTGCTTTTCTCGCCTTTGCCCACGGCACAGCCCGACCCGGCCCCTCCCGCCTGCCACCTCGCTTCTCCCGGGAGGATGCGGCCCCGGAGGGAGGGCAGGTCTCTCGGGAGACTCGGTCTCGCCAATATCGTCACCGAAGGGTTTGGGCACGGCTGTAAGATGGCACGTAAGGGGTCAGGGATTCCGCCAAAACGGGGAAACGAGCAGCGCTGCCTCCCAGGCATTGCGGTTTGTGCACGTCCAGCACAGATCCGCACCCACGCGGGGGATGAAGCGGGGCCGCTCCGCCACCTCCCCCCTCACCCCTACCGGAGGACGTGTCCCGATGCTGGGAGAGAAATCCTCATACCCGCCTTTTGCACGCAAAAGATCTGGGAAAAGGAGGGCAAATCCTTACTCTATTTGTGGCCGCGTTTAGCTCCCCACGCTGAATAGTTTTCAGACCTTCCCGCGCTGAAATGGAGGCAATTTAGGCGAAAAGATCGATAAATGGGGCTAGACCGATTTAGGTTATCCCAGGAAAAACAGGACATAATTTCCCAGCGCGTACTGTACGACTTGCGGCCTCCCCGCAAGCAGCCCCGTCCCAACAGTACCGCAGCGGAGGGAGCAGCCCGTCGCTGCTCGGGGGCAGCGGCTTTGAGTGCTGAACCTTTGGGACGCTATAAACATTCCCTTTTCTAATTTTTTTTTTCTATATCGCTGGAGATTTGGCAAGTTTAAAATACGTTAGGTGTAAAGTTTGTTCTTAATTAGGTCTTGTAAAGATGGAATTTGGTGGTCATTATAGAGCCGCTAATCAATTTTCACCCAGGAGCAAAAGTACACCGCGGAGGAATTAGGTTTAATGAAGTGACTGTGCAAATTACAGTCGCGGACTTTATTTAAAGTCTATCAACCTCCTAAAAATGATTTCTCAAACTGTTCTTGATTTCCTTTGCTTTATGAAAAACATCACGTTTACTTTCTGAGGTTTCAGGCACTAGCAGCCATTCTCTCCCGCTCTCCAATCTGGCACATGGAGAGTTTTCCAATTTTCCAATTCGAATTCACTGAGAAATAAGCAAATTAAACTTTGAGACTGTATAAGAACATAACCTATTGCGGCTAAAAAATTATGAAAAACTGTTCTGAAAAAAAAAAAACGGTTTTTAAAGGGAGGGAAAAAAAAGGAAAAAAAAAAGACTGATGCACAGATACTCTCTGTTATTAGAAAGCGGATTTTTGTCTATGATCGCGTAATTATTCTTTTGAACGGGGAAGCCTCTGAAGCCGTAGGCTATTTTTTGACTGGTTGATCGCTGCTGTCCCCTCTCCTTTATGCCCGTCCCTCCGCTGAGAGAGACGTCCCTGGCAGCAAATACTACCTACTTCTCCTTAGGATCCGCACCGGAAAAGGCTGCTGCTGTTAAAAGCAAATTGAAATGCGGTTCCTTGAGAGCGTAGAGGGGAGAGGTCTTCATGGTCTTTAGCTCCCTTCAAAAACACTTTAAAATTTTTTTTACAGCAAATATTTTTGATACCTCGATCTAAAATTCTTTCTCTTTTTTTCGCCTCCTTTTGTTTTTGTTTTATTGGTTTAGGCTTTTTTACTCTTAGGTTTTGCGCAGCTTATTCTAATTGATAGCTCAGAGAACGTCACGCAAAATAAATAAAAACGAAATTTAAAAGGTGTTCCAAGTGCAGCGAAATGGATTCGGCAGGAGTGGAGGATATTTCCACCCTTTTTCTTAGGGCTGTGCAAATAAATAGTTTGACCTTTTTGCCCCATCCGAGCATTAAAAGCAAAGAGAAATCACCTAAAATTCTCTTTCTCCCCACACTATAACTGTGAGAGCGGGGCCGCTCCCTCGGTCCCTTCTTAAGGCCCTGGGGAACAGGGCGTGGGGACGGCGAGAAGGGCGCGGGGACAGCTGGGGGAGCGAGGCCCGGTGCGATTTCACCCCCGGGATCGCCGCGGATCCGCGGCTGCGTTTGCGGAGCCCTCGCTTTAGGCCGGAGAGGAGCGGCCGGGGGGACAAGAGGAGCCCGAGTGTTTGGCTTGAGCCAAATGGAAGCTGCGAGACACCGGATCCCTTTTAAATAAAAGTAAACAGACGAAAGTTTAAAGTCCAAAGTACGGACACCAGGACGGAAGTGTTGTGCTCCCTCTGCGGTAACCCCGTCCCGCCGGCCTTGGGGCCGCGGGCCCGGTGCTGCTCCGTGCGTGGCTCCCCGGAGGAGCCAGGCTCGGGAGCGGGGCTGGACTCCTGGCAGTGCCCCTTACCCGCTGGGCTCCTTTTCCCTGCCGGGAGCGTTTCCCTCCGGAGAGGGAAGGGACCCCTCCGCATCATCCCGCGCTTCCGCCGCGGCTTGTGGGCTCCGTCCCGGGAGCGGAGCGAGGCCGCGCCGGCCGGAACCCGCGGGTCCGGTTCCGGGAGAAGGACCCCGAGCTGCGGGAGCACACAGCGGGTCCGATCCCAGGAGAAGGACCCCGAGCTGCGGGAGCACACAGCGGGTCACCATCGCTCCGAAGAGCCGACGACCCTCGCCCCGGAGCAGCGCTGATCCCGGATGCCCACATCCTCCTCCTACACCGAAACCTCCGCTTAGGACATCGCTGTTTCCGCGGGGAGTACGCGGGGGTGACTCGGGAAAGAGGAGAGGGGAGCATCTCGCACCCCACTCCTTTGCCCCCGACCCTCCCGGCAGCTCCAACTCGGGGCTCGGGAAAGTGGGGCAAAAGGAAACGCGTGTCCCGAGACACCCGGGAAGGAGTATCGCGATCGGCAGGCACGGAGGGAGTGGAAGGAGAGAGGGTTAAAAAGGAAGCAGAGGGGACACGCCGTCCCTGCCGGGAGATCACGGAGCTATGTGGGGGGGAAAGAGACACAGCGAGTGACACAAAGTTCCCGTAAACTGAAAGGAAAAAACCAACCAAACAAACAACAAAAAACCCACAAAAACAACATCAAGAAAAAAAAAAAAAAAAGAAATCTCCGCAAAATTCCCGCTTCTTTTTTTCTGCGCTCCCAGTCTCGGATGTTTTCCGGGACGCGCTGCCCGGCGGGTAGCTCCCGACAGGACTCAGGGTGAGAAGCTGGGAGGGAGAGGGGCAGGAGAGGGGGTCCCGAAGAGAAAGGAGTCGCACTAACCAGGGTTGAGGTCCAGGCACTGAGTCGGGTCTTCATTGTCCCCCAGCTGGCCATTGGGGCTGAGGCTTTCCATGGACAAATCCAGCCCCTTGTCCTCCCAGTCTCGCAGTTTCCTCTTTTTATTTGTCCCGATCAAGGCTTCTACCGAGAAAGCGTGCGCTCGGGAGCTGAGGGCCACCGCCGATCTTCGCCTCTCACTCATCTTATCCCCCAGCCCAGACCCTTGGGCACAGGAGCGACCAGTGGCTGGGAGCACACAGCTCGGGGACCAGAGGCAGAGCCTCTTGCCTCTGTCTCCCCCCCCACCCCTCCCCAGCTGCACCCCCAGAAGAACCAGCCCTCAGTCTCCTGAAGGCACTACATGAGGCTGCAGATACTCCGCAGGCAGAGCCAGGAGGGTGTGCTCAGCCCAGGTCCCAGCACTTGCTCAGAGGGGCTGCAGCAGGCTGGATTTCTTGTTTTTTTTTTTTTTTTTTCTTCTCCCCTTTCCTTCTGTCTCTCTCTGATTGATCCAAACTTCTGGGATTTTTTTTTTTCTCCAAGAGTTAGGCAGGCTGTGTGCGCCTGTCAGGAAAAAAAAAAAAAAAAAAAAGGGGAAAAAAAATGTCCCCGACCAATAGGCGGGAGAGCTCGGGAGAGACCCAAAAGCTGCGACCCAATAGGGAGGGGAGGGAGACTCGGGCTTGAGGGAGAGGAATTTTGGCCATCTGAGTCCTGGAACACCGGCCGGGAGAATTAACTGTTTGAAGAACGGGGAGCCAGTAGGAAACCCATAACTCTAAACACAGAGAGGTAACAACTCCCGCGCTTCTCTGCGCCGCACCCAGGCTTCCCAAACGCTGCTGCTGGTTAATGCCCACGCAAAGCACCCGAGAGGTGCTTTACCGCCCAGCGGCGCCGGGTGACAGGGTGTTTTTAAAACTTCATTTATGCCATGAATTACTTGCCCTTGCCGGCGGAATCGGTGTTTGGCAGAAGCAGAAGCAACGTCTCGAGGGGGTTGAAATTTCACTTCAAAACGATGCGTGTCCGTGGAGCGGCGGGGCTGAGCGGGCGGCGTGGGCTGGCAGGGACACCCAGACACAGCCGGGCATGGGGAGCTCCTTCTCTTTGGGAAGGGATTTTTATCCAGATAAAAATATTTTTTTTTCCCTTTCCCGCTTCTTTTTGTCACTCTAGCTACAGCGAAAACAAAGCCGCTAGGTACAAATCCCGGCTGCTTGCCTGGATAATATTCAGCATTTTATTTCTGCTCTCTTGTTCACTCTGCCCTGACATCCGCCCGGCTGAGGCGGGCCCGCAGCTGCTCCCACGCCCCTCGGTCACGCGTGGCGCGGGGGGGCTCGCAGTGAAAAGCAGCAAGGGCGGCTTTTGAGAAGGTGACAGAAGCGTGTGTTTTCATTAGCTGGTGGGACCCCGGAAAAATAGGTGAAGTCAAGTGAAACATTGTACACAGAATATACAGCGGGGAAAGCCGCGGGGAGTTAATTCGACACAAGTTCAAAATAAAATGTGAATAATTATAAAGTATGAGAGGGGATTAGCCTGGACTGACCCGCGGTGGAAAAGCGGGCAAGGAGACCCACAAATTTTGAGGAATGGATTATTTTCGTCCGTTGCTTCTCAGCTGCTCCCTGAAGGTGCAGAGCTGTTTAGGGCAGGTTTTTTCATAGATGATTTTTTTTTTCCTACGGGGCTGAAAGCAAGTGAAAGGGGCACTTGTGGGAGTGTAGGGGGAAAGGACACTTCCTTGTGCTCCGAGTGAATCCCTGGTGCTCACGTCGGCGCGGTACGGCGGAGCCCTTCAGCCCGCTCTCCCCGGCCTAAAGCGCCGACTGACAGCAGCCCGCCGGGGTTCCCACGCACGGAAACGGATTTCAGATGAAAAACGGGAAAGAAGCCTTTTCTTCGGAAACCCCAGCTAAACCCTGTTATCTAGGCCGAGGAGCAGGTTTTGTACGTCTCCATCACCCGCCCTGCAGCCCTCATCCCCCTCCCCGTGGCTCCTTTCCCCTCCCCTCCAGTACACCTCCTTGACAGGTCACTCTCCGCTGGCTCAGCGGCGCTGCCACACGGGATGGATGGCGTGTATTCCGCACCCTGCGCTGCCCGCTCCCGGGGGAGCCGTGCCGGGCAGGAGTAGCAACAAGAGAGCGACCGAGGCAGGGGCTTGGAGGAAGCCGACAGCGGGAGCGGGCACTCGAGGAGGGCACACGTGTTTCCAGCGGGTCGCCCAGCTGTGTGTCTTTTCCCAGGCGAAGGAATGTCTCAAAAACAAAAAAAAAACTCCCCCCCAAAACCCCATCAAAACAATTCTTTTCCCTCTTTCCGAAAGCCTCGGAAACACTTGTCTGGGATGCAGGCACCGAGGAAGGCTTTCAAAGAAGCTGGAGGGAGATTTTAGCAAAAGAGCCCAAGAAAACAGCGGATTATTTATAGCGGTTTAGTGAAAAGAAATGGTGCTGGAAAGGCAGGGAGATTTAAGCGAATTTTGGGAACTGATGTAAGAACTCAGAAATACGTTTTCCAGAGCAGCAAGTGTGGTTTTACGGGTGGACGGTTTAAAGCAGCCCCGACCCCTTTTGGGTCTCTTACCTTGGGGCTCTCTCCTGTGCGAGCTGAGGTGTCCGAGCGCTCCGCGCCCGGCTCTGGCAGCCGAGCACAGCCTCTGCAGCACCGACAAGAGACACAGCGCACTTTCCACGCCAATACGGCCCCTAATTGTCAAACCCCAGGGAGCAGACCCCTTTGCCAGGGGCGGGAGAGCAGCTCCCCGCGGTCCCGGACACCGCTCCCGGCACCGCGGGGATGGATGGATTCACGGCCCCGACGGCTGCTCCTCTCCCTCCTCCCTGGCCCTATCCTGGTGCCTGGGAGGTTTGGGACTGCTCGCTCTCCCTGTGCCCGTCCGCGCCGGGCGCTGCGAAAGCGGCGAACACAAAGGCGCCGCCGCTCCGCCGTGCGAGCGGGGAGAGAGGGCAGCCCCTGCAGCGACCTTGCGGCCCCACTGGATGTGCCGGGGAAAGGGGAGGGATGAGGGGGGCGGGGGGCACAGAGAGCTGCCCCCTCGCAGGCTTCGCTGCCCCCTGCGCTGAGAAAGCTCGCCCAGAGAAAACCCCCTCCTCTCCCCGAGCCGGGGGATGGGAACTCGGCTGAGCCTTTGCACCGAGATAGATCTGACAGAGCAAAACGCGGCCGCGCCGCCCGCACCCGGGCTCCGGGGCTCCCCTCGGCCGCAGCGGCACCGGGGCCGGGGTCCCCTCTCCCCGCGGCGAGCGGCGCAAACCTCGAGTCTACCCGAGGCCTGGCCTTAATCTGGATTCAGATCCGACTCCGACCCCCGGCCGCCAGAGATGAATGCGTCCCTTTGCCTGGTCTTTATTCCAGACTCTTACTCGCAGGGGTAGCTCCCATTAAATCCAGGAAACTGCTCCCTGGAATAAAGTGGCAGGAGCAAGGGTCGCAGGGCCAGGCCTCGGGGTTTATAAAGAAATCATTCACTTCTGCTTTCCAGTTGTCGCAGAGCTAGCCTGAAAAATATTTGTTTATATATGGAAATATTTGGGGGAAAAAAGAGAAATAAGGGGAGCCGGCTGCTGGGCGGGAGTGCTGTCCAGATGTGCTGTTTGCAGGGGCTGGGCCACTTTCAAACCATTCTCCACAGCAAGAAAAACCTTTCCGAAGGTTTCCCCAGATCTAGCCCGCGGATTTATTGTTATTTCTCTTTTTTAAAAAGTTAGTAATCGAACACAACGTTAAAACCAGGCTATCTGATAACGTGAGTGAGCGATTTGCTGGGCTTTAACGCAGCGCCGATTATCTTTGAACGGATCGAGGATTTCGAGGCTGGCACTCTAGAAAGAGGCAAGTTTAAAGCAAGCACAAGTCGCCGCTTGGAAACACGAGCGAGGTGATGTTCCCGTGCTGCGCGGGGTCAGTTACTGTGACTGGGAAAAAAAAATACGCCTGCAATTTATTTTTATGGTCTGCACAAACGGTATTGTTGCGTATATTAACTAATTCATAATTATACCCCTATTATGCTGTCGATTCGTTCCCCCTCTCCTTCCCCCAGTTTTCTCAGGCTTTGAGAATTGAACCACCGCAAAATATTTACAGTCTCAAGTGTTTTTAAATGGGCTTTGTTTGTGTTTTACAGAATAAAAATCTCTATTAGTGTTTAAACAAACACCATGCCAGTCTCTTAAGCCTTCCAGATGTTTGCAATAAAATGTCAGGTTTTGCCTTTGGGACTCGAAATAAAATTTAACTACCTTCACCCTGTAATTATTCTCTTAGCTCTCCCTTCCTAAATTTATCTGCTTTCTATCAGGACAGAAAAAAATATCCGATTATACACTTGGACTATAAAATACAGCCACTACTTTCCCTCCATTTTACCAGGACTTCTCTCTGTTTGTTTCGGCGCGTATATTATTTTTGTCTCTCATGTTTTCGGGGCGGCAGAAGGAGACCAGGCAGAGCAGAGACGCATCGGCACATTTGCTGGGCTTAAGGCAACAAAATGCCCCTTGTCCCCGGGCCTCTCCCCCTATTCATCCCCATGCCGGCCCCAGTGCTCCCGGTGGGGAGGAGAATCGGGAACTTAAAATTGTCCCTGAACTTCCACTGGCTCCGGGCGTCACTTTTCTCCAGGCACCAGTGAGACCTGACTGCATTTCGGAGCCTCCCCGCGGAGCTGCTTGGAAATAGGCAATTATGATGAATAATTCACACAAAGCAGGTTCCCCTCGCAAACAAAGACCAAAGTCCCGGCTAGAGACCCTTCTGCCTTCTCAGCTACTGACTTGGGACAACACAGGCAGGATTAAAAGCCATGCATTTCGTATTTACCACGCCAAACTTCAGAACAACCCGGAACGAAAAGCGGGGCACTTAGATGATCTCTCTCTTCATTTGCAGACTACAGACCCGCTTTGCCTGCTTGTCAGCAGGAGTTTCTGCCGCTTTCAGCTCTCGCTGCTGGCGTGAAACCCGCAGATATACACGGGCGGGCTGCTCCGCTCCGCGCCCCCTGCGCGCTGCAGCCGCCGGGCACAGCCTGGGGGCGCGCCCGCCCGGTGCACTCGGCTTCACACCCACGGGCGCCCCGGACCCAATCCCGGCCGCTCCTACCACCCCGCTTTTTTTATAAGATATTTATTTTTCCTCCCTCTTCTGCAGATTTTCTCCCTGCCTTGTGCTGAAGCTTCTGCTGACAGGTGAATCCTCGTGGTGCAGCTCTCGGATGGCGAGAGGCAGGAGGGCAGGGGCTGGCAAGAACACCGGAAAGCAGGGCTGACCTCCCCCCCCCCCCCCAACCCCGGCCCCAAAAAAAAACCTGTGTACAACTCAGCTCCATGTGGAACAGAGGTGTCGAATCAGCCATGCCACCCGCCACATTACCTTCCTGACAGCCTTATTTGCGCACACACACATCCCCGAGGAGAGGCGGCAAAGACAGCCGAAACCGCTCTCACAGGGTGCTGGTACCGAGGAGAAGGTGCAGCTGGGCTCCGGGGCTCCGCGACCCCCCTGCGCCCCCCCGGCCTCATCCGCATCGGGTCGCTGAGGTTTCCTCGGGGCCTCCTTCTTCCTGCCCCTGCCCGGTTTGCAGGTGGACTCTGGAGCGGTGTTAGCCGGCGAGACGGGACCGAGAGAGATTTCAAAGCAGTTCATAGGTCTGGGTTGGGTTGTTCGTTTGTTGACTGGTTTGAGGTTTTTTTCCTCAATACAAAACCACCCTGAAGGAATTTCCGAGTTCTAGAGGGTTAGAAGACCTCGGGAGGAGCGGGGAAAAGCCGGCAGCGAGGCTGTATCTACACAAACTGCAGGGCAAGAGTTTTAACCAGATCCACTATCAGAGTCAGGGCACCAGAGCTGGTCCCGAGAAGGTCGCCGGCCAAGCATCTCCCGGAGGCCGACGGGCTCAGCTCTGCCTTGGCTCGGCACCCCTATGACCCCAGATCGGGATGTGTACACCTCCCTTATCACCCCACGAGGAGCACTGGGAAAGCTGGACCAGTATCAGGCGTGGGGCAGCCCACGCGCGAGTCTCGGCAGGGAGATTTTAGTCTGAAAGGTGATTGTTCTCTGCAGGGAGCCTGACTCTTTTCCATCGGAAAAGTAAAAGAAATCAGTTTAAAGCTGGCAGCAAACAGCTTTACACAGAGGAGCTGCTTCTTCGCAGGTAATTGCTGCTGTTATAATTTGGGATCGTTTGAGGGAGTTGACGTTTGGGGATTTGTTTCCTTTTCTGTTGTATTACTTTTCCAGCCCAAATGCAACCCTCGGCTCCCAAACCCACAGGGCTGAGTGCGATCAGTGGGGAGATGTGGACACACGGGGCCTATGGTACCTTGCAGCCGTCCCAGCCTGAGCTGCCTCCGCGGAGGAGGAGAGGGAGAAGCCAAGCGAGCTTTAACCAGCCCGGGGCCCGGGCAGGACCCAGCCACGCTGCCCCTTGTCCCGCTCTTGTCCCCAAGCCTCATACACGCCGAAGAAATGGCGTTCCCCAGAAAACGCTGTGGGTCTTGCTGTTGTACAATAGTTCTCATACGGGGCGCTGCAGGCGGACAACCGGCCCCTTGTTACCGAGACGGGATCCAAAGCTCGCTTTTCCAGGGAGGAAAGCAGGAATGCGCACAGCATTTCAATGTGCGTTCGGTCAAAAAAATAAATATAGGGGGATTTTTTTTCACTCTTCAAGGCACGGCTCTTTGAACCAAGAGACGTCTCTGCGCTCCTCTACCTCATACATGATGTGTTATACTGTAAACAATCCCGTTTGGGGCCGAACCTAAAACGAAGCAGACTTTAATGGGACTATTCAAAAGATCTGTGGCCGCCGGATGTAATCCTCCCACTATGGAAAACAGTGCTATTGACGCTAGGCACCACTGCAGAAGCAGGAGAGAGGTCCCCGGCCTCCTCACGAGATACGCTCGTGGCACAACCCGGGAACTTCAAACACGGCTCATTTTGACCCACGTGAAACACAAGTGCTGTGTGAGGCAGGCACGCCAGACACGCGGCTCCAAACCCCTCGAAAGTGGCCATGAACCACCAGACCCAGACCCGCACTCTCTTCCTGCATCTCAAACCTCTCCCGCTCTTGCTCCGCGCCCGGAATTGACCCAGATTTATTATTAAGCAAGATTTTATTAGCTTCTAATACTATTTTTATTAGTTTCTAGTAACGAGAAAGCTGAGGGAGACTGGGCTCTCTCAGGGCGAAATTTTGGGCTGGCGGGAGGAAGTTCTCCTGGTATCTGTGGTCCCTTTTTTTTTGCCCGTGTGAGTTGCACACCTCGCAGGGATTTCTCCCGCCTGGAAGATAGAAGCCTTGGAATCGAACGGAGGGCGACGAGCGATTATGCCGTGGGATACCCCCTGATCCAGCTGAACCTTTATCCCTCCCTCAGCGCAGCTTTCTCGGCTCCCCACAGCTCAACCCGCTAATTCCCCGCAAAGCCGCAGAAACCTGCAGATATCCCCCCGCTCCCGTCTCGGTGCCGGCCGCATTCCTGTCGGGGTCACGTTCTATCATGATTCTATAAGTGAAATTATCTTCTCTCTCCATCCCCTGGGGAGGCAGGACCAGGCAGCAGCGAGCCCGGCAGCGTGTGCGGAGCTCGCCCCGCAGCAAGGCCTCTCTCCCTGCGCTGGGCTCGGCCCCTGCCGCTGCGGGCACGGAGCCGCCTCGGGTCAGGGAGCGGCGTGTGGCATACTCGGAGGAGCCGGAGGGCCCCAGTGCCGCCTCTCAGGCTCCCGCAGAACAATATTTTGAGGCGGGCGGCGGGCAGCAGCCCGCTGCTGTCCGCAGGGGCCGGACAAAGGGGGCATCTCCGCAGCAGGGAAGAGCGGAGCGCCCCGGCCAGCCGGAGCTAGGGCGGGTAGCCCCGGCAGCACTTCCCGAGGCTGCCCGGCGTGGGCGCAGCCACCGGGAGGTTCTGTGTGAAAACAGCACGGGAAGCTCAGCCGCGACGGGCTCCGGCTTAGGGAAAGACAGTGCCGGGGCTCGCCTGGCACGGCCGCCAGCGGGTGAGCTGGCAGAACCAAATTCAGAGGGGACAGCAGCTCGCCCACGGGGGAAGGCAACGAGGCAAATTGAGAGCGGGATCTGACAGTTCAGCACAGGTCGGGGCTTCCTCTCCTCGGGAATGAGCAGACAGCGAGGGAGAGCCTCGCTGCAGGGCAGAGAGGTGTTCAGGCGCCTGCATCCAGCCATTCTCTCGTGCGTGGGTGGCAGGAGGCTAAATAGGTACTCCTGGCTTTGGGCTCAGTCAGGCGGGGCCAACATGACGAGAGCGGCCGTACAGCAACCAGACAAAGCCAGCCTGTGCCACACTGCAGCCGCGCTCGGGGAATAAGAGTCCTGCCTTTGGAAAACAAAAACACAATAGCAATTAAGCGCTCATCTGAGTGTGACTGCTTGTTTGGCAGAGACTGACCGGAACCCGGAGGCTTTCCCCTTGCCAGCAACACATTCGCCCCCGTTTTCCTTCTTCACCATCCGTGCGAGAGGCGTCCCGCCCAGAAAAGCTCTCCAGCTATCGGGACAAAACTCAGGTTGTGTGTTCCCCCTTATCGCCAGGGGAACGCGAGCGCCAGGGGGAACAAATATGGCCTCTTCTAAAATAGCAGAGCCGAGCAATAGCCTCTGAGTCAAAAGTGCCTCCCTAGCAACCCTGACTGAAAGTTTTCTTCTTTACAGATGTTTTGTGGTATATTGGTCTATTTGTTAAGATCCCCCTGTGCCTTAGTAATCCTGTCCTGCCGTATTTTACTCACTTTGCGTTGATGTGGTTTCTCCTCTTGCCTTTCAGGATTATAAAAATCTCTCCCTCTCCCTTCCTCTCTTTTCCCTCTATAGTCGGGTTTCAGAGAAATGTTGGTTAAACCTCATCTGCTGCTTTTTTTCTCTTGTGATGGCAAATTCGGCGTCATCTGTGGACTTGCCCAATGCAAACATTGCATTAAGAAGTATTTCAAGGCATTTTATTGTTGCTCTGCAGTGCTTTGATGTGGTCTATAGGCACCGATTGTTGATGCCTCCCTGCGACTCCTCAGTGTCAGCATCTCATCTCTGTCTCTTCTTCCTCCTCTCCCCGCATTTCTTCCCTTTTAAAAATAAGGGGTTTGAACAGTCGTGACAGATCCCACCACCTCACCCTCGAGTCACTTCGGCCCCATTTCCCACGGGAGGGACACTTCTAGCAGTGCGGGGCTGCCCCCTACCCTGGAGACCACAGATTTATTTCCCTGCCCGCAGGCTGCAGAGGGGGCGGCCGTGTGCCTGGCCGCCAGCTGGCAGCTCTCCTGTCCCCCACGGGCACCTCGCCTCCCGCTGGCGTGTGCAGCTCTCCCCGCACCCCTCCCGCAGCGGGAGAGGCACCGAGCAGCCCTCACCTCGCAGCGGAGCGGGGACTGCAGCAGCACCGGAACCTCCGCTCCCGGGGCACAGGGGCGGTGACACGCCAGCCCGTGCGGGGAGCCACCCTGCGGGACGTGTCCCACCCGCTGCCTGGGCCCGCTCGCCAGCCACCGGCGGCTGGAGCCGTCTCGCCCCTTGGCAGCAGCGGGATCAGAGCCAGCCTTCTGCTGCCAGGGGCTCGCGTGGGTCCAGGCGGTCTTACAGCGAAATCCCGCTGGGATGCGGCTGCTGCGGAGCCGCTCCCACCGCGCTGGGGGAGGAGGGCGCAGCCCCCGCTCAATCCCAGCGGGATCCCGCCGAGCACGGCAGAAGCAGAGCCCGGGTCGAGCTCCCTCCAGGGCGGGCACTTGAGGAGCTTTGCGAACATCCCCACTGGGTACGACGGGCTCCCGAGAGAGCCAATTCACACTTTGCGTGGTCTGTAGGGTCAGCAGCCTGATCCGGGTCGGTATCTTTGGAATGGAAAAGCCAGGCAGAGGCGGCAGGGATTGCCCAGCAAGACAATCACCAGCAGTCAACGCCGCTCATCCAACACGGGCCTGCGCTTTCAGTGGAAGAGTGATGGGGTCGGTGTCTCTCGTGTCCACCGCACAAACACACTCCCCTTATCCTTCCTCCCATTTGATTTTCCTTAGCAAAATAAAGTCCTGACCTCCGCGCGGGTGGGTGTCTCCCGGGAGCCAAGCCATTAGGCAGGTGGCTGTGGCTCGGTCGGGAGGGGGAGGCCGGAGGGAGGCAGCTGTCAGCCTGCTGCTTCCGTCCGGCCGATCTTAGCGCTGTCCCTGCCATCACCGCGGCCCGGCGGCGGCCGTGACCCTGGGGACAGGGATGCCAGTCCAGGCTTCTCCGGGCACGGAGGGAGCAGACGGGAGAGAGCCGACCCGGTCCAGCCTATGCATCGTATCCCTGAGCTGGTTTTAGATGGGGCAACTAATTTTGGAGGCACGCTCAAAGAGGGTTGGCCATGCACCAGTGAAAGCAGAGGGCCCTCATACGCCAGAGAGGCAGACACTGAACTCTTCTCTGTGGTGACCAGTGACAAGACCCGAGGGAATGGCCTGAAGCTGTGTCAGGGTATGTTTAGGTTGGATATCAGGAAAAAGTTCTTCACCCAGAGGGTAGTTGGGCACGGACTGGAACGGTCTACCCAGAGAAATGGTCACAGCGCCAAGCCTGACAGAGTTCAGGATGCGTTTGGACAACGTTCTCAGGCACATGGTGTGATTCATGGGGCTGCCGTGTGCAGGGCCAGGAATTGGACTTCGATGATCCTTGCGGGTCCTTTCCAACTCAGTATATTAAATGATTCTATGATCTCCCTCCTGCTCTGACGAAATTGTGTCGGGACCATTTGCCAAGCCGTGTCCTAGCCCTAGCCACGGCTCCAGCCGCAGGTTTTAATAGCTCCTGGGCTCCTTGCAACTCGACGTGTGCGCACCTCTCTCCGTGGCATCGCGCCCCTCCGCCAGCCCCTGGCAAGCGCATTAAAGGGAGGCTCCCACCGCACGCTCAGTCAGCCCCTTGTGCACTGGCACATTTCTCCCTTGTGAACGAGCGGGGATGTAAGATTAGCTCTGAGCAGATGTTCCGGCAACCAGGCTCGTCCGCAGAGAAAGCCCCGTCCTTCCCCGCCGCCTCATTCCTGCGCTCCCGGCGCTCGCCCGCTCGCTCCCGCCTCCCGGGCCGCCCCGCGCGGCCCGATGACCTCATCCCCGGCATGTCTGCCATTACGCTTTGAGTTACCCAACCATTTTTTTTAAAAAATTAAAAAATATAAATTGCTGCTTTGTGAGATCAAAGTAACGATTTCTGGTGCATCTGGAAACTGGAGAAAAAAATTGGAGCAGCAACAGTTGCACAACTTCAAAGTGTTTTTTAACAATGATTTTTCTTCTTCCTCTCCTCCCCAATCTTTCAAGCATCAGATAAAGACAATGGGCTCCATGGCTGTTTTCCAAAGAAATAACCTGTCTAAAGTGCCGCACAAAATCTCAAGTAGACAGGAAACACCTTACACGGCTTTATTCTTTCGATCAAATAGAAATAGTGGGAGACTCGTCTTTCTACAAGCCCAAATCCCGTCGCTTCTAAGCGGCCTCTGCGGACTGTGTTGTAACGTGTAGGTAAACGAGTTTCAGGCGCGGGCTGCCGCTAAGTCTTTATTCTTTTATAGAGGTTTCTAACAACGCAGCACATGCCCCGTATAACGCAGCAGCCGAGTGTAACCCAATAACTCGCAGGGAAGGAGCAGAGGGCAGCGGCGAGGGAAGATTTCCCCAGCAGACACCCTCGGGCTGACAGGGGATGTAGTGGACGGAGAGAAGCAGGTACCGGGAGCGGCAGAGAAATTATTATCCCGTGTATTAGTAGGATATGCCTGCCCCGGTACCCCAGTGATCGCGGATCCCAAGAAGGCAGGAGAGCGGGTGGGAAATCCCGCTCTCTGCCGGGGTCACTCTTTCGGGCTCGGTGGCCCTCAGTGCCAGCTCTTTAGGGTTTGCAAAGAGAAGCACCAGGGTATTTCCCTTCCCTGGTGTCCCTCAAGCGCCTCGGTCTTAGGCGTAGGGACGGTGCCCGCAGCGAAATGCCGAGGCCACAAAGGGCAAGGCCGCAGAGGCGAAGGCTCTAATGGCTTCGACCCTGCGCTCCTGACCCGGTGCCTCCCCCACGTTTGTCCCTTTTGCCCCCTTAACTACTTCAGGACTGTGCCTTTGAACTTGGAGCGGAGAAGAAACCCCATTTGGCAGGGCGGTTTCCTGTGAAAGGGAAAAAGCCGACTGCGACTCTTGCGTGTCAGGAGATGTATCTGGAGCCCCGGGAACAGAAACCTCCGCCAAGTTTTTAAAGTTAATGGACAAGCATAAGACAGAAAAGAGGGAGAAGGAATCACCCAGAGAGCCGCAGAAGAGAAATCTCAGCTCTTTGTCGTCTGCTCGGAAAAGCAAGAGAAGCCAGGCGTCCCCAGTCCACCAGGAAAAAAGGCCGAGCTGGGTCGGCAGAAGCCAAAAAGCAGAGCACGGCCGGGGCAGGGGCTCTGGGCCTTTAGCTGCAGGTCTGCAGGCGATCCTTCCCCTCGCAGTGCCTGCTGCACCCGCGGTGGTGCTGAGCGAGTCGCAGCTCCGCTTCGCGGCCGCGGCCTCGCCCTCCGCCTCCCCTGCCCGGGGGACCCCGGCCAAGGCCCCGCTGACAGATGTGACACCTTGGGGTCACACCTTCCCCCTCCGCCCTGACACCGGGCATGCGGGTCGGCCTGCGCAGGGTAGGCTTTACTGACCCGTTTTTATTGTAGCTGCATCTTCTCTGGTTTTCGCATCGGGTTTTTACTCCCTCTTTTGATTTTTAAACTCACGGCTCGGGCGGACGCCGTCTAGCCGGCGTTATGCGATTAATTCTCTTTGCGGCTGCAAAGATTTGCAGGCTCCCCATTCCCTCTTTAGGTTTCACGACTGATCCCCGGCGAATTGGTTTCCAAGTCTGCTTAAAAGAGACGCTTCAAAGGCCGCCTTTTCGTTTTAACGTCGGAATTGGAAAACAAATTTAGCAAACGTTTCCCTCTCCTCGAGAGACCGTCACGGCGCACAAGTCCAAAACCTCGCTGGAGAGAAGACACTTCAGCGGCACCACACAAAACGTGAAAATCCGGTGTGTCACCAGCTCTTGGGAGCATTACAGCACCGTCCCTTACGGTTTGCGGCCGTAAACCCGTGCGGAGCTGAATTTAGAGCTTGACCTCTTCGGTCTTCCTAGAAATAATCACTGTAAAGAGCTACAGAACAAACTTTTCGGGCTCGGGATCCCGATCTCCGCAGCTGCAGTTTCCGACCTACACGGTTTCCCGGCTAAACGCCGAGAGGCTCGTCCTTTCGGAGAGCACCTTTTCGTCAGCGTATCGCCATATTCCAAAACATGTGTGTCTAGAAACAGAACTAGGTTGGCGGCATTAACTCTTCTGGTCCTCTAACCCTGATCCCAGATTTAGAAATTGCTCATCTCCTGTTTACAACGGCAGATACATCATAGAACAGGGGGAAACCCCATGGGGGAAAACGATTTCAGAAATCTGTTCAAGTTTATTTCAGGAGGAAGAGATTCCAAACAACAAACCAACCAACAATAAACTGGTAACCTATTTCAAATATGCCTAGGAGATCAGTGTTATCTCTTTTCACATAATCGGAGTTGACACCTCATTTACACGCTGGCGCAGCTCGAAAGCATTTTACGGGTGTGTTCGTGTATATAAGTACAAGTATATTTTCTTCAGAGAAACCCTCTGAAAATTTTGAGTACTGTCACTGAGGTTTTGTTTGGTGACCCAAGGTGCTCAGGAGGGTGATGAGACTTTCCTTGTCTAATTACTTAAAAAGGAACGAATTCGGGGGAGAGGGAGGGTTGAGGGCAAACTCACGCCAATCAAACTGGACAGGACTGGACACGTACTTGACGATGCGACCTGGGCTGCCTCTCCCAGAAAGGTCAACCCTAAAGGAAGATAGACAGACAGACAGCTGGACAGACTGTCAAGCGGGGACACGAACAGATTTTGCTAGATAGAAAAGAAGTTTGAGTTCAGCCTGGAAAGGGGTGGCACAGTTCTGAGAGTTTGGATGGAAGTACACATCGCTTCTGCAGGCATTGCTTTGATCGAAACAAAACTGCACCTACACTTCCCTGACAAATTCAGAGGAAGAAGGAGAACGGGGACTAAGCTGTTCTTTCTCAGATGAAGATAAAGATCACACTCCAGACTGGACGCCCTGGCACCTCAGACACAGCAGAAAGAGGGGTCACAACCAGGGGCTCATACTCACCCCCTCTGCCTTGCCAGCGGGTCCTGTGGACACCGGAGACAACACTTCTAGATGCCTTCAAACAGAAAGCAGGCACGGACACGGCAGCCCAGCGCTTCCACACCCACACAGAGGACGCTCCCACACACACACACACACACCCACCCACACACACTCACACACACACTCACATACATAGCGACACACGCGGCGTGAGAGGCAGGCGAGCCCCTGGGTGCAGGCTCCAAGCTGGGATAAGTTTCGGGCGGGCGCGGGGAACGCAGGCAGCCCCGCTGCTTTCCAGGGGCCGGGAAAGAGGGGAAGGTTGCGGGGACCCGGCGGCGCCAATTTGTGTCGGCCGCGGGGTTCCCAAAAACGCCTCCCCAGGCGGGGAGTCGCCGGCTCCACCAGGGCTCCGAGGAGGCCGTACCTGGGGGTGGCTCCGGGCAGGCTGCCAGACAATTTCCCCCCTCGCCTGCCCTCTGCCTTCACCCCGGCAGGGTACACGCTGCACACCAGACCCACGCTCACAGCACCCCCGGCTCTGCACGCATCCCCTCGTATAAGGGCTCTACACGTACATTCATTCTAGATTTTTTTCCCCCTTTATTTATATAATTTTTCCCCCTCACACGTGATCTTAACTCTTACTCTTGATCCGTTTGCCATGGCAATTGATCGCTCCGTGTTTAGCCTATTTTCAGCAACAGCAATAAAAATGTCCAGGGCATTTTTAGCTCTGTCTTAAGGATAGACTTATTCAGAATCGACTTTAACAGTGCCTTTGCCTAGACTTAGTTTAATGTCTCTGCCCAAACATATCCCCCAAACCATCCTGTACCGTTTCAGTGTACTAGAATGTGCAAGGAGTCAAATATGTGTAAGTGCGCCTTTCCCGGCTGAAAGCTGCCCAGCTCGCAAGAATCAGGGGGGAAAAAACTAAACCATATGTGTACAACGCCTCATTCTGCATTGCACTATAAGATAAAGAGCTTTGCCGCATCGATTCAATGGAAGTCATTAACAAGAAAGCCAGTGAAGATTATATCCGTATTTGGGAGGCAAATGCTTGTTTAGAAAATTTATTTGGGATACAATAGCGCCAGGTGAGAGTTTGCGAGGCTCTAGGAAAATCGGTGATGTATGAGTCTCAGTCGCCTGGAATAAAAGAGGTTGAAAAGACACTCGGCGGGGCTGATCCCTTGGACCTCGGGAGAAGATGGAAGCGGAGACTGCCTGCTCGGGGTGAGCACCATAGAGGCTCCGAGACGCAGGAGTGATGCGCTACCCGCCCCCGGCACTGCCCCGGGCTCCAGCACACGACGAAAACGCGAGGGGATCGGTGAGATTCGCCAGGCTTTGCCGAGACAAGAATGAAAATGAGCAGCGCGATTTATCTACGGCAGCCAACGCTGCACCCTTCACGGAACGATGCCGGACGCGCAAGGCTTCATTTCTCGAAACGCGCCAACTCACTCACTAATTGTTTCAATTATCTTCCCCCTCTTAACTCAGTTTTCGTTATATGGAAATTGCTGCAATTTTCCCCGCGGAGATGCTTGAAAAGAGTGATCATTGCAGCCCGCCACTGCGGCTTCCCCTGCTTGCCCCACGCACGTTGTCTCCGGGGCATTTCCACGTGAACCTGGAGTTCTGCCTCTAGCTAATCCCAAAGTGTTCAAAGTGTGGGCAACAATACATGACGGGGGGCTCGGGAACTCACAGACCTATTCCCTGTCTCAGCAGAACACGCTCGCCTTGCCCGTAACAATCATTGCCTTGCTTTAAGCCCCCCCCGCAAGCCCGTGGATGGAACAGAGCCGTGTAATTCTGCCCACCCACGGGCTTGGAGCTCACGGGGGACCAGATGCGAGGGGCTCCGGACTCGCCCCTCTCGTCCATCACGTCTCTTGCCTCGTCGGGGTTTGGAGCCGTGCAGAGGCGAGGAGATGCAGGGCCAACGCGAGCTCTGACAGCGCACTGCAAGTCTGAGAGAGGCTCAAGGTTGGGCTTGGATCAGACATGGTTTTCCAAACCCCACGCCTCCGCTTTTATTTCGGAAGTAGCCCAAGCAGAGGTAGCGGGCAACGAATAAAGAAAAGAACGAGGAAAAGGTCGTGTATGGGGAATTCGTACTGCAACAAAAGACGGCGGGCAGAGGTTTTTATCTGCCGGTGCGTTCGTTCTATCCTCTCTCCAGTTAGCACCATCAGGTGTATTTTGCCCTGTCGCTCCTATTGCCGACTCTCGAAAACAAAATCATGAAAGTTTTCCCGGGCATCGATTACACGCTTCTCCCTCTTTCCCCACGTTACGGAGGTGACGGCTCCGGCCAGCCGTAGGCTTGTCTCGTATTTTCCGCGTTAAGGGAAGCGGGAGCGCTTAGTAAATAACCTCCGATGAGCAGATCTGATCGTCCCTGCACAGTCCCCTCACGTATCCTTTTAAACCACTCGGCCACTGAAATAATCCCCAGTTTACGGCTCGCCTGAGGGAAAGCGCTGGGGAATTATCGCCGGCAAACGCAAGGACCGAGTCAGCCTTCTTTTCCCTGCAGGGCTTCACTACCCTGAAAGTGGAGCAGGGACTGCCCCCGCTTCTGCTCTAAAATCTGTTCTCAAATAGGGAAAGAGCCCTCCGGGATGCAATGTCAGAATAGCCTTCAGTGCTGGGGCTGCACTCCGTGCAGTAAGCAAGCACCGCTCCAGAGGGAGGGGGAAGGGGCTAAGGGCTCAGGAAGGCCCTTTGACGAGCCTCCTGCTCGCTTTTAATCTTTGGGAGGACGCGGTGAGTGCCCAGAGTCTTACGAGGAGACACAGCCCAGCCCCTGTGCAGAGCCGCGCAGTGTCACGGCGACACTCTTGCACCCACCCCGCAATACGGGCTGAGCCGGGTTCCCTTCCCGGGAGGACTAGTTTGAAAGTCTCCTTGAACCCGCGGAGCTCGGAGTCCGCTCCCTCGTCCCGCTCAGGGCAGCGGGACACAGGCAAAAGCAGTTCCCGGCCCCGTGACATGAGGAAGCAGGGAGCTGTGCGAGGCCGGGGAGCGCAGGACACCGGGCTGGGACGGGGAGGGCAGGACGGCTGGCCGGGATGAGGAGAGCAGGACACCGGAAAGCGCAGAACAGCGGGCTGGGACGGGGAAGCGCAGGACACCGGGAAGCGCAGGACAGCGGGTTGGGATGAGGAACACGGGACACCGGGCCGGGCCGGGATGCGGGGGAGCGGGGTTGGATGCCCGCGCGGCCTCGCCCGCAGCGCCCCCGGCCCGCCGCTGCCCCCTGGCGCCCGCGGCCGCGCACTGCGGCCCCGCCCGCACGGACCCCGCGGCGCCCCCCGCGCCGGGGCAGCTCCGGCTCCTTCCCGCACACGGAGCCCCCCGCGCCTGGGAAGCTCCCTCCCGCACACGGAGCCCGAACAACGCTCCCCCACCGCCGCTTCACTCCTGCGGCACCTTCCCAGTTCTCTCCAATGGCCGCTAAGTTTCGAGGTGGGGAGCGGCGAGCAGGCAGGGGTGGGCCATCCTCGAGATACTCACCAGCAGTGAGAGGGCCAAGAACGGAGGGACCAGCTCCCTAAAAAGCCCCAAATGCAAACCCAAACAGTTTACTATTCAGCAAATTTAGTAATTATTGTTTCCCGTCCCTGTAGTAGAATTACCTTAATTACCTTTCTTTAGGTATTAGATCCTTGGAGAGACCCTTACGTTCACACTGCAAGGAGGAGACAAAGATTAAGAGACATTTTCAAGTATTTTGCAGCACAACAAAGAGTATCAAGGTAGAAATCAACAGATTTCTGCGAAGCACACAACTCGGATACTTTCACTAAATGCATTATTTATTAGCCTATACTGAACTGTCCGCCCTTCGACACTTTTCACTGTTTACTTGCACCACAAGCATCACCAAAAGAGTACTTCAGGAAGAAATATTATTAACTCAGTGCCAAGGAGGGCATCTTAAATTAGAAGGCTCAAAAAGCTTGGTAAATATTAGTTTAGCCTCCCAATATATGTTTAATGAAGTCTCCTATGCTTCATTTATAGTGAGGAAACTGAGGCAAAGCATCCTGCTCTAAGTTAAGCTTCCTACTCAAAAGCAAAAGAGAAATAAAAAGTAAAACGTTTTTAGATTTTCTTTGCTTACCCAAAGAGCAAAACTCTTTTTCCAGAGAAAGAAGTAAAAGAACAGAAAACTGCAAGGCAGACAACAAAGGCTCAAATCAGATTAAAAACAATACACCAAAATGGCCTTTATGATGCACATTTTGCTGTTTTCTATGAAGCTGTAGCAATACATTCAATAAAACAAATAGGGAATATTCAATCTTTTCTATTTACTAAATTCTCATCTGCAACTACATTACACTTTTTTCCTTTTTTTTAACTGAAAGAGGTAAAGCATTTTCCCCAAAACCTGGCAGCATCCATTAAATCTTCTCAGGCCACCCAGAGATTTCCTTTGACAAACCACTCCTCAGCTACTGAAATATCCTCATAAGCCATAAAGACAACATTTACACTCAAGCTAATCCACCTCCTCAAAGGCAAGCAGAAAGTAGAATGAAGCCCTTTGGGTCAGAACTTGGTTGGCTTGAAGAAGAAAAAAAGTGAGTTTCTACTCCTGCCAGTGTGTGATGCTGGTAAGCAAAGTGGATTAAAACAGCAGCAAAGCTCATCACTTCAGTTTTGTTGTTATGCTACACAGATATTTTGGAACTCTGAAGTTTATTTTAACAACATCTCTGTAGAAATTAGGCCCATTAGATATAAGTCACCCAAAAAAGCACATTTCATCTTCAGGGGAGCCAGAGCAACCCACAAACAAATCAGGAACACACCTGAATTTACGAAATCACAGAATGGGTCAGGTTGGCGGGGACCAGAGTAGGTCAGCTCCTCCAACCTCCCTGCTCAAGCAGGTTCATCCCAGAGCACATGGCAAGGGACTGTGCCCAGATGGTTCTGGAATATCTCCAGTGAAAGGGACTCTACAACACCTCTGGGCAATCTGTTCCAGCGCACCTGCACAGTAAAGAAGTTCTTTCTTGTGTTCAGATGGAACTTCCTGTGCATCAGTTTCTGTCTGTCACCTCTTGTCCCAGCGCTTGGCACCACCAAGCACTGGGTGTGTGTGACTGGATGCCTGTCTCCATCCTCTTGATATCCTCCCTGCAGACACTTACAGACATAGATGAGGCCCCCACTCAGACATCTCTTCTCAAGGCTGAACCAGCTCAACTCTTTCAACTTTTCCTCATAAGATATTTGAGATCTTCAGAATCCCAGCACATTCTTGGGCTATTCTGGAAATGGTTATTAAACAACAAAATGATACTTTCCCAACAGGTCACACTGACACTACAGAGCTGGCAGCACTTATGCAGTGTACACAGTAAATTCATCCACTTCACAACTTCCTTCTAGGGAGGTTCATGTTGGTAAACTTAAGGTAGGAGTGTCACAGTTTGGATCAGTTGTCTCAATGGTGACAACAGTAATCCTCTCCCAAGCAGCAAGGCCCTTCCTCCTCATGTGCCAATGCTCACGCACAGCAAAGACAGTAGCTCTGAGACAGAAATGGGTTTAGTCATTCACATCCAGGGCTTTTTCCCCCTGAATAACCACACAATTCCAACTTTGGGAGTGTGCAAACAGATATACCAGATATAAGAGAAAGTTAATGAGGACTGTCTAAAAATAATGGATGCCACACTGCCACTCACAGTTTACATTTGGCCTTCAACCCTAAGGAGAAAATTTCTCTTTTCCCCATTCTTGCTGTAGGAACATCTGCCAGGCAGGCCATGAAGAGTAAGTATGGGCAGAGCAAACCCCAACCCACTCATATTTATTTCTTGGCTTAAATACTCAAGAGGCACTTATTGAAATCTTTGTTATTCATTCAGCAAACAAAGAGACTCTTCAAATATATTTGACAAAAGGTTTCCAGTCACAATAAAAAATCAGTCTCACAACATTCAACATACAGGTTTTACTTTACTCAGAGAGAGATGTGGCTTAGGGGATGAAGCATGAAGGTAAACAGGGTGAATGAAGCCAGAAACCACCTACACCAGAAACTCTGGATAATGCCAGAAAGTAGCCTTGTTTTGATAAGTTTCTTCTTATCTGCCTTAATGATTTCTTTCTATAAATCCTGGGGCATCAGGAAAGAACTTTTCATCAAAGATAGTAGAGAACATACATCCAGTGTTTCAAACCAAAGTTCCATTAATTTTATCAGCATGGGAACATAATTTCACATTGATGGGTGACAATAAAGTCACACCAAACTGAAATTGGAGGAATTGCAGAGTCATAGATACAACAGCACGTGGGACAAGTGACACTGTCCATGCAGCATCTCTTCTGTGCTTTGTGTCCCCACCTGAGCTGTGAGCATCTGGTTTCAGAATGGTTTAGGACACAAGAGAGATGTGGTACTACCTTGCTCTGCCATAAGCTATTATTTCCCACCTGTGAGGGTTAATCCAGTAACCCCTCAAATTAGACTCATACTGTCTTTACATTATTGTACTGAGGAAGCAGATGGCTTACCTTATGCCACCATCACACTCAGCTGTGTGACTGCTCCTGTCAGCTCTATGAGTGAGGCTAAGACCACGCTATCACAGGCTTCATAAGCCAAGCTTTGCAAGCAGGCTGTTACTTCCAAACATTTAATAACTTTTAAGGATTTTTGTTCTGCAACTCTTGTCTTGACATTTCATCTTGCACATACAGCAAATGCAGCACATCTGGAACTGATTGAGCCTTCTGGTGTGGCACAGATTTGCTCTGCTCCTGTCTCACAGCCATGCTGGAATGCTGAGAGCACGACAGCACAACAGACGTTAAGCTCAGTGCTTAATTTTATGTCCACAGGCAGCACGAGCCCACTCCTGCAGTGGATAATCTCATCTTCAGTCATGGTGTTCTGTGACAGCAATTTACAACAGTGGCAGAACATCTTCCCAGGTGTTAAACTGTTTACCTTTGCAGGAGGTTGGCATTTGGTTTTATATAAAATAATTGTGACACCAAGGCTGCTGCCTACAAATGAAATGATCAGTGAATCTTCCATTTCCAAAACAATATGAGATTGTTGCAGGTAAGATGATTTCTTATTGACACACAACAAATACTTACGTGTCAAACCTTCCACAATATGACCATTAGCACAACCAACAGAATAACAGAAAAGACAGTGAGAATCAGAGCAGAATCTTTTGTGATAATAAAGAAAATTTTCAATTACATCAGCTGTCATCTAGACAGGACTATGTGATAAAAACTTTCATCGGGAATTCAATATTTAGTAAGTCTTCTTTCACAGATGAGTGAGGGAAAAAAAAATCCAAACCAAAACACCAAAGCTTTAAGCACATAAATTAATGTCACATATAACTACAGTTTTGCCGCAGCATTTTTCCCAAAACTGGCTGATGCTAACAGTAAACTCCTACTATGTAAGACACTTTAGAAAAGATGAGAGATGTCTGGGTCCTTTCAAGGCTTTTGACTACACAAAATACTGACATTCTTCTTGCAGCTACTGTCAAATTTACCTAGAAAGAATGAACAGATCAAATAATTAAAAGGAAATTAGACAGTCCAACACAGCAGAAAGAGGGGTTTTCTTTTCCTGTCAAGAACAGACAATATATTTCCTGAACAAAATCTCTTTTCCACTAAGTTTCCTCCACCAACTTGCTAGACTATTTCTCTATGCAGCAGTCCGCCTGTCATAAAAAAAAGGTAGGCAGCATCCAGGAGCTTAAATGCATAGATCAAAATGGTGAAAGATCCATCCCTTGTTCTGAACGTGAATCTAACCAAGCTGGACTGCTGAAAGAACACACTTTCATCAGCAGCATTTACTGCTACACTGTTGGCAGGATCATAATGGCCCTAACCAAGGATAAGAAAACATTTGCTTTGCTAACCTATGGTTCTCAAAACATTTAGATGCAGGTCAGTCCCCAGGGATCCCATTTCACTGTCCTTCCTTAGACTTTCAGCTCATTTTTATGAATTCTCTAGCCTTTAATGGATGCAGCCATAATCCTGCAAAGGAGCTCTGATTGAATTGGTTGTAGATAAACACACACTGAATCAGAACTATGCAGAAAGCCTTCTGGGGAATCTGAGAAGCCAGGTCATAGTGTTTGAAAACTAAGTATCATCCTTAAGAGTTACAATTACATTCCAGTATAACTACAATATCCATGCACTCCAGCTATTTGAGGCAGGGACATAGGCTGGGAGCAGTCCCAGAGTTAATTTATGGGGCCAACCATCATTTGGAATCTCTGCTGCAGAAAACATTGTTCCTGAATCTAAAATTCTCAGTAAACCCTGTACTCTAAACTGAAAGCACAGAGCTGAGACTCAGTATGTGATATTATGACTTCCTAGGAACAACCAGCTGGAAAAATGAATGTCTCAAGTGTATAAATGTTTTTGTTAGATTTTTGAAAGTAATTCACTGTGTTGTTGATGTTTTATCTCTAAAGGTGAGTGAGTTTTACCAGGAGATGCTATGTCCCATACATATGTAATGGTTGGGATCTGCAGTGGGCCAGGAGCAGTAACATACAGGAATGGCAAAAGAGGAGATTTTGAGTCTAAGGCACAAATTACAGATGTCTTCTAAATAAAGGATCATCGTTTCTGCTTCCTTTTCTTCAGTGAGCAACACAGCATGGGGTAAGGATACCTCTCCACCTTTTGACTCTTTTTATTTCAATTAGGAAAGATACATTTGGACCTTTTTCCCACTCTGTCCTGGAAGAACATCTTACAGTGACTTCCATAATAACACAGGGCATGTCTCTACCACTCTGCAGCTGGGATGAGGAGTGTGCTTCTGCAGAAACTCCCCACCAACTGCACTTCAACTGACATCACAGAGAAGTCTTAGAGGATGTGATTTGGATAAAAACAAACATGAAAATGTGTTTCAGGAGTGCACCTATTTTGTTGCAAACAAACATTAAATCCCCAGCACTAGAGTTTGCATGAAACAAACAACTATGTGAAACAAATTTGTTTTGTGAAACAAATAACTATGAAACATAAGGCATAAATCTTCTCCAACAATTGTTATCAAAACAGCTATTCCAACTCAACTGCACTCCTTAGTAAACATTGCCACAGAACTCTATACAGAATGGGTGTTTATATGACATTCCCAAAGGGAAACAGGGAGGTAGAAGAGGAGAGAGTAGCTTGGAATCAACTCATTGCTTCAAGCTCAGCTAAACCACATGAGTACCAAGACGGTTAACTTTGCAGAAAAAACATGCTCTAAAAAAACTGAAATAGGCAACAGATACCTGTAAACATCTACATTTGTTGTCTCCTCTCAAGGGATTCTAAAGATCATGGTTGTTAATGGAATCAGGATAATTAAACTGGGCAAACACATTTGAGAATTCCTCCACATATTTTGAGAATTCCTCCACAGGAGCAACTAAAATGAAAAGCTTAGTCAGCAATCAGTGTGTTAATATACTCATTTTACACAAGTTTAACTTTTCTGAAGATGAAAAAACATGTATATTTCCTTACTTGAAGGAAATAGGTCAGGCAAATAAGACTTGTTTGACTGATAGGGGAAAGGGAAGGAAAAACCTCCAATGCATTATTGAATTAAAAAGAGGCAAATTAGTGAATCTGCTTGAAACACAGCTAAATATGTAATGCCTTAAACCCCCACCTTTAAAGAAAAGGCTCTTTTGAAGTTTTTTTCCCCTGCTTTACTTACATGATTTTCTGAAAAAGAATCTAACAGTTTTGGGAAGATTGCTCAAAACAGTTTAAGTAACAAACCAAAATCACCCGTTGGTTTCAACCCCTCCCACGAATGCTCCTATTTTCCTTTCACTGCAGAGAAGGTGTGTTGAATTGCAACTCTATATATTAGGTGATTTGAGTATCAGAAGTGTAAAGAGACCTTGAAACTCTAAGTTGTCTGTTGAATATATGCTTCTATCTTTGCTAGTGAAAAAGAGGTACAGGTAGAAACTAGATACACTAGTATTAAAGATTTTCAGAGTCTTCATGAGGA
This sequence comes from Camarhynchus parvulus, assembly GCF_901933205.1. NCBI lineage: Eukaryota > Metazoa > Chordata > Aves > Passeriformes > Thraupidae > Camarhynchus > Camarhynchus parvulus. Next base: position 89,266,958 of record NC_044571.1, on the reverse strand, counting down.
CAGTGTTAGCTTTTCCCAAGGTACACACTGTGGGACCTTTGCAGAAATCAATCTATTTAAAGAGCGCCACAGCAAACATTTTATGCCAAGTCAGGAAGCAGCAGTAATTGTGTGCCTTATTTTTTCATCTTAGTGCTCTACTGCAGCTGTTAAACACTGACAAAAGCTTTGTAAAACTATGTAAAAATGTACAGTTATAACATGTTCTTTCCTTATCCACTACAGCTTATTTAAAACCAGGGACAACTTTTGAATATACTTATTCTTTCCAGAGGACATTACCTTAGGCTTGTCTACACTGAGTTTGGTTCCAATCAGTCTGTCTCCATCCACTCTGCTTCTCTAGTCTTGACTAATTCTAGAAGATCTGTCATCATCAAGTTCTTGCATGGCAGTTCTCTTCTTCAGATCCCTAACAAATAAATACAGGTCTCAGCACAGATCTGGAGACACTCAGTTCTCAGCTTTATGTTTTGAAAAATTAAATATTTCTTTCTGAATTAACTCACTATAATTAACTAAATACTGCTTTTTAAAAACCCCAAAACAACCAACCAACCAACTGCACTGTGTAGAACCCCCTCCCCATGTTTTACTAACTCAGGCATGTAAGACTGCCATCTTTCATGACAAATGCCACAGTCATAGCATGGTTATGAGCTGCCAGAGCACAGGATTAACTCAATTTACAGTACAGCAATTTCATACACAGCACCATGAAGTGTAACGACACAGCTAAATATGCTGGCACAGGATCAGTAGGGCTTTCATTACCTTTTAACATGTACTACTACCCCTCCTCAGAACATGGTGTCTCCTTTTGGCAATTCCCCTTTGCCACACATTCCCCAACAGGTGCCACAATCTATGGGTCCGAGTCTGTGGATGTTGGGAGGCCCAAGATCAGGGCAGGCTAACACTGCTCTCCCATCACTACACTTTCTCAAGGCTCAGTAGTGAAGAGTCCATAAAGATCTATTTAACTCTAGTCTGGCTCTGACCTTAGCACAATTTTCTAAAGAAGCGATTTTGTAAACTTTACAGAAAGTTCTCTGATTCTCAACCCAAGATTTCTTTGATTCAGGATAACATCTTCTCTTCTACATCTTTTTTAAAGCAATTCTAGACTTGATGCTGAACTGAAAATCCTGCAGCTGCCTGTTAAACAGAACAGCAGGTGAAACGGGGGCAGCTGAAGCACATGTCATTTCTCACTGAAGCACCTTAGACCTGGCCAGCAGGATGGCACAAATGGCAGAAGTGAAATTCGCTTCATACAAACTACATAGATACAAAAAAATAATTCACACTGAATTTGATGAAACTATAAGGACAAGCAGTAAGTTCCTTCTTCATCATCCTGAGCATTTATTTTTAAGTGTCTGCTTTTATTCTGGTTATCCAAGAACATGTTCAATCACCATATCAAAGCTGAATAACCCCCAGTACGATAAATTGTCCATGTGTAACAACAGCACATACACAGCTAAGTATGTTCTTGAGGGGATTACAAAGCCTTCTGCTAGATTCTGATCACCTTACCTACACTTTAGCTTCTTGCAGTGGTCAATGGAAAAATCCAAAACCCCATACAGGCAACTTTATAATCTGCTTTTGCACAATTTCTTTGTGAATTGTGATTGCTTCTGTCCTCCCTCTTTGACTAGCCAGACAAGCTTAATGCTGGTCCCACAGGAAATACCTGGCTTCATGCACATTTTTTAATGCAATCACCCTCAATGTTCTCCTTGGATCTTCCAGGAAAAAAAGTTTTTGTTTCAAACCAAAATGATTAATAATTAATAAATGATTTTGCTACAAATAACAAAATCTCTGTCCCATGATACAAAAGTCCTTGCAACTACTCAGCAGCTTCTATTGAAATCCCACCAGTCTCCTTATTTCTTGATAGATAGGAGCAGCCAGTTCTTTGGCTTTCTCTGCTCCATCCTCTAAAACCTTTATCAGATGAGACTTGTCTTCCTGGAGTTTCTTGATTTCATTCCTGATGGGTGCAAATTTTTGGATAACGGCCTCTGCTACCACCATTTTGTAGTGAGCAGTGTCGAGACCCGTGGCTTGGTGCAGCACCTCTTTGATGCTCAGCCCCGCCACTGCAGCGTGGATGGACACCAGATTGGAGACACCGGGGCGGGCAGCGGGCTCGTAGGTCACCTCTGAGGTGAAGTCAGTCACAGCTTTGCGAAACTTCAGCACTATTTCATCTGGGCTGTCCGCTATGGTGACAGTGGCTAACTTCTGTGGGTCTGACTTGGACATCTTCGCCGATGGATCTCTGAGGGATTTTATTTTCTTTGTTGTACCTTTAAAAAAAATTATGAGCACAGACAATGGTTTCTTATGACAATTGTTAAGAACAGTGTGCAGCTATATGATTAAGCTGTTTATCCTTGCTCAAAAATGAACTGTGAGCACAACCATGTATGTTCTGTTTAGTCCTTGTGCCCTTCCTGTCCTTCTAAGAAGCCACCTTTCTCCTCTCATAAACTGAATGAAGCCCCTTCCATCTCTCCCATCCTCACTAAGCAGGAACTTCTGCTGGGGCTACTCCTAATATTTTATGTGGCTTACATGCTGATTTCCCCCCAAATTTCTCCCCCACCTATTACTGCACCTTACTGAATGGTTCTGAGCAGTGGAGAAACAGGTTAACTCCACTGGTAAAAAAAAAAATCCTATAACAGTTAATCTCCTTATTTCAGGAAACTCTTCCACTCAAAATCTCTTGGAAATTCTCCTGAATCTCAGTAAAAACAGCTATTAAAATTCTCTAACTCAACACTGACCAGCTCTGTTAGATGTAAAGCACTGTTTAGATAAGAAAGGTGTGGGTGTTGTACAAACTGCTAAGATACATGCATGTACATTAAACAGATAAGTGGCATTAGGAGAATATTGCAAAGTACTTTAACAGCATCAAGCCACATTGCTTCAGTTTTTCACCAAGAAATATCATTCATGGAGTATACCTAAAGTATCATTTATCTACAGAGTACTCATACCAGTTGTTTTTAGACACCTAATACAGCCAACAAAATTACCTGCATACTGCTCATAGATGGCCTATGTACTCAGTGAAAGGATAAGGGTTTTTCCAGCATACAATTCAGAAAGTGCTTTGTTCTGAAATCACCTTTTGGAAGAGTCTTTTCTGCAAACTTGAAAGAGTCTAGGTAATTCAATTGTCTACAGCTACTGAGTCTGAATAGGTCTCTACCTTCTCCATTCATCTAGGATTTTTTGTTGATTTGCATATACTTGTGAGCTTAAGAAGAAATGCTTTTTGGGAGCAAAATGAAATGGTTTTTTTCCTTTTTTTTTTCCCAAATTGAGCTTTTTATTTAACGGTAAACAGTCTCACCTGCATCAGAGGCTACACTCAGCTCCTCTTTATAGTGCTTAGTACTCCATTAGAAACTGTAGCGTTTGCAATCCCTAATATTCTCAAAACACCACTACAGGTCTAACATAATTTTCGTCACTGAGGCTTGAAAATTGAGAAAGGTTTATTACTGCCTGTCTTTTCTAAGGTGAGAGCTCCTTGCCCTTTTGGGGGCGAAGGTCTTTGCTGTGCATTCCTCTACATTACTTACAACAAAGATGCAATGCTTCATCCTTGCCCAATTCTTCACGTTTCTTAGCAAACATGCCATTTGCGCCATCTGACTCCTCCTCACCCCCCGGCCTATGACCTTACAGCTCAAAAATGGCTGAGAAGATTTTCCTTGTAAGTCTTCCTGAGACTAAGATCAAAACCTTAAAGTCTTAACTCTGTGACAAACACATATTGAAATACTCAAGCATATATTAAACACCCTTAAAAAGAATTGGAGCACTGTACATATAAACCAACAGGCTGTTCAGCATCCTTAAAGTAAACATCTCTGACTTGGACACTGAAGAATTCTGCTTGCTAGAGGTCTCTTGCCCTGTTGCTTACATGTCTCCTGAATGAGCAACATGGAATAGAGACCCTACTCTTAAAAAGTCCAGTGCGTGAAGAGCAAGGCTGACTGGCAGCAATAGAGTGCATCTGGCCCCCTGGTCTAGAATACCAGACGTCACGTACATTCCTCAACCATGGATTTCTAAAGCCTTATATCTATCTTGGGAGTTCATTTTCACAGACTCTGGGCTCTTGTTGCCAGTTTTTAATTTTCCACTCCCTTAATATCAGTTTGCCCCCTTTTCTTGGTCCCTGAAACTATTTCCACAATGTTTAAATCCATCTTCAACTTCGAATTGCAGTTAAGGGGAAAAAAATAACCAACTCACTTAAAATGGCTTTGGGCACAGGAAAGAATTCTCCATATTTCTTGTTGAAATGTTGTGCTATATCTTGGGCTAGTTCCAGGTGCAGGACTTGATCTTCTCCAACAGGAACACGTGTTGACCTTTTAATAAAAGACAGACACAGGAAACTCAGCAAAGCTCTCTGGTTCTGCTGAAATGTTACTCAAGACTGTAACAGCTTCTGCCATGACTGAGGGCCAGACTGAGCCAAACACTCAGTCCCAGCTAGATTTGGTGCTGTGGGAGCAAGATCCCAAACTGAACATATTCAAGGATGACTCTGCTTTTTGTGCTGAACTGAAGCACATAACCACGGGCAAAAATAGCCCTTTGTGAAGACATATATGGCAAAGATACCTGTAAGAGCAACTCATTAAACTCAGCTCAAAGAAAGGTTTCTTTAGTATCTCCTGCTGCCTCTTTAGAGATCAAAGAGCACATGTTATAGTGTAAAAAAAAAGTAAGAAAGATCTGCAAGGCATAAAGTGCAAGCAGCTCGTCATGTCAAGTCTCAGGAAAACATAACTGTTGTTGAGAAGTTAGTACTGAGGATGTATCAAGGGAAGGAAAGAAGAGAGTGTTTCTTCTTCATCACAATTGTATAAATCATGTGGTCCAGTGCTTCTATTGTCACAAGTGTTATTAGAGGATTAGAACTGCTGGATTCAAAGGATAATTTGATTTTCTGTATTGAATTAACGGCTTGAATACACTTCTGGAGAGAAACACAATCTGCATCAGAGGACACGAGGAGGTGAAGAATCCATTACTTCCCCTGGTGATTCTTTCCCACAGTTAATCATACTTGCTAAAAATGTATGATTCTTTTAGATGAGGCAGACTTGAAATCTTGCCAGTTTTTGATTACTCTCCCATCCCCCAGCAGATTTTTTTCCTAAGGCTTACGGGGTATTCAGCTATGAATACTGGACATGTTCCAAAATAAGGAAGTTCACCATGCATCTTTTAAGTTCCCAGAAAATTTCAGATCAACATGGTACACTTTCCTTCCAATTCTGAATTACTGGGCTGATATCCAGGAATCAATTTGTCCACCTTTATTCCCAACCAGCCAGCAAGGCAACCTAAAAACAGCTACAGTAGGAATCAATAGGAAATCACAGTGCCCTATAACTGAGAGAAAATCAGTTACCATAATCAATATACTTTAAGCAGGTCAAAAGAAATGCTTCCATATGCCAAAATGGTTCCATATTCACAAAGTTTGCCACTAAACAGAAAACATATTATCTCCATAAAAGTCTCTGCACGATACCTTGCCTTTTTCCTTGCTGGCTTTAAAAAAAAATTCTATTCTGGTGCTATTTTTACTTCTTTCTGTCGTGCATTTACCTTCTGTCCATTTTCCTGTCTCTTTGATCCTTGGTTCATCTGAGCTAGTACTGTTTCTCCCCCTCCTCCAGCTCTAAATTCTACTTCATGACTGATGTTCCCTTCCTGTGCTTCCATTTCTCACCAATTCTTGTTTCTCATATTATTTTGTTTGCATTAAAGCATTTCTTATTAAAGATGTTAAGTCAAGTTTCTTCAAAGAGATATTGTTTCTCTTTCAATTCCTTGTTTTGTGCTCTGGGTGAACAGCCTGCTGTTAATACAGATAGTAGCCAACAAACCACTGGCTTTGCTAAGGAAAGATGAAACACCTGATCTTATTAGAGATGGAAGAGACAGACATGGTTGAGCTCAATCAAAACAATGTGATTTCTGATAAAATTGTCTAAATTTCATTCTTAAATACTTGACACTCAAATCACTCAAATATTTGACAATCAAATGGGACTCACTTCAAATAAAATCATGATATTCAAAATAATTCTGCCTTTTGCTTGCCTCCTGTTATTTTTAGTTAAAATTTAGGTAAATTAGAAATACCATCTCTTGGTCTTTTAACAGTCTTGTTTTCCCTACTATGATCAATTAACATGAGATTTCTCTAGATGCATTTTTCTGAATTCACAACTGGTTAATCTTGGTTAGTTGACCTGACATCCTTGTCCTCAGTTCTGTGTTAATTCTCTGTCCCAATCAATACTCACAAGTTCCTTCAGAACAATGCTACAAAGTACATATGCTCTGAACATAAAAAAAAAATTCATATATGGTGCACTGTCTTCAACATTTACTTACTGAGACAGTTTAAATCATATTATGAAATACAACCAGTAATGACAATGCACTACAAATTCTATTATCCAGGCTACAGGCTTAGGCATGCTGAGTTCCCAGTCCCTCACTACGGGCTGTTTCCACTGCAGCACTAGCCCAGGTACTACAGTCTGCAGTCAATAAGTTACTCTTTTTCATCAGTATGAACTCGCCTACACAAAATCCCCCACTCATATTGGTATGCTACATACAGACAGTTTAAGTACCTCTACAGTACATTGCATAAAATAAAGCATAACTACTTTTTAAAAAGTGTACCAGTGTATTATATATAATTAAAAATCAGTCTGTTATAATTGCCTAAGAATTATTCTCACATGACCAGATTTTTCTCTTTATAGCCCTGTCAGTAGCTTTTTAACCAGGCTAGATTTCAACCAGCCACTTGAGAGTCTGTCATCCATTTCCAATCTTCTGATCTAATCACACCCAGCTCCCCTGCTCAACAATTTAGCATGTTGACCTGACAAGCATTCATTCCAATGTAGCTGAACAGACATTGCCCATGGGCTCACATTCTGCCTCTTACTTGTACAGCAAAATATCTGCTGCTTGAAGCACAGGGTAAGTCAACAAACCAACAGTTCCTTCGCTATTCTGGCTGGCACGCTTCATCTGTTTGGAAAAGAAAAACAGAGAAGAATCACACTTTTGACTAATGGTATCAAGGTCTGTGATTTTAATTAATTAGAATTCTGAATAATTGAGTAATTTATTATGTAGCTCTACAGAAGACAGTGTCATGTAAAATCCACTCCTTATGAATATATTCTGGTTTATATCTTATATTTATGAATTTCTCTACACTGTTCTGATATTCTAGTAAGAAGGGAACACAGGGTTTCTTTTGTTTTCTGTTTGTAACCTTATTAATGGAAATGATTTCAAATGCAAAACCATCATGCTAAGTTATTAAACTTGAATATTACACATAATTCCTATTTTTTAAATAGTGTCTTCAGCAATAAATTTTTGAAACACTTCATAATGGAGATACAAAAAGGTATTAACACCTGTGTTAGAGAGCAAGACACAATGATCACATACAGTCACCAGAATGGCCAGTGACAGCTGGGAGAAGCCAGAACTACAGAGTCCAGTGCTCTCTCCATCAGTTCTCACTGCTCCCCAAAATCCACCTAATGCATTCAAGTCCTTTACTGGTCCCTGATATGGATCACCTAGATCAAGACAGTCAGGCTGCAAACACTAATTCTGTTCTAGCAATGACATATCTGTGTTTTACTTCTAGCAATACTTAAATATACTAACCCCCTTGAAATCTGAATTATTTTATTAGGACTGTTCAAATATATTTAGACTTGTCTCACACTCTCCAACAGATCCTGAATTCTTTCTCCATCTTAAGTGCCTAGAGTTCAGGGAACCTAATTTGCAAAGCCTAGTACCTGTAACACCTATCTGTAGGTCTGGAAAGTCAATCCAGTCAAAGTAGGATTTAAGAGCTTAACTTTAGAACCTCAGGTTTGAAAAGGTTTGCTTTAATCTATGCCATGCATTAACACTGGTTGCTGTATTTAAGTTTTACTGGTTTTATTTAATTAAGAAGGAAAACAGGAAAAAAGAAAACATCTGGAGGTATTTAAGACTGCTCTGAACTCTGCAAGCCCAAACTACTCTTAAATGGTTGGGGTTTTTTTCCCCCTTTTTCAGATACTTCTCTCTCCTGTCTTTTTCTGCTTACTAAATGTCAAAATAAAATACAAGGAACTTAAATGCAAGAACTCTGTTGATGCAGTCAGGCTGATGCAACACGGAGATTAAGATGAACATTTGACACTCATAAAGGCAAACATTTAAGATACAATATCACTCAGCACATTTTTAATATTTATAATTTCTATACTCCTCTTCAAACATATGCCTCTTTTGAACACTCTTCCATAAAATCTACAGAGCAGCCACTCTTTATAGTGGAAAACGAAAAGCTGTTTATGGAACTCCTTAATCAGCAAGGCCCAAGGTTTCCACTGCAATATCTTCCATTACTTTTGCGCTATTAAACAAGCACTGAAATAACACTGAATGTTCTAGCAAAATCAGTTTAATAACAGCAAACAAACCGCCTTTTTAGTACAGTTTTTCTGCAAATCTTTGCCAAAACCACAATTCTGCAGCTTCCAGCAGGAAAATGTTCACTAAGAGGAACAGACCTGGAGAGGTATGTTTTACCCCTTCCACCACAGGACTACAGAATTACTTAAACCTAAAGCAAGAACAACCAAGGTAAAGTTGGTACTTCATAGATGACAAGTATTTCCAGGATAACATTTCTACTCAATTCCCACGAATTTCTTTTAAATTTACCAAACCGTCCATACCTTCCACTGGGGCAAACGTAGCAGACGTGGCACATTAGTTAAGCACCCAAGAATCCAGGCAAGTTCTGCATGCTCAGGAACCTGAAAGTATGAAGTTAGAATCTATTTAAATCTTCCTCCTTTATATGCATATTTTCTCAAAGTCAGTAAGAATAAATTGCATCAAAGACGAGAAAACCATTTATTTCTGTATATTACTTTTTCAGTAAGGTCAAGCGACAAGCTAATGGAAAGTTTTGGACACTGCCAGGATTGAATGCCCTATATTAAAATAGTATAGCAAGGTTTTTGATCCTATCCACTCATATTCTAAACAAGAAAATTCTTTAGCAACAGCAGAGTTGAGCACACATGTAAACTCCTTTGCTTGAATGCTTGATTCACTCTTTGCAACATTGGCAGGTTTGAATCTTTAAGAGCATGCTGTCTCAAAGAGGTTCAAAGCTTCATGCCTGCAATATGATATAACAACCCAGACAGAAGGCAGTAAAAAGTGTTTCTTAACAAGTCAGAACTACTAGGATTATTAATTGCAATTCCTTTGTTGTCACATTTTAAATACAGTAATTTCCTAGCTAGTAGTCATTGGACTACTTTGGTGACCAATGTGTAAAAGTATCCAACCTCCAGACTACAGCTTAGTGGTTTAATATTTCAGGTTGATTCTTTCCCTTCTTTCTGCCTTTCCCACAGATTCAGGGTTTTTATTAATTCCCTCATGCTCATTTGACCTGCAATCTTCTGTGCACAAGACAAAGTGCAACAAAATACTGGAGTAAAATGAACTTCACGGAAAATACTAAGCACAAGACTCCTATTTCATCTAGAAGGAATCACCATCTGGTTGAAAGTGGTTTCTCATTTCTTTCTTCTAGTCACGGACGGAGAGGAGATGGTGCTCTGTTGCACTTGTGTTGACAAGAACCCTCTTTAAAAGCTAGGCAGTCATTGATTCAGCCCTGTCAGATGTTGCTTTCGCAGCCAAGACTGCACGTGTGTTTCACTGGATCAGTGGATTTGACATTACATCAGTAACCAAAACACCAAGTGATCTAAACAGCATTTGTTGGGTTGAATACACAGTTCTTGGTCCTACCAAGTTATACTCACTTCCCATCTTCAAACACACAGTCCTTTCCTAAATATTACTAAAGTGCTGAATATGCTGAAGAAAAAGCCTGATAAAATGGTGACAAAATACATAGAAGTATACCAAAGGGCAGAAATTTCAGCTGGAATAAGATTCAGTACTGAAGGCTAATGAGTCCGCATTCATCATCCAAATTGCTGTATATTGGTGTGTGAATCAGGAGGTTCTAGGCTTAAACCATAAATCATTTGTCAGACTAAATCACAGTTTAAGCTACTGTGTTTTACTTGGCAAGAGGGGCAGGTAATTGCTGCCTTTGGCTGGTCATGGTGCATCTGCTCAAATGTTACTCATTTAGCTATTTTAGTATTTCATCACATTGATTTCACAAATCTGATACAAAGAAACTGGAAGACGTATATGATGATGTATATGACACCAGTAAAATAATGTCTCAGTCTACTTTTCCTTTCACTGAGTAATACCCGTGGATCACAATCAGGAGAAGCCATTCTCCCACACAAACTCCATAAGCTTCTGCTGATGGACCTGATGCAGGTCCATTTAAAACTGCAGGCAAATGTCTTCATTAAACAACCAAAACACAAGAATGTAAGAAATAACTCTGTACTGGATCACAACAAAGGCAATGCAGCCTCATGCTCTATTTCCAGGACTAGCACTTGGGGCAAACACAGGAGCCTACTGCTTCCTACAGTATCTTCCCCTCACACTTCTCCAGCATCCATAATTGTTGCTCTAGGCAATATCAGAAGGTATCATCCCTGGCCCAGTCCTGGTAATGTATCCAGATTCCCCAAGGAATGTGTCTAATCCATTTCTGAACCAGCTGATATTGCCCATTTCACAACCTCATGGAGCAGCAAGCTCCAGAGGCTTAAACCTGATGTGTAAAGAAATAATTTAGCCACTAATGTATCCATGTTTGTTTACTGTCTTTGAATACCACCTGTTTCTTATATTTCACAATTTGGTGAACAATTCCATATCCAGCTTATTCAGTGTTTTTCTGATTTTGTAAACGGTGATTGCATATACGCCTCAGCCTTCTCCTCTTCAACACTGACTTCTGAATATTTCCTTCTTAAGGCAGCTACTCTATCCCCTGCTGCACGAACTCCTCTCCTTTGTATCATATCTAAGTCATTAGTTCATCCTAGAGACTCTAAAACTTCACCCAGTATTCAAAAAATGGGCACACTAAGGTTTTGCATGGTGACAAAACGTCATCTCTGTCTTATTCACAATACCCTTTCTGGTGATGTGGTGATGATGACATATCATTAACTTTTTAAAAAATTGCTTGTGCTGAGCCCATGATTTCAGAGAACTGCCAATGATGACTCCAGGACTTTCTTTCCTGCATTGTGTGAAGAAGGTTTAGAATACTTTTACCCAGATGTTTTAAAATATTTAAAGCTCTTCTACTCCTTATTTGCCTGTCCACTCTGTTTTATGAGTTCTTTTGAAATTCCTTTCCTTGGCATAGCATTTGGCTACACATAAGGACTTAGTATTGCCAGTGAACTTCTGTTCACTACTTTCTTCAGGTCATGAAAGAAAATGTTCACTAGAACTGCTCCCAGCAAGAATCCCTGAGGAACATGACTGCTGACTGCGCCATTCAAATAAAAAAAAAGGGAGCATTACAGCCTATGTGGCTTTCAACAGTGATATGAAAGGAAACAGAGAAGAGAGATCACATATTTGCAAAAATCTACAAAACGATTTTCAGTCGACTCCTATTGTATTAGGTAGTGTTTATTATGCCATCACAAGGAAAACCGTTGTCAGAGAAGCATTGCTTTTCACACAACTTTCATTAAAAAGAGTATGACTGTTAGAGAGGTGTTCTGCTTGCTTTTATAATTTATTTTTTAAAGGAGGTTACCCACAAATTGGACTAGGATTTCAAGAAATAGAAGTATAAAAAGCTCCAATTAATTCAGCCTATTCTGTCTACACTTTAATCAACAAAGAACTCAATTTCTTTTGTATTTTAAAATCTGACAACAACTGTCAGATTTTAAAATACAAACTGTATTTTAAAACTACTGTCCAGAGCTACAATGTACTTCAGGATCACCCAATTTTTCAAAAGAGAACAGATAATAATAACCATAACTCTTTTCCAATGAAGACATAATTTTCTCAGTGTGTCCTCTCTTCCAAGTACATCAGTAGAGAAGTAATACAAATGGTAGAAAACCAGAATTACATCTCCAATTAACAAAACTCACAACCAGTGACAGTCGCTGAACTGTATGTCGAACCAAACTCTAAGAATGTCACAATCACTGGTAATTCTGAAAATCAGCTATCTAATCAATTAAATCCTTCAGGTCAACTTCAGCTACTTTTATGTCCTGAAAAAAATATAATAGTCTGTTTTCAGTATAAACATTATTTTCTTGGGAAATATTTCTTGCAGCCTTGCTGAAAATATTTCCAGGAACAACAGTTTTTAAGTGTTCTATTTATTGTTTCCCTTTATAAAGTCAACTATTTCCCATTTAAAATTTTCCAAAACTTCTTACCCATATCCATATAGCAATCCCCCCTTTTCAGACAGCCCAAATCCTACCCTTTGCTCTTCTCAGTAAATATAGCAAGTTTCTCTCTCTGTTCCTGCTCTGTGCTCTTGCCTATTTTAACAATTTTTGTTTTCTAATCTCACACAAGTCTGTAAAAACCATCAACATTTCTCAAAGGGTTGAGATGGCCACCTCTATGCTATTACCAGGGACACATTTCCTCCTTCAATCTCCATTGCATTAAGCATCCCCCACAACCTGGCTTACTAATCAGTAATCAAAGAGTTATTTCTAGAGTAAACTACTTACATTCCTTCCCTGTGGCCTGACAAGGCCAAGGCTGCCTACCCAGATTCCTTTAATTTTTTTAAAGCGCACATATTTAACAGAGGTGACCATTTCCAAATGATAACGAGCAGTTATCTAAAAGGCACAAACACTTCTATTTCTTCACCTGAGCACCCTGCTCCTCCCTTTTTAAAGACAAATAGCTTCTTCATTATTTACTTGTACAGCCATTTGAAGTTATTAAACTCGGGTCACAATTCATACTTGAATCTCTGGAGCTTTATATGCTGGAGTACAATCTCAGGCTTTCTTCCTGTAAATCTATTTTTTTGTCCTTGATCCTAGCTATTCCTTACCAAATTATTGTTGATATTCCCTTGCCACAGCCAATGATACATACATGGAAAACAGTAGCTGCTTTTAGTCCAAATAATTCTACATGACTTTTTATGATGAAACATACAGCTGAGGAAGACAGCAAGCTGTGAGATTCAAGAACAGTGGGAGAGGCATGAATAGTGGAAGGAGATTTGAAAGCAGGCAAATCAGTGACATTGCGCCTCAGCTTTCTGAGGTTATAATACAAAGTTGTGTGTTGGCAGCTGAAGTGGCTTTCTGCAAAAAGAGATGCAGTGTTTTATTTTCAAGATGGACTTCCTCAAGTTGCAACCTATAGCCCTTCTCTGTAAGGCACTGCCAATTTGCTGCATATCTATCATGTGGAAACAGCTTTCCTCAGCAGAGTAACCTCATTAAGGGCTACATTTGAAAGGGGTAGTAAATTTAAAAGATTTAATTTTGATAGAGTACAAGCAAAGTCTCAGGAGGTAATTTGGATAGCTGTGTCCTAAAAGAAATTGAAACAGAGAAGGGAAAGAGTCCTACATTTAATAAATTAAACCTTTTCTTAGGACTTTCGTCTCTTCTAGCACCAGTAAGTACCAGTAAGAGCTTCTGCAAAATTCAAGAGGTCCTTTTCAAAAGCAAAGGATGCTTACATTTTTCTTGAATAAGAGATAAGGTTTTATTAATGTGTAAGGTTGCAGGCAATACGTTCAAGATACTTGGCAATGTGTCTCTATATACACAGCTAAAGAACAAAAAAGACCATAAACAAGACAAAAAAATAGACTACTCTTGAATCAAATGTACACAGTGCAGGTACTCTCATGACAGAAAATTTGACACAGTATCCCAAATTCCTGTTCAAAGAAATAATTGACTGGGTAGAATAAGTTTATGGTTACAAAGGCAATATCAGATTTAAAGAACATGTTAAGCAACATATTGAATTGGGGGGTGGTTATCTAGTTATTGTCAGTAAATGTGTTAGTATCTACAGCTTTCACCTTTACCTTGGAACAATTTAGTCACATATCCTTCTTTATATTTGGTTAAAATATACAGAAATAAGATCTGCCTTTCCTTTTTGAAGAACCTGACCAAGAATATTCCTACTGGAATCAAGCTTTACTGGTTATAAACCCCAACAGACCACAGCAATTTGGCCAAAGCACCCTTCCCTCTCCTTTATTTATTATGAAATTAACTTATTTTCAGAAACGTTCTCCTACTATAACCCACAATACTGTTTGAAAAATCAGTCTAGTGTGTCCAGAAGACTGGTGAAGAGAGGAAAATATAACAGCTACATAATAGTATGAGATGAAGAAGGTAAATTAAGGTAGAAAAGAAAAAAAAAAAAAAAAGAGAAATCCCAGTGAACCATGACTTTCATTCCCACTGAGCTCTAGTTATGTCTAGTCCAGTCCATGGGAGAGAAAACAGAGGAATGAGAGAAGCAGAATAATTTTCTAAATTAAACAGTCACATACTTCCTCTTATGACAGGAAGTTTTCAATGGACCATGCTAAATTAATGTACTTTAATGAATTTATAAGCTATGATGCAATAGAAGCTTTTCAGCCCCTCTGAAAATTGGACAAGGGGTAGCGTGAATCCATTCAAACTCTGCCCACAAAACAAAGCAGATGGATACTTCTGGAAAATAACAGCAGTGAAACAGTGCACACATTTATATCATTGTATTTTGGCTTTTGGAGTTAAGGCTAAGACAAATTTGCAAATTCCCACCTCCCAGAGTTACTGCCTCAATTTGCTTGCACACTGCAAGAATACTGCAGCTGATTATACCCAGAAAATAAATCAGCCTACCCAGAAGGATGAAAACTGCAATTTTCCGCCCAGAAACGGAACATTATGTTGTCCAGAAACTCACAGGACTCCTCAGAGAAGTGCTCATGCAGCGTATCAAGCACTGCCTGCTGAATTAACTCTGATGGAATTTTAGTTTCCCTTGGGACATTTAGCATGTGTCTGCTACAATAGATAGGTGGACAGGAAGAACAGCCCGAGACCACATAAAAGCAAAATAAGTTTCCAATATTGTTTTGACTGTGAAGCAGATGAGATACAAGATGGTTATGGGTAAGAACTGAAATGTGTAGTGTACCCACCATGAATCAGAGAAAATGGGTTATATCATATAAGTTTACCATGTGTGCAGATTGCATACTGTCTTCCTTATTTACCCCCCCACAGTCCTTTTTGGTTTTAATAAAAGATCTAAGTTTTATGAAAGATGACTGTTACAGCTTTTATCAGTTATAGTACAATTTAAGGAATATATTTTCTGTTTCTTCTAATATCTCTCATGATATGTTGTATAAGTCATTATTCCATAACTTCTTTTTTATGCCCCCTAGGCAAAGGCAGCCACTTAAAGCATATCTTGACATTATTTTCTCTAAGAGGGTTTCATACATCTTGCAGCTGTACTCCAAATAAAAATGCACTATTTTGAAAAATGCAATTATTTTTATTTTTTATTCTTACTAAAATTGTCACTTTTCTATAACTTTCTACTTGAGAAAATATAATTAAACAAGCTGTAATGAAAGAGCTTCTCTCATTGGGAGGCCATTTTACTGTCCAACATACACCACAATTGTTTTTCTAGATATTCTAATTAAATGTGCTTGTTTATAACCCTTCACAGACAATGTGGTTCCAAACACTACACTAATTATTCATTGCATCCTTCTTGCTTCTAAATATTTTCAAGTTATCATCACTTGTTCTTTGTAGCCACTACTTCCCCAGGCTGGAGTTCAAGTTTTTATATGGTAATGGAAGTGTGGGAGATATTTGTTGAACTGCAACGTATTAAGACCAAATATACAGCCAGCCATTAACTTACTGTTTGTACATGCTTTAAAACAATATAATCTATAAATGGTAAATTCTGAAGCATACAAAACTAATTTTCATCCAACTAGCACTTTCCATTTATAGGTAATTTAGCTGTAAATCCAATACAAAAAAACATAGGCCATATGCTCTCTAAAAATACAATAAAAAACTTGCCTATGCAAAATTTCTGTCACTTTTATTTAATTTTAGTTGAAAGGTGAGGACATCACTGAAATCTGTTCTGGGATTCCAAATGTGCCTCACCTGTATCCTTATCATAACAGGATCTTTTGGACCTAGTATAACCATGAGAGGTATCTGTTCTCATCAGACTTTCTCCCAGCAGTCAGTCTGTGATCCGTATTGTTCAGCCTTTTGCCACTTGCTTGTATTGAAAAGGATGATAAAGTATGTGAAAACTCTGGAGGCAGGTATTTCAGATATCACTGGATTAGAGATTTGAAAAAGAGCCTAAGTAAGTAAAATAAATGAAACCCTTACCAAAAGGCACAGGCCTTTTGAGAAACCAAGTAGCATTATATTTTTTCACACATGGCCAACATATTCCAGAGAAGCAACACAAACAGCAAAATACAGAAAGAGTAAGCCAAACAAACAAGTAAAGAACAATAAAAACCAAGCCCTTCTCAGCAATTCTAAACCACTCTTGCCCAGTGTAATCCAGAGAAAGTGAGAGGACATAACAGCATTTACATGAATGAATGCATGAGCAATTCCCTTAGTGGGGTGTACCACTACTAGCACACTTCTGTAGTGCAAGAATTTCATTCTACTTTAATGCTACAGAATCAGGGTACAGAAAAAGTCATTAGTTGTGGTGGGTTTTGGTGATTAAAACTAGAAGTTCATAAACAATACAATTTTTTGCATGATGTTTGTTTAAAAAAATGAACAGAAATGTGATTCGGGAATAATTAAAGAAACATTCCTGTGATCTACAGATTTGGTAATTTTCTAGATAGAACTCAAAATACAACAATAATTACAGCATGCTAAGCTACTGAGAATTCTCATTCAGCAGTTTGATCTGCTATGGAAAAAACCTGCTCTGTCCATAATTAAATACCTAATCCAGTTTTCTATTTGTGGCTGGATTTTCACTGCTTTCCTGCTATCTCTGGAAGTACACACCTATTTCAGTATACAATCAGTTTTGGTCACTTTACACCTCAGCCAAATGTTTGTAAACAAAAGTGGGACTCTTTTAGACCACCCCTGGAGACTGCTACAGTGGCTGAAAAGGAGGTCAGCTCCTTTTTTTCTTGAAATCCGAGAAATTTCCAATCAAAATCCAGCAATAAACTTTCTTGATTAGCAATAGCTGTAATCCATCTTACACCTTCATTTTCAGGAACAATCATCTCGATATTATGACATTCCATAACGTACTATTTCATTATCATGCTAAAACAATAATCACATTAGCAAGGTTCCTGTCTCCTTTCCTCACATCAAGAGCTACATGCAGATACTCCTTTTAATTGCTTCCAGAGAAACATCTGGTGCTGCCTGTAAATGTAACAGATCACAGTGCATCTCCGGGTATACCTGACCACTTCATACAGCTTGCACAGACTTGGTTTGGGGAAGCTGACTTCAGCCTGAATCAGTCCTGAAACAGTCTATATTCACAAACAACTGTAATAGTTCTTCTGATTGCAGCATGACAATGAGCTTTCAAAAATATGCTAGAATCAGTCACTTCTTAAAGTTGTATGGATACTTGTGTGGTAAGTAAGAATAACATTCAATACAAGGTTTAGATTTAATAAGAACAATGACCATTAGATCTGGACAGATAAGGACACAGAAAAATGAAGGTAAAAAGGCAAATTAAAGTCTATTTAACTGAGGCCAGCCTAACCACCATAAGGAAAATCAGAATCATATTTGGTGAAAACTTTTGTTTGATAAAGCTGAATATGTTCAAGTTTAGCTATCTTAGGTTTTCATTGGTTTTTGACTGTATTGGTACTGTAGAAGCACTGCACAAAGATTCATCATTTCCTGAGTCTGACACTTTCTCTTTGGGGGTTCAAAGATTCAATCTCTGCATTATTATATTTTGAAAGATACAACATACTTTCTGTGGTGGAGTGCAATGTAAGATCCTCACAGATAATCTGCTGCCTTCAAGGGAAGCCTGAGTGTTTTAGCAAGACCTTGAACAGCACAAGTTTAGCTTTTAGACCAGTAGGAATATAAGAAAAGCAACACTGGACCAGATCAAATATCCACCTCTGACAGCAACCAACAAAAAAAAAATGAATGTAAGCACAGAAAAGCATGGATACCCTCCCATCTGTGGTTTCACCACTTCCTGTAGAGGTGACTGCTCAGATATGCAACAGTCCCAAAGCAATTTTTCAGATTAATTTGTCGAGTCCCTTTTTGAATTCATATAAATTTCAGCATGCACTGTATTCTGTGTCATGGGGTTTTGTAGCCCAGTTGTGGATTTTGTGAAATGCATTGTTATGCTTGTGTTAAATCTTCCAGGTTTTAACTTGTTTCGATGTTTGTCAGTTCACATTCTTCAGTGGACAAAACCATTTCTCCATATCAATAGCAGTTTTATAAACCTTCACTTTATTCCTCTCTAACCATAACCTGCAAAGCATTTATCCTTCATGCTGAAGAGTCCTCTCTGTGTATCTAGTCACTGATCCTGTGTTGTAACTAATTGAATTGTTAAGTTGCTTGAAAACAAGAAAAAAACCTCTCTAGACTGGTTTTTACTGCATCATTGGCTTGGAACTCACCTTGCGATTATTCCACTAATGACTTCATCATTCTAAGCTGACAAGTCAGAGTACAGGAAAATGAAAACAAAAAAAAAAAGTAAATATGTTACCCAAGCTGGTAACATATTTAAAATGATAAACAAATATGAAAAAAATGGGGTGAATTTATTTAAACATATTTCCAGTAGAATTCTGAGCTCATCTATTTAGACTGGTTTTTTAATACAGAGGACAAGTGAAGCAGGAAGTATATCTGTCTTCATCAATTCATTATTCATCAGGGATATAGAGCCATGATTGCCATTTGCAGTTTAACAACTCCAGGAAATTCTGCCTGTAAAGAATCATGTTGAAAGGGAGAATACAATACCATTTCAGCTTGCACTGATAAAATTCAGATCCTGTGTGCACATCACCTTTGCAGTTCTGCTGCAAGGTGGACACCCACTTGTGGGTGTCTTCGCAAGAGCAGAAGCTATGATACATCTGTGTCTGTAGAAATTATAGAAGTTTGTCAGTTTAGAGTCAGTAACAGAAAGTTCATTAAGCAAGAAACTAAGTTGAGTTCCAGGAAAATATAACATATGCTAACTGTAGGCCAAGTGGGAAGGTAAGCCCAGTACCCCTTGGGGTAGTCAAGAGAAGCACATGGTTTACATAAGAATTACCAGATCAGAGGGAAAAGTGTCTGCATGAAAAGGAGGTTATAGCAAAGAAGGGAAAATAAGCCCCAGAGATGTAACCTCCTGACGATCACAGTGGAACTGATACAAAACTTACCATGTTAATCACCTGTTACTTTGTGATTACTGTGCAGCTGGCAGAATAAGCGGCAAGAGCTGATACAAAAGCATAGAAACATGTTTTCCTTACCTTTATGGTTCCACAGGCCATGTTTATGCATTTATGAGTTAATGTTTCGTGACTAAAGTGATGCAGAGACAAATTAGTGGTCTTCTAAGAGGTCTTTGAAGTATATTACTCATAACCTGTACAAACTCCTAGCTCTGCTTCAGAAATTTACAGTGTACTTATCCCTAAATGGGCTTCTCAGTCATGGCTGCAGCATTCAAAATTTCAAAACTGCAGCAAGGGGTAAGTTTAAAATCCAACACTGCTAACATTTTCTAGGACCACCAACACAAACACGATAAAGGAGTTCAGCAATGCTACACTCACTCATTAAGATCTGTGGAAAGCCACTTAATCAGAAACAAATCCAACACAACAGGAGCACTCACCAGCGACTGCCGGAATAGGAGACACTTCTTGGGGTCAATTCCACAGGCAAGGATGGCAGCAGTGGTGTCCAGGATGTTCTGGCGCAGGACAGCTGGTTCCTTGGGCATGGTGAAAGAGTGCATGTCCATAATGCTATAGAGCACTGAGCTGCACTCTTCCTGCAGATTCACCCAGTTCTGAATGGCTCCAAGGTAGTTACCCAGATGAGGGGTCCCAGTTGGCTGGATACCAGAGAAAATCCGATCCATGACCATGTTCTGTGACAAAGCATTGACAAGATTAACACACACTTTTTTTTGAGAGATTATTTTATAAAGTAATTTAAAAAGCCTCATTTATGCCTGTCTCTTCTCCCCACCTGTCAGTGTATTAATGTATAAATGACCTCAACACCAATAATGGCAGTAAGTCAGTTAAATACTCTATCTTACAGCAGAGAGATTAACAACTACCATAATTTTAATCTGTCAGACTGCATATGCAAAAAAAAAAACAAACCAGCTGTAAATAAGATTGGTGAAAAGCTGGTCTCAGAAAGCAAGTGGTAGATTCTTTAATTTCTTTCGCACCAAAGCTGTATGTTTCTCTTTAGTTTCTCTATCCACACTTCAGTTTCTATATCCACTCTTATATAGAAACTTAGGGTCACAGAGCAGAGAAATTCAAACATTTTTGTTGTAAACTCATGCAATGTTACAGTAGATTGCCATCTTAACTCCCATGAACACTGAAGTTTTTTCTAGCTGCAAAGAACATTTTGAGCAGTTCCTGAAAGAAACCTGCTTCTTGACCCAAAGGTCAAAGAATAATGAAAGAGATCATCAAAGTTCTGAAACTCCCCATTTTGGCAGCAATAGAATTTCTAGAAGAGCTCTACAAAGAAATACAGCTATAGCTCAAGATCGCACCTGGAATACTGTCCATGCATCAGGACCAACATCGGAAAAGAGTTCACAGAGAAACAGCAAAACCAAAAAAAGACTAAGAAGCTGAGGTTGTGAGCAAAGATTAAAAGGCTTGAAACATGTATAGCTTGGCTAAGTGACAGTTACCATCTTAGAAAGTTTGTTTTCCTGCATCCCAGCCCTCCATCTGACCATTTTCTCAGAGCCCTGAGCTGTCAGCATATGATCAATTACCTCCCTGACCTTCCCAAAGAATTCCACCATATTCAGAAGTAGCTCAGCAATGTTTTATGTGAAAATGCTTGTTACATGCCAAGTTGCAAGAGCATGCAAGACCGCTCATTTATAAATGAGGGTCCCTCCCATCACAGCACATACAATACAAGTCCTCAGACTCAGTTGTGTGTGCACAGTTTTTTCCTGCTAAATTTTATGAGCAACATCTATAACTTAGCAGGAAGAATTTATTTACTGATGTAATCTGTTTTCTTTTCTGTGAATCTCTTACAAATGTGTGGGACAAAAAAAGTCATACAACTATTAAACCACACAAAATGGCAGTAAAAGTCAAGGTCAAGTACCATTACTTTTAACTATTAAAAAAAGGACTTCAAATTGATTTAATTCATTTTGACTCAGACTTGAGAAAAATGAATGAGAAAGTGTTTCCAAGTGGAATGGGACTTTTTTACTTTTAAGCATGATGTATAGCACAGAAAAGCCTAGAGTATTTCTTTCTAAATTTGCTGGAAAATTCTCTTTTCTTCTAAAGTAAGCTTGTTTTTAAGATCAAAACAATTTTCTTACCCAATGTTTAAGTGTTTGTGCTGACATATCAAGAGGAGCTTTGGGCTAGCTGTCATGCTAATTTCTCCTGCTCACACAAATGCCTACACATTTCAGTCTTGACAGCAACCCCTTCACCCCATCCCAAATATCTTCTTGACTTCTAGTATATTCTTGAGTCAGTTTCTAAGTGTTTTTGGAGAACCTACAGCACAGGAGCTTCAAGGTAGTCACTTGAAGCAATGAAAAGAACACCACTTCTTCCAACAGCAATTCCAGCTTCCAGTCCTTGTGTTCCAGTCCTCAACCACCCATATGTCTCTTTTCTTCATTACACAAAAATGGAGTTATGATACTCAATCTCTCACTTGGCATTTGATTCCTTGTTTTCGTAGGAACCTACATCAGAGAACTTCTCACCCCTCACAGAATCCACTCACCTCCCACTAAGCTACTACCTGGCCCAGGACTACAGCCAGCTTCCTGTTAACACTGAGAAGGGCCAGGTGCTCTCTTGCAGTAGGAGGCATTCAACATTCTAATGTGTATAAATGAGATTAAGTCTAATCAGAACTTGGGATTAACTAGACTTCAGAGCTGTACTTCTATTACTACAGGCCTGGAGCAGCTGCTAGGCAATGCAACAGGTACTTCACAGGCATAACATTTGCTTTTTGCTTCCTACGTTTCTTAACTAAGACAATAAGAAGTCCGGGAGGAAATAGTTGACCAGTAACATGGTGTTCTACCCCTACTGGGGTCCCAGAACAGTTGGTTGTTTGTCCAACAAACACATAACCTTTTTTCATGTCCGTATCTCAACTCACTAAGTTCAAATCTTGATGCTCTTTCTCACAATTACTTCTCTGTCGCTATAGGACATGAAAGAACACAAGCTCACACTGCTGTTCTCAAGGTGAAGAAAAAAAGTGAAGTTTATTTTCTAACTCTAACATTTAGTTTTCTAAAAGTGACAACAGATTGGAGGGTGACAGTGCCACCTCTCCAATGACACTAGTCAAACTAACAGTCTATCAACTTTCTCCTCCTCCATAAAAGAATGCAAAACAATGAGTTATTTACAGAAAATGTGTAAAAAAGTTCACTACAAGAATGTCAACATCAGAAACTTTAGAAAATCTTAAAAAACTAAGGTGGCACTTCTCTCCACAGAACTAGCTGCTTTCTGGTGCCCATTTATATGCCTGTTTAACAGACCATAATTCTTACACCCCTACTCTCCATTTTCTTATCAGACAATTTCATCCCTCCTGTATTCTTTTCTTCCTCTACCTGTGCTTTACACCCCTTGCTTCCCCAAAGAGCTCTTACAAACAGCTCTTGATATACAGCTCTTACTGTAAGAAGGCATAGAGAATGCCATGTTAAGATTATTACTATTATTACTAATTAAGCTGTTATTGTCTTGACTCCAGTCACTTCATATAAAATATGTTTTCTACCTGCATGGTTATAAAAGCTAAGAAATGTTATCATTTGCCAGAAATCCACTATGGACCTGCATCAAATAAGTATCTTAGGATGACCAAGTTAAAGCATAGTGCAGAAACTCGCACATCTTCCAACCTCAGTCTAGTAAAAGACAGCATCACCTGACATGTCTCCTGATGTTACTGCTTCTTTTCTCTGGGACTTGAAGCTGGTGCTACTTCAGTGCAGGAGAAGCTCCACGCCCTGGGATAACTGTGCGTTCTACCAGGGCACAGGAATTTCTGTGCAGTCAGCACAGATCAGCTCATGTGCTAACACCTTGACCTAAGAAGTGCCAACACCCTGAGCCTATGGAGAACAGTTCTGTCTAGAAATTTTGTTGGTCCCCAAGTTAGGCAGACTCAGTTCCCTTGCAGCTGCAGTCCTTGCTTCCAATGTTTCCCATAACAGGTTCATTATCTGCCTTTTCAACCTCTTGGATCACTGTCCAGTCTGTAGATAATGTTATTATGAACATATTGGATGTATTGGCAAAATTGTGTCCCTTAATGTGAGTATAATACACTCAATACATAAAAATGCAATAGTGGCATTTAAATAGGCAGTCTGAGAATGTCTTTCACCAAAGAAAATACAAGACATCAGTGTCTCAGCATAAACTGTATGTTCAAATACTGTACTTACTCAAAATATTCAAAGGCTAACAATGAGCTAATGAAAGGTAGGTTTGTTGCAATACTACATAAGTTAGCATCTGGTGACACACTACATGTTGAAAATAAAACACAATGTACAATGTCAAATGGACACAGTTTCATATAAAGAAAGAATCAAGTTCTCTATCCATTAAAGAGAATACCTGTGAAGGCAAGCATGACATCTTTAATGGTGCTTTGTATGTTCAAATGGTAAACAAATACTTACAAAAGGTTTGTTCAGTACAAGGGCAATAAATAGAAAGTGAAACATTAGAAACAAACAGTAGCAGTATTATATTCAGCCTAAGCTCAGCAATTACTTAACCTGAAGTAGAGAATTCACAGAAATAAGTAAATCCAATAATGAAAACTGAGCTAGGCTGAACCTGAGTAAAGCATTAGCAAATCCATTACAAAGAACAAACCCATACTGGCTCCCAGCTGAGGGACCAGTTGACTAGGAGTCTTTCATCTTTAACTCCTTTGATTCCATTTAACAACATAAAGCACAAGAAGTTACAGCAAACAGGGTGGCATGAAATATTCCATTGTGTTAGCAGAAGTCTATATTAAAAAAAGCCCACACAAAACACCCTCAAATGAATCTTGGATTTCTTGCACTAAAAATATACAAAGAACATTGCTCCTTTGGAGAGAGTTTATGTTCCCTGTTTGTTCACTCCGTGAGAAGCAGCGGGCAGCATAGCAGCGTGGCAGGGGACTTCTGCCTGGTACCATGAAATCATGGGGCTGGAATGCACTTCAATGGAGCTGTTAGGTCAGGGGATGGGAGCTGTGCGCTCCAAAGCACTGGAGCTGGAAAAGGATAAAAACAAAAGGAGTGAAGACTTCCCAATGGAGCAGAGTGAAAGCCACAAGACATGCAGCTCCAGCCCACAGGCACTCACTCATTCAGACATCTGTAGTAAGCACAGTTTGAGCCTGCTGTTCGTATGTTTAACTCTGTGTGGTGTGTGCACCTACACCACTAGTGCTGCACGTTAATCCTCATGCCTGCTATAAGTGCTGCATCTGACAGATGACTTAGCACCTACTATTTTTGTTTTCTCTCTAAAAGAGCTCTGCACGGCAGTTCTAAACACCACAGTGTATTTCTCAGCTGCATTACTGAATGAAGTTTGGCCCCAAACCCATTAAGATTCAGGTGTTCTCTCACCTAACCTTCCTTTTGTCATGAGATCAACAACTGTCACTCCTTATACTGAAAAAATATCAACATCCAAATGCTCTCAAATGACCAGGAATAAGCATTACATCCTTATCCCAGAGCAGGGATAAAGTCTGGCCCTGCCATCCTATAGCATGACCATATTCATTTTCAATGCAAAACATGAAGGGTGACAGCTTCCAAAAATCCAATTCTGCTCTCTTGGACCAAAGCAGAGCTTTTCTCTGTATAGAAGGTGAGCTACAACTGTCAAGGACTCAATTCAGGAGTCAAAACCACAATCATTCCCTCTCATGAGATAGATGTGCCAGAACTGGAAGATACACCAAAGCTGATAAAGGAAAAGATCCATGCAGATCCAAGCATCCCATGTTACAGACAATTCTTGGTATCCTGGCTATACATTTCATGTTTAGTTTCATGAATTCTGTCACTGCTGAACACAAGAATTTATTTACCTGTTGGATACACATATTTGCCTGGTACAGTCAAGAAAAAACTGCATCTCAAATATGTAGTAAAATGAGTCATAAAATAGTTCCCCCTTCACAAAGAGTTACAGAAAAAAAATCAAGTGAAAGCATTCACAGAACTCAGGTTTTCAGAATCTCTCTTCTTTACAACTCCACATAAATATTGCCATCACACGCTTAAAATGACAGCAGACAAGCTACAATTATAGGGTAACCTTATGCCTATGCTTTAGTCTCTTTTGGGTTTTAAAAACAGAAACGTAGCGCCCATTCAAGGAGGTAGGAGAAAGCTGCCAGTAAACAAACAATTCTCAGGATTGTTTTCTCCTTTTATTTTGGCATAAGCATGTTCTAAAATTACATAAAAGCATACATAAAAATGTGTCTGGTTGGAGTCCAGTTAAGACCTATTGTTTAAAACAACAAACCATTAAATGATCACATTAATCCTGCCCTAGAAATACAGAGGCGGTGCCTGTCAGCTTCTCAATCTACCCAGTCATGGGGGAGACAGACTCATCTTCAAAATCAAATTCAAAGGAGGCTTTTGCTAATTATATCCTTGGAGTGACTGAAGGTAAGGACAAAGCTTTGGACTAACTAGTTTCTTTGGACTTTGTTAATGACTTTATCCCAGCAGCCTAACATATAAGAGATAGGTTTATGCCTCCATCTATAATATATCTTATAAATATTTTAATTTCTAAATAATAAAAAGACTGACTCACAAACTCACCCTGGGCTGAAGCAAAAGCAAGAGATTTTAGACCCAAAGCCCACAATATTACAGAAAATTATGACAGTATTACAAGAGCAGCTGCAACAGAAATCACCCCCCCAAGCAACAGCGATGGTTACCATTCACATGCCACAGCATTTAGCTGCTCTGCTTTATTTGAACAGCCATTTACTCGGGGCAGAACAGGTGAAGAGCCAAGTGAGATCCACAGCATCAGAGCTAATTCTAAACACAGGTGGTGGGCACGACAGAGAGAGCAGGAAGTCGACAGGAGAATCACTGCTGACAGGTAGGACAGGGAAGATTGATGGCTTCCCTCTCTAGTTTTCCCCACTGTGTAGGCACGCAGGGGGTGGGGGAAAGGGACGGAGAAGCTGCTGTGCTGGCGACATAATGCACCACAAGGCTCCACAGCACCAGTGCTGATTAATGACACTGGAATGACTCAGGAAACAGCAAAGGATCATTCACAGACTTTGCTCTTCTTGTTATAATTTTATTCGTGGGGATTCATTTTGCCCCAGCTGTCCCAAGCTCAAGCGAGTTCAAATTTGCCAGACAAAAAGAAAATGTGGAAGTCAAAGGGAAGAAAGAGCAGCATAAGCAAACGCAGACATGCATAAAACACAAAAACTGGAAAATCTGAAATTTCTAACACAAAGATCCTCTCAACAGGGATCAAAAAGGGAAGAAAAATAAAACCAAAACAACACAACCAAAACCTTGCTCCAGCCTCAGAGACAAAAGAAATTCTTTGGCTGACAAAAGTCACCAACTACTGCATCTTTTGCGTCTGTCTACAATTTTTTTTATTTCCCTTATTAATACTTTGCAACTTCAAAGCTCTGGTTGCTAAAATAATATGCTCATCTGTTAACACTGGCTTAGCAAAACCTGTCTTGAGACAGTTATTAAGCAGCAAAACCAAGGGAAGCCAGATGAGTCACATTTTATGAGCTAAAGCATAAATTTTAAAGCCTAATTGGGACAATTTAAGTATTAATGTTGTTACAGAAAGAAAAAAAAATGAAGGAAAAGAGAAACTTAGGAGCAGTGTATGTATTACATACTTTGTTTCCTTTATTGCTTTTAATGCAATTACTTCTCTGCAAACTTGCTGTAGAAACTTTTAAACATGCTTATTTTGATCTGATAATTTAAAATGTCAAATTCATCTGGTACAAATGCTATTTCAACATGCTTAATTCTTAAAATGAGAGAATAAAGATCTAACATTAAATTAGAAAGAAACATATTTATACCAGAGCAAGTTTTCAGATAAATAGCTTCTGAGTAAAGATTAACCCATTGCCCAGAAACTGAACTAAATTAAGATTTAAACAGAACTGCCTGGTATCCCTTTCTTGAATGTCAAATGCACTCAAACTTCAGTAGGACTTTAATATTTATATTTCAAATGAAAAACACATTGGAAGGAGGAACATTTACAGCACATACTAACCCCACCCTATAAATTTAACTCTGCCCTCTAGGGCTAGCAAAAGAACTCAATGAAGCTGCGGCTGGGTTAGGCTGCCCTCTCACGCTGCCTTGGTACAGATGACTCAGCAAATGGCTCCTTTCATGTGGCTCGCTGCATCCCGCAAGTGGATTCTCTCATTTGCTTTATGAGCCCCACGTGCCACTCGGGGTGCTAATGACAGCTGCACTGACAGACCCGAGCATTATCTACAGCCAGGCTGCCACAGCTCTGCCGCCACACACCACAGGGTTCCTCCAGACCTGAGGCAGCCACGGACCCTCCCCTCCCGCGGGGAGTGGAACAGGGGATACAGCCTCTGGTGAGGGACCTGGAGGCAGGCAGCAGCCTCAGAAGAGCTGGCTCCAGTTCTCTGCAGGGGCCTGGAACAAGAACCTGTGCTAACGTTTGTGCAGAGCTGGTGAGGGAACCAAGCATTGGGTCTGCATGCAGCCAACAGTGGCCACCAACCTTACCCTAAACCACAATGCTTTCCTTAGCAAGGACACAGCCTGGCGGTTTTTATTTTTCCTGCTGTGCTCCTTACAGTTCTCCACATCAACTTGAAGGACAGCATGCTAGAGCTCCTTTTCAAAGCTGAGCCATAACCCAGCTACAGAGCAGGTCCAATGCACACTGAAACATGCACTACTTCTACACCTCCTGGGTTTCAAAGGCGTGCACAGAACTGCAATTAACGGCCTCAGATGCTGCCTCATACAACCTTAACCCTGACTGATGATTCTCAAACCATTTTCTTGCCTGTTTAAAGCTGGGGCAATGAAGTTTCTTCAGTCAAACTATCTAACCATAGACATTAACTGCAGGTCTTATGAGTCCATTTCACCCAGGGTAGGTGGAAGGCTAAAGGAATTTATAACAATATTTTTTAACAATTATGATATAAGGAAGGTAATTAGCGCCTCACTGACAGGAAGCTGCAGCAGGAGCTAAGCCTGAACCATCAGCAAGAACATTCTGGCCAGACAGGCAAGGCAAGGTCAGATTGATACATGCTGCTTCCAAAACCATCAGATGATACACTCAATGCTCAAAAGCTGAAAATTTGACAGTTCCAGTACTGTAGGCATTGCTTGGAAGACATGGCACCAGGGAAAAGGAGAGGGATAAGCAGGACTACCTTTGTTACACTGTGAAGAACACCCCTAAGATACAAATCCATATAAAAAGTAGTTGACTGTTCATTGAAAAATGCGGTTGAACCAGCAACAACTAAAGTTTTCAGGCACAGGCGCTTCCTGGAAGCAGCTGCCCAAAGCACCCATCAGGTCTGGCTTCTTTCTGATCCATATGTGGCCCCACAAAACACACTGGCATGGAAGCACTGGGCCAGGGAGACCACAGAGAACCTCGTGTTCCACTCTGGGACCTCATGGAGTTACTCTGTATCAGTCAGCTCAACTTCACGTCCCGGAAAGATACAGGAACAAAGAATGAACTGCAGAAATTACAGAAATAACAGAAGACAGCAGTGTTTCTCAAGAACTGGTGCCTCTCAAAAATGCTGATAGCCTCCCATAGCACAAGAGATGCTAGAATGGAAATGAAATACTAAAGGTTATATCCTACTTTTCATTAAATTCCAATACTATCTCAGTTTCCAACAAGCTAGAGAAATTGCACCTCAAATACAATATTATACTCTGGGGGTGAAACTGGAGAGAAAAAAATATCTTGAGAACAGCACTTATTGATGGCTTACAGTGGTTGAGGAAAGATATATCAAATACAGTTTTCCGGGTTTTGTGTTGGGTCCATTATTATTTGATATTTTCGTATCTCAAAATACAAGATCTAGATGATGAAATGGAGTATTCATTAAATTTGCAGACAAAATAAAGTTAGAAGGATGATAAGGGCTCAAGATAAAATAATCTTGACAAAGCAAAGAAACGATCTGAAAAAACAGAACACTATTTACCAGGTAAAAGTACACAGATTTATACAGAAAAGTCTGCTCAACCACATAAACACAGGAAGGAGAACAGCTGCCCAGGCAACTACAGAATAGGGTCTGAGGTTTGTAATATTTTAAAAGGTGAGCATTAATCAATATCATGCAGCTGCAAAACCACCACATTTATAAATTACACCAAAAATTGCACAGGAATATATGAGTAGGATGAAAATCCAGGAGACAGAAAACAATTTGCTCATTTTACTCAGGATGAGGATGGCCTCAAGATGCAGAAGTTGGATAATTTTAGGTCCTGTATTTCAAAAGAGTGGTAGAAAGAGGCCATAAAAGTTCAACCAAGTCCAATGAGTGACCTGAATAAAAAACATTACAGAGGAAAGTCCAAAGTGTTTTTAGTCCAGTGGAAGGAAGAGTGTGAAAGTAAAAGGTGTTAAACAATGAGCCTAAGATGAAGTAAGAAAGATTCAGACCAAATGTAAAAAAAAGTTTCCAAGAGTAAGAAAAACAAACCATTTCAGATGAATGCTTAGAGAGGTTTTGTATTATTAAATAAATAAAGAAAAATGTTGTATGTTGATAAAGATGTATGGGCACTTAATTTTTATTTTGGGCCAGGGGAAACACCAGATCACCCCAAGCAGGGTCTGTTCTAGTCCTCTGAGCCCATAATGTTACATAGACGTGATTAAAGTCAAAGTGAGATGATCAAAGAGGATGGAAAAGAAATCAGAATTTTATTTAGATAGATTAGATCTCATGGCATTTCAAGATTCAAGTCCTTCTAACTGCATTCAACAAAAATGCAAGAATTGAGGCCATTTCACTGATAGCAGCTGAACACTGACAGCAGCTGAACACTGACAAGCTTTGAAAAACCATTCCATGTTGTTGAAAGATGGGAAATACAAGTTAACATTTAACACTTGTAAACTGGTACCTGCTTACATTTAGAAATATACATTGCTCAACAGAATAAATGTTAATAGCAACAAGTGAAAAATTAGCATTTATTCTGCTACAAAATACATGTGGAACTATCAAAATGCAGTGAAAAGTGTAATATATTTATAAATTATAGACTATTTGATATAGGAAAGGTTGCTGTGATTTTAATACATTACACTCTTCTAAGTACCAAAACCTTAACAATCTTGAAGCAAAACAAAACAGAAGGCTAAAGAATGCCCCCACAACTAAATACTTCCCTCACAGAGAAATTAGAGAAGTTTTATGTTTTTGATCACAGTAGTATCCAAATCTCTTAAAACCATCTGATTGCTCTTGCTCTTTCTCTGACCTCTAGCTGAAAGAGATTTTATTGTATTTTTTTATATATTTTCTTCAAGTGAGGAGTCAGCTTGCTACTAAGATTGCCCTATGGGATATAAACAAAGAATATCAACTTACATCTAGAAGGATATTTTTTAAAAAATACTTTTTGTTTGGAATTACTATGTTTCTTCAGAATATTGTCCTAGAAACTCAAAGAGTAGCTCATTTCCTCTCCATTATTTTATTTGGCAATTTCCTGTAGCATGGAAAAGTTGGCTTTGTTTCACATGGGGCCAAAATTAACACAGCTGTTCAAAAACTTTCACCTTGTGGTCACAGCATGAAATTCATCTCAGGTGAATAGAAAAGTTTTAAAACCACCTGATGGATGTTGAGAGGCCTTAGAATATGGAAATCCCAGTAAATTCCCTAATAATGCACACATGCACAAAGAAAATGCTACAGCTGATCCTCCTGGTCTATGCTGGAGAGAATTCTATGAATTTAAGTTTTTTAGATATAATAATCACACTGGCATAAGGGACTTCTAGAGAATTTAAAAAAGGTTTTCTGGAGCTAGACAATACTCACAGACTACATTTAAACTGTTGTTACCAGCACAGGCTGGTCCTGAAATCACCAGGCTGCGCTGCTCCCACAGAAAAGGCAAGCAACAGATGAGTAATGGATGAGGGGTACAATGAACACACAAGTGTTCATCTGTGCTCAGGTCAAGAGAATGTAGCCAAGTGACATGAGAATGGTGACAGCAAGCTGTGACTTGCTTATTAGACAGCTTGAGGACAGAAACATCACATGAAAAGTTCCCTAGTTTGTGTGTGACACTCACTGTTTTGCTTGTCCTAAAGAGGAGATGAGATGTTCCTTGCTAACTTACCCGTATTATTCAAACTGGTCCACAAAAAGCCAGGCAAATCACCAACTCCCAGTTTGGATGTACCCCATGGAGTATATCAGTGTAAAAAAAGCCAATTGCTTTTACTGTAAGTATCCCAGAGATGTACAATACTTAATTTTCTTCGGGTACTGGCAGCTATTCTGAATACTGGGGACTTACAATGTTTCATGGTCAACTGTGAAAACATCCCTCTGGAGGGAGTGACAGCACCTCTGGCTGTTGTGACCTGGCTTAACGCTTGATGAACAAGAGTCAGAGTGCTGACATTGCTTTAACTCTGCAAAGATCTAAAATGTAGATATCGTTAAAAAAGTACCCAACAAAACACTCCAGTGGAAGTGCATGAAGAGCAGAACGTGAACTTGACTGCAGAAATTACATGGGCTAATTTGTTGCCAGCAGAGATGCAAAATGAGATTCAGTCAGGAATTCAGAGGGCTGGACCCCTCATTCCCTTTACATAAGCAACAAAGAGGCTTTGAAATGTTTGAAACTGTTTTGTTCTTCCATGCAAACGGAAAGCACCCTATGGATGCCTATTAAGTAAAGTCTTTCCACATCTTGGCAAGTATGTGATTTCAAGAAAAATATTTGCAAATGGATAACCCAATTCAAGAAGAAGTCAAAGACCACCTTTGAAAGAAACTTTGATGTGGCTATAAAAAGATTATATTTAGGAAGGATAGCATAACGTGGTTCTGTTGTTAAAAGTTTGTACCTCCCTGTATTTCTTTGCTGTTTTTCATGTAAAAAGCAATGCTGGTAAGCAGAGAAGTGAATGCCCATGAGATGTAGGATTAAGGCAGAATCCCTGAAAAGAACTGCTCCCAACTGTTGGATAAAGACAAAACAAGCCATTTAGCAATCTCACTGCCAAAGGACAGGCATATTGGAGCATCCACAAGTGTGAAAGCAAATGACAGCAATAGTTGCTATATGAATCTTAGGTGAGATCATCAGGAAGCCTGGAATCTTTTATTTACTTGGAAACACTACTATATCTTTCCCAAGGTACAGCTATCACACACAGATTTCAAAGTCAGAACTATGCACCTGGCAAAATGAAAAGATGATGGTGAGACTAGGAAGTTGTGAAGACTTTTGCAATTTACTTTCTTTTTTAATGCTGTCCAACAACCTTCAAATGAGATTAACAGGTCAGCCAGACTCTGAGGACAATGCTATGCAGACCAATATACAATAATTAATTGTCACAGAGTGTATGTGATCAGCAACAACAATGATGGAATTCAGAACAATGCATGTTCCATCTGTCAGAATGGAGAATGCATGCAATTTCACCTCCTTTCAGCTTCTGAATACTTCTGGGAATCGGAAGAATCTTACAGAAACTCTGAGCTTCAAAAATGGAAATATAGCACTATCCAACCCTAGGATCTTTCTGTACAGAAATATTGACACCCACCTACCTAAGTGAATGAGATGGGTTTACCACACTTTGCAATACCAATAAGAAGCATTTAATTCACCTTCTAATCTGTACTGTAAAGCTCCAAACCACTTATCCATAAACAATACAGGTAGTCTAAACAAAAACAAATTCCTAGTCTGAACAGTTATGTACGTGTAATCTAAATACAAATGAAGCATAGAAGGGTTTATAACATGAACTATATGCAACACCATGAAAACTGAGGAAACCCCTATTTTTAAACTTCACACAACTCTTATTCTTCATTCAGTTATTGTGCAGGCATCATTGAAGCAACTGGATCAACTTCACCACTCTATTGCTTTGGCCAGCTCCAAGGAGCAAATGCACGCCCTAGCATAATTCAAAGAACTTGAAGCTAAAAGTAAAAGCAGATATTTCATTTTTGATAGCAATCACCACATTTCAGCACAAGAATGAGGGAAATGAAAAACTAAGTATATATATTTTACCATCTATTTTTGTGTGTATACACATATACAAATATGTATCTATTTCCTCTCCCATGCAGCAAGAACTTCAGCACACTCTCAAGGTGGATATCTATCTCAGGGGGCAAAAATACATTTAATCCTGTCCAGTGGATATATAGGTTTGCCTGATACAGCAGAAAATTATAAAATCTGCTATGCGATTTGTCTGAGTTGGGGCTTTCAAGAATGATAGTGTTAGTTAAGGGCTCAAATAATCAAAGGGAAAACAATTTCAATTCACTGATTACAAACACAGCAAAACTCAAAAAATTTATGATCTAAGATGACTTAACTGACTTGGGGTTTTTCTTCACTTCAGCTTCTGATCCTGCTGCAATTTGAGTCAACTCCACAAAATGTTTGTTCAACTAACCCTAGAGTTGCAGCATAAACCACAACTTGTGTCATGGAAAAAGTAATTGTTAAGTGTCTAGAATAGCACTTGCTGTACTAGCAAATGGAAATTCTATCTGCCAGTGAGCCAGCATTAAAATGGGACCCCGGTCTGCTGTCTAGAGACAGAGGTGATCTGCTGCAGACTCACTCACAATGCTTGTTGGACATATGCACTGGAGAAATTCACACCAAACTCCAACATCCACGATGGCCAGAGCAGCATCCTTCATTAAACTCCCCGTACAAAAACACATTAATAAACTCGGAAGTCCCTCAAGAGAAAAAACAGGGTTAGTCAAGACACTGAAAGCAAGGGCCAGAGGGGGAAAGAATGGAGGGACTCTACCCAAGCCCTGACAAGATGCCAGAATAAAGGGCTGTTTCCTGCTAAAACAATCTATATTTGCCAGATTTTATTGTTAGAACTCCATTATGAAATGAATAGGATCTGTTCATGCCTCAAAGATCCTTCATGTCTGTTTACAGTGGGGCTCTCTCTCTGCATCTACAACAGTGGTCAAAATCCAGTAGAGACAAGGCACTAAGCAAGGCAGATCACAAGAAGTCTCTCTACAACTGGAAGTCTAACAAATCTGTGTGGAAACCTGAGATCTCTCAAATCCAGCGAAAATCCAAGAAATGTATATTCTCGCTGTATACTAACTTGCCTTCCACTCTGAAAATGATACAAAAGCTAATGATTTCATTCTTGCATAAAGAACTATTCCATTGCTTTACCTGAAAGATAAGCCAGTCTCCCTAGAGGATTAAATATATTTATATTATTTAGCTATTGTTTACCTATTTATTTATTTAGCTAGTTAGTGATTAGAATAAAAAGAAATGACTGATTAGGAAAAACTTCCATTCCAACCTGAATAGAAGACACCAGAGGTTTAATCCAAAGGCTGGAATATGTTGCTAAATCTAGTTGATTTCATAAGGATCTGAGTAACAAAATAACTTTCAGTATCTGTGCCCAATAACAATAGTAAAAAATGTTAAAATTCAGGAAAATAGGAAATAAAAAATAAAAGGCACCAATTTCTACAAATGAACCCACATAGAGGCCACCTTAATTGGAAAGAATTTCTCAAATCACTTAGATCTTTCCTAAAGCTCCTGTATATTACAGTATATTTAACCAGCCCATACTGGACACCAGGAGACATCGGGGTACTTGCATTTCCAGCCTTTTTTCCTCAGTCAAAAGCATTTTGCTATTTCCAACCTTAATGCTCTCTAGAAGAAAGAGATGCAACACAGGGGACTGTCACAATCATAAATCCAGAGCAAGCACTTAAAAATCTGCCTGTTCATCCATCAATTTCAGCCTACAAGTGTCTGGACAGGCATTCTGAAGTTGACCTGCTGCAGTAACCTGTGTATGTGTGCAGCTTGTTACATGCACCTGGGGACCCATTTCATTAATGGTTAACAAAGCGATCCCTATGTGACAGCAACAAATTCAAGATGGGAACATGGATGCATTTAAATGGTTTGCATTTCATTCATAACACATCTGAATGATTCTGAAAACTGAACTCTCTCTCCCACTGTAGTTTTAACTACAATCTTTGAAATCCTAAAGGATTAGGGCATGGTAATTTCAGTTACTTCCTTTCTCTGGAGCCCCATATGGTAACCATAGCTAAAAAATTTTGTTTATTTGCAATCTGGGAAAAAGCATTTTAATGGTCTTCTCCAAAACAACCCTTCAAGTTTTACCTAACTGCCTTTTTCACAGCCATATTTGCTAAAAAATACGAAACATGACCAGTCATTAACATGACTAGCACAGTAACAATAGAGTGATCAGGTGGCCTAAATACAGAAGGAACAATACTTCCTCAAAAAAAGTAAATCAAATTTCACAGACCCAAACAATCTGAAGATGTCCTCTTAAAGTACTGACAATACTGGCCAGAATCACTGAGGTTCACAGAAGCCCAGCAAAGTATCAGAAAACTAAAAAAGGAAAAATGGCATTCCCATCTTCAAAAACACAGGAAAAGAGGAGCAGTCTGTGAAGTAGCCTGCTTAGCATCAATACTCAGTGAACAAAACCCATCTTCTGCAATTTCCTAGAAGATAAGTAGAGAAAAACTACAGCAAATGTGGATTTGTTAAGAGCAAGGCATGCCAGATTAGTCTAACTGGCCTTGAGACTCATTAGGCTGCCACAGCAGGGGAAGATGCAGTAAAGGCCTCTTGATTTTAGCACCACCTTTGGTCATGAACGGTAAAGCAAACCAGAGAAGCTACATTCAGGGATCTATACTGCAGTGTTTTTAATAGCTATTGACTCAGGTAAAGAAGCAGATACATTCCTAAATGAGCTGCTAAGATTACCACTATATTGGCTTCCTTGGATCTGAAGATCCTGCACTTGTAGTGGTCCTGACTAAACATTCACCAGAGATATTTTCTGTGCAACACTCACCAAAAGATAGAAACAACATCCTTGGAACAGTGGGACTCAAACCAATTTTCTCTTTATATGACCTGCATGCACTAGAGTCAGTGTCCTGAGTTTCATTACAGCAAATCCCACTTGGAGTGCCAGAAAAAAAAAAAAAAGACTAAATTCTAGCACCAAAGAGGAAAGGATTTTGTGTTAAAAAACACCAACCTCTATGGCTGGAAGATGCAGTTCTGTACCACATAAAGCTAACAGAGAATCCACTTTCTGATGCATCGCTCTTGTGAAAGTTGAAAAGAGATGAAGGTTGTAGGACATCAAAATGTACAGCTTAGCAACAATAATACAGCCACTGTAATACATCATGTGTGGAGGCAAGGCAAGGCTTTCTTACCAAAGAGGAAGACTAGGGTAGGAGAAAAGGCAGGAAAATGAGAAGTTCTTGTTTTCTTTAGAAGATATTCTCAGGAAGAAAACCAATACAGGTATTAGAGTATCCTTACAGTAATTGTAATAGTGATAGCTACTTTGATACTAGAAAAGAAAAATTATGCCAGACTCCTGATTTCTTGAAGGCAAATAACATCTAAATGTGTCTTTCCAGCTGAGTGTCTTGAAAGCCATCTAGTGATGCATGAGATCATTAAAAGCAAGACCTTGCCATTCTTCTACTTCCCCTTTGCAGCCAGGACTAAACCCAATCCATGTTTCATCAGGACACACACCAACAAGTGACTGACTCACCTTAGATTACATTTTCCTACTGACAGGTTATGCCATAGTTGGATTTCTCATGATTTTATCAGTAATTCCCTGGAGTGCCTGTAGTTGCCATTCTTAAGAATGTCTCATCAAAGAAACAGACTTGATGAAATGACTTTCTATAACCCTGGCTTAGACAGCACTGAAGAACAGCAAATCAGGGAATTTGAAAATAAGCTCTTAAAAGTTAAGATACCCCAAATGTAATGAACCTCTCCAACAAAACATTACTTTCTTCTTAACCACATTTATTATCCCTACAAATTTAAGTTGTGTGCTAGAAATATGTAAAACAAAATGTACAGAGCAACTTTTCCACACACAGCATGGTAAATCCAGCACAGGGATGAACTGTGCACTACAGTGAAACAAAGCTGAAGCCACATAAATTATGACTTCTGGTGACTATAACTGCATTATCAATCACTGAAACATCAAAAATATAAGGGTGCCAGTAGACACACTGCTCAAGCTTGAAGGCAAACACTTTTCCAGCTTGAAATTTGAATATTCCTCATCAGCAGGCAGCAAATACATGATCTGTTCCAAACTGTCTATTGTAGTAGCTGGACCACTCCCGAGTCCAGCCTGGCAACAGGAACAGCACAAACAAGGAAGCCATTTTTCCTCCTCAATTCTTTTGAAGATGCAGTGTAAGTACCACTTCAAGTCCAGTGCAATTCTTTCCAGATTGGCATAAGAGGGCACTTAAAGTGAGAGAGAAAAGGGACAAAATCCCACAACACACTGGACTCACAAATTTAGCACCAGAGGAACAACTTAAATTACTGCTGTTACTTGAGGGTGAGTGATCTGAAGCTACATAAAGCTGGTCAGAGCACGGTGCTAATAACACCAAGGTTGCGGCTTCAATCCCCATATGGGGTTTCACTTAAGAGTTGAACCGAATGATCCTTGTGGGTCCCTTCCAACTCAGAATATTCTGTGAATCTGTGAACCAACACTAACTTTGTGGGAGGTTTTTTTGTTAGTTTTTTTTTAATGAAAACATTTAAAGAATATCAGGAAGGAAGCACACTCTCAGAGCAATCACACCTTTAAGACATCATGGCAACAGCAACCGGGCCATAAAATCATAAAGCACCTGGTAAGTAATCTTGACCTGATAGGTGACTCAGAGGTGGCAAAGAAATGCACATCAGAGTAAATGTTCAAATACAACATGTGCCATTTGAGTTGTATTCACTCAAAGCAGATTTCTTCATTATGCAAGAAAATTGAGATTTCTTTGTTGGAGGAATGAAAGCAGGGGAGGGCATCTGTTGTCATACTGAACAGAGCCAAAAGAGTCACCATGTGCATCAGGAAAGATAAGCATATTCAAATCCTTTCAATATTTTTCAAGGAACTTTTGAGTTCTAAAAATAATGAGTGATTTGAGGTATCTTTGGCAGATCTGCTTTGCTGCATTTACAGGGGCACTGTAACTGTTCATATTTTAAGTGTGATAAATCTAAGAAGATTTAGACACATGTAAATGAAGTCAAATCAAAGCACCTCAAGACATGGAAACACCCAGCAAGCTTATTGAGGATGCCATACTGAGATTCTTTACCTCTTCTATATTGCTACAACTCAACACAGTCTTATACACAAATGAATTCTGAAACAAAAAATATAAGCAGAAACGTTACTTCTGCTTCACACTAACAACTAATAGGAAGAACACAGCTGCTAAGTGAAATATCAGTTATTAAAGCTTCACATAGCGTAACAGGTTCTTCCTCTTTTGTTTTCACTCTACCTCCTCAATAGAAAGGGCAGAATCAAGGTCATCAGTTGTTTTAGTACATAATGAAATATGCCTTGACTTTTTAGTTTTAAGAATCCTGGTTCTGAAATAGTCCTGCAATGTGTAGTTTGCCCAGTTCACCACCATACACACCAACTTTTTGTGCATTAGTGTGTTACAGCTTGATGTGCTCAAAATATCAGCTCCATGGCTGAGAGTAACAGAACCCACTTGCTGCAAAATCACAGACAACACAGATTACACCATGAAACAGAAAGGAATCTTTGATCTTCTGCTTACCCTACTTCTTCTCACGAGTAACATGAGACACATCTGCCCTGGCAACCATTCTGAATAATGTGTTCCATTATTGAAACATACCATACCATCCAGGATTTGGATGACATGCCAAAAACAAGATTTTTATGGAAAAAGCCAATTGTCCAACTAGGGGAAACATCCTCTAAAATGATGCAATGTTAGTATTACTGTCATCAAATTCTTCCACTTATTTTAAAAACAAGGCAACAAGCTACAGAAAAATTTAGATTCCTAAGGCAAGCTGTTCACAGACGTAAAACTATGAAGGAGGCTGCCTACAAAGATGACACTGAATATATACTTACCTGACCTCACTGATTGCTTGGGGTTATCTTACAAAATACAGGCAAAGCAATCAGCTGCCCCTTTATTTCAATTTTCTAGTAGAATGTGGGGGAATGAGAGGGGGGAGGCTCCTGATGTGCTACAGTGAAAATGCCAAATGTATTAAAGAAATTCAAACACTACATCCCACTGAGGTCGTGTAAATACCAAGGGGAGGGGCGGACATACGTCCATTCAAAAACTTATGAAGTTTGGTTTTTTCCTTCCTGCTGCAGAAGACACGAGTTTGTAGCCAGCAGGTGCATTTAAAATCGAAAGGCAAGAAGCAAAGACCAAGGCTGAAACCGCGCACAACCCCAGCGGCACCTCAGCGCTTGAACGGCCCCCACGACGCCGGCATTGCCGGCTCAGGCCTCCCTCTCTCCCGCTTCCCGAGCGCCCCGCGGAGTCAAAGGCCCTGCGGCTGAGCGGAGCCAGCGAGAACCAGCCGGGAAGCGGGAGGGACGAGCCGGGAGCGGGAAGGACAGACAGAAAAGCGGGAATGCCGGCGGGGAGCGCGGCTCCCTGAAGGGCGGCAGAGCCGGCCCGGCCCCGCCCCCCGCTCTGCGCATGCGCGGAGCCGGCCCGCGGCGCGGGGCGGGATGGCGGCCGCGGCCGGAGCGCGGGGCTCGTCCTACGCCGGGCACACCGGGAAGCGGCGGGGGCGATGCCCCAGGCCGGTTACCTGGCCGAGGGTCCCGCGGTGTAGGGCCCGGATCAGGCCACTCGGGGTCGCCATGGCAAAGGCGGGAAGGAAGAGGCGGGGGGGAGGGACACGGGGCAGGAGCCCGGCAGGGTCCGCGCATGTCCCGCAGGCGCGGTACGGGAGCGGCCGCTGGCGGGGCGCGGTTACCGGGAAGGGGCGGCGCTGGCAGCGGCATGGGCGCAGGCCCTTAAGGGAATGAAGGTCATCGCCTCACGGTTTCCCTGGCTCCTGTGTCACCTGCGGGGTGCCCTTGGAACGGCTCCTCTCAGCAGCGCGTCCCATCCGACGCCTCCTCCATGCCTGCATCCTTCCGGCCGCCTGGCCTTGCCCACGGCAGCTCTTCCACGGAGAGATTCGCAGCGAGGTCGCTGCTGGGAAATGCGCGCTTGTGCCTGTCCTGTCAAACTAACTAAAGCCAGCCCCCGCAGAAACCTCCCAAAAGCTGCTTTCTGCCCTCAATCTGCTCTGCTCTGCCCGAAAGCCGAGGCAGAAGGAGCTCTCGCTGTCCAGCACCTCAGACACAGCGTGTCCCCAAATCCAGTCGTTGTGCCATGTGTCTTCCATTGCGCCAGGTAACAGAACCAAGGCAAGAAGCACCGAAGTGACTAATGAGGTTTCAAAAGTTCCCGAAGAAGTTGTACATCAACCCCTCCTGTCAGCTTCTCTGCAAAAGGTGCCTGGTTTCTCCCCAGTTCATTTCTCCCCCGTGCAATGCCCAGGCTGGGGAGACACAAAAGGCTTGTTACCAGTGTCCCAGTGATGTGAACCCAAGCTCTTCTGCAGGTCTGTAAACATGTGGGACAGTGACTGTGGGAATCTGCTTTTGCAGGCTCTGGGAAAACAAACCAGCATCAGGAAAGTGCACTTGTACGTTACCAGTGGCACCGTGCATTGGACTGGTGATTATCTCCAGTAGCCCACTACAACCCTGTCACTGGGGATATTATTATGGAAAGTTCCCAACTCTAAAATCTGTGTTTAGTAGTTAAACACTCTATAGGTTTACAGAACTGCTTATTTATTTTCACTTTGATGCATTGGTTAGTGACAATTTTTATATTTTAAAACCATATATGAAGAGTGCTTAGTACATGAAAGTGTAATCTTCATTTACTTTCTCAGGCACTACTCTGATACAAATTGTAAAAAATATACTTTGATTTTTTAAGAACTTTTACTTGAACTCAGAAATTGTATATATAATTTTTTTTCATCATTTGCATCATCACTGTAAACATTTTGCATAATTTGAGCTGAAAATTTCTATGTATGATGTTCATCTTTAATGTTTTTATTTAGTGTTTCAGCAAAAATGTGTCAGCCTTTTTTGAGAACATAACTAGACAAAAATGAAACTCGATGAGGGAAACATCAGGGAAGAAGCTGAAAAATCGAATGTTTTGAGATTTTCTAGTTCTAAGACCTAAAAATGATAGGACAAAAGCCTGTGGCTGCTCCACTAAAGTGAGACTGAAGATATGATCTGAGTGGAGCATTAGGCAGTACCCCTGATGGTGGGAGGGATGGACAGCTGCCCTACCCTGTCTCCCAACTAGAACTAATCTGTTTTGGAGACTAAATGGAGCAGGTAGAGCTGTCTTAAACTGATGCCATGAAGAGCATGATGCTGGAGACAAATGGAATATATAAACTTACCTTCAAAAAGTTGCAAAGAAAATTGATGTAATGTGATAAGAAAACGTTAAGACAATTTTTCAGTTGCAGATAATTCAAACCAAAAATCTTTTTCCAGTATGTTTACCAGGGAGAAAGCTTTCAGCATCTAATAAATATCAATATTATAATGTGGTTATAAATCAGTAAGTTAAATATTGGTTTGAGTCAAAATGATGAAGAAAAAAGTTATGTAGAATTCAGCAATAAAAAACTAAAGAACGAAGATGAAGTTAATACTACTGAAAAAGCATTAGTGCTCATTTTCAAGGTTATAAGAATTTGAGTTAATGAATGGAACAGTAAAAGGTGAAATTTTTGAGACTTTTGTAATACCTTTGACTTAGTATCACAGAGAATTCTGATAAACATACATGAGATGGCAAAGGGCTGATCAGATGACAGGTCTTCAAAAGTATCTGTTGTAGTAGAGTTGTATGGTGAGCTGTGCTTTTTCCTGCTCAATACTGCTGCTGGGAATCAGGAAATAGATTCTGAATAATTTATGTTGAAATTTGCTGTTGACACAAATATTGACAAACTTGTGATTAACACTAAAAAGATAATGATCATACAGATAATAGGAATCTATTAAAGCAAAGCGTGTTCTGAAATCAAATTGAAACTGAAGTAATAGGTTGAATTAAAGTTGGGTTTCTTTCTTTAACAAGAACTGAGCTTGTGTTATTACTTTTAGGTCTTTATTTAACACGAACAAAAAAAAATCAATACAATATTTACAACAGCTCTTTAACACAAGAAGAGCCCCCTGCTATGGCAGAAATCTAGGCAGGGGTAGAAGAATAAGCATGGGATGTTCTTGGTGCAGGCAGCGAGGGAGAGTGGGGTGAATGTGTAAGGCAGGTAAGATGAGGAAGAGGTTGGCTTGAGAATCCCAGAGGAGATGACAGCTTGCATCCTGAGAGATAGGCAAGTTAGGAGGAGAAGGATTCCTTGCTAGTGTTTATTGTTCTCTGAAATCTCCCACTGCTGCCAAAACACCTCTGGCCTCTCTTGTGCATTATTCCTAGACACTTTCCCCCTACCCTTATTATTCCAATGCACATTATGAATACATTCATGACTGTTGAGATGTGAGGAATTTGCTACAGAACCCAAATTAGGAAAATTTCTTAAACCAGAACTCAGTCGAAATATCACCAGTGCAATTTGCTGGTTTTAATATTACCAAACTGACAGTGGGCTTAAAAACAAGAGTTCTATACAAAGTCTTTCAGATCAGTGTGTCCTGTGGGACAGGGTGATTTTGCAAGAGATCTAGAGATTGTGTTGGACAAGTAAATCTATTTCTAGTGCTGTCCTGTAGCTCATATAGTCAAGTTTTTAGTACTGGGGTACCAGTCAGAAATTGCTAAGTCCACTTTGGGTTTCCATGCTTAGAAAGCAATCAAAATCAGGGAAATTACACATGATAGCTCTAAAATTATTTAAGAAAAGACTAGGCACATGTACAGTTAAGTAATTAGTGAAGATGCAGGAAGTTCTAGAAGCAGAACAGAAAGTCTGATTCTTTTTTTTTTCCAGGTAGGAAGACCTCTGTAGCTGGGCTACAGCCCACAAAACTTTTATTTTCATGAAGCCTTCAAGAGACAGTGCTTTACATAGGAGCATGTAACATTCTGGGATGTGAACTGGCTTCTGGGGGTCAGTTAGGGATGTGAAGAGAGTTTTTATGCACAGCCTTCTTGTCTACCTAACATAGAAAGTAGAAGTTTGGGTTTTAGCAGCAGAGTGTAAAATGGAAGAATTGTTCAAGAAGCTGAATAAATTTTGAAAATTTGGCTTTGTTTCTTTCAGCTGTGAAAAATCATGTGTGCTAAAGTATTTTTTGTTCCTCACCTGAAAAAATATCAGAAATTCTGTGCGCTCCAAGCTAAAAACTATTTTTTTTGTCACTATGCTTCCAATGTACCATATGCTAGAAACATGAAACAGAATAAAATATTGGAAGATATCTGTTAATTTAACATGTAAGATTTATGTTTTATGCTTACTTTATCTGCACTTTATCTCCCATCTTTAAGACAGAGTGACAGCTCTTCAAGTCAGCATTGCCAAAATAATTTCACTAATACTCTTGAATCATTCACATCCTCTGATAAAAATAACAAAAAAAAAAAGTAGAAGGAAATTTGTAACTTTCTACTCAATGAAGGGATTATGACAGGAAATCCTATGGTAAGAAAGATTTGGACACCATTTTGGATAAAAAAAATATTTTAAAAAATTAACAATACTCAATGAAGCAAGACATTTGCAGAAAAAGTGGTATACTATGATTTAGCTAGAGACAGTGTTATCATATACAAAAGAAGAGAGAGAAATTAATCAAGTCACATCAAAGGGTTGATGCTGTCATTTTTTAATTTCTGAGTGATCATGTATTTTAATATAGTTTGTGGGAGGGGTAATTATAATTGTTTTTATTGTTTGCTACAGCATTTCTCAGATACTGTCTAAAATAGGATGCCTTTGTGCTGTGCATTACTCAAGCATGCACCAGATGACCGCCCCTGCCCCAAATATCTCTCAGTTAAAAAAAAGT
The DNA here is from genome assembly GCF_901933205.1 of Camarhynchus parvulus. NCBI lineage: Eukaryota > Metazoa > Chordata > Aves > Passeriformes > Thraupidae > Camarhynchus > Camarhynchus parvulus. The sequence continues at coordinate 89,222,260 of NC_044571.1, read as the reverse complement.
GAACACAGATCAAAGAGTGCATGACACACAGAGTGGTAAACGAATTTGCAGAAATCAATATACAAATATTGTTGTTTTTGACAAGTGAAGATTGTCATTAGCAAGGTAATACTTGAATGAAAGAGCAAGGAAAAGGGATTTAGGCAAGCTGGAGAAGGGAGACCAGGGAGGCTGTGATGTAAAGAAGAGTGAGAGGAGAAGTTTGAACAGGCAGCCAGACAGCACAGGAAAGAGCCCAGCCAAACCCTTCACACTGTCATACATGAAGAACTTCACTTGAGATGTGTAGTTTGGTGTAGTTTAAAAAGCACATCTTCAAAATTCTTGAGAGCCTAGAGGTTAGCAGAAAGACTGCCTGAAGAGGGTGAATCAATTACTCTTACCTGTTTCATTTTGTATTTTACACATGCTATGGAAGAATCTTTTGGCCATTTTTATACATCTGTCTGTTCAGTGAAGCTTTAGCAGGGGAGTCACTTGGAAGTGCTGAAGATGTGGCAGAGAGCAGGAAGAAGAGTTGTACTGTCTCTTGTATGCTGAAACTGTTGGTAGTATCAAAACATTGCTGAGAGCTGTATCCTCTGAAGTTAATGGAAAAACAGTGTTGGTAGCCACTGGGAAATAAAAATACCTAAAATTCTCTGAAATCTGTAAACCTTTTCTCCCTATAATAAGTTGGGAAAAAGAAATCTTTCCTATGTGTTCTTTTGTATTATCATCAGTTATGGTGACTGTGTTCTTTACATTCATTTTGAATCTGTGTTTCCTGCCATGAGCAGATTAAAAACAGAAGAGAGTGGAGTGAAAGTTTTCTATTGCAAACATCTGTTTCTGAAAAAGGATTGTATTTCCATGTCCTGGAACATCAAGGGGAAAACCTTGCCCTCCCCAGACACACACCTTTGGTTTGCAGCAATAAGGAGTTTATAGACAAGGTTGCTTTACTACAGTAAATAGAAAACCCGTTTCTGTATTTCCGGTGAGTAATACAGCCTGGATGTCTGAGGAGACCTTCAATTATTCCCAGCAGAGAGCTATCTTATTGTATATCTTTAAAATGGTTAACAATTTTTTGGGTGTGACATGAGCAATGCTTTTAATAACTCCTGTCTTTTGTATCTGAAACTGCATTTTACATGCAAATATTGTTGTCCAGATAAGTGTTCTTAGGGAGTGTCATTAGAAGTGGTGAATGGACGTACTTACCCCATGGAAGTCAAATGAAATCCACAGAAAAAAACCCCAAAACTACAGTGTCAACAGAATTCAAAAAGAGAAAAAAATGACGCTGATGTACCGTCCATATCTGTCTCCTTTTAAATAACAGAAGACTGGAAAATGAGAGAAAAGATGTAAGAAATACTTGACACCAGATTTACAGTACTTTCTCATAATTTTTGGTATTCTTACAGGAATTTAGCCCTGGAAAGGAGGAAATTTATTTGTTTAGAAGCTACCCTGAGATCTTCCTATCTCCTACATAAATGCTCTCCTTTTAAAACTTCAGTATAATAATATCCATCAGTGCAAATATAATCCAAAATATATTGCACTAGATTAATGTACTCCCTCACCCCTTTGAACCCAGAGAACTGTTGTTTGCAAAACTGGAACAAATTTGGGACACAATTTGATAGAATCATCATCTGGGCTGGTTCTTAATTTGTAATTGTCTTGGGCAGTGAGGAGGTTTGTGCTGGTATACAGCAGCGATTTTTTTCTTTCCAAATTGGAAGCACATCTTCAAGTAACAGTTTCACTTTGGGCAACATTATTAGTGAGAATGGTCTTCTGTCTTCTAATTATTTCTCTCATCTGCCAAATCTTCTTCCTGTATACACAACAGATGGTGATATTTTCATATCTGTGAACATATTAAAAACTCAAGGCTTCAAATATTAATACTAGAATTAATTGAAAAAACCAAATAAAATTTAAAGCTTTAAAGTTTCAAAACCAGGTCAGCGAAGTTAAGAACTTGCTTGTTAGAAAATTCTCGTAAGCAAACAGATTTGGAAAGTTCAGGAAAAGGTAGGAATTCACAGTCTGAACCTGTGCTTTGTAACTCAGGTTGTTCAGTTTAGTAAGAGAACTGGCAGTTGGCTGTTTACAGTGGTAATTAATCTGACATCTCTCTCACCGTCTCTAGAGGATATATTACAGTGTGAACATCTGCTCGTGACTTACATGGTTGTCCAAGATACTCAGAAGACAATCTAGAAAGAATAAAGTGAATCCTTCATCCTGCTTGTTGGAATAAGGATCCTTAGAATGTGAGAGGAGGGTACAGGGAGATCTGCTTGTCTAATTTGCATTTAAATTGGGGGTCGTTATACACCAGACACTTATGTAAAGACCTTGATGTAAACCTTATTATTTATTTTTATAAATAGTTCCATTTTCTGTTAAATATACCCTATTTCCAATATAAATTAGTCTGCTTTCCAATTTTAGATTGTGTTACCTCATTGCCTTTTAAGCTAAAACACATTTTAGTTTAAGAAATCTTCTCCCTTTATAATCAAAGAATGTTTTTATTTTTGTTTCTTAAAGAAACAGCACAGACTTCTTCCCCGCCCCCCCCCAACTTTTGTAAAATAGGCTTTACATATTTTAAATTACAATTGTGACTCCTTAATCTTTTCAGCTTTTTAAGCTCTTCTGTTCAGGGTAAGCACCAAAATGTGCTGCAATGCTATTGCTATTCTCATTATCATTCATCTGCTTCTTCTCAACAATTTGCTAAGAAAAAAAATAAAAATAGAAGCTTTACTGGGAAAGTTTGCAGATGATGCACAGATTAATAGAACAATAAATAACATTTATGTGTTTGAGAATAGGGTCAGCTGCTGCACCGAGCTGAGCTCAATTTTTTAAATCTAATATCTGTCAATTTCAGTGTCATTGTTTTCCACAGTCCCACAATGTAAGGGTGACAAGTATTTTAGTTTCCATGTTTGTGACCTTCCCCATTTATGTGTGTTCAGACTTATTGCTTGAATGAGTTCCCCTTCCTACCAAATAACCCAGCTGTGTACAACTAGCGCAATGCAGTTTATCATTCCACCAAGCTGTGTATCATCTGCAAACTTTATTAGCAGTACTTTCCTGTTTTTTTCCTTGTGGTTAATAAAAACGCTAATTGCTAAAATGAGATCAGAAGCTTAACACCTGTTGACCTGGTAAAGATTTAACATCCAGCTAATGTACAGTTCCAATTACACTTTACTGATTATTTCATATTAATCTAAAAAATAAGACTATAATCAAGTACCAAAATAAACTCTTTTCAAAAAACATGTAGCTATGGCGCAGCCAAGTGTATTTCTAGAAAGAATGAAGTACGTAAAATGCAGAGTTGTTATAATTATCTCTAAAAAGATCGCTGTCGTGTGAATATTTAATAACATTCCTAGACAAAATTTTTCAAAGTTGTTCTGGTTTTTATTTTACCTTTTATATGCACTTTCATGGCTATGCTCTGACTATTGTGTTCCCTTCTGGGGAACTCAAACCACCTATGGTTTATGGGACACTTTGACTGGGTATGCAGCTGCTTGGTTTCATCAGAGCAATGGAAGGCTGCTGAAAGAGATTCTAGCACCCTTTGCTTTCTGAACTCCAAACTCCTCCTGATTTGTCACCCCCCATCATCAATTATTCTTCATACCCCCTTGTTTGCATTCACTTATCTTGGCTTTATCTGCTAATATTAGGAATCCCCCTGGCTCACATGATTCTTCTTCCCTTGTGTGCCAAACTGGTACTAAATTCTGGTGGAGTGACCAGCTGCCAAGGGCACCAGTTTTGTTAGGGGTGACAGCAAAACTTCCCTGCTCTGCCACCTTCTTATCTTATGCAGAGAATGCACATGTCCTCTTTCCTCTTCATCACTCCTCCAGGGAGAGGGCTCCTGGTTTTCCCTTTGATGCAGAAGATAAGCATGGTGCCTCCCACCTTCTTCTCAGCTTGCCTGTAAAGAGGGCCTGGCACAATAGGTGCTTTCCTCCCAGAGGCTTCATATGAATGGCCATACTTGCTGTTGGTTTTTGTAACTAAAAGTTATTTGGTTGTTGTTGTTGTTGTTGTTGTTTTTCCCCCCATGCAGAGTTGTTCCCTTTTGTACTGGCCACCATCATCCATTGTTCTCCATGAAACAGAAACTGCCATTGCCCTCGGGGGAGATGGTGGCTGCCTATACTGTGAGGCATCATAAAACACAGACCCCGTTGGGAACAATGGGGAAAAGCCTTCTCAACGTGGCCACCAGCTGAGGCCCACACTGAGCCCTGGGGAGCAGCAGCCGCTGAGGGGAGGCAGCTGTCCACCAAGGAGCCTCTTGGCCCTGCCTGAGGGAAAGCGAGATTACGTGCAACAGGAACAACATCCAAACCAAACCAGCTTAATTACAAGAAGCAAGTGAAATAAAGTCTGTGCAAGGTTACAAAGAGTTTTACTTCTGTGCAAGCTAGCAGAGCTCTTAGCCAGTTTTGTAAGGGAGGTTGAAATTATTTTTGCCACATTCTCTTTTGGTTTCCTTAACTCCCGCTTAAAAACTAAGTGAACAAAATTCTTACTTGACAGTTTTATTTGGCAACAATTTTTGTCACAGAATGATAAGCATTTTGTCTATGAAAATATTATATTTTTCCACCCTCACTCCCTTTTTACTGGGCAGCCTTCTTCTTCATAAACTCTTGGCTCTATGGACTACGTATTATTTTTTTAACAAGATCGGAGATAAAGAAAGGTCTAATAATGGGTGGTTCATTTTCAATCTCTAAGTAAATCAGTATCTATTTAAATATGTCTTTCAAGTCACTGTAAAATATGTAACCAAACCGTATGCATTGTACTGCTAAGGAGAGTACTGCTTTTTTTTCATGGAGAGTAAAGAATCCAGAAAGCATGCCTGAGTCTGAAAATTCTATCTAATTCTAGAATATTTTGTTGCCTCTGAAACATGAATTTAGTGAGAGAAAATATTTTAAAATAAGAAAAATTTGAGAGCAAACATCATCAACAATTTTGCACAAGCCATACGGTAGAAATGTTGTGATTATTTTTGAAAATAAGCATTGTGAGTGAGGGAAATAAATTGGAAGACCTCTCTTAACAGGAATTCAAACTGTTCAGGTAATTAAAATCACAGTTAGCATACTCAACCAGGTCAAACTGCAATCTGTTAAAATGCCTTGTACATAAGCCTCCAAATCTCCATTCTTGTACATTTACAGTTCCGTAGGATACACAGTCATTTGCTGCCATTATTCTTTGTAGTAGAAAATTTCTTCTTGAGCAGAAGTCTTAACCCTGCCACAGAGTGAAACTCTATGATAATGGCCTGTGGCCATCTCAGTGTCCTTGTAATTCAGTTGATAAAGTTGATCTGTAAAGAATTAGCATATGCTCTCTGCTCTGCAGAGTAGGGACAGTAATTTTACTTTGAAAGTAGCAATTGATCTAGAATGAAGAAGCCACATTCTCACCAGAGACAGTAAGTATTTACTGGTACTGTACACTTATTAATGTGACTTTGGGAGCTGAAAGGCAGAGTTTTGGTATTGAATCACCATAAATCCCACTCAGGGTGCTAGGTGTGCTGGTCGCCTTCCACACTGACTAAGAGTGTTTAGGAATAGCTTGAAAAATTGAGTCTGTTACCCCAACATAAGCATTGAATGCAGGGTTGGAGGATCGATGAGAGTGATTGAAACAATGGAAAGCTGGAGGAAGCAGGAAGGGAGCAAACCCAAAAATCGTGATACAAGAAATGAAGTGAACACACAATGGTCTTGAAAGAAAGCCAAGGAAAGGAGTTTTTTGAGCAGAGCCCTGACGGCAAGCAGATCTGGGATCATGAGCAAAGCAACACATTCTTGTTCAATCTTACTATTATTTCAAGAAGTGAGACTTTTTTTGTAGTAAAACAAGATTACTTCAAAGAAATATCTGGCTCTTGTAACCAATTTCTCATTCTAATGGAAACAACCTGCTATATAGTGCATACAGGCGAACTGCTCAGGACATGGTGGAGTTAGACACTAAAACCAGAGAAGGCAAACAATGAAGAAAAACAGGGAAAGAGACAGAGGGAGATTTTAGAAAAAGACATGGCAAAGTGGGAGAAATGAAAACTTGCAGAAAATTAACCTAAGGCACAGAGATATAAAAGAATGAAGTCAGGATCGGTAATCTCTAGCATGATAGTCAGTCAACCAAGAGATGCTAATGTCTGGGGGAAAGAGTAAACCCTAAAGTGTACCCATGTTCAAATTTCTGATAAAAAATAGCCTGTTTCTCCCACCCCTTTGTCATTTCAGAAAAGCAGCCCTTTCTGCCTGACAGGCAGCCAGGCATCATGATGGAGGGCAAAAACACATGAAGCTGCTGCCCATTTGGAACACACTCTGTCTCCTTTCACATCTGCAGAGCATTTAGCTGCTTGCATCTGGTTGTGTTTGCGCAAATATAATTCCATATTCACTAATAATTCCCGAGGCTAAAGGCCCCTCTCCTGTAACCTTGTTAATATTCTCACAAGGCCTGGTGTGAACGCCTCACAGCATTTGGATTAGAATTCAGTCTGGTGGGTTTCCCCCCCGCCCCCGTCTCTTACTCCTTCTCTCACTCGTACTTTTCTGGCCTCCAGTTTCCTGGCCACCCACATGACGAGACACTCTCCCTCCCGCTCTCTCCCCATTCTCAGTTTCAAGGAATTTCCTTTTGTCAAAGGCGAAGTGTGATTGACATATTTTCCCCCTCTTAAGTGCAGTCTTCTTAATACTTGATTTAACTATGTCCTTATGGGGCTCGTATAATCATTACCTAGGTGAGAAAGAGACCCCCTGCTCCCTCACTAGCATCCAATCTTGGCCTTCAAGCGCCAGACAACTGGCTACTTAGTGCTTTTTACATGGTTTTTATTCACTTTTTAAGGACATTTATATTAATTTGGTGATGATGAGGGGTTCCAGATTGACAGCATTGGAAACTGAAGTAATTTGTTTGTCCACAAAACAAGTACCACTGAAACAGCAGAACTGCTGGCTCCCCTCGTTGTGTTCATGGGGATCCCCTTTCAAAGCACCTCACTAAAGCCAGAAAAATTGCCTTCTCCTCTTGCCTTTGTGGAAAGAAGGCAATTCAATTTTCTAATCAGTACTCAACCCTGATGCTAAGAGTGATAAAAACCTGAGCTGGAGCTCACTCTGACCGCAGTGTCACAGGAATGAGGGACACAAGCATTTTGCTGGCCTGCTTCTGGTTTCTGCACTCTTTAGAACAAGAAATGGTTTCCTGTTGTTTTCCAGACTATTTTCCATGTGACCTGCATAGCATGGGCTGTGAACAAATGTCCACCCCAGGCAGAGTCAAGGGGTGTTGGTGAGGGGACAAAGAGTTGAAGTAAAATGGCTGTGGGATTTGGGAAGGCAGGTGGACTACTGGCAGAAAAAAAGGAAGGTGAGTCCCCAGGCTGGTAGTTTGGAGTCCTTAATGGTTCCCTGGTTGATCTGTGTTGGACACCCTGCTACAATGCTCTGTTGTCATCCATGTCTTGTATACAGGAAAGTAAAACTCTGCACTATGATGTCTGTGGGTTGGCTGTGGGAATGGAGTTGAAGAGATTGCTCAGACTGAACCAAAAATTTTCAATAAAATGTAGGAAGGGCTACTAATGATTTTTTGAATTGAGATTTGCGGGATCTTAGGACACACTTTAATCCATATGAGAGCCAGCTACAGTTTTGTATTGTACTTAACAGTAATAGTCCTGAAAACTGATTGCTATAACCAACATATGAAGAAATGTTTCTAATAATGTACGTTGAAAATTTATGCCACATCGCTGTAACACCTTGTTTTCAGTTTTATATGGACTTTGCTGCATTTGAAATAATTACGGTGGAATTTCCATATCAGGGATTAATCTCTGTATCGTGCATCCTTCTTTTCCCCCTTCTGTGAAAAATGGAGGAAAAATAAATAACTGAGTTTTCAGAAAATGTTTTAGGAGACTATTCTCACATATGCTGAAAAAACCTGAAAGGGATGCCGGTAACAATTAATAATCCCTACCTAATTTGGATGAAAGAGTTGTCTTTTGATCAGTAGATGGTGTGGAAGGTCCCTCTGATGTCAGGAATGTATTCTTGCCCATTTCCACAAAAAATTTCCCACATTTAGTCAAGTGAGCCTCAGGAAGTCCCACTTCACACAAAGACATTAGAAATGCATGGAAGGAAGGATTCTTGGAAGGATTTCTGCCTGTTCTCAACCCCAGAGGTGGATGGCAATCTTCTCTCTCAGCGGAGCAGCAGGGTACATGCTGTGCCCATGCTGTCTCAAGTCAGGGCAGATGAACAGTGCTGCTCCCTCTGCTGTGCTTTCAGTGTTTGTCTGACAGACCCTGGGAGAGGAGAAGGAACCTTCCTGACAAGACTGCAAAAGGTAGGGACCTGGGACTGAAGTACTGTGAATGATGGCATTGGGACAAAAAGCTGCTGAGCTCAATATTTTGATGTTCTGATAAAGGGGTAGGAGGCTTAGTGTGTGATGAGGCAGAGGCATGGACCTCAGATACTTGGCTCCAGAAACAGAAATTTCCACACATTGGAATTTCATCAATATAAGAGGGGGAAAAAATACCCAAAACTAGAACTAGAAAATTAATGGTTCAGGCTTCAGAGCAGTTTTTGGATGATATGCAGAGTAAGACATGAGGCACCTATTGAACAATGAGTATAAAAGAAGACCTTGAATACCCAGAATCTTCAGCTGTGGTCCAATGGAAAATGGTGAGGCTATGGAATCGAATATGGTAAGGTAGCTCACAGACAGACCTGAAATAAGGTCAGGCTTACCACTGATGATCCTTGACATCTGAGTGTTTGACTTTGCAGCATGAATAGTTTCTTAGCATATTATTATTCATAAAGTACATTGACCTGGTATTGCCTCTAGGCCAGGAACTCACTGCTGCAAAGTGAGTTGGTTCTTTATCTCATTAAAGGCTTAAATTAAATTAATTAACAACCTTAGCTCTGGCTTCAAGCCGTAAGGATTCAAAAGAACACATCCTTTGCACAGCCAGATTCTGTGTTTTCTGCAATGCAATGGGACCAAATGGTAATGATATAAAAAAATCCTTTCATTCTTGTCTTCCTTTCTTCACACAAACATGTGCATCTGTGGCCCATATCTGCTGAAAATAGTCATCACCACAATATGGCAATGAATATTTTCAACCATTCTTTTAAGAAAGCTTTTATCTTTTCTTGGCCTCACAATGTCTCCAGGCAATCTATCTCCATTGTCAAGGCCTTGTTTTGTGAAGTATTGTTTCAAGAAGCGTAGCCCAGGACTTTTTTTTTTTCCTGGTATGTGCCTGGGAGGGAGTTAATTTGTAGATGGCTTAAGCAGTGTATCAGATCACAGTCCTCAGCCTTGCTGCTGCCATGTGCCAACTGCTTCCCTTGACACAAAGACCTATGACCTGTTTTGCCCTGGCTTTGCATGCATTTGGTTTGCAAACTGGCCAGAAACTCATGTTGGGTACCTTACTACAGATATTGGTAAAATACTGTGTTTATGAGTTAGAGGAATGTGCCAGATTCCATTGCTGTGGAGTAAATGTGTCAATGCTTCCAGAAGGTGAGGAGAGAACTGTTGTTTCCAGCTCCAAGGCAGCTCTGCGCTCCTGCAATGGTTTGCCCCTGGTTCAGGTTCTCACAGTTATTTCTGTAACTGCAATAGTCAGAAATTCTTCTTAAAATCAAAGCTATAATTTCTAGTGCATGGTTTATGGTAGGTGGGTTGTCCATGGCTGCAGAGCTTGGGAAGCAGAGTCTCTGAGTGTGCAGCAGAGCAGGCTGTGCCCCCAGAGCAGTTCACACCGCACAGGATTGATGTTCTGCCTCTTCATCTGAGACATTTCTGTTGAACACCTTATGCCACACATGGTTGTGCATGCCCCCTGTGAGATGAATTCTCCACCCTTGTGTCCTGTTGGGCCAGTCTTTTGTCTAATGTTAGCTGAAGCATGGCTCACTTTCCTGCCTGCTCGGCCTCAGGGCTGTGGTGTGACGTTTGGAGGGGTTCTCAGGCTTATAGGATTGCATTGTTAACCACAGTGCTCTAGGTGAAAAACCAGAAAGCAACTTCTGCAAACTGTCAACCAGCCTTGGCTTTCAGAATGACCCATTAGCTCAGGAGATAAGTGACCTGAAACCTGTTAGAATATTTATACAGACTGGTTTTGCTGAAGAATATCCCCTCTGTTCTCTGTACTCAAAAACTGAGTGATACCATCTCTTCTTTTTATTTCAAAGTAACAAATAATCCTATAGCTTCCTTGCCAGATTTAAATATCTTTAAATCTTTTTCTTTTCCGACTGTTTGAATTGCTGATGGAGTGTCTTGATGTGTCAGGTGTTTTCCAGGTATATGTACAATACTAAATGTTACAGCTGTATGTAAAATAGTCATTTCCTTAGTGTTCTTACAGTGTCAAACAAAGCGTACAGAAGTTCTGGAACTGGAAATTGGGAGTGGGATGAAGCTAGTAGCAAGTAGGATCATGGTCTTGGAGAATAGGTCTGGAGGGACCTATCAGCACCAGGGTTCAGTTTGGAGTATGGGGAACATAATGCAGAGAGCATTTGAATCACTCAGTTGTCATCAGGACTGTGAAGTCCACAGGTGAAGTACACCTCACTTCCTTTAATGGCCAGGCCAGATATGAAATGGCAGGCTGCTGCTTCTGCTTGCAATTTGAGAAGCAAAGACATTTCTGTCCCATCCTTCGTCCTCAAACAACACTGGGAACATTGACTAATAGCAAGGATAATTAAGATGTGGAATAAGAGAACAAGAGAATCCCAAACCCAGGATATCCCTTGGGAAGAGGGAAAACTGAGACATGAGTGATCAGGAGCTCCCTTCTGCATCTGATTTTGAGCTGCCTGCAGACGTGTAAGGTGCTGCTGTGGGCTGAGGTGTGAGACAGAGTGCCTCCTTTAGGCTTTCCAGAAGCAGCTTCTGTTCCTGTGGATGTTTGGGACAGTGAATAGCATTGTTCTGGGGGCTGCAGCTTGCACCGAGAGGATTTATACACCATGTCAAATCCCTCCTGTCTTGACCCCTCCTGACTCCTAGACATCTGTAAGGGAACACCCCTGAGAGGGTATCTTTAAGGAACTGTTTATTTTGCAGTGAAGGGTAATCTCATAATAACCAGGGAGTTCCTCCAAGTTCCTGGGAGTACCGAGTGAACCTTGCCCAGCGTTGCTGGCTGAAATGTTGCAAACACAAGTACAATGGAGGCTCTGAAGAAAACAGAGGAGCTCAGCACCCAGAGCCCATGTTTATTTTCTCCAGAGATGAAGGGAGGACTGCAGGTCAGCCAGAATTGTGCATTTTGACTGGTATTTATTGACTCAGAAGTCCTTGCTGACAGACAGACAGACAGTCAGTCAGGGAAGAGTTCCATTACAGTGACGTCGTTTCTTTCCCTCTTCTCCCCCGAGGCTCCCACTGCTGGCACTCTTTACACATTGCTGTGGCTTCTCCAGCTGGTGCTGGGACGAATGGCAGCTGCCTTTCACCTCGCTGGTGCTGGAAGCCTGGCTGCCCCCAGGGAACACGACTGCCGGGCTCTCAGCAATACCCAGCAGCACATCTGCCAGAGATGGGGCAACAGCACAGAGATTGGTGTCCAGCCTTCCCTCTGAGACCTGGGAGAAGGCTGGAGGTCTGGGTCAGATGCTGAAGGTGATCCCTGGGTGGCTACAGGGGGTCAGTGTACAGGGTGTGTCTGAAAGAGAAATATATCCCTGAGCTCTGTTCAGCCCTATTGCCTCCTTCCGTTCCCTAATGCCACCACTGCTAATTAGGCCTCTGATTGCCCATGTCTAATATTGCGCTTTAGGAGAGATTTGAGTCCTTTCTGTAAGTGACAGTAAGGCAGATCTAGTGACAGCTACATGCAGGGATGCTGCAACACTGAGCAGCCTCTGTTCGGGCCAAGGGTCATGGCTTTAATACCTTTGATTCCAGTATGGATCCTCTTGTGTGTCCCTTTGGATTTAGAACCATGCTGCAGACTTGTATCTATTGCAAGCAGGACAGTTTCCTATGTTTTCAGCCATCAAGAGCAACTTTTTTTTGATGAGTCCTCATTGGAAGTGTAAAATACTGTATGCTTCATACTTTGTCAGAGTTGAGAGGCAAAATGTGCATGTTTAAATAGCATGAATTGTTTCTCTTGTCCCCACACTCTCCATGGGTTTCTTTTAGGGTGAGTTATCTCGTTTGGAGTCCATTAAATCAAAGCGTGCAGCAGGCTGAGACAGGCATGGTTTGGGTTGGAAGGGACCTTTAAGATCATCTAATTTTCAAACCCCTTGCCATGGGCAGGGACACTTCCCACTAGACCAGGTTGCTCAGAGCCCCATCCAACCTGGCCTTGAATGCTTCCAGGGATGGGATATCCACAGCTTCTCTGGGCAACCTGTGCCAGTGTTTCATCAACCTCACAGTACAGATTTTTTTTGCAGTATCTAATCGAAACCGTCTTGAAGTTTGAAGCTGTTTCCTCTTGTCCTGTCACTCCATGCCTTTCTAAAAAGTCCTTCTTCAGCTCTCCTGTAGCCCCTTCAAGTACTGGAAGGTGCTATAAGACCTCCTTGGAGCCTTCTTTTCTTCAGGCTGAACAACATGAACTCCATCAGGAGTGTTTGCAGCAAAGCAGCGCCAGATAGATCTGGTCAGAATTTTTTTTACTTGCTTCACAAACATTGTATCAGCAGCATGGACACACAATGAATCATACTGATCTCTTGGTTAGTGAAACTTACACTAGGGATGCTACAAAGTGACAATGAGGGTGCCTTTTCAGATACAATCACAATGAATATGCTGTCTCTGCAAACACAGATGGGTGTGAGTGAGAACCCAATCATCAGATAATTCAGTTCACTTTTTGATTGCCAATGCAAGATTATGTGCAGCAGTACACATTTTGTTTTAACAGTTTTTAATGATGAGGTATCTTCAGTGTTTGGATTCTGGCTGTTTTTCCTGTAATTTGATTCATGCAGTGAGGCATGGTTGCAACACTTTCTGTTCTGTGACAGAATGCTTCTTACATCACCTAACATATATGGAATTTTTTCAGGCTCTACCTCATTAAAACCCGATGCTTAGATCTCCTGCCTCTCTAATGTACAGGGGCAGATCTAGGCATATTTTCACTTTGAAAAGATTTCCTTTCCTTTTCATTAATGACAGCTGTACAGCTGTCTAAAGACTGTGGAGATCTCTCTCTACACTGCTGTGTTTACTGTCTTTGTAATCTGTTTTGGAGACCCACATGCTTTTGTTCCCCCAGTAAAGCTCCTTTAAGTAGAACCTGTTTTCCCTAGTGTGGCCTTCCCTAATGTGGCCCTCCCAGTAAACAGGAATAAAGAGGGTGAGGGGCTCAATATGTATGTGGTGGATGCCAGGATGGTATTGCAAGGAAAAGACTTTTCCAGCTGTGTCTTGGCTGCTGGGAATATCTCATGTCAAGGGGCTGAAAAAGTGCATCTCTCTGTGAGGGTGCATATGGAGCACCCTCAGGGTGCTTATAGGTGCACACCAACCTACAGGGCTAAGGATAGGAAGACCAAACCAGCCCCCAATCCTTTTATCATCTAGTCTTGCTGAGCTTTATGTCTAGCAGAGCAAAATGTATTACAAATACTTGCCAGAGTTGTCAGCACTCTAATGGCCTTCTGTGCCTGAAGAGGGAGTAGCATGACCATAGTGTTTCACCTGGGGGCTGACTTGCATAACTGGGATACCCCAAGCTAATTCCTGTTTGAATAAGAGCACATACATAGAAACAAACCTTGATTTAAAAGCAAACTAAGTGATTACCAGTCTATTACATGATTATCACACTGCAACTTTTAAATTTTTTCTATCTTTACTCCACTGCTTTTCTTTCCCCCTGAGGTGCACTGTCTTTATGACAGTGGCTTTCAATCTGTGACCACAGAATCCTGGAAGTCGGGGGACTGCTTCTAAAGAGTGTGAGAAATAAGAGCAAAATACATGGGCTATGCTGTAATTTATGTATGTGAAATGTCTACAGTGGATGTCTCTGTGCCCATTAGGATGGTCAGGAAAGTAAGGTGATAGGTTTTTCTCATGGGAAGAAGCAGGGTATTTGAATCCCAAGTTTATGGCAGTTTTGCAATTTTTAGATTCTGCTTTGTTTCAAGAAAGGCGTGGAACTTTGTACTTGATACTTTGCTGGTACTTTGTAGCTTGATGGCATCTCCCAGGAGTGTCCTGTACCTGCAGAAAGAAAGGATACACAGCGCAGAGGGTGTTCACATGTGATTGGAATAGGTTCCATGCTACAGAATTATACTGTATCTGGCTCAAAATTTTGTGTGAGGAAATCCTAGACATGACATCCATGCACAGGAAAGATGCTGACATCAAAGAGTGAAAGTAACCTCTTTAATAAATGCAGGCATAGATGCAAACCTGTCCTGGACTTGGAGGTGAAAATTTTTTGATCCTGTGCAAATGACTATAAATCAGTTATGTTTAATCTCTAATTCAGATCCTATTTACTCCCTTTCAAGAACACTCCCTTTTGTTCTACTCCATTTCTTCCATCCTTGCTTGAAGTGCTACCATGGCCCATTTGGCCACCTGTTAACTTCTGATCCTGGTTTTGCTCGGCACCTCAGAGCCCCTTTTCTTCAGAGCCTGTGGTTCCGTCTGTTTGTGTCAGCTGTGTTCTAGAAACAGATTTTTTGCTGTTTATGTTTTCCCTCCAAAGCAAGCGACAGGCACAATGGATGCAGCACAAGCTCACATCCATTATTACCTGAGTTAGCTCCTAGCTTTTCCTTGCAAACCTCAGTCAGCTCCGCTTAGCTTAGCTGTCTTTGTCAGAAGGGGAAACAGACTTTGCTGTTTTGTCTTCTACCAGTGAACCCCAGCAAAGAATGGTACTTACAATATAGAAAATCTGCGCACATAGTGCAGATCTGCAGTCTTACTGTCATTGATCCATGGCTTAGGCCTAGGAAAAATTAATTTTGGCAGTGTGGCTAGAGGCAGATTAAAGCATTTTTTAAAAATAACAGATCTCTGGGTTCTTTCACAGATCTCCTTTAGGTTTTGTTTCTTTCCCAAAGCATCTTGTGTTTTCCTGCAGACAAACAGAATGATGTGAGATATTATGTATACCTAATCTATACATAATTTCTGGACAATGCAATGCACATATCTGAGTCTCCACAGAAATATATACTCACAATTCTGTAGGTTTATAAATTTAGATATCTTAACAGATGCTAGATGTCCACAGGTGTTGGATGTTGTGTATGCACAAAATGAAACTAAAGTTTCATTAGCTGGAAGTTAATGAACTTTTGTTGAACATTAGGGCATTTTAACATATATAAGGATAGAGGAAAAATGCTTTATTAAGTATTATATTGTCTAAAATAAGCAAGGGTGCGCTTACCTAATCCTGGGTAGAAAGGAAATTTTTGTCACTGGCTCTTGAACATACATATTTAAATTGGAAGACCTTAGCTTTTGGGTTTTGTTTTTGCAGCATGGATCAGTTGTATTATTAACTGGGAGTTATGAAACATGAAGTGGGAAATAGTGCTTTTCTTTAAAGGCTTGTCTGCTTCCACTTTTGTCAAGTTTTTGTTCTGTGTTTATCCTGTGTCCCTCTACTTTATTTTCATGTCTTTCAACTGCACCTGGATGTCTGTTATTAACATGTACTGTTAATACTGCAAACTTAATTTTCAGAAGCGCAGCACAAAACCAAAAGCAGTTGCCTTTGGTCTCAGCTGGAATCCAGCACCTCTGAAAATCAGGCACTCCTGTTTTTCAGTTGGAAGAACTTATTCTCATCTATAAAATACTTTGAATTTACAATTTAAAGAACTTCCAGTCTATGTAGGTTTTAAAACACTGTGTACATGCTATGTTTGCACAGGAATCTGGCAGCCATTTCTTGGGAGCATTAAGCAACATGATCTTGTAGTGAGCAGCAGAAATATTTTTTATTTAGAGATTACATAACTCTGACAAAATGGAAACCAGCCCCTGTGCTTCACTGTAGACCAGAACTTTCTCTTCCCAGATGGAGGGTGACCTTTAATTGTGTCAGTTCCACCCCACATCCTCAGAAAACAAGGGCAGCTGCTTCACACATGAAGGGAAGCAGAGACTGAAGCAGCCATGTTGATCAAGGATAGATTAAGACTGAGGTAACCTTACAATAGCTCCACAAATCCGACTGCATCCATCAGTCAGGTCTCCAAGAGAGTCCAGGTAAAAATAATTAGTCTTAAATGTCTCAAAATGAATTAGCCTTCACCTACCTGTGTCCCTTTAGCAGCCAGTGCCCTGGCAGTACTGATGCAGGCAGCAAAGCTGCCTGTCATCGCTAATCCATGTGGGATGGATCAAGCAGTGTTTGATGCTAGCAGTTTGATGCTGAGCTGGAGTGGGAGGACTGGGCAGACAGGGAGCTGATGGTGCCCTCGGGCTCAGTCAGTGGAGGAGAAGTTCCCATGTGGACTTCATGTAACTGGGACTCATAGCAAAGAGAGAGAAACTAGAGCCACACTGAGTGTTCGGTCCTGAGTTAATCAATCAGAACCCTTATACTCCTTAAAAATAATTGTCCTAAAAAAATCCACCACCAGCTATGCTCCCCTACCTTCCACTCCTTTTGTTCTAGACACTCTGCTAAACATTCAGGATTTTGATTATCTTTCCCTGTTCCTTTAATGGTTTCATGGTGTGGAGGGGGTGGGTAGGCAGGAGGTGCTGGGACCCCTTCTGTGGAGCAGCTGTGATTGCTTCCCGAGGGTGAGAGTTGGGAAAGATTTTGAGGTATGATTTTTTACTGCACGCTGAAAGGCTTTCTCCATCACCCTGAAGAAGGACCTGAGGAGTTGTGAAAAGGTATAGAGTTGTCAGCCCTGAAACAAAAGTGTTTGCACAGTTGGGAAGTAACTGGACAGTGTCTGTGTCCTCTGATGAGCTGAGACAATTCCATTACCCAGAATTAGCCATAAATCAGCGAGTTCCCCTCTCTGAAACAGGTATTCGGTGAGTGCTCTGCTATTCCTTAAAGTTCAGGGCTCTTGGTCAGAGAAATGACTTCAGAGCCGTGGTGGCATGGAGTCACAGCAGTGAAGACTTTATCATTTCTTTTGACAAAGTTGCCACTTTGTCAAAAGAAGGCAGTTGCTTGCTAAAACACAGTTTTAGAATAGGAATTCACTCTGACTCTGTTTATGTTAACTTTCTGTGAACAGTCAAGCAATTTACTTTTATTGACAAGAAAATCTGTAAAAAGTCAATGTCAAAGATACATATGTGTGCATTTAAGTAAACTAGTTTAAAGTTCTCATGCATAAGCATTCAGTTTTGAAGTGCTTACACATTCCCTGAGCCAAAGGAATGGAAACAATACAATGTGATTTATCTGACCAATCAAACCTAGCCCAGACAGCTGCGGCACAGGCTCTCCTGCTGGCTGCTATTTTCATGCCGGCAGAAGAAGAGGGTAGATGCCTCACATGATTGTGTTTTTGTTGTGATCTTGGCACTCTGCTCTTCTTACCAATGACTCAGAAGCTAGAAAAAGGATAACCTGCCTTGAAGGGTCAAATGGGAAAAGCCCAGGAAACCTGGCGCTCACCAAGCAACTGTCTACCCATGGTCTTCAACACATTTGATCTTTCATTTCTGTATTTGAATAGGGATATGTTGATAGGGAGTAGTTCGCATGCTGTGCTGGATATGAAATCTCAGCACCCCATAATTGATCCAAAATCATTAAAGGAACTGTGGACAAATTCTATGCACCATGTAGCATATTTGGACAAAATACTCTGACATTTTGTGTCACAGTGTTGTTCTCATGATGGATGCATGAGATCATCACTGAAGTAACAGCGTCAAGTTGTACTTTTATCATTCCTGTATGTATATCCCTGTGAACAACTCAGAAATAAAATACAAAGACCTGAGTAAAAAGAAAAAAACCCCACTAGTACCAAGAACCAATATCAAGATTGCTCAGGGGCATGCCAAAACACCAGCAAAGCTGCTGCCAAACCTGAAGATGTCTAAATTCCTTGCTGGGCTATTACATTGCCAGCAAAACTCCTTGTGATCTTGAAAGTGCTGCTGAGCAGGTAAAATCTGACTACATTGGGTAGTGCAGCATGTAACCTGCAAGATCTTGAGTAGAAAACCAGAGAGGTGTGACCAAGATTTCCCTGCACACCCCTCAGGTCTCTGTGACAGAGACTACAGAAATCCATGCCTGGCATTCTGGCTGGTTATGTGCATGCTTGTGATGTGCTGGTGATCCCACCTGGCAGCATGGACTAGTTCATAGCTCCCTGTCCATGCTAGCTCTTGGAATGTCTCTTACTTGTCTTTCCTCCATCTGAATCTGTTACAGGGAGTCTTTGCAAAGACCTCAGGAGAAAAGGTAATGTGAGGACAGGTCTGTATTTTCAAGGGGCAGATTTTGACTAGGCTGTGCGTTTGGAACAAAATGACTCAGAATGCAGTGCTCCTCAAATCAAATACTTAATTAGCTGTAGTAGCATGATCTGCTTACTGTCTAAAGTCAGTTGTCAAACAGAAACCTCCTTGTAAAAACATTATTTTGAAATAAGAAAAATTGAGTGCTTTTCCCTTTCCGAACCAGAAGTCAAAGACAGATGGATATATCACGTGTGAATGCTGCCATTTTTGGTTTGTTGCTGATCCTTCCCATGCTTTCAGGAGAAACCCCTGTGGCTCCCAAGGTGTCTATGGCTATGAAGGGACCATTTTCCGAGGTGTGGGGAGCTTCTGGTGACCTCCACAAGGGCAGGAGCAGCAGACATCTGCTGCACATGTTTTATGCAGCTCTTGTTTGCAGCAGCCGCGTGGGCAGCGCAGTGCATCTCACACATTTTCTCAATCTGTATCCCAACCAGATAGGATTGACAGCTGGAGAAAACCATATATTCTGGGTGCTAAATAGGTTATCCACCATACATAAGAAAGAAAAGCAGTGAGCTTTGCAGCCGTGCCTCCCAGCCCTGCCCTTGGTTGTGACTTTGCCACCGGCAAGGCTGAGTGCCTGACCCCTGCTAACGTGCGGTGCCTTTAATAAGGAGAGGGAGGGAAGTAATTTTATACTCAGCATGCAAGTGATTCATGTTCTCAAAGGGGATAAAAATGTTATTAGAAAATTCTCCTGCCAAATGTGTGGCAAATGAAACCAATTTATTTATGCTGTGAAGCCAACGTGTGAAATTGGGATAAAAGGTGAGGTGCAGTCTTACCCCTGTGCTTGCTGTGGCAGAATGTGTGCAAGACAAAGGGCTCTTGTCCTCGGGAAAGGGATGCTGCTGTTGTGACCACACGCACTAGCAGCAAACAAACACATCAAGTTTTCTTCAGCACAGATGCACTTCAAAGTGTTAGGATGAGAGATGCCAAGACATAAAGAGCAGATCTTGATCATGGGCGATCAAGCTGCTGCTTGAAACCTGTAAAACATTGACAGGACACTCTTGGAAATGCTTTTATTAATTTCATAGTTCAGGGCTTCCCATTCATTTAGGGTTATTATTTATTTTATTATGTGTTAAGCAGTCTCGGTGTTCTCTGTGTCTCCAAAGACACGAAACAAAATCAGTCCCAGGCCCCAGAATAATCCTGACCTGAAATGAAGTCCACACAAGCAAGGCATGGGTTTGGAACCAAGAGAACCCAGCAATGGCCCTTGCTTTCACAGTAATGAACTTTACATGGGATGACAATGAAGGTGACCATATGTTCATGAAGTACCTATAAAGCAGGTGCTGTACTATTGACAAAAGCAAGGTAAAAGAGGTTTATAAAGTGACCTTGAGAGGTCAAGAGTCCTCTGCCTTGGTGCCCTTAAGCTGAAAAGGTCTGTGACTCTTCCTGCATCCCCCTAGTTTTTGCTCTCTCTCTGCCAACACCATGCTTGATGTGACTGAGCAAGTCTGAAACAGTATGGATGGAGCTAAAAACAGGATGAGCAAGTCTTAGCTCCACTTCTTTTACCTCATATGCAAATAGCATCATCTGCCTGTTTTCAGTACCTGGAAAACATCAGCATCTGGACAAAGAGCAGTCATCCAGAGCCTGTGAGGACAAAGGAAATCCGTGGAGGAATTTCTGCCTTGGAAAGCTTATCTTCTCCAGAACAGTATCTGACATCAAATGATCGTGTAAGTAGTCATACATAGTTCTTCTACCTTTCTCTTCCTGAGCAGCCCCCAAAGCACAGATTCTAATAATTCAATTTTTTTCAGCTGCAGGTATTTAAAAATCTGGACCTTGTTTAATCAAATTCTGATTTCACTGGAGCAATCATCATCTCCAAGGTGGTTTTTTGCATGATTTCATAGACAGAAACAAGGCTGGGGATTGTTCTGATCAATTTCTAGAGAGCTTTAACCCAGGAATCAGCTCACTTAGCCCATCCAAGACCAATCTTTCTGATCACATTTCATTCAAGAAAGCACTTGCCATATTATCCCCACACACTGGCAGTGGGGCAGAAGGGTCAAGCTTTGAACAAAGAAGTGAAATGGATTCTGAGTGCTCCTGGACAAGAAATGTGAAATCTTCCTGTTGTTCTTTTATGCTAAAGAGGAAAACTTAGGAATTTTCTATAAGACTAAAGGCCATAAAATTTAGCTGCTCTAATCAAGCGCATGTCAAGTTTGTGTGGCTGCTCATTTTTTTGTCATTTACTTTATGGATTTGACCTAGAAATAAAGCTGTGCAGATTTAACTATTCTTAAAACAATGAGTTTTGTTTTATATTCCCCCTCTCCTCCTCCCCCCCCCAGGTCTAGCTTCTATTAATGAATCTTGTACTGGTAAATTTATTCAGATATGAGATTTCTTCAAGCGTCTCTCAGCTTCCATTGTATGACTTTTCTGCCTGCCATCAAACCAGCAAACTCATTCCATAAGATCTTAACATTATTTGTATTTTGTCTAAAGAAGGGATAAACCAATTAGTTTCTGGCATAATATGAACATTTTATTAGCATAAGTCACAAAGCCTAGTGATTCAGAATTCAAATTAATTTCTGGGATTAGTATAAAGTACCCACAGTCATCTGTCAGGTAACTGTCTCCATCTGTCTGTGTTTATGGCTGGATTTGAAAGGTGAAGTTTCCAGAATCAGTGGCTCAGTCCCTCACCTTCATATCATCAGCTAACAGCACTCAGCTTTCTTGCCACTAGACAAGAGTCCTTCCAAGAGTGAGGTAACCACATCTGATGCTCAGGACACTGTATTCCCAAGTGGAGTCCAAGGTCTCTAACACATAAAAAGCCATAAATAAATAAAACCTACCACTGGTTGGCAGAAAAAAATATTCAAGCTCAATATATGGTTCAGAGTTCCCAGATTCATGAGAAGGTCCAGTATCACACTCCTAATCCAAGCCCCACAGTGTTTTCACCTTCACAAGCTGCTTATTGTTGATGCAACTTCCTGTGTCTCTTAACTTTGTGAGTGAGCTTCTAGGTACTCCACATTTTAAGATGATTTTTGAGACTTGAAGCTTAATTCCAGCATTTGTCCACCCTCTTTATGGAAGTGACCTCAGAAATACCTGGCTGTGGGCTCACTCAGTTGTTAAAGCCAAGGAAAATCTTACACATTTATTGCACTTTGAAATAAATTCAAGTATGCGCTTGCCTGGAGTATGGATGTACTTAGTATGCTCTGTCTGATGAGTTGATTCCATGTGTTCTTTGGGCTCTTCAACAACATTGAAAACCCATTGAAACCAATACATTAAATTCAGGAACTTTCCTAGAAGAACCTCTGGAGCAGGTAGAACCTGTAGATGACTTAGGCAAAGGATATCTGTGCCTAGATTAAGGCAAGAGGAACACCTGAAGCTGCATCTCAGGAGGTGAAGCCTGAGATGAATGGGCTGCTCAAACCATTCTCCAACAATCTGCTAATCGTATTCCCACCTTTTTTTTTTTTAATTCTTTGTTAGCACAAAAATATTACTACAATCCCTTCAACTATCAGGAAAGCCAGGAAATTGTCCCTCCCTGAAGAAGTCTTCTCCATGGGATCCCTGGAGACCAGTGTGCTGCATTTCAGGAGATCTAAGAGTTTACAGTCCAGTGCTAATTCTGGAAATGCATTCCCTACATAAAGACTATTATTTGTGCAGTTCTAGTTGGCAGACCTGTTACCTGAATTTGCTAATCCCTTGCTAAAATCTAT
Organism: Camarhynchus parvulus; assembly: GCF_901933205.1. Classification (NCBI taxonomy): domain Eukaryota; kingdom Metazoa; phylum Chordata; class Aves; order Passeriformes; family Thraupidae; genus Camarhynchus; species Camarhynchus parvulus. The sequence goes on along the minus strand of NC_044571.1, from coordinate 89,199,917 downwards.
CATGGGTCAGTGATTACAGAAGAATATATTCTGACAATCACTAAGCAAAATAGAAGACAACTCCATTAGTTATGAAACTAACGGAACATGGATGGCGACTTACGGCATTCGTGTGGCATCCACTAGAATTTTGATGCCTAATAATGACATCAAAGAACTGAACCTCTTTCTCTAATTACCTTCAAGCACAGCTTCCTGAATGGATTCTCTAGGGTCAATGAAGAGCTAATCTTGCCTTGCCATCTCCCCATCAGCAGGGAAGAACTTGCAAGGGCTTTCCTCTACAGGTAGGCACTGTCATGTTGACTATCTGGAATCAATATCTGTGAAATATTGTCACTTGTGTCAGATACAGTTGAAACTGGCTAACCTGTTCAAACAACATTGTGAGAAGAGAGAGAATAGAAAGGAAGTCCTAGGAACATGAACATCCCAGTCTTCCATTTTCCCCTTTGACAGCCTGCATGTCTTCATAAGCCTTGCTTCCTTGGGAAGCATTTTAATTTACTCTCTGAGCAGCGAAAGCACCCAACAGACTTTTGTGCCACAATTTGATAATTTTGTGTCCTGAACAGAGACTTAACAGTCAAAATGATGGAAAGGACAATTAATGAGTTTCTGACATCACCTGTGCTGGTGTGTCTATCCTTTGGAGCTCTGTTGAAGTCACTGGGATTATTCTGTATTTCCATTGATGTGAGCAGACTAAAACATAGCTTCATTTGTGCTGTAACTAATTTTTTTAGGGAAGCATAGGATTTTCCATTTTGTATTACAGTACTTAATTGGGAGTTTGTTATGTAGCATTATTTTCATGTGGCCTAAGTGTTAGTGGGCAGAATAATTTGTCAGTGTAATTTTGTATTTCCTGAAATCCCAGATCCTTGGATGTCTCAGACACAGTGCTCCAGCTAGTAGCAGCATAGATGTGACTGAGCTGTAAAAAGCTATCGGTATTGCCTTGCCGCATAAACTGTGATTTATTGCTGTGTATCTCATTGTTGTTGTTTGCAGCTATATGGCAGCAGTGCTCTTCACAGTGTGCCAGAACTGTATTTGGCCTTGGATGTCAACATATCCACAGCAGGACTGCATGATTTTGGCTGGGCCAATAAACATTCATATGTAAATGGATATATTCATATATACATACCCTCTTGTGCCTGCTCCACTGCTCTGTGAATCTGTCTGATGCTGGTCTTAGAATCATACAATAGTTTGGGTTGGAAGGGACCTCTAAAGTCATCTAGTCCTAACTCCCTGGAAAGAGCAGGGCACCTCCCACTAGATCAGGTTGCTCAGAGTCCTGTCTGACTTGATCTTGAACATTTCCAAGGATGAGGCACCCACCAGTTGCAGTGTTTCACCGCCTTCATTGTAAATATTTTCTTTATTATAGCTAGTATAAATTGACTCTCTTTCAGCTTAAAACCATTATCCCTTGTCCTAATCCACAGGCCCTGCTAAAAAATTCAGCCCCATCTTTCTTATAAACTCCTTTTAGGTTCTGGAAGGTGCTGCAAGGTCACCCACAGCCTTCTCTTTTAGAGGCTGAACAACCCCAACTCTTTCTCCCTAGCAGAGGTGTTTCATCTTTTTGACTTCTTTGTAGCCCTCCTGTGGACCTGCTCCAAGGTCCGAGGTGTGTTATATTTAAGTGTTACAGTGTTTATCACCACAAAGAAAGAATGTCCTAACAAAGAGCTACACTGGCATCTCTTATTGCTTAGACTGCAAGACCCTCACTGAGAGATGAAGGTTGAAGTGGAACACGTAGTAAGGTATGCCTTTACAATGAAGGGTCTTTCAACAGTCTCTGTAGTCATAGTTGGATTAATTTACCTAAATATTGGAAAACACATTGTTGAAGGGTTCTCTTCTTAGTAGCTAAGTGGGGGGACAGCGAGGGCATGCTGGTTTTGGCTGCGGTAGAGTTAATTTCCTTCACTGTGACTGGTATGGGGCTGTGTTTTGGTTTTGTGCTGAACAAAGGGTTGATAATATAAAAACATTTTTGTTATTGCTGAGCAGGGCTTGCACAGTGCCAAGACTCCTTCTGCTTTCCATACTGCCATGCAGCTGCACCTCCAGCTGGCAAGGAAGCTGGGGGTACATGGCAAATTGTGAGGAAACACAGCCAGAACAGGTGACCCAAACTGACCAAAGGGATATTCCAGACAATATCACATCATGCTCAGTATGTAAAGTAGGGGGAGGAGGGAGAAATGGGGGATGTTTGGAGTGACAACATTTGTCTTCCCAAGTCATCATTACATGTGATGGGCCCTGCTCTCCAGGAAATGGCTAAACACCTGCCTGCCCATGGGAAACAGTGAATCAGTTCCTTGTTTTGGTCTGTTTGCATGTGCAGCTTTTGCTTTCCCTATTTAGCTGTCTTTATCTCAACCCATGGGTTTTCTCACTTTTACCCTTCTGATTCTCTCCCCAGTCCTGCTGGTGGGGGAGTGAGCAAGCAGCTGTGTGGGGCTTGGCTTCTGGCTGGAGTTAAACCATCACAAAGGGCCAGCTGCTCCCTTAGGGTTGGGAACCTGGAAGCAAACGGTAACATGCCTGACAGGGCAGCTGGTTTACCAGGCTAGGTTTACTTCCATCATACCTAAATGATGTAAGCAGAGTAGAGCAGGGTCAGCTGAAGCCAAGAGCCCAGATCATCAGGCAATCTTGTCATGATGAAGCAAGTGCAAGGTCAAGACAGGAAGTCAATCCATGGGACTGAGTCCAGGATTGTGGGGAAGGTCTGCAGTGACAAGACAGGTCCATGAACGACACCCAAAGCGTGGAGTTCAAGATCAGGCACAGGCAAGGCTGTGACTTCTCGGGAGAGCAGTAGCCCTACAACAAAGGTCAAGCAAGGGCTGTAGTTAGGTCAGGACTGAAGTCATAGGAACCTTCTGGGCCCATGGTCAGGGAGTATGGGAGAGTTCCAGGTGTAAGGCTGGTCAGAGAAACTAAAGCCAGTGAGTGCAGTCAGGGCACTGACAGCTTTACACTGAAAATACTGTAGAAATAGCTAGAAATATGGCCCATTATTTAGATTAAATTTTCATCACTCCAAAATGCTCTGTAAGTATCCTTTCTATGTGCTTGAATTCTGTTTGAACTATCCCATATGAAAAAACATTTTCTATCTAAATTGATCATGGTCTGGAGCTAATGTGAGCTCTAGAGCTTGCAGGAGCTCACAGAGGAGCTTTAACTGCAACATTCAATGCATTTCCAGGGAACATGGCAAGTGTGTGTTCATCGAGTTTTTTCTTAGTCTATTAGTCTCCTTTTGTGTGAAAGGGAGTCAAGGGCATGATCTCTTAATGGAAAACAGATGCTGTGCTTTCAGTTTGGGGCAGTATTATATTATATTAACAGAAATATTCAGCTGAGAACAGGTCTCCAAAAGAGACTTCTTCTGCGAAGGAGAGAATTGTATCTTCAACTTCTCCACAAGACCTGTAGGCCAAGTGATTTAGCTGCATTGTGGGAAATTGTTTAAGGTCCCCACAGTAGTTAATCCACACTTGCAGTCCTTATCTCATGTATTCCTACTAAGAACTTAGTCCAAAGATCTTTTAAGTCTTTTCTGGAAATCCAGCAGTTCCTGTGGCAAATGCCACTTTTTATGATGATTAATTGGAGTAGGGACTTAAATCTTGTTTTCACCTGAACTGGACAAGTGCCATATCTGCTAAATGTGCAGAACCAGTTCACTTGGAGTCAGTAGGAGTAATGCTGACTTGCATTTTGGCCCACCAAATGTCTGATTGTTTATCTGAAGTTGAATCCTCAGTCAGTAGGAGAAATCAAAATGGAGAAAGCTTATCTCAAGTTATTGGTCTTTGCATAGGTAAAACTGAAATCCACAGCTCTGTTCAGGAAAATGCGTCTCCAGCAAAGAGTCCTACTATAAAATTGATATAATTGCAACTTTTAGTGATTGCCATCTTTCCTAGCACCGGACTACATGGTGTTGCAATCGATACTCCACAACTGAGTGGAAGGAAAGAATGCAAGATAATAAGAATAGCATGTTTCTGTCTTGATAGGATGCTGAGCACTGTAAATCAGTGTGGACTTCAGCCAGAAAGAATCTTCAGCTCCTGCTGAGAGTGTCAGCAGCAGAGAGTTCCCCAAGTTTATATCCCTTTGCACAAAATTTGTACAAATTCGAGCTCCTCCTCTCTGGTCCAATAAATTCTGAAATAGATCTTCATTCTCCATTCCTGGAACTTGTGATATCAGTCTCTAGGGATTTGGCTTTTCTGTATATTTTCCCCTTAAAATGTCTCTAGTTGAAAGAAATAAAGTGTTTTTTCTACAGTGTATTGGCAGAAGTAGTAGAACATCAGTCATAGAATTCCAATATATTTTCAGCCAGTGTTTAATGCCTGTTCGGATGTGCTGAGAATGGACAGTCAAATCCAATGCTGGCCTTAACCAGCTTAATTAGCTAGTAGCACATTGTATGCGGATGAATTGCATCACCTTACCCCAAGGGTTAAATAGGGTATTTGGAGGGCAGTCTCTTTATGCTTTTGCTCTTGTTTTGATAGAGCATGCCCTTTGTGGTGAGCTCTTTGAGTGAAATTCCACAGTCCCTAGCTGGAATGTAAATACAAGTGGAAATCATTGGGTGGTGAAAAGTGTTGTATCTCTAGTTGGCCAAAAGTCAGGTGACTAAATACAATTTCCATAGCAAACATAACCCATAGTAAATGAATAGCATGGCTGAGTGGTATGTGGTCAATTTGTTTGTCTCTGTGTGTAGCTGAGCTCTCAAGTGGGATTCTGTATCTAGAAATAACTGATACTGGGATCCCTCTGAGGCTCCTCATAGTTAGGCTTCTTCCTTTTAGTTTCATGTTCTATTTCCCTCCCTCTCAGGATGTAAATGGTGCATCCTGAAGAATTCTTATTAAGCTGTCACACAAAGCATATTCCTTAGCAGGAAATGCAACTCAGATACATGGTCTGAAAAGGAGCTGGTTGGTTCTATTACACCCCACAGTTAGTGTCGTGCTGTTGTGAGTGGTGAGTTGTCTTACTGTGAAATTCTGTGTGAGGCTGACACGGAGTGCCTCACCCTGATGGAAGAAAGTAATTTTTTTCCTACCTTTTTGAAGTGAATGGGATGCTATACACTAGCAGGACAAAGGGAGTAGGTATTGCTGCTGCTGAAGCCTAATGGGGAGGCAGTAACTGTGGAAGTCCAGCTTGTGGCAAATGACCGAATATGACCTTTTGGTGCAGGGCTATGGCTGAGTGAGCCCAGTGAGTGATGGCTGGGTGTATAAACAGACAACACTGAATAAAAGGATCAGATGTCCTCTGCAAACAGCACTGGTCCTATGTATCTGGCACAAGATCTATGCCTGGTTCTGCTGTCCACACTTCAAAAAGGTGATGAAAAAATAATGAGAGTTTAGAAACTACTGCAGATAGGACCGGCAAAGGGAGTGTCTGCAATGAGAAAGCAACTCCACGATGGCCTGTAGGTAACTGTACAGACAGAAGATTTTGATGAACAGCTTGGGCAAAGGCAGAAGCCACCAGGAGTCTGCAAGTTTACACATGGTGAGATAGACAAAATCAAACAGAAAATCAAGTTTGGACACAGGGTGAGGCCAAAGAGTTGCTGGGAAAAAAACCCATCAGCGAATGCAGTGTGTTCCTCTTTGCTTGAAATAACTAAGTAAATTTACATTATGGCTGGTGGTTTGCCTGTGAAATGTCCTCCAGCTCAAAAAAGTTTTATATAGGATTTCTGTGCCTTGTATTTCACTGGAAGTGAAAATAACCTCCTATTTTTCTCCTTTAGCCATAAAATCTATGTCTACCTTCTCTCCTGCTCCTTTGGCCTGTGGGATTGCTTCTTCTCCTTTGTGGTGGGCTTTGAGCACAATTCTGAAAGCTGAGATAGTTCATATTCCTAATCTACAGGAAGGGCGGATTAAATTCACTGGGATCATTTTTCAAATTCTCATCATAAACAAAGAAGCTTGCCTATGCTTATGTCAGTTGTGTTATTGTATGAAAATGTCACGTTTAGCAAATAACTGGGATCTTGCTGCTGCTGCTGCTTGTGTCTTCACCTCACTCCGCATCTTCTTCGGGCCAACTGCAGCTGTTGTGCTGGTGCTGACTGGCTAGGAAAATAATGATCTGGAACTCAGCAGCATATTGTGTGCAAGCAATGAATTTATTGCCAAGAGTATGTATAAAATAAATTACTGCCACAATCCTTTTAGAAATCCTCACTTTCCTTAGCTCTATGGCAACTCCTTGGACAGTGCTGCTGGGCTGGAGCTCTGGCAGGGACTGTGTGTACCTGGACAAGGGGTTGTGATTTGGCACGCAGCTGTGAGAGAGTGGGAGAGGAAATCAGAAGGAGCTGGTGGAAAGGCTGAGGCTAAGTTTTGCTCCTTTGTGCTGTGAGACCAAGGTAATTTTTTTGAGACAGGCAGTTGGATGAGGAAAGAAGGACGAAGATGAGAAAGAAGCAGGAGCGAGACACATAGTAGGATAGGTTAAAGAACCACATTGGGAGGAAAAAGAAAGGCCATCATTCTTTTCCAGCCTCTGGATGGAAAACTGAGAATCATTAATTTTTTTTATTCACTTACCTACAAACAAAACTGTAAGGGTGCTTAATCTTTATATGTAGGATTAAAGACATCGACAATCAAATATTTTTCTCTATTTGATAAAACAACATAGATCTGTGTTATTTGAAAAATAACAGAATCTGTGTCCTGTTATCTGCCATACAGTGCCACTACTGTGCCACATTTTTGTGTTTCTGATTTTTCAGGAAGCCTTTAAAGAAAATATGTCATATGACTGTATACTTAAGGGTTGAACCATAGCGTGCATCCGCAGGAGAGCCTAATTAATGCAGGCAGCATAAAAACCCAAGTACGTTAGATTACTTCCGATTTGTGATTATCTGGCTAGCAGTGTTTTCATAATTTCATTTTTCTGTTTGTTGAATCATACGGTTCAACCTGGTAAGCAACTCCCTAATCTAGTAGGGATTGACCTGCTGACTGCTTTTTGCAAGACTCATGCTTGTGCACAACCCAGCCTCTGCTGAAATCCCTGGTTTGCCTTCATTTTCTCATACTCTTATCATTCCATTTCTATGGCTTCCCTGAGTCCCAGCTGTCCAAACCAGCACATACCAAATTCTGCTGCCCATCTGTTCATCTACACAGAGAAGCGTGACCACATCCCCACAGCCTCAACCAATTTCATTCACATCCTGCTGTCTTTGGATTCCAGATAAAGCTTTTTTTAAAGAGACCTGCCCCTAATCTGTCTGATGTTAGTGGGCATGCCTTCGTTTAGAAGGAGGTTTTATCATAATGGTTGTATTGCTTTTGTAACAATGCCCGCCTAAGTAGGTTTGTGAGTCGAGACCATGGGAAGAGGAGGCATTTCTTTGTTTTTGTTCCTATGAGGCATTCAGTGCTGGGTGGCTCCACATTTCCACTGTCACCTGGTTTCCCTAGAAAGTTCTTGTATCAAAAATTTGCATTTATCCATTACTGCGTTAGGACTGGTATCAAAAGCCCCAGTCACTAATATGGCCCTGCCATGTTTGGTGTTATATAAGCACATGAAAATACAGCCTCTTCCCCCAGTTGCTTACAATGTGCTAGCGCCATGCAACATGTACCCCTGCAGCAGGCACTTCTCATGTTATTCCCTGGTATGGATGCCTGCAGAATGAACATCATCTGGAAGCAATGGATCATTTTACCTAGGCCACCAAACATGTGTTTGTTGCTAATAACTTTGGTTCACTATTCAGGCATGTCCAAGCAAAATGAATGGCCTGGATTCAGAAGCCTTTGCATCTCACCTCCACTTTTCCCCACACATTATTCTACAAGTCCCTGATCTATGGGTGTTTGTTTTATAGCCCCTATGTAAAGTACCATGTGTTTTACAGAACAGAATAGTGACTGCCACATTTTCAGTCAATGTGGTTTGGGATTTGGATGTCTTTCCTCTGCCTCTCTCCCTGCTTTGGGGCACTGTATTATTTTCAGAACTGGCATATCTCAACAATCAGCAAGTTAGTGTGACTGGGCTCTGATTTACCTGCAGCCTTCTTGAGTCCTGTGCTGTGAGTTTGTCCCGAATATAAACGTGCAGTTTCTAGAAAAGGTAATACCAACAAGTCAGTAATATTTAGCTTCTTTTTGCAGCCATGACATCCAAGCAATGAGTAAGCCTACCAGAGTACCTGTCTGGCAGTGCACACGCCTGTTGTGCTGGTCTGTAAGCCAAAACACTTCAAGTGATGACCAGTGAAAGCAGGACACCATTGCCTGGGAAACCAAATAAATAGAAGCATACAGCCATCCATCACTGCCATCTGGAAAAGATTGGGCTGAACGTCTTCCTGTCAGGATCTGCTACAGTATTTATTTGTGTAGCTGAGCTTTGACTTTGGGGATTTCAGCAAAATATTCCTTTCAGCGACGACTCGAAGAGAAGATTTGGTTCTGATTGTCAGGCTAGTGCTAATTCCTCTGTTCAGTTTTGCAAAATTACAACTGTAACTAATAGTTATGTTTCTTGTTTTTTTCACAGGAATGGACTTCACATGTATGGAAACAACATGTAAGAGATGATCTTGTTTTGATATTGTGTACATGTGTTACCAAAGCATAGTGAATGACCATGAGCTGGTGACAAGTACAGGTGTAAATGATTCATGATGGATGAGTTTACTCCTCCAGTGGATGTCTAAACCTCATAAGAAGAACAAGGTTTTGCTTAACACAAATAGTCTGGTGGGTTCTCCTAACACAGCTGAAAGATGGAGTTATTTTAAGCATTAAAAATAGAACCATCTGAATTTACCAAGTGTACAAGGAGCTTGTGGGTCAGGTAAGCAGTTCAGAGGATAAGGCTGTACTGAGGAATGTATATTGCAATGCAGTAAAACAAACCTCGAGATGTACTTGAGCCATAATACTGGAAGAACAGCATGAGGTGTCCAAGCTATACAAAACAGAAAAGGGCAAGGAGGAAGTTGTACTGACTCATTTCTCTAAGTGAGAACACAAGAAAAGGAAATAAACAAATATAAATGTGCCCTTTTTTTTCTCTAACCACAAGCCAGAAGGAGAATATGAACAAAATCTTCTCAAAACAGAATATCATAGAATCATAAGATCATAAAATCTTTAAGGTCAAAAAAGACCTCCAAGATCATGGAGTCCAACCTTTGACCAATTACCACTTTGTCAACTAAATCATAGCACTGAGTGCTATGCCCAATCTTTTCTGGAATACTTCCAGGGATGATGCTGAGTACAGAAAGTCACTGCCCTGGTCCTCCTGGCCACACTATGGCTGATCCAGGCCAGGTGCCATTGGCCTTTTTGGCCACCTGGGCACAGCAGGCTCGTGTTCAGCTGCTGTCACCAGCACCCCCAGGTCCTTTTCCTCTGGGCAGCTTCCCAGCCACTCTGCCCCCAGCCTGTGCTGCTGCCTGGGGTTGTTGTGACTGACAAGCAGAACCTGGAACTTGGCCTTGTTGAACCTCACACTATTGGCCTCAGCCCATCAATCCAGCCTGTCCAGATCCCTCTGCAGAGCCTTCCTGCCCTCCAGCACACCATTACTCCCACCTTGATGCCATCCAGGAACTTACCCTCGATCCCCTCATCCAGACCACTGATAAAGGTTTTACACAGGACTGGCCCAGTACTGAGCCCTGGGGAACCCCACTGGTGACCAGCTGGATGCAAATCCACCCAGCACCACTCTCTGGGCCCGGCCACACAGCCAGATTTTAGCTCAGCAAAGAAGGCACCTGCTCAGGCCGTGGGCTGCCAGCTGCTCCAGGAGAATGCTGTGGGAAGTGGTGTCAAAGGCTCTACTGAAGTCCAGGTAGAAGACAACATGCACAGCCTTTCCCTCACCCACTATTAGGGTCACCTGGTCCTAAAGGAAGGTCAGTTTGGACAAGCAGAATACCACAAAATGTCAAGTTTAGGGAGAAGCGTAAACTTTATGTATGCTGATACCTGCCATAAATTCTCTTTAGTCGAAGAAGGGCAAAATAATTTTCTAAACTGAATAGAAAAAACAATATTACAGAAGAGAGGGAGTGTAGTCAGAGAAGGCACTATGAGGTATCTGCTTAGCCATCTGAGAGGGCTGGAGAGCAATGTGAAAGGCACAGGATAGTCTGGCACCAAGACGTGGGGTTGTGCCAACAGAGGACATGGACTGAATTACTGAATTCACAGATACACTGAAGAAGTAGAAGAAAGAAAAGGAAAAATTAATTAAAAATAGGGAGGACAAAAGAAGAGGGAATTGCAGTGGGATTATTCTGTGGGAAAACAGGCAGGCATTTAATTAACACATTCAGAGAAAGATCTTTTAGTCAATAAAAGTCTAATAATCAAGGTTAATAGTCAAGAACAGAATGCAGTAGTACAACAATCTGTTCTGCAAAGCTGAAGCAGACGTATCTGAGAATAAGACCTACTATAAAGGGAGAGATTATGGTGCAGAAGATTTTGGTCTGGCCAAAACCAAGTGCTGCTGATTTGCAGGAAATTTATTCAGAACAGTTTTGGTCCAGAGAAACCAAACCTTAGAGCATGTGCAGACAATGATTTCTTTACCTTTCAGCTGTTCACTTTAAGTGCTGTTCTTCCCAGTTGAGTGAGATATATTTTGCCAGAGAGTTTGCAAGAGCAGTAATACATAGATGAAGAAATAAGCACTGAGCAAAAGTGAAATTAGGGATCAAGCAATATGGTGTGTAGTTTCTGTACTATTTTACAGGAAGTCTGTCAGACTTGAAAGCAATGGCCTGAGAGCAGAAGAGGAAAATTTCTCAGTAATTGGTTTGCTTTCCAGTGAAGATGAGACTTTGGCATTCTGTAAATAAAATGTATAAACTCCTGTGTTCAGTGAAGTTTACATCAGCAGCAGCAGCACCATCACTGCCAACAAGGAATAGCAGTGGAAAATGAGGAGGAGAAATAAAATCAAAAATTCCCCTAGCTTCTGGACTGTGGCTTTATGTTGTTGGAACAGTAACTCTGGGGCTTCTATGCATCACGGTGATGTAAGTCTACCAATACTTAGATATTTAGATGGACAGATGTTGCAGAGATGCTACAATAATCACACATGCTTTCTATATCCAGCATCTTCCTTACTTAGGACTCACTCTGGAGACGTCAAACAGCATTGCTTCTGTGCTCCTTGCATCTGCTCCCTTGGAGGAGGCAGGGGTTTATTTTCTGCCTCGCTCCCCAGAGAAATCCTGAGGCACAGTTGTGTGGGGATGGTTGCAGTGTGAGCGTGTCCCCAATGAGCTCAGCTCACCCCTCTTCCTGCAGAGTGATGCCTTCTTGGCTGCCCTGCTGGCACATGGTAGCGAGCTCACTGTGTCCTGCCAACATGGAAAGCATGATCAAGTATTCTGAGAGCAGATGCCTTTTTATTTTTCATACCTTATATTCTGTAACAGAACTTGGAACAAAGGGAGCATTGGTATTTTCCTAAAATAGGAATGAACTTCTACTGTTCCTTTTCACCTCGTTTCATGGTGCTAATTCACACTATTTTCCTGTTTGTCCTGTGACAGGTAGTATTTTTGTTTGTTTCTTTTGCTAAAGGGATTGTGTATCTCATCCTGTGTCCATAAAAATAGCATATTTGTATATTAAGAGGGCCAAATGTGAAGACTAAAAATACAGAAAGACATAAAACCAATTTATTATTTTAAATATATTTAATGACTTTTAAGTAAACCTAACAATCTTCTTGCATTTGAATAGTGGCTTCTGAGTTCTCTGATGGGCAATGCAGGAGCCTGAAGCTGAAGGGGAATTTTTTCTGTTGACCTTCATAGGTGCATAACTAAACCACCATGTGTTACTGCTAATAAACTCAATTTTATTTTGTTTATATAAGCTGCCTCCCAATATGCTGTGCACACTGGGCTCTGATGAGGGAGGGATTTATTTCATTTTGGAAAAGACACATGGGAAGTCTCAGGTGAAAAATAAGGCAGGAAGGAAGGAAGGAAGGAAGGAAGGAAGGAAGGAAGGAAGGAAGGAAGGAAGGAAGGAAGGAAGGAAGGAAGGAAGGAAGGAAGGAAGGAAGGAAGGAAGGATGCATTGCCTGCTTGATCAGAGGCTAGATTTTGCTTTGATGAAGCCACAAAGAATGTGAGCACATATGAAGAATGCCTTATGAAAGTTTTTAGAACCCAAATAAGACATACTTCACTTCTCAAAGCATTCCCAAAGAGCAATGTCCCATTTAGTACATCAGCCGCAGTGCATCAAGCACCTTCAATTTATCACTCTGGCATCTCTCAAGTACCTTCTGTTCAATCCTCTCCTTCAACCTAGGCAGTTGTCTTTATTCCAGCAAGTCTTTAACTGCAGGAAGGCTACGAAGACAGAAGGAGGACAAAAAACACAGCAGCTTATATCAGGCTACTGACAATTATTTTAAAGTGATAGAAAATGAAGGACGAAGCAGGAGACTTAGTGAAAGCAAATGTAGAGCCCGTCATCAAAAAAAGGAGCAAGATTGATGCTAGTGAATGCTGTGGCTGTCTCAGATGGTATGCAGGCTACCAGCTGGACTCCTAGCTGTGATATAAATACTTTGTTGAGGTTTTTTTAAAATATTCATGGCAACTTTTTGAAAACATTTTTCTCATTTCTGGAGTCACACTCTATGAACTCTAAAGTCACAGTAATGTGCTCGTAGGCCAGGAATTGTTTAGAGTCAGGGGTAGAGCTGGTAGATATTTTTCACTTGAAAACAATTTTTTGATGAAAAATGGCCTCTTTTGTGAAACCTTCTGTATTTAATGAAAAACAGAAAGCAAATATGTTCTTTGACTCTAAGTTAAGAGTAAATATCATCCCAAGGCAGTGTGAGCTCCACATGAAGGGGGAAATCAAAGAGTGGGAAAGTGCACACACTCCCTAGAGCTTCTTTCACTCAGAACCTGTCATTTCCTCCATAGGGGTGCTTAATTGAAACTGGTGCAGGATATAAATGTTGAATACAGAGGAAAATAGCAGTTGCAGGAGGAAGACTCCAGCGGTATGCCTTATCAGAGAATATCAGCTAAGGGCTGATATTGTTGTCCTCAGAGTCGGAGTCCATGGTCCACCTGTTTGAAAGATTTACCCATGCAATGATCTTTCTGGTCACTTTTCATCTTGGTGTTATTCATAGCCTTCCAGTGATTCTGGAATATTTATGATCTAATGTGGGTTCACAGAGTGAGCCATGGCTGAGGCGTTTTTCACTCTAAACATAATTATCTTCAAGTTGTCATCATTTCCTAATGTGCTTAGTCTCTGTTCAGAGCTAGTAATAAGCTGGATTAATCTCCATCACTTAAGTATTTAAGTAGTAAATAGTTTTGGAGTGATATATCATTGAACATCTTCGTACTTAAACATATACAAACTCTCAAGAACTAAATTTAATCCCTGGCCTCTTGCTTTGTAGGGAGTGTCAGCCTTGTGTGGTGCAGGGGAACTCATTTATTGATTAACTTGGGGCTTCATTCCTTAAGCACATGGCACAAGACAGACTGATGCTGTGACTGGCTTCATTTCACTGATGCACTTCTATAAGCTGATGTCTTAATTACATTTCTTGTCAAGCTGAAGGGTTACAGACAGTCCCCAGAGGCAGATATTTTTAACAGCACCTCTGTGAATTGGACTTTTCTTATGGGAAGCTTATCCCAGATAAAGGACCCTCTTTGGAGGAGCAATAAGCAGAGGCCATGGATCACCCAGGGATTCAGCTGGCAGCTCTGACAGCTGTGAAATTGTCCTATCAGCAGTGTCATTGAAGGGAGTGCCACACAGATCTCCAAACAGAGCTAAATGACTAGTAATTGCCTATTAATTTCCTCGTGGTGCTTCACATTGGAATAAACTTAACATTTTTCCCTTAAATCTGATCTAGTCAGAGAGCACTAAGAAACCTCTGTGTGAAGAAATGAACATAGGGAGGGAGTGGTCCCTTGGGGTCCATCCTGTGCCCATTGTAGAAGGTCCTCACTGTTCTGCAGGACTGTATCCCACTGAAATGCAAGGAACCCGACACACTGTGTCTGGGAAGGGAAGTCTTCCTTGGTAAGCAGTATTCACAGCTTGTGAGCAAGCAAAAATCCTAGAAAATACATATCAATTTGCCATTGTCTTAATTTTTTTTCTTGATTCCTAGATTAGTAGCAGTTTTGACGTCTCAGGTTGTTTCTTCTGCACCAAGGTGAGTGTTAGACAGCCAGGGGAGGCATATGGCCTTATAATAGATGTGCTACTACGCATCTGTGCTCATGCTCCATGATGAGTTAATTCAACTTGGCTTGAGGGTCATGTTATTTATTCTTTATTTCCTTTTATTTATGCTAATATTTGAAAGAATAAAAAGCATGTTGTTTATTTCTAAAGAAGGATAAGTTGCAAATAAATTACAAAGCTTATAAATCAAGTGGGAATGATTGCTGAAGCTGAACATGCAGATTTTTTTTTAGCTCAAAGGCTCTCTTTAATTTGTTCATGACCATCACCTCTGAGACTCACATTTTCAAGTCTGACCATTGGTCACATTTTTTTTAAAAGTGCGAGAAAAAGTGATTTAGTAATTCCTAAGAAGGGGAAAAGTGCAAACTCCATGCTTTCTGATTAAAAAGGGATGGAAATGTTTTTATGATGCTATAGCTGCAGACAAAAACTTCAAAATCAGCAAAAAAAAAGTGTCTTCACTGAAGACAAAAGCTTGTGGATGTCCTGGTGAAAACTTATTTGCTTTTGCCTCAGGATCAGACTCTGCCTAGGCTCAGTTAGTTTTAAAGTGCTCTTGTGGTACTCTTAACAACAAATGCCCACTGAAGACTTTACTGTGTCCATTGTGTCTCCTGTATATGAATTATTTTTGCGAACTGTTTGTCTGGCACATGCCGTAGTGGAGGGCACTGTGCATGTGTATTTGAAGTAGAGAAAATGGTATGGCAGAAGTAGGCAGGTTTCATTGGTGCTGCAGCATTATGATCTCTGCTTTAATAGTTGCCTTGGCATTCTGAAGGATCAAAATGCTATGGAAATACAAGTTATAATGTAGTTATATAAAATTAGAGCCGCAGTAAAAATGAGAGTGGGCTAGAGCCAGGAGAGGATACATGAGAAAACAGTTCCTAAAGTGAAACATGGATTAAATGTTCATTTAAACAGGTTGCTGTGTAGCTTTGGACTGACCACAAGCATGTTAAGGCAGCATTCAGCTCCTCTGTAAAACATTGCTGGTCCACAGGAAGAGTTTGTTGCATTAAGTAATTTATGGGGTGCTAAGAAGTTCCTTAAGCTATTATTAAAAACACACAAAATCTTCCCTGGTTAGGACTCTAGTAACTCAGACTTCTAACTAAGCAGAACTGATAGGGCAGGCCTTTTGATGTTTAATGAGTTCTGAAGCAGATGTGAGATGTGATAGACAGGGGAGCCGGGGTGATTTAGTGCTCATGGAACAAAATGATGAGATCCCCCCCTGAAAAAGAAAATGTAGCTAAAAAGGACAGGTTTTCTGGTATTTTGGGTTTTTTTCCTTCTTCCCCCTTCTTCCTTCTTGGTGCATGTGTTTTTGATTTCCTCACCCCGTGCCTCTCAGTGCTGGCTTGTTTCCATTCAAACACACACAGAACACTGAAAACTAATTAGCCCTGGATGCAGCCACAGGAAGTTAGGCTGCCAAGTCCCCTTTCCCCCACAATTCCTCAACTTTCTCAGCTTGCCTCAGGCCAAGGGCCTTGCACTGGGCCTCTCTGTGTAGGTTGCCAGGTCTAATTTTACAATTTCCCTTCACCTTATCAAGTGTGCCCCAGGCCCAACAAGGGGGAAAGGATCAGAGCCAATGTTGTGTTGTGGGTCTTTCTCCCCCACACCCAGTCCACACCCACCTCTTTTCTTTTCTGCATCAGTTTTGGGAGTCTTGGTTGTATCTAGTTTCGGTGTTGACTTGTTAATCTGACCTTTGCTAATGCTTTTTAAAGCAACTAAAGAGAGCTTCACCATCTTGTAAAACTTGAAAGTCCCTCCTCTCCAAGAGCTTCTCTTGAAGGTTAACAAATTTTCCCAAGAGCCAGAAGAGTACAGGTGTCAACCATTTTCAGGAATCTCATTTCAAAGCAGAGCCCACCACAATCCCAATGCGAGAAGCCAGAGTCTGATTAGAGGAACACAGCAGGCTGGATGCCAGCCTATAGTGGGCAGAGTCGTGACATGTGCAACTCAACTAGAAATTACCAGCACGGCTGCAAAGTTATCACGGGCTGGGAGCATATTGGGGTTGTCTTCTCTATTCTTATGCTTGGTTGCTGTGGGACATTGAGCAAAAGTCACTTCAGCACTTTTGACATGCCTTTCTAAGCTGGTTATTCCAGGACATAACCCCTACAGAGTGTACTTTGAGCTTTGTGGATAAAAGGCACTGAAATACGACACCTATTATCAAATCACCATGGAAAGAGTTGGAGAAGGAGAGGCATCGGGCAAATGAAGCCCCCTTCCTCCTTCTATGGTACAGAGGAGCGGAATCTCTTGGCCCTGTTGGACTGTTGCCCATCCAGTCCAGTGTCCAGAGCCCAAAAGTCTTCAGAAGAAGATTTGAGGATCCCGTGATATGATAGCTGAGGAAAGAGAAAAGGATGGTTTGACCTTGTGTCCCAGTGCCATTAAGATCTCCAGGACTTGGGAAGTGGCAGAAGCCCTCAAGTACAAAACATTTGCTGTTGTTGCCTGTGGCAGCTGAGGATGTTCTTGGTCTTTTTCAATTGGTGTTAAGTTTTGAGCTGTGCCTGTTTCCTGAAGCAATGCGCTCCACAGTGTAATTGTGTGTTGTGTGACCATCCTCTTTCCATTGATGGCCTCTGTGAATGTCTGGAGAAACTCATGCAGCATCTGCTGGTGCTGCACCTGCTCTGTAGACAGAGAACTCCAGCAGGCATGGCTGAGAGAGGGGGATTATCTGGGAACCAGCTCTAAATCAACTCAGAGTTTGAAAAGAACCTGAAGAAAAATATTAAGTACAGGGCTAAGAACTGCTGCTGTAGGAAAGGAAGAATATCCTATTTATATTCTTAATATTCTTATTTCATTCTTCCCTGATGCAAGACTTGAGAAGAGTTTTGCAGCTAAGTTACATTTTAAACACATTTACTATCTTGCCTTTCAATTCCATGAATGTTCTTCCTGTAGAGCAGGTGGAGGCATCTGACGTAGAACAACATGTGGGGGGCCATGCCTGCTGCCAGTCTCTTTTCACAGCCTGCAAAATGCCTGTTACGCTGTTGTATTTAACTTTTCATATATTATGTAAGTGTTAGAGACAACCAGAGAAGTGACTTCACTGCATAGGCACACTGTTCTGAGTGGAAACCAAGCAGGAGCACAAAAATATGATGTTTTAGAGTCCAGTTCAGAACATTCTTAAATGTGTGGTGTATAACATGTGACTAGTCCATTCAAATGAAAGGGACTACTCTGGTGACAGCTGTAATGCTAAGTTCAAATAGCTCATTGAGCTCAGGCAACCTAGATAAATTTTAGGGAAAAAAACAACTGTCTTTGACAGACAATCCTGCTCATCAGATGTCAGATATCAGTGTAGCATAAATTCTGTTGGGCAGTCTGTTTTTCCCTCTGCATCTAGACCTGGCACAAGTGACTCCCAGTGTGTTTGGCCGGTCCCTATTACAACACTGACAAATATAAATTTGGCAGGGTTGTAGAACTAGCAGCTCACTAGCTGACCTGTATGCTCTTCCTCTGGATCCAAGTTTCAAGAGTTCTTGCACGAAAATAGCCTCTTAGTTTTTTAATCTCTGCCTGAGTGTCAGGACTCTTGGCCAAGATTATCACATCACTATTGGTTGCTCTAAAGGAATCTCTAAACCCCAGTGAGAACTAATCAGCAGGACCACATGTGTCTTAAAAGAACGAAAGAAAGACCATTTATGCAAACATCCATATTTCTTTTGCTGAAATTCTGCATTGTGCAGGATGCCTCCCAGACCCAAGCTGGCACCAGTGCCAACTTGGGCCGGTTTGACAGTGCCAAGCGCCTCCTACAATCTGCCATCAGGAACCTGGACTGGTGAGTTTTGTTTGCCAGGGAAAAGGGCTGGCGTTGGTGTTCAGGGGTTTGTGGTGCTAAGTGGCTATCTGTCTGCTAGGGTTCTGAAAACCAGGCTGCCCCTGCCCCATTCGTCACTCTGCCCTTCACCCCTCCCCATCCCACCCCTTCCCCGTCACTCCCCCCACCGCCCGGCTGTGAGTCCCTGCAGCAGCACATGGGAACCTGAACACAAGCTTTGGGATGACACACAGACATTGTGGGCTGAGGAAAGAAGACGGGGGGGCTTGACAGGTGGAGGTATGAGACTGAGGATTAGGGGTGCAAAGGACACAGTCTACTAGGTAGGGTTAGGGTACAGGTGCAACCCTAATGGTGGGACAGCCCCAGAACCCTCCCAGCAGGTGCAGGCACTCACCCCAATTAATAGGTAGAGACGATGTTTGGAGGCCACAGAGTTACAGGTAGGGGTTGAACAGTTTTTTAGGGTTTTTTTTAGGTTTTTTTTTCAGTAATTTTAAAGGATATTTTAGGGGTTTTTTTTGCAGGAGTTTTTTAGGAATTCTCTGGGAATGTTTAGGATGCCTTTAGGGCTTTTTCAGGGCTGTTATAAGAATTTTTTAGTGTGTTTTAAGGGCTGTCTTCCTACTAAGTGGAATTGTTGGGGTGCTCTTGGGGCTCTTTTAGGACTATTTAGAAATTTTTAAAAGGCTCTTTGGGGATTTTTAGGGGGTATTTTAGGGGCTTTTTAAAAGTAGGGTATTTTTAGGTGTTTGTGGGGTGTTTAGGACACTTGGAAAACTAGGGCTTTTTTGGGGAATTGATAGGGTTGTTTTTGGGGTCCTTTCAGGGCATGACAGAGGCTGAGGGGCAGCTTGAGGGGCACTGTGGGAGCTTGAGGGTGGCAGAGGCTGGAAACTGGGGGAGGAACAGGGAGAG
Source organism: Camarhynchus parvulus (assembly GCF_901933205.1). Taxonomy (NCBI): domain Eukaryota; kingdom Metazoa; phylum Chordata; class Aves; order Passeriformes; family Thraupidae; genus Camarhynchus; species Camarhynchus parvulus. Next base: position 89,180,810 of record NC_044571.1, on the reverse strand, counting down.
GGGACAGTGGGTGACACACAGATGCTGAGGGTGGCAGGGGCAGCTGGAGGTTGACACTGAGAAGCTGGGGGCTGACGGGCAAAGGAGAGGGATTAAGGGTGACACACAGGAGCTGAGGGGCAGATGAGAGAGGGCTTGAGGGGCATGGGGGGGCTTGAGGGTGACAGACAGGGCCTGAGGGGTAAAGGGAGAGGGCTTGAGGGCTGGACAGTCCAGTGGAGATCAGGGCTACAGGATACAGCTTATGAGGCATGGTTATGGTACAGCTGCACCACCCCTTAGCCCAGCCCTAACCTCACCCTAACCAGCCCCCCTAACAACAGCCTTTTCCCCCAACACCAGCACAACACAGCAATCCTAACAGTGAGACCAGGAACCCTCCTGGTGGGACAAGACAGCAACCCTCACACCAGGACAACAACAGAACTCTCAGAGGACAAGATCCACTGCAAAAAGTTAGGGAAGACATCTGAGGGTTAGAAAGAAGCAGGTGGGGCTTGGAGGCTGAGCAGGTTTTTTTCAGGACTTTTTCATAACTTCTAAGGATATATAGGGGATTCTTGAAGGCTTCTTAGGACATTTTTGGCTTTGCATTAGCCTAAGGCAGTGTTTACTACCTAGGGTTACAGCTAGGGTTAGGTTTTTGAAACCACAAAGGCCAGAGCTCCCGGCACACTGCAGCTGCAAAAGGCATCCCAAGGGGAACACAAAACTGCCAAGACCTGCCGTCCTCCACAGCTTTTTCCTTGGAATCAGCCTTAGCCCTAGGCTGCATTTACTGCTAGGGTTAGGATTAGGATTCAGCCTAGGGTTAGGCTTTTTAAACCAGAGAGCCTAGACCTCCAGGAACACTGCAACTGCAGAAGGAATCCCAAGGGTAAGCCAAAACTGCCACAACATGCCTTCTACGACAGCTTCTTCCTTGGAACCAGCTTGTGGCCCGGAGTGGCCGGCTGGCTCCTGAAAGTCCGCATTGCACAGGATGCCTCCCAGACCCCAGCTGGCACCAGTGCCAACTTGGGCTGGTTTGACAGTGCCAAGTGACTCCTGCGGTCTGCCATCAGGAACCTGGGCTGGTGAGTTTTGATTCCCAGGGAAATGGGCTGGCGTTGTATTTGGGGACCTGTGACCCAGAGTGGCTGGAAGGCTGCTGAAATTCCGCATTGCGCAGGATGCCTCCCAGACTCAAGCTGGCACCACTTGCAACTCGGGCTGCTTTGACAGTGCCAAGTGGCTCCTGCAATCTGCCACCAGAAACTTGGACTGGTGAGTTTTCTTTTCCAGGGAAAAGGGTAGGCATTTAGGTTTGGGTACCTGAGGAACTGAGTAGCCAGCTGGCTCCTGAAATTCCACATTGCACAGGGTTCCTCCCAGACCCAAGCTGGCATCAGTGCCAACTTGGGCTGGTTTGACAGTGCCAAGTGGCTCCTGCAATCTGCCATCAGGAACCTGGCCTGGTGAGTTTTGTTTCCCTGGGAAAAAGGCCTGTGTTTGTGTTCGGGGGCCTGTGGCCAGGAGTGGCCGGCTGGCTCCTAAATTTTGGCATTGTGCAGGATGCCTCCCAGACTCAATCTGGAACCAGTGCCAACTCGGGCTTGTTTGACAGTGCCGAGTGGCTCCTGCAATCTGCCATCAGCAACCTTGACAGGCAAGTTTTGTTTTCCAGGGAAAAAGGCCAGTGTTTGTGTTCGGTGCGCTGTTGCCTCGAGTGTCCGGCTGGCTGCTGAAATTGCTCTTTGCGCAGGATGCCTCCCAGACCCCAGCTGCCACATATGTCAACTTGGGCTGGTTTGACAGGACCAAGTGGCTTCTGCAAACTGACACAGGAACCAGGACAGATGAGTTTTGATTCCCAGGGAAATGGACTGGCGTTGCTGTTCAGGGACCTGTGGACCGGAGTCGCCGGCTGCTGAAGTTTGGCATTGCACAGGATGCCTCCCAGACCCCAGCTGGCACCAGTGCCAACTTGGGCTGGTTTGACAGTGCCAAGTGACTCCTGCAAACTGACACCCGGAACCTAGGCTGCTGAGTTTTGTTTCCTGGGGAAAAGGCCTGAACAGTTGCTCAGGGACCGGAGTCTCAAAATGGCCGGCTGCCTGCTGAAATTCTGCATTGCGCCGTTTGCCTTCCAGAGCCGAGCTGGCACCACTGCCAACTCGGGCTGCTTTGACAGTGCTAGTTGGCTCCTGCAATCTGCCCTCAGGAACCTGGGCTAGTGAGTTTTGTTTGCCAGGGAAAAGGGCTGGTGTTCTTTTGTTCAGCGGCCTGTGGCTCGGAGTGGCTGGCTGCTTGCTGAAATTCCGCATTGCGGAGGATGCCTGCCAAACCGAAGCTCGCACCACTACCAACTTGGGCTGGTTTAAAAGTGCCTAGTGCCTCCTGGAATCTGTCATTAGGAGCCTGGCCTAGTGAGTTTTGTTTCCCAGGGAAAAGAGCTGGCATTGATGTTCAGGAGCCTTTTGTCCGGAGTGGCCAGGAGCAGAGCAGTGCAGTAATGGAGCACTTGATCAAGATTATTTCTGATTTCTGCTTTGCAGTTTTCTTAGAAGTATTGATAGTATAATGTCCTACAATCCTGAAACATAGCACACCTGTTTTGTGTCTCTTTTCTGAGATTGGATTCCTATAGTTTGGCTCATTTTTCAGAATTCTTCATTTTTTCTGTAAAGCCAAATGAGAAAAACAGAAGTTCAACATGAGAAATTTTCTTCCTTTCATATTTGTGATATCAAAGAAGTGCCTATATTTTACTAGAGTCCTAGCAAAATGAGCCCATGTGGCTGGTCCTAGAGGTATGACATTTACCTGATTACAAGTATAACAAGCTAAATAATTTCCATCCACACTTTTCTAAAACTCAGAAAGAATTTTCTACTGAAAATGGACAATTACTCAAAATAATCCTTATCTCTTTAAGTTGTTCACCTATTCTTCTTAAAACTGAAACAAAAAAATTCAGAGGACATTTCTGAGTTCTTTGTGGCTAGGATTTATAACCTTTTGTCAGTGCTTTAAAAGTGCTTGCCTTGCCTTGCTTTGCCTTGCCTCATCTTGCTTTCCCTCTTTAGTTTGTCCTTTTTCTCAGTGATAGGCTTTTAAAAAGCAAATGTTTGACATCCTCCTGTCAAGTTTCTCCCTCAGAAATCTTCACATTTCTAGGGGTATTACTGTAGAAGTTGCAGTCTGTCCACTTTTGATAATTCTGTGGAGGAGAAATACAGATGTATCCACTGGTGATGCCTGAGTATGGTGAACAGCTTCAACAGAGTGCACATGGTTGAGTTTGAGGAGATGAAATTGCCAGATTTTAATGTCTTAACACAGCAATCAAATTTTAAAACGTGAGAAGCTGATCTCTCACCTCTGAATTTGTGATTAATTATAGTCTTTCTCCAGTTAAATAGGCCTGAATATACAAGATCTCAATTATCTTTCTGTGCAGTCTTGCAAATTAGTCCAGGTTCCTTCAAGATTCTTCTAATCTAATACAGAAGATGATGATCTCTGAAGCCCTTTCTCTGGAAAGTGTATTTGTGAATGAGTTTACAGAGACTCACCAGAATAAAATTTCTGCTACATTTTGCCATTAAAATCTATGTGTATGAATGGTCTAGATCAGGACTAGGGAACAGGGAAGGACAAAATTCATATTCCCCAAACTTATCAAGCCCCTCCCCCCAAAATCAAGAAAATGACATAATAATGACCACAAACCACTTTCAAATTGCTGCAGTTGGATGTATTATCTTTTTTCTCACCCTCTCATTTTTTTGTTGTATACTAGAGCTGGTTGAGTGTTGAATTTTATTTGATTTGGGCACTTTCCCAAGGAACTTGGATTCTTTCAGTAAAGAATCAATGTGTGCACAGAAAATAAGCCTTGCAGTGCAAAATATCTGGTTTATGGAGTTTACTTGATGCCTCGCTTCTCCCCAGTTTTCATATTTTTGTCTCTTACAGTATCTGTCTTACCACCAGCCCTTTCCTGGTGCATGACTGTGCCGGAGCTTTAAGAAGTTATCTAGGGCTACACACTAGAGAGGCACAGGGGCCTGAGTGACCCAACAAAGGTGAAAGCCAACACTGGTCAATAGAACTGTCATTAGTGATGATTCTGGTATCTAATATCCCATGGGTGTTTTACACAGATACATTGCATTTATTTACTTTTACATTATATTTCTGGTGCTTAACCAGTCACAAAAGAACAGTTGCATGGTGTACAATGTGGTAGACAGGAACTAGAGAGAGAAAAATATTTATGCTGGTATATGAAAAGCAAATTAAAAAAAACCAATATCTCAAGAAAGTGAAATCAAAAGATTAATTACTACTGTAATTAATTACTACTGTAATTACTACTGTTAGGGGAAAACAAAGAGACCTCTCTAGTGCAGCTGATATCCTTAGAAAGTCTTTGATGTCGCTGTCATCTGGGCTCCCATTTCTGAGAAACTATCTGTCTCGTTCTCAAATATATCCATGCATATATACATGGCTTTTTATTTTTGAATCACATGAAATAATTTATTATAAACTAGAAAATAACTTCCAAATGCCCTTTTTTGCCTGCAGTCTTCTGAGAACATGTGGGGAAGATAGTACATAGTTTTCTTACAAAGAAAATGAAAATGTCATTGTTTTCCCCAAATGAATTTGAAAAATTGATTTTGAAAAAATGCATATTTGAGATCAACCCCTCCCATATCAATACATCAGAGGAGTAACCAGTCACCTCTGCAGAAACATTTATTATTTCCCATCATCTTGCATTGTTTAAAGATGAGACATCATACTCTGCAAAAGGCAGAACTTCCTCTTCTCTCCACTTTAATTGCATTTCTGTTCTCAGTATTACATAACTTTAAAGGCATGTTATAAATATTGTTCTGCATCATAGATCATGTCTATAATTTATACAGCAGTTTCACGTAGGCATAGTGTCCTAAAGAACAAGTTAAACATGGGAATTTAAAATAAAAGGGGCCAATATGCCCATTTGAAAGACATTTGGTGCTTTTTTCCCCCCAGAAGCCAATTTGATGTATTTTGCGTAGCATGGTAATTCTTCAAAGTCAGATTAGAAAGGTTTGATAATTTTGTTGGAGTCAGAAAAAGATTTTTAATGGAATTTCCCCCTCCATGTCCATAATGTCATGTAATTATTTTTGTTGTATTATTTTAAATTCAAGATGAAATCATGTTTAATTGCACCCACAGTGAGGTAACCAGATTAACGATAGTGGGGAATGCCACACTCTAACCAGGGCAGATGTGTGAGAACAACCAACTTCACTCCTCGAGTTTTACATAGTAGAGCAAGAAAGAGGAGTGCTGCAGGTACAGACATTTGCTCTTTTCACAATTTGCTCCAGCAAGGTATAAGTTAAACTCCTATGGCAGAGAATAGGGTCATAATGCAAAGACATCTTACTGCTTATTGCAAATTGTGCTCATTGGCAACCTTGCAATCCAGCCTACATTTTTCCATTTGTTTATGAAATCATAGCTAGGCAAACTGTCATTTTTATCATTCAGAGTATGAATATACTGCCATTTGTCTCCCAGTTGAATCTTTTTAAGTCTACTGTGGATGATTCACTGTAATTTTGAACTTTAGTAAAGAAGAGAAACATGTATTTAAATAACAATTCTTTTTTCTAAAAATAGCCTTACTATTTAGCATATCAAATGCTCAGACCATCCACTTTCTTGCAGAGTAGAAGTTCTGAAAAGCTTTATCCAGGAAGATAAATTTTTTGACATCTTCATTTCTAAAGCACATTTCAATATCTCTGAATTATGTTTTCTTGGGGATTTTTTTAAACCCTATTTCATTATTAAAATAATTTTGTGTACTGCATTACAAGCTATGTAGTTCAAACTCTCTCTTAGAGGTTGAGTTCCCTGGCTGGACAACATCTTTCCATGATGTGCTCAAAATCTAATGATTCCCAGGACAAACTTTCTCAGGAAAGGAGGAGAAGGGGAAGCACGTATGGAGATGGGATGGATCTCATCTGATGGTTTCAGTACAAAGCATAAGAAAGCAATGATGGCTTTGTTGATGGCACAGACCTGGGGACATCATGAGTACAAAAAAGGGCATATTTTACACAGGAAAAAAAAGAGGATATAAATACTGGTGCATGGAAAGGGGAGGACAAGATTGTTTCAGAGCAGGATAAAACCTGAGGGTTTACTTGATTGCATGTTGGCTGTGAGTTGCCAGTGGGATATGAATGGGGAGAAAACATATGTCATCCTATAGTGTCCTGAAGCATTTCTACCAGATGTTGACTTTTAATATCATGATACAAGAGTTCAGTGAGAACACAGTTCATGCCTGGCAAAGCCTAAACTGGAAGTAAATTTGCAGAGGGTGCCTTGCTGGCACAGTTGGAAGCAGAAAACCTGTCTTATGTGTGGACACCAAGATAATTTGACATTTTTAACTGAATTTTCAGAAGACCAGGAAGAAAATACACATATTTTCTGTGCATAATCCAGGGCTGAGCAGCCAGGGTACAGAAGAGCTGTATAAGCTGAGCGACCATCCTGGCACAAGAACAAATGGCTCTGAGCAAACATGTGCTGTGAATTGGAAGAGTGAGGAAAAGCATCAGTAGGAATAATGGAAACTGGAAGCTGAACAAACTCTAAGATGTAGCTGGTAGATATTTTAAAAGGATTACATGATGTGATTGCCTGCTTTGGTGATTGGGGAGGTTCATTATGGTTCTGCTTTCTGCTTCCTTTCAGCCAGTGTAGCCCTTTCCTGGACACCAGCCCTTGGAAACAAAGGCTGAGAGAGACGTCGTGAGATGAGATGTGTGCCCACACATCGATCACATGGGCTGTACCAGAGGTCCCCTTGCACATCTGAAAGGATGGAGATCATCCCGTTGTGTCTCAGTGGACTGCTTTGGGCAGTCATTCAGCATCTGCCCTAGGTTTGCCAGGAGCTGGGTAGAAAACTTCCACTTCATGTTCTCGATATAGCTGCTGTCTAGCAGTTGACATCACCTAAATGCCCACAGTCCTGGCTCTCCCCTCAAAAGGCAGTGTGATTAGGGAAAAAATAAACCAAACCTCCTCCCTAATCCCCCTCATCCCTAGAAAAAATGCAGAAGTCAAAAGTCTTAATGAATTTTGTCAACTGAAGAGCAGCAACCCATCCTGAGGCCTCATAATTTGTTACGGGTACTTAATTGCAGCGTTGGTTTTCTGTGTTTTTGATTGGGTGGGAAGCCTGCAATTCCTCTTAAGGCTCTGTAAAGAACTTTGTGACATGTGGTAATGCTGGGGAGAATAAAGACCGGGAAACATATGTGGCTAGCAGGCAGGGCCAGTTGTCCTCCTCCTGCCAAAGTAGGCTGCCTTCATATGTGTTTCTGGCAGGGAGCTGCATGACACCTCTGGTTCGCTCCCATGTCTTTCCAAGAGTAACAGAGATTTCTTCTTTGCAAAGGAAAAATGAAATCATGACAAAAAGTAATAAAAGCCATCATCCCGAGGCACTCGAAGGAGTATAAGACAAGAGTTGGTAGGTTTCTAGCACAGAATTATTTCTTTGCAGATTATTACTGGTTAATGTATTTTATAATTTTGTATTTTATTTTGAAGTGTTTCATTTCTTTAAGGTTGTGACCTTCAGCATGCTGACAGCATAAGTGGATGATCTTACCCTGTTTTGTATGGTCCAGTTGTCCTTATGAATGTTTCAAATACTATAAGCTGCTCCTAAGGTACTTTGAGACTAGAGTTTACTAATTAAATTTTTGACTAATTAAATGTTGACTTTTCCCTTTAGCAGTGTTTGCACTCAGGGGGGCAATGGTAGTTTCCCTGCAGTGCAGAAGGAGCTGGCAGCAAGGTGGGTGGTGGTGTACCAGAGCTTTCCTGCAGCACAAATCATGGGAAGATGGGCGTCCCAAGCCCTCAAAAGTGATTAGCCCATCCACTTTTAAATATTTATGGATGTATGATTCTTACAATGGCATAAACTCTCTTTCCCTTCACTCTGTTTTGTGATGTCTCTAGCCATAAAATCCTCTCTGAGAAAATTACTTTTTATTTCTTTCTCTTTCCTCAGGAGGGTCTTCACTTCCCCAGCCTCTCAACATCTCTTTGTTCTTTTTCTTCTGACCTTTACAGTCCTCTATGGTTCTTAAAATCCTACTACACCACCAGAGTCCCCTGAGATCCCTGTCAGCCCTTCCTTGCACACAGCATGCACACAAGTTTTTGTAACTACTTCCTCTTTATTCTCTGCGGTTTCCCCACGCATCCCTATTTTCCTTCTGTCTCATCCTCCTCCTCCATGTTTTATGATCTCTTTGCTAGCGCAAAGTAGTCCCCAGTAACATATTTACTACTCTTTTAATAATTCCTAATGATTTAAATGTCATGAGAGGCAGGACTTGCCTAAATAAGTGATAATTCAAAGATGAGATCCTAATTCTCTCTTTAAAAATACAATCCAATTTGTCTTCCTCCCCAGCTTTGCCAAAACGACAAACCAGTCTGTCTTACATTTCATATATATGATCTCATGTCAGAGCAGAAGTTTTCTGGAAAATTTGAGACAAATTGGATGAGGCATTTTTGGACTTGTAGAGAAACTGAAGCATCCTTTAAAAGATTTTATTTTAGACTTTTTTTTTTTTGGCATGTCATGACTCAAAAGCACATGGGCTGGAAAATTCCAGATCTGCCTAAATCTTGGGGTTTCTCCCCACAGTCTAGGTTTTCAGGTTCTTCTTGGGGCCCAGAGAATAAAATCAATGAAAGGGACAGCACTTTTTGGTTGGCTGTCTTTCTCCCTTCCCTGACTGAGCTGTGGTGTGTACCAAGGGACAGCCTTCCATGTAATTACTCATCACCTCTCAATTCCAGAAACCAAGGGTTAGGGAATGACCTGGGCCAAACTGAGCCAAGCCCATAGTTTTCAATGTCAGCATTTTTTATGGTTACTGAATGTTGGTTTTTGAATGGTTTATCAATAGATGGTTTTTCAGCTTGAATTCTGATTCAGTAGTTCTGATTTTTTTTTACTAATACAATATTTTTTTCTCCCAGTAAAATAAAACATTTTTTCAAGATGACTTTTTTTTCCTTCAATACTAAAGCAGAGAAATAATTTAAATTCAGTGAATTGTTTTTTAGTCTTAAGACTATTACCTGCAGGCAAATTTCAAAACAAAATATTTTGTGGAAAAATGAAAATGTTTATCAAGAAAATGTCAAAATTATTTCTTTCCTGTCCCCCCCCCACCTCACTCTCCCCTGCAAAATTTTTCAGTGTGGATTTATGTCTTGATTAACCCCAAATGATATTTTTCTGGGCAAATAGGTTAATTATTTGTACCAATGTACTTTGTAGCTCCATTTTACAGTGTTTTTCTCAGTGATGATCTCATCACTGACTGTCACCTCTAACTAGTTTGGTTAAAGTTTGAAGTTGAAATAAACCTATGGATGCCTTTAGGAACTTTGCTTGCTGATTTTTATGAGCCTGAAGAAGAAGCCCACCCCAGCCAGCTATGACAAATATTTTTGTAGCTTCCCTTTTTGGATACAGCATAGGTTGAATTCTCAGCGCATATGGGGGAATTTACCCAAGCAGTTTTAAACACAGAGAAGGTGACTAGGAGCTTGGTATTTCTTCCATGATAGTGCCATAAATTCAAAGATTGAGAGGGTTTTGTTTGCTGTAGTTGAGGATCACAGGTGGTCTCCCTGTGCAAGCAGCAAACTATTAGTTTGGTTTTTATTCTTGCTAAAATCAGTTCCTATCAGAAGTAGAGGAAATGTGCATAGAATGCTAAAAATAAAACATAAAATACTATAAAATGTGCATTCTTTTATCTTGGGAGTGAGAACAGTGGAAAGGAAACTCTCCATTTTTTCTTTCTCCATTTTTCCTCCTCCTCTCTTGTATGAGCCCTGGGATAACTCATGAGTGCCACGGGTATGATCTGCCATGAGGGCCTGAGCTATGGGAGGAGCAAAGCTGGAAGCAAGGCTTGCATTAATTTTTTATTACACACAAGTTGACAGTGATGGGCAATGTGGTGTAGTGCTGCCAGGAGAACAGTGTGACTGTCAGGGTAGAACATGATCACAGCTGCCAACACAGATTTCATGTCCTACCCTGGTATATAAATCAGGTCTTGCACTGGCCTTTTGCATAAGATTAATTTTATTCTAGAAAGGAGTGACATTTCTTCCACAGAAAAATGAGCACTCCAACAGTCTAAATTAAATTAAAATTAAGAAAATACCATTCATGTCTGAAGAATGAAAAATAATAGTAAAAGACTAGAGTTTAAAGTAAGTAGGCTTAATGGAAATTCAGTGAGGTAATGTACAAATCTAAAACCTCAGTGAGGTCAAGGTGTCAGCAATCTGTAGGCTGTTTTCCTCTTGTTGCATGTCTTCCATTTTCAGTAATGGAAACAACCCACACAGATCTACAATCCCTATGTACATTAATAAGATGAGCCATCAATGTCCACTGTATGTGATTTAAGAACATCTTAAGCTCCCACCCAGGACATGTGGACATCTACATAACCAAAAACTCTCTTCCAGCTCTTGTATCTATGGCAAAATCCTGACCTTTACAGCTCACAAAAGGAACAAAGATTCCCAGATTCCCATTTAAACTCCCCCTTCCATGTACTGAAAATATTAAAACAATTTAATCTCCTTACAATTCCCAGTAGTGCCCTTTAAATCAGCTTTTCATTGAGAATTGAATACATACTTTCAGTAACATAAACTGAAATCTGGGAATTGTGGGCTGCCAGCAAAATATGAAGGTATGCTCAGATATATAAGATATGACAATATTTAATATATATTAAATTTAACAGGTGCTATGATCTCCTGCGTAGATACACAATATTCAAAGGTGTACTCCAGAGAACTCTACATTCCCTGCTGGTTCTGCATTTCTGTCCTTTGCAGCATATTCTTATCTCTAATCTTACCTCCCATTTCTTATAATCCAGATTTGTTTTATTTAGGCAACATTATCCATATTTTTATCAAGTTCCTAAATTACAGGCAACATATGCAACCTTAGCTCTGGCTTCCCAGAGGTGTTAGTTGGGGTAATTGCAGACTGTTTACCTAAGCTTTGAGAGAAACAGAATGAAACTTGGATGTCACATTTCTCACCCGGTCAGAAAAGCTCTTCCTCTCACATGCTTTCTATTTGAAACTTATGTGGAGAAACTATTAGGGAAAAGGTGGATGGGAAGAAAGAATACTCTTATTTTTTTAAGAGCTCCTTAGTCAGTGAAGAGCCATCCATTTCTACCTTGATCAGGGATGTAAAGCATGTCAATGTGTCCACATTCTAAAATTTACACATTCTAAAAATTACAGGTCTTTCTGTGAAGACATGGTTCTTGATTGCCACTTACAGCACCCACACATTCATTTCACTGATGCTGCAAGGTCCCAGGCAGTGACCTTTAGTTTGTTTAATGTCTCACCCACTCAGGCATTAATAGAGACATCATCCCCATACGCATGATCGCGCTCCACGTTCTCTGAGCATACGATGCACACCCTCATTCATTCAGCACTCCCACATCCACCCATCCTTCTGCAGCTCAAGGAAGTCACAGTGAGCTTTCCAGGCCAGCTTTCAGTGGGGATCTGCCAGCTGGTGAGAAGCAGGCTCTCTGAAAGTTTGTTTTCCCTTTTCAGTCAAAGGAGGATCACTTACTGGGAGAGCTATGTGAGAGGAAAATGTCATCATCTCAGTGAGCTAAAAAGAACGATATTTTGCTCTCTGCCTGGTTCAGTATTTTTAAAAAGGGACATGATGATGATGCACTGTACACAGAAGGAAGGAGGCTGCTCAACACAAAAAGAGAGACACTTCTACACATAAAGAAGATGCATGAGGTTAAAAGCTGAAGATCAGCCTATTAAAAACAGAAGAGGTAAAATAAAAACTAAACCCCTGTAAACACAGGACACTAATGATATTCCCAGATATTTTAAAGCCCAGAGTAACCTCTACAATATTTGTAGTGTAGGCTTTTCTGTAAGATAGGCCAAGGATTGGTGGTTCTGTCAATAGAATGGTGTCTTCTGCTTTATCTCTAAATTAGCTGTTAGAAATACATTCAATTTTTTATTTGAAAATGTCAGCTGATTAAGTGTTTCTTGGGTAAGTGGCTTCATGGACAAGAATATTATCTAATTTATTCTCTGAGATGATCTTCTTCAGTTTCCAGTCATCAATTTCCTTTTGCTTTTATCTGTCTTTCACTGGGTATCTTTTGCCCATCAACATACTTTCAATAATTTCATGACAGTTAACTTCCACTCATATAAATTAACCAGGATGATGTTTTTTTGCTTCAAAGAAGACCATGTCACTGAAGTTCGTATGAAATGTTTGAAATCGTTGAGTTTCCTTTCCAAACCTAACTTCCTACAATTCTGTGGTGAACAGGACTTCAAATGAAATCTTTCCATCAAGATGCAGTCTCATTCTAAAACATTGAAATGTCTTTGTCAGAGGTATCTTGAACACCAGATAGAACCTGTTTTTAAACCTACAAAGAAACAGGAATTAAGCACTTTTGAAATGTGTTAGATCATGCTCCATGATCAGAATGATACCTCAGAAAGAGTTAATCCCATTCCATGTAGTTGTCCAGCAGGGGGCCTGGGTACAGATATCACTAGTTGCCTTGAGAGGAGAAAAATGCTGATCTGAGAATGCACATTATATGAGGAGTGTGGAGGTGTATAAATTCTGGGTGTTGGATGCATAAGTTGCATCCTTTGTGTGGGAATCTGGTGCTTTTGTGGATTTCATTGGTTTATGGATGATGTGAACTGGTGAGTCCATTTACTGCAACAATGGGCAGGTTTCAGGCCTCTGCAATCCTGCTGGGAAAGGTGTCATATGTATTAGCTACCAGAAAAGAAAACCCAAAAAAAGTTAAAGATTCCTTAATCCTGGATCCAGTCAAGATAATTTCAGAATCACCAACAATATTGCCAGCCGTCTGTGGAAGACACACACCTCTGACAGCCAGAGGTGCACTGGTCCAATCACACTCCAAATTTATGAAGCTTTCCTCTAGAAATATGAGTGTTCCATAAAAATTTCTGTAAGCATTTTGTAATAAGGCATCAACATCCATATATAGAGCAGAGGTGCTAACCCTTCCAAGGGATTAGCTTAAGTTGAGCCGCAATAATAGCATTTAGTTTTTATAAATCAATAGGGCATGTATTTTAAGGAATGTATGTTGTATGACATTTTGCAACTCTGGCACAAGAGGCCTGGTGTTTGAAAGCCAAATCTGATCCAATTGAGATTGGGTATGAAACATGTGCATGGCTGTGGAGTCAGTTAACTACTGAAGGAACTTACTTAGGCATATGGTGGAATTTCCAGTAGTTGGAGACTTTAAATCAAGTCTTTGAGCACATGGAAAGGTTGGGTATTGGGACTGGTGTAGGGAGAAATGTTTTAGATAATTTGTTTTGTCTTTACATTCTAGTAAAACCTACAAGGCAAAAAGATGACAGGAAATCAAGCTAGCCTCATTTGTTGGGAAAACACAATTCACATAGAATGAATAAACATCCTGTGGTTCTGAAGTGGAAGAAGGAGAGAAAGTGAGGATAAAATGTGGAGAAAAATATTTTTGTTTTATTATTTTGGTGGGGTATGCCTAGGCAGCATAGGGTGCCTACTGTATAAAACAAATAAAATGAAAGAAAGCATGGTATAAACAGTTGTGTCCAGTATGGTGGATATCCCTGCCACATGGAGAAATGAAATTTATATTTGGTGATATGACTTGCTTCTTCCAGGTGGTTGTGCTGGTTTTGAAGCTTGAGGAGGTGTGTAGACACTGCAGACACAGACCTGATGCTGGCAATTCCCTATATGTTCTCACAGACCTCCCACCTGGGCATTATTTTGTGGCAGGATTTCCAGCCATTGTAAATACACCTCTGAATGGATGTGTCCCAGCCCACCACTTACACACTGCAGATGTGTGATGGTTCCATTACGGACAACCAGCAGGCAAAATGGGAACACAACAGAATGTAATCATCTGTAGCACCCTCAATGCTATTTGCTGTTGCAAACCACTGATAACCAAAAGAGCAAAACACAGATAATCACAGACTAAACCAGCAGGAATATACAGGGTGTATATGGTTAGCCCTGAAATCTGATTCTCACTCTCATAGCATATTCACATTGTGATGCTGCCCTGTCAAATATTTTGTCTCTAAATTCTACACATGTTTTTCCAACGTGATTTTTTTAAGCTGCAAATTATGCATCTGTCTATCGCAGAACTTGTTAGTTAATTGAAAAACAATTAGAATACCATGGAGCTAGACAGAAAATGGCAGCAAAATTGACTAAGAAGCTGAGATTACTGGAAAAATGAATATATATGGATTGAAAACCTTCCTGAGACCCACAGTGAATATATTAGTTGTCATTTTTAATTACATTTGGCACTTCAAGACCTACCAGTAATTGCCTGAACAAAGAAAGGGAATGCTCCATGCAGGAAACTCAAGAACATGGCCAGAGTGCTGGGGGAAAGACAGTTATTATACTAAAGTGAGTACTTCAGGAAAACCTTCCTAAGGCAGGAAAAATGTTACATGAGGGGCTTATTAATTAAACAATTGGATGTCTCCAGAACAGGAAATGTAATGGAAATGAGTACAGCACTTAATTAAAACTAAATAAACAAATACATGTACAAGAAACTCATATGAGCAAAAAGTTTTGTGGTTGGTATTCTGTTACATCTATCAGGACCCACAGAAGGCATAGATGTAGCAAGTCACAATGTAAATCTAGAGACAAATTCTCTGTCTGAGGAGTGTGGATATCCAGTTAAGAAACTTTACTGTGTTGCCATTAATTATGAAAGACTTGGCTGTTTTCTGGACTCACTTTCAACAGGGATATGCAGGACAAATGTTTGTTATCCAGTATTTTCGGTGTTCCCATTGTCTGCCTGACAACATATGTTAAAGTAGGAGTAAAAATTACAGAATCATCTTTGGTTGACCTTGAATGTTACCTAGCACAGAGGCTGCCAACAAGTTAAGAGGTTATTGGCAGAGTTACAAAAAACTGTAGGCCTCTACAGGATTTAAGATCAAAGTTGTAAACCTAAAGGGTTTAGAAATTTTTTTCAGTGACTTTAGTAGCCTGTGGTTGAGTTATAGCATATCCTTTGCAAATCTTTTCAGTTTTGATGTAAGGCATTTTTGTAATGAAAAATACCTCACGTCTCCCCATAGGTGATTTCATTGTTTAATTAGAAATCCTTCCCAACCCAGATTTGTAACTCTCATAGTCTTTTCTTGCTAAACTAAAGAGCTCTTTCTTATTAGATACCTCTTCCCCACATATGTATTTGTTGTTAAGGTTCCAATCTCATCTCAAAACCTCTATTGGATAAGGTAGGTTTGCATTTCTTCCTTTCCCACTATACAGCAGATATTCCTGACCTCATATTAGTCATTAAATTATTTTCTGGATTTTTTTTGAATCCATTCCAATTTTGACCATTGTGTCATGAGTGTGGACGCCAGAACTAGAATCATTGCTTCAATCGCAATACTTTAGCTGTGGGTATAAACTCTTCAGCTGCCTATTTCTCTGTAGAAATTAGAAAAATGAGAGACACACAGTTGTGTAGGCAACTCCAGGAAGAAATGCAGAAGTGCCTGATCTCCAGTCCTCCAAGATGTCTCTGGGAAAAGCCATCCTCTTGTCAAAGATGGTAGAGGGAGCCTAGAGAGACCAGCTTCCCTAAGCTGAGGTTAGCCTTAGTAAGAAACCTCGGAGCTAAAAATTGCTTTGCCCATATTGTCACTACATGATTATCTAGCAGTGTGTAGACAGATTTTCTTAGGCAGCTGATTCAGACAGAATCAGATTTACTCTTTGGCCATGAACCAGGTTCCTGGTTCAAGAACTTTCCTGACAGTTTTCCACGTGGGATGTTATTCTGATTCATGTTTGGTCTGCAGCAATAATTCAGTCCCTCCATACAGTAATCTTATGCTTTTCTAGCTTGTGTTCTTGGAAGATCTCAAAAATACTATAAATATTCATTGATTTACATTCAGGATGATCTAAGGAAGAAGGTAAATGTATCTGCCTTAATAAGATTCTTCTGAGCCTTGTTTTAATATTACATGTGAGGTCAGTTTCCGAGAGGGAAATAGAGCCAGTTTCTCATGCAAACTATTGAGTCCATCATATCTCTCTACTTGATATTAGAATTATTGTGCTCTGCACTGAAAATTCCTCTCCTTCTTTGTCTGTGTAAGTAGCCAACCCTATTGCTATAGTACACAAATACTTGGCTATATGCTGGAAAGGAACTTCCAAGAATGTTAGTGTGGCCCCTTTTTACAACAGGAGGGTTTTTTCCCCTCTCAGCATTCAAAAGAAGAAGGAAATACGGAAATAACTTCCCCAAAAGCATAATGGAATATTCCTGGTTCGTACATTTCTCCTTTTGGACCCCGCCCCCTTGGCTAGAAGAGGAAAAACTTCAAAAGGAGGAGGCAGGGAGTTCTTTTTCAATACATTTGTCTAAGCTGTGGTCCTTCATGCTATGAGACACCTCTCAAGCAGCTTCAGCAAGAATTTTCTTTCTGCTCCCTTCCACATCCTCCTTTATTCCTACCTCCTTCTCCCCTCCTCACTTTCTTTCATGTGGATCAAGGCCTGGAAAATGACAAGCCATTTGATTAATAGATACAGAAAGTCTTCTTATGTAATTTATTTGCTTTCTGCACCTGACTAGAATCACTAGGTTTATCTGGAAAAGAAAATATATCGTCCTTCCTGACTCCAAGTGGCAGCAGAGAGAGCTGAGCATGTGATATCAAGCTGCGCATGGAAAGCAAACAAAACGCCATTTCTGTATTTTGTAAGCATCTCAGGTCATAAAAGTGTCAGCACACTATATTTCTTGCTGGGATCCTCTCTGTTTTATTATCTGAGCCCTTTCCATTGTGTTGAATGTGCAAGGAGAGTCTCCAAAGCAGGCAACATCTGTTTCCCTGCCATGTTTTGATAATCAACTCCATATTCCTTGCAAGTCTCTCACTCACATATTCCAATCAAACTCAATGGGGGCTTCAACAGTGAGGACACTTCCTTATCTCCCTTCCCCCAGACTCTCCATCTATCATTCTCACATGCTGGCTCACTAAATGCTGATGCAAGAAGCCTGTTCTTACACTTGGGTAACACACTCGTAACCCCTCCAATTTGTTTTGTTTGCCTAAGTTTAATTGCTGTAAGGATGCCTGCCTTGTCGTCCTTGATGGGGGAGAGGTCGGAGGAAGGAAGCAGGTGGGACATCTGACTGATTTTCACTTTGGTACCTGTGGAGAACAGTTTTCCAATGCAGTTTTAGATGTGTTTCCCAGTTTTCTTCCCTCAAGAGGAAGTTTCTTCCCCTCTTTCTCAGTTCCCAATTGCTAAATCAATCTCTCTGTCTTTTTCCAAGAGATCTGTTTTACCATTTATGCAGGAATTTCAATCTGTGGATGGGGATTCTGCCAATAAGAATCAATTAATCAATTTTCTTTTGCCTGTATTGCACTTAGAGGATATCTGGCACACTGAGATTTGGGAATACAGAAATGTAAGTTTCATTGAACTATGAGTTGTTTTTCCAGTGACGTTTTGTATTCACTTTCACAGGATCTGTTTGTGCCCTTGTGCAGAACAGCATTGAACAGTCATAGGATGATGCAACCAGTGTTGCAGTTAAGATACAGAAATGGCATTCTGTACAAGAGAATTGTATTTATTTATTTATTTAAACTGTAGATTTCCACCACCACAGGTAACTCATCCATCCATCTATCCATCCACAGCAAAGCCATGTTGTGAACCCACATGGCAAAACATCCCGAAATATCTCCTAGATCTGGGGGAGACTGGACTTCATACTTGCCTTGGTTCTTGACAGTTCCTCTTGCAGCTTGATTAATAGGTGTGGGAAAGAGATCAAGGGTTCAGCAGGTCAATACCAGCCCCAAACCATGATGAAAGGCCATGAGGACTGAATAAAGAAGAAAAACAAAAGAAACTGGCTCCTTGCAGAGTACCTGTCACCAAAGATGACTTCAGGAAACAAAAGATAAGAGTGAGGAAAAGTGGAGAGAAGTGATGGATGGACATAGCTCAGGTAGGAGCCAGACATGGAAGATCCCAGTCTTTATTGGTGGGCCCACAGAGAAAACTGTGAGTGCAAAGGCAGAACGTTGTGAGAAATTGCAGTGCTCAGGCAGCTGCAAAACAGGAGTGTCCTAGAAAGGGGGTAGGAATCCCTGAGGAAATAAAAGGTGGGAGAGAAGAAAGGGAGCTGCAGTAAGGTGGGAGAATCAGATGGTGCAGGGTATGAATAGCCTGAATGGGAATCATGGACAGGGAGAGAGAAATAAAAAACAGTGGTCAGGAAGAGAAGGAGGTAATAGAAAATTGTGGTGGAGATCCACAGAGTGCTGTGTAGGAAAAAGAGGTAGGACAGGTAAGGAAAGAAGATAAAGAGCATGAGTGAACATGGGGGTGCCCATAAAAGGCAGAAAGAGAGGGGGAGCAGAGATCACAGCAGAAACTTCCTGTCAGGGATCCAGGAACAGAATACACAGTCCCACAGCTGAGGTTACTCATTCACAGCTTTTGCTTATGTTTCATACACCCTGTATTTATTAGATTTTTTTTTCTTCTTTTTTTTAATATGAATGCTATCTTCCCTATCTTCATGATCAGAAATGTATTTACATAATATATTATTTCCTGTTTTTCTAAACACTATTTAGAATTTTTTATGTTATTTTAGTAATAAAATATTTATGTATGATTAGATCCATACTTATGTATGATTTGAGCTAGCTAAAACTATTTCCTAGGCTGGCTTCTTAATTCCAATTCCACTATATAAAAGTGTGAATGGCCTCATTAGTTTTATTGGTATCATTTGCCATAATGTTTTTAATAAGTTCATTGGGAAATTTCTAGTATTAGACTGTTCTATTTAATACAGTATTTTTAAAAGTGCATAGTAATTCGCTTCACCCTTTTATACCTTTTAATAAAATACACAGCAGCAAGTTTGCATTAATGAAATCAAATATTTCAGCTTGAAAGTGAATCATTGCCTAGAGAAAGTGCCTAAAGAAAGCATTTCAGTTATCTTGAATTAAAATTTGAGAGGGGGGTGGGGGGGAATGTCCTGTCCTACCCTGTTCCTTTAAAACCACAGGATAGGAAAAACAGCATGAAAAACCTTGGATTGGATATCTGGGCACAAAAAGCCTTTGGGAGGACACTGCACCTCTGAAATGGGAGGTGGGAGAGAAGGTGACTGTGTGTGACACTTTCCAAAGGCTGCTCAGCTGAACATTCAACAAGAGGCTCCTGAGCATCAATTTGTTAAATTTGTAAATGTATTCACTCTCATTGTAGAAGAAACCACATATCTAGACAGTATCAGGAACTGAATGAGATTATAGGGAAATGTGGATCCTGTTACTGGGAGTTAGTGACTTCAGTTTTTATTCATGGATATTTCAGATGTGCTCACCAGGAAACACAATCCAATAAAAGGCAATGTACTGTGCAGTGGTACAAGAAGAGTTGATTGCAAGACATATTGACTCAGGGCTTAGCTCTGCAATGGCTGTAAAAGCAAGAGCCAAGGAACATTGAAATTCCAAGTGCAGCTTGGCCTCAACTTGCTATGTGGTCCCTTACACAATATAATGATGCCACAAGGGTTTGCCCTGTCTCGATCTCATGTGCTTGACCTTCCCAGTTTTGTCCCCCATGCTTTGATGACTCTTCTGCCCTTTCTGCTGCATTTGGGAACCTCTGTCTTGCCCCTGCCTTCCACACAGCTCTCTGCAATGCTCCTCCCTACCCACAGGAACTTTACAACCTTCCTGTACATTTCGTTGTCCCTTCATCTTTTTGTCCTTTATGGGTTTCTACATTAAGTTTGAACCAAGAGGCAGTTGCAGTGCTTTAACTGGGAGATGTCAGATCACCAGTTCTAGTGTCTGGGCTTGGCTGTTGATTAATATTTAGGATAGGCGCAGGCTATGGTTTTTTTGCAGGCAAGTTCCCATTCCATTTGAATAGGCAGTTTTTATTGACTATGCATGATTGATAACAGCAGAAACTAATCTGGAAAACCTGAGAAAAGCAATTATAATGCTATTAAAAGAAAAGAAAGTATTGTGTCTAATTCCTATTCTATTTAAAAATATTTACTCATAAGTCCTATGTGCCAGTCATTTGTGGTGCAGCATCACAACATCTGCGATTTTATAGTCCAGACAAACTAACTCTCACTGGGAGAAAAGCTCTAGCCATGTTTTGCAGTTAGGAGTGTGCCACCTTACAACCTGTGCCACTTTAGGATGGGCTCCTGGCAAACTTTCTGCGCTTCTGATCTTGCCTTCTGCTGCAGCTGCTTGCCCACAGCATATACATCATTTGGCTGCCTAAATCCAGTGCTGTCTTTGAGCCTTGATGCTGTGCATCTGAGCTCACCTGTCAAAGGATAAGTAGCACTAAGATCTACAGTATGGAAACATGAAGAGAAAGTAGACTTTGTCAGACAGAAGCTTTTAAAATAGATTTCAGTAATGTGTGAGATGAATGGGAAGAGTGAGGGCAGTAGGTGGAGCAAATATGACATGAGAGCTTTAACACAGGGCCAGATTCAAATGTGCCTTACATGCCCCCCTGAGTACCCCCTGCTCCTGTCCTGCACTGCAGGAAGCCAGCCACACTGCCTCCTACTTTCTCCCTTCTCCCGGTCACCAATGCAAGCATGTCACTTTCACATTCTTCCTGTCCTCACCTCATCTGGATTCCACCTGCCTGAGGTCAGTGAGAGGAATCAGAGCAGCCTTCAAGCAGTTTTAGCTTTTAGGAGGCACTTTCAGGCAGGCAGACTGGGAAGTGCTAAGAGCGCTTTGCTGCTAAGGTTTCACAGTGCTAAGCTGCTTTGTCCTGTCTCTTTTTTAGGATTATGTCAATCATGTTGTAACTCTGGACTCGGACCTTTGGCTTTAGTAGCAATTTAAAATGCTTTGTCAATAACAGGCAATCTGAAAACTGCCCGAAAACCGGCTTACAATCTACAGCTCTCCAGAATTTTGCAGAACACATTGCGCACTGAACAATAATGTTGATATTTTCTAGATTTTTGGGTAAGAGAGTGAGGCTCAAGTTTATCATGTCTGCAGGCATAAGGGTACCACGCAGGTTGATGGGAATAGAGAAAGCTCAAGAATCAGAGAGTAGGTAACTGGGTGACAAAATGAAATCCTAGTTGGGAAAAGATAAGAACCAGTACATATGGGGAAAACTATCTAAAGTACATTATTCACCAAGGGAGCCATGGGAATATGTAGGCTAAGGAAAAGACCTAAGTTTGAGAGAAGCCTGTAAATTACACATGAGTTTCCAGTGTGTCAGCAACAGAGTTTGGGGTGCATACACAAATGATACCACATGAGAGAACATGACAGTAAACCCCCTCTCTACATGCCTGCTGTGCCTGCGCCTGAAAATTTTAAGGGCTTTGAAGGCAAGTGGAATTGTGCCAATGAACACCAGCTGAGTGTCTGCCTGTTGGGTTTGGTTATAGGGGTGTCATTAGAAATCATTATTGACAAATTGGGCAATTCCACACAACAGGAACAAAAGTTATTACTCAGATGGCAAGGCCCACACCTGTAAATGTATATACATATATGATACTACGTATGTTTGTGGAATGGTTGGGTTTGCATAGATTTGCATAAGAACAAACGTCTGTGAACAAACATGGGTATGGGAGCAATGTTGGGGCGGTGCTATGCTCCCTTGGCATGCCTTTTGTAGTTGCAGCATCCCTGGAACTCTGGGCTTTCTGGTTTTTTCAAGCCTAACCCTAAGCAGAGCAGTAAAAGCAGCCTTTTGCTGAGGTGACCAACACATGGGTTGTGCCAAGAAGAAAGGTGTGGAGGAAGCAAGCTTTGGGCAGTGGGATGTTCTTTTTTTGCAGTGAAATGGACCAAACCTTGCCAAAATTATATTCATTGAAATCCCGAAATCAGGGAATTAAGTGAAATAAAGAGAACTGGAGAAGAAATTGATTAAATGAACTACTAAAAATACCTAAAATAAACAACAACAACAAGAAAAAATCCAAAGTGAAAACAATAAAAAGGAATGGGATGACATGAAGTGCAGGGAAATGGGCTGAACCATGCTGAATTGATCCTCATTGAAATCACAAGATTTCATTTCCTTTCACGAAATAAATAATTTCATTTTGTGAAAGGACGTGAAATCTAAAAGAGAAAAAAATGAAACAAACTGACTGGGATGGACTTACAATGAAAAGAAATTTGTTTGAGAGAAACACAAAAATAAAATCTGAAAAGAAGTGGTTGTAATCAAATATAAGGACATGACATGGAGTGCTCCTGTTTGGATGCCTTTTGTAATTGCAATGTCCCTGGAGCTCTAGGCTTTGTTGTTTTCTCAAGCCTAACCCTAAGTGTAACCCTAAGCCTACGTGCATCATTAAATGACACATTTTGTTGAGGCGTCAAGTGCATGGACGACACTGAGCTGAAAGGTGTGGAAGGAGCAATACTGGGGCAGTGCTGTTCTCCCCTTGTCCTATCTTTCGTAGCTGCAGTGTCCCCAGACTTCTAGGGTGTTTGCATTTCTTAAGCCTAACCCTTTAAGCTTGTTTTCTCTCCATGTCTTAGTTATATAGAAGTTTAGATGTATACATCTCAGTATAAGTGTCTAGACAGTGAAGTGCCATGAAGCTCCAAACATTTTCCGTTTCATTTTTAAAGGTACACTGGCCTTTACAACTAGTCAAGGCCATTTAATGCCATGTCCCTTGAAATAAAATCCTGAAGATGAAAGTTCCCTGTCATTCTGTATAAGACTATCCAGGACCTGATTCAGAGCTCCGGAATTCAGTGAAAATCTTTCCATTGACTTCAAAGCATTTTCAGTCATTCCTAGATAATAGCACAAATGTCGCTTCTTTCTTTCTTTCTTTCCAGTTGGGTTGTCTGAAACTGCACAGTGTATGATTGAATCCCTATGTCCCTTGCATATCTTGCATGCCAGCTCCCTTTAACACATTCTGTGAAGCTGGTGATATTTAATGACACACTTGGTTGCTGTAGGCATCTTCTTTCCAATCTGGACCCCAGCTGCTTGAGGTCTAACAAATTGCTCTCAAAGGACAATGTGAAAGCAACATTTGATGTATCTACTCAGTTTAGCTGAGCACGTCTAAACAGATGACTATGAAACTTGGAGAGTTAATCTAGTTTCAGGCACAGAAGCCTCAGCAGCAGACCAGTGATTACAAACTTAACTGTTCATTAAGCTTGATAAAGGTAGATATTTTTCTTGTTTCTAGTGTTTATAATACAGAAGAGTCATAATGCTGAAGTGCCTACAGAGAATTTAACCACTTAACTGTCAGAGACCCAGATGACCCACATCACATACACAGACGAATGTGAATACATGACCAAGTCTGCAGCAAGGCTTTTACTCTCAGAAAATGACAAACTTATAAAGTCTGCACTCAAAAAAAACCATGCTAAAGACAGATAAACTCCTGGTGAAAACTCCTTGAGTTTCTGTCATGTTTTGTTGCCCCCAGATGATGCCAGAGGCCAATATAGGGTAATTCATCTTTGTATATGAAATGGGAAATAAAAATCCTGGAGCTACCTCTCTGGTGTCTCTGAAGCTGTTCAGTCTCTCCATCACCTGACTGATGCCAATGCCCTCCAGATAGTATTTAGCTACTATTTAGATCCTATTGTTAGCTCTGGAAACACAAAGTCTGCTAGTTTCATTAACATTTGATATCCTTATAACAAAAGCTTCAAGGAAGTGGAATTGTCTATCACAAATAAATTATGTCAGGTTTTTTTCAGGGGATTCAGTACCACCCCTGAAGCTGGTCTAACCTGTAGGTAGTTCTCCTCAATTCACAGACAATGTTTCTCTCTAAAAGTGTACAATCCACCTGTGCTGTCAGCCTCCTCACTTGGACATTTCTATTGCATGTGACAGTGCAAAAAGACATCACTAAGTAATATTGATGTCTAATGAATGCAAAGAGCTGAAGTGGAAAAATACATACAAGAGGAGGCAAGACTATTTGCCCTTGTCATGCTGGCTGACTGGTGATTAAAAAAAGAACGAGGTTAAACAAAGTAGATGAGAGGTCAGTGTATTCCCCATCATAGGGGCAAAATAGCAGCATGGCTTACTAATAAACCTGGAAAGAAACAAATAAGAAAGCCTTCATATGTAGAAACACTCTCCAAATACCACAAGCACTGATGGGGAGGAAATGAGAGGCTGAGCAGGTGGGATGGGTGAGAGCGCCTCTAGCCAATCCAACAATAACTTCTGGACACGGATTTCAGACTCCACTCTGAAATTTGGATGTTCTCAGAAGCTTCTCTGACCATGCCAGACAGGCCTGCTTTTGTGTTTCCATATCAGTCTCAGACACGTGTAGGCAGATGAAGTATTTACTCTGTCACAGCTTCACACTCTCTTTTTTGCATTAATCCACATCTCCTAGAGAAGCGCTGTGCCATCATTTTCACTGTCTTTGTGAAACTGAGTGCCCAGTCTTCCAATGTGAAATCCCCTCTCAAAGGTAATAGGAATTATGAAATAATTATGGACTATGACCTGTGGTGAACAGGAACATCTTCCATAACTGAGGGCTTAGAGGTGGACATCAGACAAAATCACGCATAATCTTTTGCAGACCAGAGCAGAAGAGAAGAGAACAGACAGCAGTGGAATGCACTTAAGAGAAATAGATACACAGATGAAAGAAAAAAGCCTTGATATTTAAAATATTTATTGTCTTAAAAGGCATGAAAACTGATACTAGCCATTAACTAATAGACGTTCTGCCTTTGTGACGCAGCTTACATCCCTAACTAAAACCACATCTCTCTTCTGACTTTGTCTGAAGCCAGGTGCACAGATGATTAAACTTTGGTCCAGCTGTAAGGAGAGTGTCTCCATCCTGTCCTCTCCTCTAAGCACACACCATCTGTATGATACTTATTCATCTCCTTTTGCTGGGCTGACATACTGAGCCCATATTCTTCCAGCACCAGTTGTCCTCGCACTGTCAAGCTGTGCAAATGGAAAGGATCTAAGCCTAAGGGAGTAACAGGCTCTGGGAGAAGGCTCCTGCTGTATTAAAGCAGTATTAACTGCTCTGCTTTAACCTTGATGTTGTTCATACACCTTTTCACAAAAGAGATTTGGGGCTCTCACTATTCACTGTTTCCATCATGACTTATACATCTGTATTTACCATATTGAAACACTGTGCTGCTGTGAATGTCCTCTGTGCGAATCAGAAAGGGAAGAGGTTGGCTTTGTATCTCTAAGCATATGGATTCCTTGTAATGAGCGGAGTGATTGCTTAAAGCATTTTTATTTTATTTTCTGAACATAATTTTTGAGCCCCTGTTCCTGTGTCATAGGCCTGCTTGTAGCAGGAAATTATAAACCCAGACCCTGTCTCTTTGAGGAAAGGATAGGTGGAGAAAAAGACTTCAAATACATGTATGTTTTTCATAAAAAGATAAGACAGCTACTTTAAGTGTGCTGAACATACCAGAGAATAGAAACAGATTCAATTTTTTTTTCTTTTGTTTGCTTCTTCCTCTGGTCTAAGCCACAGAGCCTAACCAGATCAAATGTATGCAATAGGTTTGACCCACATGCAAATGTTATTCAGACCTGGATCCAATTCTATCACCCAGGTTTTTCACTCTAGCAGATATTGAACCACACAAGAGGCATTCAAACTTCCATTTCAAGAAGTTCCTCTAAAGCATGTCACTATTGACTAACCTTACCCTTTATTCTCCCTTCATTTCCTCTAAAATGCAAAAAGGCATTTTCTTCCTCATTTTTCACAAGACTTTAGGATCTGTTTTCTGTTGAGGTGCCTTCTAGATGTGATTCTGCCCTGTACGTCCCAAGATTATTTCAGGGAGGATGGACTCGGGCTGCACAGGGCACAGGTCTCGAATGGAAAAACTTTGAGAAGAGCAGATAGAGAGCAGAAAAAACACCTGGTGGATTCTACGAATAAAGAGGCTGATGGTGGAGATTCAACACTGCTTGTTGAATATATCTTGTCAGGAGACAGCATCAACCTTTACCTCACATCACCCACAACTGGTGTCCCTCCAAGAACAATGCTTGAGAACCCAGAAGGACGAGGATAGATCGGTGCTCTCTCTGCTTTACCAGTAGATCACCCACCAGTACTGCATTAGTTTCCATCTTTCAGTCTGATTAGAATCTAGGCTGTGATAAGCCTAGGCCAGGTCACACAGCCAATGCCAAAGTTTCTAGAGATAAGGAGAAAAAAATTGAAGTGTTGACAAGAAGGTGACTGTTTGCCAATAGCATTCTGTCAAGTGTCCTACACCATTGTCTGGATGCCATAAATAGTATATTCTGCAGGACATTGTCCCTTGATAAAAATAGAAGCTCCAAGTGAAAGAACATCCAGAGAAGCGAACTGGTAAAGGTGAGATAGAGTATGGAAATTATGAGCTATGCTTTGCAGCCACTTCCTAGCCACAAAGTCCTTGCTTTCCTCAGCCACCTAAGAAATTTTGTAGGGAAAAACTGTAATTCAAGTACAATTACAAACATGTATAAATTATAACAAATAAATAAATATTTGGTTAGTGGGTTAGCAGACAGATGTAGGTGTAAAAGAAAAGTAGGACAGCATATCATAGAAAGGAGTCTTCTAGAAGCACCAAGTTCCATATCAAGATAGGTTTTAGTGAAATCTTACAGTAAATAGGGCAAGAAATATTTTCCATAATGAACAATTCACATGTAAATGTAACAAACATATTCAGTCATGGGGTTTTTTTGTTTTGCTCAGTAATGGGCAATAAATTGTTAAACCTGTAACTGCTCACTCTGTCACATGTAAACCACAGTCCAAACATGGGATTAAAAATAGATAAAAAATAGATTTGGTTTTATCTAAAATTTACCTTAGGGTCATTCTTGGAATCCAACCTTAATTCTGCTCTGAGAAAGGCTGTATCTCCTCTTCTCTCCTGCACGGAGCTGGGTGAAAAATGGGAAACCACTGCAAGTTGATTAAGAATAATGAGATATAAAAACTTTATGGTGACATTATTAGTGAGATGATTTACTATACTTGAGATTATAATGCTTTCACAGGGGAAAGAATGGGCCTTGCTGGAGAAAAAGTAAGCAGGAGAGCTATGCAGTAGCCAACAAGTAAGAAACATTTCCCACCAACACCCAAACTAACAGGGCAATGGCCAAACTTCAGGCTTCAAAAATAACACATCTGGAAAATCCATTGAACATTTACAAAGATCTCAGTACAGAAAAAGGGAGAGAAGAGGAATGTACAGGGCTGTGAGTGGGTTCTTTTTCCAAGTAGATATGTTGTTCCGCTAGATTAGAACCTTTTTACTCTAAGTTTTTTTTAGTTTCAAGAAATAATCCTCTTCATTGGGACAGATGCTTGACTGGAAGATAGGACTGCCCTTGCTTCTGGAAGGAGCAGAGCAGGAAGTGCTACAGGGAATTAAGCCACAGCAAGAAGTTCTGGTGTCCTTCAGGCCAGCCTGAGGAACATTTCACAGGCTCTTACACCTGCCCCTCATACAAACCTTGCTAAGGCTCTGGCCTCCATGAAAAGGCTTTGGAAGGGGCTGCTTTTAAAACTTCTGCCATAGACCCTTCTTGCTAATAGGAGCCAGCAGAAATGACGTGCATAAAATCTGTGTAAATGGTGAAAGAATACTACATTTGCAAAATAATGATTCGGCTTTGTTGTAAGTGTTCTGTCTAAAATATTTTTTCAATAGGCTGAGAAGACTGATAAGAAATTGATTCCTAGAGCAATCACATGTATTATTTTCTGCATATACTTCTCTTTGTTACAAAAATTCAATACCAGAAAAAGCAAGCAAAATACAAAGTTTATTTTCTCCACTATACCTCAGTTAGCATAGTACTGTATCTTCCCCTGCTACAGTAAAATAAAAGATAAGACCAGCCCTAAGGAGCTGGAAAAAGAACTGGAAATTTAATTCACAGACAAATTAGCTGCATTGCATTTAATATTCCTAGTGAGGAAATGAAGAGAAAATTATTCTGCTCCTGCTCTCCACAAATTCACCAGAGGGAATGATAACCCTTAATTAAAGAAGACTGATTGCTTTTTTTCCCCCCCCCCCAAGCTTTCACTTACCCTAAAATAAAATGATGAGAAATAAATGATGCACATAAAAAAATATAAAAACCTCACTGGAAATGCTGCAGTCATTCAAATTTC
The DNA here is from genome assembly GCF_901933205.1 of Camarhynchus parvulus. NCBI lineage: Eukaryota > Metazoa > Chordata > Aves > Passeriformes > Thraupidae > Camarhynchus > Camarhynchus parvulus. The sequence goes on along the minus strand of NC_044571.1, from coordinate 89,152,320 downwards.
TCATTGTGGTAGATATTACTTTCTAAAGAGCTCTTTAATAATCTAGCAGGAGAGGAGTTCAAATTGGACAAATCCATTCAAGAAAACAAACAAAACCCAAGGAATTATTTCTCTTACTTCAGGACTCATAATTTTGGATAGTTTGCAAGTATACAGCCTTTTTTTTCCTGCGTAAAGACTATGTTTAAATATGAAGAAAACAGGAAGATCTGGATGAAGAAGGAGATGGATGACAAAGGAGGAAGGAGCCTAAGACTAGAACTATGTTGATGACACCTTGGCATGGTCAGACGAAATTGAATAGGAAACACAGGCTAAACAGCAGAACTGATCCTAATGCAAGCTTAACAAAGAAGTGTGGTTGTGCCTAGAGAGCTCCAAACTGCTAAAATATTTGTTAATATTTAAGGAATATTTGTCAATATTTAAGGAGATGTGAACTAAAACCCTTATTTGCATCTCGTTTATAAAGAATGTTCATCTTTCCATTTGTTTAAAAATGCAAAATAGAGGAGTTGGAAAGTCTAGTTAGAGAGAAGACATGTCAGTACCTTCTACTGCACGCCTAGACCAAGAAGGAACTCTGAAGAGTCTGATGGCAAGGGGGCCTTTGATAATGGGTAGGTAAGGTAGAGGATGACTCTTGCATGACTTGCTTCTCCTGGCCTGAATGTAGCCATGGTGCTGCCTTAGACTGCTCAGTCTAATGCTAATGACACTGTATTGACAGTCTCTGACACATTTCCCACAGCATTCTACTGGGGGAACTGTTACAGATCTTTTCCAACCCAAACTTCTAGGATTCTATGTAAGAAAGAGGTCTATGAAAACTGTTATCCTTCTTTGATCCAAGATACTTTTAGCTCCGGCACAAATCCTTGTGCAGCTTCTCTGGAGACATCTGCTCTGAAAAATATGTATTGCTACTCTCTGTTTCCTTTGTTTCAATTAATTCTTTTTCATAAACTTCCTTCTTATACATTGGCTATTTAGGGTACTTATCAGGCAGATTCTGTCTACAGGCTGTCCTTGACAATCTGCTGATGATCCTTTCAGAGATATGCAAGGAAAGCTCTCAGAGAAGACTTCTCTTTACACAAAGATTTTTACTCACTTGAAGTATATTCTATTTCTTCACACATGAAGAATGACTTCTGTACTGAATGCTAACGATTTGTCAACAGCAGAATTTGCCCTCTGACACAAGCACGCTCTGGTCTTCTTACACCATGAACAGTAATTCAGGGTTTCTATCCTTGATTTCTGCTTGGTATCATCTGACTCCAGCAGCTTGTAATAAATATTTCACTTTGTCTATTTGAAACAAAATCTTATCCACAATTACTTTGACTTTAGATGTATCTTCTGCAATTTCCCGCTATGAAAATTTTTCCCTTTTCTTCCCAGTGAAAAACACTGCAGAATGGCTTAATGTCTCTCATTTTTGTCTAATCACTAGCTGGCTGTGCAAAGCCCCTAGCAAGATTTTTCTCCAGACATTTTTTGATGAAGTACTAGTTTTGATTTCTTTAGCTAGTTCTCCTCAAACTCTTCTAGGATTTTTGCTTTTAATCTGCCTGACAACACTATTCTTTTCATTTTATTGGTTTGGATACAATAGACATCTTTTTGGAAATTGCCTTTTTGCTGCTAATAAACTTGCTTACTTGGCTGTTCATATGTGCTGGCTCCTTTAATGCATTCTCCGGCCTTTCTCAATAGGTCATACGCAGCGGTGTTATGCTTCCAGTCTGCTGTTCTTCAGAAGTTTCCAAGCTGTTTGCTAGGATTTCTCTTTGTTGACCTTTCTAGATTCTTTTTAACAAGCTCCCTCATTCCTGCATAACTTTTCTTGAAGTGGAGGACAATGGCCCCGGCGTATTTGGCCTGCAGTGCTCCTCTAGAGCTGGTGAAGCTGAGCCCTCTGTGGTCACTGTCACAGAGTGGAGCTGCCATTAGAAGGGCTAGAGCCACAAAGCTGAGGACTGCCTTTGCTCCTGTGGGCTCAGACCAGATGCTCCATGAAATAATTGCTGACAGAGCCCAAAAATGTCATCTCTCTTTCATCTGCTGGTATGACATTTGTCAATCTACAGGAGGGCTGTTGATGTCTCCCATTGCTACTGTTTTTCCTGCTTCTCTGATTTCTTACAGTGCATTGAATTCAGGCAATTTTGCTATCCTGGGTCAGTAACATTATCTATCATAACAATAATCTTCTGTTTAGGCCTGGAATTTCAACCAGCACAGACTTCATGTAACTTGAGATGGTGAACTTGTAAATTTTTTTTTTGCTCATGAGCCTTTGATGAGGCAGAGCAATGCTCTGCCTCCTGCACAGTTTATCTCTGTATTTTATATCCTGGGTTTAGTGTCCCTTTAATAGTCTTTGCTCCAGGTTTCCAATATGTATGATTGATCAGCATCTGCATTTTGGATCGAACATTCTGCTTCCCTATTTCCTTCCTGAGATTTCACATGCTATGTGGAAGTGAGTGTAGCACTACTTTGGTTCTGTTATTGGCATCTTGTATAAAGTTCATTATGTTTGTTCTCCTTTGCCTGCTGGGTTACTTGCATCTTCTGGATTGTGATTTTCTTGAGGATGCAGAACTTCCCCATTTTTTTATCTCATAAGGATACTCATGTTGAACCTGGCCTTTTCCACACCTATCATCTTGCCCCAGCAACCTGGGTTTTCCAGCCTGTTGGGGTATATTTTAATTCCAAAATTACTGTCTGGAGCCTTCATTTTGCTAAGGATGTTTGCGAGTGTTTTCAATTTGCTGCAAGACCAAGCAATACCATGAAAGAGAGTTAGATATGTTGGATGTTTTCAAATCAGCTGGACTTGATGAAATTCCTGCTAGGATACTGGGAAGATTGACTGAAGTGATGCCAGCACTATTAGCTGCTATCTTTGAGGAACTATGAGGTACAGAGATAAATGTGTTGCCTCTTACATTTTTTTCAAGAATGAGGGAGCGGGGGAAGCGATAGTTGAGCCTCCAGAAGTCAACTACAAGGTGAGTGGCAACCAGGGTGGATTTATTAAGAACAAATCATACCAAACCAATCTAATATGTTCCTGTGATGGGACTCGTGGCAAGGGAAGAAAAGCAGACAGATTATTTTAAGGTTAGTGAGGCTTGAAACATTGTCTCATGTCTCACAGCTTCTAAGAAGCAAGCTAAGGAAATATTGTCCGTGTACAATTTTCAGCAGTTGAGAGCAATACAGACTGAAAAATATAATCAGACAGTAGTCCTTGATATTCAAAATTAATTTGATTATTGAGATCTCTATTGCTAACTTTTTAATTAATCAAATAACACAGAAAAAAACCCCCCACAGAATAGATTTGAAGAGTTTGAAATTAGTTTAAATGATCTTGATGACCTGGAGAAATAATCTGGAAAACCTAGTATGCAGTTTTGTGAGGAAAACATCTTCTGCCTTCAGCTCTCAATCACCAGCTGTTTGTGAGCTGGACAGCAGCATTGCAGGGAGGAATCTGGAGGCTGCAGAGTGTCCCAAGCTGAAAGCTTCATGCAAAGCTGCTGCAAAACAGAGAAACCCCTCAGTGGAACGTTGCCACAGATCAGTGGGCAAGCAGGGTCACACTGCCTCAGCTCAGCTGCTTCCCACTCTCAGCGTCAATGTCAGCCAGAAGAGTGGGCTGGTGGGGCTGGGGGCAGCCTCTGAACCCATACTGGGTTGAGAGCAAATTCTCTACTTTCAAGAGAGACTGAAGCTCTGCTGAATGTCTAGACATTAGCAATAGTAGACAAACCAACTTCCAATACACCAGTAGAGGTTTGCTTCCTGAAGGCAGCAGTTCAGGTGTTCCAGAGCCCTGGGCTCAGCTTAAGCACTAATTCAGTCTCAAGGGTAAAAGCAGCATCTCATTTATACTTTTGAGTCCACAGTCTCATTAAGACTGAGATTGATTAAAATCTCCTTCTTTTCTGCCCTTCCACCACCACGAAATCTCAAGGCTGAGGTGGACCTGTCATGATAGAGATTGTTCATGACATTGTTGCTCACAGGCCTCCTTTATACCATAGCAGTTTTCTCTGCCTCTTTTTCTCTGAGGTGACTTCCAGGATGTATTAGGGTGTCTCTGTCATGTATTTGGGATGGAGTCTTTTTAAGTCATCTGCCACCTTTCAACATCTTCAGCAAAAAATGAGGGTTCTTTGCTATGTGGTTGATCTCTGAGATTTGAGACTTCTATTACCCTTAGCCTGACTCTTATCTGAGCTGAAGAGGAGATAAGACTACTTCTTTGTTTGGAAGAGATGAACAAAAGTGTTTGTCTCCTTTCTTCATCTCAGGATGAAATGGCACATCTGAAGAAATAAGTAAGGAACATACTGCTGAGTAATGAACACAAAAATACTGTCTATCATCACAGCTGAATAAACAGCAGTATTGGCAAAATCTGTCTCCTTTGTTCCGTATGAGGGCCAGAAGAGGACTCAGCTGGAAGATCGTGTCCCGTTCCTGGTGCTTTAATTAAGGGAGGATGTTGAACAGCTGGAGAGTCAGAGGACAGAACCTGGGATGACCAGAAGTCTAGAAAATCTGGTTCATGATGAAAAGCCAAAGGAATTTGCATAACTTGGTTTAGAAAAGAGACAATAGAGGGGGTGGCCCATTGATGAACTTTAAATATTTTAAAAATAGACATAAAGAGAAAGGGACTGAATCTTTTTTGTGCCCATTATGGGTGGAAAACAAGTGAAATTACAGGAAGGGAGATCCAGATGACACATCTGTAAATTTTCATTGTATAGTCAATTGATGAAACTGGTTTTCTTTGGAAGAAGTGGCATCTCTATGAGCGGAGACAGGCATGAGTGTAGCTAATTCTGACTTCAGGAACAGGAGTGGACTGGATGGCTTCTCCTCTCCAGCCTACTTTTCCATTCTTCTGTGGATGTTATCCAGTGGCTGACAATGACTTAATCCTCACTGATTCCCAGATGATGATGCTGATAGCAGGATTACTCCCACTGCAAGCAGAAGCTACCAGGACTTTTTTCAGCTGATAGAATGGAAGGGGAACATCAAGAGCAGAGCACTCTTTGACTCAGACAGGGGCAGGTCCCAGGTATCTCTTGTTTCTGTTTTTAGTGTCCTCTGTGAATTTGAGCGAGCTGCTGCTTTCACTGCTAGCACCATGGAACTTTAAAAGCCAGGCAAAGAAGGAAGGCCACAGCTACAGAAGCCTAGCTGGCCCAGCAGGCCAGGTAAGGCTAGGGACAAAATAATTCACAGCTAAACCTACGTTTATCATTATATATGTCAGGGTGTATCATGATTAATGTAATTTCCAGCTGCCTCTGACTCCCTGGCTTCAAGAGGGACAACTGTCCATGGAAATCAAGGGGAAAACCCCAAGCTGAGTCTTGTCTGATCTCTTCTGCTGCTGTGTGAGCTCAGTGGCTTTGGAGACAGCTTTGGCAGCAGCTGGTGAGAGCCAAAGGGTGTCTGGGAAACAGCTTCCATAGACCTTCCTCCCCAACTCCTTTCTTGCTCACCTCAAACTTTGCACCAATTTTTCATAAGGGCTATAAGTTGCACTTATCTGTGGAGTTCTTTGCCTGATAGTAGTCTTAGATATGTACCTGAGGGATGCTGTATGTTTTCACACTGAGAATATACAGTCAGTGTCCTCCCCACTCCAGCATTTCCCAGCAATAGTTCAATGACTCTGCATCTGCTCTCTGAAATCCGTTTTTAAAAATGTTTTGTTATGGTCTGCTCAGCCTGTGACTCTGCTTGCACACACCTTCCCTGCTACCTGCAGGTCATCCCTCCTCACATCACCCAGCTGGGTCTCCTACATCAAACACTGGTATGGTCTTTCCTCCCAGCCTGTTGGACCTATCCAAGCATTGCTGGTGTCAGAGTTTACAGCTCCAGGTCTTTTATGGAGAGAGGTAACCAGGGGAAAAGATTGCATTATCTTTCTTCAGTGCCACAAAGCACTCCAGATCTTCCTCATCTGAAGAAATACAGCGGAACAGACTTCCACAGTATGACACAGAAGCAGGCTCCCGAATTCTTCTGGGTTTTTTGGGGGAGAGGGAAAGGAGGAATGAAAAAGGAAATTGTAAGGATGAGATGAAAGAAAGGATACCACAAAAAATTCAGATGAATGCTAAGCATAAATCAAGTTCTCTTCTGGTTTTTGGAGGCAGAGGTTTTTGCAGAAAGAACAGACAAATTCTTGGTAGTCTCCTAGAACACTAGAAAAGTGTGTCACAGGCCGTCCCCTTCTGCCTCTTTCCCAAATTTATCCCCTTCTCTTGATCCTTTTACCCCCCTGCAACCCTGCCATCCCAGGATATCCCTGTCTGTTTTGTTCCCACCTTTTCTGTCCCTGGCCTTGTTGCCTCTGTATATCCCTCCCTGCCTGTCCCTGGATGCTGTCCTGTAGGTCCTGTTTTGAGACATTCTTTTTCTCCTCCTCCTCCTCCTTCCCTTTGGTGCTGTTTAAGGCTGCATTCAACTCTGGGTGGCACAGGGTGAAGGACTGCAGGGCACAGCCAGTTCTCTGCCCTCTGCTCATACCTGGGGCTGAGCTCCCATGGCACAAGCATGCTCTGCACCAGGTAAGTCTTCAGCAGAGACAACATCTGGATTTCAGACAAGCTCTGCAGGCCATGTGCAAGTGGAAAGCAGTGATTTACAGCTAGGTCAGATCTGACAGGATTTTCATATGGCCATCAAGTACAGGCTGATGTCTCCAGGGATCAACCCCCGCTAATTTCAAGCCCCTGCATGAAGCACTGAACTGCAGTGAAACCACTGTAAGATATTTTCAGCATGGGCCAGCCATATTTTTCACTAACCTCATTCTTGGAAGTTGCTGACCAACTTTCAGTGAAATGTTCCTAAAATAAAAATTCAGCCCAACACGGAGAACAAGGATGGAAAATTTCAGCCTAGAATGATTAAAATATGAAAAAATTAAAAGCAACTGAAAAACAGATCTTATAATCAAAACTGTTAGGCAATGTTTAATATAAGATTTGTTGCCCTCTCTACCTGTAACAGAGGGATGGCTATTTAAGTATTCAATTTGGGAAAAACTTTCTTGCATAACTGACCTTCTGCACATGAGGCATATGCCCAAGAAAGACATCTGATAAGGAGAAACAGTGGTGACTGTGTGCAAACTGTTATGTGATCTGAATTATTCACATTTCTTGGAGTTCACCAGATTCTTCACCAAAGTGTTTTAAAGTCACTGAGCACTAGTGGAGCACTAGTGGGTGCATCAGGGAGAGAGATGTCAGCTTGACCCACCATGATTTGCCATCTGTGAAAAGCAAACAAACATTCCAGCTGGAGGAAGGAGCATTGTGACTGTAATAGGAACTGGAGCACAGATTTACAGAGGATCTTTGTGTTTGGACTCACGAGCCTTTGACTATGTTAGCACTGAAAAGTAAGCAGCTGCAAAAGCCCAGCTACACAGATCAGTGCAAAAATCAAGCTTTGCCTGTTGACTGCTTGACATTCTACCTGCAAGAGTGGACCAGATGTGTGTAATTATTTCCCATACTATTTTCTTTAGTTTTTAAAAGAAGACAGCCATGCTTCCAGTAAAGTTTTTAGAGAGTCTTTTTAAGGTTTTTACTATACTCCAATGGAAAGGCTCCAGGATTTTAGAACTTGTCCACTTTTTTTCAAGTATATACAGGGTTATAATAAAAGATATTATCTCTGTGGAAAATTTTGATTTCCTCAGATTATAGCTTCACAGCTAAATCAGGAGTATTACTGCTATCAGAGTAAACACCACTTTTGGAACAACAAATCACTGCTACTTTGAATTGAGTCCTTTGCTGAAAGAAGCAAATATATCTAGATGCAAAGTACAGCCTCTTAAAAGCCACAGCATAAACACAGAGATTTTCCCCCTTTTCTGGTCCAAAATACAGTAGTCACAGACTATTTTTAATTCATGTAAAATTATGATAATCATGAAAGCATAAACTCTATGGTTTGCTGAATTGGCTGCAATGTGCATCCCTAAAGTAGGGAAGCACTGAGATCAGCATAATGAGAAATATGACAGAGGACCCTGCAGACGACTCATAGGCTGAACCAAAGATCATGCCAGACCAGATGTAGCTACATTTATTGCTGTGCTGTGCACCAGAAAATGTTAAAAATAAGGCACAGGGACTGAAGATTTCCAAACATATTAGCAGTACTCTGGTGATGTGATTGTAGCAGTTTTAAGGCCATAGTGCCTTGCAGTGCAGGCCAGCAAGTACTGCATTCTTTTTATTGCTTTTCCAAACCTAGATTGAAATATATGACCCAAACCTGACATCTAGTGGAGGAAGAACGAGGGCAGGATTTTCTTTGCCTTCCCAGGGATGCCCTGGGCTGTGTGTGAGCACACACTTTGCTCTTTTCAGAAGAGACCTGAAGGCTGTCTGCCCCACGGCTCATCCTGGGCAGGGAAGCAAACCCAGGAGCTTGTGGGCATTTCAGCTAATTGTGCACACCTTGTCCAGCTCATGACACCTGTGTCCACAGCTATCCATGCCAGAAACCAGTCCCACAGTGCTGTCAACAGATAATGACCTCTGAAGGCTGAATTTAAAGTTTCAAAGGACAGTAGTAGAACCAACCATGTCTGGTTGAATTTGGGCAGGGTCTTGTGAGTGCATCTAACAGGAAGAAGAGGTGTTCACTACAGCTGCACAGATGGTGTCTGTGACCTACAATTTCTGCTGTCACAAATGTCAGGTCTGTTCTCATGGACCAGACCAGATAGTTCAATGCTAGCTCATGAGGCTGCAGCTCTGTTTAGCTTCCAGCTTTTTCCCACCACAGTAGTTCATTCACTCCCCCATCTGGGCTGCTTGAGCTGGGAGGCCAACAATATTTAGGGAAAGTTTTAACAAGTGTCTGAGTTGTCCTCTGCACCTGCCACTGTAATATCTCATTTCTCAGTTAGCAAAAAATCAAAACTTCAGGCTCTCGTACAGAAATGTTGAAGGCATGAAAACTAAAGGCTAAAAAAAGCTAAAAGCCAAATAAAACTGTCCAGTGTTTATTTTTCATATATTAGAAATTTAAATCAATATAATAAATTTGTTGGTACCTCTGTCCTGATAAGAGCACTTACAGGCCATTAAAAATGGCAGAAGAGAAAGGGTATTTTAGTTGTTTATACACTGCAGGAAGCAAAAAACATCTCCCACACGCTAGTAAATTATCCAGGCTTTGTAGCTGGGAGTTGTAACTACTCACACTGTCTGTGATTTTGGGAGGATGAAGCAACAAGTTACCAACAGTTTAGAGATTCATTAAACCCCCTGAAATACTGTTGCTTGATTGATTGAACGCAGAACCAGCAGCCACTGCCAAAGAGCTCAGCTACAGGGCTCTATCCCAAACAATCACAATGCTGACAAGGTGATGCATTTTTAGGAGGGATTTTTAATGTCCTGATAGCAAAACAAAGTTAATGTTATACAAACAGTACAAAGTTTACCACAGGATTGAGCTTTAATCTCTGGTGGTTGCTTATTGACCGCAGAAGAAACAGAAGCTACTCAGCGAAAAAACCTCAAAATCCTGTTTGCAGGCAAACTTGAAGGAGAGGCTCTCACCCCCTGCAGCTTTCCCTGAAACCCAAAGTAAGTCTGAACTGAGGTCTGAATTGGAAGACAGGACTGGGCCTGGGTTGTTTAAAATTCCTGTTTATTCTGCCATGAGAGGACTTGGTTTATCTTATCGTGCTTGATTATGTCGACCTTTCTAAAAGTTAGAAAAGCAGAAGTTGTGATAGATGGTTTAAAGAATGTCACAGTACATTTATGAAGACTTGTGCTATCAGCACAATTCTCAAAGTCAGAGAAATCAGGCTTGGGATACTTTGCACCCTCTGCTACCTGATGCCTGTCAGAGCAGACAGAACAATACTGAAGAAATCGGTTGCATTTCTTCTTCCTCTTCCAAAGAGGAAGAGTTCTTCATCTTAGGCTCTTTACTAGCAGAGAATTGTGAGTCCTAATTCTCAAATGCAAACACTTCAGTCAGTGAGAAGCAGGGTGCCTGCAGTTTGACAGGCTGTGGCTGTGTACAGAACCTGTGTGTTTATCTGTGCCAAAAGTGACCAACACAGGACACGTGGGGCTGATTTGGGTGAGGCTTGCAACCCTTGCTAATCTGGGGTGGGAGGTTAATCCTGAAAATTAGGATATTTACTTCCTCCTGTATGTTTTTTAGAGAAGTCAGACTGAGCCACAGCTGTTTTAAAATTTCATGTTTCCACATGTCTTGCTAAATACTTATTTTAATCAGGACTGCAGAAGTAATTGCAACAAACAATTTAGAAAATTGACTTTGTCTGTGTTTTGTACATGTTTCTGCACACACGGGCATGGTTTGCTAAAACATTCATTTGCATAGCTTTCAGTTCTTGCTTCTTCTAAAGTATGTAAGTGCAGGCATTTTCTGGGCAGCATTTATGTTGGTTTGATTAGACATCTGGGTCACACAACTTCACTTCCTTTCCCTGAAAGGCTGAGATTAGTTCTCAGAAACATGTTTCATATTGTGGAATTTGTTTTTTGCCAGTGTTTTCTCATGGTTTGTCCAAATTCTGTATGTTCCTTTTATAGTACATATCAGTGCTCCAGCATGTAATGCAAACACCCAGAAGGTATTTGTTACAGAAGAGAAAGGAGGATCTGTAGAAAATGCTTTGTTTTTTCCACAGCACTGGCCTCAACAGAAACTTGCTCTCAGGGTCTGGACATAGTTTTACAGTGTGTTCATCCTGGAGCAGGTTACATGTAGACTCTGTATTTACTTGTTTCCAGATTTCATGATCTTGAATTCCATCCCTGTGCTCCATAACTAATTGTTCAGTCACGGTGCCGTCCTTAATCTGAAAAATTATGTTCTGGGACGACCTTTGAGCAGAATTAGTGGAACAAATAATGCAGCTTGTTTTAAGATGGAACTTATGACAGAATTACACAATTGAAATAGCAGAGGACCTAAAATGTCCTCTTCAGGCTGCTGTTTAAAACAGAATGAAGAGAGGCACAGAGATGCAAGCTTCCTCCTGCTTTCATGGTTGCATCTGCAAGCTCTCCTCGTACTAGGGTAGAGGATACATAGGCCAATGTGCAAGACAGACTGAGACAACTCAGCAGCTCTTCTATAAAACAGATGGCTCCAAGTTTTGCATTCGGTGACATTAGAGCCCCTGGAAGAGAGAATGACAGTTCAGGGATCTGATTTCTGCTCCATGTCATTCTTTTCTTCAAGGTTCCCTACACCTCTCTCAGCAATGTCTATGGTGTGTCTTTCTGACTTTGAAGTTTATGCTAAGAAGTATTTGCCCAAGATTGCTTGGGATTATTTTGCAGCTGGAGCAGATGACTGTACCACACGAGATGAAAACATCCTGGCATATAAAAGGTAATGTGAGAAGGGAATTAAGGGAGTTGTACTGGGACCTTTTAAACTGTTTTTGTGCAAGTATTTGGACTTCACAAGCAAAGGAACCTAAAACCTTGCCCTTTCCAGGGGATCTCCAAGCTAAATGCAAAACCTGTGTGATGTGCACTGTGTGCTCTGATGCCAGACTGAGTATGACATGGGTTGTATGAGGCTTTAGGGAGGCTGAGGGTATAGGCAGGTGCTAGGGTGGGGTAGGGTGGGGTAGGGTAGGGTAGGGTAGGGTAGGGTAGGGTAGGGTAGGGTAGAGTACAGTGTGCTATGGAGTGTGGCATTATAGGAAAGGGCATGAGCAGCTTTAATAGAATGAGTTGCAACAGGGAGCTCTTGGTGAACAGCAGGAAGCCTATGTGCAAGCAGGGTGAGATTTGGGGAACATGCTGCAGAGCCTGAGGGCAGGCACACTGAACAGTGAGGACAGACACATGAATGGTGAAGTGGAAGGACCCAGCCTGCCTGCAAGTAAAAGGAATCTGGGGAAGGACAGTGGGAGAACAAGATATGGTAACCTGAGGTGGGAGATGCAGAAATTATGTGGTAAACGAAGACCTGGTTTCCATGAAATTTCGGAAAACTCACTGAACATCTGCTATCCTGAAGGGTTTTTTTTGCCTTACAGAATTCGTTTCCGGCCACGTATGCTGCGGGATGTATCTGTGATGGACATTAGGACTAAAATCCTGGGTTCTGAAATCAGCTTTCCTGTAGGAATTGCCCCTACTGGCTTCCACCATCTAGCATGGCCTGATGGAGAGAAAAGCACAGCCAGAGGTATTCTTCTGCTCTGGTGCCGTGTAGCACGAAAAGGGGGTTGTAGAAAAGCCTCAAGAAGCTGTTAGGAGGACTTGAAGTGTGACTGAGAAAAAATTTCAGTCTTGAGGGGGCAAACTCCATTCCCACTTTCTGACACCCTGCGTAGGAAGCTGTATAGACAGTGCCCTTCTTCTTCAGCTACCAACATAAAAAATCAGCCCCATGGAGTCTGCTGCAAACTGAAGAGGAGGGCAGTAGACACATTTCTGACTCATACCAAAAACCACATAAGGTTTTCAGTCCTGGGGGCTCTAGATGGGTTGTAAAAGTGGTGGATGGGACTCAGACTGTGAATTCCTTGTTACTGGTTAAGAAATGTCTCCCTTGGACAAAAAGATATCCCCTTTTCACAAATCCTGTGGAGAGTTTGGAGACCTGACCCCTAGAAATGTTTTTCCTTCTGTGTACACTGAGTAGATTAAACAGTATATCCCTGAGAGGACTCAGTCATAAAGATAAAACTCATGCTTTTTAAAAAATGCAGATGCAAAATGAAAGCACAACTTGGTTAATTACCTCTCCCTTTTCTGCTTTCTTAACCATGGACTAACAAGAGTGCGTGGTAAATACAGTCATTGTTACTCCTGGGACATACAGAGCTGCCGTGTGCTTTGTAGGATGCACATGAAATCAGGAGTTGGGGTGGTCTCTGCAAACAGTGCATGGTTTTGTGTCTGATGTCTGGCAAGACCCTTCAGATGCCTTTGTTTCTGACTCCTTCCCAATGCCCCCCAAGCGGCCAGAGCAATGGACACCTGCTACATCGCCAGCACCTACTCCACCTGCACGCTGGAGGAGATCTCCGCAGCTGCGCCCGGCGGCCTCCGCTGGTTCCAGCTCTACATCCACCGCAACAGGGCAGCTTCCCAGCAGCTGGTCCGGCGGGCAGAGGCCTTGGGCTTCCAGGGCCTTGTCCTCACCACGGATCTGCCCTACACGGGCAAGAGACGCGACGATGTCCGCAACGGTTTCCGCCTTCCTCCACACATGAAAGTGAAGAACTTGGAAGGAGTCTTTGAGGTTTGTAAAATGAGCCCGTCCTTTCATTTACTGTGCTGGCATGTACCACATGAGAGAAAAACCACTGGGTAACTGCTGCCCTGGCATTTGCTGTACCCGAGTGTATCTTCTCCCCTCCTGGTTCTGCAGCATCCTGGCTTGACCTCCGGCCAGACTGCGTTCTGTCTTCAAAATCCCCACCCAGCTGCCTCAGAGACACTGATCTCCACCCCCATTGTAATTAATCTCCTCCAGAGACATGTGACATTTCTGGAGCTGATGAATATGTCTGTTGGCAAGTTTGATAAATCTGTTCCAGGGCAAGGAAAGACACCAAGGGACCTGTGTATTGTTGCAGCCTGAATGAGTTTTCCTTTTGCTGTTTCGTTGTGGCTGTAGGAAGATGACTGCTCTGAGTACGGACTGCCACCCAACAGCTTGGATCCTTCGGTCACCTGGAATGACATCTACTGGCTGCGGAGCCTGACACGCCTGCCCATCATCATCAAAGGCATCTTGACAAGAGAAGATGCAGAGCTGGCAGTGAAACATGGAGTTCAGGGAATTATTGTGTCCAACCATGGTGGAAGGCAACTGGATGAAGGACCTGCCACTGTAAGTGAGAAGGGATGAAAATGGATGTGCCACATTTCCCGGTTTATGGTCTGCACATTTGCATTAACCTGGGTGTCTCTATGCCCAGGTTTGTGCATACACTTCTGGTGGACTTGAGTCTGTCCAGTGGCCATGGATGTGTGTAGATATACTTTAGCTTTAAACTGGTGAGATCCATGCCTTGGCATGGGGGCTACCCACTGAAGTATTTCCTCAGCTTCTGGGGAGGGTTCAGTAAGTACCACAGAACCCATTTAAGTGCAGGTAAACTCCTGGCCTAAGTCAGGGAGAGTTCCTGCCTGTGCCTCCATGAGCTGATGCAGCGCACTCAAACTCTTTGCGCACTGCAGCAAAAGGAAAACAAAGCTCTGGAACCAAAATTGTACAAATGAGAGCATAATGTATTCTCATTGTTCGCATCTGTCAAAACATGCAAAACAATGCAGCTAGATTTAGTGAGAGGTCTGCTTGCAAATTTACAGGCTCAAGTCTAAATGGGAATTTATTGACTTACATGAGCCAGAAAAAGGATAACTTATCTGGAGAAAAATTTCCCTGCTTTTAAATTTGTACAAAGAAATCATGCATTGTTTGGACATGTGTGTATTTCACTGGCTTAATTTGGCTTCTGTCAGTTTTTCCAATTGCTCTTATTTTACAGTTCTGCATTGCACAGTATCTTATGAACTTTCTTTTCTCGGTTTTCTTTTGTTAAATAAAAATAGGTACCAGGGAATTCTCTTCTATTCTGCGTCAAGGCTGACAATAACGAATAAAAAAGAAATTAATAAACTCAATGCTAAAGACATAATAACAGAAATGGCATCCACATTAAACTGCTCTTCTACCTTACAAGTTGTTTTACATACACAGACAAGGCAACAGATACCTAGTTGGGCTCTGCTATTTTTCTAGTGCCAAGCCTGGCTCTTGCTGAGTTAGTCCTAGAAAATTTCAGCCAGAAGGTTTTCAGTTTGAAATTCAGAAAAAAAATATTAAAGGAAGGCAAAAAGGTATAACACACTGCAGAAAAGAGCCTTTTGGGTTTGCTCTGAAGGAGAGTTAATTAGGTCCAGTGCCTTGTCCTGCCCCTGGCTGTACTGCCTTTGAGGCCAGAGCCAGCATCTCTGTATGGTGCTGCCCTGCAATAACATCTGAGGCTTGCTCCATGCTGAACTCTACAGAAAAGACCTTAGGGAATCAGGAGACCTAACCTGGAGGAAATTATTGACTGTACTACATAGCAAATGAAACCCTTCACAGATGCTTTAGAGGGAGGCACTCAACAAGTGGTCACCAGGATTAAGTTAAAATGTAAGCTTAGGTAGTTTGAGCAGTAGAAGTCTGACATCAGCCTTTCTTGCAAACAGCTGTATTATTCATCATTGTCTCAAATAAAAGTAAAATACTGATGACAGTTACTCCCATTGAAATTTATATTTTAAATCTTTCATAAATCTATTGAAAATGTTGCTTTTTCACTAATCAAAAGTGATAGCAAAGAATATCAGTATAATCAAAGCACTGGAAAATGGCATTAAGTGTCTGGAAAGCAGAGCAGGGATCTGCATGTTATTCTGCAGCTCCTGGTGCTGAGCTATTTGTAATGCATTGTCACGTTTCATTTCGAGAAGATATCCTACTAAAGCACTGTATCCCCGCCTGTGTCTTTGGAATATATCCTCCTTCTCTTGGGATCAAAAGCTGCCCTCAAGGTGAGACTGGCTTCTTCTTTTCAGATTGATGCTCTGGTAGAAGTTGTGGAGGCAGTACGAGGCAGAGTGGAAGTTTATGTCGATGGAGGAATACGAAAAGGCAGCGACGTGTTAAAAGCCCTGGCTCTGGGAGCAAAATGCGTCTTTATTGGAAGACCAGCTTTGTGGGGCCTGGCTTACAGGGTGAGTAAGGAGCTCTGAGTCCATATGCCTGCTTCTCTCACTCTCCAGCAGTCTTGCAACTGAAGTCACACAGTTGTCACTGGTGGAGAATATATTTTTTAATTTTATTTTGATGAATTTGAAGTGGAATCACCCCAAATTGAATGAAACCCTGACATTTCCTCTGATTTAAAAATACCACTGAATCTGACACATTTCTGAGATTTTGAACAATGGGATTTTGAAGGTGATAGAATTGTTTTGTGGGACCTGATTTCTTGATGTTGCAGTTTGGTGCTAAAATACTTTAAGACTCAGGACCATCAGTGCTTTTGAAAACTGGAGCTGGCTTATTTGCCAGAAAGATTAGTCTGACAATTTTATTTGCTTTCAGCAAATAGTTGGGAACAATACATGGTTTTGGTAGAACAGTTTCACAGCAGTGCTATGAATTCTTCAGAAATACATATAGAGCTCCATCCCACGGATGGCTGAAACATTTTGGACCAGACTGGGTAAAACTGTGTCCTGGAGGTTTTCCACTGTTGTCTGGGTTTTCCACTGTATTTCAGTTCCAGCTTTGCTGCTTCTCAACTCCAGGCATATTTCTATGATCCAGAGTCACGAATTAGGCCTCTGAAGCAGGAGATAAACATAATATAATCAAAATTAAAATAATATTATTATACCAGTTGGGGGTTTTTTTGCTAATTTTTTGCTTTTTACACTCTGGATGGAGTCTTCTAACACTTTTCTCTAGAATAAAAGATACTTTTTTTGTGTGGTCTAGACACATTTCCTTTCTCTTAAATGGCACTCTTGTCCAGTGGTGTGATTGCTGTGGATTTCAGCAGCAAGGCTTTGATCAAGAAATCACCTGAATCTCCTGAAAAAAACTGTAAGAGTTGGCAGAGTTGGTTTTTTTGGCCAGTAAATATCAACAAAGGGCCTAAGATGAAGAAGGTTCTCCTGTAAGTTGCCTGCACTTTCTCCACAATGGAAACAGAAAGGAGATAGGATTTTGGGGGGTTCAATTGTGCTTTGGTGTTGTATTCCATAGAGTATTCCTAAAGATGTATCTCAGTGGCATTACCAAAGCATACAACAGAGGAAGGACCTAAACAAGTGCTAACATTGACTGAACCCAAAGCATTCATTATTGCAAAGACATAAAAATAAAATTCAAGAGAAAAAAAATTAATCCTCCAGTATTTCATAGGAAGATCAAAATCTTCTATGCATTTTATTGGCTTGTGAGCTTCTTGGTGTCACTTACACAGAGGAAAACACATAGTCTATTATTTTTAAAGATTCAGTCTTGTATTTGAGTAAACTACAGTTTCTGGAGTGGTAACATATATAAAACTCATTACTTTGTTAAAACCTGTCAGCATTGTAAGGCTTGACATTTTAAATAGCAAGCCCATTGGTGGGGGAAAACTGAAAGCCAAAAAAAAGAACCAGCTACAAAATGTCAGAAGTGAAAAACGGCTTTGTTTTCTTTCCCCGTTTAGATATATCCCAAAAGGAAAAGCATCTAAATTAATCTGTGATGAACTGAGCACATCCATTATATCATTTTAATCATTCATCTGCATGAGAGACTGGAATTGGCACGGATTTAAGGGACTATCCCAGCTCTCAGGGTGCAGGCATCCAGCAGCACTGCTCTGTGCCAGCGCTCCTTTTACCCTGACTGCTTTCTCTGTTGGTGCAGGGTGAGGAAGGGCTTCAGGATGTCTTGAGAATCCTTCGGGATGAGTTTCGCTTGTCTATGGCCTTAGCTGGTAAGTATTTTGTTTGTAATGGGTGTTACAGATGTTTCTGCATGCAAGCCCTATAAAATCAGGAGTGTGATGGATAGGGGACAAAAAGGGAATCCACAGGAGCTGTGATGGTTCTAGTTACTATACTTGAGATTCTCTGCTTCCTGTGAAGCCACTTGGCATTCCAGGTGTCACAACAATGAAGTTTGCACGGAGGGAATAGGTTAGAGCTGCTTTGTGACCCAAGTAAAGAGATGCAAAACTGCAAAGTACAGCTGAGCAAAACTTGGAATTTCTGTTCTTCTGGGCATGACAGCATCAGTTTTTCAGTATTTAGTGTTTATTAAATTGAAATGCAACTGATCTTTTTTCTGCATGAAGAGCTCATTAAAAATGGATGCAGAATTTTACTCCGTGTGTTAGAGAATATGGTCTGTAGGTGATTGCACATGGTTTAAAAGCTTTTCTGTCTCCTCCCTTTACTCTCACTGTTTTTCTCACTCCTGCTCCCAGCTGTAGCTGCCCTGTTTGAGCCTCTCACCAAACAACAAATTTGCAGAGCCCAGTGCAAGCTCCAGTTTTACTCTTGGACAAGAGGGTTATGGCGCTGGAACAGGCTCCCCAGGGCAGTGGTCTGACAAGAGCCTGACAGAGTTCCAGAAGCATTTGGACAATGTTCTCAGGCACATGGTGTGGTTCTTGGGGTGTCCTTTGCAGGGCCAGGAGTTGGACAGGATGATCCTTGTGGGTTCCTTCCAGTGCAGGATATTCTGTACATTATGACACATAGAACTCAAGTGGATAGCAACACTGACTGGGAGACTGGAGCTGAAGTCCCTCTGGCCATAGTGTGGTTTTATGGGTTACTTTTTCAAGTAGTAAAGATTCCTGGGTTTTTTCCCCAGCAGACTTTTACAGCTCTTTTCTTGCAAAAGGGCACAGGATTCAGCAAGAGCAGCAGGTTGGGACCCTTTTGCTGAGGCTGTGAAATTCATTGAACAATACAATCTTTTAAGTTGGAAAAGACATTTTTAGATCATCAAGTCCAACTGTTAACCCAACACTGCCAATTCCACCATGAAACCATGTCCCTTAGTGAAGGGACATGGTTTCATATCCATATCCATATCTATGTGTCTTTTAAACACATTCAGAGCTGGTGACTCAACCACTTCCTTGGTAGCCTATTCCAGTGCTTGATAACAATTCCTGTGAAGAAATTCTTCCTAATATCCAATCTAAACCTCTCCTGAACAGAGGATTCAAGGTGCAGCCTCACCAGTGGCCCGCACAGGGGGACAACCACTGGCCTGGTGCTGCTGCCCACCACTATTCCACCCATATATGTCCAAATTAAATGGCAGTGCAAATCTTCACCTCTGGCCATTTGGCACACCTGTCTTTTCTCTGTGTTTTTCTGCTGACTTTACTGTATCAGGTTGCACCCTGCTCAGCTTGTTATAAAAAGAATTTTTTTCATGTTTCTGACTCTTCTTGTGGGTTGGACTCTGATGCTGAACCTCGAGGCTGATGATGCCACTGAAGAGTGGAGTGAGATATTGAAGTACCAACCTATTCCAGCCTGGCTCATCCATGACTGGGATTTAGAGCAGGGGGGCTTCCAAGCTTCATCCACAGACCTTTCTCTCTCACCGGTGTTTCATTTATTGCAGGCTGTGCCAGCGTCTCAGAGATTGGCCAGCACCTGGTTCAGTTCTCAAGGCTGTGATCAGCCTCCTGCTATGCCAAACAGAGGCAGCTGAAGCTGAGGTCCAGCCAGGCTGAAGATGAAAAAGGAGGTGCAATAAGTATCTGATAAGGCCTTCTGGAAACTTCTGAAGAGATTAGGAAAGGCTCTGTGTCAGCAAAGGCTGCTCTCTGCTGTTATTGAATGAATTCCATAGCAGTTTGGGTAATTGTGACATGTCTAAATGCATTTTCTTTAAACTGGCTGTTCCACAGCATTACCTACGTCGGGTCTTCCTCCAAAGTTCCACTACATTGGACAGCCAAACGTGGAAAACCCTGTGCCTTGCTTTTTCCACTTGTCATGCCAAGTCTCACTGCAACCCAATCCACGCACGTCTCCTGCTCTGGGACAGTAAGTGTTGTGGCTGCTATCTTCCACAGACTTGGCTTTTCCTGGATGTATTCATAAAAGATATAGAAATAAGATGAATCAGCTGCCAGGCACCCCAGCTGCCCTTTGCAAGTGGGGGCAGTCCTTGCCCACTGCTTCTAAATGCAGAGCAGGGAAGGGGTGGAGCAGAGTGCCACTTGTGGGGAAAGAGCCAGCTCTTCTTTCCAGTGGTGCAGCCCCCTGCCTCCCCCTGCTTTGGAGCCAGCACATACCCTGATACCCATTTCCCTGGCACATGCAGGGGGAGCCATGCTACCAAAAGGTGACCTTTCGCATAAAGCCCACTTTAAATCTGCCCAAAGAGGGCAGAAGGAAGAAGCTAACCCTGTTGGCTCACCCTGTTTAGACTTTAGTTTCTCTCAGGGATAACAGCGTCTGCAGTGATCTTCCAGAGGCCTTCACATGGAGGCCTTCTTCTCTGTTCCAGTAACAATAAACCTTGTCAGCAGACTGACAGCCCAGCAGATAAGACTTGGGAATTACAGCACATCACACACGTTGATGGATTTCAAGGATGTACAAGAAGAGAATGAGACAACTGGGAGTGCTCAGTCCTGCGAAGGCTAAAGGCAGGGGGAGGGGGGATCACATCACTGGCTTTCACTACTCATTTGGACAAGATCCAGGCCAAATTCTTGGATGTGTGCAGTAAAAGGGTGAAAGGCAATGGGCACAAGTTGCAATGAGGAAAATTCCAGGCAGAAATCAGTGGGGGGAAAAGCCACCATGAGGGCAGTCAGGCACTGCAACATAGGGTTTGTGAAACCTCCATCGTTAGAGATAATCAGAGCTTGCCTGGGCAAGGTCCAGAGCAACCTCTCTGACTCTGCTGTGAGAAGAGGTTGGCACAGAGATCTCCCAATGCTGCCTTTAATCTGAATTGTTGGAGGATGTCACAGAATCATAAAATAGGAGCTGCACATGAGATCTGTACCCTGCCATGCCACTGTGCTACCATAGCCAGGTACCTGGAGCTGCAGAGGCAACACATGAATCTCTGTGAAAGGCTGCAAGAAAGCATTTTCTGAGTCAAAACCAAAGATATTTGGTGAGTGAACTTAAAATGAGAGGTCACAGGGTTCAATCAGCATAAGAGCCTATTTAACAAGCCCAGTTTTTCCAAGACACTGAAAGTTTTCTATGATCTGAGTTAGGCCTAAGCCAATGCATACCGAAGTTTCACACCCCATTGTCTGCACCCAGTTCTGCTTTATGTACTTGATGTCTCATACACTTTCAAGTGAGGTTAAATCTTACAAAAAAACTGTCCTCAAAGATTGTAAACAGGCAGCTTAAGGACTAATCAAACCCTGCTGCTTCCCAGCATCCCTGGAGGATGGGACAGAGAGTCAGTCTACTTACAAGGGTAATTTATCTACAAAATGGACCCAAACACAAACATTTTTCTTTGGCATATAATGCAAATTTCTCCAGCCTTTAAATATATGAGTCACTCATCAATTTCACCTGAGGAAATACAGTTCTTCCTAAAACTAAATGCTTTTTTCTAGATAATTGCCCAAATCATGTGCTGTCTAGTATGTCAAAGACTACTGCAAGAAGCCTTTTTGGTCTTGGAGATAATGTCAGAAATGTTTACAATCACCTTCTCCATTTTACTGGAAGAATTTTGGTATTACTGAAATAGAGATATTTTCTTTGTCAGGTTTGAAGACACAGAAACACTGAGCCCTCTTAAGGTGTTTTTCTTCATACCATTATAAAAGTGTCTTACAACTCTTCTCCACTAAGAGAAGTTGTGTTTATTTAGAGTCCAATACAGGACAGTTGTCCACAAGTTAATAATTTAAATATTTTCCCCTCTTGTCAATATATAACTAGAAGAGAGGGAAATGTTTCCAGGAGGGAACAGTGCCTCCCACTCTGAAGGGCAGAAGTTTTCCTTGAGTAAAACTACATTTCAAAGTCCAGCCTCTCTCCCAGAGCTGCCAGCATGCCAGCTTACAGACATACAGTGGTAGAGAAACACATTAGTTTTTCATGTGAAAAGAAACATAGAATTGAGTGTGTGTGTGTGTGTGTGTTTGTTTGGTCACAATTACTGTATATTAAGAAATCAAAAGGTCCAGCTAAATAATGAGTGTGCATTTGCTGCTTTTGCTTTTCCCTGCTTCAGTTCTCATAAGTCTGGGCAAAAGGCCAGACTTCAGAAACCCCTTTCCTGAATTAAAATTCTTTCTGGACAAATAGATCTGTTATTTCTTTCTTACTTCTGGATACCCTGATTGATAGCAAAATCAGTTTACCTCATTCCATAATTAAACAGCATTGCGCTCTGTAAAAGTACCTTTTATCCTATAAAAGTACCTTTTATCCTATAAAACTTCCATGCAACACCATGACACAGTTTTTTCCTAGTGCTGCTAGGAATTTCCCTTCACTATTTCTCTTTGTGTCTTCTCATCTCCACTACACTCCCTCCCAACCCATTTTTCCCCTTGTGACAAGGCTAAGAAAATACATTCTCTAACTCCTGCCAGTCATTTCCCCAAAGTATCTGTCACCAGTAAAATCAGAGGAGCAGCTCTTCCTGGGCCAGGCTGGAATGGGACATGGGGCATTGCACATATACTAAGCTATCCACTTAGTTCAGGTACAGCATTTCTCCAACACTCATCAAATGTACAAGCCCTGATTTTCTAAAATAATGCTCTCAGTAATGCAGTCCATTCTACACAAAATACCAGATAGTAGTGGCTTCATTTTACAATGAAGTCAAAGAGAAGGAAGACATCAACATAGTTAAAAATTGTCTATGCCTTGACACAGCTTGGTAAACTTTTCAAATGCTGCTCAATTATGTTTTAACCTGCAAGTGCCCTACCTGTGCAATAACTCTGAATTTCATCAAGTTGTTCCTGGTGGGGGGGTCTGGTGGACTTTGGCCTTGCTGCTCACTGGCACCATTCTGGGGTGGGCAGTCCATTCCAGCATCTGCCTCCCTGTCCTTTGGGGAACACCAGGGCCAGCCTTGTCTGCACAGAAGGAGCTGGCATGGCACTCAGCAGCCCCAGCAGCGATATCAACATGAAACAAGAGGTGAAAATGTTGTCTCTAGGTGAGACTGCAGGAAGGACCAGTAGGTCTGAGCTGCAACTGAGCAAATCTCTGCTGTCTGACCACTGACATTCACACACAGCAGTTCAGATGAAGGCTGCTATGCAGTGATGTGTAAAATTCCCTCAAACTAAGCCAAGCATTTGTCTGAGTAGTACCTGAGAGGACAAAGCACAGCAGCAGTA
The DNA here is from genome assembly GCF_901933205.1 of Camarhynchus parvulus. Classification (NCBI taxonomy): domain Eukaryota; kingdom Metazoa; phylum Chordata; class Aves; order Passeriformes; family Thraupidae; genus Camarhynchus; species Camarhynchus parvulus. The sequence continues at coordinate 89,129,339 of NC_044571.1, read as the reverse complement.
AATCTCCCTACAGTCCCCTATGAAGCACTCATATTCTCATATAAGCACTACCCCTGCCAAGCTTGGTCATTCTGATAGGCAAGCTTGGTACACAAAAGTGTTTTGTATCCTAAGAGGCTATGTGGTGTTGTGTGGTCTTGTAATGCCTCTTCAAAGCATTTTATTTCCTTTTTGAAAGCAAAAAAGGAAGCCCTGTTACAGAGAATGCCACTTGGAGCAGCAGTATTTGGCCAGTTATTTTTCCTTGCAAATTGCACAAAATTAATTTGCAGCAGCTTCTGATAAGAATATACAATGTCAAGGTCCTGAATGTGAAAAGCCAAGGAAAGAAGCACTGATAACAAATTTTTTAGAGCTCTGTTGGGGTAAGTAACAGATTTTCAAGGACTCTGGGATTGAAACAGTTGCCAAAACTTTGTCATCTGTGCCAGCTAGAAACCTTTCTCCTCCAACAGAAGTGGTTTTCCTTTCCTCCTGAGACTTGCAAGCCCAGTTTTGCTCTAAAAAAGTAACAGTGTTGGGACGCTTCTACAGCTTTTCTCCAGAACTCTCTTTAATGAGTGAACAAAACCCATGATAGAATAAAAAAAGGAGCTTAGCATGAATGGAAACGAAGCATTTTTAGAGATCCATTCGAGCTATGCCCCAAATCAAGGATCCCTTCTCCAGTGATTTCAGCCTAATTAATTGTGTTGCTGGGCTTCTTTGTAACTTCCTTGTCGCTCAAGGCAGCTCCCTATTTATCATCCTGCTTCAGCAGGGATGGCAGCCTGTCCCTGTGAGAGGGAGAGAGAAAATACAGCTGCAGCCAGCGTGTACTGACAGACCCAGGAGGGCAGTGCTGGCATCAGGAGGTTCAGCCTATTGCCCTGCCCTGGTCTCACATTGCAAAACAGTTTTACTGGAAGTGGAGTGAAGCCCCAGGGAGAAACACCTGGGCATTTTCCCCGCATGCTGGAGATGCAAAGCAGTAATGACACAGATCACTGCAGAGGCACAAACAGCCTTACTTTAAATAGCTACTCCTGCACAAGACATTTCCAGAGGTGAATCTTGCCCTCCTGCAGCTTGAATTTAACTTGGATGGTACATTAAACAATTTCATCACTTCAAATGCCTGTAGTGCACTGAACAAATACAAAATCCCCAGGGTTAGTTTCTGATCTTGCACAGAGAGAGTGAGAAACCCACACTGTAATGGGGGAGCCCGGTATCCAGAAAATATAGAGCAGCAGAATTCACTCCTGAAACCACTTTAAATAGCTTCTCCTCTATTTACATTTAATTTAAATCCTCCCTACCTTCCATACTGGCACAATATTGGCACTGTATTACACAAGCAAGTGCAGCTGAAGAGAATTGTGAACATGAGCGCTTATTCTCTGGGGATTTAGGGATGCAGGACCACATCTAGGCTCAGACCTCACTGTATCCAGAGCCTTCCTCTTTGGTGGGAGTGGTGTGGAAGCATGACATTCTTTTGCAGCAAAGGAGGCACTCAAGAGGGAGTGGAGCAGAATGACCGAGGTGGTGCCCAGCAGGATATAAATACAGGCAAATCTCCCCCACGGTCTTCGGAGTGCTAGGGAGGTGGAACCGAGACTCAAGGCAGACTTTTGCAGGGTTTGTTTGGCATTGAAGTTGATTTTGAGCATTTTCAGATTTGCTAATTGAATTGGTTTGTAATTTGTTAGAATGTTTTCTTTGCATGGAAAAAATATGTAGACTACCTCTGAATGGGAATAGCTAGCAAAAGTAAGACATGCTTAAAAAATTGTTTGGTGTAGGGATTAAAGTTTGTTCTTCAGTAATCTCTCCTTCTGGTAACACCCTTTGATTTGCAGTGTTTCCAGAGGTTGATGTCATATGTTCCTTCCCTCAGGCAGGAGGAGAACCAAGCTCAAGAGACAGCAAATTCACCGCCGAGGAGCAACCCAGAGCAATGTCCCTGGCTGGGGTGAGCTGCCTGGTGACAGGGGCAGGAGGGTTTCTCGGCCAGAGGATTGTGTGCTTGCTGCTGGAAGAAGAGGAGGCTCTGGCCGAGATCCGGCTGCTGGACAAAGCCTTCAGCGCTGAGGCACTCGGGAGGTTTGACAGTAAGTGACATTTCCTGGGACTGTGCTGCAGCTGGGGGTGCTGCAGTCCCACATGGGAAACTTTTACCTCTCATCTGAACCAGCTTTGCAGATAGAGGTTTTAGCTCAAGGAATCCTTGCTTTATCCCTCCTTCTCCCTGCAGCCCAGAAATCAGATGTAAAATGTGAAAACAAGAGGGTTTTTTGTCAGGCCCTGAGGCTTCTGTATACTGTTCATGCAGTAAACAGGCTGTCTTCAACCTGACTCCTCTTACAATAAAACCCACAGAGCAAAATTAGTGCAAAAATCTCACACTTCTTCTTGGGGAAAGGGAAAATTCAAGCATTGCTATACTGGGTGGGAGGGCAGAGATATCCAGAGCATGCTGTGCTGGGCTCTGGTGTGCCAGACAGCAAAGGCAGTGAAAAAGTTGTGGGTGCAAATTCCAATGGTTTTCTTCAACCTGTGATTAATTTGATTAATAGTGATCTTCTGGCTGAGAGCTGTGTGGTGAGGTATTTTTAAAACTGCTTCTGTTAATAACATTATTGCAGTTTCCCATTTAAGCAAACACTAAACAGAAGAGACAGAACCCATGTGCAAAGTGCAAGGCAGGATTCTTGAATGGATTGGAGACAGCACAAGGGAGTGATGTGCCCAGTGTCAGAAACAGTCTGTGGCAGGAAAAGCAGCTCATGGTGTTTTACTTTGAATGTCCTATTTATTGAGATACACTGAGCACATCTATAAAAAGGCATCTAAGGGGCCTAAATTCAGTCAGGTTTGTAAGCCCTTACATTATATTTACTTAACAGTAACTTTCTCCATCACATCTTCACTGCAAGACTCCTCTTCCTCAATGCAGGAAACCATATGGGAGCCCTTAAGGAATATCTCTGTATGATTTGCTGAAGAGCCTCAATCACTCCATAGAGCATGAAAGTGTCATCAAGGGACAGCAACAGTGCACAATAAACCTGGTACAAATTGCACAAGCCTTAATCATAGTTTTAAACAACTCTGCTCCATTTTACAAACTTCTTCTCCATTACATCTGACTCAGCAGTTCACTGAGGATTTCTAAATGCCCCTGAGCCTTGCAGCAGCCCTTCCTGCTCTGGTTTCCAGAGAGTTTCCACAGAAACAAACCCAAAACCTGCAGCTACAGTAGAGGCTGAAGCAGCAGGAGTGTGTGTGGTTTAGCACTGATGCAGCAGTGCAGAGGCATCTACACTACTTTGGGCCAGAAGAGCTTTGTGGGCATAATGGAGCATCCTGGGGAGTGAAAACCATTGTTTGTGTGGGCACAATCTTGGCTGGGCTGCAGCAAACGTTGTGACGTTTTGTTTTTTTGTTAATCGGCAAGCTCTGTGCCCTCTTTCCTTATCCTCCCTTCTTCCTCCACAGAGCACTGCCCACACACCCCCTCTCCTATTCTTTTAGCATTCCTTCTGCCTATCTGAGCAGCACAGGAGGTAAGGAAAAATCAGTTACCAAAGCCTTTTCTTCCCCATAAACAGGTAGTAGGGACCATAGGCTGACATTCCAGATGTGTTTAAACAGATTTGAACCCCTGCATTTTGACTGGCAGCTCCTCTGTCTGCATCAGCCCTTGTGACTACATCTCTTCTAGTGTCCTGCTAGTCCCTGTGCTCAGAGCTACCCAAAATATTTCGCTGCTGCTCCCTTTCAAGCCCTTCTCTGTCTCACTGACTCCTAGTCCAAGTGCAGGGCTGCTGCAGAACCTGTGGGTGGGGCTGGAGTCTTCTGACCTGCATTATTTTTACTACAGGGACTTCTGCTTGCTAGCAGATGTTATCTGGATTTCTGGAACAGCCAGAAGCAGAGCTGAGTGGGTTTTTTCCTCACTAATCTCTTGAGCACCTTGCACTTGCAATATCTGTGCAGAGTCAGGGCTGTGGGCAGTGACGCAGAACAGTGTGTGCAAGTCACAGGTCTTTGTGGCAGAAGGCACTCAGGGGCACTCCTCTTTTGTCCAAGCAACTTTCCTGCTGAGAGCTTGACCATCCCATTCAGTCTGTGTAGGACAGTGGTATTTGTGGTCTTCCACAGCCCCAGGGAGTCTGGAATGATCCAGTCAGTGTCCAGGGCTGTGAGTTGGAGTCCCCCCGGTTCCATTGTGTGGTTGAGAATGGATGTCACATTAAGCATGGTGCTTTGGTGCCTGAGTTTCTTACCTCCCACCTGCCATGTCAGATTTATCTTTCTGCCTTTCCTGTGCTCCCACTTACACAATCCTTTTTTTGTTGTTCACTATTGCATTGGCACTTCTGGAGAAATCAAAACTCCTATGTTGTTCTCAAGTTTAGGGCAAATAGTCTGACTGTACTGCTGAGTCAAAAACTGCTCACAACAGGACACTGAATTTTATTGAGAAATCATTGCATTTTCAAGCAAAAACTACCCACAGCAAGCAGGGAGATTACTTACAACTCAGAGGACACAGAAACCACTGGTGAAGAAGAACAAGTTTTCCCAGTGAGTAGGTACTTTGTCATAATCACTTTATGCAAAAACGGAGAGCTGACTTGAATTTATTCTGTTCCTCCCCCTCTGACCTACCCACAAGTGTTCTTTTGCTGCCTGGGCAATGGTGTGTCTAGATGGAAATCAAGAGCAGTTCTCTCTGCTGGCCATCCCTGACTGAAACCACTGCCAGTCATTTCTTAACTCTCTTTTCTTCCAAGCTCACCTGTAGTTTTCTCTTCACCCAGAGCTAAACAAGATCAATCTGCTGATTCCTGACATGCAGCTGATGCTGCTGAAGGGAGCAAGGCCCATATTGTACTTACCATGGCAACTTCTGCTGGCTAAAACAGAATAGAGGAGCAGATTTCCTGACTCATATCACACACACACACAAACTGCAAGCCCAAACAAGGCACAAAGCATCTAGACAGCAGATTTCTTGTGATCAGCTTTAAAAGGAACAGACTTCTTCTGTACTTTTCCTGAAAGCTTTGATTTGCATGTGCAAAATTTCCATTTTCCTAACCCCTTCCTGGGCATTGTAATAACTTTAAAGGGGTCACATGTCAGAATTTATGTCATGAAAATTATTTCTGTCTGTTCTTGGGATTATTACAACCCCATCAAGCCTTGTTCATGGAGAACATCAACCTTAGGGCAGTACAGACATTAATATTTATTAGAGAAAATCTAACTACCAGATGCTGAAAAAAAGCCCAGCCCTATTCTGACAATTTTGCACCCATGCAAGGAGAGTTCAGAATGGAGCTTCTGGAGATGGAATCCTAGCAAATGAATGCAGTCTGTAAAATAAAGGAGCAGAAGAGAGTATGTGGCAATGACTGTGCTGGGAGGGCAGCAACTCTAGATTTAGTAACTGCTCAGCAAATGTTCCACAAACCTTAAATCTCAGACCAACTGTCTGTGGTGGGAGAAAAAAAGCCCCTTAAGCCTGTTGCATCAGAATAATTGCTAAATTGATACAGGATTACATTCTTAGTGTGCTATAGAGAAAATGTGATAAAACCATTTTAAAATATATCCCCACTCAGTTCCAAATCCAGCAGCTGTCTCTCTCAGTGTTTCCTATTACAGACATGGGATGAAATACTGCCTGCTTTGGAGCTGGTGACAAAGCACTAGGATAAATCAGATTTCAGTTGTGGCTGAAGCTAAAAGCTGTACGAATTAATCAGGTTCTTCTCTTATCTAAAAGGGGCATTTGATGATGCTGGAAGAAGACAGAGGCTCTGCCTGTTCTGCAGAGTCCCTGCCCAGTGGCTGTGCCTGGGGAGCCATCTAGTGCAGCCATAGCAGAGGCTCCCAGAGGACTTGGTGATGGCACCATCTCCTCACAGGCTGTGGTCATGCTGAGGAAGTCCCCTCCTGTCCCGTGGCACTGCTGCAGCCAGGCCAGCTGAGGTCCCTGCACAGCAGCATTGCCTTGGACTGGGCATTTTTCCAAGTGATTGTCTGGTGCTGACTCATTTTGTGTAGCTCTGGGCTGCAGAAAGAATCCTTCTGCCCAGCACAGGATGGCTCTGAGACCTAGAGCTCCTCTGGGGTCACACACTGCAGCTGCTGTGGAGGGACAGGGCTTAAAAAGCAGGATTTAATCAAGCCAGGCTGAGATAGCTCAGGAGAACACTCTTGAGAGTTCAGGTATGAACCAGAAAGATGTGCAGGCTAAAAATTACCCAGAGCATAGCCACTGAAATGGAGCCAGAGCTGGAGCTGTAAGTCCCGGCCAAGGTACAAGAAAAAGATGCCAGGCAAGGTAAAGGTGCAGAAAGTAGGCATGAACACATCCCTGTGCTCACATGCTCTGGGTGGAGAGAGATCATTCATCAGCCTGAAGACAGGAACATGCAGTGCCTGTTCAGTGCTCCTGGGTTAACACATCTATAGCCAGCCAGCCACCAGAACATGCACAGCTACAGCTGCTCCTCTGTGAACTTTAACACAGCCACAACTCAGGGAAGCTTGCTAGCAGGGGAAAAGATCTCTCTCTAAAAAATAAAATAGAAAGAAACACGTTGAGTATAGCTTCCAGATCTATGGCAGGTAATGCAAAATAAACCTCTGTAGCACTGTAGTTAGCATTGACAATAGAGTACTGGGGAGACGCCTTCTGTTTCATAGCCTTAAAATATCCCTGCAGTTCCTGGACAGTCAGCACCTGCCAGGCAGGGTCAGCTCTTCATCAGCCTTCCAGAACTCTTCTTAGGGTGCCTGTAAGGTCTTGTGCTCTGTTTTCTGCTGCCCCTGCAGAGTTCAAGGGGAAGACTGAGCTGAAGATCCTGGAAGGGGACATCCGAGATGTGACGTTCCTGCACCGTGCCTGCCAGGGGGTCTCCCTCGTCATCCACACGGCCTCCCTCATTGACACCCTGGGCCTCATCGAGAAGAAGCTGCTCTGGGAAGTCAATGTGACAGGTGAGCAGGGGAAGCACCTTCCTCAAAGCCACATCTGTGTCCTGATCACTGCTCAGGGAAGGGAGCACCTGAGCTGTGGTTGTTTGGAGCCAGGTTACCTGGTTTGTCCTGCATCTCGCACAGACGTACCCAGGGGTGCAAATCCCGTGTCTGTGCAGCCCCAGGAAGTTCTGGGCCTCTCCACACCCAGTCTTCCACTTCAGGGCAGTGCAGGATCCCTCATTCTTGTCAACACTTATGTATGCCCATGCCGAGGTCTGCACAGGCTCTGCCTTCAGTGGTGATAGTCATAAATCCATGCTCAGTGGAAATTTCTGAAAGCAATTCCCCTCTAAAATCCCAATGCTCACCTCAGAAATTGGTTCTTATTCTCCCACCCCACATGGCATCCCTGCCTGTGTACATTTTTCAACGTTTACAATTACTGCAGACTTTGGCTGCAGTTACAGAAATGTTGCACTGATAACATCCCAGAGCCTGTGGCTCTCTCCTTGCTATTCTTTTTCTTCTTCTCCTTCTCCTTTTCCTTCCTCTGCCTTTAAGTCTGTGTGCAAAGAGAAGAACAAATGCTCTCCCACCTTGAGTTTATAATTTAAAATTCCCCAACAAACTCAGAGCTTTGGGAGGGAGGGGTTTCAGCGACTCAGTGATGGGATTTCCCCTGAGGAACCTCCATTCTTCAGGAAAGATCAGGTGAAGGGAGAAGGTTTTGACTTAGGAATGGGCCATGTAGCATCACCTACCAGGAAGTTTAAATGTATTTCCTAAAAGAACAACTTCACCCCCTGTCTGTGATGCCAAACCCCTCAGTGCCATTCAGAGAACTGGCACTGCCTAACCTGCATGCACACTGGCCTCCCTGGCTGTGCTGCTTCAACTGCTTGGGGCAGATTTGGGGAAGATGTTCTTATTTACATGAACAGCTTTCCCAGTTCTTTGTTCCTCTCTGCCACAGCCACAGGGCTTCTTCACAGAAAAATAAGGAACATACCTGTACAGGCATCACTTTCACAAATATTGGCTGCTCACCACTGCTCAGAGGAAGAGAGAATTCTTGGCACTCGAGTTGTTTCTTACATGTACCTGAAAAACAGTGGGATGGCATTTTAGTTGTTTTAGTGTGGCTCATTCCCTGTACCATTAGCTTCCAGACCCTTTCATTTCAGCTCAATCAAAGCCACAAATTGTCAGTGATCAAAGCATAGAGCCCACTGGGCAGCCTCTTAGGCCCCTGTCAGGAGGGAAGAGTAGAAAGGCAAGTTCCTGGAAACCTGTGCATTGGGTAATATGAAAATATACCTGGTTGGTAGTTCAGAGAGAGGATTTCTAAAGCTCTGTCTTGATGACGGTACTCCCACTACAATTTGGTTTTTCACAGCAGAATGTGCTGCTTAAACACATTTTACCATGGGCAAAAATGAAAAACAACAACTACAAACAAACAAACAAAAAACCAGAACCAAAATCAAAATCAAAGTACTATTAAAATGTCCCAGAAAGCTGCCTATGGGTGAAAAAAGCCCACTGGGCCAGGGAGGATTAGCTGATAACATTTGCTAGAATGAAATACCATCCACAGTTCTGCTCTCAGAGCCAAGTGGCCACAAGGTCAGTGAGAGAATACTGCTGTCCTCTGTTCCCTGTTTTCTTCCATTTCCATTCTGATGCTCTTCTGGTTTTCTGACCAGCCAGGGCATTGCTATGTATTTCATGGGCTTGCAGGATGAAAGTTTTGTTTCTCCTAGAAAATAGAACTTGTGTAATATAAATATAAATGTTTCTATAATAGAAATGTTTCAAGAATCAGATGTGGCTGTTCACGAACCAGGACAGAAGTGAGAAAGTTAAACTTGCCTTGATGCAGGGCTTTCCTCCATTACCACACAATATCTCAGAGCAAAAATAACTTTTTTAGGAAGGAAGGGAAGCAATTTTTAAAAAGGAAGGGAATAGAGAAAATAATTAATTACAATCTAAACAAAATACCTACTGTGAATCAGATACTCAGCCAGAAGGGCAAGCAAACCAAGGGGACCCTCTCGCTGAATAAAGCATGTAATACAGTAATAATTTACTTTATTACAGTCTATATGAAAGATACTCAGGTTTCCATTACTGTAGAATCTTTAAACTTTTACATACAATTCTGATTTGCAAATAAACCACATTTTATTTGGGTGAATTTCATCTTATTATTATCTCATATAAACTGTCAAGATAATTTTACAATTGCCTTATTCTAAAACTTGCTATCTCATTTGATTTCATTAAGACCTTCTGTATTTGATTACATTTCCTCATTTTCCAAACAGTACTGACAGCAGAAATAAAGCTATTATTTTTAAAATAATAAAATAAATACATTTTTTCCAGATGACCCTGGCTTTTATGTCATGTAAACAGGGTGACTTGCATGAACTAATTTTTCACATTAATTTATTCCTGTCTGTGTAACTTTTTTTCAGTGCACTTCCTTAATGTTTCTGAAAGCCACATCCAGATTTGTTTCCCATTTGTTTCAATTTCTTTCTTTTCCCTTTTCAAGCTTGAAAAGATGAATTTTGGTGCCCCAACAATATTCAGTTGAATAATTCTTCCTATTTTTCACTCATTAACAAGTCCATATTTTGCTGCCAATATTCCTGGCTCTTCTGAACCTCTTTAATTCATTATATTTGTTTCAGTCCCACTAACCTGGTCTGCATTGTGCTGCCTTCAGTTGTTGCTGTAACAGACTGAGCAGACTTGGAAGATTTTTAATGTGCCTCACTGCTGGTGCTTGATTTTATCCCCTATATTTTAGGCTACACCCTTCTGATATCATATCAGCCATTTTAATTTAATGCTCCTTTGCCAAAGATGTTTTCAAATGTCTTTGAGCTGTGTCTTCTCTTCCAAAGTCACTGGCCTTTTTACATTTAATTTCTCTCATTACACCATGCACAACAAGTAAGGCAATTTCTGCCTGAAAGCTGGGTGGAAAAAAATATTCTAATTGCACCTATAACAACACAACTTATTAAAGTATTTATTCCCCCCTTCAGTGTGCTTTCCTTGTTTAACCTTCTTGGCTATTTAAAAGACTTTGAACAGCTGACCTCTGCTGCCCCAGTGAAAGCATTTAAAGGATTTTAAATGTAAGAAATCCTGTACTACTGCAAGGAAAAGCCAGATTATGCCAGAAAAGGAGGCATACATACGCAAGCCTCTCTTTTCTCATTGCATTTCATGATCTTTGACTACATGTTATCATGCCTTGCTTCACCATGTTTCCTCCAAGCCCTTCTCTTCAGTCAGTCAAATACTGGATAGATTTGCACTGGGTGTGAGTGCACTGATTTTGGAGCAGACCTTCAGGTCCCATAATAATTCTGTTCCTTCTTAGCAAACCACCCAAGAGCATCCTCAAACCTGAAAAACATGGGCTTCACCATAGAGCATGGATGAGGAGGATAAGGAGAGGGGCAGCTTCTGAAGGTTCTCTGCCTACTCAAGTTGGCACAAGTCCCTGAAACCGTGGTCAGTCTCCATGCTAAGCTAAGAAAGGGCAAAAATTTGATTCTTGGCATGAAAAAACCCCACAACATGCAATTAGGATCAAAATTCACCCTTGTTTAACTCTGGAAGGTGCACTGATAGGTGCACTGGTACTACTTAAATACAGATTCAGAGTAGGTTCAGTGTCATTGAACATACTGCCCAGTTCAGGACAGGATTCTTGCAGCTGCAGGGAGGGAGATCATGCAAAGCTCAGGCCAGAGATGCCGTTTCTGATCTGAAACCCCCACTTTTTCCTGGTTAGGGGCTCTAACCTAGACTGCTTTTCATGTCTGTTTTCTGAAGGTACTCAGCTGCTGCTGGAGGCGTGCGTCCGCTGTAACGTCCAGCACTTCATTTACACCAGTACCATAGAAGTGACAGGCCCAAACTGCAAAGGGGACCCCATTTTCAACGGGGACGAAGATACAGCTTATGAGAGCACATCCAAATTTCCTTATGCCCAAAGCAAGAGACTGGCAGAGGATGCTGTGCTGAAAGCAGACGGCCAGGTGCTGAAGGATGGCGGCACGCTGATGACCTGTGCCCTGAGATCCATGTATATTTTTGGGGAAGGCTGCCCCTTTCTCCAAGGCCATCTGGACAAGTGCCTGCTGAACAAGAACATCTACCTGCGCTTCTCCAGGAAGGAGGCTCTGGTGAACCCCGTGTACGTGGGCAACATCGCCTGGGCGCACGTGCAGGCAGCCAAAGCCCTGCGAGCCCCGCAGAGAGCCAAGCACGTCAGGGGCAAGTTCTACTACATCTCAGATGACACTCCTCACATGAGCTACGCTGACCTGAATTACGAGCTGACCAAGGAGCTGGGGTTTGGGATTGAGCCCCGGCTCCCCATGCCCCTGACAATGCTCTATTACTTCTCGCTGCTGCTGGAGATGCTCAGCTTCCTGCTGCGGCCCTTTGTCAGATACGTGCCCTCCACCAATCGCCACCTGGTCACACTGCTCAACACCCCCTTCACCTTCTCCTACAGAAAGGCACAGCAGGATTTTGGCTACGTGCCCCGCTACACGTGGGAAGAGGCCAAGCAGGGCACTGGTGAGTGGATTGCCTCCGTGATCCCCCAGAGAAGGCTGCTCTTGCAGAGCAGCACTGCCTGACCCTGAAGAGGAGCTGAAACCCAGCTAAGCAAGTAGGGCCTTGAGCCAGAGGAGAGCCTGTCACAGACATGTTTTATGAAAAATCTTTTCCTTAGGATTTTTCCCCCTGAGAAGCTGAGAGGTCTCAAGAACAAAATGTAAACAATGATTATCTGCTGCTGTGGAATGCAACAGGTGGATCTGTGATTGGTCTCATGTGGATGTTTTTAATTAATGGCCAGTCACAGTCCACATGTGTCTCTCTCTGGTCAGACACAAGATTTTGTTATTAATTCCATTCTTCTTCTTGCTTGTTAGCCTTCTGATGAAATCCTTTCTTCTATTCTTTTAGTATAGTTTTAATATAATATATATATCATAAAATAATAAATCAAGCCTTCTGAAACATGGAGTCAGATCCTCATCTCTTCCCTGGTCCTAGGACCCCTGTGAACACCACCACAGAGAGCCGGGAGAGCAGCAGCAGCAAACTAGAAAGCATTTAAATGAATACTTTGTGTAAGAGCCCACTGAAACCCCTCACCCTCGATCTCAGAATAAATAAAAGTGAAATGTTCATTTGTTTGTTGAGTACAGGCTGATGAGGGTAACTGTACTGCATAGTCCACACCCACTTGTACATCTCTGCCGCACAAGGACGTATTTTAGCAAGACTCCACACAATCCATGGTGTGAACACTTCAGCCCTTCTTTCACTCCACGCCGCCTCCAAGGCTTTTGAAAAAAACAAAGCTTGTCCTAGAAGTTTGATCACACTTTACAAATGTGCACCACTCAGCTACATCCTGTTCACTCAGTTTGCCAACCTCACCAAACAGGCAGCAGGCAGAAGCCACCTGATGGCAAAAGCTGTAACAAATCTTGTTCACTTTTTCAAGGGGCTTGTGCATTTTGTGTTCACCTGACAGTCAAACTCTGAGCACCGTAAGCATCGTGAGATCAAAAGTACAATGTAAGTGCAGTACAGTTTTAGTCAGGACAGCATGTGGAGGGAGAGAAGGGGCAGATTTGGTCAGGTGAATACTTCTTTATACACCCTCATTTTGCAATAAATCCGGTGGGTGTCCAGCAGAACAACTTCCAGAAAATGGAAAGGAGAAAAATATTGCAGAAAGGCCTTGATCACAGAGGGGTTCTCACTGCAGAGTCAATGGATTTGTGAACACTGAGGAAAAATAAAGAGTGCTGAAAAAAAACCCTGCTCTTGCCACGTTTCAGCTGGGAACAAAGGCTAACCTTAGCTGATAGGTACATGTGTGCTGCCCCTGTGCTTCTCTGATGGCCACATGAGCTTGTGCAGAGAATGTGTAACTTGACTTGTGGGCAAAAATATAGATCTTGTCTGAACAAAAAAATCTGATCCAGTGTTTGTTCCTCAAACATGCATCTCACCTTCTGAAAACAACTCTAAAAGATGGGAATTCCTCTCTTGTTTTGGAGGTGTGAACAGAAACATTTTACCTGACCCAATACTAATGTAAATAAATCACATTTCCAGGGATGCTGAGTGCTTGAAGTCTGTGTTCAGTTTAATTATTCAGCGCCCTAGACATTAGATAGTCCCAGTGCAAACATAACTATGTGCTTTAGTAACATCTTTGGTTAACTGTGTAAGATCTGAAGTAGTAGAATAGCAGACACCAGAACTGTCAGTCATATTCTGGGGACACAGACTCTCCACAAGGCTTTGGTTTCCATCTGCCTGTGAGGAGATTACTTAGTCCCTCCCTGCCTTCAGATGTGTGATGGTTCACCTGTTCTGCCATGGTGACAATGATTACCAAACCTCCTGAAGGAACACAGATCTCTCTTGCAGGAGAGGTCTGGGGAGAGAAGGAAGGGTCACAACCACTTTGGGTGCAGCTGCTTTAGGCCCTGGCAGGGCATCAGCTGGTCCGGTCAGGCCTCACCTCTCCCAGCAGCTGGGACACTGCACTTAGATCTCTGTGCTTTCTTCTTCTCCATCCCCTTCCATGGACACTGCTCCTCTTCCCTCCCCTGCAGGCACACTCTTATTTTATTTATTCTGCTCTCTGCACACCCTTAGAAAAGCAAAAATGTGTTTAACACAGTAACAGTTAAACAGTTTTTCTGGGCTAATGATATTTCATCCTAATGTTCAGTGAGTGCCAAGCAATGGGTGCAGCCATGGCTGCTCTGTCACTGAGGTAGGAGCAGGAAGGGCAATCCAGGCACAGGGAATTAGAGCAGGAAAGGAAGAGGGAGAACAACAGCAGAAAAGCTTCTATTTCATAGGGGGAGAGACTTCACACATCAAAGGGATGGGGTATTAAAACACATAACAGAAAACTGGGACATCTTTCCAGATGTTTAACAGAGGTCCTAAAATATCCACAGATCGTGCCAGAGAGAAAAAAAGGACCATTTTTCTTCCACAGTTCAGTGACTTGTTTCCCAAGTGCAAGCTCCCATTGCCAGAGCTTCCTTTGCCATTTTTGCCTTCGCAGGAAGACAGTGGGATCTTTTTCATCTCTCCAAAGCCTTGCTCCCAACAGTCAGATTTCTAAGCGCCAAATTCCTCCTTTGTTGAACTTCTTCCCTGTGTCTTGCTACCACATCCCTTCCTTCAATCCCCATGACAAGCCATTCCTGCTTACAGGAAGTTTATCCCCACTTCTGTCCCTGCCTGAGCACCCCTGGGTTGGCATCTGTGTTGTTTTTTGCTTCAGGTGGCTGCCCAGAATAATGGAGTGCCTGCAATAAGGCATCCTGGAAGCCCACGGGAGTGGCTGCCTGAGACATTTATCCTGCTGCTCAGAGGCACTGGAGCTGTGGTGTGCTGTTACCCTGTAACAAACACAAGCCAATAAAGATATTCCAAGGATACCACGAGGGAGAATGGGCAAACTTACTGCAGAGGGCTGATTACCTGCAAGTTCGCACTTCAGTCTTTGCAGTAGCTTGTTTCCATGCTCTTACCCTTGGCAGGTTAGCAAGGTGGCTACAAAATGCACTTGATCAGGACGAGCCTTGTTGTTTTTACGTCAGCTGACCAGGACCATTCTTCTGATTTAATTAGTTCGTCTGGCAATCAATAAAGCAAACTATTGGTTATCAATGAAGCTCCACTGTCAACAGGATCACAGTCAGTAATAAGAACTTTACCTCTGTATAAACAATAGAAAAGCAAAAAAAACCCCAAAACATTACGGCTGCTTTGCTGGAAAGGTGTTTATTTACCCTTCAGATATGCAGAAAAGGATGGAATAGCAAATATATCAGTGGTACTTATATGCTACAAGCAAATTAATGACAACTGGTTCCAGAAGGTTCAAAACCCTACATTTATAAAGACCACTATTTGCTGTTAAATATTTTGTCACTGCAGAGGAGCAGAGTTTTGTTTGCTCAAAGGGACCAGGAACTACAATAATGCACATTTTGAATAGATTTAGGAATAAGGGAGAAACTCCAGAGGAAGAGAAACAAAAATGGCTATCATGTCAATACCAGAAATCCATGCCTGGAAGTGGTGTCATTAATATAGGACACAGTCAATGGAGGACAGTTGGATAGGTGATGCCAATGAGCATGTTTTTGTGAAAAATCCATTTTATCAGACAAGCATGACACTGCTATTCTGAGTATATTGCAGACTTCAAAGAATGATAAAATTTTTTTACATTATGAAGTTAAATGAATTCATGAAGACTAAATTATAAAAATCACAAAATTAATGTTAACTTTCTCAATTATGATCTTTAAAATTGATTTTGTTCTTTTTTAAAGCTTTGGCTCAGTTCACAGGCTTTGTGCAGAACAACAATGTGAAAAGTTATGTACAGCCTCTGTTATGTAGGAAACCAAAAGTACCAATTATTTCTTGACCTGAGAAATCTGTCACTTTTACATGTAGCTATAATAGATTATAGTGGCTGTAAAGCTAATTTGGGAAGTGGAGCACAGTTGGGTACATTCCCAAAGAACAACTTCACCACTCCTTGCCATGACCCCTGCAGTCCCATGTAATACTCTTGTCCCTCCTGAAAGCTCTCCATCTGCATCTCCATCTCAGTCCAAAATCCACTGGATAACTGGAATTCATGTGTGGCTGTGCAATGGATTTCTTACTCAAACCAGTGATTGCTATTTCTAGACATTCCTCATTCACAAAGCTAAACTTGTCTCATTTCTTAAATAAGATGTGTCTCTCCAGTGCTGGCAGCAAGCACTGAATATTAAGCAGTTAAGGATTAATCTGCAAAAGGGAAAAGAACATTAATCAAAAATAAAGATTTATTAAATCTCCAGCTTGATCCTAACAGGTGCCACTCAAAATGCTTAACATGCACTGTGGAAGACCATCAAGACAGAGAAAGGTGGGGATTTTTTGCTGCCTAAAATGTGGAAAGACAACCTAGAAACTTGAAAGGAAACAAAATACATGTGGGCAAAAATTGCTTTGAAGGTACTGATATACTCGGTAATCATCTCATCCTTTCAGGTTTTTTTTTGTAAAAAGAAAATAAATTACAGGAATTAAGCATCTTCAGCTTCTCTTTTTTCTTTTTCAAATATTCTTGCACCTCAAAATTTGCTGTATGGTGATTTCATCAGAAGCTAGACATATATTTTTTCTGATAATCCCACATGCAATTTTAGTTATACATTTAGGTTTAATTTATCTAGTCCAAAAGCATACTGGATTTCTTACACAGACTTGGGCTTTCTACATGCTCTATTTGCAATTTATTTGTGCTGATGGCATAAGGAATGCTGCACACTCACCACGGAGTCCAAGAAAGTTCACTTCAGGGGGGAGTTTCTTTTGGTCCATCGTGGAATTGATGTCTCTTGTCTACAGGGCTCTTGCAATAACCTCTGGCCTGCAGGTATTGCTGCAGCAATGGCCAGCCACCAGCAATAACCAAGAGATGGAAACTGCTGATCGCAAGCGTGGCACAGTCGGTTTTGCCTGTACAAAGTGGTTGAGGCAGTGTGGTCCTGCAGCGTTCAACTTCTCCTGCTTCTCCAGGAAACTTCCCTCAGCCCCCTTAAATGAATGTACTGGCTATGTATTTACAGAGAGGAGCTAGTTGCTTTTACAATGGCCTCGTTTAATTTGAACTCTCTCTTCCTGGCATTGCTATAAGTGAGGGAAAGGAACCAGGACAACTTCACAGCAGGAGCTGGATCACCTCTTACAACAAGCTCTGTGATTAACTGGGAACTGACCGGGTCCTCCTGCAGGACACAGATCCCAGCGGGAATCTCCTGCCCTCGGTGCCTCCTCCTGGGCTATGGGGGCAGCCGGCAGCTCTGCGAGCCAAGCTGGGCATTCAGACCTCGCCATCCTTTCACAGGGAAAGCTGTTTAGGGCAAGGGATGTCCCGGAGCGGCCGCTGGGTGGGGTGAGTGCAGTGTAAACCTGGGGCTTTCCCTGCGTGTCCCCTCCCCGCAGCTCCTGGGCGAGGACACAGCGGGATCGGAGCCCAGGATCAGGACTTGCTCCTCGGTGGCATTTCTTCCTTTTCTTGGGAAGGGAGGAGTGCATGATCAGCTGTTGGGTAGGACTGATGCTTTGCTTCACACAGCTTACATCTGCTGGCTTTGTTGGTCTGTGCCTCTCACTGCCGCAAGATGGTATCTTCAGCGATGGTTTCCCCTCACTTGCTCTGCAAAGCCCAACTTAATATTCCGACTGCAGAGTTTCTGTCCTCACAAAGTCTGCACTTTTATCACAAAAAACACCGTGCAAGGTTGCTGGTGTGGGCTGCCTGCTGCTGGGGACGGGGGATCCAGGCAAACAGAGACAAATGATCAACCCTGATACATCACAGAAGGAAGTATTCATCCCATCTCCTCTCCTGCTAACATTCTTGGGTGCTTTGCAACCAAAGACAACTCCTCTTACAAGTCAAAACTTCTCAATGTCGCTTTAAGGGAATGACTTGATGCATGTATTTTAAGAAAAGGTCTCAGGTTCATCCTCTGACACTGCTCCAGTGGGAGTGATGCCATGCTTAGCTGTGACAACACAAGAACTACAGCACAGCTGAGATAGCGTCTGGAAGAAGCTTCCAAAACTGGAGTGTCACTGTCTAGCTTTTTGTTCCTGTCTGAGCACAAATTGGTTAATACACTGGAAATCCGCTGGGTCTCTCTGTACAAGCAGAAAAGTAGCACAGGATTAAAAAAATCCCTCGAGTTTCTCCCTTACTTCCTCCCTCCAGCACTCCTGCAGCAAGTGATGGAAGAACCACGGGTGATAGACTCAAGGTCAAGTGTATGAATCCCATTCAAGTGTGTGAATCCCATTCATTCATTTCCACTTTGGTGTGGAAAAATTATTCTGTCCCTATGAAGATCAGTGCAAGAATCCTAAAGTGACTCTGGGGCTCACATTTATATCACAGGGACATTTTACCTGGATGTCCTGTTCTTGAGTGTTATGTTTTGTACCTGGTTACTGCGAGCCATCTCACTAAAACCAGGATGCTGCCAACTCTTTGAACCAGAGCAGTCCACAGGATCAATTGTGTGGTATGTCTATGGAATGAAGATCCATGTCTGCTTCATGTTTAAGTTGTAAAAAATTTTAAAATTGTGTTTTCTGAACAGCAAATCACCCTTAAGTATCTGTAGCAATGCTCTGGGTGAGCTTAATGCAGCAGTCCCCACTCTTGATCATTTCATGATGCTGGAACTTCTGCCAGATTGGAAGATAAGCCAAGTTTTATTTTTTCTTTATTTTTAAGGGTGGTTCTCACCATTCTGAAAAAAAAAAAAAGGTCAGGGCTCGGAAATATTAAACTACGAGTGGCACAAAAGCTCGAGATTAAATAAAACCCCACAACTGCAGACATGGAAAAAGATCCTCAAACTCATTATTTAGAAGCAATCTCATAATTCCTGCAGCCTGATTCATCAGTTTTTTTAAAAATCAAGCTTGTCAAGCAGCTGAAGTACAGCCTTTTCCCAACAGGAGCCAGTTAAAATCTCATGGTGCCCACAGAGGTTACAGACCTCCACATCAAGTGATTTTTTCCCTCCAGGAAAAAGGCTCCTCACAGTCACAGTTTATGTCCCACATCACAAATGCATTTTCATCCTTTGTATTGATTTTCTGATCTGTTCAGGGCAGACTGCTGCGGCCCCTGTGCCTGGCTGGCTCTGCTCAGCCTCACTGACTCCCCAAACCAGGAATTTTGCATGTCCTGGCAAGTTACACACACAGGGGTGGGCAAAGGTTGTTCAGCATTGGGAGACACTGTGAGTGTTTGACATATGAACATTAATGTTCAAATGCCACCATTCTGGAAGTCAGTCTGATACTATTATTGAAAACAAAGTATGACTTCCAGATTCTGAGCTGACGTGCACCAGAGCACACCCAGCCATACCCTTGCCCTTTCCCAACAGCTCCAGCTAGCAAGAAGTTTCTACTGCAGGGGTAAAAAAAGGATGTGGGCAGAGCATCTTCCTGATGCCGCTAACCAGCCTCTGGCACCGAACATAACCTGTTCAGAGGGAACATCTCCAGGGCTACACACTGTGCTCTGTGAAGCCTGGATGTGCTTAACCCACAGACTTCTATTAAGAAATAGCATGAGCAGGATCTGGAGGAAATTTGAGGCAGTATATTGAAATGTTTTCTTAGGGGACACACTTGAAAAAGCAGCATTTGTGTATTATTTAAGCTAATAAAAAGTCAGTGTAATGATGTCACATGGATGTGGCTGTGAATTTTTCACTGTTATCATTGAAGTCATCAAACCCTGCTTCACAGCAAAGCAATTAATTCCACAAGTTGATGGCTGGCATGTATGCAAAGATTTGAAGGATTTTTTTTCCTGTGGAAAATTTCCACTTCAGCTGCAAAATATCTAATGAGAACCTGAAAACCTAACCTTGCTGTGATACAAGTAGAAATACAGTGCGGGAGGTTGGCATAAGGTTTAGCAGACTGTAGTACTGGTCTGACATAAATGGTTGCTCAAGTTACACTGGTTTTAAGATTCGAGCACACTAAGAGCAAGAATCTGTGCATTCTTTGAAATTATGTGCCTGGCTAAAGTGTACAAAATGCGTGACCATGTGTCAGTGCAGAGCTAAGAGAACACTTGCAAAAATGCCAGAGAACTGTCAGGGAAATCCCTCGATGTGAACATTAATTAGTGCAGAAATAGCCCACAGGCATAAAGCGCCCCAAGTAATAACAGGATGTGTACCCAAACAAAGGACAAGATAAGCCATCTAGAACTGGGTGTAGAAAGAATTTAAATGCATGCAACAGAGAGTATCTTCAGAGATTCTCTCTTGAGGGTACTGATGATCTTCCCTTATTTTGCTGTGTAAGAATTACTGCACAAAGGACTCTATTTGCAGAGTGTACCACTCCTCTGTTTTAATGTAATATTCTTAGTTACTTGGGTTTTGTTCAGTAACAATCTTTAGATCAAAAGAGATTGGTGTCCCTCTGTTGTTAACATTGCAACACCCTGCAATCTGTTTCCGATTTCTCCACAGAAAATCCAGTGGCGAAAGGTCATTGGATAACCGTGTTAGAAAATTTAATAGGAAGTCTTTTGGTGAATTTCTATTCATCATTACTCAAACAGCATAGCAAATGCGAGTGAGAAACTCCCATCCATGAAGCTAAGAAAGGCTTTTTACTTCCTGATTCCATGGCCTTTTACACTCACCCTGCCCTAGAAAGAGATAACAGAGCAAAGGAAAGAGCTTTTGTAAATTCAACCCTAGACTTAGAGATCCCACAGGAGCTCTGGAATGCAGGACAGCAAAGGACCTCCTACATCCTTGATTCAGGTACAAGAGACTGCAGGCAAGCACACAACATCACCCTTTTACTCAGCAGATAAACATGTTTTCTACTCCTAGGACCCCATTGTCAGAAATTATTCAGGTGTTGCAGGTATCAGTTTGTGTGGGGCTTTTGTGCAAGGTTTGTCCTCCTGGAAAAACAGCTTTTTTCTCTCCCAGGCTGATCAACCACTTGATGTGTTGTGGACAGCAGATGTCCCCTCTGTCAACCTTCCACTTTGCCAGGCTGGGTTCCTCTCACCTCTCCTGATGCCAACTCTCCATTCCCTGGTAAGCCTCAATACTCCTGTCTCCCCCGAGACAAGCCCTCCTCAATACAGGTGACCAGAACCACAGAGCACATCTCAGAGGTGCTCACCCATCTCTGCACAGCACTGACATGCTTCTTGTGTCATCAGAAACAGCCTCTCAGTGCATGGATGCCTTGCCAGCACCATGAGGCTCCTTGGCAGAGCTTGCTCTGTCCCTGACAGCCGCTATTGATTCAATAAGTGACTGGACTAATTCCAGAGAACAGCCCCAACTCCATGGATATCAAGGTCTATTAAATACCAAGATAACCACCTATGGCTCAGGAAGCTGCAGATGACTTCAGGGTACATTTGTGAAGCATCAAAATTCACTTTCCTGCTCTTCTGTTGGAATTTGCTCTTGATCAGAGTTGAGTCAAGATATGAGACCTTAGTTTTGACTCAGCACAACCATTTTAATTTTCACTTGCTCTTTTCACCCTGCATTGGTGATCTGTGTATTATGGCTGACTGTATGTTCAGCCATATATGTTCCATTTTGCTTGTTACTGATTTCAGATTGACAACATCACAGACTACAGCGAAAGGTTTTGCTCCTCGTCCCAGGAGGAACAACTTCGCATTTTAACTTTTTAAATTTCTTTTATCTTCTTCTGTTTCAGGCCTTAGCATTATCTGATCCTTCATTCTCTGTATTGACAATTCTTTCTAGATTTTTCTACAAACAAATTTTTCTTACCATTATGGACAGACATCACACCTGTCACCTGTGACTACTTGGAAATCACCTAAGAAAGCAAACAGTGACACTGTTGGTACACATGAACACATGGTGCTTTTCCCTTCCTCCCCAAATTCATCCCTGAATTTTTACCTGCAAGTACGTTTGGCTACATGAGTGACTGCTCTTTCTCAAACTATTTCTCTTCTCCCTTCCTCCCCAAATTCATCCCTGAATTTTTACCTGCAAGTAAGTTTGGCTACATGAGTGACTGCTCTTTCTCAAACTATTTCTCATGGGAGTTGGCCCAGCCAGAAATATTGTCAAAAAGACTCTTGCTCTTCATATTAAAAAAAAACACAACACACCATCATCAGCCTTCACACATCCCACATGTGAACCAGCACAGATAGAGTAATGCTTCCTTTCCAAAGCCCACAGAAAGCCTATGACTTTGTACTGAGAGAAGCCAGCTCCCAGAGCTACAAGACAAAGGCT
Source organism: Camarhynchus parvulus (assembly GCF_901933205.1). Taxonomy (NCBI): domain Eukaryota; kingdom Metazoa; phylum Chordata; class Aves; order Passeriformes; family Thraupidae; genus Camarhynchus; species Camarhynchus parvulus. Next base: position 89,107,404 of record NC_044571.1, on the reverse strand, counting down.
AAAAATAATCCATTAAAGGATTAATTTCAGGATTTTTAAATACAGCTAATTAATATGCATAGGAAAGGCACATGGTCTCCAGGAAGGAGCACACACAATCACAGAGTCTGCAAGGGAACGGAGGGGGGGTGGGTGACATGCAGGCAGAGCGCCAGCAGAGAGATGAAAGAGGATATTCCCTATATATATATCCCTTGGGCAGAGAACATGGAAAAGAATGTCTGTTTCAGAGGAGGTGGAAGCAGAGGCGGGAAGCACTTCACTATTGAAGAGGCACAGACAATGCAGTGCAATCACAAAGGACAGGACACACTTTGCTACAGCAAGTGAATCCCAGTGAGGTGGTTCAGGGGCTGAGGACATCACAGGGAGATCAAGGGATGCAAATGCTGCTGCTTTGGAAGTGACGCCGCAGTTGGGAGCCGGGTGCAGTGTGAACATGCCAGTGCAAGAAGCTATGGAGCAACACATCGATGGAAATCTGAATCTCAAGGTGGATGGCATGGCAGTGCAGCAGGAGCCATGTGTTGCACTCAGTTATGGCACTTTGGAGGCAATTTCCTCTTATGATCATTGCATCCCCAAAACAAGGTACCATGTTTGAGCAACATGGGTGATGTCAGACAGAAAGGATTATCTACAGTTAATGTGAATCAGAAAGCAAATCTGGTTATCCACTGGCTGTACTGGAAAAAACAGAGCTAAAGCAGCAGTTCCAGAGAGTTTCAAGGTGCAGGGGGAAAACAAGCCCAGTTGAAGCCATTTCCCCATACCAGTTTCCCTGTGAATAACACTTAATTGGAAACTTTTTCCATTTCCCAGGCAGCAGAGGAATGGACGGACAGACTTTATTGCCCAACTCACTGGCTACTGAAGTCTCAAGAAAAGCTGGGGGTTTAACCTGGTGGCTTAATTATTTAGTACCACTGCTTGTCTGTCTGACCCTTTACCCTCATCTAAAAAGATCTTTGGACCTTTTAGCCACTTTCACACAATTTGAGAAATGGGGAGAAATCTCAAACTTTTGTGAGGTTTGCTGGCTTTCACAATGACACCCAGGAACAGCCTCAAAGTGTTATGCATGAAGCTGCATCTTGAGAGCCATCTGTGCACTACCGGGACCTGTCAGAAACAAGTACAGGGGTTTAATTTTGCAACAGGGGGTCTTGATACATGTTTACGTTGACAAAGTCCTTAGTAGAGCTGCAGGGGGAAAAAAAAGTTGCAGCACCACCATGCCTTTGGAATAGGGTCAGCTTCACACTTCAGTGCTACAGCATGCTGCTTTTGGAGGCAAAGGACAAAAAATACACTCTTTTCACTTAAAGACATTCTTTATTCAATCTTTTTTATATACAATATTATTTTTTTAATCTGTAAAAAGTACATATGCAGGATTCCAGGTCAGAGGCAGAAGGTTTCCACATCAGAAGATAGACTTTTGCCCTTTTATTATTTTGGAGGAAAAAAAAATTCTGTCAGTTTTAGACAAAGCAAGAATAAAGGCAGAATGCAAATCCAACTTCCACCAAGCAATTAGGATTAAAGGCAACAATTCACTGTAACAGGTCAGGCTGTGTCCTCTGACTTTGGTGGTTCCCAACTTTCCTGGGTAATTACAGAGCAGTTTGTTAGAAGGTGCTGACAGCTGAAGCAGCTCGTGCTTATCATCTCTGCTACAGCTTGCACACAACTTGCAAGAGAGCCTGGGCTTCCTCTTTGTATGGCAACTCAAACTCTTGAGTCAGAAGACTGCTTTTCTCAAAATTCAAGGAGTGAAAGAGGGATGTCTTACTCAGGGTGAACTCATTTGCCAACTACAGTGTGGATCAAGAGCTTGCTTTCATTTTTCTCTGGCATCAAGAAGCCTGTTTCTTATTTGTCCCCTTATAAACATGAGCTAGGCTTAGTAGTGTAAATACCAACAGGACTTTGCTTAGGGGTGCACCTCTAACCTTAAAGGATGGCATTACAGGGAGTGTGTAATTATTGTTACTTTTCAGAACCCAGGCAATATTCAAATCTTGTAAAATACTGTGAGGGAATGTGTCAGTGTTTGGGAGCTAGAACACAGTGATCCATACATCTGGAGCAGAGAGCTGAAAGAACAGCAAAGGTGTGACTGGCACATGGAACTACTCGCTCTTCCTTCTACTCCAGGGCACTTGCTATTTTCTATACTTTCCTTGAACATTCAGTTTGAAGGACTATATTGTGCAGCAAAATTAACACTCAGAATATCATTCAAGGTATTTTTTTATTTAGAGGACAATTCTAAGAAGTTGACTTCTTGACTGCAGGACATGCACAGCTCCAGGGTTGTTAATGGAAGCTGCAGAAATCTGGCCTCTTTGAAAAGCCAAGCTCTAATTGTTAGAAAAAAAAGTACTACTGGCAGATCCCAACCAACAGGCAAGTTTGAGGCTTCGATTAGGAAAAGAACCATACATCCTTGTTTTGACTGCATGCAAACAGGAAATAGACAATTTTAGGATTTCCAGGCTCTTGCCCAAATCCAGTGTGCCAGAAATGCACATGATTTTCTGGTTTTTGTTTTATTCTGTAAGGGGAGAGGGTATTGTAGAAGTTGTAAAATGGGACAGCTACCTAGAGAAAATGAGGATTGTTTTGTTAGAGAGTACAGTGCAAGACTCAGAAACAGCTAGGACTAAAAAGTCATTTTTGTGCTTAAATTTACACTCTTGTCTTCAAGAAAGTAAGACAGCAGCAAGAGAATGAAATGGCAACATTCTACTGTACCTTATGTACCCAGAGGGAAAACAGTCTGAACTTTGGGTTGCACATAATGCCATTTTGCAGATCAGAACCTATTTTTCTGTGAAGGACTCAGAAGGAGGGCACATCACTTCAGTCAGAAGTTTCAGTATCTGTGGTGCTTGGTAATTAAGCATGTACCTCGGCCAGAACGCATAACCTCCAAACTCTGCTTGATCTAGGAAATCTCAGGATGAAATTTATGAAAGTCACAGTAATTAGTCCTTAAAATGCATTGTTTTTTATAGACTCTGCACATCATTAGCTTTTGGAGAAAAAGGCCAGTTGGTATTTTAAAGAGTGATGGAGAATAAACTGACTGTTATTGGGGTAACTGGAAAACAAGAAACAAGTGTTCTTTATTTGGTTCCTGCTGCTTATCTACACAGAGAAGAAACAGCGGTACTGTACATCTACTTTGAGAAGAACACCATCCCATAACATGAAATGGCTTAGTCTTCAATTCAGGCATTCTTGTGGCAATAAGTTAACCCACTGGGATTCATGGAGAAGTAAAATTTGAAGGGTTCCTCTTTAATTCACAAGAGGGGGATGGAGGAGGAGAAGCAAGTTTGCTGTTTCTGGGACTCCTTGACATTTCTCTGAACAGACTGGCAGCCACTCTACACCTGCATTTACCAGGAGGAGTGCAGGGACAGGTCTATGGGGCAGAAAGGGCTTTTTTATTTTTAATTCTTTCTTTCTTTCTTAACAGAAAGGTCTGCTTTTCCTCTTTCTTCTACATACCCAGAGACATGTAGGAGAACAAGGCAATCGAGTGCAGTTTTAAACCAATAACAGTTCTCATAGGATCAGAAAAACAATTTGAAAACACAGCATATCTGAACTTGGGAAAATGAAAAATTACTAGTTCTTCAGTAAGTCACTGAATAATAATTAGAAAAATAAATTAATGTGGGGCCAGTAAGAAGAATCCATTTATTAAGCGACTTCTAATTTTAAATAAACAATTACTGAAATCAGTATTACTTACTATACCGATTACTTTACAAGTTCTCAAATTATTTTTAGGATACTGCTGCAAATTACAGTAACAAAGTAACTGCTATTAAGGTACAAACATTGAGACTCAAACTTTTCCCAAGCCCCATGTTTTCTTCCTCTTAAACTAAAGTAACTGTCTGGAAAAAAAGCATCTGACAGCATTTTTACTTAGATCCTATGATGATTTCTATGTCTAAGTTAGTGACACTGACAAATGAAGAGTGATTTTGGGGGGAAACTCTACAGTCAGATGTAATATAACATGATAAGGAGCTAAGTTTTTTTTTTAAAACTTCATATAAAAACATTTTTGAGGAGGGAAAACAGCACTCACTCCCTTTAAATCTGATGCTGTACTGCTGTAGTTCACTAAAGAGTTCTCCCACTTGCTTCAGTAAAAAACATCATCAAGATTTTTTAAAGACTCAACCTGTGCATTAATTAGGAGGGAAACCTGCAGGCTGTTTGTCAGCAAAGGAGCCAGTCACCATGGCAAAAAGATCTGAGAGCTATATAGACGAATAAAAAGAATAGTTTGAGCTGTAATTATTCTGAACAACAGTAAAAGAGATGGAGGAAGACAAAACTGAAAAGATAAAAAATCTGGAAAGATGAAACTTTTTTAGCAAATAAATGAAGACTGAAAAAGACTCCATTTAAGGGATACTATCCAGCCGAACCATGAAGTACTTGAAAACACTCCATGCATTTAGCAGCATCATAAATTAATGAAAGAAGAGACTTTTCAGTTTCTTTTTCCAGTCACATATAAGAGATGTTAGGCTGCTTCCAAAGATCATGTTGGATTTGTACTGGCGCACCCAGAAGAAAAGCAAGTTTTGTAAAGTAAATCAAAAGCAGTTTTAGGCTTCAGTCAGACACACATATACCTGTGAAGAAGGTTCTGTGAATAGTATCCAAAGAATGAAATGTAACAGATTGTGTACAAAAATACAGAGCAGCAAGTTCTCACTGCTTAGCTCAAGGGGAGCTTCTTTTAGTTCCATATACTGTATCCTCCTATATAAATCATGAAACAGTTATGCTCATGTTGTCATCTCTGTTTATTTAGCTAAAAGAACCAGGACTAAGAGGAGAATGGTTTTTTCATGTCACATAATTTGTGAGGAAGGGAAACTTAGGCTCCTTCCTACTCCAGTGATATGCTCCAGACTCTGACTGAGCTTGCCAAATGAACTAAGCCCACTCTGCTGACAGTGAACTACAAACCAAATGCTTACTAATTGTTTTTTCTTTTTTGGATATAAGCATTACTTTGAAAAGGGAAAATGAGGAGGCAATATTTTTTGTACTTTAGGTCTAACAGATAAGAGGCTCTGAGAATGGCTGCCAGTCTGGACAGATGCTCCTTAGAAAATTCAGACAGGTACAGAAAGAAATTCAAATCCTGATGCTGCTGGTGCAGTGGTGTTGCTTTGTTCATGCCATCATAAAAAATTTTGAAAAAAAGAAAAAAAGAAAGGAAAAGAAAACCTAGGTATTTGGAACCCACCCAATCTGAAGAGGTGACTGTGTGTTGTTCCTTGCAACAGCAAGCAGCAAGTTCCTTTCCCTGGAAGGGAAAGCCTCTTCTTCCTCATGCTGCTGCATTAATATTATCTGTAGATTCCATGTCTTGCCAGGGTTCAAAGCGTGTGAAGTCCCCGTCCTGCAAAAATCACACTCGTGTGTTTTGGTCATGTATAAAACAGAACTTTTAACTTATTTATATGTTGAAGAGCTTCATTTCCCATGCCAATACTTGCTTGACTCGGGGGTCTAGGTTTACCAAGTGTCTGTCTGTCTGTCTCCCCTCCTGCTAAAGTCTCAAGTAGTCCATGTAAACAAAACAGAGCTGAAAACAGTCTCTCTTCCTCTTCATAGAGCTGTTTTTATCGATATGCAGGATTTCCTGACAGTGTGGTGTTGGCTAAATGTAAAACAGGCAGAGGATGAGCTTCTGTGTTAAAAACCCAGTTGTCTAATGGTAGAAGATCATCATTGGAGAAAAGCAGATACAAATACCTGGACAAGACAGAGATGAAAAACATGGGTATTAAAGCAGAACACAGGCAGGCAGGAGCAAGAGACCATCTTGAGGCCTCACAGTTCAGCAACTACAGCTATAAACAAATTACTTGCTTTCAATCTTTGTACTGCATACACACAGCCTTTCCTATTACGATGATCTGAAGTCATTTTTATTATGATCAAACCCTTCAAAGAAAGTTGTTATAAAGACAACAATTTAATCTTTCCAAGAAACTTCAGGTTTTCGAGTCTCCCTTTAAAGACCTGCAGTGTAAAACAAACATCAAGATCCCAACCACAACTACTTGGGGGACAAGAGAGCAGAGAAGAAGTTGTCAAAAAGCTTTTCTTAACGGAGGAAACCCACTTGGAAATTACCAATCCTCTTTAATCCAAATCAAAGATTTTGTGGCATCACAATAAAAGCTGCTCAACCATGGCAGGCATCTGATTTGTCATCACCATTCTGGAAGCTGGTTCAGCTTCTGGTGAGAGGAAATGGGACAACAGATTGTGCAGAGGTTTTCACAGATGTTGTACATTATAATAAAATGCAGAGGACACGAAGCATGTAACAAAATAAGGATTACTGGATATATGCAGAGAAAAATTATTTGTTGTTCCTTTTTTCCTAATACACACTTTGAATGTGGCTGTGCTGTAACTCTGTAGGACATACTGGTAGTAGGGATCTGTCAAAGTTTCCTAACACAACAGCTAAAACTCAAATGATATTTCCCTTGTTACAGAACACCTGGCTGTGTGAGCGCAAGCACAACGGCGTGGGTGTACAGGATCTCTCACCTCCTGCTTGCTTTCCTGCCATCCAGAAAAAGACAGCTCTTGCTGCACTTGACAAGGAAAGGGTGTCATTCCCATTAGTGGACTCTGCCGCATCCAGAATGCACACACTTGTTCTGCTGCTCCTTCGCCCTCTCTCCATCAGACACTGGGAGTGTCTGCTGCTTTCAGCCCTGTGTCACTGCCTGATCAATTCTTCTGCTGCCTTTATTTGCCAGCTCTATCCACAATCCAGTCAGTGGAGCCTTACTTTTTCTTTCCTTCCTCATCTATTTACTGTTTACAGATAAAAATTTCCTGCAGAAATGATTCAGTTTTGTCACACATATCTTGTTTCCTTCTCCACACTCTTCATTTGTCTTTAAAGCATCAGGCCTTTCCTTTCCTCAATACTTCTGCCTCGCTCTCTCCTACTGCAGCTCTCCAAGCTCTTTCTCACCACAGCAGCAATATTTCATCTTACTCAAACTCACCTTCCTCATTTGATTCACACTTTTCCTTTGAATAACTTAAGCAACCTATTTCTCCATCTTGGTCCTTCCCACTCAACAGGTACCTTCATGCCAGGTACTGCTCAAAACTCTCAAATTTGCTGTGTATCTCTGGTGAACTGAAGTATCCAAGCAGCAAGAAAGTATACTTGGGACAGTTACCAAATTTGAATTTGAGAGGAACGAATATGCAGAAGTAATCATCAATAGAGGAAAATATTACAGCAGGTATTGCTTAAGACATATTTTATGCCCCTCTTCTGAGGAACATCTTCGTTTTTCTCATGACATCATACTCAACCCTTCTGTCTTTATTTTCCTTTGGGCTATCTCATTGTGAAACCAGTTTCTGGTTTGGGCTATGCCAATTGCATTCATGTCAAAAACATCTAATATTCAGCTCTTCAATAAACCTTCATTTTGTTCCACAAGAAGGAAATGCTCCAAATCAAAAGTCAATAAAAATTTCTGAGTTCTTTCCTAGAAATGCCACCATCTGCAATGCTTGCACTATAATATATCCAGTTTCTGAATGATGCATCAGTGAATTTTCAGATCTCCTTGTGATTATTTAAGATGCAGACAGGATTCTGGTGATATATCAAAAGTCAGCCTTGCCACCACACAAGTTCCTTAGGAGAAGATTTCATTCTCTTATTTGGCTTTTATAAGCAGATCAATCATATACCATCAGCTCCTGGAGAGGTACTGTTTCTCTGCCCTGACCTCTTTGAAACTGCTGCCTCTCTCTTTGGGACCACTGCTTTTAGTCTCCAGAAAATGAACTTAAAGGAGTAAGTGAAATGAAATTAAAGAAGACAATAGAGGACATAGCAGTGGCTGACTTCCTTTTTATAATGGTAACACAAGGCAACAAAGTATTGTGATTACCTGGAGGAATTTGGTAAGAAGCCAGAAGTATAGAATGGTCACACTATCCTCTTAGACACAATGAACTTGGAGTCCCTTTTTCCCAGTGAAACATGCTGTGATGCCTGAATTAGACACAAAACCTGCCATTTTCAGGACCTGCTTTCTGTTCCATTTGGTGCTCCTAATACTCAAAATCAGTCTTTGTCTCCTTTAGCTACCTGTGGAGCATCTTCTAGAATTTAGATGTGAGTTTTTACAGAAAGATGCAGAAGTCGAAAGGACTTACTTCAAAGTTTCAGCAAGGAAAAAGCTCTGCTGTACATCATCATATGTAGGAGATGAGGAATACACATCCTTGACACCAGAAAAGCCACCACTAACTCGGCAGTACTTGTCAATTGCCTGCAAAAAGGAAGGGAAAAGACACAGAGAATTTAACTGTAGAACAAAATCTGGAAATTTTCAAGTGTCAAGCTTGATCAACAAAGAAGGTGGTTCTTTTTTGTGCTGCATTTTTCTGCTGTGAATCACTTTGTTGAAGGATGCTAAGGACATTAACAGTTTACGCTGAAAAAAAAAGAAAAATAGACTGGAGACATACAGAAGTAGCATCCTTCCAGCGTTATTAATGACACTACATTTGGCAAACTGCTACATGTTAAGAAAGTATTCTGGGGAAGAACACTTTCTTTCCTGGGTATTTACTGTTGGCTGATATTGATGACATGACAAGGATTCCGTAGACTTTTTCTCTGAGCTCATGCAGTTCCTCATTGGTGACACTGGGTAGAACATCAGTCAAATCAATGGAGTAAGTGCTGTGATGTGCACAGGAAGGTAACAAACATCCCTGGATTTTGGAGCTGGAAGAGTCTGAAGAGTTATAGGAATTCTTTGATTGGTAGCTAGTCATGGAGACTTATTGAAAGTAGAAATAAAATACTGTACTCATCTTTATGGACTGTTGATTCCACCCTGTAAACTCTTCTAGCTGCTGCTTTCTCCCCTCATCTCCTTCTCCTACCTATGCTATTCTGTGTTTCCTGTTTATACAGCTGAAACTCAAGTCAGTTTGCATGCTGGACTGCAGCAGAGCTCTTTACCTTTAAAGCATGGAGTTTAAATCCATGCACATTCCATGAAGGAAGAGGCCAATGGATTCTTCCCCTCCCCAGCTCCAACACAGTACTGTGAAAAGCACAATGGAAGAGGAGGAGACTGGAAAGAAAGCATTAGTACCTCAGAGCACCTCTCGCCTACACTTTCATTATTCCACTCGCATGCACGACCTTACAGCACACAAGGATATCAGCCATTAAAACTGGCTCTGAAGAAATGATTCACAGGTTATTTGTGCTTCCCTGCTGCTTTGACTGTGCTTCCTCAGCAGATACCAACTCTTTTAATAGATTCATGCAGGGACAGAAAAGAAGCAGGGATGAAGGAAAATGTTTGTCTCGGGATGTCTGTCATTACCAACGACTGAACACAGCCACCTGTAGCTCAGTAATCTATGATTCAGCCCAATAGCCTCGTGTGAAGCTCCTCTCCACATGGTGCTTTAGGCCCACATTTCTGTTAATTCTGATTTTTGCTAGTTATACTCAGCAGAAGCTGAGGGGAGTCAAGGCAGGGGAGCAAATAAGTTTTGAATGATGCCCTTTTTATGCACAGAAAACAGATTCAATCAAAACTAACTCTTCAAGGACCTCAGTATCGCCTTTGCATACTAGAAATACTGGGAGACAGAGAGGAATTTTCCACTGGACAAATGGACAAAGAATGGCAGTAGATGGTATCACTGAAATCAGGAGGAAAAGCGAAAAATTGAGCAGGATACCCAGGACAGTAAGTCACAGCACAGCAGGTACTACAGCTGACCTCCTCCTAGAACATACTCTTACCCTGTGGAATTCTCAGACTGTTCACAGACCAAAGAATAATCCAGACTGTACAAAGTTCTTTCAAGTTTCCAAAAAGCAAGGTTTTAGAAAAGCAAGTGGAGAGACTGGCAAAACGATGTTATTGGAATGGCTGTGGCTCTAGAGTCTGAACTTCTGCCAAGAAAGGTACATTCTTTCTTGGCAAAATCTAATGCTTGCTGTAATTCCTTATCTCAAGCACAGCTTTCTCCAAGTTTGTATGGAAACTCTCCATTTTTTGTTGGGACTTGAGTCTAAAAGGAGGAAGTCTCTGGATGAATTACTTTCAGATTTGGTTACTGGTGCAGGATAGGGCCACACTGAGACTACTCAGATGCTGAGAGCTGGGTGGACCAGATTTTCTCTACAGTGAAGAGAAAGGTGTATGTGACACATCTAACCCAACAGCACTGAATGCATGACAATCTCTTTGTCTGCACGTTCTTGCACAACAAAAGTGATGCTAGCTACCACACGGCAGCCAAACAACATCAACAACACAAACAACCCCAACACCACACTCTCCACAGAAACCACACCCATCAACCAAACCAGCAAAAAGGAAAGAAAAAAATGAATTGCTTAGCTTCTGAAGAAATAATGCATTCACTGTTTACAGAACAATTTGCATATTCCTCCCCAGAACTCCTACAGCCACCAGGCAGGTGTTATATGAATAAACAAGAGCCAAAGCACTTTTGCTTTATAGGCAGAAAATGAAGTGCCTGCTCTTGGCACTACCCCCTTTTATAATAATGCAGAACATGACCTTGTGTCTGCTCTGAAGCACGGCAAGACGGAGGAGGAAGCCGCAGTGTTTACAACTCCTACCAGAATTCCCAGCATACAGCCTGATCAGGACAGAGTTTCTCTGGTCAACCAGTCAGCAACCCTGATGCTGTATGCCACAGCCTGTACAGGAGAAACCTGCTAGTGACTGTGGCAAAATGAAAACAAGGAATACATGGTACCACTGTTAGGGCACCATCTCCTTTCCCCAAAAGAATTAAATCCCCAAGCCAGTGTAAGAGACAAAACTTGCCTATTTTGGAAATTGTAGCTAATGGATAGCACTGAGATTCTCCTCTGTGCTGTAGAGGTCTCATATTTGGGTAACCAAGTGCAAAACTGGTGAAGCCAGCAGGCCTACAAGCCTAGAGAGAGAAATGTGTGATCTGTATCAGCTTTTTTTTTCCTTACGGTTACCAAGTAACCTTGTATCTTCAGAAATGTCTCCTTGGGAAGGCAGACTTGTGTTCAGAATAGGCAAAGGATTTACCCTAGCTGATCAGAGTTCTACGTAATACAGGTAGTAATGAACTGTACAGGAAAAAAGCCTCTGAAAGATTGCTTTACAGCTATTCATCCAAATAGAAAATTTTAAAACATGAACAAATAATTTGTCCTTGATTGCAAGATGTACAGAACTTCAGGACACTGGCTGAAAATCTTGATGTCACAGACAAGCGGCTTAAATGCCACTTGAAATTCTCAGTGTTCTGTCTTCACAGAGACTTCAGAGCACTTGGTGTAGTGGCATCTGCTTTGCCACCCAGATACACTTTCACTCCAGAGCTGAATACCAGTCTCCCTGATGAAACAATGCTTAATTTATTGCACCAGAGAATACAGGGAAGCTCCAAGATGATTGGAAGGGTATTAAGGTAATATTGCTACCATTATGAGGCATTGGCAGACTGAATAATATTAAGATGGCATCCCTGATGTTAGTTCCAGTCACTTATAGCACTTACAGAGACACATGGAGATAATATATATATGAATTAGAGGATAACTGACACCAATCAGCATGGTTTTACAGAAAACCATTTTGGTCACAAGCTTGATTTCATTCTTTGAGAGCTACAAATTTAACAAATAAAGGTAACAGTGAAGCTATAATAAACTTAAAAGCTTCTAAGGCAATTGCCATGGTATTTAAGATGTTATGGGAAGACAAGGCAGCACTATACCATATCAATATAATTCAATTTAAAATTGACTGACAGTGTTTTCTAAGAAAGAACTGGCAATGCAAAATCATCACAAAATAGAGCTGCTTCTCACAGAGATCCACAAGGAGCAGTCTAAAGTTCTATCAATCACTGCAACACTGCTGCTGGCTAAAATGACATACGTAAATAAAAGCAGACAGTGTAATCTGCTGGTAACTGGGTGCCAAACAAAATGAGTTTCATAAAACCAGGCACATAATCCTAAATCTAGTCATCAAGACTGTGTAACTGCAGACCCAGGCTAGCCTGGAAGGTAGAAACAACCTTTGGAATGCAGAGACACTTCAAAGACTTCCACGGCCATGTAAGACAGTTCAGTCTGAGTTCCTGTTAGGACATTGCTTTTTATAATCTATGAAAATTCTCTGGAAAGAAAACATGGGGGAAAGGACATTTAAAAATGGCATAGGAAGTCATAGGAAAACACAGTGATTGAGAGCTGAAACTAGGCAAATTCAAGTGGGAAAAAAAACATGGGGTTTTTTTAACACCAAGAATAAATAAATAATGGAGCAAGCTGAAAGAAGAAGTGGGTTTTCTACTTTCCTTTATTCAAATACAGAATAGAGCAGGAGAATATCCAACAGTATACTCCTGCCAAATACATACGCCTTGACTCAAAAGTGACAAAAAATGAAATTTCAGTGCCTGTAACACACAGGGAGGTCAACATGAACCTAAGCTCTTTGGAAATAAAATTTGATGTGCTTCTAGATTGGACCCCAGCTCCCTCGGTTTCTCTGAGGGTGTTTTTTGTGGCATATGCAACTTTTCTTGACTGTGCCAACAACATGCCCATGAAAACTGTGCCAGTTTCTTCACCAGCTGTCATAATCACAGCTTCTAACCCACGAAACTGTGAAACCATATTTCTTTTACCTCCAACTTATGTCTGGCTCTTTTCTGTCTACTCTTCTCTAAGTAGAATCACAGAATGGCTTGGGTTGGAAAGGACCTCAAAGATCATCTAGTTCCAACCTCAATGCCATGGGTACGGATGCCACTCACTAGAACAGGATGCTCAAGGCTCCATCCAACCTGACCTTAAACACTTACATCCACAGCTTCTCTGGGCAACCTGCACCAGTGCCTCACCATGCACTCAGTAAAGAATTTCTTTCTAACATCTAATATAAATCTGTCCTCTTTCAGTTTAAAACCATTGCCTTTTGTCCTGTCAAAATCTGCCCACATAAAAACACCATCTCACTTCTTTTACTAAGCCTTCTTTAGGTACTAGAAGGCTGCAATGAGGTCTCCCTGGAGCCTTCCCTTCCCCAGGCTGAACAACCCCAGCTCTCTCAGCCTGTTTTTGTAGGAGAGGTGCTCCCACCCTTGGATCATATTTGTGTCCCTTCCTGGAACCTGCTCTAAAAGGTCCACGTTGTTCTTGTGCTGAGGACCCCAGATCTGGGTGCAGCTGAGGTCTCATGAGGACAGAGAGCTATAGGTCTTTCCACCCCATCTTAGTATCAATCCTTAGTTTGCCTGAAGTTAGCCTGAGCTTCAGGTCTTGGCTATTTATTTTAACTGTTAATAGAAGCTCTGATGAACTCAGCAGCCTCTGTGGTGCAGTCCTACTTAGTGAGATACACAAGTCCACAACTCTTAATTGAACCCTTCATTCACACAGCTCAGATTAGTAATTGGCTTTACATGCCTATTGTGAAATGGTGGCTCTTACTGCTTTCAAATAATTAGCCTGAAAAGGATTTTAGTAATTTTCTGTATTTACCCTGAGTATCCTCCATGCACATTTCTGTAATACTTCAGCCAGCCCCCCAGCACACCATCATCCAATTTGACTGGCCCAATACAATTGAGATGAATGCTGTCTCTAGTGCTAAGTACAGTATTAGGGAGAATTAGCCTTTTTTTCATCAGGAAAGAGATAGAGACCCTGTCACAGGGATTTATGATCACTGAAGGAATGTAAGATTGAACTTCCTGTTTTTTCCCCCAGAGACACTGGATTTGGAGAGATGCAACAAAACAGGCCTTGGACAAAGCATAGGATTTGCACTAAAGCGCATAAGTTTTGTCAAAAAATATAGACAATAAATCCAAGTATGCTTCAGAGGTTGGAAGACAAAAGGAAGACAAATTCAGACAGTGTTGTACAACAGCAGTAAGCCAACTGCTCTGCATGTCACACCAGCTTCTTCTCTATTTATAAATGATGGAATAAACACAGCCAGGGCTGTGTGTGATAGGGAAGAAGAAGAAGTAGTGAGTAGGTGTGAGGAATAAACACAAGAACTTATTATCTATATGCAATGAACAGAAAATCCTGGGGAACAAAAAGCTTCAAGCTTCTGTGCCAGTACGATGGTGGGGTAGGAAAATTCTTAATTGTGGGAAGGAGGGGTTTGCAAAATTATTTATGAAGAAGTCAAAAATATTTTATGGCTATGTTAGATAAAGAAATCTTGTATCAAGGAAACAACAAGCAGAAGAAGGCAGTCTGTAAGGACAGAGGCAATTAAGCACAGGGGCTGCTTGATTTACAACTTCAATGGAGATTGACAGAAGGATAAAATAAAATCCTACCCCACACACAGAGAAAATTGGAGGCAGGGGAGGAGGAAGGGAGGGTTTGTTTTGAAAGCATTAATGGGAACCAAGATAATGAAAGCAAATGGAGAAAACTGAGCAAAATGCAATTAAAACACATGCTTTGCAGTGTGCTTAAGAGACTGATCCTGGCTTGAAAATCTTTACATCTGTAAATTTTTTAACCTGTTACAAAGGACCCCACCTCAGCTTGGATCATCCAGCCATAGCTTCTGAAAGGAGCTTGGTTAGATCAGCAAGAATTTGTAGTATCTACACAGGCAAGGAGACAATGTTTTGGAGACAGCAGCAATGCATTCTGGAATACAAATTCGGAACCTGTCTCCAGAATAACATAATTCTTGTTGGAACAAAACAGACTAAAAGGCAAAACCACACTAATACACAACTGTAAAATACCTGGCCTCTTCTAGGTGTTGCAGCTGTGCTGAGGAATGGATAGTAATGAGCTTGGCTAAATATTCTGAATACAGGCATCTCAACAGATCTCTTCCCACCTTTTCTTGATCTCTTGCTTCTGGAGCAAAACTGGTTTTCAGCCACAGAATAAACTTACCCAGTCTCCTGGTTTGTCTCTTCCTTTGCTTTTCTCTCATCTCCTCTGGATGTAGTCAAAATATTTCATTACTGTCTTGTTATCTTTAATGTTTATTCTCATCTTTGAAACTGGCTTTGAGCTGTTTCCAAAGACTGCTGGAGCAATTCAGGGAAGTAGAGAAACTCTCGGGGGCTGCACACTACTGACAACAGCAGGAGTCATGACTAAGGAGTTCTGTTTCCATGCCTGAACTCATGGGCTGTGTAATGCTGAACGCACCTCTCACCTGAGCATCTGACTCAGCAAATGCAAAATAGCAATAACTGTGTGCACCCTCATATCTACCCCGGTTTACAGGAGACTGTGAAAATCAATTACCACTCCAAGTGTTTCATTACCATGAGACTGAAGTAGCTTCAAAGGGGAAATACACAAAATTAAATTAGTGACAGATAATTAATAGAGTTACCTGTGCTGCCTCCCAGCCCCACTGCCTGTACTTGGGATCGTGGGTGAATCTCCACATATACCAGTAGGTCTCAATCACTTCTGGCCTTAGGATGTAATACTTCTCATTCTGCCGTACTGCCACCGCCTCCACGCCACCATCAAATTTGAATGCTTCTGGGCCCAGCTTTAGTGCTGCAGACAAAACAAACAACAACAAAAAAAAAAAAAGTAAAGGTAAGAAAAAATTTGTTCGATACCAATCTTTGCAGGAAGGATGGGTAGGAGACTGCTTTATCCCAAGCTTGTGAAAAAAAGAACTAGAACCTTTAAGCAGTCTCATAAATATTTCCTACTTTTGAGGCTTATAATTTTTCTTATGAATAATTTATCTAATTCCTTTGAGAAAACTACCTGTTTTGACAGAACTACAGTAATCCTCTTGAAAACTAATGGAAGACTAAGAATATAAACACACTAACACATTCAATTATAGGATAAAATTGAAGTGACCAACATCAGTTCCCTCCAAGAAAAAGAAAAAAGAAGAAAAGGGTCAACACAGGTTTTCATGTCCTTTGATCCCACACAGCACAGTAGGAAAAGATCTTGGAACTAAACCAAGTAGTATCATACCAAATAACCTGTATCCTTATCCAAACTGTTGGTTTAAGGATGCGCTGTCAGGTCACTGTAACTGATGCGCTGTGATCTTCAAGTAAAGGGCTTACAACTGGGCAATGAAGTCTTAAGTACACCAGAAAATAAATCTCTGAAATAAGAGATTCACTGTTAAAGCCCTTAAAGGAACCTGTAAAGGCCCTTCCAGCACCTGGAAGACTACTCACATAAGAACAACACACCTGTAGAATAACTCTCTATAATAAGAAGTTACACATATTTTGTATTAGCTGCACATTGGTCCTCAAATTTAACATTACTAATGCAGTCTTATTACTGCACCTCACCATTTGTTTTGGCAGAGAATTTTTAACGTGCTGAACTCTGAAGCTGCACTCAAGCTTTAAAAATTATCAAAGCAATTAATCGTGTAATTCCTATGGGCTAGAGATTCAAATTAACTAAAGATTTCATGGGTCTGAAAGGGGAACCTTAGAATGCTATAATGAAAAATACAAGCAACTCTCAATGCATGCCCCAGCAGAAAATCTCTAGAAGTTCCTTAATCTTTTTGTTTCAAGGGACTATGGCTCTGGATGCCAAAAGAAAAAGCATCAAACTGCTTCAGCCACATGAATGGTAAGGGAAACTCCATCAAGAAATTATTATTGCACTTCTTTCAAAATGAGCCACTTTACAAGTTTCACTTAAAAAATTATATAAATCTCACTATAAAATAGAGGAGATTAGATACAGAGTTCTACCAATCCAAAATTCTGAGTACAAGAATGGTTATCCTGGACCAGATGGAATTCTGTCTGCTCCAGTGTCACATCAACAATAGCCAAGATCAGACATTGATGGGGAAGTGGAAGCACCCATCAAGTATATGAGATACCTTTTTCCATCTTTTCTACCAGCCTCTACTGTTTTTGAGCTCAAGACTCCTCCCAAACTAGACATATTTTTTTAGGTGGCCAGTAATTCTTAATAAATTTATTTCCCAAGTACTCATCTGGTGCTTCCTTAAATCTGTGTAAGCCTTGAGCATTCAAAGCAACCGCGGCTAAGGAGTTCCACATCTCTAATACCTATTTGATGCAGAACCACTGTCCAATCCCTATGTGATTTTGCAAATCTGATGAATCCTACCTAGAAGGTCCCTTTTCCACCCTGAATAATAGTATTCAATTTAGTTGTGCCTTGAATGGAAACTGTTCCATGCCCCTAGCTAATCTTCTTGCCCTTCTCTGCAATTCTTCCAGTTCTACTATATCCTTTGTTAAATGAGAGAGGACCAGCAAATACAGGGGAAAAAAAAGTGCAGGTGAGATTAATACAGTGACATAATGACATTTTCTATTTTTCTCTTTCTCATTTTGTTTTTCCTGAGTGCTACTGAGTTGACATTTTCATAATCTCAAAAGCAATTTCCTGAATTGCAACGGTCAGTTAGCACCCATCATTTAATATGTAAGGTTAGAAATAATTTTTTCAGAGGTGTCTCACTTTACAATTAACTACACTGGATTTAATTTAGCAATTTATTATGCAGTTACTCAACCTCATAAGGTCCTTGTGTAGTGCTTTTTTTTGTTATTATCAGCACACTTAGTTTACTGTTCCGGCCCTTTTCTGATCATTTATATATGTGTGCGCTTTATTTATAGATAATACATACTAAAATATGAAATGTAAATATACTGCATACCCACAATGTATATAAATACAGTATACATTTTACACACCTATACACATATACATATATCAAATATATCAGAGTACTGCTGGTTAACCAGCATTTATCCACTGCAAGAGTAGACTATTTACCTCTATCCTCTTTTCTATATTATGCCCATTTTCTTCCTCCATGCAGGTACTTGCTGCTTAAATTGTAATCATTTAATGTCCCTAATGGGCCTTATTAAAACACTTGTTAAAAAGCCTTTTGGAATCAGGGAAACACCACAGCTATGTTAGTCTTATCCACCAAAGCAGCTGGATTTCAGGTAGTTCTGGTGACCCATCACCTACAGAAACTGTGATGTCTTGTCTTGCTTTGTAGCCTGCTTGTGCATTAAATCCTTAATTATTTACTCACACCTACTCCTAAGGCTATTGAGCACTACAAGAAATTAAATCACCCAAGGATGGGTGACCTCTGCATATTGTGATGATTTCACTGAATACTTATCTGAAACCAAGGATTTTGATAGCTGACTAAAGAAAATAAGCTATTATGGACACATAATAGCTTTCAGGGGCCATTCTTCTAAGCCAAGAACCATCTAAGGCCATTTTACAATGCTACAGTGGTCACAGAATAACCCAAATATTTTCATATTAATTGCGCTGATAGACTACAGTCTAGGCAGGGAGAGTAGATGAGAAACAATTTCATACCAATGCAAAGCTGAACAACCACCATTTTAAAAAATTTTAACTGACATAAAGTTGACTTCAATGAGAGCTGTATTTAGCACTGCCAAAAAAAGGGCAAATCTTTGTACTTTTAGATAAATATTTCTAATTCCGTAAGTATTTTTGAAAATATTGTCTGTTTTGTATGTTTTTTTAAGACTACGATCAATCTAGCAATAAATTTCCTGAAAGTAAGAAAGGGTTCATAATTATAATAATACATGCTAGGCTCTAATTCATACAAAATTGAAGGAACAGAACATCCAAGACATTTCTCTTTGAGACTCTGAACTATTCCATCAACACATTGTTATTGCATACATCTCACAAAAACATGTTATTATTCTCATTTCCTCCGCCTTGCCTGTTTAGCTGCTTACTGAAAGTCTTGGGGCAGAGACAGCATCTCCTCATACCCTTGCATATGTCTCAGCTGAAATCTTAGTCATCTGGCTTATTCTGCACTAGAACTGTCACACATAAAAAACAGCTAAAGCTGTACTGCGATTCTGAGGACAGCTCTTGTCAAGAAACTTTAAAGAAGTGCAAAAAACTTAATCCTAAAATAAGCTCTCTGTAGTCAGTCAATACTTTACATGCTATCAGCTAATGGCTAGGAAAATTCTTATGCATAAGGGATGGTAGAGTGTATTAAAAATACTGCGTGCTATAGATCAGCACACAAATGCATCTATACAGATAATTTTGCTTATTTATCTAACCTCTACAACACTTACGGAAGCTGATTATTCAGATTGATTTGTTAGTGATCTTTCCCATTCCTTTGATTTCATTGGACTTGTTTTTTGCTGCCATCTCCAGATTTCACATTGCCAATTATTTTATGCCTGTGCCATGTTTCTCGGTGGTTCACATTAAGCATGAAAAACAAAGAACTAATCGCCAGAAACCAGAACATCTCAAGATGTGCGGTACTCACATAAGCTTAAACATCAAGAAACCTTGTGCCATGAGCACAGGAAGCTGTATTTTTGTAGC
Organism: Camarhynchus parvulus; assembly: GCF_901933205.1. NCBI lineage: Eukaryota > Metazoa > Chordata > Aves > Passeriformes > Thraupidae > Camarhynchus > Camarhynchus parvulus. The sequence continues at coordinate 89,087,891 of NC_044571.1, read as the reverse complement.
CTTACCAGTGCCCACTGACAGCATTGTGATTTTTTCTGCTGGTAAATGAGCACACAGATCAGAACATGCCTCCTATCTTTGTTTTTCTCAATCTTCTCTTCAAACTGAGAGCACACAGGCCTACAGGAAAATCCTCAAATCTCCTGTCACAGGAGGGGAGATTTAGGATGGCTGCAGCATTAGTCTATTGATAGTTCAAGGTACAAAAAATAGAATTGGTAGGAAGCAGAGGCATGTATAGACTACACATCATAAGACTATTCTGGTTACAGTTAAGTTTTCTCATTGATCATCAATAAGCCTTTTCAAATCCTTTCCAAGGGGTGCCACATGCATTAACAATTTCCTGAAGAGGGGAAGAGCCTTGGAGGGGGCTCTCATGCTGCCATGCCAAATAGATCCTGGGAACACAGACCTCCTGCTCAGAGGCAGACCATAACCAGAACTACATCCCCTGCCTTCACCTTCCATAATCCACCAGCCTCCTCCAGCTGCTGAATTAGAAAGACATCCTTTGAGCAGGGCTGCAGACTGATCCTCAGCTCAAGCAGAATCTACCAGGATTTTCACAGAGCCATGGCAAGGGCCCAAGCTTCTCACAATGTACCTAGTCACTTCTCTAGCATCTTAATCTGGAGTCTAAGGTCTTCTCTCAGGTATTCCTGGGGAACATTGACAGGTGACTCAGATTATCAGTGAGACTACATCCCTGCATAAGCTTCTCGATTACATGGCAGTGATGCCAGATGCCACTGGGACATAATCCCCAAGAAAATATATTAGGAATAGTTTCAAGGAATTTCCAGCTTCTCTGTACCAGTCAGCACTAAAATAACCAGCTTTCTGAAATATCAGGTTGTTTTTTCTAACAAGCTTTCAAACCTGCAATATGTGCCACAGGTTGATGATAGTTGTCAATATAACAAAATTTCACAGAAGAAAAGCATTTTCCAGAAATGCTTTTCTTCTGTGAAATTTTGTTTCAATTTTGCTGAGACTTAAGCTCAGCTATGGAAATTTAGGTTGCTTCATAAAGTAATATTTTCATACTGAAGTATTGCATCACCATCACTGTAGTTTATTACAAGCAGCTGTGGGATAACACAGGAAAGGGCAGCTCTGCTGGTTTATCTAAAGAAAGAGCTGCCTAACCCCTGCCTGCAGTCTCTGCATCCTTCTCCCTCCTCTGGGTTTGCCCAATGGGGCAAGCTCTCCCATGTCCATAGGAGAAAAATCAGGAAATCCCCTTTGCCTGCTGAACCATAAACCTATTAGCTGAACCAGGATTACTGTCTGCCCTCTTAAAGATGCTTTTTCTGCCATCAGCCAGTTCTGCCATTAAAGTGTACTATTATGCTCAAATCCTGCTGTTAAAACATAACAAAGAAGTTGACATTTTGCATATATAAGTTCTTAATTTCCTTTGAAAAATCAGGCCAGAAAATTAAAACCAAAACATCCAAACACAAACAATCCACATTCCTGGGACTGCATGACTGAACAAAAGAGAACAAGGGCATTGCAAATTTATAGCTGTCTGTACAGCTTTCAGTCTTTCTTGCTCATGTGTCCCTATACAGTCATTAAATATGTAATCAAAACTTTTATCTCCCCCATCTTTTGACTTATTTAGGGTACAGAATAAACATCTGAAGGAATAAAATTACGTCTGCTCAAACAACTGTGAATTTAACATAGCTTATTTTTAAATGTCTAATTAAACATTTAAATGCAATTTTTCAGAATGCAACAATAGCTGCTATGTCCTACCTTTTTTTCTTAAGCATACTCATATTTTTTCTTTTCCTTTTTTTAAAACTGTTGCTACCCAAATAAAATTATCACTTCTATGACTGAATTATTTAGAAAGACAGGAAGCTATACAATGATACGATGTAATCCTGTGGATAAATACATGAATTCTCATCTTAAAACTGCTTAAATTATAGTTACCATTATTTCTACTGGGAAGGTATTTCAGAAACTCACTTCTCTGATAGCTATGCAAAACCATTTCTAATCTCCAACCTACATTTATGCACAGCAAGCTTAAAAATCTTGCTCTCGTTACAACTGTGTTCTTTTATATCCTTAAATAACTATTTCTCTTCAGTGTTTACCCCTTGAGATGGCAATAAATTTGTTCCTTTCTTCAGTATTATTTTTCTAGCCTGAGCAGGCCAATCTCTCATATTTTCCCCACTGTAAGATAAAAGCTCTGTCACTCTATTCATTCTGTTGGTCCTTCTCTGCATTTGGTCTGCTTCAAATTCAGATTTATACAGAGTATTCAGGGTGACAAATTACACATGTCTTCTAAGGCAGTCTTAATATTATCTAATCTCTGCTGAAAATTCTTCATCTGATACAGACCAGGACATTTTTCAACTCCCACTTCAGACAAAGAGCTCCTGACTTTTCCTGGCAAACTTATTTCTGATAGTCTAGTTCTCAAGATGTCCCTGATTACTATTCTGAGACTTTTCCATTTTAATTATGTTCTACAACTATATGGCCACCCTAAGCATAATCAGTACACTTCAAGCATCAAGGTCACTATAAAATAATCCTGGTCCAAAAGACTGACCTTGAGAAACTTCCAGCCCAACAATGAAGTCTGATGCTGCCTCCTCACTAGTCAGGCCTTTGGCCTTCTCACAGTCTGCACAGTACTCTTCATCCTCTCTTGTTTAATTGTACTTACTCAGAATGCACGATTACTAAAACCAATAAAAAGTCTGTTTACAATTTTTTCCCTCTACTTAACTGTAAGAACAGTACACGTGAAAGTAAAAACTTCCCTATATATCTGTGAGGACAAGAGGTCACACAAATTCCTTCCTCACCATACCCATATAACCCATCTTAGCTCACTGATCCAAAACTGAGGACAAACGTGCATGAAGGAACCATAAAATCGGGGTTTATATTTACTCACCATGATGAAGAGCAGAAGTAAATACACAGATGTTAAAAATTCATACTGGTATAAAACCAGTGCATGTTAGACAAGGTCCAAACAAATCCTAACAATAATTACAAGAGTTGCTGTATTCCAACTATTGAAACAATTAGATTAACAATAGGTCTTACTTGTCCTGTCATACGACTCATGACACGTATGTGCAATTTCAGCTCCGAGCTGCAAATAATGTCCAGCTTTATCATCTCTGGAACCATCTGCTCCAAGGGCAAACATTCCACCTGCAAAACAGGTCAAATGGCCCATCTTCCTTTCAAGATGCCCGTTCTTCCACTCTCCAATGAAGGTCAGTCCTCCATTGGACTTTCTGATGAGATGTTTTTCTATGGCCTACAAAGAGATTAAGAGAACATTCAAATGCTGTTTCACATGCAAGTTTTACTTATTAACTTTCCTTTATCAAGCAAAGTCTGGCTTTCAAAACAAAAATAATTTTCTTTTTTCAAATTCACTTCTGAGCACCACAGGAACAGACAGTTATAAGAATTTTATTTCAAAGCACAAAAAAAACCACCTTAACTGCTAAAAATGCTAATGACATCTAACACATGAAAATCACAACATAGACAATACAGTGTTTTTACTTGAGAATTCAACACTTATTTTATGGCTCAAACAGTATTTGTCAAACTGTTAACTCTGGGAAGTACCAGAGCTCTGTGCACGCTGTGAGTACTCAGAAAACACATCCATGTTGGAAACTTTTGATCAGCAACGTATGCAGTCAGTCTCTCTTTAATAGGAAGTGGCAGGAATACTCCAGCCACCTTCTAGCTTCTCCATAGCAGCTTTCTGATTGCACATTCTCAAATGATAGGTGCTGGAGCAGCTGATCACCAAAAAACCCTGTATTTTATACGTGAGGCAACTGCTGCCTTCTTTTCACACATTTGTACCAAAACATGCTGTTGCTTGTGACTTAGAAATGGTATCCTTCTCTTAGAAGAGCAGCTGACTTAACTTCCCAAAGTTTGCAAACTAGATGGAATGTTTGCTTAAGCGTCTTTTAGAGAGGATCACAATTCCCACCAACTATTTCAGTATTTACTATGTCTAGCATTAGACAGTGAGAAAGCAATGAAAGAGAAGTGCTGGTCTGCACTGCTGTTGGGTTAATTCCTTCAGTAATACCACTGATAGATCTGAGGTTTGTGCTCATGGCAGGATCCAGAGAGAAGAAGGCAGAAGTCTCTGACAGCTGCCAGGGTGGTTGTCTAACCATCATGCAAATTGGTATTGACGACTGCCTTCTGCTGCTAAGGAGCCTGATGTGGCTAACTGTACAAGCCTCATTTGAGCTGGAAGTACTGGTACTGGAAGTATTGGATCTGCTGAAAACTGCCATTGGAAAGGATATCAAGATCTGGAGCACTAACTCTGTTGATTCCATTATTCTAGACTGTGACAAAACTGGTGTTTTTCGACCATATGGTACATAAAAGTTGAGTCCTGTTTGAAGGAAAGCCACTTTAACTGTGAAGAGCAGAAAGGCACTAAAGCATATGGATTATTTATTTGCTAGAGGAAAGCATTTTTTCCAAATGCTAAGTGACATCTTCTTCTGAATTGTATCTTCCCATAATTTCATAACAGTTGAGGAGCAAATGGATGCAGAAGCATTTCCAGTAGGACAAAATTGCTGTGGTTAGCACCAGGATAGCCTACAAAGGCCAAATTTATATACTTCTCCATGAGCTACACTTCTACTCCATATTTGCTTTCATGGTTTGACTGAAGAGGATGTTCTAGGTGCAACATGCTCCTCTTCTGAGCAGAAAACACATCTTCTGAACTTGAAAATAACTGCCTGGTAGAAGGGGTAGTTTTTGAAATCTGAAAATCAAGTCCTATCAGCTACTTAATAACTAGGTTAGGTTCTGAGAGTCACAAAGGAAGCATCTCAAGAATATAAATGCAACTCTCTCAAAATACTTTATCGTTCAACAACCTGCTGCCTGGTAACTGCAAAAAAATGGCAATTGGTAGTTACAGTAATTAACATGGGACAGCTGGGCATTGCTGGGAGCACTGTCCAGGGGTGCAGGCTGGGATAGGTGTGGCATTTGTACCCTTGGCTGGATGGCTGAGGCCACAGAGCACTCCAACAAGAACTGCAAAGCAATGACATCCAGCTGGACTACAAGGAGTATATATGTACCAGAGTGGATATTTGTACACCCCAACTCCCAAAGAGAAGGTTTAGTTCACATCAACTAAGAGATTAACTAATGGAAGGAGCTTCCTTAGTCTGAGCAATGCCTGAGCAACAGGGGTGGTTGAGGTCACTTGGTTTGTTCAGTCTAGAGAAGAGACAGAGGGGAGACCTCATTGCAGCCTTCAACATCCTCACGAAGGGCAGTGGAGGGAAAGGCACTGATCTCTTCACTCTTGAGACCAGTGACAGTAGCCAAGGGAACAGCCTGAAGTTGTGTCAGGGGAGGTTTAGGTTGGATAGCAAGAAAAGGTTCTTCACCCAGAGGGTGGTTGGGCACTGGAACAGCTCCCCAGGGCAGTGGTCACAGCACCAAGCCTGACAGAATTCGGGAAGTGTTTTGACAACACTCTCAGGCACATGGTGTGATTCTTGCGGTGTCCTGTGCAGGGCCATGAACTGGACTCAATGATTCCTGAGGGTCCCCTGCTATTCAAGGTACTCCATGATTCTATGCAAAACCTGAATGTTCCCTGAAGTTCCTGTGCTTTTCATGACTACAAAAAATAGCATTTTCTGAGCTGTCTTGCAGCAGTACTTGCTATGTTGTGACAGTCAAGCACACGGCTGAATCCTTCTTTTAGCTACCTAATGCTGTGCAGTAAGAAAGAGTGAGGATCAAATTTATGAGCCTAACAGATTAGGCTACTCAAGGCAGCAGATCAAAAAGAAGCTTACCTATCCCTCCAGCTGATGTGAGAAGGAAAAAAAGACACTTGAAACCAGACTAGCTGGAAGGCCCACATGATGATGTTGAAAGCAAAGTTAAGAGGCCCATCCTCAATTTTTATCACCACAAAAAACTTCCAGCAGGTTTCAAAATTTCAGCTTTTATCACAGCTGTGAATTTCCATACTAGGACATGGCAATGAAATGTCCTTTACAGTGGAAGATTGCACCCATGTTATATACAGAGGGGTTGTGGATATACAAATTGTTTGTATGTACGTAAGGAAGTATGTGGTGACCTGCACAAGACTTCATATGCCATGGATTGGAAACCATGACATCTGAAGAACAGATGCTGCATTCTTCTTCCCTGTGATAGCTCCAAGGAATGAGATATCACTGTCTACTGCAAAACTTAGGACTGAGGTTATGTTGTCCATCTTCCACTCACACTGCTGTAATAAGATAAGGGAGTGAAGTGTGGCTGGACAGAGACATTCTTTTAGACTGGTGGGTGCTGAGAACATTTCCAACTCTGTGCTGTGAGTGGGAGGAATGCATGCTACACCTTTCCTCTTCTGCTTGCACAAATGATGCAAAGAGCTTCTGCTCCACATTTTGAAAAACAAAGAATAAGAAGTGTTAGCTATGGAGGAAGACCTATACTATAGGCAAGAACAAAAAATGGTAAGGGAACAGCCTCTTAAAAAAATTTAAATAAAAATTTGAATTGCAGTTACGCAAAGCAAATCCCACTTAATGACTCTTTGCCTATGTCTTTCAATGTCGAGTAGGACCTGGGAGAGACACAAACCCTGAAACAGAGAATGTTCCACAGCACATAAATCAGTACAGTTCATGCAGACTCAAATGTACAGTGTGGGTTTAGCTGAGAAAAAGCAGAAGGAACCCTCTGATACTTGGACTGCAGGATATATCACACATGAATAAGGAGCAGCTTGGCTTTTCCTCCCTCCTATCCACAGAGTGTTTTCACCTAGTCCCAAATTGCCTTGCTCTGTCTCCATTCAGAGATGTGCCCATATAAAATGTTTGCAAGATGGTTTACAGTGAAGAGGATGAACAGGAGCGTTTATTTCCTCTAATTTTGAAGTGTTCACAGTTTAAGAATCAGAGTAAAATATTTCAACACTAACCACAATGGAAGCTAGATATCAACTGCTAAACAGCTTTAAACCCACATGATCCCATAAACTGCATTTTAACCTATTAAAAATACACAAGTAATGTTATGAACTAGTAATATAGATTTTAACAAACCCTGGAATGCTAAGTTCAAAAGGACTGGGAAACAGCCAATGCTTTATCAGTAGTTAAAAAAGCTAATAAAACAATTATATAAAATGAATGATGTGGTTTCAAAAATAAATTATTGATATGTGTATGCTGATACTAGAACTATTAGAGATTTCAAGAATTTCTTGACATTTTACAAAATATTAGTCCTAAGCAAGTAAAGAAAAAAAATTGTGAAAAAATAAAAAAAATCCTTATCCCATGAAGATTCTGCATAGATACTTTATTCAACACCAGGTAGTATTTCTAACAATGATCTCCAAGAAAAATGCTAGAAAAAAAATTGCAGATGACACAAAAATTGATGTAACTATAGATAATGATAAAGGAAAAGTCAGTTCTGCAAAATCACTGAGAGCAGGTGACAAAACGGGTTTTGCCTGAACAATGTGTTGCAATAGAGATAAGTGTAAGGTCAAACACTGAGGAATCGGGAATGTAAATCACAGTGGTAGGAAAGCAGTAAATCGAAAAGATTATAACCAGCTTCAGAATAAAGCAACTGGAAAGTGGATGATGGTATGAGGCAAAGGTTAAGAGTACAAGCAGAGCTTCTGGCTGGATGAAGAGGATAAAACCAAGAAGGAATCAGTTAGAAGAAGAATTACATTAGAAGAACCATTACATTGCAGTCTCCATACTGAAGGTACTGGAAAATACATAGAAAAAAGCTTAAGAAATAATTCAAAATCTGTTTTATCTTGTGAGACTCATTAAAAAAAAAAGAAAAAAAAAGGCGCTTTTCCTTCAGGAGAGAATGTCTATTGTACATTTGACAGTAACCAACTATATAGCGCAGATAACCCTTTAAAACAATGTAGAGAAGGAAAAAGTCAAAGCAGCTGGAAGTCAAATGTAATCAAATTCAGGTCAGGAATAAGACATATTACAGCTTCAAAGCAATTTTTTACTAGAATTTTCACTATATATCTTGTAAAATGTGACTTTTGAGAATTCCAAGAATAGGTGTTTTGCTTTAGAAGACTGACCACACTAAAACTAAGCTGTAAAAACTTATGTTGAAAGCAACAGGGCACGCACAGAGCCTGGAACACATCAGGCACCACCAACCACACATCAGCACTGGGACAAGGCTACACAGCCCCTGCTGCTGCTGGTACCACAGCTCACTCAAACCAGCTCAGTTACTCTTTATGTTTCTAAACTGCAGCAGAGGAATGGTGGCACAGTGGGAAACACTATGAGAGGCCGCTGACAGAAGATGGGGAAACCAGGAAAGTAAGAGCTGGGCAGCAAAAAGCTCAGAGCCACCACAGAAAGGCCACCAACCCCCAAATCCCACTGAACCATCTGCAGTACTGCCCTGCTTAGACAAGCACTTTGTCTGTGACAGGGAGTAAGACCATAGCACAAAAGAACCATAGAAACAGGAATAGATATGAACTGCATTTTACAAAGCAAATATGGAATATAACATGTAAATGCCCTAGAAAATAATGCAAAGAATAAAACAATTTGGGACTTCAGGTCCTAGAATGATGAATTCTCAACACTGCAAAAAAACGACTTGGTTGTTCTGCACACATCTCAAGGTTGCTAGATCTCCTTCTAATAAATTAGAGCCTGGGCTTTTACATTGTACCATTTGGGACAAGCTGATTATTTTTAGCACAATAATCTGCATCACATGTATTCCACAATAATACTTTTTAAACTACTCAAAGTGAAAGCTAGTATTATTCATCATTTGATTTCTTAAAACTTACATAATCAAAACAAGTCCTGTGGCTGGTGGTGGTTTTTCTCCCTAGGTTTCTTTTTTTTAAATTTAATTTCATTTCCTTAAAATCATTAAAGATTGTTACACTGAATTGGAAAACTCAATGAATCATAATCACCTCAATTGCATCGTCGTACATTTTCCTTGCCTCCATGTCCGTCTTGTCTGACATAAGCCAGGCTTTCAATAAATATTCATAAAAACTGTCTCCCAGCCCGCCCACGGATGTGTGATCTGTAGAAGGGAAAGAGGGAAGAAAACAACAACAAAAAAAAAAGGTTGAAGTTGTTATGTAATAGCACCTTAGATTTATTCAAAACATAAACTTATCTTTTTAAGGCCTACTGTTGTAGAATTATAAACATTTTTAGCCTGTTTAGAAAGCTGCACTGCGCTCCTTCCCCTCCAAACTTACATCACAGGCATAGAACCTTCTGTATGTGTTCCCTATTTGCCATTCTGCACAGGCTATCTCTCACATCAAAAATGTACTTTAACCTCTGTTTTTACTTCGTTCCAAAGAACCTAATTGTTTTGCTGCTAGGGTTTTGGGGTTTTAGTTTTTGGTTTTTTAAGGTATATGTGAAAAAAGCATGTAGAAAACCTCCTAAGACCTCTGTATCCAGGATGTAACCAGGTCACGTGGCTGGCTACAAACTGTCATTCATTAACTACACAGAATCCAATCTTTCCAGCAGATTTTTATTTCTTACAGGGTAGTTACTCAGCAGACTAATGAATTCCTTAAACTAAATGTTCTTATTGAAATTATTTTTGTCCAAAGGGAAGCAAGGTGCCTTTGCAGCGTACAACACAAGCCCTGCTCTGTTCCACTGTGCCTGAGCAGCTACACAGAGCTGTGCCATGTGCCACAGGGCAAGAGTGTTTCACTATTAGAATCCACCAGCACATACACTGAACCTCCTAACACACAGATTTCTTTTTTGTCCCCTTTTTTTTAATTTTATTTTTTCCCTTGCAGAGGTTGCCTTTCACAAATAGTGTCACTGCTATTCTGTGCTGATAGACCACTTGAGAACTATCTACATTTCTCTTTGGCTGAACTATCATACTTCCCCACAAAAAGCCTACTGATGGTCTGGCAGCTTTGCAGCTCCTGCTCCAGCCAGGGTAAGCACTCACTCAGTACACCTTCATTCAAAAAGCAGCACTCTGTGAGATTTAATACGTGACTCCAAGCAGAATACACATAACCTTCTCTTTCCTAATGTTACAGCCCTCAAAGCAGTAGCATCAGAACAGTCTTAGACTCCTGAAGCTAGGCAAGGGAAATGTTTAACACCAACACTGTCACAATGCTAGAAATTCACTGCCCTAAACATGGCTGGTTGAGTCATGCAAGTACCCTTTCACTGGGTGAAGAAAAGATATGGCACTTCCTTTTACAAAATACCTCAAAAAGTGGTATTATTCACAGTTTTTCTGGGATAAAGGTGCAAAAGAGAGGTTGAGCTCTCCTTCTGTTCTTTTTTCCTCCAAGCACCACCCTACCACAGCATGTCTGCTTGTCTCTGAAGATGTGAGTAGGAGGTTAGAGCTGGTAGATGCTGCTATCCTAACTCTTCTAGCTGCCTCTTGGCTCCTCTGCTACTTAAAAATGGATTTCTAAACAAAGGAAGGAGCAAGTAGAGATCCTGTAGCTTTCCCATTTCGTTTCAAGTGGTGAATTTGAAGCAAATTCCTTCATGCCCTTCTCTTATACCTCAGACTCTCCCTGCCTGCCTTTTCACACCCAGTTACTCAGTGATTATGAGTTTTCATAAGCTTTCTCACTCTGAGCTATAAGAGGACATTCAGGTCATGAGTCACTTTCTTACACAAACGCAAGGGCTAGAAATTACTCCTTCGATTTACAATTACATTCTTAAGCAGACACAAGAAACAAGGGTCTGTAGTTTTCAGGAAAAAAATAAAAAAACCCCACAACCTATCCCAAGACTTCAAAGCTACAATTCATGCCAGCACTGCTCAGGGACTGACTTCACAAGAGACAGTTTAAAACTACTTCTGTTAAGCTCCTGCCTTGTCCCCAGATGAGCTCTGTCATTTGAGTAAGGGATGATCCTCAGCCAGATTTCCTTGACAGATGCACTCAGGTCCCAACAAGGACAGGCTGTTGAACCCTCAGCAGTGTTCTTGTAGTAGCTCCAGCTGGGATTGGGACAGGAAAGAGCAGGAAGATGATCAGAAAATGTTCATTTCCTAAACAGAGAAATCCACATTCCAGGTGTCTTTCAGAAGTCAATTATCAGCAACATGTCCCATTTCATGACTACTTCTCCAGGCAGTCATTTGAGAACTGTCCTTCTCTTCTGTCAGCAGCTCTTCTCCTTCACATTGCTTCTGATCTTAGCCAAGAGTATAGGGAACACAGGCACCAGAAGCATTGGGGGACACAGAACTCAGAGCCATCCCCTAGACAGCCTTTTTTGCACCTTCTTCCTGCTGAGAACAGGGCTGCTCAAGCCTCTTGGATTCAGATCCTCCTCCCATTCAGAAGCAGACAAGCACATGGTAAGTAGTAAGAAACGAAGGCCTTTCAAGGGCCTTCCAATTCCCAGCAGCAGCATTTTCCTTGCTCCTTTAATGCATACCTCACTCCAGATCTGACCAGCCCAGAGTTTTCAAGGCTCCTCTCTCATTCAGCAGTGGGCTACTCCACTCCCCAGCTGATGCCTTTCACAGCTGGACCAGAGGAAAGACCTGTCAAAAAAGGCAAACGGATCCTGTTCCTTCTCTTCAGCAGCAGGAGAAGGACATATGAAATATTTCTGGTGGGAACATATGATGGTATTGCAGGGGAGCTGGCCACATCAAGATGCAGCTGTCTTTATGTCCTGTCCCCTCCCCATCCACAAAAATAGCCAAAAGGGGATGGAAGTGAAAAGGAGGCCAATGCAGCAGCTGAACTGAGGTTTAAACACAGTGAGTTTTCCAGCTTCTGCAGCTGCATTAACTGCACTCTGGCAAGGTCTTCTTCAGCTTTTCTGCCAGTGTCTGCTAGAGCAGAATTTTCTGCATTTTGTAAGAACTATAAGTAGAAATTACTTAAAACATGGTTTGTGACAGATTGTGGGTCTTTGACAATTTGGTCTCACCTAGAGCAGAAATGCTAAAGAAATATTTTCCAAGACTCCTTAGCAAATATATAACTGGTGAAGACTGTAGAACTGGGTCATGGCATATCATTCTCTTCTAAAAGCAAACCTCCCTATCCAAACTTATCAGAAGGTCCATAGTGGTTATCACTTTCTGCTGCTCTTTGAGCTATAGCTCAGATGGCTTCAAAGATTTAAGTCAGATCAAATCAGAATGTTTTGCTCATAAAAATGTTTTCCAAATGTTTTCCACATAAAATTTACTGACGTTTTTCACACTGGCCCTAACCTTAAGTGTCAATCCAGAGTACTAAAAAGGAATAAATTGTGATTTGAATAACTGAGCTTACACTAGCATCTTGACACTGCGTACTCCTCAGTAAACAACTGAGAAGATAAGCATTAAGTACAAGCATTTTGAAAATTTAAAACTGATTCGTTCTTTCACAAATTTGATCTAAAGAATCATTTAATTAGCTCTTTGTCATGTAAAGGTTTTTATTTTGAGCTGTTTTTGATCAGCTGTTTTACAGTGAAATCCTGGAGTAGAATTCATTCCAGATTAAGACAAATATACCAAAAAGAACAGAAGTTCTTGATAGCACAACAAATGTGGCTGAAGCCACATGTTCTGTTCAATGTATATATTTTTAGAACACTCATTCCTTCAAATCAAGACAAATTTGGGTAATTTCTTCATTCTGCATTTTTTCAAATGTAGGCCCAGATGACTGGGCAAACATAAAAGGATTCCAGTCAAGAATTGCTTTGGAATTCTTTTCAAACTAAAAGACACAGTTACTGCAATTGGAAAGAATACCTTCAACTTTTGCAACCAAAAGCAATTACAAGAAACCCTGTATTTTTCTGGTCACACTTGAAAGCATATTGTGTGCAAACCTGTGCAGTTAGTCTGTTTGTAAGGATTCTTCTTCCCAAAAAGAGACAAATAAAACCTTAATAGAAAGACAATGATATTTCAAGTTCATCGCAACATTTTTGCTCAGCTACTACAAAGGATCTTCATCCTGTTAAATATCGGCATTTTTCTTCTTAATAAACAGCACTCAACTGTAAACAAAAAACCCTCAATGAACAACAAACCAATCAATCTCAGCATAATACTTTAATGAGTTTTTAAGGAATTGATAAAATATCTGTGCTTAGTAACATATTGTGTCTCAGCTAAAATGCCAAAAACCAGATCTACCTCTTTCCCACAGACTGAGATGGGGACCTTCTTTTAAAACCTCACACCACCATTATCTAATATTCCAAAGATAGTTTCATTCCAAATGATCTTATTGGTATCAGCAACCCATGAGCTCACTGCTGACACAGTCTCCCAGACAAGAAGCAGGACAGCACTAAACCACTGCACAGGCAGGAGGTCAGACAGGGCGCACACAGTCTTGCTGAAATGCCGCTGGACCTCAGCCCCAGAGAGGAGGGAGGGTCTGCAGAGCTCGGGTGATTTGTTCTCTGTAAGTGAAACTGTTTCTTTACAAATCTGGGGAGACAAATAAACAGCTTTTTACTGCAAACAGCTCTTCATAGGCATAGGCAACAAGGCTCCCCCTCCTCAGTAACAGGTGAGGCATTGAGATGGGTCTGTCTGCTCTTTCTCTTCAGCACTAATTTTTGAGGACGGTTGTAGATACCAGGGATACTGTGCATTCCCATAGCTCGTCCTCATTTGTCATACCCAGACCTACCTAATATCTGTAAATAACTTCCTCCACAGCAAGCCAGTTTCCACATGAATGGCAGTGGTTCCCAGGAATACGGTTATGGCCACAGACTGCAAGTTACCAACATGTGCCACTTCCTTTTGTTTACAGGGAAAGTTTGGTTCAATGAGCAATAGCATGTTTCCCAGAACAACTGACAGCCCCCTAAAGATAACATTAATAATGAAGCCTGTTCTAATGAAGGTCTACCTGCTCTCTAGAGCAAACTTAAGATGTGCAAATTATTTTTAAGCAGATGGCTTTAAGTAGTTAACAGCAGCTTAATGAGGCAAATTAAAAACAGTTCATGATTTGGTAAACCCTCTCTGTGCCTTAATTGTTCAATTGTCATTTCTTGGCAAGGAGCAAGAATAAATAAAGAAGCCAGGCATTGTATTAAAGGCAGCACCTCATGCCAGAACTGATGCTGCAGTCCCAACACCTGAGGGTGAGGCTTCCTGCTGGCCAGGAGCAGAGGGGAGCGAGCCACTGCCCCTCCCTGACCCCAGGGCACATCCGCCCTAGGCAGAAAGTTTCTGCATGGCTTACTGCACACAGAATAAAAAGATGAAATATAATACTGAGCAGAGGTATGTTTAGCATGCACAGGCTGCCCTGCTGGAAAGCAGGACAGCGAGATAACATTGGAGCAGTGCAGAAGCACAAACAGGTGGAGATGAGGATCAACTCTGCCCACAGTATTTTTAATTCACAAATTGTAACTACAACACTGATTCAATATTTTAAACTAAAGACAGATTACAACCAAGCAAAAAATTACTAATTTGGCTATTTGTAAACTGAAATCTCGGAACTGTAATTGTCACTTTGGACTTTAAAATAAAGCAAAACTCACTAAAACCTGTGCTATTCTCACTAGACTGGAAATGCCAAGATAAACAAACCACTGATTAATTTCAACCAAGAGCAGTAGCACAGAATTACTTTGCAACAACAACAAAAAAAAAAAGCAATAAAAAGGGAGGCTGATCTACCTCGAGGGTCACAAATTGACAAGGTGCTATTGTAATATAGAGAAGGAGTCAGAGAAGGAGTTCAGGAGTGGAGAAGTTAAATGACCAGGAGGGGGTAGCAAAGTGATTAAGCTAATACTGACTTTCATTAAGAAACCCACGTGCCCCATCACCATTAGTTGTTCTGGCCTGCACCAACTAGCCTTACACTGCAGGAGCCCTTTTTCTCTGTGCAGAAAACTTCCAAAGAATTGTTTTTCTGTTTGTCTTTAGGCTGGCTCTGATTAAATTTCAGTTCAATCTTTACTTAATGTAGTTGGTCTTACTGCTCCTCAGCTGCTCTAAATAGGTGCAAGCTCCCCTTGTAATCCTTTAATACAGAAAGCTGAGGCCCTGGAAATTGCAGCTGCTGCAATTCACAGCAGAAATTCAACCTAAGGATGTCATAAGCCATAGTGGTTGGCTTAAAAGTGCAAACAATTGTAAATTAACTGCAGCAAAGGCAGCCCTGGTAAAAGGAGGTGGAGGTTCAATTTTAAGTCAAATATAAACTATGTATCAGTAAGGAACACATTACCAGCATGAGAATTTTTCTGAAAACATTCAGGGTCTCATATAACAGAACCACTTTTGGAGAATTTAAGCTAAGTATTTATCAGTTGGGAGGTAGCTGAAGAGACACTGCTTCCCATTCTACAGTCTGGTGCCACAGCAGAATCCAGCAACATGAAACACCTCGCCCAGCTCCTCCCGACCTGGGGGTGCGTGAGCACGCCTGCTCAGCACTCACGGCTCTCGAGAATGGAGCAGCTGTACTCTAAATACTCCAGATGGAGAACCTAGATATGAATATTTTAACAAGACTTGGAAAAATATGGATGGTTCTTGAGTTCCTTAACTGTACTCTTTGAAAAAACAAACTTTAATCTGAGTAGAATCATGTTCCATTTCTAGTTGCATTTAGAGATGACTAAAGCATTTTTGTCAAAGTTGTTTAAAGAAACCCCAAGAGAACAGCTTGAGGCAGACAGAATATTCCAGTTGGAAGAACTAAAAGTCTGGCAGCTACAAGAAACTGAAAACACAATCTCTTAATGGAAAGTATTAAGCAATCTTAATTATAAATCCTACCAGTTTCTCATATAATAAAATTAAGCAAAATTACTTCCTAGATCTGTAGGGAGTATCAAACTACAGATTAAAAACAGTTAAACTTGCACAATTCAAGTGGGTCCAAAGACAATAGAAATACTTTGAAACAGACCAGCAAGTATAACAAGCGAACTAGTACACATACTTAGGTAACTAATGTTCTTAGAATCAAAACATTTCTTCAGACTGAATGTAATTTACAATTCTGTAATGTCAAAGGAATATCCTAATTTGGTATCCTACAACAGACTGTACTTTCACTCTCAGGAATTCACAGCTGGAACAAATGTTTTGTTTTGGTTTTGGTATTCAAACTTTCCCGAAACATCAAAACATTCCAGCTATTATGTATAATTCTGGAAAGATGTAGGTCATCTCTCAGAAGACACATTCAAGAATTAAACACCAATCAACTAAAAAAATCAAGTCCACATGCTAAAATTAGAAACACATTAAATCCTTATGTCGGTGTGTTTACTGAGAAGTTTACTCAGAAGCCTTTTATCACCTGAAGCTGTCTTTTCAAGGTTATTACACTCACCCACAGAGCCACCCAAATGAAGCACAGCTGCCTCTCAGCCAAGTTTGGAGTCACTGTAAATCTCAACTGTGTGGGCAGCTTTAACAAAGCCTCTGATTTGCAGTGGATTGGTGGGAAGTCACCTGCATGCTTGTCTCTGATGACTTTTTTTACTTGACAAGGTGGCTGTGAAAGAGCTAAAAGGGATAACACCACTTGCTGCAAGTAAGCACCCAAAACCCAAAGAGTCCCTTTTGAATAAGAGTTCATATATAGAGGGATTGACAAGTTCTTAAGGTTGTTACATCCTTTAGTTTATTCACCTTAATCTTCCTTGAAGATCTTGATTCTCCTCTTGAAGATTATAAACCAGAACATGGGAGAGGGAAACCTTTATTAGATTAAATCTAGTCCAACATTCAATAATCCATTTTAGTGCAATACAACACATCTGCACCAAATCAGCTGGCAAAACCACTGTCAAAAACTTCACCCTTCAAGCTGTATCAAGTACATGGCAGTTTATATATTTACATATATATATATATATTTATTTATATGTCCCACATGGGAAGCTGACAGTCAAAAGTGATTCTGAGGAGCACGGAAAGACACTCACTGTTTTTGATGTACTTTTGGATTATACCACCTGCAATATAAGTCCAGGCTACTCTGTTTCTTTCTCCTAAACTTCAGTCTATGTAGCTCTTTTTCTTCTCATGACAGATGCTTGAAATGGCGCATGCAGCCGCCTGACATTTTGATCACTCTGTAGGTGCTGGGAAATTGTGATGATTTTAAGACTTGTTCAGTCCATGCTCTGTGACTGAGACTGAGCTACCACACCATACATGGACTGCATTCATCACCACCCCTCTCTTACTTGACTATATATGTCATATGGGACCATATCACACAGATCTTCAAGTCAAGACAGTATTTTAGGTTGCTGCTACAAGGACAGTCCAACTCCCAGTGAAACTTCAGGATTAAAAGAAGCCATTAGTAAGATACACTCAATGTTCACAGAACAGAACTAGAGACCCTCTCTTCTCAATGTCACCAAACTGGAAATGTTTCTCACGTGACCAACAGCAGTTCCATCTCCACATAGAACTCAGAATATGAAGTCTCACATACTGAAGACATAATAAAAAGAAACAGATGTCAGATATGACAATAGATGTGTCATCTGGATTTACCAATCATCTAGAGAGCATCAATAGAAACACTTAAGTGCACAGCCTCCAACAAGTTACAGAGAAGGAATAAAATAAAACCAAGAAAGTTTAATAAGGCTGTAACAAGTTTTTAAGTGGACTTTGATAGCCTTCCCTTTCGTAAGAAACTGGTAAGTCAAGAATGGTTCAAAAATGCAGTTTTAGGCATAAAATTATCACAGAAATAATGAGATTCCACAGGAAAACAAACTCTGAAAACTCACAGAGGTGTCAAAGGATAACTTTATACTCCCCAATGATTTCAAGTTAATGTCTTCAAAGCCATTAGTGTAAGCTCTCAAAAATATCAGGCAGTACCCTAAACATGCCAGACTTCATTAATACAGATGAACTTACTGAATTCACAGTAAATGACAGAGATGAGAAAGACAAATGTAAAAGCTGCTGTGGGACAAATCACAAATTCTAGATATTGATGCACTCCCCACCGAGATTATGCTCTAAAAGTATAGCTTGGTGGTACAGCAAAATGAAATATTAATCTCTTTGCCTAGCAATGTATGCAAGCATTCTCATAACCCAAAGTTATACCATATCCAAATCCTCTCTTTAGGAATTATTTATAGACACTCCTTTTCAAATGCATAATTCATATACATGTTTAACCTTCCAATAACACTAGAATCTTTAACACGCTAAACAAAGCTTTTATTTGTTCACCTTTTCCAGCATCTTGCTCAGCAGACCAGCAGAGCATCTTAACCTTGTAGTCTTATAAAAGCATATTCCCTGTAATGCACAGTTCTGTTGTATTTCATTAAAATAAAGTTTTAACAGATTATCTTGCTCTTGGCTTCTAATGAATAAACAAATCTGAATGCAGCTTTTTCCTGAAACACAGCTAATTACATTTGTACAAGGTTGTAAAGCAAAAGTGCAAGGGGAATTCTCCGGCAGAGATTACACAGATTATCTTCTATTCAAAACACATGCATGTTCCAAAGGACAGAACAACACAAAATAAATTGGAGAGTAAAATTAAGGACACCTGCCAAGATAGCAAAAGAAATTAAACTGCAAAGAATCACCCCCACCTCCTAATATGCAACCGCATGCCTACTACTGGAAGTCTCGAAATACTGCAGTAATTTTATTTGTTCATAATGTAATAAACAGAAAGCAGATTTCAAACAGCAAAAACTCCATAAATAAATGCTTACACAAATGTCCAAACTATCCAAAAGATCACATATCTCCAGTTCTATAAATTATGTTCCAAACACAAATTAAAAAAGAAATTTACTTGCTAAATCAAATAAATGTGCAAAAATGCAGTCAGGTTGGGAACTACTCTACATGTACTTTTACAATATGCAATTATTTTACTCCTGTACTATTTCTATTTAAGAGAGAGAAAATCTTTTCCTCAAGCTGAAGGGGAAAAATAATCATCTGCAAGTTAAAGTATTAGAAATTTTTATTCACAAGTCCAAATAGAAAGTAGTTATCTGATGAGTTTTGGAAAATACTTTGGAATATACAAGGTTGACTTGACCCAATTCCCTTCGCTTCCTTTTAGGTTATGGATGTTTTGCCAGAACTTGACCTTACATTTCACAATTTTATTTTTCCTGACTCATGGCATTGCTAGTTTCTTTAGAGAAGGTACAGGTATTAATAGACATAATTTAAGATACTCCTTGTGCTAAGCAAGGTATGTAGTAAATAGGTAAGGGTACAAGAGAGAATGTATAATATCTTCACAGTTAAAGGAGATTATGAGCAGCTTCAGCTGGAAAAAACGTGTTTTCCACAACTAGCATCTTTGCACTATCTCTAACTACACTATCAACCTATTAATTTATGCTACAATTACATTTTTATCTGAAATATTTATCTGTGGTATTTCTTTAATCTTTTCAAAGACTACTTCATTCTTCAGTATTACTCACTTCACCTTGCCATCTGCAAGGGTTTTCATCTCCCAGAGGCAGGTGTAAAGACTGAAAGGGCTTCTGCTTAATTTTAAAAATGAAAGGCCCGATAACTGATAAATAAATCAGGATCTGGATTTCTATCTCTGTAGCACCCTTAAAAGTTTGCATTTTAGAGAGTCACTCTCCCTATGGATCAGATAGAGCTCACACTGACAGGGCAATACCCTTCAGCTGACATGCTGATTTTTCTCAATGTTTGCATTCTCACAAGGGGATGCGCAGTGTGACAGCACCTTCTTCATCAAAAAGGGTCTGCAGATCATAGGGGCTGGGAGAGCTGGGTGGCAGAGCTCAGAGGGTGATGGTGGGTCCCAGGGCCCTAGGTTTACTTGCCAGCAACAGAAAACACCTCTGTGTGTTTGTTTTTCCCAGTGAATTTAATCCTGAGTGCATGTGTAGTTCATTAGCAAACTCCCAGCTGGACAGCAGGAGACCTGCATATGAAAAGACCCAAGCTCTGTGCTGATGGCTGCAAGGTCCAGGGTGCAAGCACAGGTATTGGACTGAGAGCCTCTGCTAATATTTGAAGGGTCCATGACCATGAGGATATTTGTGAAGGGTGCAAGCCCATGCATCTATTTGACAGTGAACATAAGGAGGAGGATTGAAACCTGGCTACCTGTGGGTGTGTTGCAGGTGAGTTGTGGCAGGACTACACGGGGGCGCTGCCAAGGCAGGGCTGTTGGTGGCTCTCTGTGTGGGCAGCTGCATCAGTGTCCTCTTAATGCATCTCTGGAATATGTCCTGACTGCAAATGGGAACTTCAGCAGTCACATCCATCAGACAAGGATGGAGACACTTGGACCTGGCTGGCCTTCAAGTCCTGGGAAGCAGGAATCCCCAGGTCTTGGAGTCTGCTAAATACAGTGATTTCCTTATCATCTTTAACCATGTTATATACATTAACATCCAATTTGTTTTCACTGTTCCTTTAAATTCTGAAAAATAAATATAGACAGATGGTGCTGTGTATTTGATACCATATCGTATCACAAATGAAAACAGATAGGATGCATTGCTCATGGTTTGTCTATTACCTGCAAGAGTTTAAATGAAGCCTTTTGCTTAATTACTTTGCTCAGCCCAAGGGCATTAGCCTCAAACCAGCTGTACAGACAGGCATAAAAAACCTGGAATATTCACCCAGTATTTCCACTGACTTAATGACAGTAATTTAATGGTTTTTTCCAATGTTTGAAAATTGCGCCATTTTAAAAGAAGGGTAAATCTAACACAAATAAATTAAATCTACAGATGCCGCCTCCAAGTAGCATTTAAAAATTAAAATTGCTTGGTTTAATTTAAGCAGTTATTGTTAAAAATGAAAGACTACCTGAAGAAAATGCCATAGGCACATCCATAAAGACACTTGCTTAAGTTTATTTGAAGGGCAGCCTACAGCAGAACCAACTGGGAAATAGAGGATGTAAACTTCTCCCATTCAGCCACCCCAGGCTGTGCCTCTACCTACTCTGCAGTAACAGGTACAGGAAGCTGCAAGAAAGTGAGAACATCACCAGAGGGGGCTAAGGTATTGTAACAGGCTAAATAACCTGTGTGAATCTTCTTATTGTCTTTAAAGGATAGCTATCACTTTGACATGGAAGACACCATTTAGATTTAGTGCATTTAATACTCTGATCACCTGTGATCAATATCACACTGTCAGTGAGTCCTTATAAAGATGATGACAGTGTCCCACACTGGGCTACTTGCAAGTCTGAGTAAGGGGCTTGTTTTCTGTAAGGAGACATGAATAAAGCAGCAGAGAACAGACTGCAGCCTGAATGTTCATCACATCAGCATTTGGTGGTGACAAATTTGGTGTCTGCTGCTACATTCCTAATAACAATGCTCAGTTCATGCACTCTAAATTCACACGCTAGCTTACTTCACAGCAACCTGTCAATGTGCCCACATATCACTAAGGTGAAATAAACATATAAGATTAACACAGTATGACATTTCTGCTTATTTTCTTGCATATGGAAGCCATATTTGGCCTAAACCCCAACTTTAGTTAAACTGACAACTCTCTTAGTAACCAATCCAGGTAACTCCATAGGTAGTCCAGATGCAGGAAATCAGATTTGAAGTTAAGAGTAATTAGAGTTCCCCTTCAATAACATTATTACTTGCAAGAGATGTTGGAACTGAAAGAAATTAAGTAGTTTATTTTCAGTGTTGGAAAGCAAAAAGGAAGAATGTTCAATTTACAGAAATGTGCCAACATGACGTGTGTGCCCTGACTTTGCAATAACATGCAGATTTGGCTTTTCTTTTGTTATTGCCTTTCTAGTTGGTATTCTCATCTAACATGTTTGCAAATGCAAACTAAATTTTTTCAACATATTTTAATTTTTTAAGAAATCACTTTCTTCAGTACCAGTCAGTTTTCATAAGTTTGAAATCCCAGCTTTTTAATCAACTTTCTGTTATATCTGCCTAGGAAGCTTCTCTAGAAAGCACTGTTACTCTGCTTTTGAAAATAATCTAAATTCAAAGTTCTGATGCTTACACCAATCCAACTACTCACCATGTGTAAACCCAAGCTAACAAAGTCAACTGAAGGTTAATGTGAGAGATTAGAAAGTCCTTCCTGACAGCTATTTTCCTTTCAGTCTTACAGAAACTGAAACCCCAAAGCAGAAGTATTGTAAATAACTTGTTCCTACTGGACCATCACCTTAGCCCATATGTAAAAATGGAATCTGTCAACATTCCTGTAGGCATTATAGCTCTGCCTTCTAGCAAATGCCCCAGTGAGCTGACAAATACTGAGCTGAACCCATTCAAAAGATGTCTGTCATGACCCCCATGCTGCAATAATACCTGCACATTATAAGCTTAACCCCAAATATTTAGCTATCATTTTCCTCCTCCTGGGTATAATGAACCCCCTTGCTGCTACACAGCATTAAGTGTCCAACTGTATTACAAAGCATTTGCATTGGAAAGGACAGGGATTTAGCAATGATCACTAAGCCATTCACCCAGCAGTTCTTAGAATTGGGGTTTACAGCATTCAAGTGGAAAGAAATTATGGGATGAAGCAGTAGTCCCTGCTCAGTCCTGCCTGCTGTGGCTTCAGACCCTGGCTGCTGCTGCTTCATTGAGGCAGGCAGTAAAAGAAAGAAGTAATCTGTCACCCTTCCTCAAGGGCTATGTCAAGTGCATTAAATGCAAATGAAAATTTATATTAATTAAATTGTAATCACTTCAAAGACACACCTATAGATTAATGCCACACTGGCATAATGATTTGACTCATCTCTATAACTTGTTAAGAACCTGGAAGCAATGGTCACATCGGTCTTGATGAAATGATTATTACTAATTGACTGGTAGGTTACTTCACTGGTTACAGCTGTTCAGGCATTTGTAAGAGAAACAGTGACTGGTTTGAATGAAAGTGCACGTCTTTGTAAGCTCCAGCAGACGAACAAGTGGAAAAGATGGTCTGCACATCTCAGGGCACTGTCCCCAGCACATCACTCCCAGCAGTGAAACTGCAGAACATGCTATTTATACTGAGATCAGAAGGTCTGCACTCTGATAAATCAAACCCCAGCAGAAATGACTCACTGGACCCCGCACCCTCACATCAGAAGGATGTTGACAAACTTACAGCATATCACACACACCACTCCCCCTTCTCCTAACCCAAGAAGAGCACAGACCACATTTGAGCAAACATTTAACCGAGGCAAACCAAACAAGACACAGCAACATGCCTAAGATCTGTGGAGGCTAAGACAGAAACATTCTGAGGCACAGAAAAACTCTGTAACAACTGCTGATCCCCAAAAGGCCTGAAAGACCTTTAGAAAAGCTAGCTCATCACCATTCATGAACCCTGGATATGCAAAGAGGGCTGGGGGGCCAATGTACCTTTGGTTAAACCCTACAAAATTAGGGTGTGCCTAGGCTCCTAGTGCAAACAGCTCTGAGAAAGAATCAAAATACTTTAACAAGTATTAAGGTACAAGGTACCAAGAACATTCCACAAGGTTTTGTTTGCAAGTAGAGATGGATCCAGTTTACAGCCCTATGGGGCTACACCAAAGCCACAGAAAATTATACTTTCCTTTTCTCCCACAATTTTGCAACAGGAATTTCCTTTAAATATTCAAGTTTACCCATCAGCTTGTTGGAACAAAATTAAACAAAACAGCAATACTTCTAGAAGGGTACAATTTTTCTTCTATTCAAATAGTGTAAATTTTTTTCTTTATAAACTAAAAGGCAAAGAAAAAATATAACTGCTGAGAAAACTTGACCTAAATCAATTCTTCAAAATACTATATATTCTTCAAAATACTATATATTTTGTCTAAAATGAAGAATCAACTGGTAGTAATAGCATTAATTGGTCTGACTGCTAAGTTCCCATCACCACTGATGTTAGTACTACTTTGAATAAAGGTACTCACCACTAGAATAAAGGGTACAGAAATAAAAAATAAACCCATCACTAGAAAGATGCTATATTGCAGCTATATCCCATAGTTCTTCAGCAGAGTATTTAGGTATGTATTTATGCTGATTTATTTTATCTATTTCACACCTTACTCATGTGACTCGTGACTTAGTTGGAATACTGCACAGATTAACAAAAAACTAACTAGAATTGAACCAAAAAAGTCTGAGCAGAGAAAAAATTGTTGAAAGGAAGAAAGGAAGAAAAAAAAAAGGAAAGCAACACTAGAAAGGTCAGAGTGAAGTTACTTGTATCTAGGCAAATAAAGTGTTCCGAAATAATTCTCAGAAACTTATCTGCAGAAAGTACTTTGTACAAGATAAGATGCATCAAACTAAAGGTCACAGCAAAGATGAAAACGGCAGCTTTCCCAGAAGCTGGAAAAAGAAAAGCTATGCTTTGATACTCTTTCCATTGCCTCAGTCTTTCCAGTACAAAGGTATATAACAAGCCAAATACAATGCTCTTTGAAATTACCTTCTGAGTGGAACATAAAAGCCTTGCCTGCCTGTAACACCAACCATGGGACTCAAGCCAGTAACAGTGTAGGGGGCTTGGACACGAGTCCTCTAGTGAACTGGGATGTTGTGTGTGAAGGCATCATCCCTACTTGACTCACTCATGCACAGCAGAACACAACCTCTGCAAGGGAGAAAGAAATTCCTGCCTAAGCCCCAGCTACTCCATCCCATCTGTCCAGTGTTTCAGACCATGTGCTCCTTTACTGTAACTTCTTAAATTTTTGCAAGTAGATGCACCTAAGAGTGATACAGGGATACAACCGAGACATTTTCTCAACATTCCATCCAAGTTTGTGAAATGAAATAGAGAATTATGCTATCCACAATATCAGTATTAGGTTTCCAAATGCTGTTTGTCCTAGTTTCAGCTAGGACAGCATTAATTTTTTAGAGCAGCTGGGAGGGGGCATGGCCAGACTCTAATGTTGTTCAATACCATCTCAGGTCATTGCCAGAGGCAGGGAAAATGTCTCCTCTCAGGAAAAGGGCATAATTTCTGGTCAAGGAGAAGAAACTGGCTGGAAAGAACAGGTCTTCTCTTCTATGTAAACCATTTCTTTGTCTTATACCTTTTGTTATTAATATTCTAGCAGTTACTCTTCATTTTCTTATCTCACTGTTGTTTCCAGCAAATTGTTCTTATCTCAACCAGTGATCTGTTGTGCAGGAGGCAGGCACAGGGGAAGTGAGCAGCAGATGTGGTTTTAGCAGAACTACTAAAATGGAGACTACTATCCTAAGCCATGATATTGTTGCACTGTAAAAATCCTAGAAATATTACAAGAGTATCTGAATATGCACTTGGAACCTTATTTACTAAAAAAAAACCCCAAAGTCCAATCATCAAATTCCAGAAAATAAATTTATGACTCATGATCAGCATAGAAAAATTAAAGGCTCTAAGAATTTGTATTTCTTTTTATCCTCAGAACGTAAGTCTCAGTTTGACTTACTCCTAAATTTGAGTCCCAAATGTATTATCTTGCAAAATCCATTTAATAGTATGTTTGAGCTCCATCAAACTTCTGCAAAGTTAAACTTTCCTCTGTATGTTTATTTTTAGTGATGAGGAGTATCTAATTCCCAAGAGATACTAATTCTGTGCATTGAAATTACAAGCAAGCTGGACAGGGACTTTTTACAAGGGCATGTAGAGACAGGACAAGGGGAGATGGATTCAAAGTGAAAGAGAGTAGCTTTAAATTAGATATTAGAAAGAAAGTCTTTACTGTGGGGGTGAGCTGCCCAGAGAAGCTGAGTATGCCCAATCCCTGGAAATGTCTAAGGCCAGGTTAGAGGCTTTGAGCAACCTGATCCAGCAGAAGGTGCCCCTGCCCACAGCAGGGGGTTTGGAACTAGATGATCTTTACTTGCCCCTTCCAACCCGAGCCATTCCAAGATTCTATGAAACAGCCTCTAAAGAATCCTGGTGATACATCACATTAGACTACTTTTGATAAAACCAGCACAAGCAGATGGTTAGGAATAAAATAAAATCAATACAAAAAATTGTTTCAAAGCAAAATTACAAAACTGTCTTTTGAATAAAAATGCCTGAGTATTTGTATTTGCAAATTTTCTTATTTCTGAATATGTTGTTAAACTTAAATTTATGAGAAGAATTTCTCCCATCAAACCATTTGCCCATCTCAGATGGTGTCATGATCCACTCAAAGATATAAGATGCTTTGGAAAGAATTTTGGCTTTAAAGATAGGATTAGACAAGTATTTCACAATGACTGCAATGACAGCTGTATTCAGCTCCCTCACATACCAGATTCAAAGTCAGAAGCAGATTCTCAGTTTGCAAGCCAGAACACGTTCTGCTGGATATTTACAGCCAACCACTGAAATCCCCAAAACCTATCAATGATGTCAAACAGGACAGAAATAGATCATCTTGCCTGTTTTTCCTAAATAGACCTGCATTTATAAAAGATAAAGAAATAAAACCTTGAAGAAAAAAATTCTCTTTTATCACTGCCACTACCAAAGCACAAAACCACTCAACTTTTTTTCAAAGAACCACTACAAGAAAGGAATCATGTTTGTCTCTCTCTTGATGTTTTATCTCTCCTCTTAACTTGTCAGCAACAATGCCTGCTTTTTCTTTTCATTCCAAAGCTTTTTTTTTTTTACATCTATAAGGAGGTTCATCATGCCATTTCACATGCCACTAAGGAGATGAATTATGTTTGTAGATGTCAGTGCCTAACACAACTTAACCACCACAAACATGCATTAATGCACGTCACCTTACAATAATCCACTTACCAGATGGTTTGCAGAACAAAACCAGGAACAGAATCAAAATGAGGAAATACCTTCAGCCTTATTCTTTATTACTGAAGATTTTATTGACTGATAAACATAAGGAGAGGCATCAGATTAAGCAGCAAGCTGTTTTCAGAAAGTATCCTCAAAAGTGAGCTCTGTGACTTCAGAGACAGGCAAAGATTCATTTCAGGAGATTTCAAGTTCAAGCTATCCTTCTGTCTTTTATGTTATCAAGCAATGCTGTTTGTGCCCTACAGAATAAATTTTCTGATCTCCAACTCAGCAACAAAGTAAGAAGTAGACTTCTAATTAGGAATTAATAAAATAAGAATACTTACGCTGACCCCACCGGCCTGTTCTCGGATTCAAATAATTTGGATAAAGTCCATTAGGACGATCCATTTTTTGAAGTAACTTCCGAATGTGCATGACCTAAATTAAATCAAGAATCAGGTTCACCGCTAACAACATTTGGCTGCCTCTGCACAAAGTTAAATCTAATCTTTTTTATTTTTCTTTCATTTTTAGTAGCAAATTTTATTAATCTGAACCACAAGCTTTCTTGAGGGCTTTCTTCAGATTTGTACATTTTTGGTTTTAAAGGACTGCTCACATAAACATGCTTAAAATTAATGATTTTTAAATGTATTCTGAAACAAATAAGAAAACCTGTGTTATCATACATTTCTAGCTGAAAAATACAACTATTTGGTAACAGAAATACAAGCATGAAGATATTTACCTGCTACAAAGAATGGAAGTAGAATTCAATATAGAAAGTACTACTCCTTTGATGAAATTTATGATAAGAAGTATGATAAAAAATATTGATTTTTGAGACTCACCTTGTTGTAATATACAGGGTCTCCTGTCAAATAACTAAGGTGGACAAATTCCATGTGCAGAGTACCAAACTCAGCAAGGATGCTGCTGCCAGCAGAAGCCCAGCCCCAGTTTCGACCAACACCACTGAATTCCAACAAATATGCATAAAGAAAGGAAGAAAACAACAGAAAATTCAGAATTATTGTGCACAGCACAGCTACCACAGCCAATTAAGCAAGCAACAACAATATTTTAACCCACACTTAAGATTACAGGAGTTGTGATTTGATTGGTCAATTGGTTCACTGGTTGGATCTTTTTGGAATAAAGATACCATAACCTCATCAACAAAAAGTCCTATGCTTAAATAATATAATACCATGAAGTCACACAAATATGATGACTTAACACTGGGCCCAATCACAGTTGTTCCTTACTCACTGCATGTTATTAAGAACAAGAATCAAGGTAACACAAGTTTTGAAGGTGCCAGCATTTGCTGCCTTGTCCTGCTGATTTGCTGTGTTCCCTGTACTTGTGTGAGATGTGCTTCCCTATCTTGTATCTACATAGAAATACAGAATGTTTACTATTGGCACAATATATGAGCTCCTCAGGCTCACCTAAAGAATCAGCAGAAAGTGTGACATATCTATTTTTTGCACTCGAAGTGATACCATCTTGTTAATCCTAACTCCTAAATTACCTCTGGTTTAATCTAATCTGGGAGTTTTCACCACCTGTCAGGATTGGGTCTTTTAATTTCTGTAATTAACTACATATTTCTGAAGATTACTTCTACTTCCTATCATAAATTATTTTAGTTATGAGTAAGTGTACACACAATCTAGATATACATCCCAATTCAGCTACTGTTTAAGGACGTAGTGAAAATGTAAAGAATGCCTTGCATCAAAAACACTCTCAAAATCTGAGAGAAATCCTAGCACTGAGCAAGCAATACAACATAAATTAGGCAAGGCAGTTGTCTTCCATGAGGCAATGCAGACCATTTAAGTTCAGTCTGATCTGAGTTATGTAAAGGAGCCTCTCCATCTGCACAGACCACAGTTCACTTTAGCACATCAGACCCCAAGCTAAAATGTAAAATGAAATAGTAACTTCAGAGTCCCATCATCTTCTCAATGCTGGGAATCTTCTAAAGGTAACATACACCTCAAACAGTACAGAAAACCCAGTAAGTTCAACCATGTCCTGCAAACAACTTTGATTTTTAACAGATTTTGTAATGAGTAAAGAAAAAATTATTAAGCTCTAGAGCAACACACAGAATAATACACTGTGTGGTCCAATGGCAAACTGAATGTTTATGACAGAATCATAAAAAAAACCCAGGATCAAAATGTATTGCAGTTATGAGTTAGAACGTGCTGAACTCTATCAAAATTATTCTAACGTGCCCAGAATGACAATTTGTCTGCATTTTCTACAGTTCCACTACTAAGAAAAACTGATGTATGCCATTATTAATTTTAAGTTGGAGGGAGAGGGAGGAAGACATTTCACAAAAGAAAACTCATTACCTTTTCAGATTCACCATTGCCCATGGTATACCTGTAGGTGTGTTGAAGGCTGGAAGAAGTTTTCCTGCCAGTTGCACTGCTTTGATCTTGAAAACCTAAGATAGTAGGATCAATTGCAAATAGTTACAAAGTTTGATTTATCTCCCAGAACTGTAAAGACTGAAATTTCCTTGCTCCACCTACCTCTTTGTGTTAAAAAAGCTTTACGTTGTAAAAAACATATTAACTTATAATTTTTTGCCACTTGTTCACTTTATAACTTTCGGTTAGATTTGAACATGAAAAGCAAACTTGTCATTTTGATTTCTTTCCTTCCAATCTCTCCAGTAACAGTTCTTAGATTCCTATTACAGAAGAATATCAGGTCTCCTCCCACCTCCCTCCACCGCTATTAGGAAATTCAAGTGCTTTTTAAAACAGTCTTTAAATCATACCTTGTATTTTTCAGTTAAAAACCAAGACACAACTCTCCTACCCAGGTATTTTAGCTTTTACAAAAACTTCCAATCTCTTTTTAATGAGTTTAGTGCAAACAGAGTTCCTATTCTTTTATGAACGTTGGCTATGCAAAACCAGATATGCAGTTTCCTCTAGTTTTTCCTTCATCAATAATGCATATGAAAAATAATTCCACGGCTAATCTTGCCCCTCTAGTCTGATTCCCCTCAGAAAATACTGACAGGATAAAATCTCAGTAATTTCTAGTGTTATTTCTACTTACTTTCAGAACATAAATCTGTAATAGCCTTACTCAGAGCCCAACATTTATTAGACAGACAAGCAATTGGGAGAAAGTTCCTTCTAAGCCTACCTGCAATCATGTTTTCCAAAGGCATATTTGGTATAATCCCATGGTATGAATCTGCTTTTACCAGTTAGTTGCTAGCACACATTTTAATTAATGCCCTCTCTGTATTCGCTACATTTCTGGACAAGTATCTCCCTAATCTGAAGATAACATTATTTACCAGTTTGATGCACCATACAAACCAGTTAGGAAAAAAGCTACCACATCCCAGCATAATGTATGCAACACAGATGTAGCATAGAAACATAATCTCTTTGGTGAACAGCAATAGGACATGAAGAAATCTAATGAAGATGCATAAGGGCAATTTCAGATAGGGAAAATGTTCTTCACTAAGAGACAGGTCACAGCACCAAGCCTGTCAGTGCTCAAGGAAATTGTGGAAGATGCTCCTAGTCACACGGTTCAGTTTTAGCTAGTACTGAGAGAAGCAGAGGGTTGGATTCCCTAGTCCTTAAAGGTCCTTCTAACTTGAGATATCCTACAATTCTATTGTTAACTACCTGACCAGTAATCTGTAATCAAAATGAATAAAATCTTTAAGAAGGACTGCAGCAGCTGATTTGTAAGGTCTATGGGAAGAAACTGAAGAGATGCTCACTAGAGAAGCAAGCTGAAAAATAAGCAATCAAGAATATCCTTATTTTTCATATGAAGGTGGGAAAAAATCAATATCTTAATGTTTGAGGAAATGCCTAGTGAGACATGAAATAAACCAGAAGAAAATATTAAAGATGACATCTAATTGTATTTCATGCAGTGGAGTATGGAGAGATAGAGGTGAATCTGAAAGCAATGAGCCAGGATAAGGAATTTTGAGAGAGGTTCTCCATATGAACTGTAAGATGGGATATGTCTAAACTGAAAAAGGATATACCTGAGAATATGATTTGGTATAACTGTGAAGCAACAGAGGCAATGCAGTTTGAATGATTTTTAGCCAAGAAACTGACAAGAGACAGTCTTTGAGAAAATACACATAAATTTAGGAGTAAAATTCATATAGCACTTTGACCTTGAATAAAGGACCAATTTAGAATAGGAAGGTATGGTACAAGGAAGAGGTATAGTACAGGTGGAATCTATGGTAACTGGGAAGACAAGAAACCCTTAAGAGAACTAAAACCTCAGTCTTGGCCCAGTTGCATAAGAACTACCTCATTTGAATCTATAAATAAGCGTCAAAAATTCATGTTGAACGTTTCAAATTTTAAGTAGCAGATGGGTCAAGACCAGACAGAACTATCTACTGGGAGTCATCTGGGGGGACTTCCTCTACAGTGCAGGCAAGCTTCAATACCTAATCAAGAACAGAATGATGACTTCCAGTGAAATGGTAAATAGTTTGGAAAGACATTTGTAACATTAATTTGTTTATCTTCAGCTTTCTTATCTTGCACCCTCTGAAAGTGCTATGCACTATCATACTGCTCATTAATAAAAGATACTGAAACATTAGGGTAAGACTATTCAATAGAAGAACATCCTTAGAAACATCCTTGCTCAAGAATATTCTTAATGGCTATTTAGATTGCTATCCAGCTTTTAATTAGTTTGAAATGTATGTTATCTGAGGAAGGAGTTTTTAGCTAGAGTGTATGAAGTAAAGGTTGAGCTGATCTAAATGTGCACGAATCTGGACAAGACAGTTAAAGCAAGGCAATCACAGAGCCATTTCAGCATCAGAGCACCAGCAGGAACTGCTAATTCAGCCAACCATGCTGTTAGCAGTACCTGCCCAAACTGGCTGTGATTAAAGGCACTTTCCTGTCACCTCCATTGGGCTGAGGACTCTTGAGCACCACTGATGCAGCATCAGAGGTGTACAACACTCCCTCTCTATACACGTCTCATCTAAAACCGAATGTACAGAAACAAAAAATTGGTTGAAGGCATGCCTTTACTTTCTGTTACTGTCATCTCAGTCTCATCTTGCTGCTACTTCTGCATAAAAAAACCACTGAGTGCTTGGCACAGTGTTTACCAATGCAGGTTGGAGTAAGAACTGGGAGACAGCTGCATAGGATTTTATCAGAGCCAAGTGACCACAAGAGCATTTTTGGAGAGAGGGAGGGAAAAGAAATGCAGCAGGCAGTGGTGAGTGAGGTGCCGTTTATGGGAAACTGCAGATGTGTCGAGAGAGTTCTGCTGCACTTATTAAAGTGCCTTCTTTAGCAAGTTTCAAACTTACCATAAGAACAACAGTAAAAGCCTCAGGCTCTAGCTTATAAATAATGTGCTGGTATCAGACAACACAGTTACTTATTATGTAATATTTTTACTTTAATTTTTTTTACACTGAGTTGAACTCATATATTCTATTTCAGCCCTGGCAGTTCCCTGTTGACAGGCAATGCATTTCAAAAAATACATAGGCAAGAAAAATAGAAAAGAACAAAAAATTAATGGCTGCCTTAAAAATAGAGCTCATTAGAAAACAGCAGAAGAATTGGGGTTATTTAGTCTAGACATAAGATGTTTAAGAGAGGACAAGATAATGACTTTTCAGTATATAAAAGGCTAACACAAGTAAAAGGAAAACAAAAAAAGAAACAGAACAAAAAAATAACACCAAAACGGACCATGGAAAAGTAAGTTAGTAATTAGGAAAAATTTGATGATAAGAATAACTACTAATGCAGCATGACTGTGATTGCTGCAAAGCCATCACTAAAGCTTTTAAAAATGCTCTGTACAACACATACAAAGACTTAGATGATTTAACTTTGCCAAGGAACAGAAGAATAACTGAGAATTACTCAGCTGCCCTATCACTCTTCCAGCCATGTTGCTGCGTTTTGTTTGCATGGTAAGGTTTCGGTAGTAGGGGGACATAAGGGTGGCTTCTGTGAGAAGCTGCCAGAAGCTTCCCCATGTCTGGCTGAGCCAATGCCAGCTGGCTCTAAAACAGACCAACCATGGGTCAAGGCTGAGCCCATCAGTGATGGTGGTAGAGCCTCTGGGATAACATAGTTAAGAATGGGGTAAAAAAAACCAACCACAGAACAGCAACTGCTGCCAGAAGAGTGAGAATACGTCATAGAATCAATCCTGCAGACACCAAGGTCAGTGCAGGAGGGAAGGGAGGTGCTTCAGAAATCAGAGAAAGGATTCCCCTGCAGAACCTGGAGGTCCATGGGGGAGCAGAGATCCACCTGCAGCCCATGGAGGAGCCCCAAATCAGAGCAGGGTGATCCCCAAAGGAGGCTGTGACCCTGCAGGAGCCTACACTGGAGCAGGGTCCTGGCAGACCTGTGGTCCTATGGAGAGAGGAGCCCACACTGGAGCGCGTTTGCTGGTGAGACTGACAACCCCATGGGGGATACTCACTGGAGCAGTTTGTGGAAAACTGTGGCTTGTGGGAAGAATTCATGTTGGAGAAGCTCACGGAGGGCTGTCTCCTGTGGGAGACCCCATGCTGGAGCAGGGGAGAGTGTGAGTAGTCCTCCCCCTGAAGAGGAAGGAAGGGCAGAGACAACACCTGATGCAACCCTATTCCCTGACCCCCTGTGCTGCTGTGGGGGAGGAGGTAGAGAAAATCGTTAGTGAAATTGAGCTTGTGAAGAAGAGAGGGTGAGGGGAAGGTGTTTCAAGATTTAATTTTTATTTCTCATTATCAATTAATTACCCCTAGTCAAGTCTGTTTTGCCCATGACAGTAGTTGGCAAGTGACCTCCCCTGTCCTTACCCTTATCCATGAGTCTTTCATTGCATTTTTTTTTTTGTCTCTCCCCTGTCCAGCTGAGGAGGGGAGTGGCAGAGCAGTTTTGGTGGGCACTTTGCATCAACCCACCACAGTTCCCAAGTATGAGATGGCTTGTGCACATTCCGTACCTGTAAGATTAAAATGTTTTGCCCCTCAGGGGTGGTATCTACTCTGTAGACACACAAAGCACCTTTCATGGATAATGGAGACCATCCATCCCCAAGTTGCTTTGTTAGCACAAAGCTACAAGTATAGATCAGAATCTTCTTAAAGACAGCAGCAGCAAGACATCCTGCTTTGAAGATGCAAAACACTGTTCTAGGTAAAAGGGTATTAATCCCAAGGTAGCTGTTCTGTCCACTCCCAAAATATGGGCATTCTTTAGAAAAGTTTTAGAAGCCACTATAGCCCTGGAAATGTGTCTCCATTTTACATGGCAAAATCTAACACATTAAAGCCATCAATTTACATGGCCTTTACTAGCCTAACACTTCTTTCTTCAAATACTGTAAACCAATAGAATTTCCCCTCCTTTCAAAAACAAATCAGGCTGTATGCAGCTAGAAGGAAAGAGAGTGAAACTTGGCAGAAAAAGCAAAATCTAAACCCCAAATCGGATAAGTGGATCCCTCATTAAGATGAAAACAGCAATCAGTATTTACAAACTAGTATGTACAGCAGACCAGCTGTGAGGGCCTGAATAATTTTCATCCATTAAATTGATGCTTAACATATCAAACCTGCCACCCACCCCACAATATGAAAGCTTGCTCCTGAGCCAATTAATCCAAGCAAGGCCATTAAAATATGCAGCAGAAAAGGGCCTTAAAGATTTCAATGATCCTTCAAAAGCCTTATTGATGTATCCAGTGACTGCCTAGATGCATGGCTGCAGCTCACAGAAGACTGTATTATGCTAA
The DNA here is from genome assembly GCF_901933205.1 of Camarhynchus parvulus. Taxonomy (NCBI): domain Eukaryota; kingdom Metazoa; phylum Chordata; class Aves; order Passeriformes; family Thraupidae; genus Camarhynchus; species Camarhynchus parvulus. The sequence continues at coordinate 89,053,214 of NC_044571.1, read as the reverse complement.
TACTGCTGTTAGGTGTTCCCTTCCAGCACTATGAATGGCAAACAGCACAGAATGGCCTCTGCTCCTAAGTTTGAGGGTGATGATAGATGTTTTCTACAAATAAGGAATCTCTTTCATTTATGTGCATAGAGCAGCCTTTGAATCATTCTTATTAAAAAGTAATAAATGCCAGACTTCTCTCTAATCTGATGGTTATTAACTAGTGAGAATCTATGGCCTTGCAATGTGGCTGGATCTGTAGGCTTGATAGCCCTGGATCATTGAAAAAAACATCAGACAAAGCAGACATACTGCACAAGTTCACAGAAATGCAGTGCTTGGTTCACCATCAGTACTACTATATTGGTATCAAATCCTGAACACGTTTCCTTTGAACACTAAGGATGAAGATGATGGGGGAGACCTATCAATCTACTAAATGTAAATTGAAAAACCAGAGCCCTTGACAGCAATACCAGACTCAGACTCTTGAGGAAACTATGTGGTATTCCTTGGCCCAATCAAGAATAGTTATCTTTGTACTTTCAGAGTTCAATCTGCAGCAGTCAGCTCCTCACTGCCTTTTGGTGGCTAAACACTCATTTAAAGGTCAGTATCTTAGAGAGTACTCTCTGCATAAGTAGATATAAAGGTTCATGGTGCAAATCAAGCAGCATTATCACCAAAAAAAAAAAAAAGAAGAAAACCAGAAGTAGCTTAATAAGCATTGTGGGTTTGATGACTGTTTGCACGTAAGTCTTACTGCATAGGAAAAAGATGTCTGCATGCCAGATAAATAGCTCCAAGTTTCTATATGAATAGCTCTTAACTTCCAACATACGTGCCTCTGTAAATTTTGGGGGCTCCCACTGTTCCTAGGGCATTCTCCCCTGCTAGTGGGGGCCATCTTACTACCAAGAAATGGAGAAGCTCCCTCTTTACACATCTGCTTCTAGTAATTTTCACTTTGTAATTACAAAGTCATCTTGTGAGATGAGGGAGATGCAGTAAGATTCTGGTAACATTTCAGCTATCATAGTATGAAATGAGAGTGGGAGAACACTTGAGGTATATTTCATAGATGTTTGTTAGGGATGATTGAAGAGGTATGCCACATCTAGAATTGGTCCCGGAGAATGTAAATCATGTTCATGTGAAATTTAGCAAGGCAGTTACAAACTATACTACTTACAGAGGTGAAATGATGTAGAAATACATAAATTCAACAGCACCTCATCAGCACTATAGGCTTCTTGAGTTGTAGCAGATGTTCAAGGAGGGAAAATTTGCAGGTACTGTAAAGACAATGCCATAGCTGAGGTACTATTGCAGTCCTTGGTGAGTTGCAATGATTACCAAAGTACTTGATGAACAACACTCAGCATTTCCAAAAGACTGAAACTCTTTAAACACGAGAAGACTTATTCTGCAAAGGGAATGCTCTATGAATTTATATTATTTTGTGACAGAAAAAAAATCAATATGAAAATGAAAAATCTAAACCCATCCCAGCAGTCTAAGATCAGAGTTAAAAAACCAAGAATCAGCTTAAATCTGGACTACAGTGACAACTTAAAATGGCTATGATGACAATTTGTTCTACTTTCTTTACCTGCTCCCTTCAGATATTTGCACACAGTGATGGGGTCTCTCCTGAGCCTTTTTTTCTCCAGGCTGAACAATCCCAGCTCTTTCAGCCTTCCCTCAAATGAGAGATAATCCAGTCCTTTAAGTATCTTTGTCAGTCCTTTGCTAGAATCTCTCCAGTATGTTCATGTCTCTTGTACTATGGAGCGTAGAACTGGATACAGCAAAGGCTAAGAACTACCTCCCTTGACCTGCTGGCATATTTCCTAATGCATGCCAGGATACCATTCACTTTCTTTACTGCAAGGACACATTGCTGCTCATGGTCAACTTGGTGTCCACCACTTTTCTGCAGAGCTGGGTGGTCCTCACAGATAATGGTCCATTATCTGTTTGCTCCTCCCCAGGTGTGGGACTTTGTTCTTGCCCTCACTGAACTAAATGATGTTCCTGTCAAGCTTATTTCTCCATCCTACTGAGGTTCCTCTGCATATCAGTTGCTCCTCCTGGTTTGGTGTCATCAGCAAATTTGCTGAGAGTGCCACCTGTGTCATCACCCAGATCATTCCTGAAAACATTGAACAGGATTGGACTTGGCGTATGCCTCCAGTTACTGTCCTCAAACTATATTTTGCACAGCTGATTATCACCCTCTGAACTTGTCTGCTCAGACCGTTTTCAATCATCCTCACTATCTGCTCATCCAGCCCATACTTCACCAGCTTCTTTCTGAGGATCTTATGAAATAAAGTCAGTTCATCATAGGTCATCAGGGTCAGCGGAACATGAGTTCCCCAATCACCTTGCTGTTCTGGGGAACAGTTTTCTAAATTAGTTGCTCCATCATCTTTCCAGGGATAGAGGTAAGATTGGCCAGGCTGTAGTTCCCCAGACCCTCCTGCTTGCCCTTTTTGAAGGCAAGTGAAGAAGTGATCTAGGGGTGAGGCCATCACACGCATCTTGAGCATTAGCTCTGGTGCCAAACGATACCCACTGAAACCTTTGGCAGCAAAGCTACTACACCTCTGCAAGGCACTCAGCTGTTACATGCAGGCAAAGGGAAAGAAACTGCCTAATTCTAACAGTCTCCAAAATTTTAAAACACTGCCCAATTCACCCTCATGAAAGTCCAGGACTGGTTAAATCTGCTGCTGCTAAGTACTCCTGTGCTAGGAGAATTTTGGCCTCCCAAGAGCAACAGGATAAAGCAGATAGTACTTAAGTCATAAATATTACATAACTTGATGATTTGCTCATTTCACAAGGCAATAAATGCTTCATGGAATGTTTCTTCTTTGTGGAAAAAAGGAACTCCCTTAGTTTTCAAAATATGTTGACTAGGTTGACATTTTCTTTAACCAGTAAAATCACAAACAAGACTTCTACAAACACTTTTATTTAAGAAAGTCACACCGGATTCCTCCCTGAAAGATACACTTTTGCTGACAATTTTAAAGAACAGTAGGAAAGGCAAGGAAGGCTGTCCAGTTTCAGATGACACATGAAATTAGGTGATGAAGCACCTAACCTAAACTTCATGGCTACATAAGCTTGGCTCTCCTTAGTTTCTCTGCTTTAGGATCAGAGATTCAGCTTGTAAAAATATTCTATTGCAGGGTATCACAACTATCGCGACTTCCAAGGTAAAAGCTGCAACTGTGCTCTACACTCTACTTCTGAACCCAAAAGCTCAGTAAAGCCCACAGGACTGGACAGGTCCATTCATACATCCAAAGCTGCTTCTTTCCTAGAGGCTCTACACTGTTTTGAGATCAAAATACAAGTAATGATTTTTTTTTAATAATGAATACAGGGACAAAGACGATCAAAAGAGATGGGAAGAAACTATCTACCTTATCATAACGCTTTAGGAGAACGATTCTAGTGGTGGCTCCTAAGTTAAGAGTTGTTCTGAAACGTATAAAAATGCCTATCTGATCACATTATTTTTCAGCTCATTTGTAGACTGTAGTTGAACAAACACACAAAAATACTCCAACTCCATCAGTTAACTGCAGATAAGACAGATATTATCTGGTTGACTACAACTTCCCCTTTTTACATTTTACAGATTAGCAATTATATATTCAAATAGTGCTTCTTAGATAAATTATAAATACTCTGGTGTTTCTCTATGATCAGCAGGGAAATATTTCCAAACAGAATTCTTAAGTGATACTATCTTTACCTTCTTCAAAAGTTCTCCAAAGCTGGTTTCCTGGACAAGAGACATGAGGAATCCAGTTACTGTTGACTGAGGCATCTCAAGATGTAATGAAATATTCATTGGTTTCACACTACTGATATTTTTGAAAAATCCATATGAGAAAGTCTGTGCATATATTAGCTTATTAGAAATATTCAACATTTTTGCTTTAGAAGATCTGAACATAAAAATTTGGCATGTACTGGACAACCAGCTAATCATATTTGAACTACCTGGCACTGGCTAATAATACTTCAATTAAACTGCATAATTTCCATTTACTTCAATAGCTGTATTAGCTTCCTTGGCACAGATTTCATGCATTTCTGAGTAGAAATGCTACATGTTCTCAATTTTTAAAGGGCCTTCAAATCCAAGGCACTTTACAGCAGTCAGTCAACATCACAGATGACTTAAAATTCAGAATAAATGTGATGAAAATCTGGCATATAAATGCCTCCTCAATCTGATAATTCCAGAAGATGTAGCACATTGCTTCACATCCTGTCTGAGCCAAAAACCATGGCAGTCTTGAGTTAATTTTCTCTTCTGCTATTATTATTAGAGTAGTAAGCAATTTTTGTGTTTCATCTTTCCTGCTTTTCATACCTCTGGCTTCTTCACTCTAAGTTTACCTGCACAAGCAGTATTAACCTGTCAGTTTAGTTACCTTTGTTAAAAAACGGTCCCTGAACTAAAAGCAACAATCTTGAATTTGCACAACACACCAACCACAATCACTCATGCCTAAGCATAATCTCGTCTTTCTGTGGGAGCTACCTCAGTAGCAGAGGGAACCAGACGTGACAGCATGAACAATGCCTGGCTTCTGGATAAAATGTTCCCCCACTAGCAGCTGGCACAGAGAAAGACTGATTTAAACTGTGGAGAAAGGGAACAGAGAAAGGAGAAAAATGAATCAGAATGGCCATCAGGAAATTAAAGAAAAGAGCCATCAAGGGACAGAAGATCAGCATGGAGCTTTGCCAGTGGGGAAGCAGAAGTGGTAAAGCACAGGGCTCCTAGTCCCCTACCTCCTACAAGGTGAAGTGTCAGGGAGAAGCTGGCAAAAGAAGGAAGCATAAATAGGCAGTGAAGGAGAGAAACAAAGGCATCAGGAGGAAGGGCAGGGAACAAATGGAGATCTAAAGAAGGTAGGACATAAAATGTATGGACTGCCAAGAGTACAGCTGAAAGTAACAGGATTATGAGAAACATCCTGGGGAATGTGACAGGAAAAAACACTTTCTCATCTCCAAAACATATTCCTAGGAACTGGAATTGACTCTAATATATCAGTCCTTCAACATGCCTTTGTAGCCACACACATCCAGGCAAAGCAAGGTATCAATGAATCTTGGAATGTTGTTTTTTGGTTTTTTCTGTTAATCAATGATCTTTGGTACTTTGGTACTACCAGCTGTTCTTAGTTGAGTAAGACTGCATTATGTGCCTGAAGCTCACAACTGAACTGATGATCCAGTCACTCTGTGGTTTTCAAGAAGAAAAATTTGTGTTAGAAACCTTAAGAAATGGTTCTGAAGTCAAATAATTAAGCTGTTTGTACCAAGCTACCAAGTTTTATTAGAACCATTTTTGTGCAATAAAAGTTAACTACTTCCTCTGGTTATTAATCTCTCTTGACATCGGTTTCTTTTTGGCAACACCTTTTCCTAGCACCTTCTCTATTATTTAGATATACAAGTATCTCCTTAATTTCTCATATATTTTTCTATGCCATGAAATATATTTCCCCATATATTTCTCTTTTTTGTCCTTCAGCTCTATGCTTAGATTGTCTCAATTTCTACTTTCTTTCTCAGTTATTCCTCTGTCTCCCATTTCTCTTGAATGTGCTGCCAATCTTTCCCTGCCAAGCTTTCCCTTTTAAATTTATCTTGATTTCCCCTTTAGTCTTTGTCAGAAATGACTCAGTCCCTTTTAGACTGTATTTGCCTTTACAAAGAAAAGTTAAACAGAGATTAAATTACATATTGTTTTACACTATGTGCAGTCATTATACACACAGCCTCCCTTCTCCCACTGGTACAATGTGACAGATTACAATGCAAAAATCACAGTCTAGGAGGAAAGAAAAAGGTAAAAATCATACAACTTTTATATCTTCAAAAACATGTTCCTGACACAATGACAGATGAAAAGCACATTACACTGCACCTGATTAAAGTAAATAGTGTTTGGTGGTTGTTTTTTGTTTGTTTTTTTCTTTTTTATGAACTGGCTTGTTTTCCCCAGTCAACAGATCTACAGTTTATATATACATATATGGACTAAGTTCTGACAGAAAATTAGTTGGCAAGCAAAACCAATGAGCAATGAATTAGTAAGCACTGGATCTTCATAGTAGCATAAATTCTGCAAGGCACTTGAAAAAACAGACATTTGTGTTGACAAAATGGTGAGATAAATATCCAGACTACTGCAGCATAATTTATAGTTCTCAGGACCAGAACTATAAGATAAAAATGCTGCTCTTTTATGCCACACAAATGAAAATAAAAAGGTTCAAGTGCAACAATCTGATCACCTGCATAAAATAAGGAGCAAGTGTTGAGATACCTTTATACAGATACATCAATAAACAGTACTGAAGTGGAAGATTCCCTTCAGAGAAATATCTGGACTGTATCACATCCTGACTATGCATGTGTCCAGGAGGCACAACTACCAGTCCTCTTACTTTTCACGACTTTCTACTGCTTCTACAAATCCTTCTAAGAGCATTATTACCAAGAAGCTTGCAGCATACCAACAGCAGTCTTATAAGTCTTGTTAATGACTTCAACAGAAATAAATTCCTCCTCATATGTGAAGTTCCTATTTATAAACCCAAATGCTCATAGGTCTTTTGCCACAGGATTTCATACCAGAGGTTCAAGCTGAGCAGCTTGCCTTTTTTGAGTTTCACATACTCTTCCAAAGCCACAACTACTCAAAATGCAATCCCTTATTCTGCCCCCATGTTGGTCTGTTCAACATGAGTTGTTAATTTTTCTTGTAGCTGCCAGTCTGCACCTACACCTCTGGCAACACTAAAACGGATTTAATTTACACAGGCCTAGTTGAACATTCAATTAAATTTCTCAGGAGTTTTCTACTTATTTGCCATCCCAACAAGACCAAACCTACAGTCATATATAAATTCTTAAGACTTTTATTGTCAAATCACTAATGTACTGATCATGTCTTATTTTCCATTATATAAATTTCTGGTGTGGGCAGGAAAAGTGAAATCAGACTATCTGGCTCACAATTACTTAGGTTACCTTAAAAGACCTTTTCTTAAAATGCACATAGATGCATTATTTTGATATAGGCACTTATCTTCAATCTTGTGTTTTGAATTGAAAAAAAAAATCACAGAATCACAGAATATGCTGAGTTGGAAGGCTAGAGAACTTCTTGATCATTCCTTTAAAAATTTGTTTCTTGATTTTCCAATTCATACATGGTAACAGAATGTTACTGCAGACAGCATCCTCTTGATTCCTAAGATAAGAAGAGTTCATAATCTCTATCATGTGGTAGGTGCACACACCATTAGAGGCAACATATTTTTCTGTTAATATTTTTCCTAGATTCTAGTGGGTTTGCTTAGCAGTTATTGTAGCATTCCTGGCATCTATTTTTCTCTCATGGTATCTGTTCTCAGCTAGCATGCAAATTCCTTTTCAAGACAAAAACATAAAGAGTTAGTACTGAATGAAAACAAGTTCCAAAAGGCAAAGTCAGCCAAAGATGCTAGATTTTAAAGCAGTATGTCCAGAGTCGTCTTTTAGTTCTGTTTCAAAGTAAAAAAAAATCCTGCTGGAAGAACTGTGTCTTCAGTTGACAAAAGACAATGCCATACTTCCTTTCTGGATCAGATAAAGTGTGAAAACCCTCAGGAGGAAAGAAGAGGAAAACTCCATGGTAGAAACTAATGTGTTACTATGTCAAGAGTAATGCCAATAAACAAATGTCTAGAAAAACAACAGGAAGGATACTGTACTTGCTGTCACTGGTGCCCATCAGCATCAATATGTTTCTTAAACTACTGAAGAGAGACAGACAAACTAACAGACCTGGTCAAAAGGAGATACATGACACGTGAAGAATAGTTACCAATTACCTGCTCCTTCTTAGCTTTTACAACCCTCCACAAGAACATGGCCAAAGAATGAGTTTTAAGAGTAGCTATCACTGCACAGCTATTCTATTTTCTAGTGCTAAATCAGATTGTCCTTTATTTCCACTAGTTTAAAGTATATTATACTAACAGAAAAAACCTATTTCCAATTAGAGTGGAAGAAAAAAAAAAATCACAATGAAGTCAGTTTTCTCTGCTTCAGGTGTCATGCAGCACCAAGATGCAGCAATAAACTGGGCTAAGTGTCCTTTGCCAGTCAAGAAAATGTTTACTACAATCCTGGTAAACAGAAACTGCACAAGCATTGCAATCTGCACTGCAGTGAGCTGTGGCAACGCCCAATATGAGACAACACTTTAAAAGTCAAAGAAAAATAGAGGGATTTTTTTCAGACTGTGTCCTGTAAAGAGACCAGTGAGCTGTCACAACTACTTATGAATAAGCAGCTCATCTCCTGGCAACAAGCTCAAATCTCATCTTCATTGAACAGGACATACACAATGCTGTTAACTCTTCTGAGATTTTCACCCTTTGAAAACTTAATTTAGATAAGCCTTAAAGCCTTAATTTAGGTTATTTCATCAGTACAGCTAAAAATCCCGTGAAACCAGAGCACACAGTATCGTCTTACTTACTGAAGACCTATATTTCATATATTTAGGTTGGTTGTTGGGGATATCCATTGACACATATAACATAATTTGACTAACGAGTTTTCCTGAACAGAGGAGATGCTGCCTGTCAGATTCCTGGAAAGGATTAGTTTGATTATCTGTTAATAGAGTATCAGACACTTAACATCCCTCGTGCTCTACTTTAAATGAGATTTGAGCCTAGATTTATCCACACAAATGATATTACTATTTTGCCCAGAAAGATATGTCATTTTCATGGTGTTTAAAAAGATGAAAAAGACAGTCATGTAAATGAATGGCTTTATATCCAAAGCTGACAAAAGTAAACAGAGTAAACTATTAATCTTCTTTTTTTATATTGCAAATACCGTAAATAACTTTGTTCAACAAAAATAAAACAATAAGCTACCCTTTTTATTATATTAATAAATCAGCAGTAGACAAGAACACTTTGTCATAATGGTGTAAGTGTCCTCCTGCTGCTATCACACAAGAGACATTTAGAATAATATTCACTTTGTCTTCCTTACTTGACGCTGTTCCTCAAGCACAGCCGTGTACACTGTGCAACAAGCGACTCTCTATCCATCTCTGGGCTTTTGTCATTCCATGCAGTACTGCAAGCAGGAATATTTTATTTCCAACTGCCACTCACACCACAAGTTTTAAAGATTTGTGAAGCTTCACTTCATGAAAAAAAGCAAGTAGTCAATGGGTCATTTGTGCACTCTCTCCTCAGACAAATGCTGCTCGTACCAGAGAATGCTTAGTTACTCTAAAGGCAAGATGGGGTCACTCCTGCATACCCTACAAATCTCTTATGGATTGCTAACAAAGGAGTTCTTGGCAGAGAATGTAAGTATCACTTACTTAGCACAATTCTCAGTCACTCTTCCTACGAACCACAACACATTCAAGAACTGGAAACAACCTTCAAATTCTGCTGCAAACAGATGCAGATGAACTTTTCTAGGGAGCAATTCCAAAGCTAAACGTTTGGTTTTGTTACAGACTTTCTAAGATACTAGTCAGAAGAGTTAAATCCAAGTTTTAAGAGATCACTGTGGCATTCCTTTTTCTGGTTCTTCTTGCTTCAGAAAATGTGCTGAATTGTCAGAAGCTTTAAGGATTCTAATCTGAGAGGACCACAGGCACTCAGAGTGCTAATTGCTGAGAAAAGGTAATGTCATACTTCTGATCACTGAAGCACTCCAAATCCAGTAACTATCTTCAGTATTTTTATCCTCAAGTCTATCCACTTTGCAATTACTAATGCCTGAAATGAGTGTGACAACACTCTCTCACTACACTGTAAACCTTCATGCACATAAATGGGACATATGTCCAATACAATTCCACAAAAAAGATCAAGAACACAAAGTTCACCCTGGGTGCTCATACAGACAGGTATCACACACACACCTGCCAACTCTCCTTCACAGCACCTATGGGTGATGACTAACTAGCCCTTCCTCTGTGATCACCTCTCTGGCTGAGGTTGCATTTCATGCATTTGCAGAACAGAGCACTACTTCCCAAGCACCCTGGAATGTAGTGACCATCTCAAACATGGAACACAGGAGTGCTGGTAGCTTGATACTAAAGTCAGCACACACACTGCTTTGGTGGAAATCTTAGCTCAAACAACCAGCTTGGCAGATGCATTCTAGAGCCTGTGATACAATTTTTTAAAAAATCATAGAGTAGGGACATCAATACAAGCAATGACTTCTTAAGGATCAGAAAATAAAACAGGCTTACTCACTGAAATGACCATTTAAGAGTTTGTCTGTATAGATGTGGGTTCTATTTACATGTTTTTGTACTATTTCTTCTTCAGTGTTCAGAAAGACAGGGGAAATCCACACATTCAAAGGATCCATCCTAATTTAGATAAAATCTAGGTACCTGAAAGAAAGTCTGCAGTGAAACAAAACAGATCCATGTAACATCATACTCCTCTGACTCTCTTAGTCTCAGTTAATTACATCTCCTCAACCTCCTAATGATTATATGCATTTTGCATCCTGCCTTCTCCTACTTGGAGACATAGCTTCAGCAAGTACCTGCAGATGTTTGCTCCAGGTACTCTTTTTCAGCGTTAGAGGATTTTATTTTCTGCTCTCCATATAAACAGTATCTCACTTAACACATATCCTAACACATATTATGAGAAGACAGAAAATGGGGAACATGCTGGGAACACACAGGGGAAACACCAAAATCCCTAACCCAGGCTGAAACTGCTGGGAGTTTACCAGCTCCCATCAAGTCCCAGAAGGGACCCATAGTCATGATGGCTCGCCTCCATAGCTAGCCACCAGATAGCCATGCAGTGTCACAGACTGGGCTGTAGACATGGGGAAGGGGAGGGCTTGATATATAGAAGGTAGAAGACTCCCTCCCCTCCTGGGGAGATGCTGATAACTCTGTAATTATCAATGGATGAGGCTCTGGTTTTTTTTTGGCTAGCGCTTGCTGTGTAAGAAGTAAGTATGCCAAGCCACCCTGGAAGTACAAACTTTTCTAAAGCAAGAAGTGGTTCCACAGCATGGAGAAGAAATAGTACTCAAGGATTATTAACCTTTAGGGAAGATGTCACAGCATCCAGAGATAGCAGACATGCCTGTGACCGGGATCCCTGTGAAGACATTACTATTCTTGGAGATTTGCTCAAAGAATTGGACTTTATCTATCTATTTTTCAAGAAGCTGGACAGACATTTGGCAGGCAGTCACGTTCATTCTAGCAGTGGGTATCCTCAGTGCTGGAGGCTATTGGGCAGGAGCCATAGAGGAGCAGTGACAGCAATTCATCAAATACAACTGTAAAAAAATTGGATTTTGAACACAGAGCAATAACCTCTGGTACAAGATTGTTCTTTGTCTTATTTGGGCTTTATTGCTCCAATGATCATTCCCTGTGTTTAATTACAGGATGATTCTGCGTGTATACAACACTTGGGCTCTGCAGATGTCTGTCCCTCCCTCCTTGAACAAATTCCCATTTGGAGAGCAGAAAGTTCATTTACAGTGTGTTCACAAACACTTGGAAGTGAAAATACTGCTCATAGCAGGGTTCAGTATCTTCACTGCTGTCTTTTGGATGGATTTCAGAAATAAGGAACAATGGATGCTGCAAGATGCTCTAGGAATCTCCATCTGCCTTTATGAGCTCAAAGAAGTTCACACACCCAATAGGAAGGCTTGAAGCTGATTTCTTCTGCCATTGTCATCTGTGAAGTCTTCCTCATACTGACTGCTCCTTCACTAGCCAGGTCTGGGGACAGCATAGCAGAAATCACAACTCTTGGACCACTTGATGCAGCACACCATAAGAAAATCCAACTTCTGTTGAAAATTCCAGTGTGATATCCTACATCAGGTTGCAACAGACCGTTTACTGTTTTAGTCCTTGAGGATACTGGAACTCCTGGTCTCCTGGTAGCCTACTCTCACAAATTCTACATTCAGACACAATTATCATGGATCTATTTTGTAAATTCTCCTGCAGTTTATCACTGTGGTCTGTTGGCAAGTTCCATTCTTTCGGCATTAACATAGAGAGATCAGCCAACTCATTTCTGCCTTGTGCCATTCATTCTTACTGCTTGCCTGCTTGCTGCTCTTTCTTACAAGGAGTTGAAAGCTTTGTGGACACACAGTGATTTTACAAAATAGTGCTCCTAACCTCCCTCAGAAATCAGTATCAGCTACCCTGATGCCCAAAAAAAACCCAGATGCATAGATGTGACTGAAAGAAGTGGAAGAACATATAATCAATCATATACCAAATAAAGATCAATTAGATCACTTGTGTTGAAAAAAAGAATTTACCAATACCAACATCCATATAGAAGAGAAAAACCCCATGTTACCCAGAGAAAAACCAAGCACCAAACATGACTGATCTTGAATAAAATCTTGAACTGTAGAACTAGATAGACACCAAAGGAGATCAAAGAATTCCAGAGGCACATCCTCAGAAACCAGCCAAGCACTATGGGTTCATTTCCAGACAACCTCCCTGGAAAATGACTTTAGAAGACTGTATGAACAGATAGATCCAATCTAATAAGAATACAAATTGCAATAGCATTCTTTTTTTTTTTGTGTGAAATACAAGTAGCTTTATCTTGCTCTAATCTCCTTGTATACATGATACTCTTTCATTAAGCACTTCTATCCTGATGCTGTTACATACAATAGAGTGATATCAAGATATTTTATTTCATTAGTGCTGGATACTAAGTTAAAGAAAATCATAAAGAACACAAAACATTCTTATATTGTAAGTCTAGGGAATTAACTTGGAATAAACAAAGAAGCCTACTGTTCTGGGGAAAAAGCTAAACAGTGCCTTGCCAGGCATCACTGAAAACTATAAAAAACCACATGGATTCATAACTAAAGACAAAAATTGTATTTGTGCCAGTACGATGCACTAAAGAAAGAAAATCCCTTAATGCAGCCACATTTAAAAAGTTGGGTTTTTTTGTTGTTTTGTTTTGGGATTTTATTGATGGTTTTTGTTTGTTAGTTTTTTAAATAATGTAAGGCTGGTTTTCATCCTAAGCTGCCATATTCAACGTTTACTCCAAACTAGGCATATGGAAAATTTAATTTCTACTTATTTCTGTTACATTATCAGCTGTATCATAGTGTTGTCCCTCATCCCCAACCCACAAGCATAATGAAGACTGTACGTAGTTCTTACAGAAATTAAAGGATTGTTGCAGGGATTACTGAGAAACAGTCTGGTTCAATTTAGATAAGAAGTCATTATATATTTTACCATCAATATGTTATTTTGGACTATTAACTCTATTTGACAGATGCAAAAGAGGAAGCACAGTGGTTCCTCTGAACTCAGAAGGTGGGAAGCTTGCAGTTCACACACTTTAACTACAATCCTGTTTGATCAAAATGTAAAATACAAACATGTTATCCATTCTATCACAACCTGGGGTAGAAAATAGGAGTGCCTAGTTTTCACAGTATGTCTCCCAGTCACTCACAATTCTACTAAGCAACTCTCATAAACCCTATACCTCAAAAATATTTAATTAGTGGCTCCTTATTAAATATAGACACAATTTTGCATTTCTTATTTAGGTATTTAGGTACTTAAGAGATTATACCTATTAGCATACAATTTAATAAAGAATAACAATGAGTGAACACTTTGCACTGGTTGCTTACTGGAACTGGGAAGAAACCTCTGGCATACAGCAAAATACAAGAGAGTCTGCCTGGAGAGGATGAACTCTATTGTCAAGGTCTTTTCCAACCTAGATGATTCTATTATTTTATGACACACAGCACTCCCAGGAGAGACCATGTTTTTTTCCTTCATTTTTTATTGAGCCTCTCTCTGTTGCACAGAATTGGTCAGGTAGGAAGGGACCACAGGGGATCATCTGGTCCAACCTCCTCTTTCTTTCATTCGTATTATTTCAAAAGAAATACACTGAACCCCCCAGTTATACTGAGGATTCTAATACCATTTGCAGCTCTGGGGTCCCAACAAAAGAAGAATGTGGCCCTGCTGGAGCAGGTCCAGAAGATGGTCACAAAAATAATCCGAGGGCTGACGCACATCTCCTTTGAAGGCAGGCTAAGAGAGCTGAGGTTGTTCAGCATGAGAAGGCTCCAGAGGGACCTTCTAGCACCTTCCATAACCAGAAGGGGGCCTGGCTTCCAAGAAAGATGAAGAGGACTTTCTACTATGGCCTCTAATGCCAGGAGAAGGAACAACTATTTTAAAACTGAAAGAGGGTAGTTTTACAGTGGATATTATCACAAAACTGTTTACATTGGAAGACATTCCTAAAGCTCATCTAGTTCCAACCCCTGCCATGGGAAGGGACACCTTCCACCACATCAGGCTGCTCAAAGCCCTCTTAGGGCCCTATTAGGAAGGCATTTGTTACAATGAGGGTAATGAGGTTGTACTGCCCAGGGAGCTGTGGACACACCTTCCCTGGCAGCGTTCAAGGCCAGGTCACAGAGGGCTCTGAGGAATGTGTCTGTTGAAAGCTGTCCCTGCCTACAGCAAGGGGGTTGTACTAGATGATCTTAAAAGGTCCTTTCCAACCCAAACCATTCTATGGTTCTATATTCCATGATTTTAGCATATATTCATGATATAGTTCAATAATGTACCCTGGAGAAAAGTCATTGCCTCAAAGAATCTCAAAATTGATGACAGATTGAGACCTCATTTCTCTGTGGGAACTGAGACAAAGAAGGAACACTTTTATCTGGTACCATACACCTAGCCAGACACCAGATGGCCTGTCCACAATCAGCCAGGAAAAACATACTGTGCAGAGGATTTAAACAAGGGCCCCCAGACTGCAGATCTACAACCTCTGCCATCAGAGAGGTATCAGTTTTGCTTCAACTTCAGAAAACTGAAGCAGAATGCATGGGCAAATTTTCCACTGTGTTAAGGTTTGCAGTTGTATCTTGATTATCTTCCATTCAAATGGCATGCTGAGAGGGAAAAATGGAGAAAGATGGTGATCCTTCACACATCAAGAGAACAGCCTGTTAGACGGAAACAATTTTGTCTCCCTACTTTAGCAGACAGGTACAGGGAGGCAAGACAACCATGACATTTGCACCAAACTGCATCCTTCTCAAGCTTTAGCTTTACATGCTCATCACTCATGAAAGCCCACCAGAAATTCCCACATGTGAAAGGCTGAGCTGTTAAAAAATTTACACATGTCATGTTTCACAAAGGAAGGCCTGTGACTCAGCACTGGACAGGACAAGCCCTACAGCATTTTCAGCCAAGCTGTCAGCTGCTAAAAACAGCAACTTTATTTTTGGTTGTATGGGAGATATATTTCATTATTCACCCATTCACTGCAGTGAGTAAGAGGGAATCCTTACTGATGAAAGGACAGCAATACTTACAATCTTAGCAAAAAAGGCTTAAAATTCTACCATTACCTATAATCAGCATTATTAAAACCATGATCTCAGTTGATCCTCCTCTAAGTAATAGCAGTAACGTGACAGTTTAAATACAGCATGGAAGCCACAAAGTCATGCCACTAGACATACTAAATAAATTGTAAATCTAACATATTTTCAATAAAAGCATTGAAAAGGACTATTTAATCTAAATTAATTATCTGCTGTACTTGAAAACTATGGTCAATAGCTACCATTATGAATCAATCAGATAGAATCCTGTCAAGCACAGTTACTCTCTCCCTATAAAGGGCATTGTAGATACACCAAGAGGACTTTAAAATTCTCCAGATGCGGCCATTTACAAATGATTAAAGTTCCACAGCTGATGTTGAGTCTTGGACACTGTTTTATGGTTGTCCCTACAGCACCTTTATCAACACTAAGTGGCAGGAGTCCAAATGAAGTAAGAGCAGCTTTACTAACTATCACCAAACAGCAGTAACTCCTGTTGCAGACCTAAGCAGAATTTGTATTTCTTTAAAGGAGAAAAACAGAATTAATTCAAAGCAGCAGTTCACTGTACTGGACTTTACTATAAATACATCAAACAAGACATGCAAAAGTATGGAAAATCAGTATGAAAACCTTCTAAAACCAATCTAGCAACAGCCTTGCAGAAGTAGAGGCCTGGAGGTAGGAAGATGGTGACTGGAATATCAACAAGGTGTGGTAAGTGAATATGATCAAGCAAATGATGGCTTGATGAACAGAGAAAGGACACCTACCAGGAGACAGAGACTGCCTAAAGGTGTAAGCCCATGTGCATGTTCACAACCTGATCAGGTAAAACACCCAAAAGGCTGGAAACAGGCTTGTCTGTCTTAGCAATGCTACAAACTGCTCCGCACATGTCTGAATGAAGTAAATAAAGAAATCAAGCATGTCCCAATCCTGAGCTAAGGAATACGTTCCCTTTTTGGGGGAGAGAGAGGACCAGATTGGAAATCACATCTCAAGCAACCTGTTTCCAACTCCAAGGAGTTCCCAGATGCAGGTGTCTCTCCTGGGCTCAGTTGCTGAAGAGCCTCAAAATCCCTTGCTTGTCATATCCACAACGACAAATTGCAGAGAAAACCCATCCAACTTGGCAAATGAAGCAGTGTCTCAGATACCCAAAGCAATCCTAGCTGCCACACTATTTTGAAAGAAATGCAGTCTGAGCACTTTTTTTAGCAGTTCTTTAGGAAAATAAAGATGATACATATGGACATTTGACGGGAATCCTGTATCACAAGCCATGAAGCATTTGAAGTCTGTTGGAGAGAATGATGCTATAAAAATCTTAAAAACAAAAGACTCAGCCCAGCCAACATTTAGGAAAGAAAGGGTGTTTTCTAAGAAGGAAAGAAATTAAAGCTATTTAAGCAAAGGGGCTTGTTCTGACTCTACCAAAAGGTTAGAAGCAAATTTAAGAAGGAATACTCTGCTTTACAAATGCAGGCAAAGCATATGTTTTGGCAGTGCTTGGCTGCACCCATCTGCATACTGGGGCAAAAAAAGTTCTTTTTAAGGGACTTGTGCACAAGTGCAGTATCACTATATACAAATAATCCAGCTATGAATGTGTAATCCTAGCTTTTTCTCTGAGGTTTTTCATATTCACAATGGATACCTCCAAGGAGCATGGTCCAGTTTGAAGAAGGTAAAGGAGGAGCACTGGATGAAAAATAAACCACCCATTTCTTCCAAGATGTACACAGAATTTTTGCTTTGCCACTGAGCTCTTCTTCCTAAGAGAAGACCCTCATAAAGGAGAAAATTCACAGATAAAGAGACAATAAATTATGAGTTTTCTCTTGGTTACTTTTAGGGCTGCAGTCTTAAAATCCCTGAGAACTTGTTGGTACGTATGTGGTGCTTCCCTAAACAAAGGCAGAAATTACCTAAGAACACCTGAAAGCCATGAAATATGTCTGGTAGTGGGCTACAGATGGCTCATGAAAAATAAAGGTCAAAACCAAAGAATCAAAGACACAGGCAATAGGTTAAATTAATGCAGTTCCTAAGATATGAGAAGAGCTGGGGGTCAAGCTCTAGTCTTGTTAAAATATATGAAGTAAGAGGTCACAGCACTGTGACTGCTGGACTAAGGAAGTCCATTGTTGCAAGTCTTTGGGGACGTGCATCCTGTCAATCCAAGCATGTCTCTACATCTTTTTTAACAGAAGTTTCAGAAGCTGTATAAAATTGGCTTGCTATTTTTCAGTTTGTCACCGACAAAATGGTAAGAAGATTGAGTAGCACTTTGATGAAGCAAACCTTCATCCTTGCAGGACAAGTGACAAAGCTATTATTTCTACCTTCATGGAGCTACAGAATATCAAAACAAGTTATTGTTGGCATGAAAAGGTTGACATTTAACTTGACATTTCAAGCTGATGCTTATTTGAGTGGATATCTTCGGAAAATATCTCGATAAAAGAAGCATTTCAGAACTGTAACCAAGTGTCCTAAATGCCAAGAAACCTACTCAGAAACAAACTTTAAAGATTCCATACTCTAAGAATTTGGTTATTTTGGACAACTGACTGCTGTGAAATTAGTTTGCAAGCTACTGAGAAATCAAGATTCTACAAAAGTCTCCATATGCCACATTTGCTAGAATACAATGAATTTCAGACATCTTCCAACCTCCTTACCTCTTGTCCTGAAAGGTAGTATGCTGCTAGAAGACCGCCAATGAAGCGAATATTGACCTCAAAAACAGACACTTCGGAATTCTAGAACAGAAAGAAAGCATTAATAAATAATTAACCAACTTCTTAATGAAGAAAGAAAAAAAAATTGTCAAGGCAGAAGAAAGTACATATCCTAAGGCAATCCACATGCAAGGGTCTGTACTGTTGCAGTCTCTAGATCCAAACTGAAATTCTCATGCACATCTTTGTGACACCAAATGACAACTCTAGTTACAGCTTCAACCGATTTTAATAAAATCAAATTAGTTTTTCTCCTGCCCTCTAACCATTTTATCACCACAAAGTACAATTACAGTAATTTGGGCTGGTGGAAAAGAAGGCAAGGACTACACATTTCTGTAATTCAGCATCTTCTCTCTTATGCTTCAGCATAGCACCAAACCTTCTATTTTTAAAAGATAAAGCAAAATAATAATTAGAGAATTCCCATAATGCACTTTTTTAACCTAAATTACTAAACTCAAATTCAGAGCTCTATTTTAACATAATCTTTGTCTTGGAGTAGCCTTTCTGTTATGACAAGTAGTACTGCAGGACCACTTAGAAATTCAAGAGAATAAACGATTTTATTGCCTTCTTCCACATTATTATCCTTAGGTTAAATTCAACAGTATCTTTTGACTCATTTAACCCACAAAAAATTAAGAGGAATCAGATAGTTTTAGCAACTGACTCCCTCTGTGCCCCATTCAGCTAATTTTACACATACACTCCATCTGTCTCCCCCATAAACTTCTCTTCAACCCATTAGACACAGAAATGTAGTTTTATTAAGAGATTTTGAGATAGGCAAGACTTTTCCTTTTATCCAGAAAAGTCACTACAATGTGCACTGAACAAGCTGACTCACCAATCTGCACACAGCTGAAATGACATTTAAAGGTACGTCTTTCCTTTTGTACTATTCCTCTGGTACCTGCAGTGCTTGGATCAAAACTAAATTCATTTGCACATATTACATATTTCAAAAAGATTATGTAAATAATAATTTATTCAAATAGCACTGATTAAAACTTGGAAGTTTGAAATACTCCAAAATGTTTTTAGTAAAAGGTTTTCCCTTTTCACATAGAGGTGATACAAGAAAAATAACACCAATGCAGCATGATTCCACTTAATACCTATTAAAGTCATGAATCACACATGCAGTGGGACAGTGTAAAGTGAAACCAATGATTTCTATTTCCCAGTAGAAAAATCCAAGAGGATCAAATATATGTATTTATTTATAAACTCCAAACTATGTAAGGAAGTTATTCAAATTTGGTGTATACACAAGACAACTCATTAACCTTCAGAAATGGTTTTCGATACGTAGGAAGATGTAACTGAACCCCAGAGGGTCATGTAAATTTCTTCCATCCAAATCCTAGATTAATACTGCAAATTTATATTGAAATTGCCTTAGATCAGACAAAAGTTATGGAAGCAATTTAGTTCATCCTCATAATGGTATCATTATCTCTACACTGTCTCTGATATATTTAGGATCTTCAGTTTTAGACTGAATAATTATCTAGCACTAACTGAAAAAGCAGAGTAAAATTTCTTTGATGTTTGCCAGACAGTCAAGGTATAAATCAAAAGGAAAAAGCCCAAACAAATAATTTTTGAAAAGTAGGTTAAACTAAAGAAACAACAGTAAGCATTTGCTGAATTCAGAGTATACAACTATATTTCATTAGGTGCATTTACTGAATGAAAAATTATTTGTGGAACCATAGGGCAAATCCAAGGACTGAAATACAAATTCCATCACAGAGTCTGTGACAGTCCCAAAATTAGTACAAAGAACACTAATCAATAAGACTAAAATAGAGCCATTTCTTCCACTTAATGCTTCTCAAGAATGTCAGATACTGTATGACCAACTGGGAAATTCTTGTGATAGATGAAGAGCCTGTAGGAAAACAGACGAATTCAAGTGGCATATTTTGTGCTAAAACTCTTAAGAAATGGAAGGAGAGATTGTATTCTTAAGTAATTTACACACTGTAGTTTTGGGGAAAATTGTCTTTCATAGCTCAGTTATTTGCAACGACTATCAGCCCATAAAACCTCATCTTTCTGTCTTCATTTCTGAGACCTGGTTGTTTCTGATAAAACACTTCCTCTTACTTCCATTATCCAGTTAGATATAATTTGTACTTTGAAAATACAATATATAGGTGTATCTCTACTTAAAATCATAACTGTGAGAAGGTCATGGCATTCTTTTTCTAAAACAAAGTTAGATACACCGAGAATGTCACATCTGTTACAAGTTTACATCTAACACTTTGATCCGTAATTTTTATTAAGTTTCACCGGAAAGACCTCTTCCAAGATGAACACCTTGAAAAGAACTACAGAAATATTTAGGGTAGGCTCTACTCACCACACTGAAATCAAGATTTTTGTCAATCCATTCTTGTCCTTCTCTGAATTCATCGTGAAGGCCCATGATATAAAGAGTATCCAATGCATCTACTATGGTAGCACCCATTTGTGAGCTTCCTACATGCAAAAAAGAAGGGTTTCTATTACAAGTGACTATTTCACTACTTTTCTTAAACATCACAGACATGAGAAAATAACCCAAGCAGTAGCAAAGCAAAGTTACTACAAAGACATCAGCAAAAAGAATTATCAAAAAGAGCAAGGAATTATCAGGTACATAAGAGAATTCCAAATCTCTTTCAAAGTATCAATCCTCTGGCACAGTTTGGCTTCTGGGGAGAAAAGAATATTAAAGACAGAAAAAAAGAGCCCTTCTCATCTGCTTTCCCAACTTGAACTTGAGCAACTGTACTTTGACACCAAAAAAAAAACCACAAAAAACCAAAGGACAGAAAGATATTCAGCTTCAAAAAGCTACTAGGAATTCTAGGACAGAAGCATTAGGGGAGGGGAAAAAAAAAGCATATGTAAGGTAAAGCAATCAGCACTTGCAGTAATGCCTTGCATTTGCCAACATTTACTTCTGAAATATTCAAAGTTTGGCAATTACTGACGCTAGCTAATGATTAAAAAGCACGGCCTGATGAGCAGGGAAGCGCTGGCCGGGCGTGACTGCCAGAGCCACAGTCCCAAGATGTTCTCCTGGGCGTCTGCAGGGATGCGCTAGGAGCGCTAATGGATTTCTCAACTGTCACCACTTCAAGTGGAGCATTGAAAGCCAAATAAAAATCAATGGTGCTTTAAGCTAAAATGCCATTCACTTGAAACAGCAGCAATTTAGAGCTGATTGATGAGTGACTCATCGGTCTGTGCAAGGGATGAGGAGATGGTGAGCCATGGCCCATGAGAGCCCTGATCTCCCTAGGCCATCCCAACCAAACCTGCTGCCCTCAGTAGGCACAGGTCTTGGTTTCTAGAGGAAACCAAAATCATCCTGAGTTATCTGTTTTCATGAAGTGTTTAAAACTTCCTGTGCACCAACAAAGTAGCCAAATTTCACTGTTCATACCTGTAATCTATAAACCAGTGCACTCTGGTTTATAAAACTCTGGTAAACTCTGATTTGCAATTAATTATGCTAGTGAAAAGTCCATTTTAGGGTTCTTTTAATGTGCTTTCCACCCATAATGGGAATCTCTACAGCAGTGTTCCTGCTTGGTAGTTTTTATTCATCCATTTCTGACTTTCACATGGTTAGAGCTATATTTTTTCCCCTCAAACATAACAGTAATTGAATGAAGCCATCATCCCCACTGTGTTTCTTTCACACATCTAAATGACTGAGAAAGCTCGATTCCATTTTCAGGGACTTCTTTCTCCAGATAATAAAAATTAAACACAACAGTATCCATGACAAAGTAACAACCAACTAATTTTTAAAGAATAGCCATGCATTGCTTCTAAATAATTTCAATTAGATTTGGAAAGCCTGAAGTTGGCAGTGTTTGTTAAGAAAATTTAAGTACAGATTGGGACATGCTACCTTTTGCAAGATTAATTAAAAGACAAATCCTTTGACAAATTGTCCACCAGCCATACCTATAACTCTCAGAAAATGAATTCACTGGGGTGCTTAAGTATTGTAAGGTTTAACATCTTCAGCCAAATGACAAATTCCACTGCTTATGCTAAAGTGGAGGTTGCTTTGAGCAGAGCCACAAGCACTGCACTTAACTTAGCACCTTCTGAAAAGCATAATGTGACAGTTATCTAATTTATCACTTCAAAAATATGCAAATAAGACCATGACACAAGGACTACCTACAGTACCAGCTGACAAAGTGGGTTTTTTTTACATGAAGTTGGAATGTGTTATACAGCTTCCACAACACACTCAAAGTAATTTCTGTTCTTTTATTTAAATCACATAGATAAAATTTTCAAATACACACAGTGTTTGAACTAATCGGAATACGTAAGTCTTGGGAAATCCTGGAAGTTCCTCTTGCAATAGTTTCAAAAAGCAAAAACTTTCCAACTAAACACAGTGGTAATCAGATCAGTAAGCTCTTGTATTCTTCAGCTTGCGAGGGATGCAGAAAACACATTGCATGGAAATGGCCTGGTGTGTCATTGTCCACCACCCTAACTCCTCACACCTACTCTAAAGAACTTCAGATCTTCAAAGATCTCTCCAAAGATCTTCAGAACTTCACAGTACAATCTTCCAGAGTTTTCTAGATCTCAGAACTACATTCCAGTGTCAACAATATGGGAGAGCAGTATGTTGGGGACAAGAGTATCTACTTGCCAGACGTCAAGAAAGTATCCTCAAAACCACAAATTTAAACAACCTTTTTCACAGAATTCTCTTTGCACAGAGCCACAAAAGAAGGGCCATGGAAATTAAAAAGCACATAACATTTGCCATCTAACAAATTCAATAGATGAATTCAGAGAGAACAGAACAGAGCTCTCTCCGGAGCTGATCAAAGGTGTTCAATGTTTCCCCAGAGCATCCCAAAATGACTGGAAAAATATGACTTTGCCAAATACAGACAAGAAGTTTGCTTTCACTATCACTGTGGTAAAAGTGAGCCCTCAACCCCATATACAGAGATCTCACCTAAACCAGTAGGTCCCTAAAAGGGATTGCCTACAACCCACTTCTACAGATCCTTTGGTGCAGTTTGCAGCCACAGAAAGAAGTGCAGCCCAATAAAACTGGCTTATTCAGCACTTCTTGTCCCTAAGAGTTAATTCAAGGCATAGGCACACTTTGAGATTTTTGTCTGGGCCATATCCTAATACATTGTTCAAGCCCTCATTCCAGCTGCCTTTACACTCCTTTCTTTCACCTTTTATGTTTATCTTTTCTAGAACCATTAATGTCCAACAAAACATTACT
This sequence comes from Camarhynchus parvulus, assembly GCF_901933205.1. NCBI lineage: Eukaryota > Metazoa > Chordata > Aves > Passeriformes > Thraupidae > Camarhynchus > Camarhynchus parvulus. The sequence goes on along the minus strand of NC_044571.1, from coordinate 89,029,682 downwards.
GAGAAAAGCTTCTTCTATTCTCATATCCCCCTTCCCTAAGCAGTGATGGGCACCTGTTTCTGAGGCACAAATCAGTGTGGTTATAGTTTCTAGACTCCATGTGACAGCTCAACTCTTTTTTATCCCAATCTCCTAAGGATAGCATATACATCCCAACCTATAATAAATTATTAGTTTTTCTTTTTTCATATAAGCAGACTATTTCAACCAAACTTGAGTTATTTTTCTTTTTTCTACACATGACTACTTCTTCCTTGAGGAAGACTCAAAGAACAATCTTTGCATTTTCAAATCCTTTTGTCTGAAAATGTTTCCAAAAGGTCAAGAGATGACAAGTCAAAATTTTGCAACAGACTGTCTGCTCAGTCTTCTTCCTTTAGTGTCAATCAGGCAGCAGGAAGCAAGCTAATTCCTTCCTCATGGGCATTGAGGTGGAAAAGTCCAAAATGCAGAATTCACACTCAGAACTTGCGTGTCTACAAGAATACAGGGGAGAACTGAACATAATGCAACACTGAGGACAATACACATTTAACACCTTGGCTGCTCCATACCTGTAAAACAGGTAAAACTTAAAACTATTTGTGAGCTACATGATGCTTGGTAAAATTAGCTCTCAGCTTCTTTCTTCAAGGACTGTGTAGGAAGGATGTCATTCTTAATTTGTTCTTAAGTAAGAGCTTCCACTGAATTCTTCAGTATTTACAGCTTGACCAAAACAAGCAGCGACATTCTTCATCTTAAAATGTACTGCACTTCCAGCAAGACATTTACTGAAAACTGAAGAAGGAAGAAACAGCAAGTGTTCCAATCACTAGCCTGCACTAGGGTCAGCGTGCTGCTATAGATAAAGCAGAAATGGACAGGCAGTGGTGCTTCCCCCTACTGATGCTGATAGAAACCATTCATCCAAAGTCACAAAGTGAAATCATTTTCCATTCATAATAGAATGATTTCTTTTTTTTCTTTCACAGCCATGCCAAGATCCATAAATTTTGGATCAAAAGGACAAGGGGATAACCTTCCTGAAATAAAACTGCAGAAGGTATCATTTGAAGTGCCATAAAATAACCCTAAATGATGAGATAACAGTTTATAGTATACACTTCTTGCTACCACCTCAAGCAGTCTATTATTTCTCCACATATAGAGGGAGCAGATGTCTCATTGTGGTGAAAAAAGCCTATAAAACAATTAAACTATACTAGAAAATAACACTTCTGCTAGCTGAAGGCACTCCTCCCAGGGTCTGCCTCTGTTCAATACAAAGGCTCAGCTAGTCATATCGCAGAAGATAATAACCGATTCCAAAAAGGCTCCATTTCAAAAATGTCAGATTAGGAAGCTTCTTCTCCATATAATTATAGTTCTAGTTGATTGAGCTCCAAATTTAATGAAGTTTGCCTAATGAATGCAATGCCCATTCTTCTAAATAAAACAGAACATCCATCATGAGCTAATGGAAAGAATTTAGCAGTGAAATAGCTGAACTACTAAGAAAACCATGCACATTCTCATTAAGCAAAAGTATTATTCCAAAGGACTGGAAAATGGTAATTCAAATTTGTAGTTAGATAGACTTCAGTTTCTTGAGATAAGTCAAATAATTCCTTCACTTGATACCACATAAACTACAGTCTGAAATTTCTAGCAAATAATATGACTAAGTGTAAATATCAGGGCCTCTAAAAGAAAAATGGTCTTCTTATCTAAAATTCTTTCAGTATGCCAAAGCACTAGATGAAGAACTAGCTCATTAGTACCATTTGAAAGTCCCACAAGAGACTATCAAAGTACAAGGGAGACAGATCGCTGTCAAGTGTTCCACAACAAAATGAATATGAAGAAAATAAATAGCCCATTTTCATTATACCATAAGAAAAAGTGTAGAGATTTAGAACGTCTGATATCAGCTGTATCAGCTTAGGGTTGCTTTGTGTATTTATTATGTGGAAGCAGAAGAGACTATAAGCAGTGAGGTACTAGAGAAAATATATTAATAGATCAACTATGCATAGATCAATTGTGAACAGAAAAGATTAAGATATGAGACACAGACAAGTTAAATAAGGAACAAGATGACAAAACTCTGCACCAACAAACTGAAGTCATGCACTAAGCTGAAAGTCAATCAACAAATAGATGCTTCACAGAAACTCTGAATATTTAACATCTCACCCGTACCTTCTCCTTACTTCAACATGTATACACCACACAGAAATATCATTATCTCTCCTGAAAAACAATTCCATAGGGGCTTTCATGGGCCCAAGTGGAGGGCTGAGCAGGGATACTGAGTCTGCATGGCAGCAAGGTAATTTTCTTCACAGCAGCTTGTATGGTGCCATGGGGTTTGGATGTGTGACTAAACCAGTGTTGGAAACACACCAGAATTTTGACTATTGCTGAGCAGTGCTTGCACAGCATCAAGGCTTTCTCTTTCCTGCCCCCCTGCATCCCCACAGTGAATAAGCCAGGGGACGGCATAAGGTTGGAGAGAGAATTTCCTTCTTACCCTTTCCCCCTCTGCCTGTGCTTCAACACCTGAGTACAAGTGTGTGAGTGTCTTACAACACACTTGGCATTTACCCAGAGACTTGCGAGAGGAGTAACAAATTTGAAGGAAACTCAGCCTACTCAAATGGATCTCTCATCACCAAAATGTACGCTGCTGCTACAAACTCAAGGAAACCAGCCTAAGTGGAAAGCTACTGAGGCCGCTCTACTTCCAAAGAAGTCACATAAATACAAAGAAGTAATATAAATAGGCCTAATAAATGCATGTAACCATTCCTACTCTTCTATCTCAAGCAGTAACTGAGAAGGAAGCATTTTATTTTTCCTCAAAAAAGACAGCAGATGACACGCCCAAAAGCAGGATGCTCATCAGTCCATTTACAATCAAGGTAGGGTTTTCATATTTCCTAAACCAGTGACAAAATCACATGGGAATAAATAACAGTAATAAAGACTCTTATTCTCCTTGGCAAGGATAGCCTGCAGACATCAGCAGCAGCTATATTTTGAAGAAAGCTAAGGGAAATTGCAACACTGAGGAAAAACAAGAAGTTAGATATACTAAAAGCATTTGGGCAATTACTGAAGACAATTGTCTCTATACCACACAAAGAGCAAGTATCTCTGTGTTAAGACATCCCTGCAATCAAAATAAATTATTTTATACTCTAGAAAGCAGACTTTTCTTCCTAAGCAATAAAAAGCTGGAATCCATAGTTAGTTATGTGCAAAGACTAGAGATCTAGATGCAAGAAAATAGCTTTCACTCTCAAAATAGCTTCCCATGGCCAATGGGATGGTCATATTGATTGACAGAATCGTAAGATAGAAACAGAAATAGTGCCAGAAATACTATTCGTCTCAGCCTGTCTCATATCCGATTTTTTTTTTTTGCGGGGCTCTGGATAGACACACTTAGTGGAAGCTGAACCTACTCCTACTGGTGCAGAACATGCTTGATTGGTGGTGAAGCTACTTGGGGATGGAGGCAGGATCAGCTTGCAAAAGGAATGTAGGAGGACCAAAGCCTCAAGGGCTAATTTACCGTAATTTCTAAGATAAATTTCTACTAAAGCAGGTGACCTCAGCTTCAGACTGGTCCAGCACTACCGACAGAGCAACCCAACCACTGGGGTGTACACAAGCATAAAGCAGATCCTCCCTTTTCCACCACAGTGGGTCCAGAAACAAAAGAGGAGATGTAAAGCCTCCCCCAAGGAGAAATATATACTCTCTCAACACTCTGAAGTGTTACACTCTGAAGGTAAAAGTTTAGTTATTTTTCACATAGGCAGTTATTTTAATTCCCAGCAACTGAGCAAAAATGCTTCCTTGATAAACTCAGCCTGACATTCAATACAGAGTTATTACAATCCTAAGGAAAATAAATATTCTTGTTATTGTTATTCCTGTCTGCCTAGATTCATAATGGCTGAAAAATACATACTGGGCAAGACTGCACTATATATTAGAAAATATACCAATTTCTAGTCCAAAAGATTTAAATAATTCAAGTTTTTAGATTGTAGCAACAGAAATTCTTGATGTGACAGACAATTAGAGACATGGTATGAAAATATGTAACATGAAAATTAAAAGCAAACAATTATCAACAATTTTCTGTATCTCTAATGAGAGTCTGGCAATAAAGCTGCCACTACTGAAGCATACCACTTGCAAAATATCTTAATGACTCATGAGGAACAAGATAACGTTTAAGAAAATTAATTAAACTTTTGAACAAGAGAGTTTAATTTCACTGAGAAAACAAGTGCTTAAAATTAGTCAATGAAACTATACATTTCATACAAAACTGCAGTGTATGATTTCAGCTCAGTCATAAAATGCACTGAATAAGCCTGTAAGTATCCATGAAGAAACCAATTGCCTTTAACATTTTAGACTAATTAAAAAAGCAGAACAAAAAAATAAGCATGTTGATTGCTTAGTTCTGTTAAATTGCTGATAATAGACAACATGAAAAGGAGGTCTTAATGTTTTGTACCAGACAATAGAGTACTTTAGCATACAAATAACATTAAATTATCAATTTTAATGCTTTCCTTAATTTCATAGCTGAGGAAGTCATGGGAGTAGAACACTGAATTGTACACTAGACTTTGAACCTATTAAAAACTGGACCTGCTGGTATTTGTTAATAATCAACAAACTGCTGCCTGAATACCCATGCTCTTAAGACCTGAATTTTAAAACTTTGTCTAACAATCTACACTGCAATAAACCTTCCTCTTGGCTGCTCTTCACTTGATTGCTTTACTTTGCTCCCTAAATCTTACATGGCCCTTCAAATTATTTCAAAATTCATGCAAGCAAGAGCTGAATGCAGTCCCCCTAGTACAAAGACTGAATATCCTCAGACTATTTCAAATTTCTACATTTCTATCCAATTTCCTCCATATTTTTTGTTCTCTTATTTTTGAACACAAAGACCAACCTCTATTACTGTACACAGGACGAAGACTGTGCGCAGACCATAGTAAAATTAGTGCTGGAACTATGATCTGAGTTAGTGGAAGGTTAAGACCTGGTGATAACTGAAAGACACGATGTCAGGAGAGAAAGGTGAGGATGAATTTCAGAGCAGGAAAAAGACCTGGTGATAACTGAAAGACACGATGTCAGGAGAGAAAGGTTAGGATGAATTTCAGAGTAGGAAAGGAAAGAGGTAAAGAAGATGGTATTGAGTACAAAGGAGGCCATGGAAGCATGTCAGAAAGAAAGCAAGAATAACATATGGAAAGTGAATGGTGACAGCAAATCTGCTGTATACACAAAGCAGTCAATCAAAACTAATCAAAAATATAGATCTGAAGTAAGCCCATTTCAAGAAAACAGGAAGTGGAAGACTGAAGGGAAAAGTACCTGTGAATGATGGCCTGGAAGTATGAAGAGCCTAAACACTAGCAGCAATCAGTTAAACACCACGGCAAGCAAAGCAAGATTAATATTTGAGAGTAAATAAGAGAACAAGATGTTATCTGGACTTGAGTATAGTTGTGTGACTTTATATAAAGCAAGCTAAGTACAGGTCTTCCAAGACAAGATACAATCTCTCACAGATAATTGTAAGCTAAATTACTTTGTCAGCTAGGCAGTAGTAAAAGGCATATCAAAAAAAACCCACCTAAGAGTCATCATGGCACACAAGCTTTTCTATCTTTATATCTGGGCCACTTCTATACACTTTGGTCCAAACCACATTCCAAATTTTCTTTGGGACAGCATAAGAGGAGCAGATTTTCAGTGGGATAGCCATAGAACTTCACCAGATGGGTGCAAAACTTGAGTGAACCGTAGCAGTGTATCAGGTACAAGCACAGTGCTCCACTCACGTGGTTTAACTGTTCCTGAATTCCAGCTGCGTGGTACATCTGCTGGCTTCAGATGACAGCAAAGCACACCCACACCTGACTCCCTCACCGTACACATGCCCATGGACTTGTCCTCAGCAGATTTAGTTTTTGAGCTCAGATTGCTAATTTTTACTCAGCTGTCATGCCTGTTCATATTTTAACACTGTCCATAACAAGACTGCATAGCCTTATCTTCATTTCCATATTATACCCTCTGCTCTCAATTCCAAAGGATAAGAAAAAAGTTTAAATTCATGAATAGCATTCCCACAACCTAAATGATTCACAAATCAAAATAAACATTAAGTCCAAAGATTTTCAACAGGAAACATTTTTTTTTCCTCAGAGCAAACCATCTGGTTTATACAAGAAGAATAGGAGAGAATGCTATTGGGAAGAATCAAAATTCTGAGCCTCAGCCCTGAACTCTAGCATGACTTAATTTTTTTCATTGCCATTTCATGCAGATGTTTACCTCACTATTCTACAAGGCAGGTTGCAGAAATGAGGTGTGTTTATCTAATTTCACTTTGCATTTGTGCATCTTTTGTTCGTTTTATGGGATTTTTCTGGTTAAAGCAGAATTTTCAATCTTCTGAATAGGATTTAACATAATTGCTTCAGACACTTTAAAAAGTCACTGAGTACAACTGCCCTAATTATGTTGTACATGAACTAATACAAACTGTGTGAGAAGAATTTAGTAGGAATATTGCGTTATCAAAAAGAACAAGACAACAGCTGCTCGTGGTAAATTTTCCTGATATGCATAGGCACACTTGTGACAGTTTGATGAAATATCAGTGACATTCAAAAAACATTCTTACTAAGCAGTTGTTTTTATCTACAGCACCAGTACTGTAAAACACTTAAGAGGGAACACACAGACAGATTGTATCCTGTCTGCACAAATGTGCAAGTTTCAGAGAACAACTATATTCTGAATAAGCATGATACACATTGCAGTGAAGCAAAACAGTGTTAACAAATCACCATTTGCCCAATTGGCAGCACCAATCAGCAGACAGCCTTAAATGAGATAAACGAAGGAAAAGTTAGAAATTTTGTAGAGGGAAGTGTTGTCTTAGGATCAATGTTAAAGTCTTTTTAAGAAGTGAACTTGCATATCAACAGAGAACATATACAGAAGGGATGTGAGACCGCCCCTTAACAAAAACTCCAAGAAAACTGACCGGCCACACAGTAAAAGAAAATTGTTTCTTGTGCAGATGAATAATGGTTTAAAAGATAGGAAATGGGATAAGTGTAAACTACCATCAGTGTGAAGTAAAATCACCAGTGAGATCCTACTGAAATGATTGCTTGGACAAAAGCTTAAATATGAAATAACTGAAAATATTTATAACATTAGATTTATAAAACAAATCATTGGGTACAGTGGATGAGGATTTCCAAAAGGAATGCTACTGCAGAAATGCTACCCTGTACTGTGTTTGTAGACTCAACAAGGAGCCTAAAAGACAGAGAACACAATTATTAGGAAAGGAATAGCAAACAAAACAGAAAGCAGAACAAAGACCAAAAAAGACCCCCAAACCACCACCTTGAAAATATACCAAGAAAGAAAATGAAAACGTATTAGGTATGAAAAATGTAAGTAAGATAAATGAGTTTACAGGCTAAGACCCTCCATGCAGGACAGGGGCACTACTGAGGGCATATGCAGTTCTATAAACCCATGAACGGCAAGCAAGAGATGAATAATGGACTTATTTCTTTTTTCCAGCACCAAAACCAGTAATCCAGGACAGTGAGCAGCCTTCAAAACAAAAAAATTTTCTATACAATATCAAATCAAACTATGGAACCACTCGTAATGGGTTATGCTGCCCTTAAGGTTGGCCAGACTCCAAAGCAGTTTGGTACAAAATCAAGGAAAAATAAACTGGAAGTGATTAAATAAAACTTGCTGCCTCTGACCACAGAAGCACTAGCACTACACAAACTTCTGTAAGGCTGTGGAGTACTCTGAGACAAGCTCACTATGAGCTTTTCCTGCTCTTACATGTCTTCCCTAGGTACCTGCTGTGAGCAATATTTGAAAACTGAGTAACGATCATGTTTGATCTGTCATCTGACCTGAAGGAACTTTTCTTCTGATATTAGAACACTGCTCTAGTTTCAAATAAAGCCAGGAGCTCAAGAGTTATGCTCTTTCTCAAAATTTTATCTTTCCAAAGTTCGTCTTACTGGTCAAAAAAATACAAATAAGTACATTCAATGTACTTATAATATTCAACATTATCTTGCTGTAATCACTCATTATGGAGTTTGCAGAGGACACAGACGCACAGGCCGGTCTTAAGGCCATTTCCATTTATTTTAAAATTGACTTGAACCTGAAATACAGAGATTAGGCTGAAATTTGCATTGTGAAATTACCTCTCTTCCCCAGTTAGCAAGAATGGATTTTCTTTCCCCTTCCATTTGCCACAGAAAAAGGAAATAATGACTAAATTACTTGTGCATGTACAGTTAAAAGATAAGAACTACTGCTCACTAAGGAGGCTTTTGTTTATCAAGATAACATATAGTCAAGAACATTTTTGTTTACATATATACCTCATATTCCCTTTTTGTGCTCATTTATCCTCCACATGGATTCAGAGGCTGAACACATGCACAGAAAAAGGATGTTGAGCAGAAGCTGTGATTTCCACCTGCCTTTTTATTAGGATTTTACAGTGAGAAGACACGAGAAGTTTTCCACCATATTTTTAAAAGGTCGTTCCACAGTCTTTAAAGTGTATCATCTATTTTCTTTCCAGTAAAAGTGTTTGTCTGCATACTGTTTATAAACAGGTATTTTGCCAGCTAAAAACCAAGTAAACAAACAAACCAGAAAATACAAGACTTGCTAAATCAGACACCCTTGACACTCAATTAATGTGCACTTCAAAAGTAAATTACAACTAATCAGGTGACAGCAGATGATAATGTCAGAGCAGCTCAGGCAGCCCAGTAAGTGCCACAAGGACGGAAAACAAAAATGTCTTATAAACTAAAGAATATTTCCGGGGTAAATAACAATAAAAACTCTGTTACAGTATTTGCTTTTACTGCTTAGAAGAAATATCCCACCTCTTACTTCAGGAACCTCAAAGTGGACAAAGAAATCACATTGCTCTCCCAAGCTATACTGTATTTGTCAAAGGTATTGGAAAAGCAGCCTCTTGTGCCTTACTCAGCTCCTTTTTGGAATAGCCTCCCATCCTTGCAGTGTGACAGATGCATTTTCTTTGGGAGTTTTGCTGCTCCTGCTCCCCGGCACAGGGAGAAATGCACTGTCAGATCTCCATTGCTTAGCAACACGAGGAGCTGCTGCAGGAGCTTCCTACACTGCTGCAGCACCAGGCAGTCACCTCAGCAACTTTCCCCCATGTCACCAGGGTGCATCTGTGCCACTGGCAGCAAAAAGCTGAGGCTAGACATGCTCAATGATGTGGTACAAACCAAGTAGTTCCACTGGTACATCAAGGAATATTCAACACATGAGCTGCCCCACCTGAATCCTTGAGTTATTCCTTCGAACATATCTCACTCACCAATGACACTTAAAACGCCAGACAAAAAATTCCTCATAAAAGAGAGGACAGATTTATTTGGCCAAGTTTTAAGGAAGAGATAAGGCACTGCATTGCAGCCTTGGGGCTCTACCAGGTACCACAAATGCAATCACAATGTGACTTCACTGACAATTCTCTCTTCCCCTTTAGAAGACAGGATCCCAAGAGAGAGCTGGCAGGCAGCTTGGGTAATGACTGTGCGAGGTGAGAGAACAGGAGGCATGAAAGCACTATCAATGCATGAGAGAGCTCTAGTGTGACAAAATACAAAATAATGACTTTTTAATAGAGAGAATAGGCATGTGTATATGCAAGCATTCACAACTCATAAACTTTTAAAACTTTTTATCACTATTAAAATCTTTCCACATGCTTCAAAACACATCTAGACAGATAACTGTCTATGGATTATGTACATTACCAGATCAACTTCATTTAAAGCAGCTCATCTCTAGACAGAACACATCCAAATGCAAGATTTAGAAGTGCCCTGCTAGTAATATGGGAAGTTTTCAATTTTGCAGGTGTTGTATAAGTACTTTGCCATGTACTTTTCACTTGACAAACTGCACATCTTCACTTTATTTTTAAATAATTAAAATTAGCAAAACAAACTAAAAAACAACCCCAAAACACCAAAACAAAACACACCACAAATGTCAGAACTCGCATTTCAGAAAGCATCAGGTTAGATGACAGTCCACTATTTCTAGTTTTGGTGAGGACAGTGCTCCAAATTGCCCAAGCATTGTCTATTTTCTTTATATTGTCCTTTATAGTAGTTCAGGTTCTCAAATAAACATATTTTAGAACAGATTGAAGACTGATGCAAACTAACTAGTACTAACTACTCAATTTAACTCACAATAAAGCATCCTTACAGCTTATGCTACGGTAATTAGTTCATATTATACTGATACAAACACATACAGTTTAAAACTCTGAAGTATATCAGGACTGAATAATTTTGATTGTGTTTTCAGGAGTTCACCTACAGGTCATCAAACAGAGACAAGTCTACAAACAGCATGTTCCAGGTGGTTACTCTCATCCCCAAAAGCAAATCCAATAAGATTTCATTACAGGGAGAGAATCCAACAATACCATCAACTATTCTGGTTCATGCTAAACTCAGGAACGCTCCTGAAGCAAGCTCAGTGTTTGCTGTGCTTGCTCGTTATCTTACATGCATCATTTTCCATCAGCCTCTTTACCCTTTGTGTTCTAATGAGAACTTGACCAAGATCCCACAAAAACCCCGTCTGCAACAAGATCCTGCAGCTGCCATCAAATTTTTTCACCAACTTAAGCAGTCCAACAAAAAAGGCCAACTTTTCCTTTTTAGCTTAGCTGCTACAACCTTCAGCAGAGCTGCAAATAAAAATTTAAACTGGAAAGAAAATTTACACCTCTCTGCTGCATCTTCTCCTCGACTTTTATATTTCATTTTACGGGGTAGGAATAAATGCCAACCTTTTCAAAAGCAGTTATCACCCCGTTTCACCAAGAGAGAACCTATTAAGGTTTGTTTCATATATCATCTAAATGTAAATATCTTTAAAAGCTCACCCACTCCCAGTCATACTTTCTCAAAGCAGTACCATACTACTAATGCTGTGACCCAGCTGTGGAAGAGGTGCTACTCAAGATACTGCCCAATTACACAGTTTGAAAGACAGTATTTTTAGCAGACTCTCCTTTACAACTTACAGTAAGACATCTCAAAAAGACTGGCAACAGTTTCTTGCTGCAGGCCAACCAAAGCAACCTACCATGTTTTGTCATAAAAGTCAAACTAATAATTGAGGAAGCCCATAAACATCCTTGCTGGCATGCTTCAGTGAGGCACAGAGCATCTTGCTTTAAAATTTATAAAGTTTACCCTTGTATTTTTAATTACTTAAAACTAAGATTTATAAGAGCAGAGCAGGCCACCTCCTCTCCCCTTCTCTGACCCTGGACTGAAACCTGCTAGATCTTGCAATGTTAGAAACATTTGTGTTCTCCTTGGCATAGATATAGATATACACTGCTTTAGACAAAAGTGGAGTCCAATGGGGAAGACTAATGACTTATTTGTCTTCCAAACTGAATCGTGTTTAACCTCACTTGGGAGTTATAAGCAAACCTGATTTCCCAAAGATTCATGCAAAGGGCTGCCTTTCATTCAACCAGTGATACCATCTCCTTGCAGGATCTCACAGACGTGCTAGGAATTGAAATGGAAGCACAGTAGATTGCAGTAATGGCTGAAAATAGTTTGGATCAAATCATCTTTGAGATGAATAATAAAAACAGATTTTGCTGAGCATCTTTTTATTAAAACTAGCATGAGGTTTCAAAAAAAATTAAGCAACCCTTCTATAAAGGCAAATACTGCTGGGAATCGTGTCAATAGGGGTAATAAAGATTGGTAAAGAGCTTGGAATAACAATATAGCCTAAGACAGTCCTTGACAAAGACCAATTTCCACACACACATCTCCCCTATCAACCATCCACCAAATGAACAATAGCTGATTCTATTTTAGACTTGATATATGCTGAAGATTATGTGTTTCAGAAAAGTTTTTCATATGAAATAGCCTTGAATAGAGCAATCATGACATGATTTGGCTAAAAACTAAATGGCACAAAATAGCATCTGGATTTTAAAAGGACAAACATGTAGGGCATTGGCTGCTAGAGTTAGCTGGAACAAGAGGAGCAGAAACTTCAGCATGGACAAGGCCTGCAATTTCTTTCAGAAAGCAATGCCAAAATTTTAAAAATAACCTCTCCAAAGAATAATTATTCAAAGAAAAAAAGCAGATATCCTCCAGACTCATTAGCAGACATGTCAGAAGTAAGCAGAGGAGGAATGGAAAAAAAAAACTACAGTGAAATTGCAATTCGTAACTGCTTCAAAATATCATGTCAGTCACATTAAAAACAAACATCATAAAAATGTCTTTCTGCCACATGAAGGAAAAAAACTTACTTCACAGAGTCTGGGTTACAAGCCAAGGCTAATCTAGAATTACACATGGCAAATTAAGCAACAGATTTGCAAGTAGCAAAGACTACATGATCATAGAGGTGAACATTAAAGATTTTTCCCTGTCAAATCCAGTTTCATCAGCTGTAAAAAATATAAAAGAAAGCCATCAATTAATCATAACATAAAACTCAATCACAGTAAAGTGCAGAAGAGATTTTCTTACTGAAACTTATGGCAGTGCCTATGTAGAAGATAACAAAGTATCTAAGAGTGCCACACAATGCTGTCCTGGTACCTAAGAAATGCCCTTCTCTCATGGAAGCAGCCTTTTGCTCCAGTGTTCCACTCAGTTCTCTCTCTCCTTGCACTGTGCTAAGCACCACTGGTGAGGCACTGGCACAGGTTGCTCAGAGAAGCTGTGGGTGCCTCATCCCTGCCAATGCTCCAAAATAGGCTGGGTAGGGCTCTGAGCAACCTGGTCTCATGGAAGGTCCCAGCCCATGGCAGGGGGGTTGGACTAGATCATCTTTAAAAGGTTCCCTCCAACTCAAACTCTTCCATGCTTCTCATGGAACTAAACACAAAGATCTAGACAATATGAGGTAGGTTAAAAAAAAGAAACAAAACAACCCAGCACGTTTATATTCATTGCATCTCAAAATATAACCAAAAAATAACCATCATTGCATCAGGACTTTCATTTATATATATACATACACACACACACAAAACGTCAGTGCACATAGACACAGCTTAGCCTCTGCAACAATAAGAACATACTACCCAAAAAGATAGGTCAATAAAGTAATTCAATGAAATACCACTGAAATAATACATTTCTGTCACTCACACTTTGAAAGAGTCTTTATTAAAACAGAGTTTGATAGAAAGTGTGGGTAGACTTCCAAAGAAGATACATGGACAGAAATATTAAAAAAAAAAAAATCACAAACAAACCAGAAAATATAGCCTACCAAATATGTTGGTGGAATGTCCTTTCCGGGCAATTGGTTTGAGCTCATTATGTCCCCATCCATATTGCCTATAATTGTCCCAGGCATGCTTCATCATCTAAGAAACAGGAAAAAAAATAGGATTTGATTACATTGTAAAACTACTCTCTATGAATACAATATTTTACTCCTTATTTGAGATTTCATCTTTCACAAGCATTGCAGCATAGTCACTAATTATTTTGTCACTGTTTCTATCTGCTACAGAAATCAGATTTCACAGCATGAATAATTTTGGAAAAAATTTCAGGCCTATTTGACTTGAGCTACAGATCCTAATGCTCTGCATTAGGTCGTTTTCTTGTTCTTTCTTTTCCTTCAATATATGCACAGACATTTAAGAATGTAAGCATAAGGAATGCATTTAAGTGTAAGGAATTGCTTTAAAACACTGGCTAATGTCTTAAGACGCTAATTAAAAGAAAAATATATGTACTGATACCTGAAGCATAAACAGGATTCATTTACACTGGTACATCCAAGTAGGAATCAACAATTTTACAAAAGGCATAACATTTCTCATTAGCAACACCTACTTGACAAAGATGTACCGTCATATAGCCTCTACCAAAAGAAACGCCACAAGTTTTGCTTTTTAGAAAGCATAATGAACAAAGCAGTATAATGTTATTAATATTTACTACACAAAGCATTTAGCTTTTTAATAGATATTTCCACCACCTAATAAGAAAATTGCATCTAAAAACCCAAAAGGTCTTGCTGACTAGTTGTGCACATGAGCCACTAAGCAATGTTTTTATGAATTTGCTAAAACTCTTCAAAGTCCTTACTTGTTGGAAAATCAGCAACCACCAAATTGCAAAGTGAATGCAGTTTTAAATAAATAAATAAATATTATTAGTACCTAAACAGATGAAAGCAAGTAATAGGAAGAAATTAGATATCAAAAGACATTGACTGCCCCAGACACAAGAACAGTAAGAAGAAACTTTTAGAACAACAGCCATCTGTCCGTAACCACGACATTATACATTTTATTTTATATTTCATTTTAAAAAATTGTATTAAAATATTGTTAATATAAACAAAATCCCAAAAAAATATATAGGACTTAAAATCATGATTTTCACAAGTTTGATAAATGCTTTCTAAGAGGAGAAACTATGTGAATGTAACTAACAGAATACTAACCCTTTAAGAAACTGAGGCAAGGCAATCTATTTTCACTACGATTTACATGACTGTAACTTTCTTATTTTAATCAGAGAGCCACCATACTCACAGAAAATGTGAGGGAAGAAGCAGATGCTAGCTAAAAAGTGAGGTTGCCTTACCAACATTACCTCATATCTCTCCTCTTACTACCTCTCAGATTCCTCCTCCCACCAAATTCAAGATTTAGTGGAAGTCAGCATCTTTCAAACTGCACTTAAACTGCCTGCTGAGACATGGAAAACAAAGTTTCTGTTCCCCCTACAACCATCAAGAGACCCCTATCCAAACTACAAAGCCGTAATTCCTTTAAATGTAAGCTGCCTCCAAATTTCCCATGACCCTGTTAAGTCATGCCTAGACAATAAATTTGAACCACACACAGGCCCAAGAAGCTGGGGAGAACTTCTATGTTAAACTGGCATCAACCTAAGCACAGCTGCCCCTCTCAAGATGCCAAAGTCCCACTCCTACTGCTTGCCATTCAAAGTCAGCTCACATGCTGCTTTTAGTATTTGCACTGATTTTGACACCTGATTAGGCCATAATATTCTAGAACTTCTTTTAGTGCCATGAACTAGCAGTCTAAGAAAAAGAGGATGCAAATATATTAAAATAGGAGAGAAAAGCCATTTCCCTAGCATTCACGAACTTCTCCGTGTTTATACAGCACTTATCAAACTGGCCAATTCATGGCTATTGAAACATCAGGATGAGTCAGGCAAAGGGATCCTCTCTTGACAGGTAAGAAAACGGCAGCGTGACAAATCCAATAAAAGCCTGGCCACAGGCAGTAAGCACAGAAGTTCCTCTGAGAGCCCTCACTAATGTTATCTAGAACAAGCCTACAACTTCCCATATAAAATTGTTCATTAATTTAGTATCATAAAATCGAGATTCACAGCATCATTCAGATGGGAAGGAACCTCAGGATGCCTCTCCTGTTCAACCTCCTGCAAAGCCTGATCACTTATGATCCTCCATGGGATCACTCTGGGCTACTTAAGGCTTTACCTAGTCAGGGTACACTTAAGGACTGGGGACAGTCAAGGCTTCTGTGAAGGGTCCTGTTGTAACCTGCAGCCTGCCAGTCCTAAAAACTCTACTTGGGAAAACAGACTTAAAGGTTTACAAAGAACTAGAGGATGAAACTAAAGACTGACCAGTGTTTGTTTGAAAGCAGAAAGATGACTAAACAACACATGACTGTGACGTAGCAGATCCAACCAACTGGCTTGCATATAAGGGAAACTGGGTTTCTGAGATCTTTGGATGTCCCAAATAAATATTTCATGAAAGAGAATCAAATAGCTATTAACATTCTGATGGTATAGTAAATATCAGAACAGACGAAAACCAGCTAAGTCCAGGAGAAGAACAACTTGTTTCCTCACAGCAGAATGCTAATTGTGGAATACTTCACTGCCCTAATTCGCTCTGCTTCTGGGGGGAAGGTACATAATTTATTACAGAATATTTCATTCTGAAGAAACCCAAAAAAAGTATGCAAATTACAAAGGGCTAAAACAGAATACATACAACACAAGATGTTTCTCTATATATAATTTATCCTAAGAAAATTTTATTAAGATAGAAACTGAAAAGGAGTACATTTCAATGGATGCATGAATTAATGCAGAAGTAACTTAAGAATACACTAGTGAGACCTGAAAGTCTCTTTAACACAAGAGACTAAGACACAGTTGACTACATCAACTAAGACTGAGGTAAGAAATCATATTTTGAGGAGACTAAGCTACTTTGGTAACCATAAACATGCCTGTCGTGCCTCTCTGCCTGCCCCAAAAACTAAGAATATGGTTTTTTAAGTCCTCAAGAATCATTTATTACACTAAGCAGCCAACTGACTGTTTCCAGATGAACGCTGACCGTTACTCGGGCACTCAACTCACTGCTTTCCTCCACCACAAAGCAAGCAGACTGCATGATATCATGTTAGCAGAGAGCTGCACATTACACGCAAGCGAGAAGCCCCAGAGCTCTTGCATACAGTATTAAGTTTTGTAAGGATGATATGCCAAGAGATCTTGTAACAACATGGAGGTTTCTGTTACTGCCAGAACAGGTAGCATGTTATACTATAGACAGAACATCTATACCATTGGGAGCAGTTGTGCACACGAAAGCTTTGGAGAGACACAAGAAGACAGATGCCTCTGACAGCTACAAAATTTAACTGAGGATGGCATTTTGGCTCAGAAAGTACAAACAACATGAACTCCTGATTGGAAAAAATTATTTCTATAGGTATGCTAGGTAGTGTTTTGCATAGTACAAATCAGAAATGCTGAAGAATAGCTGCAGGGATAGACAGGCTTTTCCTAAAACAAAGCTCTGTCTTTAAGAGGAGAGGAAAGCCTCAGAATTGACTGAAACATCGGCACTACAGATAATAGCAAGAAGGTAAAACTATTTAAAAAACAAATGTACCCAGCCCTTAAAGAACTCAAGAGAGGTACCTTAGGCTCAGTAAAATGAAAATTACAAGCACGGATCAGTAAGTGTGAAAACCACAAGACACACATTTCCATACCTGAAATTTCCATACTTGATAGCAGTTTGTCATAGGAAAGGATTGCAACTTGGGCATGTCACATACAGATCTTGCAATCTGGCCACCAGAGAACAAGCAGTTTTGGCAATGGACTTTTAACTGACACCATTAATGACAGATGTTGCTTTTGAAAGTAAAATCATTCATGGGCTATTGGTCTGCTGCATCCTAATATTGAAAATGTTTATTATGGGATGCAATGGAAATAACAACCAGCAAGATGCTGCTGTAAATACAACTTGATAACTCTACAAAAAAGACTAATTTGGACTCTGCTGCAAGACAGACAGAAAAGCAAGAAGCAGGACGTGCCAAATGAAACTGCACTTCTAGGTACACAATTATCTAGTTGGTTTTGCTGACTTAAGAATATGTTCATGGGATCTAATCCCCTACAGTCACTGGGAAATCAGATTTTTATAAAGAAGTTTTACAAAGACAGAGTGGCAATGATGTCTTCTGACAAACAATAAAAGAAGGCTACAATTATTGAAAAGAAAGTTGTAAGGCAGTTCTACCACTACACCAGCATGTCACAAACAGTAATTCAAGGGAAGGATTGGTTCAAAAACCCCTTTCCAGTCCTACAACTGGCAAACAAAGTAGGAGTCCTGAGAAACAAGCAAGCAAAAGAACCACTGTTCTGGCAAATTGCTGTATTTACTGGTTCCTGCCATTCCACCAGGAACATGCATAACAGACAGCAAATAGGTTTTGCTTTCAAAGCAATGTATTCTGATTAGGGATACAATTTTGAGAGATTTATATAAACCACCTTCAAATTCTGTTTTAAAATTAACCGAGGACTTGCTAGACAAAATTACTGCTCAATTGGCAGATTAAAAATTAATAACCATTTTCCTACTGTTGGACGTTAATTTTAAAAAATTATCTTTTCCTTGTATACTCAGATTTTTGATGAAACTTAGAAAACTCATACATTTATTTTTCTGGGAACTCTATCTCAAAAGAAATTATTTTAGGCATCAGTTCATGCCTCTGTCATGCATTTTTAAACATTGTCACTGAAAAAGTCTGTTTGGAATATGTTCCTAACACACACAGAACACTAGGTTTTCATTTACTGTCAAATCTGGTAACAAATCCATTAATAAAACAAAAACACTTATCAGATGGATGCAAAGTGGGAAACTCTTTTTGCTGGCATTAAATACTTGAAGCTTTAGATGCCTGATGAAATTACATAGGCAAATCCTTCTGGTGAGAACTGGAACAGTAGATGTAAAGAGCCTAAATTTGAAGAGCTTGCAGCAGTGAACCTTGCTCAAAAATGTTCAAGAAAGCCAAATATTTTTAACCCAAGATGATGCAGGTATTTTTGACCTTGGGCATCATCATGGTTTCAAGAGAATATGGTATTCACAAGATTGATTGGTGCTGTGCTGTTTAGAAAAATAGAGCCTCTTGGATCATCTTTGTAAACAACCACAACTGCACATCAGCCAGAAGAGAGAAGTTCCTGTGGCTCCTTTCTTCCAGTCTTGTCCTTTTAGGCATCAGTCTAAGTTTAGCCATCATCTGCTTAGCCCTGCACCCCTGTCAGTTCTACCCTATTCTTTTTGAAGCTGAAAGACTAGAACTACATGAAGCTTACAAGATGCAGAGGCACCTGAGCTTCACAGGCTGAGGTAAAGAACCTCATCTGTTCTCTTCTCTGAAATGCTGAGTATCTGCTCACTGTCTGCCATTAAAGCACTACAGTGACATTTCCAAGGAACTATAAAAAACACAATTTCTCATTCTCAAGTGTACTAAGTCACCTCACAGCTTTTCATACTTAGCATGAAGTTGGAATCCCTCCATCTCCAGCCCCAATATGCATCATTTTACATTTAGCTGAGAAATAAAAAAAGATATTATCACTCAGTCCCATAAGGTTTTTCTGCAATTCTTCGCATTGGCAGCAAAGTTGTCATACCACTACACATCCATTTTCAAACTCTAAATAATTCATTTGTATAATTTAGAGCATGGATCCCCAGCACAGGTCCTCTGTGACCTCCAGCACTATTTATCTGTACTCTCCATTTCCTGCCTTCTAACCAGTTTTCCAGGCAAATATAGAAACTATCCTCCATCCCATGGCTGCTCAGTTCAACACCTATTAGCAATGAACCTTGCCAAATATTTTTTTTCAAACTATGTATCCAACCATCTCTCCATTATTCACATGTTTGTTGACTCTTCTGGGGATCTTCTATGGCTTTGGAATAGAGCAGGACATCATACATATCTATATGCTCAGTGATTCTATTCCCTGCTCTGGTTTCTGGTAATCTGCAGTTCATTCAGCAGGCACAGGGTTCTGCAGTGCTTTGGTTTCCCCTTGAATCCCTTTCAAAAACTGATGCCTTGTTAGCCACTATTCCCCTGGTAACAAAGCAGAAAATAAGAATAGATGCCAGCGATGGAAATCAGGAATCCAAATCTCAGAGTGAACTAATTAGAGTGAACTGTAGGGAGTTTCAGGTAGTTCAGTATTGTATGCAGATGGTCTCTGACTTAATGGAATGTACTGTGAGAGGTTACACATCAACTACCAGTAGCACAGACCTTGTATCAGTATCATCACTACTATCAATACTTGAGAGCCAACACCATCAGGAGAACTGCATGTTAAAAACACATTGGCATATATTCTATGGAGCTGCTCCAGCAAACACAGAGGGGACTACAGGAGAAATGATGCAAAGATGACTAACAAGAACACAACAGGATGCTCTGGCTTTCCAATCAAAGTCTCCATAGCTCAAAACACACCTATTGTCACTTGTATAATAGATCATGTGCAATTTAAAACAGAGATCTCTTCAATCTAGCTGTAAT
This sequence comes from Camarhynchus parvulus, assembly GCF_901933205.1. NCBI lineage: Eukaryota > Metazoa > Chordata > Aves > Passeriformes > Thraupidae > Camarhynchus > Camarhynchus parvulus. The sequence goes on along the minus strand of NC_044571.1, from coordinate 89,009,617 downwards.
TCATGATTTTTGCTACCAGCATTTCTGTTTCACAGGAATAAATGGCATAAAAAAATACAAAATTTAAAAAAAAAATAGCAGTAAGGTCAACTGGATTTCATGGAGTCTTTTGATTTACCCAGTTCTGAAGATAAGAAATTTACCTGGAGTTTTGCTCATTTTTGTTTGGCTGATAATATCAGGTAAGTGAAATATTTCCATATTTCTTTGATTTTAATTTGCATTTATGAGTTTTAAATACTGCAAATGTGCTAATTCGCTGTTGAAAGACAGGTTCTTCTCACAATGGTCTGGAAAAAAGACATCTTTAATAATGAACACCTTCCTGAATTTTTAACATGCTTCCAATACTGCATGAGCGCTGGAGAATTCTGTAATTTTTACAACTTAACTAAATTGATTCATTTTTTAAATAGCCTCAAACAAAAACTTGCATTCTTCATGAGTAGCGCATTTTAAGTTATGAATCAAATCAACATATCCAGGATGTGCAGCAGAAATATTGCAAATGAAGCTGCACACTAGGAGTTTTATTTCCATTCTTCTGTTCCAGTAAAATAAATACACCGAGATGCAAAGCTTCTCACAGACATAAATGATTGATTTAACAAATGTAAAATAAGTTCTTTATAAAATCATTCCAACAAGCTGGGGCACAGCTTTGTTCAGGGCCACTCCTAACATGCCTGTACTGGCTGAAGTGCCAACTGAACAATATTCATTCTAATATATAAATGGAAAACTAGCTTACCAACAGGCTCAATCAAAAAGATTTTATCCTTAATTTACAGATTTCACTAATTCAGTAAAATTAAGATAAACTTTAAAAGAGTGTAGTGAAACTAACCGAAAACAAATTTACCTGTTCTCAACTTGTCAAATTATATTGGAAAACCCAGAACACAGAGAATCCAAATAATGTGCAAACAAAACCAACTAATAAACAATGTGTGTGTGTATACACGTGTGTAAATGCAAAGAGATTTTTATACACACGCATACATAAAATGTGTGTGTGTGGATTTTATACAAACATTCACACTGCAGGGAGTGTTACCTTAAATACTGAAAAAGTTGGGTGATGATAATTATGTCCTTCAGTTTCAGGAAATAACCGAAGAAATGCAAGCCAGGAGCAGTGAGCTACAAAATACAACGCAAAACCCTTCACCGGCACGGATTATTACAAACTGATATTGTAACCAACTAGAAGTCCAAGTAAATTTGACCAGGGAAACAAAGACTGTAAAGTGTCAGCAGTAATGAAATTGTTCTAAATTGGTTTTAGATATTGATAAAAGGTCCCCCAGTCAGAGAAGCAGACTATTTGGCTAGATCAGAAACACTGCAATCAGAAACAATAAATGAGATTAGCTCTGAAAGTTGTATGAATAGTAACTATGAAAAGAGGACCTAGGCAGCATGAAAAGATCTCTGGATGATTAAGTAATTCTTTCTTCTACACAGCTCTTTCCTCAATAAGCACAAAAATTAGAACTCAGGTGAAGGGACACTTACTATTTTTAGCCCAATTTCTTAAAAGAATGAGCCTTATGCAACCTTGCTGTCTGTACATCCATCATTTGACACATACATTTACAGTAGCCTTTTAATCCATTTTCTAATTTCACACTTGATTTTAAAGAGCTGGAGGAATCAGATATTCCACTTTTTGTGTTGAGGAAAAGAAAAAATATCTGTGGCTAGATAAAGCAGACCGACACAAATTGGTACCCTGACTGAGACAAATGCAGTTATAATTCAACCCTTTCTTCATTCAGGGGGGCAGCATTTAGCACACCAGTAGCTCTAAAGAAAGCACAGAACACACTGCAATTCATGCAGTCAAACAGGAAGCCAGGAGGATATTCACAGCAACAAGAGCACGATGAGCAGAGGGTGGTATAAGGGGATATAGGTCAAAAATCCATAGGAAACCATAAGTTTTGCTGCTTATAAAACAGCCTGTTACTCCTCAACAGTACTAGCAGCCTCTTGAGTATCATCCAGAGACCATGATGAAAATACATTTTAATCATTTTTCTTCTTGGCACGTATCTGTAAGTACTTCTGACATTGCCTCCACTAATATTAAATAAATTAACTTCCTACCTTCCCTTCAAACAGGCAATAGATTACAACTCTAATTTTAAAAGAGGATAAATGGCAAGTTATGATGAGGGAAGTTCACTGGCAAAAGAACTCAAGTCAGAACAACCCCAGCTTCCCAGACAGACTTGTTCCTCACTTGTGCAAAGCATCCAAACTCAACCCTTTCTACAGGTGTCATATGTCACAAATGAACCTCAAGTTGTGCTGGATGACCTTTAAAGGTCCCTTCCAACCCAAACTATTCTATTATTCAATGACCTTTAACTCTGGTGCCTCTACTTCCGGGATGTCCATTTCACAATAATTTTTGTTTCAATGTCTTCCTCAACTTTTTTTTTTTTCTTTTAAACCAGAAAGCTGTGACACACGAGAACAGAACCTGAATTTTGCTGTGTTGAGAACAGCTTATCCGAAAGATACCACCTTGCCCTCCCATCTCATTGAAAATAAGAGCTTTTAAACTCCACAAGCAAGAATGGTACAAGGCAGCAGTTTCAGTCACTTCATAACTCTAACCTTACCTCTGTGGACAGCACACCTCCTTTGAGCTTGATTTTTAAAAAGTGTATTTATAATTAGCACTGTGTTATTACATGATTGCGTATCACAACAAAGAACAAGTAATAGAACAGAAGCTCCAGAGAACTCAGATTTCCCAATCTATTTGAAACCTACAGCATTATTCTTTAGCTGTTAAGTTTACCATGTGCCCTCATGTAACATCCTCAAGAAGCTGTCTTCCAGCTGACAGGCTTAGTCAACAACACCATCTTACTTCAGAATAGCTGAGGTTGGAAGGGATGTCTGGAGGGTATCTGGTCCCACCTCCCCACTAAAGTAGGGTAGTTGTAAACAAACTGCCCATTCCCAGTAATTTCCAAGGAGGGAGACTCCACAATCTCTGTAGGCAACCAGCTCCAGTGCTTGGCCACTCTCACAATAAACAATGCTTTATGCTGTTCAGGTGCAGCTTCCTCCTGTGTTTCAGTGTATGCCCACTGCCTTTGTGCCTGCCACTGAAAAGAGCCTGCCTCTGTCTTCCTTGCATCCTCCCTCCAGGTATTTTGCAAAATTCCCTCTCTTGTCCAGCCCAGCTGCCTCATCCTTTGCTCAGATGAGAGACTCTCCAGTCCTTAAGCATCTTTGTGGTCTCTCACTGGACCCTCTCCAACAATGCTCCTGGTCTCTTTCATACTGGGGACTCCAAAACTGAACAAAGAACTCGGGGATGGCCTCACCAGTGCTGAGCAGAGAGGAAGGACCAACTGCATAGGATTAGGACCATCACTGGATGACATACACTATTTTAACAAGTATCCAAAATGAGTGCTGGCAGTAAGATAATACTGTGACATCTCAGGCTGAAATTAAAGAAAACATGAACCCTGAATAGTTAGACGAATTACAAAATTTTCCTTATTTGACAGGGTAGAATTTACCTTCCCATGGAAATAAAACTTACAGTAGACCCCAGACCACTATGCAATGATTACATTGAAACTGAAAGAAAAAAAATACTTTGAACACCTTTAAAGAGTACAATAATGGAAATCAAGTGCCAAAATTCCAAGTGCTGAAGCAATTTATAGCTAATTTAACTTGGGAACTAAGCCAATGACTTCCAAAAGACAGGATTTGTTCTTAATTTCTCTGCATTAACCACAATGAAAAGACAGATCTTAAGGCCTTGCTGTAAAATTATACAAGTTGCACTTAAAATCTTAAAAAAAAATTCTCTTCTCAATATTTTTGTTCTACATAGTACAAAAAGCCAAAATATGAACACAAAGCTAAAGTGTAACAGCAAGAATAATTTTCAATGTGTTTGTTCTTAAAGTACCAGTTAATTAAACACCACAGCATCTTTTAAAAGCCTCAACAGCAAGCTAGTATGTCAGAGGTGCCACAAAGCATGTATGGTAAACAAGTGGAAAACCTTTATTTCTCAGAGTTGTCACTGTGCATCTAAAATAATCAGCCAACTTATAAATTCTCCTTATTGAAATAATTAATAACTTCTTAGAAGAATATAGACAGATTATACAATTTTGTAAACTAAACTTGAGAATACAATGTAACACTAAATATAATTATCAGAACCAAATCACACACAAAAAAACCCCAGTAAGATGCAGATTCTGCTCCCAGTTGTATTCTTTGACCTTAAGAAGCTTCCCTCTCTGTGCTCAGCAAACATTCCTATTATATAAAGTTTCCAAATGTTTTGCAAAGCTCTCTTAAGAGCATTACAGAAATTCTTTTTTACTCTTATATGCACTTTTTTCTAAAATCAAAATATGCCTTTTTAAAATGTTAAACTACTGCCAAACCACTTATAAAGAAATGTTAAAAAAAACAGCCTTCATCAAATTGCTATTTGGAAAGAAAAACTGGTAATATATTTTCTGCAAAAATAACAGAAACTGTATCCTCATTTGAAAATTTTCCAGCCTTTCTCAGAAATGTAAAGACTCATGTGTGTTACAAACAGCCCCCATCATTCCATCCAATTCTATACAGTTTTTCACCATTTGATAGGAGGTGAAATAGGCTGTATAACATCATTAATTTTGTGAATTTGAACAGTCTAAAGCTGTTTCACTTCTTTGAGAGAGAAATTCCTCAAATATTTATCAGGACAATTCACAGTAAACCAAAGCAGGTCAAATGCTTTCTTGAGAACACCAGGAATTCTGAAGCCAGATATGCAGCCTCCAAAGAGTCAGTAGCTTCCCTGGGCTATTTTTCAGGCAATTATAATGTCTTACATATCAAAAATTATATATATATATATATTTTCATATATATATCAGTTGTGGACCTACATTAGAGATATTGTCGCCTTTGCTCATGTTTTTCTGCTATGTCTCTATCTCCAAAGACTATTTGTATTAGTCTACACTGGTTACATAAAACAGTGAGGGAGGACCTCAGTGATGAACTGTGCTTCACATCTCCGAAATCACTGCTGTCTTTTCTGAGACATCGGATAATGTCAAAAACAGGCTTCAGATAAAATATTATTCATTTGACAATATTAATATGTTTTAATCACAGCCACATTGTTCCATCAATGGTTCCTCAGCATTACTGCTTATCCATTCTCCCTAGCAGACCTCCCACTGCAGTGTTCTATGCCTTCACACATCTAGCTGTAGAAGTGACAATCTCCTGCCCTGCATGAAACTAAAATTAAGAATTTTGGAGATCACCTGGTAGCTACAGAACTAACGTGGCTGAGTCAATGAAGGCAATTCATACAACAAAGAAATTTCACTCATGCTCCCATGATCCTGGGCTGTTATAAGCACAATGTGCGCTCAAGGGAAAACCGCTCAAGACAAAGGCATTATTATCCTAACTGAAGGACTTACCCACTTAAAACATAGTCCCACAAACACCTATGGTCTGGTAATGAAAAGCTACACTTCAGAAACCATAATAGTAGTCATCAACAAGTTATGCAATAGAAAAACAGCTTGTCAGTGTGACTCACACGTAGGCTGATCATCAAAAAAAGAAGTAAGCCTTTTACAGCATGAGGTGTGTGGCAACTGCAGCTAAGGATCACCACCTGGTGATTCTTACTCACAAACTACCCTGTTTCTTACACTTTGCTATACCTCCAGGATTAGATCAGCAAGAATGGTCCAAATTTTACTACTTTTTCATGAGACCAAGAAAATTGCCATTCTATACTAACCTACAGCTTATAATCTCTCAATCTACAATCTGACCAAACAACCTCAGAAATGCAAATACTAATTTTCAACCCCCCCTCCAATTCCAGACTTGGTCTATAAGAGCTTTGGTTGATTATTTCTTCTAGCTAGTTCTTCACTGTTAGCTGTGCTCAGTAATTTTGCATTACTTGGTAAACTCAATTTTATTCTATGCATTAAATCCATCTCATAGGCATTTTGCTACAGTAATCTGTAGTAAAAATTAAGAAGTGTTGACAACCATGCTGTTCACTGTCCACCCTACAAAAACATTTAGAAAAGCAAACTGCTCTCTATATTCTCACTCAAAAAGTTTGCAGACAAATTAGTAGAGCCTTTTCAAATCCACAATTCAATTTTGTTCTTCGGGAAGCAGCCCTAACCAAGCAGGGTCAAGAAGGTCCAATATTCCAGACACAACTTCCTAGCAAAAGCACTTCTGCAGTAATCACTAACAGGCACAACTTTCACAGAAGGATTTGCCACTTCAGATACCTGGATTGTGACAGGGCTCTATACGGAGCAAATACTACAAATAGTGATACAGCTCCACACAGCATCACTCATGTATAATAACCAGCTGCTCATTACTTTATAAGAGTGGATTCCATCTAGTCATCATTAATATTCAAAGTAAAATTCCAGCTTGGGTGATCTACCCACAGAATGGGTGATCTACCCACAGAATAGGATGTAATTCAGCAACAACTACTTCCTACAACGAGGACAGGCAAATGACAGATTTCTTTTTGGTTTTATAAGCTAACTAAACTCAGATTACAATTTACAAGTAAATTTATCTGATGTAAATACTAAGGGCTATTGTTCTGGACATTCTTTAGTAACAGGGTCAGTGCTTGTCTGCATCTGGCCTGAAGCATTCCTGCTTTGCTAAACCGATTTTTTGGCATAAAACTCATCAGAGGGCAGGAAAGAAAAAGAATAATGGAGGCTGCACAATGTTTTTGCCATACTAGTTAGAAGATCAGACTCAAAGAAATGTCTGGCAATAGTAGTAGAAAATTGGCATTGCCAGGACAAAAAGGGGCAATCAATCTTACAGCCAACCAGTAGTGGAGAGGATACGACCACAAACAGCAATTCCCGTAGTGTAAGTTGCCACAGAACCAAAAGCCTAAGCAAAGATCTTAGTTTGTCTCATTTACCTGTAACACATTCAATCCATTTAAATTTACTGAATTCTTAAAACCCATTTAAAATGCATTTTGAAAAGTATGCGACAATTTGGTAATTTTCAAATATTAGCAGCAGGTCTTCTTTTTCCTTATCTTTTCAATCTAATGTTTTAGCATCTAAAAATATCCTGTGACACAGTAAGATATCCCATTCTTTGAAAGGAAACTCACAAAGTCATGCCCTACTTTAAAGATGCCCTTGTTACTCTTCCATGTGTTAATGAAAAAATCACTTTGAATCCATATCACTAAGCTGAAGAAATTCCTCAAAATAATTTTTAAGTTGTTATCCAGTGAAATATTAATACTCCAACACCATACAATAATGCTGATGCTCATTACTGCTTGTCTACTTTTAGTTTACTACATGATTTGCAGATCGGTTTTTCTTTCTTAACATAAATCACAGCAACTAAATGCCATATAAATAACTGCTGTCAGACACAAGAACAGGTAGGACCACATCATCATCACCACCACCATCATCATCTTTACCTCTTTAATTTTGTTCCTCCTCTCTCGGATATCCGGGTCTGCTGGTTCTCCGCTGTTTATCCCTATCAGGTTTGGTAAAGGAACTGGGGGCAGTGGCTTGCTGTCTTTCTTTTTCAATTCTTGCACTACTTTGTTCTTTTCTGTTTGAATCTCAGCTTGAATCTCATCCCGTGATTTCTTCAATTTCTCCTTAGCCTCTTCCAGAGCCTTTTCATGATCTGCTCGGATCTTATTTCTCAGACGTTCCTCTTCTTCTCTAGAGACACAAATGCTAGTCAGAATCTCATTACTAAAAAAAAATGGTTACAAAGAAACTGCTGCTTAAACACATCCTGACCTAGTTTTCTCTAAGCAATTCTAATGATTTAGACAAGTTTATTAATTTATTTTAGTACACAATCCTACACTATTTTTGCCGAGAACCCCGAAAGAACACCTACACATCCACAACACTATTGTAGAAAAATTTATCATAGAAATTTTTTAGATTGTCTTAGCACCTTTGCTCGTCCACTCAAGAATTTAGAAAGTTATACTTCAACTACAGGATGTGTGCAGAGGCACATCTAGCAACAATTCAATAATATTTTTTTAAGAAATCAGAAGGGCTCTTCTTCACTTTCTCTACAATAAATAAATCGTACACAACTTGACAAGATTGGAAGTAACCACTACAAAAAAAAACCCCACAACCACTTTGTTTATTAACAACCCCCACCACAGCATGTTTTCCCTTCAATTCACAATTCATTGTTCCAATCAGTAAAGTCCTTAAACCATCAGTCCTAAAAGCAGAATTAATTAAAATGCCATTTAGGCGCATAAGAGCTTTTAGTAAAACATGATTTTGAAATTCACTTTCAACAAGACCAACATCATCTTGATTTTAAGCATTATCTTAAATAATAAGTGATCTTTAATGATCAGTCAAGGTTTTAAGATTTGCACATAAAATGAAGAGTTCTAAAGCTTGGCTTAGAGAAGTTATTCTAACAACAGACAAAAATGGCCTATTCCAGTCCTAAAATATTTTAAGGCATCAGAAAGACACACATCAGACTCTTAATATAGCACCACCTTTACAAGCTTCTTTAAAAAACAGAGTTGCTCAATGACTAATGTAAGCCAAAAAAAGTTGTAGGCATTTTAAAACAAGCATTAGGTAAAAAAAATGCACTGTTACACAAAGAGTACTTTATTAGCTCTTACATTTTTCCAAAGTGCTATTAGGTTTGCATTTAAAATAAATTATAGCAGCATTATTACCTTCAATATATCAGTACTAGGAATACAAAGCAACATTTTAATAGATGCACTGATGGAAACGCTTTCAAACTGAAGTTCTTCAGCCACTTTTCTCAATATGATTCACACCACATCCATATCTCTTCCAAACAATAAAAAAACAAAAGACTGAGCTCCTCAATTTGACTGTGAAATCCAAGATCATTAATACTGTCTAACAGTATCAGTGCCCCTCTCCCTTAACTGAGAAGCAAAGAAAAAACTTCCAAAGCAGCAAAACACTATTCTAAAAAGAGAAAACAAGTAATACCATTTAGGACTTTTACTTCTACTGTGACCTACTTATATGAGAAAAAAACTTCCTTGTATTCCTGCAAAAGCTACTCACACTCTGTCGTGGCAGCAATATCATGCTCAAATAGCAATAGCAAAAACAGAAAAAAATTCTACCACTTGGAGGATCTGAAGCTCTGGAAAGCTCTTCCAAGGCTAGCAGAGGGCTCTGCATAAGATTCAACGAGAGAGAATGAGAATGAGGTCACCAGAACAAGACATCATTCCCACAGTCATGTTCTCCCCGAGAGAGAGTAAAGGAGCCAAAGAGGTGCTTGAAAGAGAATGAGAAATCTGAAATGTTACTGAACAGTTAAGAGTCAAAATACTTCAGTGTGGGAATAATGTATTTTGCAGGTACATTTCCCATATTCAAAATTCGGTATCTTTAGGCAAGTGACAGTATTTATTCTCTGACTAATTTCACTAATATTTTGCTGATAGGTATTGAAATTCTTTTTGCAAAGGATTAACCATCATTGAAATAACTGCATTTTTATGAGGAAAAAGGTAACAGTGTATCTCAGACCTTAATAAAAAGCTGGTCAAGGTATATTTACATTAACCTAATTGCTTTATTGATAAATAGAAATATGTTTGGGAAAACACATGGTTAACTTGGAAGTGCCGAAATACAATCCCCCTGTGTGAAAAAGAATTATGAAGTTTGAGTAGTTACAGTGAGTCTGATTCACTGAAATGAGTCACTGCCAATGTACTTTGTGCACCTTAACTTTGCACCATCAATATCAAGTGCCAGGAAGATTTTGCTTTTACCTTTTTTTTAAGTTTTCAGTTCCAGGTGCCGTATGCAACAATCATAATACAAGCTCCATCACTCTACAAACTTCATCTGTTTCTAGATTCAAAGTGCATGAAACAGCCATAAATTGGAAAGCAAGTTTTGAACTCGCATCTGTCTACACTGCAGGAACCACTCTATAAACATACAAAAGCTGTTCATTTCTAGAGCACAAGAATCCAATTAAAACCATTAAGAAAGTTTGAATGGCACAGTCTGCTTTCCTTCAGTCACTCAGAAGAAAATAAACAGACTCAATAGAGATGAAAAATCCCAATGCTAGCTTTATGATCAGCTCAAAGCCTCTCTTCCAGGAAGTGACATTTTGAGATAAACAAACAGTAAGATGAACAGAAAGGTCAACAGGTATTTGAGGGAGTTTACAGAAGATAGCACAAGAGCTTCTTCTGCAGACACATATTCTCTGTGCAATTACCAATGATGGACAGCATGAGCTACACAACACCTCATATCCTACATGCCAGCTGAAGACATATTTTTAAATGTATTCAAGTATAAGACCCTGATAGAAGAAAAATCACATCCCTAAATATAATACCACACTTCTTCTGAGCTCTTAAGCAACAAGAATTCAGTGAAAATACAGAATAAAGTTAAGAGAATGAGAAGACTGATTATGTGTGAGCAGCTGACACCCCCTCAAGTCACCAAGCTTCCTGGCCAGCAGAGGAAGGCGTAAGCAACAATGTAATACGTGCAGAGAGCACTATATTAAAACACTCAGAGACCTCAGAAGGATCAATCTAAAAATATAAGATTGGAGAGAATCCCAGCATAAACACGTATACCAAAACCTGTCAAACTGTTTCCGTATCCCACCCCCGCTTCCAAGCAACATAAGTAAACCCTTAGAATTTAAAGTATTTTGAGTAAATCTTCAAAACCTTATCTAAGAGAAAGCTACTTACTTCTAGTCATCCCTGAAGCTTATTCAAGAGTCTCAAGAGATGTTCAAGTACCATGAAACTACAGCAGTAGCTACTTTAAAACAACCAATGTTATTAAAATAACCTGTGATTAGACTGTTTTTGCCAAGAAGAACCATAAATAGATCTAATAATTAGAATCTGAAACTAGAAACAGGTGCAAGTTCTTTAAACAATTACTGCCATGAGCTATTGCAGCTGCCTGTGCAGGAACACTGTATGCTCTCAAAGTGTCCACAAGCTGCCTAAATATCATTCAGAGAAGACCACAAATTATAATGCTTGACACCCAAATCACCAACTGGAACTTAATGCGCTTTAATTATGCACACAGTAGCGAGCCTTCTGAACAGCTCCCAAGCCTCACTTGTCAAGACAATGACTTTTAACAAAAGTCTTTCCTATCTGCTGTGACACAACAGGCTCTTTAGAAAGCAAACTGAAAAAAACCCTCTAAAAATTTGTTCAAATTTCTTTGTGAGATTCAAGATTTTAAAAAGAGAAAAGAAAATTAGAACAGAGTCAAGAAAAGCAAGCAGGCCACCAGCAACTGTTCTTGCCACTAAAAAGTAGGCCACTGGCTTACTATACAGAAAGAACACACAGTTTAACATCATTTGGATTTTCAGCAGATGGATAGACAACTGTCAGAGGACACAAATATTTGCGTAAGCCTATCATTCATAAATAACCTCCTGTGTGGAAATTGTGAACTTTTACCTTTTGGCCACACTTGATCTTTAACCAGAGGCTACTTTCAGAGACAATGAAACAAAAAAACAAGTGGGCACTAATTAAAACAAAAAAGTTTGAGAATCCGCATGTAAGAAGCATTTCACACACTAACTGCAAGACTTTACTTCAGTCTTTCAGCATATACAGTTTATAATATTCCCACATATCACAACTCCACTACCTTCTCCCAGTATATGGCGAATATACATTCATGGCATACATGAGGCATGGACATACATATACTGTCCCTCACATGACTGGAGTCTGAAAGAGGAAGAACTGGAAGAACAGAGCAGTTGTGCTGTGTTTTGTTCTTGCTGGATCACCCTTCCTGTACAGATGGCTGTATTACTATCAAGCACGTGCAGAAAAAGAGGCCTGATTATTTTTTCTAATGTTTGGTTTTCATCATGATCATCCTGCAAAAGTGACCACTTTCTCCCAATTTGCCGGGCTGCTCTGAGACATTAGAGGTAGGTTAATGAAAGAGTGCCAGAGCTGTATGTGCCTGTGGATGAAGAGGGAAGCTCCACCATTAACAGGGAGGCTGTTACTTAGCAAGAGTTTTCTCTTTCAAGGCAAGTCAAGGTTGTATTTATTAGACTGAATTTCTTTTCTTCAGGTAATGAACAGAGTCAGAGATCACCGGTTAGAAAGGAATATTTTTATTAGAAAATAAATGAATCCTACAGGCATGGAGGTAACTTTGGTGCATAAAAAATGCTGTCAAAGTATTGGTTATAAAGATTTTCCAAACAGACTAAGAAGAATCTTATTCATGCTTTCAACAGAATGTTTCATCCTCAAAACACTGTTTCTAAATACATTTTCACCTTTGTTTAAAACAATCTTGCAGATGGACACAGCCTAAAACTCTAGCACAGGCAGAGTAAATAGATGATAACTTGGTAGGAAAAAGTTTTTGTTATTTAAAAAAAACTACTAAGTCAAACTGTCCTTTGTCAATGTTCTAAACTACTTTAAGAACATTATGCTTTTTTAGTTATCTGCAAGCATCCTACCTGCTCACTGTTTTACTTAAAACACCAATACCTACATGTGCTATATACACACACTATACAGTTACTTGTGCATCTATGTGGTGGCCTGGGAATGAAATGCTGAAATGCAGAATATTGCCCATTTCAACCCTTCTTCCCCAAGGGAGTTAATAACAGTTCATTATGACATCAGAAGAGAACATATCTAATACACTTTGAAAAACTACTGATGAACAACTTTTCCATATACAGAAAACCCCTAGAAAGGAATCTGGGATTCCTGGTCAATGGTAAGTTGAATCTGAGTCAGCAGTGCCCTGGCAGCCAGGAGGGCCAACATTGCATCAGGCATAGCATCACCAGCAGGGCAAGAGAGGGGATTGTCCCACTCTGCTCTGCACTGCGGCAGCCTCACCTCGAGCGCTGGGCGCAGTTTTGGGTGCTACAAAAAGACATTGAGTTATTAGAGAGTGTGCAAAGGAGAGCCATCCTCTGATGGTGAACAGTCTGGACAGGAAGCCTTGTGAGGAGCAGCTGAGGTCACTTGGTCTGTTCAGCCTGGAGAGGAGGAGACTGAGGAGAGAGCTCATTGCAGGCTGCAACCTCCTCATAAGGGGAAGAGGAGGGGCAGGCACTGATCTCTTCTCTGTGGTGACCAGTGACAGGACCTGAGGAAATGGCCTGAAGCTGTGTCAGGGGAGATTTGGGTTGGACATTAGAAAAGGTTCTTCACCCACAGGGTGGATGGGTAGTGGAACAGTTACCCAGAGAAGTGGTCACAGAACCAAGCCTGACAGAGTTCAAGGAGCGTTCGGACAACACTCTTGGGCACATGGTGTCTCTTGAGGTTGTCCCCTCAGTAGCAGGAGTGGACTCGATGATCCTTCTGGGTCCTTTCCAACTCAAGATACTCTCTGATTCTGTGATTTACTGCCCAGAAAATTACCCCAAAAAACAGATGCCTTGAGTGGTTTCTTTTAGACAAAGACGACAGTAAAATCTTTTCCTAGCAAGTGGTTAGATTTGCATATGACATGAGCACTGTTCCTCAAACAGAAGGAAAATGAGACAGAATCCTAATTCAACTCCTATCCCTTTCCATCCAGTTTTAGCTTTTTTTCCTCTTGCTGTGACACTTCCTCTTGACCTCCTTCATCTTCCTACTTCCTACCTTCCTTTACTATTATTTGCACCAACTTAGGCTTCACCAGCTTCCTTCCTTGGTCTTCAATAAGGGCAGGGCCACCACTCTGGATGCCAGTCCTCCTCACTGTAATCATTCAACTCATTTGGACAATGCTAGGGAGAAGAGAATTCACTGACACAGGCACTCTCTTTGAATGCTAAATACTCCCACAAAGTCTATGCAGACCTTCTCCAAATAAAATTTCCTTCCATCCTTCTGCAAGAAATGATGCCCCTAAATTGATCTTGTTTGCAGCCCAAATCTCAGACCAAGAATCTGGGCTTTTAGCCACCCTCATCACTGCCCTCAAGACTTCTCATCTCCATGACAGAAGCTCACAGATCCTGTTTCAGATCTGATCTTGTGTTTAAACCAAAACCTTAGCCCCTGACATTTCTTTGTAGATAGCTGGGTGTCACCTTCAAGGCAAATAAACTAACTTAACTTTTAATCTTCCTTCCTTATCTTTTGTTTAGCAGTGGAAACTTTGCCATTGTCCAGATTGCCAGTGTCTGGGCATTCTTCCCATTTTCTAGAACATGACTACAGCTAATTTATCTGCTTAGTTGCCAAGTCTTTTAAATTCAGTCTTTCTTAACCCATACCATTAGAAGCCCTCAGAATTTGACTGGGCTCCTTTCACCCAGCAATTCCACCAGGAAGACAAGCCACTTAACTACTGACATCCTTAGACCGCCTTCCTGTATTTTTTCCCCTGCAACTGTAATTCATGATATGCATTTTTTTTAGAAACACCCAAAAAATATGTCTATTTCCAGAAATCCAGTATGTTAAACTCACAGATTTCTATGGTAGTCATCAGAAGCCTTCTGCTTGTTACTCCTTTACTGTCTCTACCTAATTGTTTTCCTTTGTCCTCTAATTTAGGTATGGGCCTTGGAAACAGCTCTAGAATGAGGACAAGCAAAATCCTGGGGGAAATATATTTAGAGAGAATTTCAAAAACAGAGATTGAATGGGCACACAGAACTTGCAGAAGGGAGTGCAGAGTTGAGGCACATCCCCTATGCATGAAGTCCTCTACAAAATGAAACAACACTGAATATTCCTTGGTATCTTGTATAGTATTTTGGAGCACAGCCAGGACCTTCATGAATCTTCATATGCTAATAATTTATTAATTAAGAATGTTAACATAAAAGACAACTCATGGGGTTTCTTTACAACCATCATTAAAATAACAAAACATACCTTCCAGTTAAGACCAAAATAGTACAGCTAACACTATCAAATGTGGAACATGTATAGCCTTTGAAGGAAGAAGGAAAAAAAGATATGCAGGTAAGGGATCATCCTTTGGGAATTATGTGCTTCCTATGTTATGAATATTTACTTGAACAGAATTGGTAAAACTTATTTTGAGAATCTGTCAAGTGGCGTGACCATTAGCAAGGCATTTGTGTCTCACCTCTCTCTACAGCAGCCATGTAATCTGAAAAAACAACTTAAAAAAGGACAAGGGTGCCAAGCTCAGGAAGCACTGCTGGTACAGTCAGCTCATGTTGTACTAGGGAAGAAAAGTAGTTGTTTTCTACAAACACTCCTACACTTGCACTTACACGAGCAGCCAGGCATTTGTCAACGCTAAGAAGGGTCACTAGAGGCTGTAAACATTTAAAGCTTACATGAAACTTCTTTGTTTTGCAGTTACAGTATCAGCTGAAACAGATTTTCAGAAGAATCAGATCAACTACTTCAGGAAGAAAAACAATACTTTTTAAGACAACAACAGCAAGTAATGCAACATTGACTAGTGGTGAGCAAACAAAATTACACATTTTCAACTAGATGTAAGCAAACTCATTTAGTTTTTACTGTCTTAATGTCATTCGGGTACAAAACCACTTCATTAGAAAAAGCACTAGTTGCACAAAGTTCAACAATGTGGAGTTTTCAATCACTACAGCTCTATCAAACACACCTCTTTTGTATCTCTTCTGCTCCTCCAGTGTAAAACAGAATACAACCACATTTGCCTCAATGCACTAACACAATCAAAAATAGGCATTATTTCAGATTTCTTGATGATTAAAGGAACTTGAGTTAACATCTGCAACTAATTACTTCCGCGCAGAATATTAAGCGTCTGCAGAACAAGGTCTTAAATCTGGTCCAAGCACTTACAATGCTAATATAGTGGGAAAAATATATGCTTTAGGAATCAATCTTATGCCTATAAAAGGACTCTGAAAATTCTACTAAAAGTTCACGAAATTTAGGATCTCTTCCTGTTTCCTCAAGCACACTGAATGAGAAGAATGGTGACACCTTGCCCTGTGGAAAACTGTTTTAAATAGCTTCCTGTGTCCTAGCACCATACTGACTGGAGCATCAGATCTTCTTTTCCAACTAGCACCCAAATGAGACAGACTATTTTTTAAAAACAATAAATATGAAAGAGCTTTACAAGAATGGGAGAGAAAAATACATATAGACTATGGGAGTAAGAAACAGAAAAAGAAATCAATACTGAACAAGAGAATTGGATAGGACAAAAAGTTAAGAATTCTCCATTTGGAAATGTTAGGTTTATTTTGATTTGGGTTTCAATCCACCAAAGACCAGTAGGATTATTTCAATTCAGGACTAATTTCAGAAGCCCAATACAATTAACAATGTCAAACCACAGTATTTCCTACTACAAATCACTCTAAGTCACTGGAAACACTGCTGTTACACAAATTAAATTATGTATGTAGCAATGTATTTACATGCTACTCGCTGCAGTCAAGTCTAAGACAGCACGGACCACCACCTTGCATACTGTATTATTTATCAACACTAAGAGCAGTTTCATGAAGGCAGAATAATACATAGCTGGGCCTGTGACACTGAGGAAGTAATGAACTGAGTTCTCATGCAAGACCAATGCATCATCTCTGCTTCCTATTAAAGAAGGAATTTTTATAAATAAGCACATTTACATATAGGACTAGGCAGTCCCACTGATATTGATGGCACAGATCAGATACTGAAGCATATGCTCAAGCAGAACTGAAAGGAACCAGAGAACTCCCACATATAGCATTAAGCTCTTAAATATTATTTCTAGTCTACTACTATTGCCCAAAACTAAGTTTCCAAGAGGAAAAAAATCCAAATATTTAAACCCGTCAACACAAGACATAAAGGAAAATAAGAGTGCATTCTGTAAGTTGGCATACATCACAAAAGTTGCTGCAGAGTCTGAAGCTTTACTGCATTTTCCACATCACTCAAAGCTCATCTTTAGCAGAGGTCACCACATTACAATCTTCACAAGCATTACCTATTTTTCTTTATTCCATACAAAACTGAGTATTTGTAAACTCAAGTTTTTCACTATAATAAACAAAGCTGCTTTAATAGAAGATTTTTCAGGGAAAATGTTGCTAACTTAGCTACTCAACATTAAACAGAATGCTAAAATCAGCTAGACTTAGCTAATTTAAATTAAAAACAATAGATTCAAACACCTAAACCCCAAGAATATCATTGGTTTCTGCTACACCTTAATTTTCACCCTTTCAAGCACATGCAGACCCACAAGTTGCATGTGCAACTACTATTCTACATATTTTAATATTCTTGGGAGTGAGAAGTTTTTTGACTTTTCAGAAACATAATTCCTGAATATTTTTTACCTAAGAAAAATGAATCATGGGTTCCATTTTGTACACTACTAGCAACTGTTTTACTGTATACTATACAGAAGCTTGAATTACATGTTCAGCACTACAGTACTGACTTGCTACTCCTTCACCCTCTGTACCATCCACATTGCCTAAGAGTTGTGCCAAGACAGGATGCTGGGTTCAAAACCTCAGATTTGTACAGCAACTTTGGGAGGATATGGGGCCAAACACAAGAACAAACGACAACAAAGGAACTGCAATCACACATGTGTGTTATACACAGTATCTTGCCTTCCCTCCTTTTCTGCTCTTCCTTGACCCCAGAATTATAAATCCCTCCTTTTACACATGATACTACCAGAGGAAAAGAAAGTTTCTGAAGTCTTGCCAAAAAATCTCCAGGATAGTGGAAAGGACCTAAATAATAGCCTCCAGAAACTGAAGTTCTGAGTAGGAGCTTTAGCCAGTTGAAAAAATTTAGTTTCTGCACATGTTAAAGCAAAGAAATTTTTAGCACATCTATTGATGTGCACGTGCCTTTGTTCAGATTGTTCAGCCCAATAAGAGAACAATATTTGTCTGCCTCATAAGCTATGAAGAGTTTTGGAACATTTCACCTGACATACAGAAACAGCAATATATATGAATCTTCAAGCAAAAGAGAAGCAGGATTTTGCCTGTTACCTTCATAAAGTTAGAGCTTGAAAACTTTCATTCAGCAGGTATCAAAAGCTCGCTGCAATCACTGTGTAAGATTATCACAGTAAAAGCTGCATTACTTCCTTGCAATGAGAAGTGCTTAATACAAATGCTTTAAATACTTAATAGAACAGGACAACCTTATTCTCCACATGTGGTAGGACAGATGCTTCTGTGACATTCTACACAGACATTATAAGCTTGTTCTAAAATGAAGGAACAAGAGGGGACATACTTGAAAAGAATTTGTCCAAAAACACCCACACTAAATGTATGATTCCAGGATGACGAGTAGAAAGAAGAAAAATCCTGGTCTACTGATGTTTTGGATAAAAGACCAAGCAAATCATAACACAGACCAAGAAAACTTTTCAAGCAACATAGTTAACAAGTCAACACCTCTATCAGCTCGCCTTTTTTTTTATTTTACTAAGAACAGGGTTTGAAAACTTCATTTAGTCTCAAATAACAACCAGGAAAAGTTAGACAGCAACTGTGAGCAGCAAAATCTTAATGATTTCTAGAAGCATCAAGTAAGCAGCCTTAAGAACAGAACCTGAGACAACAGAAAATAGGCTGACAAAAAACATTCGTCATATAGAATTGCAGTTACGGATAAGGGTGTGTTTTTAAAGAAAATTAAGAAGCAGCAATCACTGAAAATTATGACAATCATTTAAATATTCTTGTGTTTCAAAACAGAAATCCTGGAGCTTTTTGTCATTAAGAGAATCCACCATTTGAGCTAGTAGCAGGAGGCTGTCATCCTCTATCTATGCACATAACAGAGGAAGAGAAAATACCTTGACAGGGTTTCACACAGCTCACAGCAAAAAAATAAGAGACTCCAGTTACAGATGCATTTTATATTTAAGCTGATTAATACCTAGCTACTGACAAGCGAAATGTCCCAACAGCAATACAGCAAGGATCTGCTGGAAACTGAGGACTACTGGATAAAAACATGGTGAGATAAATGATAACTGGACAAATGAAACGGCACCGAAAGCACAGAACTCCAGTGCACGCACAAGCCTTGGCAGGTTAAGCTTTGGGAAGCTCTTCTCTGACAAACAGAGTGGACTGGCATTGTCACAGTCAGTCACCTATGGCTACAAAACTAGCACTTCTGCAGAAACAAGAAATGGCACGTAAGGGTGCTTGGATGTCCATACATGCTGCTGATTTAGTAGGTTAAAGACTGATTGTGTGTGACTGCAGCATTACTAGAATGATCAACTGTAACAGCTGAAATATTGGTTTATGGATAAAGGATATTACAACCCTACATTCCTTATAGTGGTCACCATCTTTGTGCAAATCATTCTTTTCTCAGGGTTTTAGTGGCCCTGTAAAAGCAAGCTCCCTTACTCCTTATGCTGGTACTCAGAGACTGGGCAACAAGCCATTCAGCCAGTGGTGAGCCGAGCCAGCTGAAAAATTATGGATCATCTCAGGCCAAATCAGGTCTCCTAACTGGCCGACTGCCCAAACACTGATGTTGAGGTTAGAATGTAGTCAAGATTAAATGTCTGGGGACACAGCAGAACAGGAAATGAGCTTCAAAGTGTTTAGACCTGCATGTTCAGGGGTGTTAAACTAAAGCCCAAGGTACAAGTAGTGTGTTTTCTGCACACAAATTCACATGGCCATTAACCACTACTATCCATGGCCATTCCCTACTATCACTTCTATCTATTCCATCACTCAGTTTCCTCTCCTCTACTCTACCCCACTGATACTGCTTCTTCCATCAGAAAGAGCCACTCCCTACCATCTTGAATTTTATGCCTTCCTAACTATCAACTTCCACCAAATGTCTCCTCTCCCCAAGGCCTCTGATTAGTCTCTGGTATCTCACTCAGCCAATGCCTGCCTCTTCTTACACCTGAGACAACAATAATCTTTTTCTACTTAGGGAAAAAAAGGAAGGAAACCAAAAAGCAGTATTTCAGAGTTATCCTACACTTGTCTATTTTGTTCCAAGTGCAGTTTCCATCTCCAGCTTTCAAATAAACTGCTGCTCCTCACCACCACCAAGGTCCTCTGCAAGCTCTGGCTCAATCTCACCCCTCCCCTCCAGGTTCCCATTCCTAATCAGGTACTTCCTTCTCTTTTCCCACCCCCTATACTTGGAAAATGAGAACTATATTACTGAAGGAATATCCACTTCCTGATATCTGTGTTCAAAAGGGGCATCACAGTAAATAAGATAGCTCCCTCCTTTTACCCTCTGAGTCTCCTTGGTAGCATGATCTCCACGAGTAAGCATCAAAACTCTCACCAACAGAAGAAAAACAGCTGGAGAAAGTTAGCAATTTAAAGCAATAGCCATGATATTAGTATGGTCTTAGTCTGAAAGTTCTTAGTTGTTCAAATACTAAATAAATAGACAGGAAAAAAACATATAAAGTGAAAATGGCCATTACAAAGTAAAAGTAGCAAGTGGCATATAATGCAGACTCAGAGATGGCAAACTTTCAGGTAAGCAGATGGTACCAGGCTTCTCTGCATGGGAAACCCTCTGGCAGGTCCTACAGAGCTCTAAGGAAGTGACTACTCTCACACAGATGTTCTGTCAACTCAAGCTACCACATTTCCATAATGCTATTTTAATCACCCAGCCAAAGCTGCCTTGCACATCCCAGAAGCAACACTGCTTTAAATATCGGATTGGAAATTCACACACATCGCTCAGATTTCTCTTCCTCCTGTACCAATAATTGTTACTGTATGTCTATATGGTAAATTGACACCTGTCTATCAATGTGTTTAAAATCAGAATAGCATTCAACATGCATGGTGCCACAAGCCCTGCACTGAAATGTTGTATGGCAGAGCTCGCAGAGAAGGGGTGGGGGGACAATCCTGGGATCTCCCATAGGAAAGAGAGACAAGCTCTTTGTTATGGAGTATCAAAACCACTAGGGGTGGGCAGCTCTGTCCAAACGCCTAGAACAATTTCTCCTGACTTGTTCTTTTTGCCACCAGGACACGGTTGTGCACAACCCTCCTGGCTCACACAGCATCAGTGCTACTCAATTAGCCTTGCTGTGGCACAGCAGCAGCACTGGATTTGTCTGAAAGACACAGAGTGTAAGACTGGCAGGATCGCTCCCTTCCTTCTATGTGGCAGCAGTTTAAATTGTACCCCTGCTCTGCAGAAACTGGATAAATTACAGGGCAACAACAGCAACAAAAAAAAAAATTATTTAGTTCAAACTCAGTCTCTGAATATCAATAGTTTCCAGAAGGTATTATGTGACATGTCGTGAGAAAAGCTCTGACAGGACAGGAGCTGCAGGCAATGTTCTGCTGTTAAACACAGTTGTCCTTGT
Organism: Camarhynchus parvulus; assembly: GCF_901933205.1. Taxonomy (NCBI): domain Eukaryota; kingdom Metazoa; phylum Chordata; class Aves; order Passeriformes; family Thraupidae; genus Camarhynchus; species Camarhynchus parvulus. The sequence goes on along the minus strand of NC_044571.1, from coordinate 88,988,171 downwards.
TTCAGGGTGGAAATACATACACACACACACGCATATATAGTACATACACTGTGACTCAAAAGGTTTTCATATAAAATTACACAGGCTGCAGTGTGGATATACTCAACAGTAATGCTGCATTAACTAAAACAGAAATGTAAGTTCTCACATTCAGCACTGCTGGGACTAGTCAGAATGAAAGAACACCAAAGCTTTATACCTCTCCACTTAGCAAATCAGCCAAAACAGTAACTAAAGATAGAGCAACAAAATATCTGGAAATCATGACGTACAGTCTAATCTGCACAGTTTCCACAGAGCAAAACTCTATCTCATTACTCCCAAAGTTATTTAATCTTGTCAGTAAAGCAGAGGATAAGAGACAACAATATGACAAATTATTTAGCCTTCCAGGTGCTTTTAATAGGTTTCCACATGACAATAATCCCCACTGCTAATAAAATATGCAATTCTGATTCAGGAGACAGATAACTGGATGTTGGCTTTTTTCCTTTTCAAAAAGGCCAGAAAAGCAACACTAGGTTAGCAACTCCCATCCAAAAAAACCTAGCAATGGAAGGCTCAAACTACTCAGTACATCTATAAATATGGAAAAGCAGCTATTTGCATGTCAGATGAGAACACAGTCCTCCGCCACAGAATGACAAAAGGTCAAGGGGGAAAGGAGTCTCTGGAGGTCCTCTGATCCAACCCCACTGCTCAAGCAGGGTCACCTAGAGGTGTTTGCCCAGGATCACATCCAGATAGCTTCCAAATATCTTCAAGAATATAGATATTGCCACAAATTATGCAGGAGTTTGCTCATTTGCTCCATTCCATGAGCAAACTGCACAAAATATGAATGATAAGCTTCACTCTGCAAAAGATACCTTCCCAATTGAAATGTCTTCTCAACTGAGTAAATAACACTGTTGACAGCCATTCCAGTTAGCAAAATTCAGGATGCAGTCTAAGGAATCACTGACCCATAAACAAGGTAAGGATGGTAGGTAGGATCATGACAGTAACCACCACAGAATGCAAAAAGTACAAGAGAAGAAACAATGATATGTAAACTACTCTTAACACATTACAAATAATTTTGCCAAAGATGACTTGGCATTCTTTGGGAATTGCTGAGCAAATCTTTGTTCACATCTATCTGCAATCAAAATATTGTCAGGACACAAGAAGGGAAACAAAATACAGCAAATGAGCAATGTTTCAGCAGTATGTACATTTAGAATTACCACATGTGGTTTTCACAAGCCTATCATAATATTAACAGATTAAGCTAATGCAATAAAATGCTGATTTAAAGCTATCAGTGCTATTTCCACTATCAGTGAAATATTTTTAATACTAACATGTTTTACAAGCTATATACAGGCTTTAGATGTATGCAGCAGTAGATGAGCTGGACACAAACTACTCTTGACCAAAACAGAAAACACAAAGTACCACAGCCCAAAACATGAATCTAGAACAATGGGAGAGCTGGGGGTATAAAATGTCTCAACGATTTGATCTTTGAATTGTGTTCAACAACAGAATCTCAGGTTTTTCAGAGAGCTTTAGAAACAGTACATAATACACAGTGTTTTTTTCCCCTGTTCATTTGCAGAATAAAATAACATATGCATCCAGCATGTAAAGTCTAATTTCTTCTTCCTCTACCACCACCACATACAACTTCCTGAACTCCCAACAACAAAGTGCAGTTCATGGATAGCTGTAGTTACATGTCTGATTCCTTCAAGATTAAATTAAAATCTGTTCCATTACTTAAAATTATTATGGCAACTTTCTTACCTCATTCATGAAAAACAGTTCATTTCACTAACAAATACATCCATGCTATAACAGCACATAATTAAGAAAGAGATTACTCAAGCAGGATAACACTGTCAATTTGACTAATGCAAGTTTTGGAAATGGAAAAAGACCCACAACCCTTTCCCTTCACTTCACTGGCTGTAGGCAACAGTCATGTTTATTTTGAGTTCAGATCTAATAGCTTCAAATACACTGGTCCAGAGTAAACAAGCACGCAGTCCCAAGATCACCAAACCAAGAATTGTACTCTTTTACTACCCAAAAAATCCAGTGTGAGCTTGGGCTGAGCTCCCCCAAAAATAAACTGGTACCTTATAAGAGGATTCTCTCATCACTGTAAGCCACAAAAGCTAAGAAAAAGAGCGTAACTGATGAGACACTAACTTAATTCAAGAGAAAAATATTGACTAAAAGAGGCATAAAACCTGAGAAAAGAAGTGGAGCTGGAACATGTTGACTCTGCAAGATCAAGAATCAATCCGCTCCAAGATCAAAGGAGGCTGGTATTTTCCTACCTTATACCTTCCAGGCCAGCAGGGACTCCTTGAGCTGGTAAGCACATTAATCCACAGTAAATTGCCTAACTGGCTAGGCTCTCTGCATGAGCCAGTAAATAATTGCTGTGTGTCTCCTGCTTGAAGAGCCTCCGTGCATGGTAGAAGATGCCGAACACTCAGCCATGGCAATTTTAAAGACAGACTCTATTTCTCAAGACTAATGGTCTGGCAAAAGGTCGTGTCCTTGCAGCCAATGTCCTGCATGGAAGGTAATATTAGCTGGAAGTTCTTTCCAATCCTAAAGACACTGCAAAATTAAGTACTCGGACTAGGAATTGAAAGTTTTATTCCATCTCCAATAAATATTATGTCACCATCAGTCACCATTTTGGATTCCAGAAAGAAGGTATGGGGCAAAATAAATAACACAAAAATTGATATTTAAGACTGATGTCAAAGCCTAATGTAACTTCCTTTCTTGAGGATTTCTTTAGTTTTATGAGACTTTTACTCATTTTTTCTTTTCAGAGGTTAAAGTTTAGTCATTATCAACAGGTTAAAAGAAGCAGCATTACCCATCCATCACCATAACACATTTCAGGACCACACCAAGCCTTGGTAGGAAGAAGGCTGGGGCAAAGGTTGTGATGTGAAAAACAGCATAGCTGTCCTGGTTTAGGGCAAATTTAGGGAGTAAACCTCCAAAGGGGTCCCTCTAGAAAGCAAATTCAAGTGGCCCCTCCCTCACCCAGTTCGGGAGACAAAAATTTCCTTTGAGAAAAGTGGAAAAAAACCCATTTCTTTAACAAGTACTCAAAACATGGAAAAATGAATAATATTAAACAATGGAACTTCTCGTTATTCTGAAGAGATGGCAAAAACAGAAAGTCCTTTTTGTGGGGTGTGGCTCAGCTTGCTCAGTCTCTTATCTGTCCCTCTGGTGCTGGAAAATGCCGTGTCCCAGGCCCCGGTGGGCTACAGCCATGAGCTCCCAGTGTTTTTCTGGGGTTTTGGTCCAAAGCAAGGCTCATCACTTCCAAGAAAAAGAAAAGCCACGGTCTGGGGAATTCCTCTGCCTCAGCTAGCAAAAAAACTAACTAAAAGCAAAGGAGAGCCCTCTCCCTCTGTCTGTGCTGCAGACAATACCGTCCGTGAGAGAGCAGGCTGAAGCTCTTATCCCTATGTTTTTGAATACAGCCACCTCAGACATTCCACTGCTTGTTCTCTCCTCCTTCACTCTCAGATCTAGTTTAAAGGTGCAAAACTTATTTCTGGGCTAAACAGATGAATGGGGATACAATTCAGCATCACAAAGTCACCCCAGGACACTGGTATAAAGGAATACAAGAAAAATTTCTGGGTTACACTTCAATCCAACTCTTCCTATCCTTTCCTCCATTCCCAGCTTTTCCATGTCTAGAGAGCATAGAAGATGATGATGCTGTTTTAGAAGTTCTGGACTAGAGAGCCACTGCATAGCCCTTGCCACTTCACTGCCCTGTTTTATTTCAACTGTTGAGCACTGAACTGAAAGCAGTAGGGTCAAATTGCTAAAAATAAGTGAACAATTCTACAAAAAGGAAAGGTAGAGCAGAAACTGAAAATAAAATACAAAACCAAAAACCATCTGCCACAAATGTGCTTGAACAGTTTGATGTAAATATAAGAGTTTCTAAATCTCAAAAGACATTCTATTTTAAGCATTACTGAATACACTTTAAAGCTAGAAAGAGCAAGGTTATCGCTAATGGAGTTTAAGGCAATTTTTTCAAGACAGCTTGGAAGAACTCTACTTACAGTCTGTACAGGCTCCAGGAATTTTTTCTTCTTAAAAGAATTCAGATATAGAAAAATGAATTTGTTAGGTATCATATTTAAGGAGTACTTAATTTTTTTATGCTTCCATATATTTTCTAGTTACTAAAACACTAGGCAATTTTCCTAAAAATTCCACACTATGAATACATGAAGGTTCAAAACAAATTTGCTAGAGAACCAAAGAACAACAAGTAATTACGACTGACTCAGAAGTTACACACTCTGCTTTGGAGTTTAGGCTAGTTGCTAGTTGGTTAATTTGTTACTGTACAAAAGGAAGTTCCATAGATGTTTCCTTGGATTTTTTTTTCTTTTAAACTTAAAAGGTTCTTTAAATTTTCCCAGGATCATCACCACCACCAAATTCTAGAGACTGAATTTTTTTTAACAAAATTAAAGATCTTAATGGAGTAAACCACAATCTTGTGATGGATACTGATCAAGTGGCTTGTGTCAGTATCTGAACCTCCCAGTCCAAGTAGGGGGGGCATTTTCCTTGCACTGCCTCAAGTTTCTCCAGCAAGTGCTCCTGCAGGTTACATTCCCACTTGAAATGTCACATATTTCATTGAGCATAATGATTCAGGCATTTTGCCAAATTGACACGAATATGTCAAGCCTCATTTTTCTTTGTAATAGCAGTAGATTGGATGATCTAGTCCCACTGTAGTGTGATGGCCAGATGCTATTCCGAGAAAATTATGTCTGAAGAGGGGAGACAGGGTGTCAAGCAAACGACAATGCATAACTGCAACAGCAAATCCATCTGAATAAAATTAGTGCTCAAGTGATTTACGGAAATCAAAACAAACATATCAAAAGACCACAGATGTATAAAACCTGGATGAAACTAAGGACCTGGGGTTCACATGGAGTGTTTATAACACAATCACAAAAATTCCATTGTTTCACCAACACACACAAGAACAAAGTCACCATTAGGCTCTTGACTTAATGAGTCCACTACCTACTCTGGCCAGCAAGCAGCTGCCAAACACTGCAATGCCAACATGGGGCTAAGTAAAGGCTAGTCAGAAAGAACAACAAAAAAACACTGGTGGAAGAGAACCTGGAATCTTTTTCACATTAAGGAATACCAAGAATGATGAAGTGATGGCAGGGTTTATCATTTGGCTTTGGGTAGGTATTTGAGGGGATTTTGGTCTTATTTTCACAAAAGAGCTTCCTTTGGTTACCAACACAACTCTGAATCATTTTCTGATCATTGTGTTCAGATAAATACTGAACTAAGTTCATACAGAAGTTATTCATAAAAACTGCCAGTACAGTATCAGTCATCTCCTTAGCCATTGGCTTTGAAGTTTCACATTCAAGTACTGAAATGATGGCAGTGACAACTGATTATCCACCTCACTGGGCAATTTATAGATATTACACACACAGATACCTTGGTATCCTTCCATAGGTATCAGACCCTCAAAATGACAAAGCTCCCAGACATGATACAAAACTAAAAAAATTCTTAGTTATCAGTGTGACAGCTACCAAAGAGCAGTTAAGTTCCCTTCCAGCATCTGGGATTTGAAAAAGTAACTCATTTCACATAAAAACAGGTGTAATGGTGAAGCTCTTTAACTTTTCACTGCACAGATCTGGAGCAATTTAACAAGTGTAACAATTAGCAGATCCAGCTTGACTGTTTTTAAGTATCTAAATCAGAACAGTTCACAGTAACAACCAGTTAAAATCATGTGCAAGACAGTGATAAAACTGAAGTTAAAGTTTTGTTTAATTGCTTGCATTATTTCCCATTTGTTCTGATTTTTTTCTGCTTATTAGAAAATGTCTGTATTACAGACCAATTACAATTTTAATTGTCATAGATTCCACTGTCTGTAGAAGGCAGATTTACTGACAAATTAGAAATCTGAATTTCCATTATACTCCTTATAGCATCAGAACTCCAGAATGCAAACAGCCTCTTACACCTCTGCAATATTTTCTTCTCCAGAACACTATGCATTGCAATTCAGAATTCACTACATGTGTTACTTAATCACTTAGAGAACACTTTCCACTCAAATAGAAGCCAGTGACAACAGAACAGATGCCTTTAGGAAACTAAGGATGTGTGATTACAGTACTGGAAAAACAGACACATGCTTGCATCATCTGCAATTATTAAGTTTAGAATTAAATAGTCATCAGTGTTTTCAAGATAAAACTGATTAAGAGATTTAAAAGGTCACTAGAAACACAGTTCTAAGTCAAGCTACTTCATGCTATCATTTTTCAAGACAAAATACTTTCTTTCTGTGAGGAAAAAAAAGGAGGAGGGAGAAATATTGTATCTTAACCAGGAAAATAACTTCCCTTTTCTCTAAGCATCTTTCCCACTACTGTCATCTCAAACAATCCAAGAGAGTGGCAGGTCTTCTTTCAATTTTTATTTTTAAAGTCCACAGCAAATTTTATTTCATAAAAGTAATGAAAACAAACAGGAAGTCTGTGGTCCAGAAAGTCAGCTCTGGATTATGATTCTCTAAATATACTGCAGAAAGGATGCAAGTATTTTGGAGTAAAAGCAGATCTTCTAACTTGCATCAGGAAAACAGCAAATAGCCCTCCAAATGCAATACATTGGTAAAGACAGCAACACACCCAGAAAAATCTGCTGAGGAAACAGCACACAGTTGTGAGCTATTCTTACTTGCTAACAAACATAAACCAGGAACAGAACCCAGTAGATTCACCACACGTTTGTTGATCCAGCAGGACAATCAAAGCAAGATGTGATTCCCACTGAAGGATTTAAGGGATATACTGCTCCCACAAATGGTAGGTTTTTCTCACCCTTTGTAAGTACATTCAGGTTGATCCAATAAAAAGCAAATTGGATTAGTTTGATTTACCACTGATGGTCACCTGCTCTTAAGTGGCCTGATGGTACACTTCAGCCTTAAAACATGTCAGCAGGTCACAGAGAGATATGACAACAAATTACTGAGAAAATACTTACTCAGCTTGTCGGTGCAAGCTTCAGCTGCCTTGCTGACCTGCAAACAGTGCTAAAACTCAGCTGAGATGAATGTCATCATGCAAATGACTTCCAAATGGGTACTAGCATACAGAAAAAGGTGGAGCAGCTCTTTATGAAGACAGACTGAGAGAACTGGGGTTGATTCAGCCTGGAGTGAGCTGCATGGAGACCTACTACCAGCCTTCCAGTACCAAAGGAGTCCTACAAGAAAGCTGGAAAGGGACTTTTTACAAGGGCATGTAGTGACAGAATACGGGAGAATGGCCTTAAACTGAAACAGGTTTAGATAAGATGTTAGAAAGAAATTCTTTACTGTGAGGGTGATGAGGCACTGGAACGAGTTGTCCAGAAAACCTGTGGATACCCCATCCCTGGAATGTTCAAGGCCAGGCTGTATGGGGCTTTGAGCAATCTGGCCCAGTGGAAGGTGTCCCTGCTATTGGAAGGGGAGTTAAAAATTGATGTTCTTTCAGATACCTTCCAACCCAAACAAAGTTCTGTGAAAACTGACACTTCTGCATGCTGGTGTTAACAGACACAAAGTAATCTCATTGAAGAGCTCTTAGAGCTTTAAATAGCAAGAAAATACTTTCATCACTCCCTTAAAACTGTAATTTTGCTCATGCCATACTGATCAGATTACATAATGTTAAGCCTAGTGAAAACCTCAAACTTGCTCTCTCAAATAGAATCACAGAAAATAACTAGCTGGCCACTGGAAGCTGCAATGGCAGTGCTGCTGCAAGGAGCTGGGGAAGCACTTCCAAAATCCTCTGGTGGGTTAAAAGTTAACTAACAAGTGAGAGAGCACATCAAACACCAACAAAACTGATGCTGAATACAATATGCCAGGTAATCCAGCTCATAGGTGTGCATCATAAGAATATTTAAAAGAACAAATGCAGCAAGACAGAATGACAAATATGATTCAATGTTTGGGCAAATAAATCCTTTGAGAAACAGAACTAACACACCCCTGTATTTCAAACCTGAATGACCTTTAGCCTTCCGCCCCAATGTTTTCTACTACTTCAGTAAACACACCCCGTTGCTACTGCTGTGCCACAAAACCCAGGTTTTCCTTACCACAGCATTCATTTCCAACCACCCTTCTCTAACAATCGGTGAAGAACAGAAGACTCATGCTGTGGTTGGCTCAAAATTACACTTCTGCAGACTGACTAGCAGCAGCAGAAGTATCACAAGCTACTCTTGGGCTCTGTGATCCTTCCTTCAGCACAGCTCCCAATTAAGGTCTTTCCCTCAGCACCAGGACACACAAGATAGAGAAATGTAATTCTAACAGGTCACCCTTTGCTGCTGATTGACTGGGAAAAGGAGGGAATAGAGAACAGCAAAGGATCAGTGAGAGCTACAATGTGTTCACAGTATGTCCACATAAAGTTTGTTGGCTTCCAAGACAAGGCTAAAAAGACCTTTCAAAGCTAGTCTCTAGATAACAAAAGAATATTACAGGTTACTTCTTAACCTCTCTTCTCAGCTTTTATTTTTTTCTTTTTAAATTTCAGAAATGCTAGTGTACCTGGTTAGGTACTCTAAAAAACAAGAGTGGAAGGAATGGAAGTTACCAGGGAAAGTTATCTCCCTTAGTATTTATCATTTAGTATTTGTAGAGCTGAAAAATACTACAGAACCTCCACATCCTTGAGTGAATAGATGAAGTTACATAATTTGTTCTATACCGGGCACTAGATTAGACAACATAAAGACAAAAGGAATCAAAAGCCTACAGATTTTATGAGCAAACATATGACAAGAACTTAGTCACCAAAACTTTTCCCAATCTTCCCCCCCATGAACACATGTATTCACTCTAAATAAAACAGTTACAGGCATACAGGACATTTGGAGCACTCAAAATTTTTATTTCAAGGTTTGAGGTGGCAGGAAAAAGGCATTTATTTTTTCCCTTTCTTGCCTCTTACTGGCTTATTGGCCTGTTGAGCACCCCTCTCCCCACAGTTTACTTGCAACAGAACTCTTAATTCAGTAAAAAAGTGATGATCTAGTTACTGAATTGAGACAGATGACAGCACTCACTTGAGCCTGCTTCTGAAAATGAAGGGAAAAGAACAAATCCCATAAGCTATACCCAAACATGTGTCCCCAAGTTCCTACTCTGTTAGCCTGAATAACTACTGTGGAAAACAGCTGCCCACCCATGAGACCAAACTTTTCTCAACATTGAGAGCTGCAATAATTAAAAGTGAAGGATGGTAGAATAAAAGCACTGACCATGTTTAGAATTTTACAGCCTTCTTAGGGATGGACATAAGAAGAAAGGCATTACAAAATTTGTCCTCTTTGCCCATATTCAGCCTCATTTCAATTGTTATGAAAACATGTACCCATACCACATGTGGCTGTAAAACTAATTATAAGTTTGGTAATATTTGCTGTAAGGAAGAAAAATCCATAATTCAGAACTAGCCCAGGAGGATTGAGATGTTTGTATTTACTACAGGAAACTGAAAGGATCAGAAGATGGGGGAACTCTTGTAGCGCCGTATGCCCATAACTAGCCATACTGCTTACTATTGCCTGCACTGCTACCATCATCAAGCAACCCACATTTATGCTAAAGTTCTTCTGAGATTTTAATCTACAAAACTCCAAATGAACCAAATTGCTACTGCCTTCCACCCACTAGCTGGCATAAATCCAGCCAGCAGGCTTTCTGCAGTTTTCCCACGCCTGATTGTTTCCCATCGTGTAGACAAAGTGTAGATCATGCAGAAAATCAACAAGTTCAAACTTTTATTTTTTTTACTGAGAGGGTAGGAACTGGAGAATACCAGCACTCAACTCCTCTCTTTCATAATACAGGAAATACTTCGACTAACTGGAGTACAGCAAGAGAACATGAAGAAAGCAGCACTCTACATATGATGTAGGCTGCTCAGCAGATTGGGGGGGGAGGAGGGAGGACATCTAAACAGATGGTCTAAAATTTGCATTTTGTATTTCAAAGCTGAAAGCATTTCTCAGCGTACAACATAAAGCACTAATTTCAGCAGAACCTTAGAATTAATCCAAGAGGGCACCTCTCCCACTGTCCAGGGCAACTTCAGGAAAAATCCCAATTATGTTTAAGGTTATAATGTGGGCACTCCAGAAGACATCAAACCCCCATAATTCTTCAAGTACCAGCATCATCTCTCAAGTCTCTTCTCAACACAGGCTCCAGAGAAAAGAATAACATGTGGCTACTAAAAACTCTAGCTAAGAACAGTCTTCAAATAAAGAGGGTCAGCGCTCTTGCAGAAGCTTCAGCAGCTGAAGATGACACCAGGCAGTTGCACCTCAACTTCACGCTAGACATATGAGACATTTCTGAAGCCTGACTTGGAATGCACTATCCTGCCCTTACTGGCTCCAGTGGTGAGGACTTGCATTTCCTGAAAGTTGCACTCCAGAAGATCCTTGCTTCTGGATCAAGCATCTCAGCTTAAAATCAGTGCCCACATTTCAGAGAGACTGTGGGGAGCCTGCTCTAAAGACAGGCTCAATCTCATCCACTGAAAAACTGAATGAAGTAGGAGCTGGGGTGCAGACACTAGAGTGGCTCCTGATTTTTCAGGGGAAAAAAACAGGTTCCCTGAATCACAATAGCAAGTACTCTTAATTTCATTAATGAACTGTGCCTCAAGAAAAGTTGGAAAGGAAGAGCAAGGAGTTTTATGCACTTTTATACTCAATGGCATGGCAGAGGATGACAGAAGACACTGATCCCACTGAGTAATAGAAGCTAAATTATCTCCTCTCCCCACTTTTACTATAGCTAACTAAGTAATATAGATGAGAGAAGATAAAGGGATTCAAAATAAGCATATTAAGCTTTTCATATTTCTTTTTTAAAAAACTGCAGAAATTAGAAGAAGAAATTAAGACCAAAAGCACCTCAGAATAATTTTTGTTACTTTCACCTCCTAAGAGTACAGACAGCCACATACTGAGCAACAGAAGAAAGAGCACTTTTAGACTATTGCCATATATCTGGAGAGACTGGAGAGCTTCCATCTTTGCATAACACAGCAGTCAGTAATCCTCAGCATTCCAGAAACAGAGTCAAAAGCATGATTTAAACTGATCTATATCCACTGCCACACAGAGACCAAGGCCATTGAGGTGGGCACATGTATTAGCAGCAGCTGCTGTCAACCTGATGACTTGAGGGTTGGTGAGGTTTTTTTCCAAGCACAGACAGAAATTTTGACTTGAAGTGATACACAGGAATTCAGCAGCTGAAGATTCATCTTCAGAAATTCTGAAGGACTGAACTGTTTGCCCAACAGCAGTCCAAGTGCTGCTACAAAGTAGCTATTAGCTCATAAAATTACATTATCCGTTGCCTCTAAGATTAACAAACTTTCACCACAGAAACGGCCTTAGCTTTTGTCAGGTAATACAGAGAGCAGCTGCTTTGACAGATCATTAAAGAAACAAGTCTTCTCCATTTACATATTGCAGATAATTTTATTTTTTAAAAATCTGAGAAATCAAGGAGATTACAGGGCATTTGCATTCTCACTCATTTGCATCAGATGCAAAGAAGCTATAAGAATGTTTTTGTTTACTTCCAGAGCTATCTTTTAGATCTGGTACTGAAGAATGAAACACCACAGATACTTGAAAAGTAACTGGGTAGCAAGAAACACCTTAAGTATCTTTGTGTGGCAAGAGATGCAGAAGTTTGGGGAAAATTACAGTTATCTAAAATCATGTAACAGATTTTGAGTGCTACATAAGTTTGTTTGGCAAGATGTGTCTTCAAAACCATGCAGCTCTCATTCCAGAATCTCTGCAATATTCTATTTGAAATGGAAAGAAATTCATCTTCAGGAAACGAAATTGATTTTTTAAAAGTGTGATACGTGTATACACATATCTTCCTAAGTCCAGGACTAATCCTTTCCATTCTCCCTCCTCTCAAAGGAAAAAATTTGTGGTACACCTTCCCAACATTACTCACTCATTCCCCATGCACTACCCTGCAGGAAGAGCTTACAGATGAAATGAACAGCTGAACGTGAGTATTACCTTGCAATACAGCCCATCCATCTCCCAAACACAAACTGCAGCTTTACTCCAGATTTTAACCATCTTCTTAGAAGAAATGTGTTTTTCTCTGGAGACAGGCAAGAACATTGTAACTCTCAAATATATATTTAAGACCATCAGGAAGGGAGTAGGGCTTTCCCCCCACCCCCCCACCCATTTTTCTGCCTGGAAGGGGAAAACAAAAGACAGGAGCAGTAAAGAAAACAATTTAATAGAAGATGTAAAGTTAATGTCAGCAAGGGGTAACTACTGTAACAATAAAAATAAAAGCACTCAAGAATGTCAAGGGTGCCCAGGGGAAGAGGTGGGAAAGCAATGCAAGGAATACAGAGAAAGTCCAGTGGGAACCATTGTTTGCACACCCAACTCTAAAGCATGGTTTTCACAATGATTTTCTACCTACAACACTGCTGCCTTTTTCTAGAAGACAGAAATATTTTCCACTAGCCTACAAAACTAAAGATTTGAGAAAGGCAAAATGAGCATTAAAATATCATAGCCTATATACCAAGGGAGCAGTATAATAAGATGTGTGTTTTATCATTTGATAGACATCAATACCAGCATTCATAGAAGAAACACTTTTCTTTTTAGTGACTAATCAAAACATCTGTCACTTCATAATCAAGCGTATACTTCATATGAATGACCTTTGATCTAATTAGTTCTGAAGCCCCTCGATTTCTGGAAACACAGCTTGTCAATCCATCCTCACCCTTCACATTTTAGACTGCATCCTCCTTCATATTAGGATTAGGTGAATTTCTCTTGACCTTTTCTACCCTAACTCCTCTGCCTCACTCAAAAAAACAGCACTTACAAAGCAGCTGATGCTTGACTTTGCCCCTTGATAGTAAGCAGAACAAATTTTTCTATCCCAAACTGTAACAGTAAATAATCCAGAGCTCACCACGGAAAATCTTACACTTTCTCAAAATACCATCTGTCAATATCCCTGCAATCCAGGAGCAAGAACTCCGCAATGAAAATGGCAGCATGTGTTTTCCATTATGGTAAACAACCACATTAGCCACAAGCTGATGGCAAATAAAAGTTGATAAAACTGTGGTGATCAGCCAAAGTTGCTTCAAAAGTAAAGCACATAACCTTGTTTCACAATGCATATTGTGACATTCACAAAAGGGTCTTACAAGCAGGTTAAGCAGGCAGGCTTTTAAGTAGTTAAGATATGCCTGTTTTGCAAAGCTAAAACAACAGGAATAATAACTACTCTTGCTCAAATAACAACTCAAAAAATGAACATGACAGGGAAATTTTGGATGGAGGGCAGGTGGGAGGTACACACAGCCATAGCAATACAGGAACCATAGCACAGTTAACTGATGTCAGGATAACCACTTTGTTTAAGAACAGATTCCAAACAACTTAGCTCTGACAGTTGTAAGCTACTGCTTATCTATACATGACACACAAAAAAGTAGTACTTCATTCCTAAAGCTGTGGTCTCAGTAACTAAAAGAGGGAACCTGGAAAGAATATGAACTATCACTATCAACAGACTCCTTTTTTCTACAGCCCATCTACTGGGCAACACAAGGTACAACAACCACAGCTGGAGTTCTGAGCATTTCTGAACTCTTCTTTTTGTTTCATCTGTCCTATATTTTAGAACCTGATTTTGACTGCATGTGCCACAGGGACTGGGGAAGCTAAGAAATAAGATCACCCACACACAAAAAAAAACCCAAACCCACACAGTTAAAGACAAGAACTTCAAAGGCATATTAGAGACTGTCTAGACCTATGTTTAATGCAGTGTTTAACCACACCAGCAATTAATATCATAGACAAAATAAGTCCTTGTTAAATATTAAGTACCCATGCCCTCTCAGATAGGGAGAAAGGGCTCAACTTAAGTGCCCAAAAACATCCAACAGCGAAGATGCCTTAAGGAAATACCATAGTATTCACGTATTCTTTATAACTCATAACAGATTAATAAAAAGAAGTAAATTAAACCCTCTCCTTTTAATCTCATACAAATAACCTTTAAATAAATCTTATGCCAGTAAGATATATTTCAAGCTGTTTCCAAAGGAACACTATCAGCATAAGTAACCTTTCTTTAAAATCCCCTGTATTACTAATTTCAGTATGAAAAAGCAGGTATTTTATCACCCACCATCATATTTAACACATCTTTGACAGTGAAGAGAGATCTGTCAGCCTCATTAAGATCCAGGCAGCAGGGTAGGATTTAGGCAACTGAAGTATGTTAGAAGCGAATATACTGTATAATCATCATTTAAGGTTTCTTACCAGCGTTTTGAATGCTTAACTTCACATGATCCAGTTCTGAACATTTAGAGGCTTGCACCACACAAAGCTTTAGATGCCCCCCCAAAAGCTGTTGATACAGCCTATCTAGCGCTGATACTCTTATTCTATCTGTGATTTCTTTACACTGGCAAATACAATTAAGGAAACTCAGCCACCAGCACCTTCAATCGTCTGGATTAACATTAGAGCAAGTGATTTTAAGGGCCAGAAAAAGTCAATTGTGCCATCTGCACTAGTTCTGTGTCCTGCACGTCATAGGCTGACAGCCTCTGGATCACAGCACGAAGTCTTTTTCAGATCAAAGTTCTTGTGCACTATTCAGCAACAAGCAGCTGTTTTGAGTAAGCACATAATAGCTGTAGAAGAGATGCGGCAGTTTTTCAGTCACTTATACTGCCTCCACAAATGCTATAATTTAGCCCCCTTCTTTCCACGGCTGATGCCTGGAATTGGCCAGGGTGAGAAAATAAATCAGCCACTGGAGGACCCCTCATATTTGCCCTCCCAACTCTAGCTCGCCAGAAGGCTAAATTCACACTGGGGAAGGCAACACGGAGCCTCAGTTACATATGGCAGCTGGAGGACACAAGGCTAGAGCTCAGAAGTTGATACACGTTTGGGAGGATGCCTGTGAGAGGAGGGACAGCAGCACGGGAAAGACATATTTTAAGGGATCTCCCTGTCGCCCAGTCCCGCTCCCTTCCCGGCGAGCGAGGCACCCACCTGTGCCGGTGCTCGTCGTGCCCTTGCCCGTGGATGAGGAAGCCGCCGAGGTTCTTGCCCCCTTTGCTGGTGTCCACGTGGGGAATGAGCACATCCTCCAAGCCCAGGTCAAAGCGCTTGTGCTTCGAGGAGTCGGGGAGGAAGAAGAACGCCCCGAAGCACAGGGTGATGAAGGCACTAAGAATAAGGAGCAGGATAAATTTTTCGGAGAGTCTCAAGGTAGCCCTGTGGTGCGGGAAGGCGGAGGCCCCCAAGTTCAGCGGGGGCAGCCTCCGCCCGGAGAGCGGCAGCAGGGCGGGAGTGGTCATCCTTCCGCTAGCGACCCCCCGGCGGGGCACGGCTCATCCCCTCAGCCCCTGCGGAGGGCGGCCCCGGCCCGCCTCGGGGGCTGCGGGCGGCTGCACCATCACCATCCTCCCCGCGGGTGCCGGAGGAAGGGAGGACGGGGGGGAGGCCGGGCCGCCCCGACGGCCCCCGCCCCCACGGGGGCTCGGGCCGGGGCGCGGTCGCCCCGCTACCTGCGCGCCCCCTTCCTTCCTTCCTTGCCTCCCTCCCTCGCCGCGGGGCCAGCCGGGCCCGAGCGAGCGACTCCGGTCAGCGGCGCTCCCCGAGCTCCGCGGCCGCGGGGCTGCGGGACGAGCGGCAGCGGGGAGCCGGGGGCCCGGCCTGGCGCGCGGCGCCTCTCCACCCGCGTTCCCTTGTCCGGGCCGGGCGGAGGCGCATCCCCTGGCCGCGCCGGGGCCCCGCTGCGAACGACGCCGGAAGCGGCCGCCGCGCCGGTCCCGCTCGGACCCTCTGCCCGCCCCCACGGCGCCTGCGCGGCGGCGGCGGGCGGCGCCCGCGCGGGGGCGGGGGCGGGGCGGGGCGGGGGCGGGGCCGGCGCGGCCCCCGCGGGGAGCGGGACCGGGAGTGGGGCCGGGCTGAGGAAACCGCGTCTCTCAGTGGGGTATGGCACACGGACAAGCAGCTGCGGGACAGGGCCCATGGGTGGCCACAAAGATGCTAAGGGGACTGGGCCATCTCTCTTACGAGGGAGCTGCGGGAGCTGGGCCTGCTTTGTCTAGAGAAGGCCGGGAGGGGATCCCGTTAATGCATATAAATACCTCAAGGGTGGGTGCCTAGAGGATGGTGCCAGACTCTCTCCTGTGGTGCCCGGCCACAGGGCGAGGAGCAGTGGCCATAAACTGAAACGCAAGAAGTTTCACCAAGACAGGAGGAAGAACTTCTTTATACTGAGGGTGGCAGAGCACTGAACAGGCTGTTCATGGAGATCCATGGAGTTTCCCTCTCTGGAGACATTGAAAGCCCACCTGGACGCATTCCTGCTCCATTGTTTGCACACAGTAACCTGCTCCAGGTGACCCTGCCTTGGCAGGGGGGTTGGACTAGAGGATCTCCATGAAGTCATCCTGGGCACCCCATAAGGCAGGGCCCCATGACAGGGTTTCATGCAAAGGCAAAAGGAAAGTCCTGGTCAAGGGAGCTGCAGGAACCAGATTCAGTGGAGGTCACAGAACAAAAGTAGGTTCATAAGTTTGGGAGACAAGTTTCGCCTGCAGCTTTTTTCAGAGTAAGGTGTTTTCCACATTGTAAAGGTTTAACAACACTAGAAACTCAGGTACTCGCAGATTATGGAGACCAGGGTCTGTTTAGTGAACCTGGCAGCAAATCCGAATCACAGCTAAGGAGGTATAAAGGCAGGGGAGAGAGCAGGTCAGCTCAGCCTGCTGAAGTGAAGCTAACTGGGCTGGAGAGGACTTCCCAGGGGCAGGCAGCAACCCCAGGTTTGGGTAGGATGAGAACTGAAGTGAAGCAGCAGGCAGCAGTTCCCTGCAGGAAACCTTCCCGCTGAGACAAGCTCCAGAAGGAAGAGGAATCCCATCTAGAGGTGTAAATACACAAAGAAAGTGAGAGAGAAAGCATTGAGACACGTGTCCTGCGGGTAGACAAAGCAGACACACAGCCAAGAGTGGTTTCCAGTACCACAAATGCTGCCAATGCCCCTGAGTGGAGTGCCTTGATCCCTGTCACAGCAGCTGGAATCTGAGCAATGCAGGTTAGATAACAGCAATGCCAGGCATATAGGTTTTTTATCTGGCTTATACTTTGTTCTACATGTTTTGAATTTGTGGAATTATGCTGGCCTATGGAAAAAGAACTCCAAGTCCGACTGGATGTGCTGAAAATTAGTCCTTAGCTTCTAGTTTGAGTGTGGTTTACTATGAAAATTAAGCCCTCAAGAAAGGTTACTCTGGGAGGTTTCCAGGGAAGGAAAGCAGCTGAGCTAACAAAAAATACTCTGACAGTCGATATAGTGGCACAGGTGTGGGTGTGTCAAAGAAATCCAGATTAAGGAACACTTAAGGCCAATCAAGTTAGTTGAAGTTAACTGCTCAAGGTAAAGGAGACCTTGACAAGATTAACTACTCTGCTCTGACCACCCTTATGTCCTCACAACCAAGCTATGAATCTCACCTTGCTGGATCTTGCTGTGTACCGTGTTGGAGCTGTTGGCCTTTCCCATCTCTCTGCCCAGCTGCACTCTTCCATCAACATATTTTGCTTCCTCTTTTCTGTTTTCTACAAAGAGGACCTGTGACAATGCCATGCAGCAGACAGCAGGGCCCTGCGCAGTAATACTGCACTAGTGAAAGCAGAACAAAGTGAGAAACTGCCATGAGGTGATAAAACCCAAAAAAACAGTGTGGGACAGAGATACCAAAGAGAGGACATGCAAAAAGAGCTGTATTATCAATGATCCTACAATGCACTCCAGTCAGTACAGAAACTAAACCCAACATTTAATGTTGTTAGAACAGGATCAACACGCTTCAACTGGTGTGCTGGCTATTTCAACTGTCTTCTAGTTTTGATCTGGTAAAGTAAATTATCTTCAAATATGTTCATGTCTTCACTTGTTAAATTGCTTTTACACACAGTCTGGAAAACAAAGATCAGTCCATGAAGACTTTTGTTCTTCAGTCTTTTTGCCCTTTCCTTCACTCTTCTCTGTCAACTGCTAGTTTTTCCTTTGCTTTAAAAGACTGAGCAGAAGCTTCCCATTTCTTTAGAAAATGTTTCTTTGTGTTTAGCATATTGGAAGAAAGTGACATTTCTGTAGGTTTTTTAGTTTATGATGACCTTTCCAAATTCTAAAGCATCTGTGTCTAAACCGTGATGAAGTTTTGTATTTCTACAATTTTGTGCTTGTTTTGACTTCCTTACTTTTTACCAAAGTCTAATAGTAATTTTTCATCCGTTGGTTCTGTCATACTGGGTAATATGCATATCCCTGTAAGTTTGCCAGTGATTTTCCACGCTGCAGTGGTGTTACTCTGTAGCTGAACAACATTAAATATAGAACTA
This sequence comes from Camarhynchus parvulus, assembly GCF_901933205.1. Taxonomy (NCBI): domain Eukaryota; kingdom Metazoa; phylum Chordata; class Aves; order Passeriformes; family Thraupidae; genus Camarhynchus; species Camarhynchus parvulus. The sequence goes on along the minus strand of NC_044571.1, from coordinate 88,969,568 downwards.
TATTGAATTAGTTGGGTTTTGTGAGCCTATGCTACACCATATAGATTTTGCATCTATTAGTGTTTTATCACAGACACCCAGAACGCTCTCGGAAGTGTCCTGAGCTGAAACATAAAGGTTTTCACAAGAACCAGGAATTTCCTGTACTCACTGCCTTGACTTTGATCAATTGCTAATGTAACTGGGAACTTGAGGTCCAAAAGTGCTTGATCATCAGTTCTGAAGTCACTGCATTTCCACAAACCAACATTTTGGGAAAGCTATTAGGGCAGTTCTCATTTTTCAAAGGTACACAAAGTAAGTCTTGTAGAAGTACAGATCCATATCAATGTACTATTTCTTTCTTCTTGAAACTTCAGTGATCCTTTCTAGCATCAGAATTTGGGCACACAGTCTGGATTCATTGTTTGCAAAGCCTCTTCTTCAGTTTTCTCTCCAAAACTGTCCATCCTTTCCAGGTTCCATGGAAAATCCGATGTATCTTGAAACCATGTTCTCTTGAACTCAATGGTGACTTTGGTCCCAAGAGCACATTCTTTATGAAATCTAAAGTCTAGAGATTCACTAGTGGTTCCTGTGGCTGTCTTTATGTTTTTCCCCCTATCCCTCCAATCACAGCCCATCTGAAAAAGGCTTTACCCTCAGCCAGGCTTTGCCACAAACCTTTGGTCTTTGGCCCATTGCCCTGCTCTCTATATCCTCCTCCCTGTGATGCTGGGTGTATGTAAACATACACTTTACTATTATTTCTATCAAAATAATAATCACAAATTGACCTTTGCAATTCAGATCCCATCTTCTTCCAAGCGACCCTTACCCTATAACTTTACGAGGAAGACTAGCGTTGGTTATCCTTAATGTGGCTATAGCAGGATGATTATTACTGTCCTAATCTCATTCTCCTCCTTCTATTGTCAATCGAGATGAGAACACACTCTTCTCCTAATTCAGACCTATATCATGTGCAAGTCTACTGCTCTGAATTCTCCCTATGTCCTCAAATCCAAATTCTGACTCGCACCTTGCTGAGTTTTTTCTGTGTAACATGTCAAAGATATGAACTTTCCGATCCATCACTTCAGCCAAACTATTCCACCTAGGTATTATCATGCTTCCTTGTCTCTGGTTCTGAAAAAGGCAGTATTGCACTTTTCGTGTCCATTCAGAGTTCTTCTGGAAATGCATTTTCTTCGTGAGTGACTGCCCTTGCTGTGTCACTTCAAGCTTTGCATCTTCCCCATCTTTCCTGACATGCCTTCCCCCTCTCCTAGGATTTCTGATTCATCTCTAAGACACCAGCTCCTCCTACACCCAGTTGGCCCATAATATCAGCCTCCAGCACCTATTTATTAATGTTTCAAGTACTTCCATGCTTTCTTCTGTGCTTCCCTAAGGCATGAAAGGACTTGCACATCAAAAAGAAATTTGGGAACCATGAAAGTGTATTAGACTGCACCAGAAAATTTGCAGCTATGAAAACTGAACTTACTCATGGCAACTTCTCTACAGAGACACAAAATGGGCATAAATATCAGATTGTAAAGGAAAATATGATATCTATGAGTGTGTATTTGAATCAGCAGCAGTAAGGCTGTTCTTTGGCTTAAAAGTGAAAATAAGTTTTCCAGGGATGGTCAGAAAAAAAGAGCCGAGAGCTGCACAGCCTTGAAACCAAATAGCTGCCTGTAGTGTGCACTGGGAAGACCGTCCCTGAATTATTGCAGTTTGTTAAGTGCATGGAAGAGATTGTGTAACGAGTTAAATATATCCCCTGCTTAGTGGTCTGGATTTGCATATGGTGGGACTTGATGACTGAGGTTGTCCCTGGAAATAAAAACCAACCTGATCATTCAGATGGACACGAATCTCACACATTTGATGGTCGACATCCTAGCACAATCTGCTTTAAAAGAAAAACAGGATTTATGCCCCATTTGTGCAATCCTAAAAATAGAATTGCTAAGACATCTTTACGATAATAGAGATGAGAAATTTCTAAGTAAATAAATTATAGCTTCGCGTTGCCAGAAGTTTATTACAGAAATGAGTCAAGATAAAGATTTTCAACATTGTAAAAAACAAGTCAGAGTCCGCTTTGAAACATAATTAGAAAAACCTGTCACCCATTGCCACAGGCATACTGAGATGGACAACATTTAACAGTGGCAGATCAATCAATGTTTGAAAGGGTTATGTTTTCCTTAAAATCCCATCCCTAGTCTGGTGAGCACTACAGGAGAGCGTGAAATTCAAGTTCATATTTCACAGTGAAGCGTTCTTCCATTCTGGAGAGGGCAGATTAAAATTTGGCTGGAAAAGAGAGAGATTCGCTCCCTTGCAGCTGTGTTTTGGAATATCTGCATGTCCCCTGTTCCTCTATGCAGATCTTCGTGCCTGTCTCAATGAGCCTCCCTGCAGGCATATGGACCCAACTGCACTGATTACTTTGCAGAACTGGGGGTTAGAAATTACAAAGCCACATGCTTTATAATTGCAAAGTCACTAACTTATCCCAGTCTCGTTCAACGATCTTCTCCTTCCCAGCAGGGCCCATCTGTCACCATTTCACTAACTCCATGTTTTAATGAGATCCAATTTCACTCTTTGCTTTCAAGTGTTTTTATTCTATATTTGTACATTGACAGAAAAAAAAAATGTTTTCTGTTTAAAGAAAGTCAGTCACAAATATGTGGAAAACTGAAGGGCCCCTGCATATATCGCCATTTAACATTTTATCATTGTATTATTGATAGTTTTGCGTTATCTTCCTTCAATATCAAAAGAGCAATTAAAAGATGTTTCACTTTAGAAAGAGAAAAAACATGAAGCAAAGGTGGGCATTCAAAAATAAACTGCCTTAGAACTACAACAAGCTGATAAGCAAGTCCTTTGGCAAGCCTAATCTTTGGGTAAAATGTTCTCATTCAGCTCATGCTACTGAAGGAGCCTTGGACCATGAACAGTCAGTGAAGAATTCTGCTGTTACAGGAGAGTATACCACTTGATGTAAAAATAACAGTGTCAGCTCTCACATTCTTACCTCCCTTCATTAGCCCAGCCACAGATCTGGAGGGAAGAAAGGTTCTACACAACTTGCAGCCCTTCCAGGCTTTACCTATAATACCTTTATACCTGGAATCTCCTAGGCTGACTCAAGCCTGACAGTGGAGCTGAAGGCATCAAGACAAATTGGCCAGATGCAGTAGCTGTCAGTTCACAGGATACACTGTGAAGGTCATGTGCCAATGCTCCTTTCTTCCAAATGAATCAAAAAAGCCAGATCAGGAGCTCCATCATCAGCTACAGTGGGCAAATAGATTACTTTGTCACATAGATGCAGTGTCACCCAACAAATGTCTGTCAGACTGTTGGGTAACAACAGTCTGTTGTCTGTCCTGCATTTTTCCAGCCAGTTGCAGAGTGATGTGCACCTGGGAAAGCTGCTATGCTATGTCCCAAGCATTGTGCTCATCCTTGCTACCCTGTGAAGCCATCAGGGTGCCTGTCAGGACTGGTAACAGCAAGACAGGGATTTTTCCATCTGCCTCTGTGCAGGTTGAAAGTCAAGCCAGTGGAAATGGAAGACTTACTCATCCAAACACAAGGCTTCCTCTTGATTTGTTAGTCTGCCCATTACACCATTCAGTAATCCTGCCCTCATTTATCTAACACTTTCTCCCTCTCTCCCACCATTCCTTCCAAGTCATCTAAAGCCACCCAGCCCTCAGGTGGCCACTGCTTTTCCTACCCGCCATCTTTTAGCTGAGCCTGTGCGTGGGTCTGTAATTACATACCCAAACATCAGACTAGCACTGCTGGGCTTCCCTGCAGAAGCTGCAATGGGAAGGTATCCAGCAAAGACCCTACATTGCATCTCTGAAGTGCCTCTAGCTGGGGACTTCTAATACCCTCCCCTCTTCCACTGCATGAGGCTTTCTAGCCACAAATCCCACGGGATCCCTGCCTGTATTCCAGCTGTGCCATGTGAGCCTGAGTGGCCTCCCACTGCTGCTCTGGGATTTCCCAGATGTATGTAGGTGTGGGTGAGTAGTAAGCCTGAGCTTTTTGATCATGCTGCATTTATTAAGGTATGAATCAAAGTCATAGATACACAAGGAACCCAGAATTTGCTTAAAATGCTGTTCAGGCTCCACCAGCTGAGTAGCAGACAGTAATTGAGCCCAGTGCATCCTCATGGCACGAGCTCTACTTGACAGCTATGCAGCAACTATGTGAGGTGTGTGTTTGAAACTACCCTAACTTCCAGTTACACAGTCCCCCCCGCTGGAACAACTATGCAGGAGATTTGCAGCTACTTGGATCTACTAGACACACTTAGAAATTCTCCTGCTCCAGCAAATTTAAAATTCTAGATAACGAAACAGAGCTTCTCTGGTGAAATCTAGGCATGGGACAATGGGTGCAGAAAAAAGGTGTTTCTGTGCCTGCTTCTGCTGGTTGTAATGACCAGTGTTGCCACTGTTGATAAAAATGCCCAGAGACAGGAGACTGGGAACTTCTGCTCTATGTATCTATGATTATACACCTTCATCATCATTATGCATTCTCTTCTTTCCCCTTCCAGAAACACCCACATGTGAGCACACACTCTGAAAATGAAGAACAGGGAGCTGTCTCCCCTCAGGAAGAATGAAGCCAATCATCCCTTCTCTCAAGCATGAATAAAAATCTGCTGATCTTACCTGAACATCTTCAGAGCTTTACATTTAGTCCTTTCATGCCTCAGAGAGCCTATCCAGCCTCCCTATAAATGCTGCAATGGAAGTTTATGTTCCATCCAATAGTTAAATAACTGCTGACAGGTTATTGTGTTGTATCATTGCTAGATATTCACATACTTCTTCAGGGACAGTGGCCAAGTCAAAAGCTAGAATAAAAGCAGCATGAATGCTGTGCTTACTGTGTGTGGTTTGGTACCTAAAATTTGTATATAATCAGAATTCAATGCATTAGAGTCCTTAAAATGGAAATCACAAGTCACAGTAAATACAGAAAAAAGATCAAGGCAGTGGAAGATGTTGCCAGATCCTGCACTTGAGTCATAACAACCCCATGCAACACTACAGTCTTGGGAAAGAGTGGCTGGAAAGCTGCCTGGCAGAGAAGAATCTGGAGGTTCTGGTTGACTGAACATGAGCCAGCTGTGCCCAGGTGGCCAGGAAGGCCAGTGGCACCTGGCCTGGATCAGCAATGCTTGTCCAGCAGGAGCAGGGCAGGGATTGTCCCTCTGTACTCATCACTGGTGGGGCCACATCTCAAGTGCTGTGTCCAGTTCTGGGCCCTTCACTGCAAGAAAGACATGAAGGAGCTGGAGTGAGTCCAGAGAAGGGCAACAGAGCTGGTGGAGGGTCTGGAGCACAGGTCTGAGGAGAAACAGCTGAGGGAGCTGGAATTGTTCAGCCTGGAGAAAAGGAGGGTCGAGGGCACCTTATCACTCTCAACAGCACCCTGAAAGGAGGCTGTAGCCAGGTGGAGCTCAGTCTCGTCTCCCAAGTAACAAGCAACAGTACAAGTCTCAAGCTGTTGGGGAGGTTTAGACTGGATATTAGGTAAGATTTCTTTCATGGAAAGGGTGATCAGGCATTGGAAGAGACTGCCCAGGGAAGAGGCTGAGTCACTATGCTTGGAAGTATTTAAAAAACATATAGGTGTGACACTTAGGGACATAGTTTAATGCTGGATTTGACAGTGTCAGGTTTATGGTTGGACTCGATGATCTTAAGGGTCTTTCCCAACCTAAATGATTTTATAACTCTAAAATGTTAGATGAAAATCACTAACCTTGGTACAGAAATATCACAATAGAAGTAGAATTTCAACCTCTCTGGGGTGGCACTGTGTAAATAACATAGCAGCTTTAAAAATTATGAGATGCTGGTGAAATCTTGAAAAAGATCAGTTTCAACTAGCATTTTCTGTTCTACATGAAAATCATTTAGACTAGTAAAAGACATGGCAATTAAAGGAATGGCACTGGTTTGAGGAGTATTGGTTGCCTTTTGTATAGGGAGATAAAAGAGAAGATTGATTTGAAATACCAGTGCAAAGGTAGGAAGAACATTGTGTCTATAGGAGGAAATGTCCATTTTCTCAGAAAAAGTGCAGAATAAAAGGAGGAAGTAGGATTTTCTCCCTCCACCCTGAAGAGTTTTGTTGTGGAGTGTAGGGGTTTTTGGTTTTTTGGGGTTTTTTTTTGGTTGGTTGGCCCAATCAGATCTATTCATTAATGATAAGAAACTTGTAAATCATTAAAAAAGAAATCTGAGTGACAACTGAATGAAAATCCCAAAGGTCTTTAAAAGGAACAGATTACATGATACTAAACAACCCATTTAAAACTATTTCAGTAAAGACTAGAGAAAACAAAAAAGCAAAATAAATAAACATGCTAAACAATGTCAGCAAAACATCAGCTGACATTGTTTGAGCAGATATAACAGAAAATGTTAAAATACCAGCAGTTGTAGTGACAAGCCCAACTAGTTCACAAAGATGTACATACAAGGCAGGAAAGATGGAATAACTGGGAGTAAGGTCCTTGTAAGCAGGATGAAGGGGAAATGTGCAATTTCTGAGAATACCTAATAAAACCAGGCACAGAATTTTCATATTCTAACATATAGAACAGACAGAACACCGTCAAGGAAAGTGAAAGCAGAAATAGAAATAAATGAAATAAAATTATTATATACATGGAACAAGCTTGAAATGTCAAACAGTAAAATGCCACACTGGGGGAGAAATTGCAGAACCGAGTATCTGAGCAGCATCGATTCAGAGAAAAGGCAGAGCGGTGAGATAAGGGCACGGGGGTACAACCAGGCAACCAGTGAGTTTCCGTCAGAATCTCAGGGGGAGTACATGTGTTCTGCCTTAACAAGGTGTGTGTAACTACAGAAAATCAGCTTCCTTAACAAACCTGACCCAGATCTGAGCGAGCCGGTTGCATCGCGCCGAGTTGTATTCGCAGGAAAGAGATGTCTCCCAGAGACAAAAGAATATTTATAGAAGGCCTTGCAGATCACTGTAACTTGTAGATTTTTTTACAATACTAAAGGCTTGTTCTTCTCGTGTGTTTGGTAGACAGTGCCTCACAAAACTCTTTCATAGAGTGCTCTGCAGCTGTGACATTTCTGCACAGACACAAGGACCTGACTAGATATTGCCAGGCCTGGTTTCTACCTCCTGCTTGCTCCTACTCTGCCTGCTTTTGTGAAGAGGAGCAAATCTGGCAGAAATCCTGTGGCTAAACCGACATGTTCCCCAGCCCATCATTCTCCCATCATCAGGTATACCAACTTCTCAATTTATCAGCTGCATATTATGAGTTTATGGCATATCAGACTCACAGTTTCTGCCTCCTTTGCACTATATTTGACTCAACCTCGGTTGCACCTACATCTCAGTGTGCAAGAATATTCCAGAAATTCATTCTTCAGTGATTAAAATCTTGTAGCATCTGTTTTAAATTTGCTCAGACTAATTTATAAACATTTATTTCTGCTCAAATGCTACTGTTAAAGTACCAGCATTCAGGTTTTATGATTTCTTTTTATGAAGAGCTTGAAATTTAGTTTTGGCTGAATTTTTCTCATGGCAGAGATTCAGAGATTGTTCATGGATATCCCATAATAAATAATGCAAATATCTGTAACATTTAGTGTAGATCTGTGCCTGGAATGGTTCTGTTTATGCTATTTCATGTCTATTTTATCTACTTACCAACAGGTAGAAGAAATGTACTGTTTACATTAGACAGAAGGCTTTTAAGTATGGCTTATTGCACTAAACTTCATATAAAGCTAATGACAGCACATAAATCTTGAATGTTCTCTGTCAGCAGCTACTCTTCAAATCCCTCACAGACATTATTTAACAATTGAAATGTACTAGGAAACTAATTTGATGCACTTCAAAAATAATTTTAAGGTGTACAAGTACAAAATAGTCTTGGCACCGACCCTGGGAAGCAAGGGAGTAAAAAGTTTGGGCAAACAACCCACTTGTACCTTCCACACCTCTCCCAAAGGCATGAGCATTGTGAAAGTTACCTCCTGAATCAACAGCTCAACATTTGCCTGGGGAGCCCCCTTACCTGGGACACCAGCACCCTCCACCCACATGGCACAGCACCAAACAGCCTCACAGCCAGGCACAGACAATTCTTTAGTCCCACTCCCCTTTTTGTCAGCTTTCCTTAGAAATGTGCTGGCACTGCTGCATTCTTCCCTCCCTGACACGAGGTATGATTAATGGCAGTTCTTAAAAACTACAAATTCCTTTTTTGTCAGCATGGCCAACAAGTGGAGTTTCACATGCTAGCAGCTTCATCAGTCTTCAAGCAGGAAACAAATCATGGCACATTCCCCACAGGTCAGAATAAATGTTCCACTGTGGTACTTCTTTATCATTACTGAAAGAGAAATGCACTGAAGGAGAAAGCACCCAAGATTCATTCTGAAAAATCCTTCCAAAATTCCCTTTAGTCTGCCTCTGCTCAGTGCTCATGGACACAGATTGTGGGAAGCAAAGAAATATGTGCCTACAGTGAGCCCATTTTTAGGGGGAAAAAAAAGAAACTAGTTGAAAAATTGAGGCTAAACAAAAGATACATAATCTAAAATGTAGTTTTATTGAATGCTCATTTTGGTCAAGATGCATAAGGGTTTCAATTCAACTCTCTTGTTTACAGTTGCCCATAATTACCTTCTGACAAAAATTTCCCATGCCTGGTTTATCCAGTTGCTGAATTTTCTTCTGTTAAGTTTAAGCAAAACAAATTTCAGCCATTCTCATCAGGAAAGCAAGGGGAACTCCCATTGTGTTACGATCTTATCTCCAAACCGTTTCCAATTTGAACAATGAATTGAAAAAGAAAAGTCCTGACTAAATTAGTTAAGGAGACTTTGAAAATATCCTTCTGGGGCATTCCTGTCACAGTCAGGGAGGAATCAAGTTGGCTTTCCTGCCCAAGAAGAGCCAGTCCATGGCTATCAGACCCTCTGACCTTATTTGGACCAGGCTCTTCTGAGCTATTTCTTCATGGACTATCAACCAGAGTCTTCCACTCTTTTGCTGAGAAAGTGGGCATTTTCATTCAAAACCATCTGGGGAAGAAGCTGTGGTCCATTTGCCTATGGTTTTGTGCTAGAGTTATCACTGTGAGAGTCCTCAGGCTCCTCACAGTCGCTCCCATGGCACAGGGATGTGCCCCAGAGCGCAGCCCTGCTGAGCACAGCCCCAGCCAGCAGCCTGTGCCCAGAAGCAGTGGCAGAGGAGCCCACAGCAAATGGCACTGCTCCCTTCCCAAGAGCACAGCCCAATTGTTCAGCCACGGCTTCAGCTTTGCAAATAGGTACTGGGAGCCCTGGTTTGGCCAGCTATTAACCCAGGTTATGTGGGCTCCCTTCTCACTGTGCTGTGCAAAGTTTTGACCAGTGTAATGAGGTACTGAATCCACTGCCTCATAAACATCTGTCTATTGTGTATCAACGGGGTTGCCTTTATCAGTGTATCTTGCTGTCTTCCCTGCACAACTGTTTGATCTGACTCATTTCCCTAAAAACATGCTAACTGACATTAATTATAATCTTACCCCTCAGGTCTTTCTCAGCTAATCCCTTAACCGCTTTTCCCTTATTTTACCGTGACTGAATCGGGCTAACCAAGTTATAATTAGCAGCATCATTCTCATTCTCTGAATATTGACACAATATTATCACTCAGACATGATTTTCTGGGGTTTTTTCATCATTCCCATATCTGTTAAAACTATCAAAGGTGCAGAAGTCAAGTTGGCCAATACTTGCATAACTCACAGAAGCAAATAAGCTGGGCCTGCAGATTTATTGATGTTAGCATCTGTTACTTAACAAGCCAATAATTAGTGGGTCAGAAAACAGTTAATTTGATATATGCGTATCACACTAATTTCTTCCAAATATAGTAAGGGAATTCTTATTTTGTCTTTTCTGCACCATTAAAAGCAATTTTACCAGCTTTATTTAGCTATGACCTAACATTTCTGGGGCTTGAGGGTGGAGTTTGTTGGTTGGGGTTTTTTTTATATTTATGCTCTTAACTTTATAGTCCCTTTTGACTTTCCAATCAGAGACCTTCTTCTTTGGCAGCTTTATCTTCCCATATCAATTTCCCAAGATTTGTGGCTCCTCATTTGACATTCTTCTGGCCTGTATCCAATTGTTTTTATTTGTTAAAAATTTCTTCATTATTTCTTGTCATGGCTTCCCCTCAACAACTGAAAAGAGTACCAATGTTCTTTTCTTAGTGACTTTTGGACAGCTAATAAATGCTTCTCAAGAGCCATCATCTTCCATGTACATTGTTCTGCCCAGATATATTACCCAAACAGATTCTCCTTATGACTTTCCTGAGATTTCATAAATTAAAGCTTTTGAAGCTGTGTTTGAGACTCTCATGTGATTGGCCATGCTAAATATAATCAGGCCTTGAACACTGGTCTCTTGGTAACCACCAGCTTCCAATTCAGCAACTTTCATCTTTATTCCTTGTAGTGAAGTCCAAAATATTTATCCTATGATGGTAAGGCTTTTTAGTTATGTAAGTGACATTTTACCAACTTTTTGGGAAAAGTGGTTAGGTCACCATTCCTTTGAATGCAGAAGACAAGATTAGATCTCTTTTTAAAAGACATTCTTTGATCTAGTTCTGGAAAAACTTTATCCAGCCTCTGCATGGGGAGGGTCAGCCTAGGTGAACAGGGAGGTCCCTTCTGTCCAGAGAGCCTGAAATTCTTTGAAGAAAAATTAATCTCTATTGATGATTAACTGGTAACTGCAAACCTTTCCATTTTTAATTTCCCCATAACAGTGCCGATTTGAATTCTGCCCATTACAGAAACTTGGTTAGGTATAACTCATTGATGTAATTGCAGGTTTTCTAACCCTTTTAAGGGGTCAGCCCTTTTCACATTTCTCTTATTCTCTCCTTCCACCCTGCTGCCTCATTGTATTTTCCAGTGTTAGTTAGCACACTGGTCTACAGGCATTTGGGAATCTTCACTTCTGAATCACTTCTTGCCGCAGCTGCACAGCAATAACATGATAAAACCACAAGTTAGAACATGAAAAACTTCAATTATAGATCACCTTTTTTTTGTTTGATTTGGGTTTCTTTTTTTACCTTGAGAGTGGTCAGATTCTGGAAGAGGTTGCCCAGAGAGGTTAAAGGATCTCCTTCCCAAGAGGTGTTCAACTAGAAATGGTCCAGAGCAACCTGATGTAATTATACTTTGAGCAGGGAGGTTCCCCAGATGACCCCCAGAGATCCCTTCCAAGCTAAATAATTCATGGCTCTATGAGCTATAGACCTAAAACAAGGTAATTGTATCTTCACTGTACAGTCCTACCTCTGAAAATCTTTTTTTCCTCTCTATCTGTCTTAATCACATCATAACCAGAGGTGTTAACATTCACATCATTAACATCTCAGCAGGTCAATGTAACTGATAATGTCAGTGAAATTAAAATGTCTTTTTATTAAGGCTGTACCATTTCTTCAGGTCTTTTCCTCACCAGACTGGAACCCAGCCTTTATGCTTCATAAAAACAAAATCCTTGATAATATTTCAAGTGTTAGTATGCCAGCATAGTGAGGTACTCCAATGCTCCTCCCAACTTTTTGTAGGATATAAATAGTATGTAACAGAAATAATGCAATGAAGGAGGTGTTTGAATGGTACTACACAAAAGCAGACACATCTGCCTCAGTTAAAGAGGTTTTGATGGTGCCATTCTTGCACAATTCTGATTTTGGTACATTGCTTCCTTCAGGCCTACATGAATGAATGCACTGGGCAAGGCAGGTGGAGCGTTATAATATATGCAGGAATTTCTGAGTTTTGAAAAGCCTGCCTTTGCAATAAAAATGTAAATCTAGAATGTATAAAAAACATCTTTGTCAATTGTATAATCATTTTTTGGCATATTCTGCTGGACTAAATATTTACAGCATTGCTAATAAACTCCACAGTTTTTCACTTGTGTTTGACAGATCTGTGATGAGGTACCAGAAGCACATTAAATCACCTTGAAGAATATTTCAAGATCCATTGGCTGTTATATATAATGCAAATTCAAGGTGAAGTACTTCGAATTCTAGAAGTTACAGTAGTTAAAAAAGTAGAGGCTTAATGATGGCAGATAACAAAATACAGTGGGAACTGCAGTGCAGACCAAATAGATTTTTGGGGGACCATAGTTGCACAAACATAGTCCATAAAACCTTCTGAAGTTATATTTAATTAGAATAACTAGGGGTTTTTTAATATTTATTCATACCCTGTTCATACAGTACTCACTGACACACAGGTATATGTAGACATCTAATATAAGAGTCCCAAAACCTAAGGTAAGCAAGTATCTTACACAGAAGTGTATAATTTGCTGGGAAGAGCACAGATACATCAAGAGATAGGGATAAATATTTACCAGCAGAATTACTATAGCTTTTATAACCTTACTACACTTCTGAAAGGGAAAAACCCTATGCCTGAGAGCCTTTTACAAAGGTGATTACCCATTAATAAACTAAGGACCCTAAACCCAGTATTATCCATTAGGCTAAATAAAATAAAGCAGGATAGATCTCAAATTAAATTACAACTGCAATAAAGCGAATTAATATACTTTTAAGATACAGTATGAAGTCAACAATTGCACTTTATATGAACACAAGTGGGATTCAGATTGTGAAATTACCTGCCTGAGACTAAGAACGCATGATAATGGCTGTATAACAAACATAACCTCCTTCCAGCCTCTTTGAGGCAGCTGCTAGGCTTATCAGAATTGTTGTTTATTGAGCAACTTATGCAATTTTCCATTATTTAACCTAATTGCCCTTGTTTCCTTCAAAATGGCTTAAAAACCTCTCTTTCCCATTTTGGCAAGCTAATACACGACAAACACAGTTTCCAGCCCTTGGAATTCAGTATGATTTAAGACAGCAATTTCTACACATTTGGATGTGTACAAGTTGTCGTGCAGACACACTTAATGACATTTTCTAAAGGTTACAAATATTACTCACCCACAGGGAAACCATCTATAGGCAAGTTTGCAGAGCCTTGAGCTGACATCTGCTTTGGACTAGCCCCAGGACAGCAGTAATCTGCATCTTGTTGGTCCAAGAGGAAACTTCCTGTGCTGCTTCACCTTATGGATGGGATCCTCCTTTCTCTTCATCTCCTCAGATGTACTGAGGGCTGTCACATCATACATTTCTGAAATATGCTGTTTCCTCTCCTTTTTTCTGCCCTCTTTAACTTCCAGGGATTATCTTCAATTTAGCCCCATGTCAAACCCTGTAAATTGAACTCTTCTGCTAGCAGTTTGCATGTTGTCAACCTCTTTTAAAGCCATGATAGAAGGGTCTCAAAATAGGAAGGTTTCAGGATAAGGAGATTAGTGCACAGCTCTTTTATCAAATCCCACATAGCATAAGAGGTGAATTGATGATACTGTCAGTTTCTCTCACTTCCTCTGGTTGTTTAGTTTCATTGATGATCTATTTCACCAATATTTTCTCTGAATTCATTGATACTCCCATTGCACCTGCCAATATTTTGAACTCTCTCAATGATTTTTCAATCATTTTTAGTCCTATGAGCAGCAAAGGGTCAGGAGAATTAAGTAATTTTATTCACCCTATCCAAAGGAAGATCACCCCTGGCAAAATAGTTTTTTGCAGGTACACTAATAAGTTAAGCAAGTAAAACCACTGTTAGCAGAGCATTAGATAGGAGAGTATGGAAAGACAGCTTTAAATACATAAGCTTTGTCCAAAGGAGTTTTTTATTTTACTGCTGTCTCCAAGCAATGGCTTCAAAGAAACTAGTCATTCTCAGTATTTATTTTTTAAAAATGAACAAAAGTGATTGAGAGATTATAAGTTGTCAACTTATGTGACTATTTTCATTTTCCAGCAATGAGTTTAATTTATTTTAAGGTATATATTAAAAACCCTCAAAAATATTTAAAAGTAAAATCTTATATTTCTCCTTTGATAATATTTCCACACAGTGGACTTGCACTGCAGAAGAGGTTGCAGTAATTTTCTTCCATTTTCAGCCAGTTTTTGTTTTTATTTTTTATTAGGAGGACTGCCACATTGTCTTATGCTTGGAAAGGACTTGAATTGAAAAGGATATTCTCTCTGCTGTGGTCTCAAATGTCATAATTCTTCCAGCTGGCATAGTATATAAGAAGAGTGAATAAGTATATAGGATGCATGGGACAAGAGCACTTCAGTATATCAGCATATATACAGGGTTAAGTATTTGTAAACTCATTCCCTGTATTTAAATTTCATGGATTTTATTCCCTTGCATGTTAGCATCACTTCCACATCAAAGAAGAACATTTTGTTTAAACAAGTTGCAAAACCAGATGCCATGAGAATGAAATCCTCTCCAAATGCACTGGATGCTTTAATCTCCATCTCTCAAAATGCAGGCATTATATGTTAAATAAACTTTGCTCCCAGTTTAACTGGAACATCCTGTAAGTTCCAGTCCACTAAATAAATTTAAAGACTGAAGTTTAAATGTAGTTCCCCTGCCTCATAATAGCAACTCCTTCTTTCTCTTAATTAAAACTAAGCAGGGTGTGCCTGAGAATTCTCATTCCTGGACAACTGTTAGGACTTGCCAAAATGGACCCTGGGACCAGCAGAATTTTAAATCTCAGACTTTTCTGAAGAGAGAGGTTTTTCCTAGGCACTACTGGCCATGGCTCCTATGAACTGTAATAAGTACCTTCTTCCTAAAGATTTGCTTTAATCTCCAGAAGTTTTTCCCATGCTATGGGTGGGATGTAATTTTCAGTAGACATTGGTACTCACCAGTGATCAAAGACATAATAAAAAGCAGTGCAGGAGCTGCCCCTGGCCATGAAAGGAGACAAGAAGTCTGTCCAGTTAGGACAAATCCACTGAAATCTCTCAGTACTTAGGATGGTTTCTGGGCTGGATTTAAGGCATCCAAACACAGACTGACAAAGATAAAAGCCCCTTTCAGCTGTTATTTAGCCTAATTCTTTAGGCCTCCAGAATTTCAGGTTTGCAAGTGGCAAAACCTGAGATGCTTAGAGACAATTTACTAATTCAGGCCCTACAAAGAGCCAGTCCCAGCCTTTCCTCTGGTTGTCTTGTTTGATGGACTTGACGTAGTTGGTTGTCTCAGAACATATTTATTGAATGAGTCTCTGCACAAAATTGGATTGCAGACGCTTATTCCTTTGGAAATATGGTAAGAGGAATGATGTCTCTCTCTGCCAATTGGACTGGGACTGTTTTCACTCTTGCTTAGTGGTTAGAGTTCTCATTCAGAGGCAAGGAGGGTTCAGGCCAATTCCCAGTCCTGTCTGTCAGTTGCTGGTATGCTTCCAACTCTCACATTATTGCAGACAGCTATTCCCTGGTAGATGGCAATCCTCAACCTCTCCTGAACCTGTGAATTAGAAAGGGGGAATATTGCTTTAGCTGCATGATGCAAGCAGTCTCAAAGAAGAGGTCATTCCTGATCTTCTTTTCCTAGCCCCAACCACTGCCTGTGCATTTGGCATAATAATACCTAACACAAAACTCTTAATACAGTCCTGGGGGCAGCAACATGAATCCAGAGTTCCCACATCCCACTTGAAGCACTAGTAAATGGAGGTCATTATGCTCCTTCTTTTCTGACCAAGAGATTTGTAACTCTCCTGTGCAAAGTGGAGCTGGTTCAGAAGGGATTTGGTCCTACTACAGAACTGCCTTTAGCCTGGTACACCAAGTAGTCCTGCAGTGTGAAAAGGTAAGTCAGAATCTTCTGATGAACCTGAGCCTCCTAAAGAAGGAAAAGGGGATTTGCCTGTATCCTTATGATACAGTGGTGCACCCTTCTTTTTAGAGAAGGTGATGAAGGCGCCTCCTTAGCAGAGCAAGCTTTTGGACTGGGAATCCTGAGGAAAATCAGGTGCCTATTAGCATAGAATGAGAAAGCCATATCCTAGAAAGTGGTCAGATTGAAGAGATATTTTTGCAGGCTTCTCCCATAGATTCATGTGGGTGACTTCCTCCTCAGTATGCTAATTACCAAAATTTCCATTTGGAAGCATTGCATTCTCCCCATGAATTGTGTTTAGCATTTCTTGTTTTCTGGATGTGAGCATTCAAAGCCTTAATTATAATAGTAGTATTGATGTGGCCAGGATAGTCTAAATGAAGCAAGATTTGTAGACAGATCATGTTTCCTATTAGAAAGGAAGAAAACAGGAAAAAGAAAAGAGGCTATCAGGCATTTTTGAAGGTGTTTGAAGCTCCTCCTGTCTTTTCTGCCAATATTTGGATTAATAAAAGATATTTCTCTGTCTACAAAACTTGCCTCGTCAATTCATGGTAAAATATGCATCACCACCTTCCCTAGATTTTAAGATTTGTCCAGTACAACCCATTTTGGTAATATTCCATGCCTTTCATTCCTCACAGTGAGCTGTGACTGTGGGAGAAGAAACAAGACAGCTTGGTTTCTCAGTCTTTTTTGTCTTGGTACTCTTATGTCTCTTAGCAGAGGTTTTGGCCTTGGTGGTACCCAGAGACTCTAGGGGAACATTGCAGAAACAATTTCCTAATCCTATCTCCAGAGTCGAGATACCTCCTAACAACACCTTGTTACTGTAACAACACCCTGTTGTTACTGTAACACACCTTTTTATGAAACTCATCTTGCTTTTTAATCACTCAGGCATAATTTCTGCATCAGCATTTAATACTCTGGGGATAATGAAATGTATTTTGCCATCCTTTATGCCTTTAACATAAAACTCAGATCCTACATATGGCTAAGGGGTTCTGTCACTGTAAAATGGGTGGTTCTCTGCTGTTTTGGGGTCCTCATGATTTCTCACCTGCCTTCCTGGTGGCTACCTCAGCCTTAGGCACTGGATCACACAGTTCCTCTGGAAGCTTTCTGGGGTTCCCAAGGAAGGCAGCACTTACTTTCAGGACACACCACTTCCTAGGGCTCTAAGACCCCTTCCTTCAGGATGTCCTTTACCTCCTTTCCAGTACAACCCAACACCAGCTTTCTAAAAAAACCTCTTGTTGAAGATTGCATGCAAGATGTTTTCCATTACCATCTGTATGGCTGATTACCTTGTCAAGTGAGCAGTTTGCCTTATCTCTCTCTTTGAATGACCACATTCACACCTTCCTCGGGAGGGGACCTCCGCTGATAACAGACTATTGAATATCGGTGCATGACTGATAAGAACTGTAACATCCCATTGTGAGATGCTCCGCCCAGAGGGAGGAGCCAAGCACTGCTACCCCATATACTCTGAGATTCTGAAATTGCAGTTCAGTTTTGTTCTCCACGAGATTCCCCAGAGGAACAGCAGCTGCCTTTTCCTCCTGGATCTTCAGAGGAAGACTACATCCTTCTCTACAGAACCCCCTTGCTCCAACAGAACCACACCTGATACTTCAGAGGACTGCAGCCACATTTTCAATCGGACTGCCACCAACACCCGGACCCACAGGGTGTCAGGTTGGGTTCTGACTCTGTCAGTGTTGTTCCAGTGGACTGTATTGTTTATTTTATCCTTTTATTTCTTCCCTATTAAAGAACTGTTATTGCCTTCTCCCATATCTTTGCCTGAGAGCCCCTTAATTTAAAATTGTAGCAATTCGGAGGGGTGGGGGAGGGTTTACATTCTCAATTTCAGGGGAGGCTCCTGCCTTCCTTAGCAGACTCCTGTCTTTCCAAACCAAGACAGATTTTTGGCGCCAACGTGGCGCTCGAGGGCACAGAAACCAAAAGGGAATAACAGTTCTTGAGTAATCTAACTTTTGTGTGTGGCTATAGAAACCTCATTAAGCGACACCATGTGGTCCAACTTGCCCCGGTTTGGGTGGCACGTGATTGTGGCTGTATTTCTCCCATTTATAGGCCCTTATCTAAACATGGGTCCTATAACCAAGGCTACTGTGTCTGTTATCCGGTTTGTGTTATGGGTGAATAAGGTGAGGAATTCATGGATTTTTAACTTCCTCTGGAAAGCAGGCACATGGATTCACAGCTATCACACATTAAGTGTGTGTTTTTGGGGTTACTTTAATAATGGCACCTGCTGTAAGGAAATGACCCCAGGCGAAATCTTCTCCCAACCCTTTAGCCATTTCTTTGGGTCTGCCCCACCAGTTTTTGAAGGGTTCAGATCCACTCTAAATATTAATGATATCATACAGTGGCTGGTGTTGCTGATAGGCCTGCTCTATTTAGCATTCAGAGAGAAGGGGAGACTTACCTGGATAACTACCATGACACCTACCCCAGAACCTAATGCGCCACCAGAGTCTAGGGATGCTGCTGCCCCAGAGCCTGCCCCTTCCCCACAGTCCACCCCAGCTAGGGATGCTGCTGCCCCAGAGCCTGACCCTGCCCCACAACCCACTCCAGTTGTGAACTACCCAGATTGGGTGGGGGGTTTGGTGAAGGAGATAGGCCAGATGCTGAAGGAATACACTTCCCCAGCTGGTGAGAGGCCTTCCCCCCCACCCTGAAGAGGGAGAGTCTAACAGTGCAGCAGCAGCAGAACCCACAGATGTTACAACTGTCCAGGCTCCAGCTGAATTGCAAAGGCAATCACAGCCAGCAGCAGTTTCCCCTGTAGAAACAAGGAGATCTAAGATGAAAGCAGAGCACCCAGATAGGGGAGGGCCCTCACAAGCCACAGGGGAACCAGAGGTTGCGATCATCACCGAAGTCCCTGACGCACGAAAGTCTCCGTAATCTGCACAAAGACATTGAACGACGGGGACGTGAGGCTTATACAACCTGGCTACTTCGGGTCTGGGATCTTATGGGTACAGGTGTCCAGCTGGATGGTGGTGAGGCAAGGAATTTGGCACCCTTGACCCAGGACTCAGGTATCAATCAGATTTTTGTAAGGGAGCCAGGGTCCCTTTCCCTCTGGGAGCGGCTTTTAATAAGTGTCAGAGAGAGGTTTGTTCACAGGGAAAGAATGCAGGAGCACCACCATAGAATGCGCTGGAAGACTCTTGAGGAAGGGATCCAACAGCTGAGAGAAGTGGCAGTGTTGGAGGTACTTTTTGGGAGGGATGGACAGCATGATAATGACCCCGACAAAGTCAGGTGCACGGGGCAAATGTTGTGGAGCCTGGCAAATCTAGGGCCATCCCAATACACCACCTTTATTGCAACAATTAATGCTGACACCAACCGAGAGACAGTGGGTTCTGTGGCCAACAAGCTTAGGAATTATGAAAGTATGATTAATGGCCCGATGCAGGCTCATGTCTCTGCCGTAGTCCAAGAACTCAGAGAGGAGATGAGGGAGATGAGGGAGGAGGTGAGGAGGAACAGTTCCCATATGGCACCAGTGCGAGTCACAGGCCCCAGAGTCAGAGTCCAACGTTCCCCAACTACAGAGAGAGGGTACACCCCACGAGCTGACCTGTGGTTTTTCCTGCGTGATCATGGGGAAGACATGGGAAGGTGGGATAGAAAACCCACTTCTGTCCTGGCAGCACGAAAAGGCCAACTCAAGGAGGGAAACACTAATCGAGGGAACTCCAGTAAAGTGAAGGTAGCCTCAACCTCCCATGACCGAAGCTGCTGAGTATGATCTGTCAGATCCCCTGGAAGGTACCTCTACCATGTATACCCAGGGTTAGAGGGGCCCTGCCTCTAGCCAGGGAGAGGTACGGAAAACCGGATTTTCTGGACGGTGTGGATCCGATGGCCTGGCACATCAGAACCACGAAAGTACAATGCCTTAGTTGATACTGGTGCGCAGTGTACCCTAATACCATCGGGACATGTGGGGGCAGAACCCATTTCCATTGCCGGGGTGACGGGGGATCACAGCAATTGACCCTGTTAGAAGCCGAGGTGAGCCTGACTGGGAAAGAGTGGAAAAAACATCCTATTGTGACTGGCCCAGAGGCCCCGTGTATTCTGGGCATAGATTTCCTCGGAACGGCTATTACAAAGACCCAAAGGGACTCAGATGGGCTTTTGGCATAGCTGCTGTGGAGGCAGAAAACATCAAGCAGTTGAACACTTTGCCTGGACTATCAGAAAGTCCATCCGCAGTAGGTCTCCTGAAAGTGGAAGAGCAACGAGTGCCAATTGCCACCTCAACAGTGCACCGCCGCAGTATCGGATCGAATCGAGATGCTGTGATCCCCATCCACAAAATGATCCGCGTGAGCTGGAGAGCCAAGGGGTGGTCAGCAAGACTCACTCACCCTTCAACAGTCCCATCTGGCCTGTGCGCAAGTCTGACAAAGAATGGAGATTGACTGTGGACTACCGTGGCTTGAATGAAGTGACTCCACCGCTGAGCGCTGCTGTGCCGGACATGCTGGAACTCCAGTACGAGCTGGAGTCCAAGGCAGCAAAGTGGTATGCCACTATAGACATTGCTAACGCATTTTTCTCCATTCCTCTGGCAGCAGAATGCAGGCCCCAGTTTGCTTTCACCTGGAGGGGCGTGCAGTACACCTGGAACCGACTGCCCCAGGGGTGGAAACACAGTCCCACCATCTGCCATGGACTGATCCAGACTGCACTGGAAAAGGGTGAGGCTCCAGAGCACTTGCAGTACATCGATGACATCATTGTGTGGGGAAACACGGCAATGGAAGTATTTGAGAAAGGAGAGAAGATCATCAGGATTCTGCTGGAAGCCGGCTTCGCTATCAAGAAGAGCAAAGTCAAGGGACCTGCCCGAGAGATCCAGTTCCTGGGAGTGAAGTGGCAAGACGGACGGCGTCAGATTCCCACTGAGGTCATCAACAAAATCACCGCGATGTCTCCACCAACTAGCAAGAAGGAAACGCAAGCTTTCCTGGGTGCCATAGGTTTTTGGAGGATGCACATTCCTGAATACAGTCAGATTGTGAGCCCTCTTTACCTGGTCACCCCGCAAGAAGAACGAGTTCCACTGGGGCCCAGAGCAGCAACAAGCCTTTGCCCAGATCAAGCAGGAGATCGCTCATGCGGTTGCCCTTGGCCCAGTCAGGACAGGATCAGAGGTGAAGAACGTGCTCTACTCTGCAGCCGGGAACCATGGCTTGTCCTGGAGCCTTTGGCAGAAGGCGCCTGGGGAGACTCGAGGCCGCACCCCTGGGATTTTGGAGTCGAAGCTACAGAGGGTCCGAAGCCAACTACACTCCCACAGAGAAGGAAATCTTGGCTGCCTATGAAGGAGTCCAGGCTGCCTCAGAGGTGATTGGCACGGAAGCACAACTCCTCCTGGCACCCCGACTACCGGTGCTGGGGTGGATGTTTAAAGGGAAGGTTCCCACCACCCACCACGCCACTGACGCTACATGGAGCAAGTGGATTGCTCTCATCACACAGGCGCCCGTATTGGAAACCCAAATCGCCCTGGGATTCTGGAAATAATTACAAACTGGCCGGAAGGTGAGAACTTTGGTCTGACTGATGAAGAGGAACAAGAACCAGTAACACGTGCTGAAGAAGCTCCTCCATATAACCAGCTGCCCCCAGAGGAAATGCGCTACGCTCTTTTCACTGACGGTTCCTGTCGCATCGTAGGGATGAACCGGAAGTGGAAAGCAGCTGTATGGAGCCCCACACGACAAGTTGCACAAGCTACCGATGGAGAAGGTGGATCAAGCCAACTTGCTGAACTCAAAGCTGTTCAGCTGGCCCTGGACATTGCTGAGAGAGAGAAGTGGCCAAAGCTCTACCTTTACACTGATTCATGGATGGTAGCCAACGCACTGTGGGGATGGCTAGAGAGGTGGAAAAAGGCCAACTGGCAGCGTAGGGGAAAACCGATCTGGGCTGCTGATGAATGGAAAGACATTGCCGCCGGTTAGAGAAGCTACCTGTGAAAGTCCGTCATGTTGATGCCCATGTCCCCAAGGGTCGGGCTAATGAGGAACACCAAAACAATGAGCAGGTAGATCTGGCAGCAAAAATAGAGGTGTCAAAGATAGACTTGGATTGGCAACATAAGGGGGAGTTGTTCTTAGCTCGATGGGCCCATGATGCCTCAGGTCATCAGGGTAGAGATGCCACCTATAAGTGGGCACGAGACCGAGGGGTGGATCTAACCATGGACAGTATTTCACAGGTTATCCATGACTGTGAGACGTGTGCTGCCATCAAGCAGGCCAAGCGAGTGAAGCCCCTCTGGTATGGTGGGCGGTGGTCCAAGTACAAGTATGGGGAGGCCTGGCAGATTGACTACATCACACTGCCCCAGACACGCCAGGGCAAGCGCTACGTGCTGACCATGGTGGAAGCCACCACTGGATGGTTGGAGACCCACCCTGTGCCTCATGCCACTGCCAGGAACACCATCCTTGGCCTGGAAAAGCAAATCCTGTGGAGACATGGCACCCCTGAGAGAATTGAGTCAGATAATGGGACTCATTTCAGGAATGGCCTTATCAACACCTGGGCCAGGGAACATGGCATTGAATGGATATATCATATCCCCTATCATGCACCAGCTGCCGGGAAAGTTGAACGGTGCAATGGACTACTTAAAACTACCCTGAAAGCACTCGGGGGACTTTTAGAAATTGGGAAATGAACCTAGCAAAAGCCACCTGGATGGTCAACACCAGAGGGTCCATAAATCGAGCTGGTCCTGCCCAGTCTGAACCACTGCACACAGTGGATGGAGATAAAGTCCCTGTTGTACACATGAAAGGTATTTTAGGAAAGACTGTTTGGATTACTCCCACCTCAGGCAAAGATAAACCCATCCGTGGAATTGTTTTTGCTCAAGGACCTGGTTGCACTTGGTGGGTAATGCAGAAAGATGGAGAAAGCCGTTGTGTGCCACAGGGAAACCTAGTTTTAAGTGAGGACTGTGTGTAAGGTTTGGGTTTTGGTTTTTGTTTGTGATACAGATGGAAATAGGAAAAGGGGTGGATAATGTTGAAGATTGCATGCAAGATGTTTTCCATTACCATCTGTATGGCTGATTACCTTGTCAAGTGAGCAGTTTGCCTTATCTCTCTCTTTGAATGACCACATTCACACCTTCCTCGGGAGGGGACCTCCGCTGATAACAGACTATTGAATATCGGTGCATGACTGATAAGAACTGTAACATCCCATTGTGAGATGCTCCGCCCAGAGGGAGGAGCCAAGCACTGCTACCCCATATACTCTGAGATTCTGAAATTGCAGTTCAGTTTTGTTCTCCACGAGATTCCCCAGAGGAACAGCAGCTGCCTTTTCCTCCTGGATCTTCAGAGGAAGACTACATCCTTCTCTACAGAACCCCCTTGCTCCAACAGAACCACACCTGATACTTCAGAGGACTGCAGCCACATTTTCAATCGGACTGCCACCAACACCCGGACCCACAGGGTGTCAGGTTGGGTTCTGACTCTGTCAGTGTTGTTCCAGTGGACTGTATTGTTTATTTTATTCTTTTTATTTCTTCCCTATTAAAGAACTGTTATTGCCTTCTCCCATATCTTTGCCTGAGAGCCCCTTAATTTAAAATTGTAGCAATTCGGAGGGGTGGGGAGGGTTTACATTCTCAATTTCAGGGGAGGCTCCTGCCTTCCTTAGCAGACTCCTGTCTTTCCAAACCAAGACACCTCTCCACATCCTCACACCATCTGCTTGCCTTTGATCATTTTATCCCATGCTTTTCCCACCCTGATAAGCACCTACAAAACATCTGCCTACCATAAGTAAAATCTTTCTAACATTAACTGGTAAGTAGTATCTGTATGTATAAAAAAATAAGACTTCAGGCATCGTCACTGTGGCCCTGTGTCAGCTTGGGGTGTCTGCTGAGCGTGTCTGGGCTGCTCACAGAATTCACACCTGTGCTGTGTGCACGGGCTTATGTCCCCATGTATCCCCATATGCTTCAATCCATCTTTTGCTCCTACAATCCTACCATAATGTACGTGTATTGCAATATCCCAAGCAGCTCCAGATTGCCAAACCTTTTTAACCTGCAGCCCTGATGCCCAATTGTAAATTTCAGTGAGGCTCTGTGCACACCATAGCACCTTGTCCTTGCTGCTACGTATCTCCAAGGGAAACCTTTTCAGAGCTGGAATCTAGGCTACAAGGAAACAGCTTTCCAAATACCTGTCAGCTTTTAGGGCTGTGCTGTATTAGTCATACACACGTTTTGTGTGACCGAGTTTCAACAAAGAACATGTTTTCTCTTTCTATATGTGCCAACTTGGAGATCTATTTTCAATCCTTACTTTGTTAGCTTTGTTATTTCTTCAATTTAGACTTCAAGGTCTTTCTTTTAGCAACAGACAAAGAAGCAGATGAAATTCTGATGAAAACTCACTGTTAAGCCTGGGCTTTCAAGTTCAGTCTGTCTTTCTAAATAATTGCTTACCTTTCATTTATGACCTACCATGAAGTATGTTTTCCCCCTAAGACTATTAAACTGTCCTCTCCTTAAAAACCTTCTTATCAGCTGCTAACTTCTGATTCTATTCTGCAAAATCCCTGCCTCTCTATGCTCTATGATTTTCTCATGTATTTCTCATGTGTTTCAATTAAAGTCTGATCTAGTTTCTCTTTCCTTGCCTACACACTGTCTTGCTTCACACTTTTTATATTCTCTTCTGATTTAGACACACTGGTTTCGTCTTTCAGGTGTCCCTCAACAAGTTTTCAAGAGAGCATCAAAGTAATACATTGCCCACACAGCTGTCCCCATTAAATACATATGATTATCAATAAAAATATAGGTAAAGCTAACTTATAAATGCATAGCAAAACTTTCCCCATGAACTAGGAACCACATCCCATCTCATTAAAAGTTACCTAGGCTCATACAAAGAACACTACCTTCTAATCCAACTGCAACCAGCCTGGTTGGTGGGGGATTTGACTCAGATGAAAACTGAACTCAATAAATTAGTATGACATTCAGAATAAATGGTGAGACTCTGTAGGCAGAAAGACAAAGAATATTTAACATTTCCAATTTGATTTCTTCCAGGGCAATGTTTAGGTCTCATCCATCATTACTTTTGGTGACATCTTAGAGTGGGAGGAGGATACTCCATCATCTCTGAAAATCATATGCACTTCTCCTGTTTTTCTTGTTAACTGCAAGACTAAGTTGCATGCAAGGAATAAATCTGAAGCCTGTAAATGCTCCTAGGTTTTAGATTTTTGCTGAACATGTTTGGGAAACACTTAAATTAGGTCCAATTAGTCTTCAATCAATCTAGTTGAAGAAATTATTCTTTTGGCTGCATTCACAGGAAACTGTTAAAAGTAAATTATAGTTCTCTGATTGCTACAGACTGGAGAAAAAACTTCCCCTTCTTCACTCCTAACAGCCTACTTCTCTATTTTTAATCAGAGCTGTTGAGTAGTTTGTCCTGGGCAAAGAAAAACGTGCATACAGAAACTGATTTGGAATTCATTTCTAATAATAGGCAATAGATGCAGATGCTTAATAGGCAAAGGATACAGGATGCATTTTTTTTCTACTCAGGCAGTCCCTTTTTGAATGCCACATATAAAATTTGATTCAGACAAAAGGGACTCAGGTGTGAATATTTTTTGATCTACAGCTGGCAAGAACAATTGCACTCATTAAGCTGGGCTTTTATGAGGCTCACTGCATGCTCATAAGCCAACTTGAAACAAATCTAAATGGATTATAAAATTACAAGTTTTACTAAGCTGGCAGAATCAGAATGAGGTAACAGAAGAAATCAAATTCCATGTAAATAAATTGGCAGTACAAGAAAATGAAGTTATCAATTTACCAAAGAATTATACATATAAATAGTCAAAGACATAATCACAAAGTCTTTACTCAGTCATGTAGAAAAGTCAATGAGAATATAGCAAGAAGGGCAGCTGTGGCATAGATATGGTCTTAAATTTCTTCAATTTCCTATAAATATAATGGAATCAGTACTGATATCATTGTTCTTACATAGCAATCCATTCAGATATGTTTTTACTGTGTCATCAGTCCTTAAATTAACTTGGTGACTTTCAGCAGTGGAGTACTGGGGAAGGACAGGCTGCTTTTTTTAAATCTCATTGTAGTAACTTCAGTCTTTGCCAAAAAACTGTATTTTATATTCAAAGACCCATTTAAGCAAAGAAAAGTGAATGGTATTTGCCAGCCATAAGAACTTCTTCAAAACGGGTTATTTCCTTCAGGCAAAATCAGAGCAAAGGTTTTCGTGAAGGCTGGGGCTACACAGCAGCTCAGGGACACTGTGAATAACACTGACACTTGTGAGAGAATTAAATGTGCCTTGAAAGGGGAATTTCAGCTTAAAAAGAGGAAGCTTCTTTTGCACAGAGAGTACTTGCTATAAGTAGCACAAACATATTTCTGATAGGAAAGGGTGGATTTTCTGTGATCTGGGCTTTTTGCACACAGTGGAAGACAGGCACTGAGGACAGAGGAAAGGATGAACATTTCTGTTATCAAGCAAGATCCATATTGGAGTATTTTGCTGCCTCTGAGACAGGAACACTTGAGAAAGAAATAAGGCATTCCCCAGTACTGAAATAATCCTTTTGATCGAGTGCTTTAGCCTTTCTTCTTTATCTGATAATGATTTGGACAGTTACAGACACAAGCATTTGTAATGCTTCTATAAACAAGTAGGAGCACACCTTCATAAAAACATAATTGCTACTAGTGAAGTGACTCCACAGCTGCTCTCTGTTTCATTTGAGCCACAGCTGCTGTCATAGCAGCTTCACACACATCCCTTACTTCCTGAAGCAAGCTGACCAGGCTATAGCAGAATGAGGCAGAGCCCATCCTATGGGATGATTGTGCATCAGCAGAGCCCATCCTATGGGATGATTGTGCATCAGCACAATCATTTCCTGAATTCCTGGAGCAGGAATATAATCAGGACCTAGGTAAAAGGACCAAAGTGGATCTCCAGGGTGTTGTCCAATCATACACATTATAAGGAGGCTGTTCCTAATTTACACCAGTGAGTACAAGAATCAGATCCTTTCTTCACAGCTCAGTTCTGGTGGTTGAAGGAAGAAACCAAAACTGAAAGGCAGAATATTTTCCTTTACCTTTGTAAAGTTAATGTGCCATAAGAAGCACTGTGAGAAAATCAGTATGTGTCCCCAGAGTGATTTCTGCACTAGAACAGAGGCTTGGCTCATTTAACTGAGCTACTGAATATCTTCATTTAATAATTGAGACTAATTTATTGCAAGAAAAGTAGCACTTGATCAGCGATCCTTCTGTTTGAAAAGCAATATGAGGTTTGTGTCACATGCTCAGCTGATTTTGAGAGACTCCTACTGAAAATAAAGCATGTAAGACCTGAGGACTAAGCACAGACTATATTGCATGGCAGCTAATCCTCATTGGCTGTGTTTGTATAGTTAGGAATCAAATACAGATTCATCTTTCTGTATACAGCACACACCTTGACACCAGAGGTGCCCTGCAAACTGCTATTTGAAGTTATGCCTGCACTGCATTGTGTAGCCATGATGCCTTTTCCAGGCAAAGTGTCCTGTGCAGAAATGGGGGGCTTGGAAGACGAACAGCCTGGGAATGGGAATTTACATTCCCTCTTCTGTTCAATGACTCTTGAAGAGTCTGCAGCAACTGACTGGCCTGTGAATCAGCTATCACCTCTAAATAGTGACCTGTGAGGGAACAGGGGTGTGCTGTCTTTCTGTTTCACTGCAAAGTCAAGCAGGCTGCTGTGATTTGGTGAGATGTGAAGGCAGCAACTGCTGCTTCCCAGCTGACAGGTTTGTTTGACTAGCCTTGATGCAAGTGTGAGAGCTGGGAAAGGAGCACAGATGTCACCTATTTTACCTGTCATGCAGAAGTGGTTCAACCAGCCTGCCAACTCTGTGCCCAAATGTGGCTTAAAGTGTGGAAAGATATGTACACCTGACCTTTCCTTTAGGTGGAACTCAAACACCACAGCTAATCCAAACGAATGTCTAATTCTGGTTTGATGACGTTCTTCCCCTCCGAATTTCCCCCGCAGTTTCACTTGCAGGGAGAACACATTTGTGTCCTGTCATTTGTGCTGTGGGACTCTGTGTCATTAGGCGGCCGCTGCGACCTCTTTCACAGATACCTGCCCCAAGTCGTGGATGAAGGATTCTGCTTGCAGAGGCACTGGAATGCTCCATGATCTCTGGACCAAAGGTATTATTTAAATAATTGATGGTTTTTATTTTTGTTAAAAGGGGAGTTTCTAGATGTTAGAGCAAAGTGATCCCAGAATCATAGTGAAAGTCATGGTTCTCCTGAAGTCCTTAGGTACAGTAAGGATATTGCTGAATGGGAAGGGATACAAAATGCATACAGAAATCAAACATCAGGAAGACAGAGGGTTGGATTTTCTTCATGTAATAAAAAATCATTAGACAACAAGCCCATAATTTTTAAATATCATTTGGAATGAAAGATAGTTCTAAAAGAATGAGCAATAAAAAATGTTTTGCAATTGATTAAAACAGTGACATTTTTCTGACTGGGAAAGCACATAGGAAACACAAGTTGCCTTAGTAATGTATGTTTTTAAAATATGCCCCTTGTTGGATAGTTATATGGTTGTATGGCTTAGTATTAGGGTGGAGGGCATCATATAATCCTCTGAACTTGCCATGTTAAGGAAATTTTCTTATGGTGTGATTTCCTTTCATAAGACTTGTACAGATCAACCTGTATTTATAACATGGGGGAAGGCTGGTAAATGCATTTTTAGAGTAATTTAATTTTCAAGCCCCTGGGATAGCTTCCAAGTCAGCAGTGGAAAGTCTTTGTCACAAATGTCCTGCCTCCAGGAGGCTCACAGCACTGCTCATGGAGCTGCTCAGTGTTGCATAGGGTGGAAATTTTAGAAAAATTCCCCATGCTAGAAAAATAAAAAGAGTGATTTACTAGTTCGGCATTTAGTTTTGTTTTGAGTTCAGCATGGGGCAGGAGAGTCTTCCCATAGAATATGCGTACCTGTTGTAAGAAAACAAACTAATTACCTATGGGAATATGCAAGAAAGGAACATTTTGGAAGGAACTTAAGGGTAATGAAGGAACTTTGACTGGGAGTCAAAGAGCACAGATGTGATGGTGTCTTTTAAAAGAAAATGACTACATCCAAAACTGAAAACAGCAAAAAGGAGAGCAAATGAAAATCCAGGCAAGCATACCTGATACAAAGCTCTTGTTTAGTCCCAGACCTTCATGCTCCACTGTGCCTATTGGGGTTTTACGTGCTGGTTTCACAGGCTGGATTGGGAGGAACAGGAGACAGAAAGCCAATCTCAATAAGTCACAGAGGGCTTTCTGGCAATTGCTCTCAAAAGTAAAGGGAATGAAGTTGCCTCTTTTTCCCAAACATTGCTGTTAGAGTTTTTGCCATCCAAAGGGACCTTGACATGCTTGAGAGGTGGATCAATGCAAACATCATGGAGTTCAACGAAGCAAAGTGCAAGGGCCTACACCTATGTTGTGGCAATCCCAGGGACACAAACAGGTTGGTAAAGTGAAGTGATTGAAAACAGACCCATGGAGAAAGACTTGGGCGTAATGGTTGATGAAAAACTCAACTTGAGCAGGAAGTGTGCACTCACAGCCCAGAAAGCCAACCATACCCTGGGCTGTATCCAAAGCAGCATGGCCAGCAGTCTGAGGGAGGTGATTCCCCGCCCCTTCTCTCCTCTCCTCTCCGCTTCTCTCCTCTCCTCCCATGAAACCCCACCTGAAGTGCTGCATACAGTTCTGGTGCCCCCAACACAGGAAGGACGTGGAACTCTTGGAGCAAGTCCAGAGAAAGGCCACAAGGAATCCCTCCCATAGCAACCTTCCAGTATCTGAAGGGAGAGGGATTCTTCATCAGGAACTGTAGTGACAGGAAAGGGAAGAATGGGTGCAAATTGCAAGAGGGGAAATTTAGGCTGGATATTAGGAAGAAATTCTTTACTGTGAAGGTGGTGAGGCACTGGAAGTGGTTGGCCAGAGAAGTTGTGGATGTCTCAACCCCTGACACTGTTCAAAGCCAGGCTGGATGGGCTTGGAACAAGCTGGTCCACTAGGAGATGTCCCTGCCCATGGCAGGGGGCACTGGGACTAGGTGATCTCTAAGGTTTCTTCCAACTCTCAACATTCTATGATTCTATGATTCATGACAGGAATCCCCCTGTACTGAGCCAAGTGGGAACTGCCTCATGAGTTTTCTCAGACTGGTTTGGACCAAACCAAAGCCCTCATGAATCAGGCCTGTAAAGTGCATGTGCTCATATGGTTTCTTCTCCTTTCAGTGATTGCACTGCAGAGGTAGTAAATAAAAAGTTGAATGTGAGCCCTGACTGCATACTGACATAATTTCAATTAATATGCTTCTCCATTTTCATCTCTGACATCCACACGTGATTTGTAATTGTGAGTCATGGAGACATCTCCAGGAATGGCTGAAAAAGCTCCAAAAGGGAAGAAAAACACACCATGTATGCTAGCTTTACTTAGCAAGGGAAAATATTTACCTCCCCATGGACTGACCTCACATTATTCAGGACGTCAGAGATAATTTTAAAGCCCAGGGTCTTCAAACCACTCCCATCTCATCAGTTATCCATGAAAAAGTGCCACTTCCACAGATGGATGCACTCAGCCTGTGAACAGCAAAACTGCACATCCGCACACAGACCCGCAATGTCTATCTTTCCTCTCTTACCTGGCCACCTTTGGCTGCTGCTCAGTTCTGGGACTGAAGACTTTCAATGGCCTGCAAATATAAGAGAGAATTGAGCACAGAATTTGTATTGAATATGCCAAAGGAATGGTGTAAGTAGCCCACAGTGATACTGCATAATTCCCCTTCCTCCCTTCAGTCTTCTGGACACTGGTTCCAAGGACTTGCATTTGTTGATTAAAGGCATTTTATAAAAAAGGGGAAGTAAAGCTCCTTGCAGCACTGAAGATGTAGCAGCCCAATTAATGATTCAGCAATTCTCTATAAAGCAGCTCCCATGAGAGAAGCATCAATTCCCCTCTGCAGGGAAGGTGGGTGTACACCCCTCTGCAGACTCACGGGATGCTTCTTCATGCCAGCACCCCCAGCAACGTGCCTTCTCCTGGAAGATGGCAGCCAGGAATTCATGTAGGAATTTGGAGGACTTCTGTCCTCACAACTCCAAATCCAAACCATAAAGAAAGGCATGCAGTGCGATTTGGTATTTTTGCCTGGGTTTTTTCTCTCTCACTCTCATTTTCAGTTCTGGTTTTGCTTTTTGCTTCTGTGACACAGTCATTGCAATACATGCAGAACACTCTCTCCACTTATGTCAGTAGTTGCTGAATTGCTTTAATTTCTCCTCTTACACACCTGCGCTGAATAAAAAAAAATAGAGCTATCCTTTATTTTTCACTTGACTGAAAGATAAAATTCTTATTTATAGGATGGAAATATGACTGCTGCAAAGAAGTTTCTGTCATTTTCAGTGGCTTGGCACAGGCATTTTTACTTAGGCAGTCAGTTGTCTGGCTTAGTTCAGTGGGGCCCAGCCTGGGAGGAGAAAATCCCTTGATAAAAGTTTACCATGCAGTTGGGTGCCTGGAGCAGAAAAAGAATGACCTCTGTCTATGACAGTGGATTCTGCATGAGCCTTCCCTCCCCTCCCACCTCTTTTGCTACGACAGGTGGATCAAAAGAAAGTTATCTATATCCTCCAAGCCATGAGGACTTCTTTCTCCCCTTTCCTAAGAAAAGGTAGGATAAAGTTGGAAAAAATACCCTTGTCAGTCCTGTACATTACAGCACACTCACAAAACACATGTCAGTGGACTGAGGGGAATTCTATATTAAACAGGAGAAGACACCAGAGGCCTAGGGTAAAGGTAAAGACCCAAGTGTAGCAGCCTAAAATAAAACATGACAAAAAGTGGGAAACCATCCATCAGGAAAGTGTACTCCTAGTAAGGACAGCAGACAGAGATCTCACTGGTTTTAGGCAGTATGAAAGCTGGAAAGTTTTACATCTGCTCCTGCAAAGTGATTTCTTTGGAGCTGTTTGAAGGAGGAGAGTAAAAGACTTTGGCAAGGGTGGTATGGAGGCTTCTCCCACATATATGGAAAAGGCACAAAAAAACCACAAAGGTGCTGCTAAAATCAAAATAGCAAACACAGACTGGAGACAGGTGCCACTCACAGGTTGCATGGGAATGACATTTGGCTGTTTACCAGGACTATGGGCCCTCACACCACATGAACCCAAGCAGCCAGAGAGGTGTTTTGCCTAGGAGACAAGATATAGGGTTTTTTTCTTGTTTTCTAAAGAGAAACTAATTTTTTCTTTACCAAGAACTATGTGCTGTTTAGCATCATCTCTCTGTATCACATATCATAAGATTTCTCTGTTATCCTTTGCTGTTGTTAAGGATAGGTTCCTGTTCCTGTCACAAAACTGAAGGTCACACACTTCATCACTTCTGGTAGCTGACATCACCGAGATGTCTCCCCCACCTCTTCCTTCTTCATCACACTCTCCTCCCCCTCTACTTTCAATTCCCCATCTTCTTCCCCACACTCCAGGCCAAGCATGCTCCCCATTCCTCTTTCCTCCACTCCAGGCATTTTGGGTACTTGTCCTGCCCTTTGGACCTCAGGGACTCTGTGTTCCTCCCATGGCATACACAGTCTGCAGTAATCTTGCACAACATCACCTTCTCTGTAAACCAGAGATCTGCCATAGCATGCTAGTTGTGGTTGCTAAAGGCTGGGAAACACACAGAATCACTTGCACCAATCTATAGAAAAAGGTGAGATTAACTTTCTCAATACTCTCTCTGGCTAAAACTTCTTGTTTTACCACTTATTTGGGAGTACTGGAGTGTTTTCAACCTCTAACATATTTCTTTCTTTCCCTTTTCTTACAGTGTCATGGAGGTCTGCATATTCTTCCTTTGTGCTATGATATTTCTCCCAGGTAAAAGGCACATTTTTAATTGTTAAAACTATTTTGATTGTTTGTGTCCTGCTATGTGATACTTTCTCATCCACTAAGAAGCTCATTCCTTAGTAGTATTAATTACTTCCATTGCACAATCAAGGTCATATAGCCCATGTGACATGTATTTAAATTGTGTGCAGGGACTCTATAAACTATATATAGTAAGTACTTCCTCTCTTCAACTTTATATCTTTACATTACACTTATTTTACGTTGCTCCTAAATTCCCAATTTAAATCTGTCTTTAAAATGTGTGTGTATCACCTCTGTGCATTATAGACAAGAGCGGTGCTAAACTGAAAACTGGCAGTCTGATGTGGGACAACTGGAGTTTGAGGCAGCCACAGAGATCATTTTGTAGTCTTGTGCTCTGGAAGAACAGTCAAAACTTTGCACCAGGAGAGAGATTGTAAATCTTCTCCTCCTTTTGAACACAGCAGAGATGTTTATATCTTCTGGGACAGAGGACTGCATTTCTTATTCCAAGAAAATACAGTCCCCCCCCCCAACCACTAGTCATAAAAATGGACACATGCACAGGGGAAAGCAGGAGAAAAATCATCCCTTGTGTAGTGCAGTTCATCCTTTCTTTGCATGAAGGCATAATTGTGTTTATTGACCATTTCTGTTAACAAGATCAGCAGCAGAACAGTTAAATCTGACATTTACTCTGTCATTAAATTCTAAATTAATTACAGAACAGTTAAATCTGACATTTAATTTGTCATTAAACTTTAGATTAATTCTTCATTGAGATTGAAAGTGTTCACCTGCTTCTGACCTTCTGGTCCTGCATTCCCTAGACATACACTTACCACACAGTGTGTACTTCGCAATTTCTTCAAAAATTTAATGCGTTGTTATTTTCTTAGGAGAATTAACTCAACTTTTTAAACAGAAATTGTGCATCTATCTTCTTTGTGGCAGAATCTCATTACACTCAGGATGCTGCAAGCAAGACTTGTTTGAATCTTTGGCCTGGAGATAAGTCTTCTAAAATATAGATGCTCATGATCTCTGTGTGGTAGGCCTTCTTTGGAAAGTAAAAGATAGGAAGAAAAATAAGAAATAGTTTTATGACCTGAACTCCTCATTACTAAATGAGTCAGTTTGAACAACTATGTGTCCTGTCATACCTAGTGGGAGAATTTGTGTCTAAATGTTGGTGGTTTTATTTCCACTGATTTTAAGTGTTGGATCTCTGAGTGCAACTTGATATTCTTTTGTAGCTGGTGGAAATCTTGATTTTTCTCTCTCTTTGTCTAAGGTATTGCTGCCAGTGTGCATCCGGTGAAGGCATTTCTCCATCACACTGTACACCTATCCTGCTATTTTCCAAACTCTCAGGAAATTGACGTGAATAATTTAATAATCTTTTGGCAAAAAGACACGAAAGTGGTGCATGAAGTATATCATGGCCAAGAAAAGCATGAGAACCTTAGTCCTGAATATATAAATCGCACCAAGGTGGACATGGCCAAATGGACCTTGCAGTTGTTAAATGCAGGAGTTGAGGACGAGGGACGCTATCAGTGTATTATTATGCAAAAAAACCCTGAACAACCAAAAATGGTTATACACCAATCTGAGTGGTCACTGCACATCATTGGTAAGTAATCTCTTCCCATTGCTATCTGGTCTGTGGGATTCTCTGTGGTTTTGTTCAGTCCAGAAATATGGGTCCTGTCTCCAAGCCCCTGAAATTGTGCCTGTTCTGGAGCGGAATTTCTAAAGATGGATAAGAGACTTGCTTCCTGCAAGTTTTATGGCTTTTAGGACTCTGGAAAATAAACTTGTTTATTTGCATCTGACAAACTACCTTCTATTAAAAGTAGCAGTAGTTATCCAACCTTATCAACACTGGTGGCAAATTAGAATTGAAACATAGCAAGATCTCTGCAAACACACAGCTATTTTATGATCATATAAATCACGGGGAAAATAAAGAAAAAACCAGCCCACATGGAGGAGTAGAAATTCATATGTTCAGCTAAAGGAAGGCAGAAAATACCTCTGAAGAAAATTATATACCTACATTGGTGAGATTCCACCTGATTTTTCTGCATCAGAGAATTTTTTGTAATCAGAGGAAAAGGCAGTAAATCTTTTAACAGGGAGATGGAAGTGAGGCACCAATGTTTTCTTCACATTTTCTAATATTTTTTTAATTCCTAATATATAATCCTAATGTTTCTCTATTTTAAACTATTCTGTTAGTAGCCTTTATCTGTGTGCCTGTGTTCTGTCTTCCACTCTGGTAGTGCTAGTCATTAATAAAGCAGCTTCTAACTTGCACTGGTGTTTTCAGGCTTCAGCATACTGCTCTAAAAGAGAACAGGCCAAGCGTAACAGCAGCCAAACACAGGGTACCAGGACAATTGATCCTATTTAGCTTTGTGCTACTAGCAAGTGATCCCTTGTTCCACAGACAGAAAATGTAGATTGTTAATTTTGATTCTCCCAGGATCTACTAGAGAAGCATTTTCAGTGGCGTTTCAGAACTCAGAAACTCACAATGTGCACTCAGTATCAAGGCCTTGGTTTAAGATGTGTAGCATCAAGTGCTCAATCAATTCAAACAGTTGAATCAGTTATCAGTTTACCCAAAATCTAAGCAACATGTTACAGATATCTCACTCTTAGGATTAAAAGTCTCCTACACCTTTTAAGGTTTAGCTTAGGAAGACAGTTTTAACAATGTGCTGTTGTCTTCCTTCCAAATTACTCTCTGTTCAATAAACTCCCAAAGGAAGGAGCAGTATAAAACCATATTTTAAAAAAACTCAAGCCCTTCAAAAAAATTAGATGAAAAATGCAAATATTGAAATGTACCTGTGCTTACATGCTGCTTTTTAATTAGAATCTCATATCATACAGGGAGGGATTTTTGTAGTTTGGCATGTTACACTTAAAATGGGCATAAGAAAACCTGAGGGCTGTACAAGAATGACAGGACAGTCACATAAAGCTGTCTAGATCACTTGGTGACAAAGCATTCAGAAATAATGCTGTACCTTCGAATACAATTTAAACATGTTATTTTTACGTATTACATCAGTACAATATATAGATAGCATGAAACTGTGCCAGGAGAGGTTTAAGTTGGATAGCAGGAAAAGGTTTTTCACCCCGTGGGTGGGAGGTCAGGCACTGACAAGTTCCCCAGGGAAGTGGTCACAGCACCAAGCCTGAGGGAGTTCCAGAACAGTTTAGACAATGCTCTCAGGCACATGGTTGTGACTCTTGGGCATCCTTTGTGGGGCCAGGGGGTTGGACTTGATGATCTTTGTGGGTCTCTTCTAACTCAAGAAATTCTAGGATTCTATGTATATGTTAGATGTATTCCATACAGCCATGATGACTTATATAAAAACAGACTCAGATCCTTCTCCAGAAAAAAAGGAAGGCTTCACAGTGGAAAACTTTGGCTCTTAAAAATGCAAGGTAGGGACCATGCCGACAAGCAGCTTAACTGGAAAATCTGCTATTGTGGCATGTCTGCAGTGCTTCCGCTGGATAGATCAATAAGGGAAGTAGGTGAGACTAGGGAAGCTGTTTCAAAATATGCACTACTCAAAGCATTGGGACTGAAATGATGTCACAAGAGAGACTTACAGTTGCTCATTTTAAAGGGAATGTTGAAAAACTGAAAAGCGTGAAAAAAACTCTAGTAGAGTTATCTGAAGACTGGAAAAAATACAGTCAACTAGAAACATTAAAACAACAATATTACAACCTTATAACACAGAATAACCAGAAGAGTTTTGTTTCCAGAATGTGAGAACCTGAAATATATGTAAAACACTGGATATTAAAAAAAAAAAAAAGTAAAGGCTAATTAATTAATTCTGTGACAGTCAGTGTCTGGAAGGAAGTAAAGCAGATGGTCACTTAAGAAAATAGAACAAAAGCAAAGTGATTAAGCCATTGAGAAAAATATTAAGGGCTTAATGGACTGCTGTCTCTTGAGGTATTTAATCTAATACCAAATTTTTTTGGAAGACACTATCTTTAAATACAAAAAACTTCCTGAAATGTGCTTTTCTGTTAACAAACATAAACCCCATATATGTAGCCCACACCCTGAATGCACCCAGCATCACTTTTCAGTAAATTGAGGTTCCAGAAACTATAAAAGAGAAGTGCAACTTATATTCCACTATTTCCACTTGCTTACTGTCAATAAGATTGAAGCCCTTGAATCACTTGGATGTTGTGGCAAGTTTCATAGCCATGGATTACGTTCTTGCTATCCCTATAAAATACCAAGGAGAGAATAAATACTCCAGACTAGAAGTCTGACAGCAGTCAGCTAAGCAAGTCAGACCTTGAGCTTTTCTGAGGGACAACTGAATTAAATTTTGAAGTATAGAAGAGGGGGGTCTTTTTCCATTTTGAATTCATATCCATCGACTCTTGGGGGGATTTAAGTGACTAAGCTAAATCCTATTCATTGTGTATTAGGATAGAGAAAATAAAAGCAGCATCATGTTTCTTCATTCATCCATATTAACAATCCTCTAGGGCAAGGATTAGATCCTTGTTCCAACACATTGAGTCTGTGTGCAGAAGAGTGAGACCCTGTCAAGACTCACATTTTCCTAAGAACCCTTTTCCCTTCTCCAATATTTCTGCATATTGTCTTTAGTCCTATTGGCCCTAAAAAATGAAGCATTTGCAATCAAATCTTGAATCTACTTCTCAGTATTTGTTTCTGAGTTTTTGGGAAGTTCTTTGGGTTTTTTTTTTTTAAACTTGCTACGTGCCAACTTAGTGGTCAGTATTATGTCAACATTCTCTCTTTCTCCTTTTCCATTATAGTCTATTATTTTTACTATAAACCTCTGACCAAACAAATCCTGGTTGAGTATATCTAGATTAATTAAGAGAGGGTATTGGTTAAAAGCTTCTATTTATCCTTCATATTTTATGTTTAAATAGTTCTTCCCATTCCTGTTTCACTATTTCTTGCATGGGAAACTTGGCTTTTTAAAGCAACAGGTGTGTTTTTCATTTATTGTGATGAGTACTCAATGACACAAAATAAAAAACCCTTATTCTATAGTCAATTTCATCAGAAAAGCTAAGCTAAAGGAACCCTACCACAAAGTGATGATGAATTATATGCTGCAAAGTGTTTACTTACAATACTGACAGACACTGGGGATATTTTTATTTAAACAGCACTGCACTTTGAACTTACCCTATCTGGATTCTCTCAGATTATTTCTATTTTTACATTTCCCAGTTAGAAGTTTGTGGGTTTCCCCTTACCTATTCAGGATACCAAAGGTAGGGAACATTGTAGTCCCTTCCCATTTTCTGCTTAAGCTCTTATTTGTAAGCAGGCCAGGTTTCATTATTCTGAGATATTAATGTGTCTTAAAGAGGTGGGAGAGACTGAGGCCCATTGTCTGACTGATCAGACTTGCATCCTTGAAACACCCTGAGAACAAGAAGCAGCAAGTCTACATACACACCAAAAAAATGCCATACAAATCCCTTCTTGGAATACCCATTGTATTCCTGAAGAAAAGTGTTCAGACTTGTTGTTGCCTGAAAATCTTAAATAACTGGCAGAGACTGTCACAAACATGGCGTGGCTGGCTCATGATACTCTGTCTTTGGTCTATTTCAGCCAACTATAGTCAACCTGAGATAGCAGAACTGCACTCCAGGGAACTAAAGCCCAATGGATACTTGAACCTCACCTGCTCTTCCAGTGGAGGTTATCCAGAGCCCAAGGAGATGACTTGGCTGATTTCACATGAGAACATAACACACAGCAGTACGGCTCACATGGATGTCACACAGGATGCTGTGACAAAGCTGTACAACGTTACCAGCAAGCTGAATATCCCAGTTCCTACAAGGAGCCCCACTAATATCAGCTGCTTGCTTCGCCTTAGGGAGCAGCTGGGAAGCCTTGTCTCAGTCCCACTGGGCATAGGTGAGTCTCCATTTGGTCATTCCAATTTCTGCCCAGGTAGGAGCAGGCAGTACCGCAGCACAGCTGATCACAGACAGCAGCATGGTCAAGGCAGGGAATAAACTCTAAGTAGGAGTAGAAGTTGGTTAAAGGGGTTGTAGGTTCTCTATCCTGTTCACTGCTGAACTTCCTCTCTTTTCCACGTGGGAAATCTTATTACAGCAAGGAGAGGGCACAGAGAAGGAATTGCTACACAATCCAGAAAACAGCCCTATTGATGCCCTCCCTGGAAGATGCTGCAGTAGCAACAAAGCAACTTAGGAGTCTGGATCAGGGAGCAACCAGTCGCTGGAGGTGACAGCTTTTGGGAGAGGTTGTCACTTCACAGAATCAGAAAACTGGTAATGTTGGAAGAGGCATCTGGAGATAATCTAGTTCAATCACTCTGCTCAAAGTAGGGTCAATAGGTAGGACAGCACTTTATCCAGTTGAATTTTAAACATCTCCCAGGATAAAGATCCACAACCTCTCTCAGCAAACTTCCAGAGTTTGACTACCCTGATAGTAAAAAAGGTGTCTTTTGCTGGTTTAATGTGCTTGAGCTGCTATTCTTAATCATTCCTTAGAAAGAGGCAGAAGGCTAAACAGAAGAGTTCTATGGACCGTATTTGGTTCACAAACTGCCAAATAAACTGTGCTGAGTTTAACCGTAAAGACCATGAAACTTGGACTAATATTAGAAGCATTCCTGGTGGTTTTCATAGCATTTGGCAGAATTAAGTGCACATTCCAAAATGACTATCTGGGGATTTTTCATCTCTGAAATTGTGTCTTTTTTCAGACACCTCTTGCAAAAAGAAGCTGGGGACCTGAGTTCCATTATGACTTTACTGACGGATTATCTCAGGGTTCCACATGGCTGATCCTTTCTTTAAACTAAAGCCGTATTTTATTTATCTTCTGGACCAGGAAAACTTCTTTTCACATGTTTTTGTTTATAAGCTATGGCACAAGAACATCAAAATAAAGACAATTCCCATTTTGGTCATACGTTCATTTGGCTTGCACATCTCTTTTAGACAATGCTGAAGATGGAGAGCTGTGCTTCAATTAACAGGAACAAGGACTAAGAGGGAATGGTAGCATTGCAGGAAAGCCTACCAGGGCAGTATAAACATGCACCTTATTATGCAGATGTAAAATAAATTTGCCACTTGTTCTGAAAAAGTTCCACAGTGAAGTTTCCTTAATATAAATTTAGCTAAAGGGTAAAGTTATCAACACCAGCTATGGCAAACTGCCTCTGATGTCTTTGCATTCTAGGACTTTCAAATACTATTAAAAATACTATCCAGAAGCCTTCTAATGTTTGTTGCAATGAGCTCTGTACGTTGCTCATTAGTCTTGAAATTGTTATATTAGCTATAATGCTGAATCTTCCTCTTTCCTCTTCAATTCTTCTCTCCTCTCTGGCTTTATGAAAATAGATACCTGACAAACAGTAATGGTGGGTAAGGCCCCAGGAACTCCACACAAACATAAGTTTTGTTTGGCAATAACTGAAGCTATATCAGCTGCTAACCCTGCCAACAAAAACCTCAAAAACACAAAAACCAGAAATAGAGGGAAAGTCCTTTGAATTCCCTGCTACTTTCACATCTCTTACAGCATTTCATTAGGCTTTGAACATTATTTCCAACAGACACCAAGTAGTAATATGTTCCAGGTTCTTCTAACTTGTATGGTAACACGGAGCAGCATTGGTACAATAGCTGCCTTATAGGCTGTTGTACCAATTAAGTTGCTGATCTTTCATGTGTTACCCAGACCTTAGAAAGAATGCTTTGCTTTACTGCTGTTGAAGTGACCAGTAAGACCAGGCAGTTTCACTAGCTATTGGAAAGGGAAATAAAATAATGTGGATAGTGATTTATTGACACTAGCAAAGCAAAAAGGATGGCAAGGACCTCAACCTAAACTTCTATTTCATGTAACTTTGGGACAGAGTGTTTAAAGTAATTGTCACCAAATTAAATCTTGGCTGTGTGTATCTTCTCTGTTTTCTTATTCAGAGATAAAAGAGAAAGAAATGGAGCAAGCAAAGATAAATTTCTTTGGCCCACTTATAGCTGTGGTTGTAGTGATCATTTCTGCACTTCTTCTGGCTTTTGTGATATTAAAGAAGAGAAATATCTTGTCTACCAACCACAGTAAGTTACTACTTGTCATTCAGCTCTACCATCCCTCAACTCACAGGATTTACCCTTTGTAGTCATCCCTTTACCTACTTTCAAGGTGCTGACAAAAAGTTAGGTTTCATGTTGGACTTAAGCTAAACTTTCTAGGACGATTTAGTTCCTGTAGCAACTTAGTCCATCCTGCAGTAAGTCGAAGCATCTTTCTCCTGTCTCATCCTGGAATCCACTTCTCCCCTTTTTTGTGCTCTGTGAGACTGCCATGGCACCATCTTACCATCTTTTCCAGTAGTTTCATCTTTCTTTTTTTCTGGGTTTGGGGTAAATTTGGCTCCTAAAGTCATTAAACTATATAAATCTTTCTTGCCTATCACTACTATAAGAAAGATGGAGTTGGGGCAGGGATGAGATGAACTCGCATGAAGTTCACAGAAGGATCTCTATCATCACAGAGTTGAACATTGCTCTACCACAAGCTGCCCACACACTGGGCTGAAAGAATCATATTGTACTGGGAACAGAACTTGATCTTGGCATTTCATTTCTCTATTTTGTTCCAAGACTAATTCTCAGCAGTCCAGGGTTTATTCAGCATTGAATCACGTTGACATCAAAATCTATTTTCCTAGTAGCAGAGGGAAATGCATCCCTCAGTCAGTCCTCTTTCCCTATACAGTCAAGGGTCCTGAACCCCACCTTGTTCTTTTTTGAAATTCTAAGATAACTGGACATTTACTATCAACTCCTTTACAGCTCCTATTTTTCACATGTCTGTAAATCACATATTGATCTATTCTAGGTGTCAGTCTAGCAGTCTAGAAGCTATCCAGCTTGAAACTGAGGCCATCAGCCAGACTGCTGACTGGGAACCACCTCTGCACCCAGCAAAGCATGAGGTCCCATGTTTTTAGAGGTTCTGCCAGAACAAGAATCCTCCCCAGAAGCCCTACAGAACAACATGCCACACTTTTGTGTGATGGCTGAAACCTACTGCCCAGTGTTCTCTGCTTTTATTGTTGCTCCAGAATGGTAGTAAATGGTAGTAAATATGATGCTCTGCCTGCCTGCATGACTACCTTTTTGTTGTATCTTTTAATATGCACTGTAACAATGTAAAATCCTGAGAGTCAATGGAGAAAGCAGAGCTGCATGGGTCACAGAATGTCTCAGAAATAGAAAGAGTTGAGCCACAATCTGTGAATCATAACCATCACTGCAAATGCAATCAGAGGTAAGCTATTATCCATAAATCATAGAATCATAGAACCATAGAATAGTAGAATGACTTGGGTTGGAAGGGACTTTGAAGGTCATCTAGTTTCAAGCCTCCTGCCTAACCATGAGCCATGAATGCTTTTGGCAGAGACACAGCGGCTTTGTACCAGTAACTTCCTTGTAAAGCTTCACATCAGGAAGAGGAACTTTGGGGTACATCCCCACTTTCTGAGAAAAGTCATGGAATTCCTATCAAGCATTTGAATCTAGAAATAATCTAAAGGAAATACTTGCTTTAAACATAATTTGTGATTAACTTTATTTTTTTAATATCATCCAAGCTTAATATACCCAGACAGTTAGTACCTCCACACTTTGTTTCTCTGTATTCTGACTGAGAGTTGTAAGAGTTGTTCAGGTGGATGCAGGGATAGAAAATGATAGCATGAGGTATAATGTGTGTATATCTAACCATACAAAATTAGGCTGAGCAGATAATGAAAAAATATTACATAAGTCATGTTCCTTTTTGGTTGACTATGTTCTTAATTTTACTTCAGACCTTGATGATAGAGCAACTCATACACTGTGGTATATTCAGCCATAGGAAGGAGTTTTATCCTTCAGAAAAGATCCTTTGTTTCACTCAAAATCCGTCAGTTCTCCAATCTTGAATGATCTCTGCACTTTATATTCTTCAACAGCACTGACATCTCTCCAGAGGAAGAATGCAGCAGAACTGAGACAAAATTCTTCTGAGATCTTGATTGTGTTTGTAGGTCTGACACTTTCAGAAAGAGCAGGGACATTAGCATCATATTCTTAAGACAAATTTCAGCTCAGAGTTGCAGTCTGGGGACATAAATTTTCTACAGTTGTTGGGTAGAAATATTCTTTTCTGTTAAATGATGAGAGTTGCTAGATTTCACCTCAATTTTTACTCAATTTTCAAGTATGTGAGAGAAATGCATGTCCTTTTGAGTTAGCTAAACTATTTGGGAGTCAGTTTATTAAGCTATTACACTAACATTCAAAATATTTTCATTCAGATTAATATCATTCAAACGTTATTAAAAGGTAAAGGTTTTAATTTTTTGTAAAAGTTTATACTTTCTAGCAAACTTATTTAATGACAGATTAAAACATATGTCTTTTTCTGTGTTGCTGTTTTTATTCTCCTTCCATTAAAGCATCTTGTTAGGGAATATCAACATTTGGTGTTCTCAGGGAGGAAACATTCCCAGAATTACTTCTTGGAAGCAAATGAATAAAAAAGGTATTGCTGCAATGACTGAGAGTGGCACAACTGGAGGTTTCATATGTTCATTCGTACATATGTACATATGATATGTACATCAGCAGCTGTAACTAGTGGAAAAGGCAACATGGTGGGTTAGGTTTATCCTTTGAAAACTCCCTTCCATCCATAATTTGTTCCTAATTGGTGAAGTTGTTTGTTTTCTCCCTTGCCATCCCTCTACTTTAGGCTGCCAGCCTCTTTCTATTAACTGCTCAATTGCTCTACCTCCTCTATTCTTTCCCTTAAATCAAGTCCAATTCCTTCCTGCAAGGAAAGATTTAAGGGGAAAAAAGCAGATGGGCTTCAGGGAAAATCTTAATTTGTCTCTGTGCATTGAAACATTAATCCTCTGCACTAGCAGGTGTAATGAGCACAGTAACAAGGCACAGGAAAAGCATGGCTGATGCGCTGGCATTTTTGTCCTCCGTACAAATGCATTCACATTTCCAGGCTATCACCTCACATACTTCATCTCTTTCTTTGGCAGCTTTCAGTCGATGACTCCATCAATGTGGCAAGCACATGGAAGAGTGTACATCCAGTATGTACCACAGCATAGAACAGCTTCTCTCAAAAACACCATTCCTTTATTTTTAGGCAGAACATTATGAATTTCAGAAAACAAAGAAATGTTAACAAAGAAATGGCAAAGATGCATCAAATTCGCATCCAATGCTCTAATGTAAATTTTTGTTATCAGACTCAGAGTTGTGATAGATTGCTTCAAGTTCACTGATTACCAGCACTAAATCACCAAATAGTAGAGATTGGAATGGATCTAGGGAGTGTATCCAGCTCAACCCTCCTGCTTGAACAGGGTCACCTGGAGCAAGTTGCTCGGGTCTATGTCCAGACAGTTTGTGAGTATCTCCAAGGAGGGAAACTCCACAGCGTATCTGGGCAACCTGGGGCAGGGCTCAGCCTTCACAGTAAAAAGGATTTCCTTCTGAAAGGTGTTCAGAGAGAACCTCCTGTGTTTCAGTTCGTGCCTATTGCCTTTGAGCCTGTCACTGGGCACCACTGATAAGAGTCTGGCTCAGTCTCTTTTGCACCCTCCCTTCAGGGATGTAAACACACTCATGAGATCTCTCTTAGGCTTCTTTTCTCCAGGCTGAGCAGCCCCAATGTACTCAGCCTGGGCTCAGATGAAGAGATGCTCCAGTCCTTAAATCATCCTTGCAGTCCTTCACTGGACTCTCTCCAGTATGTCCACGTCTCTCACATACTGGGAAGCCCAGAACTGGACACAGGATTCCCGATGGTGCCTCACTGGTGCTGATGAGAGGGGCAGGACCACGTGCCTCAGTCTGCTGGCAGCGCTTT
Source organism: Camarhynchus parvulus (assembly GCF_901933205.1). Classification (NCBI taxonomy): domain Eukaryota; kingdom Metazoa; phylum Chordata; class Aves; order Passeriformes; family Thraupidae; genus Camarhynchus; species Camarhynchus parvulus. The sequence continues at coordinate 88,924,578 of NC_044571.1, read as the reverse complement.
CCCTGACGCAGCCCAGGCACTGTTGGCCGCCTTTGCCACGAGGGCGCACTGCTGCCTCATCTTCAGCTTGTCCACCAGCCCATCCCTGTCCTTTTCGGCTCGGCTGCTTTCCGGATGGATTGCCCCAGCCTGTACCTGTGTATTTTGGGGTCTATTCCTCCCAAGATGCAGGACTTTGGATTTCCTTAGATTTTTTTCGGAGATTCCTCTTTGCTCATTTCCCCAGCCTCTTGAGACCCCTCTGGATGGCCACACAATTGTCTGGGGTCCACTCCTCCAAATCTTTTGTTTAAACTTGGTGAGTGTACACTTGCTCCCAGCATAAAGGTCATTAGCAAAGGTTATTAGCAAAGAGGAAAGTCAGTTAGTTTTACTGAAAATTCCTTAATGCCAGCCAGTGCTACTGCAACAAGTAATATTTCCCTATGGTTAACAAGTGATGGAACAGTGGAGCATTGCATTTCCAGAATATTCTACAGTTACTCTTGAGGAGATTGATATTAAAAAAGCACCACACGGCAAGTAGGCCTTAGGGCACTTTTTCCTCTTTCAGGTGAATTATTTGCTATTGGAGGTTACACTCAACCACAAAAATACAATAATTCTATTAAAGAAATCTATCTATGTTTTGGTTTCAAATTATCTTTCTTCCTCCTTTCCAAACTCAGAAGGCAAAAAGCAAAATTTTATATATGTATATATATATATATATATATATATATATATAAAAATAAACAAAATGCTTCTCTCTACACTGGAATGCCAGGCTGTTATAAATTCATAACTGATTTCTCCTTGGTTTTCAATCTTCTGCACTAGGAGGACCATAATGCTGGGACAGGGAAGGATTTAAGCAAAACATGTTTTCTGATTTCAGGATGGACTGCCAGAAGGTTTTCAAGACAAAAACTACAGTTAGACAGGAAAGCTGGTGAAAGCTGTGAAAGATGGGAAATGGATGAGGACTGAGAAAGTGTAAGGAGATGAGTGATACACCAGGCTGGCTTGCAACAGGAAGTGCAAATGCATCAAGTGTAGAGCAGCTTCACAGACTCCAGGAAGGCTGGGCAAGGCTTGCCACTAGCAAAGAAAGATTCTGCACAGAGGTCCAGAAATTCAGTATATTCTTACAGACATTAACATGTCATACCTCCTCACATACTTGTGAATTTGAGCTTGCAGATATGCAAGCTCAAATTATCCTCCACTTGGTATGTTCTTGATATTGAGACCAGCATATCTTTTGTCCATTGCTTTTGTTAATATCTTAAAACAAAAGACAAAAACAACCTCATGAAAACAATAAAAAATTGTGGCCAGCCACGTGCTTCTAATAAGCAGTGCTTACTATTTCAGAAGGGCACAGATCTAGGGAAAAATGAAAAAAATTAGTTGAGAGTAGCTCAGACTGCAGTTGCACACCTATGTGCACAGCTAGTGCACCATGTATATTGCCTGCCCTCTTCTGAAACACACATTTTATTTAACTTGTACAGGTTTTAAAGTGGGACTATGACATAGAAGCAATGGAGAGATCTTACTTCTTTACCTTGCACTGTTAAATGCACTACCATACCCAGAAACATAAGTCATATTTTCTAAAATGGTAAAATATTAGAATTGGAGAAGTGAAAAAAGATTATTAAGTATCTAGAAAGCATGTTTACAATGTGGAGTTTGTGGAGTTCAACCTATGCAGGTGATGAAGAAAATGGAGAAAGTACCTGATTAATCTGACCAGTGCAAAAACACTTTAAATGACTGATTAAATAAGGAAGGTGTGAAAGATCCTTCCTACTAAGTGACTTTTACTGGGGAGCCCAGAACTGGACACAGTACTACAGGTGTGGCCTCACCAGTGCTGTGGGGGAAGGATACCCCTCCTAACCCAGTTCAGGATACCATTAGCTTTCTTTGTCACTTATGTACAGCTTGGGGTCCACCAGAACTATTTCTGCAAAGCTGCTTTCCAGCTTGTCATCTGCCAGCATGTGCTGCTGCATTGAAAGGAGACAAAGAAGTGGAGATGAAATAGTCAGAATAATCAGGTTTCTTGAACGTATATGAAACATCCAGAATATATTACATTTGTACTGTGGAATAGAAAGGGACTCATTTAACAAAATATGAGGGGGAAAACAAATTATGACACCTAGCAAGAGATTCTGTGCGGAAAGAAAAACCATGACAAAGCCAAGGAAAGAAAAAAAGATGCTTGGTATCCCATTCCTTTATCACTAGATAGTTTCTTGAAAGAATTATGAGAACCACAGCTTCTATTTCTCAAGTTGCCTATGGCAACAGAGCATATTGTGAACAAGGTAGAAGCCTTTCCTAGTAGATCAGACATCCAGAAGCAGAAGATCTTAAAACTACAAGATCTTCTTTCTCCAAAGATTTTTCTTTCTGTGCCTGAGATAATGTGCAAGACCTGCTGTCCAATTACTGTTTAGAGAGTGACACAGCTGAGGCTGCATTGCATTGGATTGGATTGGATTGCATTGGATTGGATTGGATTGCATTGCATTGCATTGCATTGCATTGCATTGCATTGCATTGGCTGAAACCAGCAGAATTATGCTGAGGGATAACAACAGGTCACATGGCCAGTCATCTTTGTCCAGCTGTATTGGAAAAGATGATTTAAAATAATGAACCCCTCAGTAACAACTTATTCATTCATCTGCTTTAATTCAATCAGAGTTAAATCTTATACTTAAAAGGCAAAGCTATTGCTTAAGAACTTTGAAATCACAGCAAAGCAGGCTAGAAGTGCTAAAGAGTGAAAACTTTTTTGCAGACCTAAGCCTTTATAGAAATTCAATTAGACTTTTAAGAAGGTGGTTTTTTTGGTTTTTTTAATCGGGTCGGTGGTTAAGTCCCTCAATATTATATATGCACCCAGAGCAGACAGTGTATAAAAACAACTCAGTACAGGAACATAGAAGTTTTATCAATGAAAATACAAAAATGCTTGATCAGCATAGCACACTGAAACATCAAACCCCAGCTTCCCCTAAAGAGAAGCAAAGCAGCTGTTTGATCCCAGAACACAGAGTTAGGAACCATGGCATCTACTTATCTTCTCGTATCAGTTTTACGACTCCTAAGCTTCCTCTCACTGGCAAAGAGTGAGTGGAAGCCTGGATTCAAGGGCATCCGCATCCCTGACACCCATCAACAGAGGAATGTCAGGGCGCTGACTGTATCTGCCCGCACTAAAGCCCAGCACAAACACCTGCAGTGGCTGTACACCACAGAAGGAAAACGTTGTTATGTCTTATGATGACGGTCCCCAGTCAGGCCATTGGGCTTGGGTCTTTATTTCGCCTTTCTCCTCCTTTTTCCTTCCAGCGGGCCCCGCAGACCCCAAGTAGGCCTGGCAGCCCACACCTCACTTCACTCCCCAGACTCTCTGATGCAGGGCAGGGAGCACGGCTTGAACTGACATCAAGAGACCCTTTGGGTTCCACATCAATTCACTCGAATTCCACATCGATTTTATTCCTTAAAAGCCGAGGCTGCGGCGCCGGCACCGCGGGCTGGGGCGCGAGGTCCCCCTGCCGGCTTCGGAGGCCGCTCCCTCGGCCCGGCGGCCCCGGGGCCGTGCGGGAGCTGTGAGGGGCTCCGAGCGGGCTGTGAGGGGAGTGTGAGGGGGCTGTGCAGGACTGTGAGATGGAGGCTGGGGCGGGGGGGCGTATGAGGAACTGTGAGAGGCTGCGAGGGTGCTGTGAGGGGCTGTGAGGCGGCTGTAAGGGGCTGAGAGGCTGTAAGGGGGCTATGAGGGGCTGTGAGGGGTTGTGTGGGGGCTGTGACCGGCTATGAGGGGGGCCGTGAGGGGCTGAGAGGCTGTGAGGGGCTGTGAGAGGCTATGAGGGGCTGTGAGAGGCTGTGAAAGGCTGCGAGAGGACTGTAAGAGGCTGTGAAAGGCTGTGAGGGGCTGTAAGAGGTTGTGAGGGGCTGAGAGGCTATGAGGGGGCTGTGAGGGGGCTGTAAGGGACTGAGAGGCTGTAAGGGGGCTGTGAGGGGCAGAGAGGCTGTAAGGGGGCTGTGAGGGGGCTGTGAGAGGCTGTGAGGGGCTATGAGAGGGTGTGGAGGGCTGTGCGGGGTACGTGAGGGGCTGTGCAGTGTTGTGCAGGGGCTGCCGTCAGGGCGTGCTGAGGGAGAGCTGCAGGGTCACAGCGCCAAGGGCTGGAAGCAACGCCAGGAGGGCTCCAGTCCCCCTCATACTCCCAGCGGGATCAGCGATGAGGCTGGACTGGGCTGCCCAGGGCTGTGTCCTGCCAGGTCCTGTAAATAGAAACATGGAATCACAGAATCAGTAAGCTCTCCCAGACCACCGAGTCCAACCTTTGACCAAGCACCACTACGTCAACCAGACCAGAGCACTGTGTGCTACATCCAGTCTTTTCTTAAACACCTCCAGAGATAGTGACTCCATTGCATCCCTGGGCAGGCCATTCCAATGTTTAAATCACCTTTTTTGCGAAGAAATTCCTCCTAATGTCCAACCTAAACTAGTCCTGGTACAGCTTGAGACTACATCCTCTACTGTCACTAGTTGGCTGGGAGGAGAGGCCAACACCACATCTGGCTACAACCTCCTTTCAAGCAGTTGCAGAAAGCAGTAAGGTCTCCCCTGAGACCCCTTTTTTCAGGCTAAACACCCTCTGCTCCCTTAGCCACTCCTCATAGGACTTACACACCTGATCCTTCCACAGTTTTATTGCCCTTCTCTGCACTCAAGGATAGAAATGGCACACCCTTCCAGGAGTACTTGTTTGCTCTGCTGCCTGAATGTCATAGAGAAAAATTTTTATCTCTCACCAAGCCTGAGCTGCTCTTCTTTCAGTTCTGGTTGCCATCTCTGATCCTCTCACCATGCACCACTGCAAACAACCTGGCTCCATCTTCTCAATAACGTTCTTGTGGTTGTTGGAAAGACGCGATTTGGTATTTCATCTCCAGGGCAAACAGAGGGAGCTCCCTTGGCCTGTCCTCACAGTGCAAGTGCTCCAGTCCCATCACCACCAAACTTGCACTAATGTATCTGTGTCTTTCTTGCATTGTGGAACCCAGGAGTGGACATGCTATTCTAGAAGTGGTCTAAGAAGTGCTGAGCAAAAAGCAGTAGCATCTTTCCCCTCACACAATCTACTGGCAATGCTGCTGTCAATACAGCCCTAGCAAACATCAGCCTTGTTTGCTGGCACTCTTTTGTCATGAGCTACAGGGACAGAAGTCATCTCACCAGCATCTTCCCCTTTCTACCTTCTCTCCAGAACAGCTACAGCACTTTGGGACATGAGGTATCAAGAGCCTCTGCATTCACTCTGCATGTTGTACTGTAGTTTTCTTGTCACTTCTCCCCCTCCACTCAGGCCTGCCTCATGATCAATCCCACAAGTCTAGCCCACTCTCAACAAATTCTTTGCAATTTGTTCCATTCTCATCCTGGGAAATTTTCATGTGAAGCTAGAAGAAAATACAGGGAAAAGGAGAATTATTCATGTGAGCAGAACTCTGGAGGCAGTCAAGGCAAAGATGATGTGGGACATGAGGTTTAGAAAAGTGGGGAAATTAATTATAAGGTGTGTTTGAAAGTCTAAAGCTATTCAGACAACTGAATGCAACAGGAGGAATTAAATTCATGCAGACAAATGAGAATATGGATGATAACGCTTTGGAGACAGGGACAAAGAATCTCTAAGGAGAGAAGTTCCTATTTAATAAAACTTGCAAACCATGCGGGTGAAAATTGCAGCTGCTAGAAAGCAGTTTTCATCTCAGAGAAATCATTAAGAATTCTAAGTATACACTCAAAAGGGAAATTATAAAAAAAGTATTTGTAAAACCTTGGAAAAAAAATCTAGCCAAAGCATTTGATTTCAATAGAGACAGTACAGTACAATCCAAACAAAATTGGGAACAGAATGAGAACATATAAAATATTTTTTAAATTCTTTTAAATGTTTAAATATTTGCCCCCCCCAACTTACAAAGACAATCTTTGCAAATTGTTTTCAGCATTTCCAAGAGAAATTTAAAAATCTGTTGAAAGTTTCTGTTCTAATACCAGAGGCTTCCTGCACTGAATTTCTTTATGATTTGATTTCAGCTGACCTAAAGAGAAGTATTCGGAGGCTGATCTACCAGTGAATAAAGAGACCTGATAATTTTGGTTATCAAACACAGGTCATTAGACATGTATCAATATAAGTATATGGTGGATTTTAAGCTCCATAGTGCTGTACAACTCCATTGTGCATACACTTCTCCATCAGCTGTTTCCTAAATGTTTTATTGGTGTGAATAAGTACAATTTCAGGAACAAGTAACAATATGAAAAAAAAGTAATACCAGTAAAAGGAATGTCAGGCTGTAAAAGACAAGGTCAGACAAAAAAATCTCCATCAGACAGAACGGTGAGAAGCCAAGAGATTTTAGTACTAATCCTTTCAGTTTACATTAACACTCCATACTTCTGAGACATGGAAATCCATTCTTTTACGTGCCCCTGACAATTCCCAAGCATTTAAGTGAGTTGAATATGAACCCTAAGGGGAAGGCTCCAGGATCACAGTTATTACACACCTACAGTGACTCCCCCATGCAATGCCGAGTGGTGCTGACAAAAGTGTTAAGCTGGGTAGGGGTGTCACAATGACATTTTGTGAAGTATTCTTTGTCACATCTCTTCTTGAGTTTAACGCCTTAAGGTGTAAGATAGTGTTACCATGTCCTCACATGATAACACAATGTTACAGTGCACAAGCAAAGAGATGAAGGAAGAAGTCCTGTGGTTGTGGATTTTTAGAAGCCAATTTTTTGCTTGTCATGGGCATTTTAGGAGGTTAGTTGTGGAGCACATTGGACTTAAAGACTTGGAAGTGTTGCCATAGTTATTTATTGGCTTTATATAAAAATGTCGCTTATCTGTTACTGATCTTCTCTGAGACACTTTGGGTACGTTCCTGCTCTGGCTATACAAGCAATATTAACGGAAGTTTTTGCCTTGATAAGATTTGAAAAACACTTAAAATCCCTACTCCTTTTTCATCTCGTTCTCCCTCTCACATGTGAAGGAAAGAGGAAAAAAAGAAAGAAAAAAAAGGATTGTCCCACCCATCTAGTCATGGCAGCAGCTCTGCATGTTCCAAGAATACACAGTATTCTGGAAGAAAGCCATCCTTATCACTTGGGTTGTTGCAATTGATACCTTGATTGTAGTAGGAGCATCTTTTTTCTAATTTTCGCTATAAATATCTGAATAATTTCAAGTAAAATAACAATCTCTGTGCTGTACTTGCCAGCTCTTAGGTCTGGGCCCCTTGTGGGTGGACAAAGCATTATCCGAAAGGCAAATTGCACAAGAAGCTCAAAAATAGCAGGAAAATCATGCAGAGAAGTATTACTCCTGATTCAAGTGAACTGCTTAAAAAGCCTCTAGTAAGTCTGTTAACAAATACAATATATTGGACAGCAGGCAACTGCAATGGGTCTTTGCCTTTTTCTCTTCCAGGTACTGTAAATACAACCAAATTGTTTGTGTGAAAAGATGAGGAAGACAGCAGATCAACACAGGCTTCTGAGCATTAGTTAGGCAAACCTAGATTTTGGTGCATTAGGACCGTCAAAGTAGTTCAGTGAGAAAAAAAATTTCTTATGTGTACAATTGCAATACTGCTTCTCAGCATTCAGTGGGAGGATGCGCTGCTTTTATTTTAAGAAAGTAGTCCAATATAGCTGGTAGAAATGCAGTTTCAGGAAGAAGTGAGCTATATTTCACACATAATAGAGAACACAGGTTGTTCTGACCTGTACGCCCAGTCCCACTGGTTAAAAATGCCTGTTGTGAAGAGGAACAAGCTTACTCTATTTCTCCTTCTGAGAGCAGGGAGCAGCTGATGTGATTAAGCAGGTTAGTGATCGAGCCACTCTTGACTAATCTGAAGAAGATCTGTGAGAAGAGGTAAAATTGCGGAACTCTGAACTAGAAAATATAACAGGCCCTGGAAACAATCTTGTATGAAACATGCTGGCTAGGAATTAGAAGAAACATCACAGGCTCATCTTTCTGGTAAGTACACATAGATCTGTAAAGGAGGTGAACTTACCTGTGTCTATTTGCATATTTAGAAATGTGGGTGTTCTGTCCTTTTTTACACATGAAAGAGTAAAGTTGTTCAAAGCTTCATTCTGTTCAGCAATTTCTACAGCAGAATGCTAGGTACAATTGAATTCAGCAAAAAAGAGGTGATTGCCCTGTTAGTCATCCAGCTTGATGTAAAATTAAACAAGGGGAGAATTTTTTTAAGTGAAGTAAAATTTCTCAATTTCTAAAATAAAGGAGGAGTCTGCTAAGTCATAAGAAAAAGAATTGCAGGCTCATCCTCTACAATGTCCCTGATGAGAGTGAAAACCAAGTCACTGGTTGTCCTGGGATGACTTTATGATGCTTGTGTCCCCATTTGTCTGTTTAGCCCAGAAATAAGTTTTGCACCTTTAAGGCTAGTTCTGAGAACAAAAGAGGGGAGAGAAGAAGTGCAGAGTTTGTTATCAAGAACTGCACTTGCTCCCCTACATCATTCTCCTAAACTGTGCTGTCTGCAGCACAGACAGTGAGAGAGAGCTCTCCTTTACTTTTAGTTAGTTTTTAGCTAGCTGAGGCAGAGATGTTCCCTGGATTGTGTTTTTTTTCTTTTTCTTAGAACTGTTTAAACCTGCTCTAGACTTAAAACCCAATAAAGCACCAGAAGCTGACACCTGTGGCCCACTGGGCCAGGCCTGGGCCATGGCATTTCCCAGCACTGGATGGACTGATAAGAGACTGAGTAAGCTGAGCTACAGCCCATGAAGGCGACTTCCTGAGTTTGTCATCTCTTCAGAGTGGCGAGAGGTTTTACTGTTTAATATTGTTCAATTTTTTGTGCTATTGTTTCAATTTTTAGTGAATGCTTTTCCTGTTAAATAAACAGGTTTTTTTCTGCTTTTCTCCAAGGAAATCTTTTCCCAATTCAGTTGAGAGAGAAGCCACTTAAATTTGCTTTCTAGAAGAACCCCTTTGGAGGTTTTCTCCCAAATTTGCCCTAAACCAGGACACTTGTGAACAGGATACTGGTGTTGTGGACCTCTGCTACAGCAGCAATTCCAAGAATAAGCTGCAATGGAGCGTCAGGCACAAGGAAATGTACCTGGGAGATTGTTAACTTCAGCGAGGGAGCCATGTCAAGGCTCTAGTTCTCTGCGTGTCACATTTATTCTGTGTAGGACCAACTCACTATTGAAATATCTGAGAAGTACCACAGCAATTTTTAACATTTCCTACAGTGAAATGGGTCAAATGAAATTAGAAGAATGGCTGACTAGTTGAAAATTCCAAGAAGCATATTTCCTGAATTTGAAAGTAGATGGAAAAAAATAAAATGGCTGTTTTCATTAGCTACAATCTGATTTATAATCTGGCATAAATGAAACACTTCAGCATTAAGGAAAGCCTGGAACTGAAACAATGGAGCTAAGTGGTTCCAAAGAAAAGCTGAGAAAACACTAGCTTTGAAACACTGAAACTGAGAAAAAGCTAACTGAGAGAAGGCATCTGTGAAGATCCTGGTATCTTGTAGCACTGAGGTTTATGTCAGGGAAGATAAAGAAATTGGCATTGGAGTTATCTAGACATTTAGGTGCTCTATTTGTCAGCATCATTATAATATACTAGCATTTTCCAAGAGAAGTAGACAAGTACTGTCACACTGCAAGAGAACTAAAGCACAGAGTTAAGTAATTTGGCCAAAGTCATTCAGGAAAGTTGTGAAAAAGCAAGGTACAGAATCTGATCTCCTAAGAATCACACCACTCTCTAATCCACAAGGCCATTCTTCCTTGTTTAGCCAACTGCTCAACAACTGATCTCAGTCAGTGCAGACCACTTTTCCAAGAGGAAATTGACATTCTGGGCTTTGCTTGAACTGGGCTAAGAAAGGATGTGGTTGTTTCTGAGTGGCAGTTGGATAACAAGCATATTTAGAACCTGGGCAGGCTTTGATCTGCGAGGGAAAAAGAGCACAGTGGAGGAAACAAGTCAAGTCAGAGGCTTGCAAGTACCAGTTTGACAAATGTGGACTAAAGGAAGAATTGGTTTATTGGTTTGATTACCCATATTCTGCTTGTCATTCATCCAAGTGAATATACTTAATCTTCTATTAATAACTTTTTTTCTTAAACCAGACATTGGCATTTCCATGGCTTGGGAATCCTAAAATATTGTACATGTGCAATCAGTAAGCAGTAGTGTTAATAGACTTTTCCATAACAATCTTTTCATAGTTGCTCACTTCCTAGACACCCAAAGAAATGCGTCATATCTGCAATACTGTGCAGAGATAGCTAATGGGAAGTTCCAGGAAGCTGGCAGCAGGCAGTAGGGATCAACTACCAAACCTGATCAGGAATTTTTGAGCTTTACCATGCTGGGGACCATATAGCAATAGACACATTTCCTTGCAAATTATTTCATGTCTCTTGCAGACCACAGAGAACAAACTTTCTTGTGTGCTTATCCATATGACTAACTGATATCGCCAGTAATTCCAGCCTCTGTTAAAAAAAAAAAAAAAAGAAAAAGAAATAAAGAAAGCCCTCATGTTATCATCTCCTCATCTTACTTGGTCAGGCCTCATACTCAGAATACCAGCGTCAGCACCTGTTTTTCTGTGCTGGTCTTGCTGACCTGTACCTTTTGACAGCTATTGATAAAAAGCTGGTTACCACCAGGTGATGATATGTTTATTACTGAGAAGCAGCATGGGCTCCCAGGCCCCCATGTGAGGAGTTTTGCAGTGCTTTTGAACACAGTGCCTCTTAAAACTGGTTATGGTTTTTCTGAAGCAACACTGTTTATTAGGAAAAGCCAATTCATTTAAATCAGCCCTGCTGGTGAGAAAGTGCAGCTCTTTATTAATTGACTCAGTAAAATCTGGGGAAAAAATTATGTGGCTAAGCTATCTGAATTTAATATTTACAAAATCAGGCATTTTTCTTCAACTGGAATACCTTTTGGTTTCCAACATTTATGTCTTAAAAGGTTTAAAATATTCAGAAATTCAGATGGGAAAAGTGGTTTTCAAAATCAGTGTAACAATATTTCAAATCTCCCCTATTATTTTTTCCCCACAGAATTTCCACTCACTATTTTTGGTAAGCTTAGGATCTTTGTGACACTTCAGGAAGAAGAGATACTTCAAAATCAGACTGCCGCAGAATCCAAAACTGCTTCAGACTTCTCTGTAAACTGCCTACCCAGATACTGCAAATCAGGCACTCTTCTAAAGTGGTCCTTACTAGGGCCTTTGCCAATAACTTTGCCTATTTTCTGAACATCTGCTTGAGTTTAGTGTGGTTCATTTAAACTCACAGACATTTGGCAACATGAATACATTCCATCGTGCCCATTCCTGTAGATCACTTTGGTACTCTAGGTGTTATTCAGACTTTCTAGATCAAAGAAACAACTACTTCATATTTCACTCCCAGGATCTACAGTAGTGTAAGAACAATCTGGTCTATCTGTTCAGTACTGTGCTATTTCTAGTTTCATTCCTCATTGATGAGGGCAAGTGAAGAGATACGTAAGCACTTGAAAGCATAAATCAAATCTGAACTTGGAGCACTGATGTTTAGTAGAAACATGAACAAAACATGAAGAAAACATGAACAAAACATGGACAAAACATGCCGAGCACTGCTGTTGTCTAGCTCTGTATCCATAAAATAATTTCTTTGATACTGATGGCATCAGTATCCCAATGTGTGGTGTCCCAGGTGGAGAGTTGATACTTAGGGCACGGGGACAAAATCAGAGCCTGCAGGAAGGCTAAGATTTCAGCAACAGTGCTGCTGCTGCTGCTGTGTCTAAAGGTGTGTGTTTCGGTATGTGTGCTCTTACAAAGGTGGGCAGAGTAGAAGCAGAAGTATCTTTTCATCCATTAGAACACAAAACTGAGTGTTGAGTATCTCATCTTCAAAATGGGGATAATAATAATGTTTCATTACCGATGTAGGTATCAGTCTCCCCTTTGGTAAATCACAGTACAAAGTAATCTTTTGATAGTCTTTTGGCTATAGAAAGTGTTAGCCTGGCCATAAACACACTACTAAAGGTTATTTGGCCCGTTTAAAAATTAAATCTTTGATGTTGTAAAAGCAAGGTCCACAGAGAAAGGCATAGTCTCTGCTTTTGCCAGCCCTTACTTTCTGATTGCGTGACTTGACTTTGCACCTCAACTCTCTGTACATTAGTGTTCCTGATTGTTAGATAAGGTAATGGTCCCCAGAGTTACAAAAACGCTTTAGCATCCCCAGACAAAAGGAAAGGTACTGTGGAAGCACAAAGAACTGTTTACATGAGTTAAAAAATAACTTTTAACCTTTGATCTTGAAGACCTATTTCATGTGTGCACCATATGCTCAAAGGCCTGACAGCTTCAGCTTCACCTTTTTTCTGTGGATGCACTCTTTGACTTCACAGCCCTTATGCTTTTAGCTTGATGGCATCCAAGATGTTTCTTAGCAATCATATTCTGCCAGCAACACACATTCTTTGCTCCTCAGGATCTGGGAAATTTGCTTCATTCCTCTCTTTTCCACACTGCTCTTTGGAGAAGTTAACCTCTGAAGAAACCCAAGCAAACAAACAGAAATCCCACAAGCATAAGGGATTTGCAGCATGTTGAAAATGCATAGGGGTGGAAAAACAACTCCGTAGTTGTCAGCTGAACCTGATCCAAACAATCTGATCAAAGATGATAACTCGACTTTGTTTTGTGCAAAAAGATCTTTGTTTATACATTGGGTGCACAACAAGGGAAAACCATTAGCAACATTGAAGTAGCTGGCCTGGAATGAAAAATGTGGTGGCTAGAAGAGAAGAGCAGCAGCCTGCAGAAGAAATTCAATTTTTTGCAGGGCTTCTGGTGACAAAGGAAATGTTATGGAATGTGTAAGGTTTATTTCAGGGCAGATCTTTTTTTTAACTGATACCTTGCCTCTAATATTTGATTTAGAGAATGTTGTGTGTCTGTGAAATGGACAGGAATAGAAACAGGCATGGCCATGAACACCTTACTTATATGATGACTATGCTGAAAGAGTTAAGAAAAAAACTGCTTGCCCAAGCAAGCAAGGGTCACAAAGAGAATGTTAACATGGGGAAGGTAGAAAACAAGACAGCAGCCTTGCAGTGAAAACTGTGATCTAAGACACTTGAAAGTGCAGGAGCAGGAGAGGAAAAGGTAGCTTCTTTCCCTGCTCTCCTAATATCTGCCTTTCCTGTCCATCAGTCAACTAGAAATAACATCACTCAGGACTGTCTCGCTGGTGACTTGATCTCACAGCACAATACATCCAGGCCTCCTCTCCACCCCTCCATCCCTGGTTCCAGGCTGCCTATGCAGTGAGACCACCCATCCCCAGTTGTACTAAAGGACCAGTTAAGAAGGCAGCATCCTACCCCTGTAGACTAGTGACAAATGCTGAGGGAGGGAGTAAATGAACAGTCCAAATGTAGTTCAGATGTCTCCTAGGTTCTAAAATCAACCAGTTCTAGTCCTCCCTGAAAGCCAAAGTCCTGAGGGAGGCATTGAAATGGCAAATTTATCTTTTGTTTTTTCCAACCCAGTCATGATTTTTCAGACCTCTACTATAACATACCTCAGCTGCCTCATTTCCAAGCTGAACAGCATATTTAATCTCTGCCTGTATGTAAGCTATTCCAGTTCATTGACAATCCAAATTCTTTTGTACCTCTTCTAGTTCTAGTACATCCTGTTTTCAGTGGGAAAGACCAGAGCTGAGGACAGCATTCAGGATGTGGACATGACAGTCTTTTAATCTTCACATGACATCTCCTAGCCTACCGCATTCAACAAGAAGCTGAAAGGTAAACAGCTGGTAGCTGAGATGCAAGCAGTTATAATCACTGTAAGTCCTCTTGGACTGCATAAGTACTTCTAAAAACCACAAATAAAATAAATAAAACCATCTACCATTAAAATAAAAATAATAAAAAAGCCAATGCAAATTACAAAATGTTTGCCATCACCCAAAACAAACCAGCAGTAGAAAAATAAGTTTGAAAAATGTTACTAACACCAAGCTACAGTGCCAAGTGTTGTCTCCTGTCTTACAAGATGATGGATGATGGGTTTAATTCAAACTCCAAGCAAAATAATTGGATTCTGGGAAAAGTTAAAAAATTAATAACTACAATATTTTCTGAGGGCTAAAATTGCTACTAGAAAAGCAAACAACTCAAAGTAAGCATGAAGACTAAAAGAGAAAGAAAACAGTGAAAGCAGTAAGTGTGACAACTATTGATTGAGGACCATGCAATAATCAACATAAAGAATAAGGTAGAATACTAATATTTTGACTCTGGAACACTTAGAATAGTTTTAGGAAACCTCAAGGAATAGAGGGATGCTTTCAGGCCACTTTCTACAGCTATTTCTCCTGGTTCTGGCAGATTCCCTTTCCCTCCTATCCAGCCTCTTTAGTCATGATGACACTAATGTTTGTGGGTCTGTATAGGAGACAGGACCAGATTCAACACATACATATTTTTAATTTTGACTCTTTAATCAGATCTATTCCCCAACTTCCTGTCCACCTCCACAGTCAACCACACCAAACAAAGAGGGATAAATGAGTGTTTGGTTTCCCGAGGGAGGCAAACAGGAATCCCTTGACCTTGTGGCTCTGCTTAGGAGGATTTTCTTGGAGCCATAGCTTCAGATTCAATCTGGTGATAAATATTCATATAGACACTCAGATACTTAGATTAATATCTAAGTATCTAAGTATCTATATGAATATTTATGTTGGAGCTTATGTTAGGCTCTTTCTTTTTGATAAAAATCCAGAAGTATTGGGGTCAGGTCCCTTTGTTTTATTTCAACAGTAACTTAGTTACTGAATCAGCCACCCGGCAGAAGTGTGGGTGTGCCTATGGAATCAGTCAGGTAAACTGGCCAGTCACTGACAGATAATGAGGTAAACAAGATTGTACCAAGATTTGTTACAGACAATTAGACCAAGTCACAGTTTGGTGGAAAGGTTTACAAATACCCAGCACTAAAAGCCTGTGGAATAAATCAATGCCCAGCAGGACAGAGACTATTTGTTTGTGGAGTTCCTTATTCTTGTAACTATCTGCAACTTATCTCTGCAATACTGGATGAGGATGTTAATTCAAGTGAGTTGATTGCTATGCACAAAGGAGGGGCAATACTTAAACAAGTGTGGTTTTGGAGCAAAGAGCTTTCCGAGAAGCAAAATACTTCCTTAGTCAAGGCATCTTGTCATGGGAACTATTAAGACTGATGTATAAAAAGAATGTAGTAGGACATACAGCTAAACACAATTACCTCTTCTTCTTCTGTTGCTCTTCAAACACAAATGTCAGTATTGACCAAAACATGAGTATTTAAAAGCCAGCCAGTAATTTCTCATTGTCTATAAAACCTTGAAGACTCACTCTACCCAAGAAGGACATTCTAAAGCATGGTAAGTGTGGGAAATTGTATGACAAAAAGTTGGTACAACACAATAGCAACATTTTCAATTACTTTTTATGCTTTTAAAAAGAAACGCAATTTACTTTTTAATCTACCTTTTAGATATCATATCATCCCATAAGCAACTGTGACACAGATGACAAAAGGAGATTAATGATTTCCTCTCTCTAATGAGTAGATTTATTCAGTAATGGCTGAATAGTATGTGTGACCATTTCACAGAAAAGCAGAGGTGGTTAATGAGAGCTTCATTAAGACGGATGATCAAACCACAGGGTAATGAAAGCATAAATTCAGGCTGGATATTATAAAGGCAGGAGTATTGTGAACACATCATTTGACTTCCTCTGTAATAGAGACTGTTTGATTTGGTATTAATGCCCTAACTACTAAAAAACCTCCAGTTTTTAATAGAAAATATTTTCCATAAGTAATTGTTGGTAATTGTTCTGACAACTATTTGTCAGGAACATTACCAAATTTACTTCAAGTCAAGTCTGAATTTGGATAAATTCAGATTCCAATAATTGTCTCTTGCTGGACTAGGTGTCTGGGTGTAAATGCAGGCAAATGGGTGTCTCTCCATATCTGAGGAGTTGAGAACTTACCCATCTCTTTCTGCCTAGCAAACAGGAAAGGTTATTTACTTTTTTCCTTTTAGTACCAGAAAATTGACTTTGATGTTGAAACTGAACTCTATTTACCACTTTGCCCACCACCATGTTGGTACTGAATGGCTGTGATAAATTCACAGCTCCATCTTCCTTTTCATAAACTAAACAAATCTGTCTCTTTCAAATTTGCACTGAGGCTTTTTTCCCCCAATCTTTCATCATTCTCATGTCCTTTTTCTTGCTCATCTCCAGTTTTAAGGCCATCTGTCTTAAAGGAAGAACACTTGCACTTGATACAGCATCCCATCTGTTGCCACAGTAGTGCAAATCAGAGGCAGAAGATCCTCAGTTTACAAATTAACACTTTTCTGGGAAGCATTGTTTGGGTGAACCTGATGTTCTTCTACATGTCCATTGAGATGTCCAAGTGCTTTCAATGCAGTTGAGGCCTAAGGCTTAGTGAATACATGCACAAATGTCAATGTGTGTGAATTTCTTATTATCTCATTTCTCACTCAACATCAGCTGAAGTGGTTAGATTGCTGTGAATGAGTAGAAGTGCAGAGGGAAGACTGATGGCATTTTGTATGAACCTAAAAAGATATGGAGAATTTAATTCATACTGGTTTTAAGATTTTTTTTCATTCAAATTTTAAGGTCCTGGATGAAGTATCTTGTTTAGGAGCAAATATTGCCACGTGCTGACTCTTTACTCCATAGAGAACCTTCAGAGGGTTGTTCAGATCTTTTGATGGGGCCTTATACTTTGAATCACCTCCTGTTATGTGTTATACAGAAAGTATTCTAAAGAATCTGCTTTCCATCACTGCTCACTCCACCAGTTCATGTCTTTTGTTATTAGATAACAATAGGAGACAGTAACTAATTTGTAAAAAGGCAGATTCCTGTGATTTATGTAGAACAGTGCATTAGTATTCAGTCTTTACTAGATTAAAAACTTTGACTTGCAAAGACTGTAGAGAAAAATAGCTATTAACTTTCATCATCAAGAATAATTAACCACGACAGCAGCTGAACTTAAGATTCATCTCAGTTAATGTTTGTCAAGGCAGATAATACCTGACCTGGCCAAAATCAAACACAAAACCCACACCCAGCCAATCTGTCAAAATCTGCTCACATTTGCAATCACATGAAACAGAACTGACTGCTTGAATAAATCACATTTTAAGATTTTAGTTAGTGTGTGAGCTAATTAAGATTCTTTTATTCTTAGAGGGCTGTTTATTATTCAAAGTGCAAATTCTCTGGGAATGCTAGAATTTTGGGGCAGATAGTATGTACAACTCAAAAATGGAATACAAATTGCAAGAGAAAGGAAGGAGCTGGGAGAGGAACTCAAAAAAGCAAGCACATGTACATATGGCTAGAAATCTGGCTGAAATGCAGCACTTCTGTGACTCATTCTCTTGACAGAAGAGCAGCAGAATAGGAAGGATGGCAGCTAAGGAGCTGTGGGAAACGTGAGAGAAGATCAAGAGGCTTCCCAAGAGTAAATGAGCACTTATGGTTCAGTTTTCACCTTGAAAATTTTCAGTATGTACATATAGGTGCTCCAAAAGCCCTTCTAAATATAGAAAGGGAAAACACTCCTGAAACTTCAAAAGGTCTTCTGATTTCAATGTTTTTCTGATTTTTGTGTTTGTTTTTAATCCTACAGTATAACTTTTGCTTGGGTTGTCTGTGCTGAAGAGATGTTTGGAAGCCTCCTCTGAGGTCAGATTTGATAGTTTTCCATCCCAACATTTCACTAACTGCAGACTAATACAAAGGGAATAATCTTTACAGACCCACAGACTTAATAATCACTATTGCGTCAGGCTGATGTGCTGCTTTTGTGCTTCAGCCTAAGGTAAAAAGGACTGGACAATGTGTGCAAGTTTTTTCCATAGCTGACCTGAACCAAATGATGGAAATGCAGAGAAGAAATATGGATGTGAAAATAAAGGAAGACAGTGGTTCACATCTGGGAAGTTTTTTTTTGCAATCATAAAATGTGGACATGAAACTGTTATTCTATCCACGGCTAGCTCCTGAAGCACAAGATGACTGTCTTGAGGGAAAACAGCCAGCATACTAAGCTGCCCCAAGTAGGCCAATTGTGACCTGTAGATCAAACCAACGCAGGGACTGGGTAACAAACAAAGGAACTGTAATAGTTATAAATAATATCTTTAGCAGAAAATTCCTTGCCAAAGAATTATAACAGAATAGGATTTTAAGAGGAGTGTGCTTAGCTGTGTTTAATAGAAGGCCAATGTTCTCCGTGTGCTTCTGCTTTGATATTCAGCAAATACCTTGGAGATTTTGTTTTGGTTTTTCATACTCCCCAGGACAGGATATTCCAGGGTAGGGTTGCTCAACAAATAACTGCTCAAATGATATTGCTTGGGCTGCTTGCATCTGCCAGAGTAACCCTGCCCAACTGTGCAGATCCTTTTAAAAATCTAAGGAGGGAGAAGAAACATTTAAGGATAACCAAATAAGAAGTGCCTATGCCCAAAAAAGGAATACAAGAATAAAGAAGATGAAGAGGGGAAACAAGTGAAAGATAATGAGAATGGGCATCACCAGCTACTTCCAGATCTGTACACGAGTAGTACAGACCCTCTCCAAGAAAGTAGAACATTTCAAAATTAGTTTGGAGGTGGTCCTGGAAAATGAACATGCAGAACAATTCGGCAGTGGCAGCAGGGGGGATGGACTGGATGTGAACTTATTGGGTCTCTTCCATCTCCAGTTTCTACGAAAACAGTCACCATTCTTTAGCAATATGATAAATATTTAAAAAAATCATAGATACAAACTAAATAAAACATATTAAATAACAAGTGCAGCCAATTTAATCATGACTTTTCAACTTTTTAAACCAAGACAGCAGGGAGGAAGAAGGAACAGGCTCGAGATTTTTAGTCCTCTTTGTTTAAGGCTAATTCACATAGGACACACCTTCATGAGACTTGTTCAATAACATTTGTGGAGCTGGGCTAGAGTTGTTGTTGGATTGTTCTCAGTCCACAGGGCTGCTGGTTTTATCCAATGCACACTGGGTGCTGTCTCTCTCTAGCAGCTTTTAATTCAGATTTTGCCTTGTTTATGCTTCACTCCTAGCTGGACCAGTAGATTTCATTTTGGGTAGTGCAATACCAGTTTAATCCTTAAGCATTTCGTAACCAAAATTTGATTCCTTTCTTCATTCCTGCACTGCCTAAAACAATATAAACTACCCTTCAAGAGCAAATCTCCTCCTCTGTAAGGAATCCATGTGTTGCAGATACACAAACTTCATGTTCCTCAGCAGGGGGAGAAAAATTTTTGGCTTAAAAAATATAAAACTCATTATTTGAGCACGTGGTGTATCCACAAAGTCTAGCTGCAGCAAGGGGACTTGTGTTCCATGGGACAGCCACTAGACAGTGATATAGCCACATCTACACAACCAAAGCACACCCCTCTTACAGGCCCAGCCTCTCTCCAGCATTTCCTTCACAACCCAGCAGCTCAGGTTTTCTCTGAATCCCTATAAAAAGTCATCTTGCATGTTTCTTCTGAGTACTCACCATTCAGTCTCAGGAGAGAAGGCTTTAATAATACCTTTTCTCCAGTACATGCTGAAGCTGAAGAACATTCTAAGGTAGAGGGAAACAGGGATATGCCTTGCCCATGGTGCTCAGTTTGTACAATGGAAAGAAGACCTCAGCCTTCTGGGCTGTCAGTCTTCAAACTATCAGTCTAGCTTTTTAATTTGCAATAAAAGTAGTTTAAGAAGTTGAGGTAGACATTGTCATTCTCCTGGTCGCATACTTCCCTGAACTTATGTTCCAGAACAAGACAATGGAGAACCTGGTTTAGGCCTGATTGTATAATTCTCTTCAGCATGCCAGGCCTTGGGGAAAAGACTCAGCCATGAGTAATTTGGTTCAGATTTGGGCTTCAGGTTCCCAGCAACTGGCTCAAGGCACTTATATCCACATCCATTGTATGAGGTATATCTCTGACAAACACCAGCTGCTTCACTTCTACCTCAGAAAGCTTTGTCAGAAGGAACATTAAATTTTCCCGTTGTCCCATTTAACTTTGCACGTTGGCATCTAGCTGTTATATCTCCTCCCCAATTCTTTCTTCTTTCCCAGCCACATGCACACCCTGAATAAGGGACACAGGTAAACAGGAAGAGGCTAACTTATAAGAACAGGAATCCTGTCCTACCACCAGTTCATACTCCTGACAAGGACTAGGTGAATCAAGCAGCTCTCCAAGCCCTTTTGCAGTGCTGGCTGACTTGAGAGACTTGAGCTGAGAGCTGCAAGAGTTCTGTTTGGGAGGTGGCCAACATTTTTGTCCAGATGATGGGAAGAGTTGCCCCTCTGAAGAGTTTCTGCAGGAAAATGCCTCTGTGGGATTAGTTTGTCCTTCACAGCTAGAGACAGTCGATGAACAAAATGCCTGTATGCAATGAGGAGCCTTCAGTACTTTGTCTTACCAGCTGTCACCTACCCTACTCATATCAACACAGGACCTCACCACTCCCCTCACCTTCGTGAGACTCCACCACTTCATGGCATCTGCACATTTCCTACTCTGGCTACTCACTAGGAAATTAATTTGGAATAGAGAAAACCATTCACAGAGCCGGTGTAAGATGTCTGTGCAACGCCATCCAACAGAGCCATTATTCCTGACCAGGAATCATCAGAAATATCATCAAGAGAATAATCAGCCAGCATAACTTGCCCAACAGTGTCCTAAAAGACAGTCCATGAGACCCTATCTGCCTTAGTTCTTCTCAATATATACATCAACCCTTGATAGGCCCAACTAATTACAGATGCTACTCAAATCGATGATCTCTTCCAAGAGTCCTTTCCAGCAGCTGCCATCCTCTCTCCCAGTCTGCTTTGGGCTGAGTTGCTACTGCATCTGAGCATCTGTTGAGATGCAGCTGAAAACCATAACAGCCTTTCAATCAAACAAAACTCTTACAAGAGGAAAGTAGCTGTTTCTGAGCATCCTTCTGTCTTTCTGAGCTCTCTCCCTGTTCTGTAAGACTCCTTTGGTAGCTCCCTGAAGAATCTGCCCACTGACACCACAGGTGTTATTCCATCACAAGGGACCTACTGCAACTTGGGCAGACTGGGCTGACAGCAGAGCCTTTGACCCTTTGAGACCTAACCCTGAAGGCCACAGTGACCACACTATCATGGAAGCCAGAGGTGGCTTCCATGCCACCTCAACTTTTCTCTCCTTTATCCTTATGTCTGATATTCCATCTCAGCCCTTCTCAGCTTCTCCTTCTTTCACAGCTTGTGATATTTTTGGGAAATATTCGAAGGTAGGTTTGACTTGTCGTGTCGAAGGAACTAAGGTTCAGTAGTTCTCTGTATTCTTTTTCCTTTTGCTCTCACATGTGTCTCTTCAGTAGAAATTATTCTAAGTATTTTTTGGTTTCTTCCTTTCACAGGCATTGTATCACTGAGCTGCTGATGCTGTTCAGTATTGCAATAGAGAAGGAAATAAATAAATATTTGGATTTTGCTTGTTATTTTTATGCTGTATTTTACATGTTTGTTGTATATGGCAAAGGCAGAGAGAAGCTGAGATATAAGGACTCCATAATCAGGTCACTAGTGAAAGTGGCTTGGGTCCAGGGTCTCTACTAAAAATGTCAGCTTCATCGGAAAAGGGCAATAGAGTCAAATCCACAATTACTCTCACTAGTACAGGACTCAGAATGTTAGGATTTCCCTGGTGTAAGTAGCTTACACTTTCTTTCTCCTCTCACCTAATTCAAAATAAAATAAAGCCATGTGAATGAGAATAAAGGATATCGCAGGTTTGAAAAGGGCAGCATAGGTAATTCTTCTTCTTCCTCTGGAATGCTCTGTGGTGAGCTGTTTAGGCTATTTCCTTGCGAACTGAGAGGTGTGGGTTCAAATCTGCTTAGGAATTGAAAGAACTGAGTCTTCTACATCCTGGTTGGCCTCCCCAAAAACACAGGGATCTGAGGGTGCCCTGATAAAGCACATTCTGGTATGATCTGCTCAAAATCTGTAGGTGAGAAAGAGGAAGAAAGTGCTGCATTGGCTTAAATACAAGAGCCCTGAATGGATGTCATCCTGCCAGCTTGCCTTGTGTTGTTGAGTTCTAGAAGCCAAAGAGATGTCCAGCGAGATCAAAGACTATCCCAGTGGGCTTGTCCTGCTGCCTCTTCCTCATCCAATTTTTATTGCGGGAAACATGGTGGAAGAAGCCATCACAATGTGATGAAGTCACAGATAATGGGGAGCTACAATTAATATTGAGAGAAATTAAAAAATAAAACTTTCTGTTAGATTGTTTTCTATTTGATACAGCTATGCATGAAGTACTGGGCCACAAAAACCCCTGTGGCATAAATAGCATGGCTGGCTTTGTGGGGGTAGTGCAGCAATGAATATAGCAGTAGCTGATTTACAGATTTTGTGGAAGAAAATTGGAGTTTGCCATTTTAAAGGTTTTCTTTAATCTTTTTTGTCTCTTCCCCACAACTATATGATTACTTAAAATAACCAGCTTCCTGTTCTCCTCAAGTTTCTTCACAAGAGAATAGCTTTAAAAAAACGTTCACTTTCATTGCCATGCTACAGCATGGCCCTGAAGAGCCTGAGTCCAAATACTTGGTGTACTGTTTCTTCAAACAAGATTTTATTTTGATTTAGTATTTGAAACATTAACACTTTTAACTGCTGCAAGGAAGTCTTAAATTTTCTTGGGGCTGTAAATCAAAGTTTAGTACAACATTAGGAGGGGATTCTCTGAATCTGTAGACCTTGTATCTGGAACCATCTCCAGTTAAGCATGATTAAGAATTAAGAAAGATATTCTTTCCCCTTTGGAATCACTTTTTTTTTAATCTGAAAAGTATTTGCTGGCATTTTATTATAGTTGTGCAATTATACTGTATTAACTATCAAAAGGATGATGATCTATTTCTTGAAAAGTTAGTGTACTGCAGTAGAAATAGGAAAACTAATTATTTAGCAAAATTAGCTGTATCCTAATACATTAAATGCTATTTGAGTAAGGAAGTGACTTCAGGTCTGTGGATAATTCTGTAGTAATACATAGACTACAAATTTACTAAAGTTAGGTCTCATGGATCTCCTTCAGAAATAAAGGTCTATATCACCTCTTCAAGGTAAAAACACAACACACTTTAAATACATTCTAAGTGTCACTCTCAGCAATATATTGCAACTCTATCAACATTTTTGCTGTTATTATTTGGCAAAGGAAAACTGTATGCTCAGGACAGATCCAAACCTCTACGGTTGGGCTGGCTGTAGAATGGCACCAGAGTCTGTGTATAGAGCTATGTGCTACTTTTCCTTAAAAAAAAGCATTTTATGAGGTTAGGAGTTTTCAAATACAAACTGTATAATGATCCCAAAAGACTGTTGCTCTCAAATGGTGTTGAAAGATTTTTGGACTAGGGAAGCAGTATAATAATGTAAGCGCTACCATATAATAATGAAAACATTTTGTTCTCTGCATTTCAGTTCTTAAGATCCAAATCAACTGGTGGGTATAGCAGACCTGTAGCTGTAAAAATCTGCAAAACCACACCAAAATTTAACTGTACAGAGCAAGGTGAGGATTTTCATCTCCAAGAAATACAGGTCCCTGGTTTCTACTCTGTGAGCTTCAGGTACCAGGGAGCAGCATAAACCGGGAGGTCAGACTTTTTCGCTGAGAGCTGGAAGAAGACCCTAGTCTTGAAAAGAAAACTGAGCAAGCAATGATTTTTTTTTTTTTCCTTCCCCCACAGTAGCGTCCTGCCGCAGGGTTAAGTTCCCGTGCGCCAACCTGCTGGGTGCTGCTGCACGGGGAGCCGCAGGGTCAGCGTCCCGAAGCCCGGCAGCAGGGAGGCTCACGGACAGGTATCCGACTGCCCTGCGCCTCCGGGCCGGTACGCGCGGTGCCTGCTCGGGGCCGCTGCTACCTGCGGGGCAGCGCGGGGCGGCGCGGAGCGAGGAGCGCCCGGGCGGGTCCCCGCTGTGGCCGCCGCCGCCCGCCCCGCCTTGCGTGGCCCGTGGGAGCGGGCCCGGGTGCCGGAGGCGGCTGGGAGGGCTGGGACGGGGCCCTGGCCAGGGGTTTCTCTGTCCCCCACCCCCTCCTCCCCTCGCCGCCGGTTCCCGTGAGGCTGCAAGTGCCGCCGCGGCAGCTGGGGGGCCGGCGGGGGATGCTGCTGCCGCCGCCCTGCCCAGCGCCGGAGTGAGGGCAGGAGCTGGTGGCGGCAGGAGCAGCCCCGGCGGCGGGACGAGGTGAGCGGGGCGCGGGCCCGCGGGGCAGGTGGGTGCGCGCCCGGGATGGGAGCCTGGGATGGGGCCGGGGCGGGCAGCGCTCCCGCCGGGAGCAGCCCGCCCGCGCTGGAGGCACACGGGGGAGCGACGGACGGGGCGCAGCCCGCGGGGTCTGACGGGCAGGGAGCGCAGAGCCGGGTCTGCCTTTGGGGTGCAGAAACCTGGAGGAGCAGAGCCCCTGGCCAGGCGGGGTGGGGAGCGAGCCGAGGGCGACAGGGAGCCGGGGGCACTTCAGGCTGAGCCCGGCCGGCCATGCCAGGTGCAGACGTAATTCCACGGAGGGACCCCTCCGCCTCCCCTCCCCAAATCTTGGGCAGGGTGGTTTCTGATACATGTAGGATCAGGCGAAAGGAGAAATTTCCGTAGAGCTCTGAGGTGTTTTCTCTGGCTCAAGTTATCTAGGAATAATATTGAGGGGAAGAAGAACAGTAATTCATAACAAAACTTTAAAGAGCAACAAGTTGTTTTACTGAAATCACACGCGCTGGGAAAAAAATCACCTCACTGATCCTGATAAAAAGTGCTTAATAGCAGTATCTTGAAAACTGATTTATACCACAGTTGTGAGTTTCTGAAGCCTTAGCACTATTCAAAAAAATTTCACCATATATATGGAGAAAGTTTTTGAGAAGTCCTGAGTCTGCCCTTAAAATCTTCATTTTTACTTGTGTAGATATAGTATATGATAAAATTATTTTCTTATTTGTTTGAAGTGTTTCCCTTTTTACTGGGTTGGGTTTTTTTCCCTGCTTGAAACAGGTGGTCCATTTTGCACCTCCCTCTTGCTCCCTCTCAGGCTCTGCTCCCCAAAACCACTTCTGTGTGTCTTTCTGTGCAGTCATGGTGCAAACTAGATTAACCTTGTTGGACACTCTGGGCTGTATTCAGAGGAGCAGAGGAGGGGGCTGGTAGCCCTACATCTCCCAGCCGCGGCCAGCACAATTCTCCTGTTTACTCATGTATCATGGAGGAGAGTGACTTTGCAGGCTTTTCCCGATTTCCCCTTTTGAGTAGCGTCTCTATCACAGTTGGGACTTTTTTGCCTCCTACTCGAGTTTCACCACCCGGTGTAAACTCAGAGAGGATGTGCAGGGAGGGACAAGGTCAGGGGAGTATCAGTGAGGCGTTGCTAAGGCTATTTCCCAGGCACTGTGGTGCCCCTGAAAGTGCTTATGCTAATGATAGGAATTAGAGCCCTCAGCTCCTGTGCTTGATGTAGTCTGAAGCTGGGCAGTTGTGCACTTTTTTCACTTACTGTTCTATGCTTTTCCCCTCACCATGCTGCAGGACTAAGCTCTCTCTGCAACAAGAAATAGAAGTTTCAGCCCCAAGAACAAAATCTCTTTCTGTGCTCTGTGCATTCACTGGGGTCTGCCCATCGACCCCTGCGTTGTGAAGACCAAATTCTTACATCTTTTCTATCTGTGAGAGTGGAAAAATTAGTTGGATGATTATTAGGAATATGTTTAACTGAACAGTGGTGATGGCTGTTCAGATTAAATACTATTCCAAAATCTAGTTTGCATTTAATTGAGGTAGTTGAGGTTGTTGAAATGTAACTATTTTTAAAGAGGATTGATTATGGCAGGTTAGTGACTAGAAACCATACAAAGCATCCCAAAGTAATTTCTTTCATTCTAGACCATGACAAGGCTGAGGCTTGGAGACATCTATAAAATTATTAGGGTGATCCTGACTCTGTGCCCAAGCGTGTATCAAATCTCATTACAGTATTGGACACCAGACTGTCCTACCCTTAGCTTCCCAGAAAGGTCAGTGATGGAGTGGGTGACAGCAGGCAAAATTTCGACATCATTCTCAAAATGTCAATAGACCAATATCGACAGAAAAGGTTGAACAGCTACCTCCTATGTTAAACTTTATGTCTTAGTGGAAGAATTCAGATCCCAGGTCTGTCAGCCTGACAGTCTTTCTACCATTCTCAAACCTCAGTATTTTCTTGGTATTTGATAAGATTATTAGGATTATCCTCCGAATTATGAGCAAAAATGTTGAGTGAGACAGGGGGACCTTTTTAGTTCATTCTCATTCCATCTGCATATTGGTTGCAAGCTGTTTCATCTATTGTTGGTTGCAAACAACCTCTTCTGCATAAATTGACAGCCTTTCTCAGTCACTTATTAACTGCAAAAGTGCAGAATTCTTTGCCTGCACTAATATGTGCCAGCAATTTTGAGGACATTATTGACACCAAGTAGACTGAGGGAGGACATTGACAGAGAGGTGGTAGCTTTAGTACCAAAGTCTTCTTTGCTCATGTTTCAAGGCTAATTCCATGTAAACACATTTTTTTGTTGTTGTTCAGCTGAGAAAGTTAGATGAGATGAACTGCCCAGCTCACAAAACATGAGAGATTATAATCTCTTCATGCCTACATTAAATGATGGTGAAGGCAACACAATCTAGTGACTCAGTTGTAATGACCATTCCAACCTGTTCTGGGCTTGGACACTGACCTCAGGCAAACCATTTTCTTTCAGTTTTCCGGTTTGAAAAAAGTGAGGATAAGAACTGTACCTCACAGGATCTTAGTAGAAATACCTTGGTTAGAAACAGGGGTTTCTAAAGCACACTGGAATTTCCATGCAAAAAAAATTTGCAGTGTTTTATGGTAAGATCAACATATTAGAACAGGCAAAGCAGAGCAGTTCAAAAGTATCAGATCCATCTGATCCTTTTTCCCTCCTTTTTTAAGACAATTCAACTGACTGTTGTGGTGCATAGGTTTGGTTGACCACTTCTCTGATCTGCAGCCTTCATGTGGTCCTTGTAACTAGAACCCCTGAGTCTGAAACCAGCTTTACTGATCTAAATCCATTTTGGAGTTGGAGGGAAAACTTTATGCTACTGAACTTTTAATTTTTATTTATTAATAGTTAATTTGGGCCACTTGGGGCTGGCACGTTAACCTGCCTCTGCTTCCATGGCCTGGGATAGAGACTCCTTGGTGTTGAATACTTTGGTGGATGAGATACAGAACACCTGGGTGAGTGTCTGAAATGGGTAAAGCAGTTAGTAAGTGCCTGGGTCGTGATTTTTGATTCTTGAAAAATACAAAGGGGGAAGGAAGTGTTAAACCTAACTGTGACATTGTAGATATAAATATGCAATTTTCTCTTGAGCAGAAAGTGAGGGCCATTGTGCTGTGTTCTCGGTTTGGAGAGAGATTTGAACCAGTGCTCCTCTGGAGTTGTCAGAATGCAAATACTCGTGGTTAGTGGGGGCACTGCCCGTGTTACAGGGACCATTCCAACACAGTGCACAGGGAGTGGGAATCTGCAATGACACATGCAAAGAGAAGAAAAGGAAGACAGAGAAAAGAAAGAAGGATGAGGAAGGGTAAAGAGACAGAAGGCAAGGGTGGCAATGATCCTAGCAGCAAAGGGAACATTTTCCAGTAAGCAGTTCTGAATGTGATGTAAAAAATAACAACTGAAAGTTTTATTTTACTACACAGAGCCCAAATTCTTCCTTTGATCTCTGTACAAGCTTCCTTTTGGCATCTGTGGGAGATCAGTGGAGAGTGAGGAGTCTTGAATTTATGATGCAGCCTGTAGCCAGTTACGAAATGGAATTCAGTCTTCTCAAAAAATTATTACATAGCTGTGAGTCAGCCAGAAGGTACACTCAGGTTCTGAAATAAAGGATAAAATTCAGTCAACACAATGACATCTCACAACCAAAATAGTAAGTTATGTGAACACTCTGATTGTTGCAGCTAAACTGTTGTCATCTGTTTTAAAAAGTTATCTTGGTGTCCATGCTAGTATCTACAGGAATTCTTGATGGACTTTTTTCAGTAATAGTTTGCACGAATACACTGTATTTGAGACTTGTGACAGTATTCAGCATCTAAAACCAGATATTTCATCTTAATAAGTTAGAAACACATGAAGTGACCTCTAATGAGTAACAGTAAATTCACAAAACACTTCCTTAAATTATAGAATCTGTTTAGTAATCTTTCCTAATTAAGCTTGCTACTTGAAAATAGCAATTGGGAGCTTTAAAAGATAGATAACAGATGCACCAACCTGCCAGAGCAAACCAAATACACAGGAAATCATTAAATTAAGACAGATGATTTCAGGAATTTTTTTCAAGTAATTAACATGAATAATCAAAATATATATAGGTCTGCTAATCTACAGAAAGATCATTTTTACTTGAAAGAATTTGACATTTGATGCTTCTCTTTGCCTATTAGGCTGCTAATATTCTTGGACACTTGATATCTTGAATTAAAACATTGAGAAACTAGGGGCTTGGGGGTTCTTTACATACATACTATGAGAAGCAGAACATTTAGGAGCAACCCAAAGTAAAATCTAATATTGAAGTGTCACTAAAAACGATTCCTGCTGCAAGCAGCTCTGCCGACTTTCTGCCTTCAGTCAGCAAGTCCTTCCAGCACCACTACACTGTTGAGAGTCCACTGGGTTTTGCAAGCAATGGCACTCCTGACCTGATACTTGTCTTCACTTAGGAGAACATGTTATAAACGAGAATAGTGGTCTACAGTGTGCTCTGCAAACAGAAAAGAGAACTGGTGCCTGCCATAGAGTGCTGAAGTTGTCTTAGGCAGACTAGGTTAAGGAGATGAAAGACTCTTCATCTTTCAATTTCATGTCATCTCCTCAAGAGAGAGCTTAACAGATGTTGTCCTTTCCTCCAAGAAGTACTATTTAACCTATATTTTCTGCTTTCTGTCCTGTGTGCTTTCTTGTTACCTTGTAGCCATAATCTTCCTGAAAATGAGGACATTCATTCCCCATTCCTGTTTTTCTACCCTCCGGCTCACCCATGGCCTGGCAGCATTAATTAAGCCTTTACTTGTGAAGTTTGTTTAAGAACTGCCTGTGTAAAGGAACATTACTAAAGACAAGCTGTTGAATGAATGTATTACTGTGAGGGGATTTCCTCTAGCCCCATTATTCCTGTCTCCTCTAGCACCAACCAGACATGGAGGCATAAGGGTTGGGAGCAGACTAGTAGTTCCAGTGAATGCAGCAGATACATGTCTCTCACACTCGTTCGTGTCAAAGTGTCCACCAAACTCAGGAGTCCCATGGAACCATCCACTATTTCTGTGTTCACTTGGGCCATTGCACGAAACTCCATAGTGACAAGGGAAAAGGGGGGTTGAGGTCTGGGGGTGATGGAGTTCATCAGTGAATTTACAGATTAGGGACCTGGGTGTCACACAGTTTTCTTTGCACCCTTTCATCTTCTCAGAAAGATTGGTACCTTTAAAATTTTCAGTAAGTACCATTTCAGGTGCACAGAGTAGGTCTTTTGCAGGTCCTGTGTCACTTCTGCCAGATGCTGCAGTTATCTCCAATACTCTACAAAGCACAATACAGGCAAATTTAAATGTCTGGACTAGTGCCTCAATAGTAGGTGCTTGGGGCAGAGATTTTTTCCTTATTCTCATCTTCTTCCACCTTTTACCTCACTGCTGTCATTGCCACACACAACCCACGTTTCTGCTCAGTTCTTTGACATTGCTTGAAACCCTGTTGCAGGAAGCCATGATGGAATGGGTCCACATGTACCACACTCAGTTCGCTAGGGTAGTTGCTTCCAAGATGACCAGTTTAGCTCTGTATGTTTTTAAATATTTTGAACCTTTCATAATTGGTACTCACCAGGACCTTTTGCCTCACCTTGGGCAAGCCAGCTGTCCAAGCTCTGCAACAAAGACCAGTTTTCAGATTTCTCTGAGAACATGTTCTACATTTAGTCTTTGAGGATAATTTTAACTAAGCTATACCCAGTCAACACCAAGCAGAACGCTCGACACCAGATGCCATTCTTTCTATATGAGTGTTCTGTAAGTATTTTGAATTGTAGAGGTAGTTCCTTTCAGCAACTTTATGTTGGAAAGACAACAATCTGCTCAAAGGACAACTAATCTATGCCACATATATAAATCCCACAGATATTTTATGCCTTCTGCATAGCCATATATTTTGTAAGACTGTCATATTCTTGCACAAATTATAAAATGTCATACCCTGCTGATGAATTTCCTCCATTTAGTGGCCTTCAGTATGGGAAAAACACATAGATTTATAAACCAAGCTGTAATACTAAATCTTCTGCTGCCTGTGTTTATTATTTCAAGGAACCTGCCTATAGTCTTTATCTCACCTTAGGGAGTCAGCTATGATTGTCCTGGTTCATGTGTTACAGATTGAAGGGGCTGGATCCATTAGTGAGTGACAAACTGAGTATAAAAGTCTGATTTCTAAACAACAGAAATAGGTTCTACTTCTTGTGCCATGATGTCTTTTCAGTACATTACTCCATATGATATCCTTGTCTAAAGCATTGTAATGAGGTTACAAGCATAAATATCATCAGTGATGTGTGAATATATATATGTGCGTGTATAAACATGAATTCTTCATAACATTTAGACTTCTGTCTTTAACAAACACATTGATACCATATTGTGCTTCTTTTACTTCCCAGGATAGTCCTGGGTTGAGTAATTTCAGCAGCTAGCTAGGGTACAATTACTGCTGCTTTCATTTCTTAGGAAAAAATGTTTACATAGTTAATGGTCTCTGATGTGTCATGTCCATTTTCATAGCAAAGCCTTTGAAAGCATCAGTCAATCAGAAAGCTGAGCTTAATCTTAAACAGGCCTTTACCCTCCCTCCTCCACAGTTAAATCACATATTTTGAATACTCTGCCTGGGAGCTTTCAGCTGAGAGATTTGAGCCGTGTCTCTCCATGAAGTGGTGCAGGATGCAGTGTCCGTGTACTGGCTTGCAGAGACGAGATCCCAATCCTCCAAGCTTAAGTAGCAGCTGGATGACACTTCTGGGGGTGGAAAATTCTTTATGCCTAAAGAGGGTGATGAGTATCTCAAGAAGTTTTGATGACCTGAGCTTTAGCTCCTCAGTGTTAGTAACTGCAACCTCTTCCTCTTCTGGAGCTTCTGCAACACTTGCTCTATTTGTTTTACTCTACTTAAGCACTCAAGTTTTGGTTCACAGCCATGAAAGGCAGAGGTGTTTAGTTTAAGTTGAAAACTGAGGTTCAAATGAAACCATGTGGTGTCTGATCACCAAAGTCACAGATACATTCTTGCTGAGATTGTGCTCTGACCATGGGTACATCAGGAACTCTGTGGCTGGAATCTGCCGCAGGCATGATCAGTCACCATATGTTGGAAATAGCCAGAATGAAGTAGATTAAGTGTTTGGCAGTTGTTTTGCTTTAGTTATTTTCATTCCTTACATAGAGTCTATTTCAGTTTTCAATTGGTAAACTGAGGCATTTTATGAAGGACAAGAAAAATTGGACACTTAATGGAAAGGAACTCAGTACACTCAGAAATATGCATACATTCTGATCGTTGTCATAAGTGAACAATATGGAGAGAAGTGCAGTGGTTCTCTGTGCTGTTGGACTTTCTGTGTGCAGTGATGGAGCTGAAGGTGTGAATGTAGGAGCCTGGATGCAGCCATTTTCCCCTACTTGTCAAACTGGAAGTTTGACAAGCTCTAGCTGAAGACATGTCTGATGTTTTATCATCAGCACCACAGCTGGCAGCACAGTGCAGAGAGTGAGAGAGTGCTGCAGGGTTAGCACTGAAACAACAGCAGTGAGAGGGTCTGGAGCACATGGGGAGACCTGACAGGAGGCAGCAGTGGGGTGGGAATTGAGGCAGGCAGAGAGCTGGCACTGTGCCAGAGTGAATAGTGCCAGCTTACAGCTCTGTCTAAGGGAAATGTGGGAAGAACATCATCTCTGTTGGAGTGAACAGGATCAACCAGGTGAAACAAGGGACTGTGAGGCTCCCTGTTTGTTGTTTGTAAGAGGATGAGATGCTTTCCCTATATAATGCCTGTTTTCTTTCTCCCCTCATAACTAATTTCTTGCATTGTACATCAAAATGTATTTGTACAAATAGACTTATTGCTGTCTACTGGCACTGAGGCATAGCACTTTATTTTCCTTGATTATAGGTAGAGACTATTAGCTAGTTATAGCTGCAGATGATCATATTTCTAAGTCCCTTTAGGTTGGTGACAGTGCCTGGCAGGTGACACTGAAAATACCAATGAAATCCTGTGAGAAGAGACCATTGACAAAGATTATTATAGAGGAGCAGATTATTTTAATGCCTCTATATCAAAACAGTGTAAATTACTTAGTCTGAAATTACTTATTTTTCCTGAAAGTTTTAGAGTTTTACCAAAATGTCTTTCCTACAAGCAATGCCATGACATTGTTCATATTTGCAGTTTTTAAAGTGAAAATCTTATTCTGGGAGGGGATTTGTAGCAGTGTCATTTTCTTACTCAATATGTCTTTTTTGATGTTTATCAGGGCAATAGCTGCAGTTACTAAAGTCTATAACAAGTGTTGGTGCTGTAATTTCTATTAACATTGCAAAACTGACACAACATTTTGTATCCTCTCTCTTTGTGTACCTTGCCCAAAGAATTACTGACTTGTAACTGAGAATTTTTGACAGTTGTGCCAGCAACCTGGGGGATGCAGAAGGCTGTATGTGACACCAAGGGTGCGCTTTGTCCTCACAATTTCCTGTTGCTGTTAGCAATTTGCAAACTGGCAGGTAGGTTTGGAGGGATGTCCATTAAAAACAATAACATCTTGTAAATTATAAGAAGTACTTGCACACAACACATGTGGACTATTAAGATTTTGTTATTATAGGCACTTTGAAACAACCCTACATTATATGGCCTTGTTTGAAAGGTCTCTTGTAGTAAATCAAAACACATTGAAATAGCTGTCTCAGAAATACAAAAGGTTGATGTGAGATAGTTTTAAACATATAATTCAGACAGTAAAAATGTTGACAACAGCTTGGCATCCAGATATTGTGTTTCATTCAAAGATCTGAAAGAACTTTTAAAAATGTCTAATTGCAGTGTAATGAGTTCCCATTTTGTATCAAAGATTATTAAAGTAGAAAAAATGCATAACTATAATTTTCAGGTTCAGATTTCTATTGTTGGATGCTTACATTCATATTCATGTCCTTGATCTAAATATAGGTTTAGATGGCAACTTGCATTCAATTTTGAAAAATGATCTGATTTCCAGGCCCAGAGATTGAAAGGAGGAAATTTTGATAAGCATTTGAAACATGTAAAAGCCTAAATATTTTGTTCCTCACTGGGATTCATCCTTTTTTCTTCTCTTTTTTTTTTATTTGTCTCTGGCTTTAGACGGTAATTGCCAGTTAATGTATCTCTGTGATGCTCACACTAATATTACACCACCTCCTTCAGAAGCAAAGCAATTAAAATTATTCTGGTATCTAATAACCTTACAACTAGGAAGCAAAAAGAGTTCATACTTCTTAGTTTAGCATGTAATGCAGCACTGCTGCTGTGTACCTAACAATGCTCATGTCCTTCCTAGGTTAAGTATTTCAGATGAGCAACAGCTCACATCCTGTTGGGGAAAGGGATTATGAGACCTGTATCTCTTAATTAAGAGAACATGATTTCACCAAAAGAACTGGCAGTAGGGTTAGATAACTCATGGCTCTCATCTTTTTCTTTCAGTGCTGTGGGCTGATAGAAATTGAACACAGTGACCTGTGGGATCATAGAATGGTTTGGGTTGGAAGAAGGCATAAAGATCATTCCATTCCAACCTCCCTGCCATGGACAGGGACACCTTCCATCAGATCAGGTTTCTCAGAGTCCCATCCAGTCTGACCTCAAACACTTCCAGTGATGGGGCATCCACAGCTTTTCTGGGAAACCTGTTCCAGTATCTCGCCGCCCTCACAGGAAAGAATTTTTCCCTAATATCAAATCTAAATCTCTTTCAGTTTAAGACCATCACCTCTCATATGGTCACTACATCCCCTTGTAAAAAGTCCCTCCAGCTGTCTTGTAGTCCTTTTTTTTTTACTGGAAGGCTGCCATATGCTGTCCCTCAGATTTCTCTTTTCCATGCTTCTTATGTCAGTGGCCCCAGAGCTGGATGCAGCACTGCAGGTGGAGTCTCATGAAAGTGGAGTAGAGAGAGAGAATCACCTTCCTTGCCCCGGTGGCCAGCCAGGATGTGGTTAGTTTTCTGGGCTGGAAGTGCACATTGCTGGGTCATGTCAGTCTTTCCATCCGCCAAAACCCCAAGGCTTCCTTGAGCTGCTCTCAGTTGCCTTGCCTGTACTCTTTGCCTGTCTTGCCTGTATACTTAGCCCAGTATAAATTAAAGTGCTTGAAGTTAATATTATGCCATTGTTTCATCCAAAAAGTTCACAGAGGAGAGTTTTTCAGTTGAGCTGTTTCTAAAAGCCAGAGACCAATTGCCTTGGTACCAGCCAGCTCACTTCATATTTCCTGTGCCTCGGGAAAACACCTGTGAGATTAAAGTTCACCTTCTCCCCGTGGTCCTCAGTAATCAGATACCCTGATGGAACGACAGGCAAGTGGGGGATAGGCAAAGCAGTCCTGTAGCTACACTATGGCATGCAGGGCTGGGGATGGCCTCTCTCTCTGTTACTTGATTTGGGCAATTGCAAGGATGACATAAAGCTATTTTTGTTTCACCTTTGCTGGTCTTATGCCAAGAACAGCTTGGAGAACCTTGGCATGACTTGTACAGCAGTGATTATTTCTGTGTAATTGTTTGCTGCAGCACAAAGTCTCTTCTCAGTCAACTGTTTAAACTATGGGTGGTGACAGATGATTGGATTCACTGCCTTCTGCTGTCTTTATTTTTTATTAATAAAGCAATAAAATCCTTATCTGCATGGATTGTGTAAATTGTAAAGAGGAAAAAAATAAACCTCTGTCCCAAGTTTATTTCATTTGTAAAGCCCTCTGCAGGCCTGATTTCTATTTAACATAGTATATGTTTACAGTACAACTTAAATGGTTAAGAGTAATAATTACATTTTAAAATATACAGATGTCCTTATTCTGAACAAAATTCATGACAATGTCAGATTGCAAACCTTATCCCAATTCTTATTTACTATACCTCCATTTTCCCTAAATGCCTAAAGGAAGAGGATCTTTTGGTTCCTCTGCAGATTGAGAACTGAGCTGTCCTTACACTATCTTCTTGAACCATTTCTTCAGAAGTATTCTGCATTTTCCAAGACTCTACATCAATACATATAAAACTACAGTAACAGCTGCTTGACATGATATTATTCTAGGAATGCTCTATGACTTTGTAAACACAGATTGTGTGATAAAGAGAATCTCAATTGAAAAATCAAAAGCTCATTCTCGTTCATTCTATACTGAGATGAAGGATGAAAAAAATGGATGGATAGAACAGTACAGACTTGAGTTCATGTTGTGAGGCTTAGCTAGTTATTTCTTCAGCTCTGTCCTAAGTCGCGTGTTTCCATGACAGAAGTTATTTCAATTAATTTATATAAAATAGCAAAATAATATTTCAGGTTTAATTGTGATTTGAGGAAAAACTCCTGCTCTCTGGCTACAGTGTGATTAAATCATGCATAAGTAATCAGGTAATTACAAAGGAAATATAGGTAAAATTGAAAACAGGTTCTGAAATTTTAATTCACTTTACACAGATTTTAGTATTTGTTTAGAAATTTGTATTGGGAATCAATTTAGCTTGCAGCTCTTCAAGTAATATTAGCTATTCCATGGTCTTAAATTGTTATTAGTTTGGAAATCAGAAAGCATGTGCATGACTGTTGGGTCCTTTTAAGATCACATGATATCAAGAGAATGGCAGCTCATCAAGTGTTTGCCTGGGCATCTCTTTTGCACTCAAAAATTAGAGCAGAGTTTGAACATTTGTTCAAAGCTATGTCCTCTTTTAATCCAGCTCCTGGCTTTGGGGGCTGTGCATTTTCCCTACATTTCCTCTTGTCACACCTTCCCCACATGGTGAATTTGATTTTATCCTCTTGCTGTGTGGTCTGACCATTGGCAAAGCATGTTTGGAGGTTCATGCTCTGCAGGTGAGATACGTTTTCTTCAGCCCAGGTTAAAACACCAGTTTTTGAGACCTGAGCCAGGCATCTGAGCTGACTGCCAGCGTGTTCACAAACAAAACAGCAGATGCTTGCGGTTCTCTGTGAATAGGGAAGACGAGATTGATGATGTTGTGGATTATACTGCTCCAAAGAAGAAGTGAGGGTAAGATTTGACAGAGAAACTGAAATTATTTAAATCAAATCATGGAAGTATATAAAAGTTATCTAGGGAATTTCTTACTTTTGGGTAATTTCTTCATTTCCTGTTATCAGTCATTGTTGCAATGTGTTTTGCTGGAGCTCTATTGGAAACAGATCTGTATTTATAGGTCTACATATGTATGGGTCTATATAAAACCCTCTGGCTTAGGGAAAGCTGATCTAACTGCGGGGATTGATCCATTTCAACAAATGTCCAATGCATTAACAGTAAATGGTGCTTAAACAGAAACCTGTCTCAACCTGAACCTCTAAAGGTGATGGACCTGTGTAACCATACTGGTTTGGAATCTCTGCCCTTGCAAATGAGACATTGGGTTGTTTGGGTTTTTTTCCATAAAAACTGTGTTGTTTTAAACCTGCAGGTTTTGCTGGACTGCTATGATGTAAACTTTATTCAACATGACTAGATCCCAGAAGTTACAGCAAAGTTGATAGGAACAGCTAGGCTGATAGAATACAGGCTGACAAACGCACAAAGACACACTGATGGGTTTATGTGTCTCTAAATACATAAATACATGAAATACCTGAATATAAACATGTGTTTAAAAATTCAGAAATATTAATCACTGCAATACGAAAATATGAGCAATGGTGGTGTCTGATTCATAGTTCTTAGTAGAAGGTATGATGACAAACACCTGTGGTAAGGACAGTTGGCTGAAAATTTGCTCACCTTTGAAAAAGGAAAAGTAAGAGTTGAACTTGGGTTCCTGGATCTCAGTACAGCAGTCCTCATTTTTTGTCTCCTGAGTACAGTTTGAGCATTGACTCTTCCTGATGGTCTTACCATGTGCACAGTAATGTGGTTGGGAAACTTACCCAGCTGCATCACTCAGTCAGGACAGACTGAAGACAGAAAATCAGTGTAGGTTTTTAAAAACACTCTTCATATGTATGTCAGTAAGTATGTCAGAAAATTTCAACAGTGGTGAAAAATTAACTGGCCCAAGAATACAGCAGGCTTGCAAAAATGGGTTTTTAAAAAGTGGTGATCTAAGACTACATGATGTAAGTCTTAGCAGTCAGAATATTCATTGCTAATGCTGACACTTGCTGATAGAAACATGAAGTCCTTTTGCCTCAGTGCTTAAAAAACTTAAAATTGCTGGGGATGATGGTGGGACCTGAGGTGGGAGGTTAACTATCCCAGCTCGTTGTGACTTGTTCTGAAATAAGCATTAATGATTCTGCTGGAGAGAGAACCCAGGCAAGTTATACATAGGTGGGACTACTTTCTTTTTTTTCTGTGTCTGTACGTAAATTTTGGTGTACACTCTAATACTGAGAAACTACTAATAAAAGTAATAGGTTCTTGTAGTTGTCACCTCTTAATAATCTCTCTCTAAAAGAAATAATAGAATTTTTCTTTCTGTCTATCCAGAAAGCTCTTTGCTGTTTTCCTCTAAACTCTGAAGACAAGATCCCTTGATACTGATGTTCCAGACAGAGCTATTAGATCAGAGCCTCCAGACAGAGAAATTGAATTTACAGGCTTGATGTTGTAAGGCTTCAAAGAGCCAAAGGGGTGGAGAGAAGACTGGCATGAAATAGTACACTTTTCTCAGTTTCACTTTTGGGAAATTAAATAAACATTTAGAAATAAAATCATGAAAGCATTTTTTAAAATTAGATGTGTAAGCATTAGCTGTTCATTACATTCTCCCACTTGCAAACAAATTGTAGCAAAGTATCATTTGTCTTCCAAGAGTGTGGAGGCAAGGATTAATTTAATGTTTGTTAGGAAGTCTTAGATCCTTGGAGAGAAGCTGTGAGAAGTGTCCACAGATCATTATCATAATTTTATATATAATAATGTTGTGTTCTTTCATTTTGCTGAGGAACAATTATTCAGTCTCAACATCCTCCATCCTCCACAAAAGTGGTCACAGCTAAATGTTATCTATTTATTGGCTGGGGAAGCTGAAATTTTTTTTTTTGCTGCATTCAACGTTGCACAAGAAGTAAATGAGCAAGAAATGAAGCTGGCAAGAAATTAGGCATATACAGTGAACACTTGAAGTCTTGCTGATGTAGTTGTTCACTGAAGTGCCTCCTACTCCTGTTTTCTTAGCAATGTTTCTGTACCTAATGGGTTTAGCTCAGGAAGAGGTTACAAATGCTAATGGTAGTTTTGTGCTCTCCTTGATTCCTTGCAGAAGGACCCAGCGGGGGGTGCTTTGTTTGTTTGAAATTGTTGCCTTTAGCTTTGTAGATAGTGAAAGAGGCAAATATGCTGTCTTCTGAAATTTTAGGAGCAGTCTGCCTTGATACCTTGTAATTTGGAAAGGTAATATCATGGAGTCCCTAGCAAGACTCTTTAACAATATTGTCTGACATAATCAAGGTAAGCAACAACAAAAGGGTTGAATGATTTGATTAAAATTTGCTGTTCCCAGTCATTTTGTAATGTTTGTTGCCTTGACTGTTGTGGTGGTGCTTTTTCACTGCCAGTCTGCTGTTTTAGTAGAGTTTTCTTGTTTTCAGAAATCCAAGAGCATTCCTGTGGTACACCTTAGGTCTGTCTTTTCAATAGGGGGAAGGGATATCCATGGATAGGTTAATTTTAAGAGTACTTCCTTTCACTTTGTAACATATTGCTCTTTAGATGGCTACAGATCTGGTAGGTTTGGCCTTAGCAAGGGTATATTTTGAGTATTGTATCTGTTAAAAGCAAGAGAAAATCAGACATCACTTTAGTGAGGGTTTGAGGATGCATTTCCAGTTCAGCATTTGCTTTTCCCTTTGTAAGTGTGGGCAGCTCTCTAAAAGTGAGATATCAATGAAATAACCTCTTGCTCATCTCAATTTATTCTCCTTTTGAGGCCTTGTCTTTGCCTCTCTTCGGTGTGTAAGTCAAAACAAGGCATCACACCATTGCTAACACTGCAGGTTTAGCCTGCTATCTGAACATCAAGCCAGGCTTGTTCTGCTTCACTAAAGTGGCACCCACAGGAAAAGGGCTCTAGATCTGGAACTTATCAGGGTTTTTTGTTTATGCTTGAGACAAGTATACATATGACCTAGACTTCAACTTTTACTGTGCTGACACTATAGGAAACACTTTCCTTGTCAGTAAGCCGATCTGTCAACACCAGAAGTAGTTCTAGCTAGTGGCTACTTTTTGGCCAATGATGGTCACTTTGGTTAGATGGGCTCTAGGAGGATTGCCTTAAACAGCTGAAACATTTAAGTGGAGGAGTTTCTCAACAACCAAAGTTTAGGTGATCTGTGGCACAATTCAGTATCACATTGTTCTCATTTTATGACAGTGGCACACCTACAGCACCTTCTATACACACTGTCTCTTGTTATGCCCTGAGGCTTGTGTTGTGTCCTGAGGAGCTCTCAATACAACTGTTGTGAGACATACAACATCACATATACCCTTCCCTTACCAACACACTATGCATGTCTTCTGCCCCTCATTGACTCAGGAGAATCAAGCCTCTGAGTCATGCAGTGATTGCCACCCCTGAAGAGATATGTCCCTTTTTTATTTTAAGATCTTGTAAGTCTATTAAATCTCTGGGTTTAAGTTTGTTATTTGCATCTCCCTGTACAAGTCTAGGGAGATAAGAGAAAACAGTGAGTTAGTTGCACTTGGGATTCTCGCCAGTCTTTGTGGGATGGAAAATTCCTTCCTAATTCCATATCTGACTTTAAATTTGACCCTCAGCGTGTGAGCAAGTTAGACCAACATACGCACTTAAGAAAAAATAGATCCTTCGTGTCCTAGCAGGACACTGGTGCAACTTTTTCAGGGTCTCAGTCTAGCTGCTGCCAATCAGTGAAGCTCTGTCTTCCTTCAAGCATCCTAGAGAGTGCTGGTAAATTGGGCATCAGAAAAAAGAGCAGTCCTCTCCCTCCTGCAGGCTGTCCACAGAAGCCTTGAAACACGAGATTGAGTTATGGAGTTATTTCAATGCAGAGCCACGAGGAAGATGAGTATGTTGAGCACAGCACAGAAAATCTCTGG
Organism: Camarhynchus parvulus; assembly: GCF_901933205.1. Lineage (NCBI taxonomy): Eukaryota > Metazoa > Chordata > Aves > Passeriformes > Thraupidae > Camarhynchus > Camarhynchus parvulus. The sequence continues at coordinate 88,883,841 of NC_044571.1, read as the reverse complement.
TGCCCAGGGGAGAGTTTAGTTTTGTACATGCCAACATTAGTGATCAATCATACATTTAAACTGTCTTCTTCACTGCTAGCTTTTGTGTTTGTATTGGATTTTAACAAATGTGGCTTCATTTTACAATCTAGAGGACTGATTTAAAAATATGGAATAGGTTCACAATGAGATTGATCTCTGGGTAGTGTCTTTAGAAAATACTTCTCTCATTGATACCATCCCTTAAACAAAACCTTTAAGATCTATCCATAAACTAGTTTTGAATCTATTAATTGCAACTTTTAATCTGGTCAATCATATGCCTTGGACATGTCCATGTTGTTGCCTATGTAGTTCTCTTTATCTATCTATGTCTTTATCTATCTTCATCATTTCATAAAAACAACAGTGGGGGTTTTAAAAGTATAGTTTGAATTAATAATATTTTATCCTCACTGTTTTTTAGAAAGACTGCTGGCTCAATTAATTTCATTATTGTACTCAGACTGATATTGGGGTATGGTGCCTATAATTTCTTGGGCCTTCCTTCTTTAGTAGTTATTTAGTAACTGCATACACTTGCAGTTCTCTGACACTTTGAAATTTTCCCATTTTTCCATGAGTTGTTCAGTATCAACACTAGTGATTCGGAGAACTCCTTATTTAGTTTATGTTAGACTCCAGGCCTGTTGATTTGAAAACATTTAATTTTAGCAGATCTCGTCTCACATCTCCTTTTATTACCTACGGTGAATTTTGTTGGGCTGACGTAATATGGGATGATACTTTCTACAGCTTCATTCCAAGGACAAAACAATGTGCAAAGGACAAAATGTTTATTCGATATTTCCGCCTTTTTTGGATTGTCATTTACAGTTTTATCACCCGCATCAAGCAATGGGCTCATGGCCAGTCTCAGGCACGTTTATGTTTATAAAAATATAATTTTTGCCTCTTTACCTCTGTTAACTATTTAGTACTTCCTTGATCTTATAAACTTCCCTCATAAATTCCCTACATGTTTAGAATCTTAGCATTTATTAATGGTTTTTACTTTCCCCATTCTTCAATACTACAAATAAGTGGGTTTTAGTATTTTGATTGCCAACTTTTTTTTCAGACAGCTTCTGGTTTAGTGTAAATATTTTTGTGCCTGGAAGCGCATTTTTGGTCCATGACTGGATAAGCTTAACATTTTAATTTACATTTCCCATTTGATTTTACACTACCAGCCAGTGGGAATGATGATTGTTAAAGTTTGTCCTGTTTAAAGCTCCAAGCCTGGTTCAAACCAGCCCCCCTTACTGGTTGATGCCACATTCTGCTTGAATATCGTAATTGTAACCACATCACCATTATTGGTACCCAGGCAATTACCAGATGAAGGCAAGCACTAAAAATTTCTAGTCCATCAAAAACAATTCTGCGGCTGAGCTGATTGAGCTCCCACAGGGAAATTTTTATGTTACCACTAGAGCCCCAGGAAACTTAAAAATCATCTTGTTGCTGGCCACTTGATGGGTACAGCAATTCCTCCTCAACACATTTTTTTCAAGTTAGTGAGGAAATTGTAATAAGAAGCAGACAGGAAACAAGAATAAATGGTTATTAGGAACAATTCCAGTAAGTTTCCCAAAGGAAGCATGAGAAGTTCCCTGAAAATCCTTGAGTTTTTTTTCCTCCCACTGGCTGTTTGTTCTTGCTCCATGCTGTTTGCTGCCCCTGCTGTTGTGTTGATAGAAATGTTTATAGGGCTGTGATGTAAATAAGAGCACCAAGACTCAATTAGATTTTTTAAATGTTACCAGTGAGGATGTGTTCTGATTTACAGCAGGATCCTCTGGAACTTTTATCAGCCAAATATCTATTCTTGAAAGTTTAAATATGAGACATGAATAAAACAGAGGATATTTTGAAACAGTCCCCAAGGCAGAGAACTAAATTAGATGTAGGTTGTCCTTTACATGGTGGCAAGTATGGAGTGCTTCTGTGACTCCAATGCTGTATGAGCAATTTTGGCTCCAGCTTAAGGAGACTGTACTCTGAGATGATACAGGATTCCCACTCAGAGAGGAAAGGGAGGAAACAAAGTCAGGTATATAGCTGGGATCTTGTTGGGAGCTGTTAAAAAAAAAAGACCATCCAAAGGGAAGGCTGTAGTTTCCACTGTGAAATGAATTTTTTGGTTTGTCACTTTGGGTGAAGGGGAATCTGGTTCATTCCCTGGTCTTGCACTCTTCTTGTTGGTGAAGAACAGATCCCTATAGGAAGAGGTTCCTCACCTTTTGAAACTTACAAAAGGGTCTATATTTCTTTCTCTTTTTCTGCGATTTTCTGAGATTTTCTGAGGCAAGGGGTAGCGTTTCATTCTTTGAGTGGTTTATGGGATTCCAGGGGAAAAAATCTGGAATAATTCAAAAGAGGATAGGATGGTTTTCTTTGAGTAGGTAGCAAGATTCCTTCCAGGAGAGGAGAAAGTATGGCTAAGAAACGGTGAATGGACATTTGGCTAGTTGTATCAGCTTCCTCCTTTGCTGTTCCTGAAATAGTCACTCTTGTCACCTGCCTTCCCTCTCACCTTTTCTCCCACTCACCTTTCCCCTCCCACTTAGATAATGAGAGCACCCATTCTCTCAGCCCTTAACTAAGAGCTAAGTGGAGATGGAATGAAGCCCTATGGGTAGGGGGCTGACTGCTGTAGAAAATTCCTGGAAGTGGAAATGCTTATCCTAATCTGGCCCTCTTCTGGTACTCCTTCAATTGGCATGTTAATCTTGCTACCCGCAGAACTAGTCAGCGTAATGCCCCATCATAAATAAAACTACAGACATAAACATCTCATCAAGGTAGAAAATATGGGTTTGGTGGGTTTGCCTTTCCTTTGCCTCTTCTCTTCTCTTCTCTTCTCTTCTCTTCTCTTCTCTTCTCTTCTCTTCTCTTCTCTTCTCTTCTCTTCTCTTCTCTTCTCTTCTCTTCTCTTCTCTTCTCTTCTCTTCTCTTCTCTTCTCTTCTCTTCTCTTCTCTTCTCTTCTCTTCTCTTCTCTTCTCTTCTCTTCTCTTCTCCTTTTTGTCCACCTGCTGAAATAAGCACAGCAGAGTTGTTTCTTTATCATGCTCCTGCTCCTGCATTTTTCCAGCCCAATTAGGCCATTACCAGGGCTAAATGAGGCATAGAGCCTCCAAAAGTCACACCGTCGTCCCGGAGATGAAGCGCGTAGAGCTGCAGAGCTGGCAGGCAGGCGGGCAAGGTGGCTGAGTGTGACCCCAGGTGTTTTTTTGCTCCAGAAAGATCACCTTCAAAAAGGAGTGAGGGGGAAGTCAGAAAATAATATTATTTTTGAAAGTGCTGTGTTAATGAGGAGTGGCCACATTGTGGTCAATTAACACAGCTGTGTTTCTCAGGGATGCACAGAGGAAGTGAGTGTTCACGGTGTCTTCTGATTTCTGGACTGTGTGGCAGAACAGACCATGAAGACCATGAAGGCTTTCAAGTACCTTCCAGTAGTTCTGGTATTAGTTTTTTGCACGCTGGTCAAGAACTCCCTCCCTGCCCTTAGGTCTGTAGTGGGCAATCCCACTCTCCTGACAGACAGCTGGTATTCCAGCATCCAGGCTCCCTATCCAGCTGAGTCTTCAATCATTCATATCATGCCAATCTGTGCAATAAAGCAGGGTGCTCTTCGATTCTTTCCATGGCACAAACCCTGTATTTGATTCTATTCCCAAGCTGCTGGGAACTCTGTGTTGGATATGGAAATGATGCAGAGGAGGAGGTCGTCTCTCCTGCCCTGAAGCTCTGGTATTCCTCACAAATCATGCTTAAATTATGAACTAAAAAAAAATTATGTTGTAATATCTAACATAATGGGAATAGGCCCTATTTAGAAAGGCAGAGAACACAAAGCCTAGCAATTCAGTTCATTAAAGCCTGGGATCCCCTGCTTTATTTCAAAGAGGAGCTGTGCCAGAAAAGAGGCTAATTTTCCATAATATGCTGTTTCAAGAACACAAGGTGTCGTGTGCTGAAAGAAAAATAACAAATGCACTCTTATGAATTTTATTTTTGTACAATGGAGATAATGGATGAAGTCCTTTGCTGTGAATACAGATTATTTTGGAAGCTAAATAGCTTTGCTTGTCCCTACTTTCACTTGAGTTCTGCTGTCTTTACTCTCACTGAGCAATATGTTAGTTACCAGCTAAATCACATGAAAATTCCTGAAGAACGTGGTAGTAGTAATACTAAATTCACCAACTAAACAAATCTAGAAGTGAGAAAGATACAATTCCTAGCCTTTTTCTCATTTAAAAGCATGATAGTGGACCTGTTGAGACAGCTGTAGTCAAAAGGAGCCCACACTTGAGCATTATTACACATGTTCCTTTGGATTTAGTTATTAAAGGTGCTAGTCTAAAAAGAGCATGCTCATCATCTGGGCAGTCTCCCCAGCAAGTGCCATGCTCCTGATCTTCCTCAGTGCCAAATCCAGCTCAGTTGGTTAATTGCATCATCACAGCAGTTTAACTTAAACTGCCAGAATTTGCAGGAGAAAGCTAAAAGGTGAGGGTTCAAGATCTATTTTGATGACTCCTGATGACCTCCAATAGTGATGCAATAAAAAATCACAGTGACATTGTGATATCTTTGGTGATTATATCAGCTGAGGAGAGTGACAGGGAAATTTCAATAGGGGAATATCTTGCTCATGGGAGTGTTTGATTTTGGTTTGTTTTTCTTTTCTTTTGTAAAATTAAGGCTGGTTTTCATAAAACTTCATCGTACTTGCTTAGGACATTTATCAACTGCTAGCTAGTGGAGCTAGACATACCCTTTATTAGACATTAGCTCTATAATTTTCTAACACAACATTTTTGAAGCAGGCATCACTGTATACTGCTGGAGGCTGGTTCTTATACTGAATGGACAGTGATTTGTGGCAATTTCCAACATCCTCTTGTATTATAGGGCAGATAACATGCATCTGTAGGGTTCAATATGAATTCTGTAAAAAACTGAGAAAAGTGTTTACACTTGTCCACTCCATCTTTTACAAATCATTGTGGAAAGTTTGCTTCCTACAAACTTGTAAATAAGATGATGTGTCCCTGGAGAGGGCAGGGGGTGCAATAGGGGAGAGCAACACTGGCTGTTTGCATTGGTGTTGCTACTTGCCAGTGCTGGCTGCGTGTCATGGATCTGTGGTATCATCTTACTGATGTCTGCAGCCACAAAGTGCAGCCCCACAGGCCCAGGCAGCATTTCTTGGGTGAATAAAGTAAATAATCATAACTGATAAACAAGCTCTTGCATATCACATTGATCTTCCAGCATGTTGCATAGGCAGATGAGGGTCACTGTTCCTATTCCAGGGGTCAGTGTATAGTGTACAGTATTGTATTCCTCCCTGTGCCCCATTCCATGGGACATGCTAGCACAAGCCAGATCTGCAAAGAAAACTCAGCAAAACTTGCCTTCTCTCACTGTAGGACTAGAACGGGTCATGTGCCTGTCTGTGCCCATAACTCACCTCCCGTCACTCTTGCAGTTCTACTCTTAAATTTCTTCTGTGCCTTTCACTGATCTATTTTAATGATTTATGGGTTTTGCAGAGCTTCTGTCCTTGCTAGAGTTCAATATTTCTGATGATCTTTCCAAGACTTCCTTTACATTGAATCTGTTTTCTTTTCCTGGGGACCCTATTCACTCCTGCCTTCTCTAGCAGGGAGAGGTTACAGGTCGTGTACAGGCAAAAGAAATACAAAAATAGACAAGAATGTTTTGGTATTAGAATGAAAGGAGGAGAGAGAAGAAAACTGGAGAAGGAACAATAATTATTCCGTTCAGAAAATCATAATGAAGAGAAAATAAGCAATGGGAAAACGTAGAAAAAGAAAAAATAAAAAGAAAAAAGAAAAAGAAAAAGAAAAAGGCAGCCTGTGACAGTAGAGGACTAGAAATATAAAAGAAAGGATTAGGAATTAAAAAAAACCACAAAAATCCATAAGAATTTATTAATAAATCATGCTGGAGTCAGTATAAAAAGAAATTATCCAACACAAAGGAAGTGTTTATTTGTTTTTAATAATATAAATGAGGATGGAGCAATCAGCCAGAGGCCACTTTAGCTTCTGATGCCGCAAACCAATAAGTACATGCTAAGCTTTTAGAATCTACTAAATTTCATTAAAGAGAAGTCTCACTAAAGTTGAGCACATACTTAAGTGTTTTTTTCTGAATTGGATTTATGTTGAAACTGGCTCAGAATTACAGTTGTCCTTATTATTTGGTTCACTGAGGATTCTGCAGGGGAAAAAATGTGAATAAAGCATTTTACTTCAAGCACAGATGTTTTAAAAAACAAAATTAAGTAAAATTAAAATAAATTACTAAGCAAAATATGTTTTCCCCCGTAAGCAATTTGACAAAGCTGGATTTGAAAAAGTGTTCAGCTCTCAGATCTGTATTTTATTTTTTTGCTAGAGAAAAGCCTGAATCAGCCTTGATTCAGCTGATACTCAGTTTGACATCTGTTGACATAGATGAAGCATAGTTGCAATATATTTCTAAAATTATTTCTGGACACTATTACACGTTGGGAAGCAAAGTCTCAAAGTAATTGACATATGGCTGCTAAGCTAGGCAGGATAAAGAAACAGGTATCATGTCAAGGGTCCTTCCCCAAAACAGCTGTGGGAGAGCACCAATTCCAACAAACCCATACCAAACTGCAATCAGAAACATGTTATCCCAGTTTAGTTAAAAGCTGCATTTAACAGACAGATTGACTTTTCTAGGGGCTTGAACCTAATGCTGATTGATCATAGAAGGTTTTGTAAATAAGAATTTGGCTGATACAAATCAGATTCTTTTCATGTTTATTTACATGATCTGAGCTTATTTGCTTTTGCTGTTTTGTACAGGAATAATAAAAAATTGGTTGATTAACTGAGAGAAATACAAAGAGATAATTATGCATTGCCTTATTTGAGAATTCTTTTTCTGTTATTTCATCTTCCCTGACCTTTTGGTTTACTAACCAGCAGATCTAATGTTGGCCAAACAAAAAGCGTGACATCTCTTTTGAAAAATACTTCACTAAATTGTGTAATTTTAATTCTAACTACTCACAAATGACTGACTGTTTTGGCATCTCCCTGACCCCTCCTCTGTTCTTTTCTGCCTCACAATGTAGAACAGAAAAAAAAAAAAAAAAGCAGTTCAAGATGCCCTATCCTGGTGACCAGTCCTTCTAACCTATTATTTTCTAAAGAGAAGAAAGAGAGACAAAAATTAGAGAGAAATGTAAGGTATAGAGCGTCCAGGAGTTGATAACAGCAACAGTTCCTCCTTATTCTTTCCAGACAGACCACAGCAATGCAGTTCCATAAACTGTGTTCTTTGACTGGCTTTTTTATATTAAAGAACTACGCTGAAGAGTCTTTTCATTTTCTTGTAGGAAAGCTCATCTTTTAAAAAATTGGGTTTGTACAAAGAGCATAACACGATCATGTTGTTTCTATGGGCATGCTGAGCAAGGAAAAAGGACTTTGCTAGGGGGATTCAGTCCTTTTGTCAGCCCCAGAGATGTTTCTTGTAAGAGAGGAAGATAGATTAGAATCTGGGAAAGATGAAGAAACTTCCCAGTTACATATCCAGGGTCATTTCGCAGTGGTGGGTTTCACTTCGGTGGGCTGTGAGCACAGCACCTGTTAACACTTGTGTGTCCTAAGGCCAGACACACAGGAAAGATAAATCCTGCAAATCAGGAACTAAGAGTAATTCAGTTGGGTGACACTTGCTGGCAAAGCTACTGCACTGGATGTCCAGGAAAGACTTGCTTGAGATGCAGGAATGTACATATGATGTGCAGGAATGTAAGGTGCCCTGAAAGGCACACAGCGTGAGCGCGTGGCTGTTTCACCTGCAGGCAAAATGTGAACAACTCAAGTTTCACAAACCACAGCCCAATGCCATATGGATGCACCATGCCACAAGGGTGGAGATTGTCTTCATTCTTCAGAGTATCCCCCAGGCATTCTTTCTCTATCTGTTCAGGAGGGTCTAGTCACATCCCAAAAATATAGGATGGGGTAAAGTACCTCTGACTGAAATGCACAGTTATTAGCATGGTTGAGACTTTCTTTAGGAGCAGGGGAAGTCAGAGAAATCAATTTCATAAAAAATGTTACCTTAGCAAAGCATTTCACTTCCTATTTTATTGCAGCTCTTCTGGGTCTCCCTTGATCTCCTCCATATATATAAAGACAAAAATCATTCAAACTACCAAGAAGCCTTTAGACCGGTATTATATCAAAGGCATCTTTTCATCCACTGTAAATTGATAAAATAATGGGCTTTTTAAGAGGCAAGGTAGGAAACAACCGAGTTAGCAAACCATGGCAGAGCAACAGAAGGTCAGAATCTGGAACACAGAGAGGCAAAACAGGACACCTTTAAGATGCAGGCAAGATGGATTCCCTGGTACCTGAATTCTCTAAATCTGAGATTGCTCAAGGATCCACTGCAGCTCCCAGCATAAATTAGAGTGATCAATAACCAGTGGGTTTATGGCAGTTTCCCAAAAGGCTGCAGATGGGCTGCTGCGGCTCTGGAACTCCCTAGGACTTGGAAATCCCTCCAATCCCACCTGTTCTGCATGGATCCTCTTTGGTGCTATAGCTCTGAAGCATTTCTTAGCAGTTTTAATGAATTTGTCACAGGTTTCTTGTCCAAGATGCCTTGATAAACTCATGCATTCCAGTGCGCCCTTGGATGTGGGCACACGTGCACTTTTCACACTTGTGAAAGAAGAAGGCACAGGAGTGGAAAGAGGAGGAGTTGTAGAATTGTCTTATTCCCTTCCAGTATTTGTTTCAGAGCTTTGTGATATGGCTTGTAGAAATGAGCCTCAGCTCTTATTGCAGAAAACACTTAAGGCTTTCACAGAAGCAAAAACAGTCACATCTGTGAGGTCCCTGGAGCTGCTTCTCAGCCTGACTCACAGCCACACCTGTGAAGAAATGACTCCAAAGACATAAGTCACCCTCCACACAGATTTCCACTCAAAAACCACTTACAGCTCTGTGTTTGCTAATGGTATTCGCTGAGTGCATCCAATGAGTCTCTAAGGTATTTTCTATTGCCACTTCTGGTTTTTTGCTTCCTGCCATCAGCAAACAGAATTATTTCCACAAAGGGATATCACATCCCAGATCACACTGATCGGGGGTATTGAACATGATACTGATGCAATGTTCAGTGAATCCCAAAGCCAGGTACAGTCCTAATGGAAAGGTGGTTGCTGCAAAGCTCTGCAATCACAGCTACGCGGCTTGGCATGGGATTGTGTGCACTTTGTGAACCTGTTGCTACAACCAGATTTGTTTGAAACTCTGTGAAAAAAGTGTTCTGCTTATTCCTGGTTCCATTTTCCATCCATACCTGCAGTTCCCAAGAGTCTGGGACACCAGCCTCTAGCATTTTACGCTTCCTTGATCTCAAGTTTCTGTGTTGAGCAGAGTATCAGCAATGATATTCTAGGCATGTTTCTGTCACTCTGGTATTTTGTAGTGCTAAGCAGATCAGGGTGGGACTCCTGATATACTTTCTTAGTAGATTCTGTATTATATGGACACCAGTATATAACCTTAGGAGTAAAGGAAAGCTAAAGATCTGGCTGCTACATTAAAAAAATGATTTAGATATGAAAACTCCGGAAAACTAAAGGGTAACTCTCAGGCAAACTTGACAATGTTGGGTATGTCAGACATAGAAGGATTGAATGTTACAATTGCCTGTTTTACTGTACTGTTTTCAATATTTAGTTTATCCTGGAGAATTGAGAATGTTACTCCAGAACAAGTGGTCAGATTTTTCATGACCAGCCTAGGTTCTTAGACCCACATTTCCTCCTGCAGTCTCTTCCTCCCAGTGCGAAGTATATATGGCTTTCTTCATTTAGCCAAGTCTTGTTATGTATGAGCTTCAGCAGCTTCTTCAGCGCTGTGGCTGATTTGCGAGCTGTGGTTTTGGCCTCCTCTTGGCTTTTATAATGCCAGGTGAGACTGTAATATATCATTTTTAACATACATTTGCTGTAGTGTAATAGTATATTGCCTTCTTGACTTCTGCCAGAAAAATAGGATCTATAACAGGTAACATGCCCTTAAGCTAATAGCAGGGCAGGGAAATGCTGTCCTGGTGATCCTGATGGTCTTGACGATTTTAAAAATCTTTTTATTGGTTAAAGCTCTTGAATTCACATTTTGTATTTAGTTCAAAACCAAGTGTGTTTTTAGAAGAGGAGTGTTTTTAGAACAGAATCATTGCTCTAGATCTGAATTTTTCTCTACACTCATCTGAATTCTCCAAATTTTTCCAAGGCTGACATTCCATCTCTCAAACATGCTATTTGTCCAGATAAAAATCTGTTTATCTTAGGCAGTATGTTGTGTAAGATTTGTCTTTTTCCGCATAGGCAAAAAGTTTTTGCAGAAAATTTTCAGTTAACACTTGCAATGTTTAAAGATGGAGCAGTTTAGTTCCACAAAATGCAAACACAGCTGCTCCATTTGAGCACCCCAGCACTCTGGTTCTGATTGCATCTTTGATGCACTTGTCCCTCATTTTGATGAAAGAGATGCAGGAAGGTTGAGCTAATGCTTGCTCTGATGACAAATGTGAACAATTTACTTTTTCTCATATTGTCATGGTACCTCACCACTAGGTCTGGTCTTAGAAGTATGACAACTTATATTCTGTGTCCATTGTCCACTGAAATGTCATTCTTTAGCTCCTTGGGGGCATCCAGGCCTCCCAGAAGCAGAGCAAACCTGCTGTGTGTGAGGCCAGGCTCCTCTAGGGTCTGGGACAGCCCTTTTTCCTCAGCTGTAAGCAGGAATCTTCCCCAGCTCTCTGCTGTGAAAAGGTCCTGAAAGCCCAGGAGACTCAGCTGAGCTTGTCCATGCTGGTTCCTTGTTGGTGTCTGGGATGATCATGTGAAATTTAGCAGGTTCTACCTTTGAACTGAATGTGAGGGAAAAGTTTTTGGAAAATGATAATTTCTTGTGAGGTTTCATAGCCTTGTGAATATAAACATGGTGAACTTTGCTTTGTGTTTAGCTGATAAGTTACCATTAGTTAACAATATCATGCTGTTCCAAAAAAAGATAAATGCTGTGCTGAGATGTACAAACAGGGCTGTAGCCTGCAAGACACACAAAGTAATTCTACTACTTTGCTCAGTGCTTGTAAGGGCCAAACAAGGACACTGTGTCCATTTCTGGGCACTGGTCTGCACCAAATGTGGAGAATGCTGGAGAGAGGCCAGAGGAATGAAATAAGAATAATCTGAGCTCAGGAAAGCATCTTTATGGGAAAAAAAAAAAAGAAAAAAAAGTTAATTTAATTTGCTTGGTCTAAGAAAAAGAGTAAAAGGGGAGGTGAATCAAATCCCAAATAAAGTGATTATGGGCAGGGAGGCACTGGCCTTCATGTGGTAGATGGGAGAAGAAGACAGGCATAAGTTGTAACAAAAACCACTGAAATTAGATGTGAGAAAACATTTTCTTTGGTAACAGCAGAGAAGCGTTGAAGTAGGCTGCCGTGAGTGTCTGATTGGTTTTCTTCCTGACAAGGTCTTAGAGAAAATATGCCAGGAACTGCACTACTACTGCTGAGCCCTTCTTGGGCTAAGGGGCAGCTTCATGGAGGTCCCTTGAGATCCTTCCCATGCGAGCTCTTCGATGTACCTGAGCAGCTGCTGTTGAGAGTTGTGGTTAGTTACTGTTTGATTAATAATTTCTTCATCAGTAATGCATGCCATGAGTGTGCCATTCAGCTTCCTTTCACCCAAAAAAACCAAAGATTTGATTTCTGGCTTTTCTGTCTGATTTAGTCTGACAACTAAAACTTTCATTTAACTGGAAAAATGGTACTGATTGCTGCAAGCTTTCCAAGTACCCACAGCTGTACCTGGCTACCTTCCCTCCCAACCTCAGCTACTGCTCCTGCCATGGCAATAGTTGCCTGGTAGCTCATCCTGTCCCTGGAACCAGTTCAAATTCCTCCATGGAAGCTTAGAAACTCTCTTCCAAGACAGTTCAGAATCAAAATGTCTGATAGTTAATGACACAGAGTGAAAAAACTATTAAGGATTATTTTTAAAAGAGAAGGGGGATTAAAAATCAGGCCATGTCAAAAAAAAAAAAAAAAGGAAAAAAGATAAAATTACTATTTAGTTTTTATATTTTCTTGCAAAAGTAGTCTTATGGAATTTTATTGGCTGAATATATGTACAGAGAAAAGGTGTTCTGCATTGAAGAGCTCATATAATGCTCTGCATGTAAAAACATTTGCAAAGGAAAAAAATATCAATGGATTCCATCTTAATTCAGTTGCTTGTTAATTTAATCTTTTTTTTATTTATTAGCTGAAACTACAGGACCACAGTAATTTGTTCTATTAGTAGTACAATTTCCACTTGTAGTATGCTGAGTTTTATGTCTGGAAACATACATCAGCAGGTAATTCAATCATTAGCTGTGTAATGCCTTCTTTAATAAGGAAGAGTCTCATAATCTTAATCTAATAAAAGAAAAGAGAACTGAAGGAAAATTTGCCACAACAGAAGCTGATACTTGAGGATATTATCTGGGGCACTGGCAACAAGATCACAGCCGTTCATCGGGAAATCGGTACCTTCAAATATTCTCATCTTCAGGTGTGCAGGGCACTTGAAAGCAGCTGTGAGTCCTCTGTCTCCCATTAAATGAGTTTGGGTTTCCAGCTATAGCTGAAATTTTGGTATGGAGAATTGTAAATTTGGACACTGAGATTTATGAGGAGCTGAGCATACACTTTGTTTTCTTTTTCTGTGCCAGTGCATCTTTGGACATTTATCCTTCAGTTTTCTGCCTCAGGGGTGTGCTTCATGTATACACAGCCCATCTTGTTCCCAGACATCACCTCTGATGTTACTTCAGTTCTGTGTCCTGTCTCTGAGAACTGCTAGTTCCAAATTACTCAGAGAGATACCAACTAATGCCCTATACCATGAATGAATGATTTTGTTTTCATTGTCTATTCCATTGTCATGCTCTTGAATGACAACTGGGACTACTAACTGCTGTAAATGCTGTTTTAAAATTTGCTGTATTTTGCCAGTTTGGATGCTTTGACTTTGTCTACTGTGAGAAAAGAGAAATAAGAATGTGAATTTACTTTTTCTACATTTCATACTTCAGCCATGTACTGTCTTGTGGTGAAGAGTTCTTAAATATTCAGTAGCATCAGCCCAAGACCCCCCCAAACACAGCAGCCCAGCAAACAAAATTATATTGTCTGTCTGCTGCTGATGGAAACAATTTCCTTTTTCATAAGCCAATAACCCCAAAGGCAAAAGAAAGCCTTATTAAAGTAAAAGCAGAAAAACTGAGTAGTAAATCAGCAGGCTGTGGTGTTCCCAGTGCAGATGGAGAAGTCACTGACCTCATCCCACCTTGGCTGAGTCCCACACATGGTTCCTTGCCCAGACACCAGGGATGCCATCCCTGCAGCTGTCAGAGCATGCAGTCCCCCAGCTCCCTGCCATCCCACAGGCAGCTGGGGGAGGGAATGAGCTGAGCTAAAGAGCATTAGTCAGACCATCCCATGTCTTTGCAGTGTCCCTTCAGAAATTGCTTGCCCTGTTTCAAACCTCTCACCTCTAAGTGCTGGCCCTGCCTGTGCTGGTCCTCACCTCAGGGCACCGTATCAGCACTTCACCAGTGTTTGTATCTTTCCCAAAACCACAGGTGATGGGAGGAAAATGACATTTCTCTAACTGAATTATGGAAAAGCGTTTTGTTCTTTATTCTGTTGGGCACTGAAGAAGACAAAACACCATCCATCTGCGAGAAAAGATCAAAACCCAAACACTTCATGACACTCACTCGTTGCATTGCTCTGTCCCTTCCTAATCCTGGTTCTGGTTAAAATTCTATCATCCAGCTGTCAAAGGGCCACTTGCCAATACCTAGACATATCTTGATATCTAGCCAAAGATTTGATTGCCCTTGCCAATAAAAATGCACTTGTTCAAGCCAGGGCCAAAGAACAGTTTAGAGTGGACCTGCCACAGAGAATTGTAGTGTCTGCCCAGCTAAGTGCAGTGACCACAGAGGCACGAGAACAGCAGGAGCTTTGTCTCTCCTCTCTCATTGACTGCTGCATCCAAACCTTCATTGTAATGAAAATGTATGAAATAATTCCACATGCTTGGTGGTCATACAGCATGCAGGATCATCCAGACTGGCTGCCAGAAGAAGCCTCAGGATCACAATTTTTCCCTGCATAGCTCTTTATTTGACCTAGGTGAAGATCAAATCCATATAGCTGCATTTAGTGATAATAAGTCAGCCTCATAAAAAGGTTCTCAGCACTTAAAAACTCTTGATGACTTGCTTCAGAAATTAATTGTCTTCAGGATTAGCAATGTATGCCTTCCTTCTACTCTAAATTTCACTAATTTCAGATTCTTACTACCAGCTTTTAGACCTGTTTCAAATAGGCTGAAGAGCTGTTCATTGTGAATTTTCTGGGCTATCTCCTCTCCTGTAGCCATAGCCATTTTCATATGCCATAATTAAGTTAGTTCTTCATTTGGGAAGCCTGTAGACATGCTGCAGGGAAAATGTATTGAGCATGGAGAAGCTGCAGAATTTTTCATCCCCAGGAAACAGGCTTCAAAGGCTGCTATAGCTAAGCTTTCAATGGCCGAACCTTTCAAGCCTTCATGACTCATTATGGAGAAGTATCTTGGTTTCAAATGCTTCCCTGGAGTTCTCTCTTTCAATGCTAAAGAACTCCTTCTGAGCCTGAAAGAGCTTGTTTTATTTTTATCAAGGATAAGTTCAAAGACAGAGGGTTAAGAATGATCAATGGATAGGAGATGAGGAGAATGATGGACCAACACCAAAAGATCATTATGGTCATTTGCTTAAGAGAAAGGCTTGATTCTTACAGTGTTTGATGCTTCCTTATTCCCCACTTGCCCACCCAGGTTTCACAATGAGCTCTGTTCACAGACACCAATCAGATCACAGGTTTTACAGCATCTGCTATGACCAGAGCCACACAGAACCATAGTAAGATTAAGCCACCCACCTTAGGTATGTAGCAGAGAATCAGGCATCTGACATTGTTTGAGGAGGTGTGGCTGTGTCACCAGGGTGCCTGGATGACTTTGCCAAGGTTATGATGGGTCCCAGGTGGGTTGTTGAGTGGGGGGCAGCTTCAGGGGCGTATTGAGGGCTTGGCTTGACAAAGCAGAAGCATCATGGCCATGAGGGGTCCTGGTGTATAGCTGGAATCACTTTTCAAATCTTTCTCTTACAGTTCTCAGAGATGGGCTCTCCATAATGCTTCAGGTATGAAGGAAGAAGGGAAGCTGAATTGGTTTTTTGCAATGGAGAAGACAGAGGGAGAAACACCAGCACTGTGGCTCCCACCTTGTTGCTTATCTCCCTGCCAACATGTGTCCCAAATCCTCTCTGTGCTGTGTTAAGGAAAGGAAAAGCTTTGACATCTGCTTTCTTACATCATCTTTTCCAATTTTGCACCCGATAACCCCCTGGTGAAAAGAGGAACAATGACTTCATATAGCTGCTGCTTGATTCTTTTGCTGTTTACCTGGAGCACTGCTGCCTATGGGCCAAACCAACGGGCACAGAAGAAGGGAGACATTATTCTTGGAGGATTGTTCCCCATTCATTTTGGAGTGGCTGCTAAAGACCAAGATCTAAAATCAAGGCCAGAATCAGTGGAGTGTATAAGGTAAGCTGGTAAAAAGGAAAATAAATAGTTTTGGTGGGGAAAAAAAGTCTTCACATTTCTTGACTTTATATTGTGTAAATATGGTCTGTAATCTGATGCTTGCAATTGGAAGGTATGATGTAAATAATGGAAAAAACAAGTGTGTATTTTAAACAGTAACATAAATACTATTTGGACACTGAAAGAGGGCAATCTTTGTACTACCTGAAGCTGCCAAAACATTAATAGACTGATCTATCTGGCCATTCACAGGGAACATTTGAATAGCATCTGAAAATTAGCTTCCCTAGCAGGACAGAAAATTACCAATAGTGCTGTTTAGTTCATTTGATGAAAGTAATTCATGGCCAAATAGTTTAGAAATCAATTTTTTGTCCAGTTCTGCCTGTCATTTTCTAAGACTTTAAAAACTGTTAAGTTGCCTAAACAAGTGAAAATGCTAAAGTGAGATAGGTCAGGGCTTTTGAAAAATCCCAGTGAATGACACATAAATGTCTCTTTAGGATTTTGTAAAAGTTCAGGACTTTGTAAAAGTCCTAAACTTTAGAGCAGGCCTCCCTCACCCAGAGTTCTTCTCTTTTGTGTAAACAACACATCTATGTTTTGTCTTAAGTGTTTGGGAGTTAACCTTGGAGTGAGAAATGCACGTGAAAACAATTTCTCTTACTATGGAAGTGTAGGCATGATGAAATGTGAGGAATTTTTAACATTACAAGCCTGCATATAATACACAGAACAAGTGGAAAGTGTGACAGAAACTGATTGCAACTGGAACATCATATAAACAAAATATTAGAAATTCATGTGGATTTCTGTCATGACAATGCATGACAAAACATTTCATTGTTATGGGACTTCTCTTACCATGTGTGGACAACTGTGTATCTGGAATTATTTGGACCTCTCATCCTAGGCTGAGGATCTAGTACAGTTTTGTTGCAAATGGCAATGAGGGATGGCCAAGAGCATTCCTGTTACACTCACAGATTTCAGGTGTGGTTTCCCACTGGGACCCTGAGCAAGATACATCCATCTAGGTTATGAGATCATCCCCAGAACCTGTCACAAGGAGCACACACAGGTGTCAATAATCAGGGATTATTTTGGCTTCTTCTGTGTGTGCACAGGAAAGTCGTGAACTAAATGTATGTGCAATGTCTATTTCATGGAGCAAGAATCTCTGCCAGCTTTTCAGCATTTTTTTCCTCTCTCAAATGCATTATATTAAAAATGGAATGCTGGAAAGCAATGGATGTTTTCAGCTCTATTTTCTTCTTCTCCTGCTCCAGCTGGCAGGCAGGACAATGCACGTATTTGCAAACTAAACAGCTTTCACTTCTATCGACTCTGGGTCAGCCTCAGTGGCTGTCTTGACATGGTCACATTATTGGAAGAGATGTCTGGAAAATGTTCTGCCACAAGTACTACAAGTGTGTGGTTGCCAAAAGGCATGTTAATGAGGTAGCACTGCCAACAACAGGCAAATCCTGAAAAGCCAGACTAGCTGTTTTAAGGACACAATGGGAGATCCTTCTGGGTGGCTTTCAATCTGCTAAAAGGTATCCTCCAGCTGAAATTTGCCTGGATAAAATCCTGTTCTTTTTACCCTTGCACCAAGAAGATGTAGGTGCAAAAGAGAAAAAAAAGATGTCTGCAGAGGCAGGCATTTGTGGCACATATCCTTCAGGGAGTTGGATAAATTGTGAGTTGATAGTATAATGCAGTTGGAGAAAGAATGAAGGTCAGAGATTAGCTGCAGAGGTAGTCGAAACCACAAAAGGAACAAGGGGATGATTGGACCAGAAATAACTGGAAGTTGCTTTATTGCATACATCTTTACCAGAAAATGTCCATTTGCAGGAAATGCTGAATTCAAAAGAGGTTGGATTAATAAGACTTTTTGAGATTGGTTATTGGGTTTTAATGATGGAAGTAATAAATACATGGGAATGTTTGTGTGTATTCCTTGTTATTGGTACACGTAAAATTGAGAGCAGATATTTTTTCTGAAAGGATTTTCTATTTTAAGCAGTACTGAAGTCAGAAAATCCTTCCTGCTCAAGTTGTACAGAAATCTCTCAACACAACCATGGTAGCCATTTTTTGTTTTGGACCCTGTGATCAGGCATTAGCCTGTGGCAGGATTGTGCATGCTGACTCTAGGAGTTCAATACGTTCCTCAAGTGTTTTGCTAAAATCTTACATTATCACATGTGAGTTTCCTAGGTCCCAGGCAACTGACTGGTCTGGAATTATCAAACTTGTATTTTTGGGGGCAGGAAAAAAAAATACAGGTTCTAGTTTCTTCACAAAGTAAGTCCCCCCGATCTTGTAGCGTCAAAAACTTCTGTAGGGTGGGAAATCCGCAGATTAGCAAATTAGATAGAAATCCATAGGGAAGCACAAAGGTGACTGTACATGGTCAAACCAAAGGTGCTGAATCTGTCCCATACCTTTACCTCTCCTTGTTGCCCTTCTCTGAGCCTTCTCCAGCACTGGTGTATTGTTTCAAAGCTGAGGTTAATAAGTTTTATATTATTATATAACATAATAATATAATATTATATTATATTATTATAATATAATATTATATTATAATATTATATAATAATATAAAACTTTTCAGATGCCTGCATACAGTTTTTAATCTTTTATGTAGAAAAATGTGCCCCCTTTTCAGATGGCTGCATACAGTTTTTAATCTTTTATGTAGAAAAATGTGTCTCATATCACATAAGAAAATTAGACCCAGGTCACTCCAGGATAATGAGCATCCTCTGTCTCTCCTCATGCTCTCAGCAAGTCATCAGACCATGTGAAAAGCTCCACAACAAGACCTAAGGGTCCCACTGAAACCTTTGGGTCGTCTATTTTAGAGTTCAGAATCAAACAACTTTAGATAATGTGGTTTTCCTCTATTCTGAGGACTGTTCAAGCTGATTGCTGCTGTTTGGACATTTAGCTGTGTTGAGTGCCCATACCCATGCTCCCAAACTGGGCTTCCCAATGGATAGGACAACTGGGGCTTCTCAAAAAGGATAGGACAGTTTTCTCTCCACTTTCTCAGTTTTATGTTCTGCATGCTCTTGTGACTCAGCATCTTTCTCTCCAGCTCAGCAAACATACTGGCCTGAACCTACTGTGCATAGCTGGCTCATTATTTAGAAACTGTGTACATAACTCAGCAGTAAAAGGAAAAGGGAACAGTAACAATCGGTTCCCCATTCTTTTTGTGCCGTTGCTACTGAAAAGGCATCCTTGTGCTCTAAACACTGAACTGTAGAGTCCAAAGTGAAAACATACCCATGATTGTGCCGCATTAAATGTCAGATAGGAATACACAAAGCAAGAGCAGTTTTGTTTCCTGTTTGTTGTTTCAGCAGACAAGGATCCTGCATTTGATATGAATACACCTCCTGTCTTTGTATGCCTCAGGTGCTGCTGCAGCAACTTGCCTTATAACATTTGCTGATGCATATCTGATGTGTGCAGGGGAGGCAGAGACAGAGCGCAGCACCAGCAAGCCCTGACCCCCATTCCATTTGCTGTCAGCACCCCCATAGGCCTATTCATAACCTGATTTTTCTGCCCCTTCTTGATTTCAGGGAGATTAGCAGTTTTCTTGTATTCTGATCATCAGTCTGGCTAAGGTCCCACACTGTGACACAAAGATTTCAAGCTGTGAAACTGTGGCGAGACATTGTCCCCACGTCATAGTGCAGGACTTCACAGAGCATGGCTCCAGGACTCTGTGGCTCACTGAGCTTCTCTGTCCATCTGAGAGAACAGAATTTTAATTCTAGCCCTTGCAGACGTATTTGCTAATCCCATTGCAGACCTGAATGTACAACAAGATATTTGGAATTTCTCTTCCCTAAGATGTAATTATATCACTTGCTCTCTCTTCCATTCACCTTCTGAATTGTAATTTTTTAATTTCTGATTTTCTTTGTTCTGCATAATTCCCCTCACCCACAGTCCTTGATTGTAAGAGTGGTAAGCAACTCATTATACCTATGACTGCAGGAACAAATGGCTGGAGGTCTCCCCCTTTCATAGCTTAGAAATAACAGTAGCAGCAATAACATGTAATTAATGTACTGGAAATCTAGAGAGGACAGAGAAATTAGTATGTGCATGCAACCACTAAAGAGAGAGGAGTGCTAGTGTGATCGAAAGGTATGTGCAGGCTTTGCCACCATTTCTGAGTATAAGTACCTGTCAGTTATGGGGGGGTAAGTGAAAGCTTTATTCAGAGCTTTCACATCACTTTCTCCTTTTTTTGCTTCATATTCCATTGCTTAGTACCTTGCAAGTGTGATAAATGAAGGTCATGAATACACATGAGGCTGTGAATTATTTCTTTATGGAGACTAGCAAGGATCAGGACCAATTCCCTGCTGGATCCAGACAGTAAGAGCTGTTAAAACCAAACCACACAAACAAACAGGGGATGGAGCTATGGGGAGCTTAAACCATGCAGACAGCTTGTGCCCCTTCATTTGCATTGCCTTGCTTGGAAAGGTTGGCTGGGACATCTAAGCCACCCTGAGCACCATTTGACAGATGTGTTTAGTTTCTAGCAAACTGGTCTGCTGCACAGCTGTCCTCTGCAGAGGTGACAGTCACAGCAAGGTATTTTTTCCAATTTCTCTCTCCCAGTTTGTGGTTCTCCTTGGGAAGTGAAAGATCAGTGGGTTGAATACTGTGAGAGGTGGGAGAACAAGTATCAGAGGGGAAAATATGAGGATGGAGTGTAAATAAAAATCCCCCTCTACACCTGTGAGCTCTGAATTATTTACATTAAATTCTCATTTAGAGCTTAATGGCCACTTTTCATAGCACCACATCTCACAAAATGCAATACTATGTGAACATACCTGTAAAGTGATATGGCAGAAAATGAGCTTTGGAGGCTGCTTCTTTTCCATCAAGAAAATACCAGCAGCTATTTAGATATTCTGGAAATCTAATTAAACCTTGCTTTTGATAGTAAATACTGCACAGTTTCTTCATGGAAATTACCAGTCAAATTGCTGCATGGTTGGCAGAGCATTCCAGTGACTGATGATATTAATCACAGCAGCGGCACGGCACAGGAGGTCAGCTGCATCAGTGGGACCTACTGCCGGGTTCAAAGGCTGCTCTTAGCAATCCCTCATGTACACACCAAGCAAAGAGGAACCTATCTGCAGCCCCTTGCTGGGATCTTACAGTGCAGTGGGAGAGAAATTGTCTACAAAATATCCATTCACAGAAATTGGAAGGATCTTGCTTTATTTAGAGCAGTTTGGCAGCGCTGCCTTTGTCTGACCATATCTGTGTTATGGCACCAATACAACGCTGTCTCAGGTGACAAAATGACAGCTTGTCTGAAGATCTATCAGGTGTTAGAGAAGACAGACTGAAGAGTGCTGTCTTCATCCCATCTGATCCTCTCCTCCTGAGCTGCTGATGCTGCTGTCAGCAGAGGTGCAAGTGAAGAGAACAGCAGGTCTCTTGCCTAGGTTAGTTTAAGATAAATTATTGAAAGTATTTCAAAGATATTTTGGATTCTAGCTTCCAGAAAACAGCCCTACTCTCATTTCCCTCCAAAAATAAAGTCATTCCAAATGCAAGTACCTGAACTAGAGGCCTTATACTGTAAATATACACTAATCAGGAGCATATGTCAAAAAGGAAAATAAAATCAACTGTGTATCGTGGGCCTTAGTCTGTATTTACTGAATTAAATGCCAAATATTTCTTTGAAGTGAAGGGTAAGATGATCCAGTTCACTGCTTTCAAAGATACCATCAGAAGATACCACCTTGTGGCATTTTAAAAAATAAAGCCAAATTCCTTCAAGCAAGTAAAATAATTTTCTGTCATACTTCGCCTGTATAATTTAAAGCGAGCAGGCTTTAAATTTGCTATTTAATTTTGCTTCACTCAAATGTGTGAAGCTTTTCCCAGTAGTGTAGTGGTACTTTGAACTTCCCAGGTTCTCAGTAGCCTTCTCTTTAAATATAGAAGATGCGATCCGATTTTTCTCTTTTACATGAGGAGCCTGAATACGGCTCCTTGCTTCAAATCCTACACATATTAAAAATATCTGTAAACACATGCAGCTTTTGAAAAAGAGGTGTCACAAAACCTTTGCTTGTTTCCATTTATCCCAGTGTGCATTACTGACCACGTGAAGCAACATGGTGTGCCCAACACGTCTCTTCCTGTACACAGCACTCACTGGCTCAATCCCTCTGAGCCTTGCCCTTTTATTCCAGAGCTCTCTTGTTGCATCTCATTCCTTAATGGCTTGGAACTAGAGCAAAAAATATTCTAAATGACCAAATTACTTCTATCAGTAACCCACACTCCCATGCTTCTAAAGACTAATCTTAATAAAGCTAACTGTCCCTTTGGTAATAAGTTATAACTAGGACTCAAACTTTTTGACCTGAAGAGATCTGTACTGAAATTCTGCTGTCTGGGCTTTGAGGCATAACCTCAGAGCTGAACCTCATTTGGAATTTGGCCAAAGATGTCTGGAGAGGTGAAGTCAAGTTGAATAAATGAAGTTTTTAAGACTTAAAGATAAACCTTAGATGTGATATCATTAGAAATTCTGACCCCAGATGAATCAGATAAAACTCCTGGAATGGAAGTAATGTGGCTTTGTTCATTCAGCTTTGAAAAAGTCAGACATAGCTAACATCAACTTTGGAAGCAATTAATTTAATCCAGCCATTAAAAATGTTTAGGTCATATACCTCAGAGATTGAAAGGTTGTGATTTCATTAAGCTTATTTTTAGGAATCTTTACCTTAGTAATAGAAACATTTGTCTAAGTACTTCAAAATATAACTCATGTGAAACCTACAATTTACCATTTCATATAGGATCTATTCTTGGCCAGGCTGTTCCCCAGGCTTTTCCAGTTCTGGGGCCCGTCACTTTTCCGGTGTATCTCAAGCATAACAGCATTGACTCTTCCCTGTTTTCACCTGCACCTTAGCACAAAACTGCAAACTAGCTGCTATCCTGACTCACAGGGCACTCCCAGGAAGGGCAGGCGTCAGCTGATGAAAGATTCTGCCATTCCAGCTGCATTGCCCTAAAACAGCCTCACAGGCACACAGCTGGTAGCCAGGGCAACTTTACAGGGCAAACACAGTAAAACTTCAGAATAATATGTATCAAAGGTACTTTCTTGCTGCTGCTTTCCACGCAAGAAGTTTCTCTCCTTCGTGCATAAGCAATCATTGTGTTTCAGCTTCTTCCACTGCCAGGCTACTGATGCCATAAACAGGGACTCCCAGCTCTCGCAGGACAGTTGCCACCAATCTGCAGCTCTGACTTAGCTACATGCAAGATAATCAGAAAACTCAGCTTCTCCATCTTAGAGAAGAGAGGAGGCTTCAAAAAACAGTTTCAGATTCTCAGACCAGCTCTGAGGGCATCTTCTGAGATTGTGTCTAAAGCAAATTGTGTGAGAGAGCCATAATAATGAGAAAAGTTACTCCTTGAGCAAAGGCACTGAAGTATCTAATTAACAAGTTAACAGTTTGCACTAGGACCTATATTTATAGCCTGTCTCTGATCTCTGGTACGAACAGTCTGACGTGCTCTCTCTGACAAACTGAAGGGTGCCATGTGAGGCCAAGTTTCCCTGAGCAGAGCTCCCAGACACCTCTGCATCCAGCAGCATGCCAGTGCTGTGGCTCAGCCTGCTCTGCCTGCCCAAAGCCAGGAGGAGCTGACACACTCCGGGAGTATCCCCGAGCCTAAGTCCCAGGCAGCATCAGTACAGGCTTAGCAGACACTGCCATCTGCATTCAGAAACATGTCAGAGGAGCCTGGAAGCAAACCTGGTAGGTGTAGCTTTCAGTCAGAGGATCGCAACATCCATTTCCTCAGGGGTCGTGAGATCAGGTTGAGGGTCCTGAGCACAAGGGACAGGCCAGAGTCATCACTCCACACATGCTGTCTTTTAACTTTCCCAGGTTTTAGGGAACTTAGAAAAGTTTACCTCTGGAGTGAGCTTCCAAACTGAAAAGTTGAGAGCCAGAACTAAACCTTGTAGCAAAACCACACCTCTTCTGTAGTAGATACAAAAGCAAAACTTTCCAAATTTAGTAGAGTGCAAGAAATCACATAAGTTGCTTTTGCTTTTTGTATCTGGAATTTTTCTCTGTCTTTGCCTCATTCCTGGTCGCCTCTGCTCTTTTTTCCTCCTTCTCACTCTATTTTGTTTTTATTTTTGCTCCCCCAGGTATAATTTCCGAGGCTTCCGCTGGCTCCAGGCTATGATCTTTGCCATAGAAGAAATAAACAGTAGCCCAACTCTCCTTCCCAACATGACCCTGGGATACAGGATATTTGACACTTGCAATACAGTCTCGAAAGCCCTGGAGGCCACACTGAGTTTTGTGGCCCAGAACAAGATAGACTCCTTGAACCTGGATGAATTCTGTAACTGCTCAGAACATATCCCTTCCACCATTGCAGTCGTGGGAGCAACTGGCTCTGGCATCTCCACTGCTGTGGCCAATCTGCTGGGACTCTTTTACATACCTCAGGTATGTTTCCACCTCTCTTGCTTAGGTTACAGAAGTGGCCTGCTCCTCTACTCTGCAGAGGTTAAGCAGAGATTGCTTAATCTTTGCCATTTTCAATAGAATTTATAGGAGAAAAACAATAAAATGGGGGGCGGGAGGAGGGTGGGTGTCATTGTTATGATAGAAATGTGTCTTGCTAGCACTTTGCAGTCCCCAAATATAAAGGCTACTGAGCAGCCATACCAACATTTGGCCAACACCAGCCTAGCTTAGGAGGACTGGAGTCCTTCAGAGCAGTTTAGTTTGTGAATGCAACAGTAACTGTAAGCATTCTGACTCTTCTGGAGCCACTGCCAGCATCCATGGCCCCAGCCTTTTGTTTAAGAGGCTTGTTGCTCTGCCAAGATGTTAAGTAAAGTACAGGGCTGGCTTAATATTGTTGCTCTTGATTTTACTTTTCTACACTAAAGTCAGCTTTGGAAAAAGTGCTTGGCCTCATCCATTTACTTGTTACCTTGTATAGCCTAACACTTGCAATCCCTCTTCCAAAATTAATAGAGGCGCCATAGCTCACAAGAGCCTTTATAACAAGATTGTGTCAGAATGTGCTCTCAGTCTGTCCTGAGAAATGTATCTTTGCTTCAGCCAGGGCTGCAATTCCCATCTGCACCACGAATGAAGAAGGAAGGATTCTTGATTGCCCTGTGCACAGTAATATATTTTGTCTGTTGAGTCTTATCAGTCTGACTCCTTTGCAGGAGTCTGAAAAACTGGACGTTTGGTCTCTGAGCAGGGCAGGAATGGTTTAAGCTGTGCTATCTGGGTATTGCCCAGAGTGGCATTGGAAGTTGGTGTGTAATAAACACCCTGATGACATCTTATGGGGCATTGTTGATTTACACATCCCATAACCAGGTGAACAGGGGCAGCTGAGAAGGGTTGGTGAGTTCAACTGAACATAAGAGATGTTTGCAGTTCTCAGACTTTCTCTGTAAACAGAGAATGACATTTGTCCCATGAGGTAGTACCCTTATCTAGAGGCTGCAGAAAAGGGTAGATGTCAGGAGGTTCAGTTCTGGAACGAAGTCTCAGCCGGGTGGTTGAAGCATGACAGCTGAAAGCAGGCTTTTAGACTGGCAGATGTTGGGTAGAATTGTCACAGCCATTTATAGCAAGGCCATTAGCAAATCCAGGCTTATTAGGCCCTGCATTTCAGTAGAGTTGGAGGTGTGTTTTACAATTAATATATGGCTCATTACTCATTCTGTTGACGTAGACACTGAAAATGTTACAAGTTCTGTTCTGTTTCTCAGTACCTCAGGTCAGTGTCCCCTTACAGCACACGTGGCAGTGGGACACATTGCCTGTACCTCCTGGAAAAAAGGTTGATGAGGGTGAGAGTAGCCCTGGGCAAGAGCCTGTCCAGGGGAGAGTTCTGTTCTGTGAAAGGAGGATTTACTTCTGTAGCCTTTGAAACTGCACTGTGAAACCTCCTTTTCTTTCTTCTTGCAGAAACATTAAATAACAGACTTTAAGGAGAAGATAAGGTTTTCTGTAAATTTCCACTTTGTACAAAATGAACTGTTTATAGAAGACTTTTTCAAATGAGAGTCAGTCCCAAAGAATTCAGATACCAATCTTAAAATGTGTTTTAGAAGTTCTCCAGATCTTTAAACAGTTATAATCTGGGGTTTAAGGTTTTCTTCCTACTTGCAGATAATTCAAATTCTATCTTAAGAGCATGTGGCACTTGTTCTGATTAGGAAAATAAAGTATTTCTTGATAGCTTTAGAAGAGGAAATAAAATCCAGTTTTAACCATAAAACATGGTGGCTTATGAAACATGGACTGGCTTCTTTGCTGATTCTGGCCAGCAATCAGGAAACACTGCTAAAGTAGCATTACCATAACACTTTGCATGATCAAGGAAGCTTATATACATCACATTCTTCTTATGTCAGCTGACAGGGATTGTGTATAAAAGGCAAAAGGAGCCCATTTAAGGATGGGGATGGATGTCAAAGGCAAGGAGAGAAAGACAGAGTAGCTTTGGAATGGCAATACCATCCTTCTGCCTCATGCCTGGTTCAGGACAGAGAAATCCTGTGTTTTGTCTTAATTCAGTGCATTGCCCTCGTTTATCTAGATGGCACATTCTTTTTATTTCTGGATTTGACAGAAATCTTTGCTACTCCTCCAGTCTAGTGTCCAATTCTCTCTCCCTCAGATCGTTGACCTTGCAGGTGGGCACAAGCTGGCTCCAGCCTCTCAGGTCTGAGCAGCTGCTCCTGTATGAGTGCCTCTGTAGGACAGGCACAGCTAGAAGAGCCCTCAGAGAGGATCATCTGCAAACACAGGCTAAGAAAATGTGCTTCCCAGGCTGACAGTGATGCTAGGCAAATGGAGGCAGTTTATTTCAGGCATTTCACTTTATGGTGCGTTTTGCTTGTTTGCTGTGCTCTGACAGGTCAGCTATGCCTCATCCAGTCGTCTCCTGAGCAATAAGAACCAGTTCAAGTCCTTCCTGCGCACAATCCCCAATGATGAGCACCAGGCCACAGCCATGGCAGACATCATTGAGTACTTTCGCTGGAACTGGGTGGGAACAATCGCAGCTGATGATGACTATGGCCGGCCAGGGATTGAAAAGTTTCGGGAAGAGGCGGAGGAGAGAGATATCTGCATTGATTTTAGCGAGCTCATATCCCAGTACTCAGATGAAGAGGAGATCCAGCAGGTGGTAGAGGTCATCCAGAACTCCACAGCAAGAGTGATTGTTGTTTTTTCCAGTGGCCCAGATCTGGAGCCTCTCATCAAAGAGATTGTCAGGAGAAACATCACTGGCAAGATCTGGCTGGCAAGCGAGGCCTGGGCCAGCTCTTCCCTAATAGCCATGCCGGAGTTCTTCCGTGTCATCGGCAGCACCATCGGGTTTGCGCTGAAGGCAGGACAGATCCCAGGCTTTCGTGAGTTCCTGCAGAAGGTGCATCCCAAGTCCACCAACAACGGCTTTGCCAAGGAGTTTTGGGAGGAGACATTTAACTGCTATCTCCCTGATGGATCCAAAACTTCTCCTGCTTCAACTTCCTTCCACAAGGGCCACGAAGAGGGTCTGGGAGCTGGAAATGGAACATCTGCATTCCGACCTCCGTGCACAGGGGATGAGAACATCACCAGCGTAGAGACACCATACATGGACTACACACATTTGCGGATATCCTATAACGTGTACTTGGCAGTGTATTCCATCGCCCATGCCTTGCAGGATATTTATACCTGTACCCCTGGGAAGGGACTCTTCACCAACGGGTCCTGTGCAGACATAAAGAAGGTGGAGGCATGGCAGGTAAGCCCTTTGTTCGTGTGCCTGTGCAATATACCTGCAGAAGGAAAGACAAGCTGTCCCAAATGCCCTTTAGGGTGCCTCTCCTAATCCTGGGTCTCAGACAGAGCATAAGGCTCCAGGGATGCAGTGTGTGACTGTGTCTGAGGTAGGTGCATGCTCCCACCCACAGGGAATGTAAGGTAAGTTGGGCTAGGCCTGCAGTGAAAGGGGCTTAAACGAGGTTACATTTTCTTGCATTTGCTGCGGGCCAAAAGTGCACACACAGACAATTACCACAGCCTGGCTGACGCAAGGTAACTTGATCATATATTGAGCCTTACATAAACAAGAGGGCCTGGGGAGAACACATAAACAAGGAAAACAGTTTTTAGAGTTCATTTTCTTTGGCAAGCTTTAAATCTTTTGCAATCCCACAGCAATTTTCCATACAGGCTGGATTTTTTTCCTCACAGTTTTCAGCTTATATAGGATCAAACCAAAGAAGATTGAGTAATGAAGGAAAATAATGAGTGGCTCTTGGGCAGAAAATAGATAGCTGCTTTGATTTGGCCGTGGTATTTGTGAACTGATGAAATTATATTAATAACTTAGTCCCATTTACCCATTCATTCAATGCATTCTGCCCACTGGCACATGGATTGCATTTTGTCTTCTGATCCTTTATGAATACTCTCTACCTTACTATGTGTTTGATCATGGTACCCAATGTGGTAATCACTTTGTGGTTTTAATATCTACTGCATTCTTAACACAATTAGCATGGACTGATGATGATATGTCAAATATATAGCAAATTCTGTCTGCTTCATTCTGATTGTCACAAAACACTTGAGCCCAAACATGCCTGAAATCAGAACAGCACAGGTGAATAAATGGAGGATCACCTCCCCATTTTCATTGGTGTTTTCCTCTCTTTGCGACAGTCTAACGAAAACAAAGGCTGCCCTTGCCACAAATTGCAGATATCAGGTCACACTCACATATGGGAACTGCAGTTTGGTTCCTGTCTAGTCTCTGTTAACTCAAAACCATTGGTCAGATCAAAGTAAAAGGCTTTGTCTTGGCATTTATGGGAAACTTGCACTGCTCTAGGTGCCTGAACAGGTTTATCAAACCACTTTACTCAGAGCTGATGAGTGCAAGGTTTGACCCTGATTTAGAGGAATCCTGCAATTGATGGCTGTCTCTAAAGTTTCTGTCTTTCAAAGCTATTCTGCTTTTTAGGAAAATACTGGCAGAAATGGGCAAGTCGCAGACAGATGTAGCTTTCACTGTTGTCAGTAAAAATGATCCAGAATAAATGTAGTTTAATTCATTCCTTTATGCCTTGTCAGCTTGGAAAGTAAAGCTGGATATTCATGCCATTGCTAAGTAAAAGAATGTGTTTGTTGAAGATTCCATGCTTGAGAAGAATGAACTCTCACTTCTGTGTTGCTGAAGGGTGGGTGCTGAAGGATATACACATCAAAATGTAAAGCATCCTGCTGATCTAGGCATCTGGGTGTACATACCTGCCTGAGAAGAGGGAATCAGCTAGGAGTATGTAGAGAATAACCCCAGTGGGCAGGAGCAGGGAGCACTACAAAGGAACGGGCTACACTTATAACCACCACCATCATATGAAGCCTACTTGTGCATTTTTTTCACTTTGTTTCAAAATCACATGAATAGCAGGTAAATGCCAAATTTGTGTGCATACCTACTTCATACCAGGCATTGCAGCTCATTACCTTCAGGAAGCTTTCCTCAGCCCTGGGAGTAATGAGTTCACCTCACAAACATGCAGCCTCCAGCATTTCCAGAGTAATTTTCTGAGAACCACACAGAAAAAAAATCTTTCTACTAAAGTCAATCTCATTTGCAGTGGTACTTCTGCCAGTGTTCACTGCCTGCTCCCTTTCTCACCATCAGGTCAGGCTTTTCTTGATGGGAAGTGACCCAAGAGGGCAAGGACACTGTTCGGAGGCCCCCATACCTGTGACTGGAGGGCAGCTGCCCACGGTGTGTGCAATTACTGGCCAGGTGCTGTGTGGTACAGATAAGGTGAACCTGCGGAACCTGTGCCTCCATTAGCCTGAGCTCCTGTCCAGAGCAGCCCTTGCCAGCAGGGTTGGTGGCTGGGGAGCAAAAATGATACATTTTACAATTTAATTATGAACCATTTAATTTTGTTGCCTTTCAATGGCGTTATCCTTTTAACACATATGAGTTTTTACTGTTGTTTGCTAATTGCAAATTTTATGTACTTATAACACAAATCTTCTGGGGGATGTGTTCTGTATCATTTGTGGAGGGTGTTTGTGTGGGTCCATATATAAACCCAAGATTTTTACCTCAGTGATCAGTTCATTTGAAATGGACAGCCTAGCACAAATCACTGTGAGCTGGTTAAACTGTGTGAGGTTCTCCTATTAAGAATTTACCATCTGCAGTTTAAGAAGCGTCTAGGTGTGTTTCAGCATGGGGAGAGCAGGATTTTTGTGTCCTAAGGTGAAATATCAAATACTATCAACTTTCACGTTTACTTATTTATAGCTACTTGTTTAAGAAACCGTTTGCTCATTTTCTCCACCTGGGTCAGTGATCTGTGACAGATCCTGTCCATAAACCCAGTGTTTCTTCCTTTTGTTTTACCAGTGCCTCTGCAGCTGGCTATGGGCATTCCCAGTGGAGATGGGACTGGCCAGCCCAAGCTGTCTGGCTGTCCAGCATGTGCAGAGATGCAGAGATGCAGGCAGAGCTGGTGAGCAGGCAGGACAGCTTCCAGGCTGTGCCCAGATGAAACCGTGCCGCTCACTCCACATGCAGAGCTGGCCAGGGAATTCAGAATCCTGTATCTGAAAATGGGGCAGCTGGCACTTCAGAACTCTGCAGAAAATCACAGATTTTATTAGGATGCCTCTGCTGCCCTTATTCTGAGCAATCTGAGCTGTCTTGTTTTAAGAATCTACACTGCTGTAAGGCAGAAGATAATCGAGGTGCGCACCTTTGCAAGATACCTGCTGCAAAGGGCAGACAGTATTGTCTGCATGTGCCATTGTTGTGTCCTGCACAATATTGAACAAGACCAGATCAATTACTTGTTTTGGTACTGTTTTGTTCAAGTAACAAAAAGGTGCAGGGCAATCCTCAACAAAATGTATAAATTCTGTCACTTCAGGGCAAGGTAAAATTTTGTGAAAAGCACTAAGTGCAAATAGTAGAACAGAAAAAATCCTCATAAAGGTTTCCAATACCTCTGGCTGCCAGAAGACCACTCTCTTCTGCTGGGGAGGTTGTGACTTTTTATGAGAGCTATCAAGTAGAGCTAATTCTGTGTGTTGCTCTGGTTTGTGGACTTGCCTACCCCAAAAACAGGCTCTCCCATAAGCTACAGAATGGAAGTGGGAAGTTATGGCAGGGGGTGGGATACAGACTGAGAACTGCTGTACTGATGCTGCTTCTTTGTCAAAATTACCTGCTTTTTTGGCCTGTTTCTCCATAACTGCTTTAATGATCTGGTTTTGAAGCCCTTTTTTCTTAGTGTCTTCCCTGATAAGATTTCTCAAGTCCCTCAAGTTCCTTCATTTTCTTAGTCAAATAGCTCATGAGGCTATTTCTGCCGTCACTTCTAGGAAAAAGTCCATCTGTTCTTTTTTCAGTTCCTCTCTGAGCATTTACAGGAGCCTCTCTGGTGTCTCTCTCTCTCGCTACAAGCACCCTGTGGTCCTGCAAAAAATTAGGAAGAAAACTAATGAGGAATCTGTCCATCAGAGCAAATATTTCCTGCTTCATATTATTTTTGTGTGAGAAGATTAAAGACCTATCTTTTCTTTGGACTGAGGTCACTCAGTTTCGGCCCAGTCATTTGGATTCTTGATGAGCAGCTGCTCGATCTCTCTTTGTCTTGCAGTAAAAGCATTGTGATTAAATGGGGAAGACAGGCTCCCAAGGATGTGAGAAGGCAAAGATGTGCAGCCACAGGGTCACTGAGCAGAGCTTCTTTGGGTTAACTCCCAGACAATTTGCAGGTTGCTGTTACACTGGAGGCTTTGAACTTTGGCATGAGTGAAAAGCAAGAGCTCTCTTAGGCACCAAGGCAAAGCACAGTGCAAGGGATGAAAAATGTTTTGTGCTAATGATTCACAGGTTAGAGACATGCTTGTGTGTATTATTCTATGCCTGGAAATCTGACTGACCTCAGACTCAGTGAAAAGTTGCCATATGCTGTTCCACAAAATAAATACAAATTGGCTTCACCTAGCAACATCTAAATTCTTTTGTTACACTTGTGCACCTCCCAGCCAAGGGTTCCTTCTTCACTGCTGGTGATGCTCATTGTGAAGAGGTAAAAATGGACTGGCACCTTCTCCAGCTTTACATTTAGGTGTGTCTTCCTGGCTGGAAATTGATTGTGGAAGGCTTTAAAGAAGTAAATAATGCCTTAGATGACATAGACCTTTGAGCCTAATGGCTTATCTAATCAATTTTTGTGTCTATTAAACTAGAGGCCCATCTGAACAATTCAAAACCAGCTGCTTTGTGGTATACAGAATTAAACAGTATCAGAACAGCTATTAGCTATGGCTGGTGGGAAAATTAGTCATTTGGGGGGAATCACAAAGAAAACAGAGGAAGCTGTTGAATGTGAGGCAACTGCAAAACCTTGCCTACTCTGCATTACAAATGCACTGGAGATTTATTTGTTGTGAACAGAAGGCAAGAGGTGTGCCTTTGTTGTGGGAGGCAGGATTGAGAGGGACACTACTTGAGCCACACACAGAAATATGGGGGTCAACAGAGCAAACACAGCTATTTCCCCACCAGGCCAATAACAGACAATTGCTTATTCATCAGTTTGAAGATAACAACTTCCCATCAGCTGAGAGCATCAACTAAGCAGACAACAGATGGAGTATTATTTAGATGTCTCTACAGCTAAAAGGAGAAAGACTTTACTGGACTTGCCAGTAGAAAATGTGCTGGGAAATGACTGCCCTGACAAGGCTGCTAGAAGAAGGGTGAATGAACTGGATGCAGCAAATACAACAAAGGAGTTATGGTTGTTAATTACTAAGTAAAGAATGGCTAAGATTCTTCCAAATTGGGGTAGTACGCACTGCCTGATAACCAAACCCACATTATTCTTGTCTGCTCCCAAGCATATTGAATTTTTCATAAAAGTCACCTTTAATACAGTCATTTATGTGCTGCTTTACAACAAAAGCTGTATTTGAAAAGAACTTCTTTATATTTATGAAGCTCATTTAATAAGTACTTCTGTCAGTTGGAGAAATGTCAGTTTTTCAGTGTATGGTGGGAATTTTAGGGAAGGCTCCATGAAATGCTCATACAATGTCTCTCTGTAACAGCTTCAGATAACAATTATCCCTTGAATTACCAAGACCTCAGACACCAGTATCTGTTACAAAGACACAGCATGTCTTTGTTGCACAAAAGGATGTAAAATTTCTTCCAAGACTGACC
Organism: Camarhynchus parvulus; assembly: GCF_901933205.1. Classification (NCBI taxonomy): domain Eukaryota; kingdom Metazoa; phylum Chordata; class Aves; order Passeriformes; family Thraupidae; genus Camarhynchus; species Camarhynchus parvulus. The sequence goes on along the minus strand of NC_044571.1, from coordinate 88,850,696 downwards.
TTTCCTGATACTACTCACAAATGGAGCTGGTGACAAAGAGCACCTTGAGAGCTTCCTAAAGGCACTCACAAAGTGGGATGAGGAAACAGGTGGATATATAAAAAATCTCCATTTACCTCAAGATGGGGTTGAAGCTAACTTCAAAGTCATTATAACCATAGCATAGGTTATTATTTCATTTATTTCTGGGTAGTCAGCTATCTTCACAAATGCTTTACTAACCAGTCACAGTTAGTTATCCCCAAAGTGAACTTTTATGCACTATGAAGGACTGGTGTTGCTCCACACAGAAATTAGGAGGAATGAGAACAAATTACTTTTTATAGTGACCCTTTTGCCTTGTAGAATTATAAGAGTGATCTTACAACAGGATCAGAAGCAATACTTTTCTCTAAAAGGACTTTTACCAGTGTCTGTAGTAAGAATGACATGAAAGACTGAAGAAATCAAAGTCTTGACATGAGATTTCTTTGTTGGCCAAGACTTACATTGATAAAGGAAATGGAAAAAACACATTTAAGCCAGTAGCCAAGTGGAACATGTGCCCAGACACAGTAACTGAATCCCCTGGAACACTAGCTGACCATTGATGGGACGCATGACTGTGCTTGCCCACTCTGAATGTCTGAAACACTTCCATGAGTTCAGTTAACTCACTGTGTCTATAGGAAACTTTGGGGATCTTTTTTTTTTTATCTCCATGGATAGTTCTTCTTGAATAGATTATAAATAAGCATTGAACTCAGGTTTCATTAATTACCATGGTTCTGTTAAAAGAAATGACACCTAGAGTGCAGAATCTGTTGGTTCTCATTCTAACAAAGAGCTTACCCAAGCATTGAAAGAATTCGTCCTATAGATCCAAACAGGAAAGGATTTACAGTTGAAAGCTATGACTTTCTCCTGGCCTAGGGAGCAGCACAGTTCTTCAGAGCAGTATGAGCAATGCTTTGTGCAGGATGCAGTTTCAGACCTCACTGGGGCTTTGAAGAGACTGATCCATAAAGGGCTGTTTGAAGAAAGTGGCAGCAAAGGGCTGTAAAGGGACACATCTACACAGTTGTTCTCTGCACAGCTGGGCAGGGATGGCATTAAACACCTCCCAGAAAAACACATTTCAATCAGACTTTGTTTACACAAGTCAACATATACGAATTATACTACTTGAAAACACTGAGCACTTGAGCCTTTGGGTCTATGAGTAGCTTTAATAATAGGACAATTTTTTACATATTATTTAATATTAAACCTAAATTAATAAAAAGAGCCCTATCTTAATCTGTTAGGTACTTCACCATAACAGTTATTGTGCAGTATGGTGATGTTCCAGGAGCATTAAAGCATCCTTTACTCAGTCAGGACTCCTGCCAATAGATATTTCACCCTTAGTACACAGCAACCTGGGCTATTGTACCAGATAGATTTCTCTATATTGTATTTACTGCAAGTGAAAACCAAAGCAATAGTGGCATCAAGTCTAGACTAAGTGGCTCTGATTTTTTTTTATGCCATGGCTGTTAAGGACAGAAGCACATAGCACAAAATGCCATCTAGCAGCACTGATTATTAGATTTCAATTGTAGCTGTACAATTGCCTTTTTTTGTCCAGAGACCATCTCTCTCCACAAAACCTCATCAGAAACCTAAAACATGTTTAAACGGAGTCACTTTCCAAATGATCATGCAGTTTGAAATCCTTTGTATAATTAATTATGTAAATTTATGACATGTTCAGGAAAGTAAGTAATCTTGATCCAGAAAAAGGCTGCTTCACATCAAATGTAAAACCTAGGTATTTCATTTCTGAAAGGCTGTGTTTGACAGCCAAACTTGTGTTTAACAAGATTTATTTTCCCCAAAGACATGCTGACTGCTAGACCTTTTTTTTAATTAGTATGATCCATGGCAGGCCACGTCTCTTGTCACAGATCATCTCTGATTTCCTGTTGGGATTTACTGACCTTTAGTTTCATTGGTCCTTACTTGGGCTTGCTTTATTAGATTTAAAAGTCCAGATAAAGTATGCATCATTTTTCTCCGTATAATATTTATGCACATTGATCAAATTATTCCTCAGTCTTACCCTGATAATTTAAACAGAGTGATCTTTTAGTCATAAGGTGTGTTTTCTGCTTTAGTTCTGTACCTTGTCCATTCACTCATCCCTCTTTTTGGCATGTATTCAGTATTCCTTCAACAGACTCAGCACAGCCAGACAGTGAAAAAAACCCACATTTGCATACTCCTCATTTGTAGGAGCACAAGGTACCTGAGCCTTCCATGACACAATGGAAAGGTCACATTTAGTTGCCGATAATCCTTTGCAGCAGGTGGTACCCTTTCTGTGCCTGGTGTCAATTCCTCATGCCTTGATGCACAAGCCTGAATTTCCCTGTATTAAACACAGATATTTGAAAGCAATCTGAGGGGAAATGTTTTTTCTTTAATATTATTTACCATTACATTAATCCATGAATTTTCAGCAAATTTTGCCAGCAGTGGTTTGTAGCTGCTGCCAGGGTACTGATGAGCATATTGGGAAATAGTGAGCTACACTTTTGTATGTGTATGTCACTTGATTGCTGGTGAGAACACCACATAAGCTGACCCATCAAGCCCAGTTACAGGCACTAAAACTGGTCCTTGTCTTAGGAAACTCTATGCTTCACCTCTGTTATAAAATCTACTAGGCTTGGGCTTTTGATTTCTCTCTGGACATCCTTGAAAATATGGTACTGATCCAAAATCGGTTTACTGAGGCTGGAGGAATTCCCCACGAACTGATGATCTGCCTCTGTTGATATCTGTTGGGCAATTCCTGATCCATGTTACATGAAGTATAAAGCTCAGTTATTTCACTTCTGAAGGGGTATGTCTGTCAATCCAACTTGAATTTAGGAAGATCTGTATTCTTCAAATGTTACTAGGTGGCAGCAATTATGTTTCATTCCTACAGTTTTGTATTAATTGTTCCTCAACCCTAAACTCTTGTTTTCCATTGTTTTTCCTGTGATTCATGTCAGGCTAAACAGCCTTTGGCTTCAGAGGACCTCCCTCTGCCTTTTACAGAGTTGTCATTTCTTGGCAAGCGTTGCAGCCCACCAGAGGCTGACACTGAGCAGAACTTTGGGCACAGTGCTGGGAATGCATTACACTTGCAGGTGGATTGGGGTTGCTGTGGAATAACATTAGATAGCATATTGACTTTGTCATTCAAGGCCAGTGGCATTTTTATGTGTGTATCATAAACCTACTGTATTAGTGCTCTCTTTATTGCTCGTGGACTGCTGTGATGAACTGCCTGGTTCTGTCAGCCTTTTAAATCCAATTTAAATTGCTCAGGCTGCCCTCTAATCTCTCTTTAAGGACTTTCTACCTCAGTTAATGTCACATTATGCCTCCAAAACAAGTGCCCTTGAGATAAGAATGTCTGTGATTTTTTCTGATAGCAAGGGTACTAACACATCATTCATTTAGCTTTCCTGCCCCTCCTCAGCTCTCTCTTTAGCATTCCATCCTCTTTACTGTCTCTTACAGCTTACTTTATGTCATGAGGATCTGGCATACACAACACCTTTCAATTTTAATATGTTCAAGGAACTTCTTATACATTTCCTGGTGATTTTTTTTCTTCCTTGTTCTCCAGGATTTTTTATGTTCTGCTTTCTGTTCTTTTCTTACAACACCTGTCTTTTTCAGCCTTATTTGGATGTTCCATGTTGGATTAGTGCTTTTAGAGCCACCATAATAAATACTGCTGTTTGAGCTCTCTTTGTATGATGAGGATGGCAACATATCATCACTCTCTAATTAATGAGCTTTTATTTTAATGAACACAGGCAAAATTTTGAACTGAAAGTGGGTTTACCATGCATAGGGTACAGTCAGGCACTCCTTTCCTCTAGCTTGTCCATGGATTTTTTCCATTCTGTGGAGTTCCATCATCACTGTCCTATGCTTGTACAACACCAGAGTAAACACTAGTCAGAAGTCTCCTTGATTTTATATAGCATTATATCCTGCATTTAGGGGTTTTCCACAGACATTCTTTTTGATTTTGCTGCCATAATTTTTGTCCTGATTCCTAGGAAAAGACTTAATGCTCACAGAAATTAAGGAGGGGAGAGGTTCTGTTACTTCAGCCATTTCTTCCCCAGAAGAAACCTCCTGCAGTCAGTAGATCAGATTAAGTCTGTTTGGGATGGCACTGAACTGGGATTGAGGCTACTCCAGATGCCCTAACTCCTGAAGGCGCTTGTAGGAAGGATTTTTTTGAATTTAGGGAAGTAATACTGCACTTTCATGCTTTGAGCCGTACAAATATGTTGGAGTACCATCATACAGCTAGATCTTAATTTGAAACAGAAAAAGGGAAAATGTTAGAGGTAAAAAAGTATTTTGTCATCCCTTTTCTACTCTCAAGCTAGTCAAATTCACTAATTGCAGTTAATGGAAACATCACTATCCAAACCAGCATTTTGACAGACTCAAAATTAATTGTTTCCCCTTTTTCTCACTAAAAAAAATTTAATTACAGTTAAAAAAAGAACTGTCACTTGAAGGTCACACTTTTGAGTTTGACTTTAAAAATTATGTTTGTACTGAATTTCATTTGACAGGATTTCACGTTTCCCTGTGTAAATCTTTAGTCACACTGGGTGAAATCATTATTCTTTACCAGAGCACACCTGTGTGAGGTGCTGTTTACTATCAGCTAAGCATTACACAGTATAGGTTCAGGACTTGTGTTCTATGGACAATTGCATTTAGAACTGTAAGTGTGCATAGGGAGTTGGCCCTTGGGGAGGACCTTGGGGGAACAAAATATCCTGGTCCCATCCTTACTGTGTCCTACAGTCTCCTAACTGATGATTAAATCAGTCTGGAAAAGCAACCATGCAATGCCAAAATGTTCCAAGATCATTTCTTGATTCCTTTGGGAACCTCTGTGAATCATCAGACAAGTCTTTCAGGAGCATTTCAGACTCAGGTTTGCAATGGAATCGAGGCATCTACAGCCACCAGTAAATACCAAATCTTGGTCTGAAAAACAACATCAGCACTACTACTGATGCTGTCCCTCTTGGTGTACAAAGGGCAGCAGAGAGGGAGGAGAGGTTATAGAGGGGAAGCAAAGTTCAGCTCCTGCTGACAAGAAGAATGCTTTGGACAGAAGGGTGAAATTCATCTTGCCCTGCCTCAGGCTTCTGGAAACAGGTATTACTGACACAGGGGGCCAGGACCAGCTCCTTCCTGCCTGCTCGCTTCCTGTGTGTCAGAACTTGTTGATTTTGTGATGACAGCACTGCCTTTCAGAGAGCCCAGGGGTTGGCCCTACCTGAAAAAAGGGCATAACAACATATTCCAAATTAGAGAATGCAGCAGGAATTAAGGATTTGATACAGAAAGAAAAACTTGAGTTTTGCTAGCCTGTAAATGAAGATTGACACATAGGTAGTTGAAAGTGAAAGGAAGAAAGAAAAAAAACACCAAAAAACTATTGCTTCAAACAACATTTCTCTTAAAGTATTTTATGAGTGGCTCTTTCAGAACTGGCCTGGGCATATTTCCTCATGATACTTGACCACTGGCAAAACCCAGGTCCTGTGTCCCATTACCCATGGCCTAATGCAACAGCTGATCTCCCAAGGCCTTACACCTGTTACAGCATTTTGAAGGCATCTTTTCCATGTAATTGATGAGAGATCCGAAACAAGAAAGGAGATTGGGCCTTCTGCAATGCAAAGGGAAAGTCAGGGCTCGCCATCTTGAGGACAGTTGCCAACTTTTCATCTTCATTCACACTGAGCCATGATGTGGTATTGTTGGCTGCCCTCAGCACGGGCACTCTACCAAACAAAAGAGAAAAACATTTGGTACTTATCAGTCCAGAACTGTTTTATAGGCCTGAAGAGAGATATGTAGACAGAAATTAAAATTTAAGTATGGGAAAATGTAGGTTAATTGTCAAGACAGGACTGCTTCCAACCGTGTGTTAGGAGGGGTAATTGTCTGTCTTTTATATGGGGACAGACCTACAGTGTGCCCAGGTTCTCTTCCGTTGCAGGACCACTTGACCTAGGGAGGAAACAATCAGAAAGAAACTGCAGAAAGAAGCCAAGGATATTAAACCTTTGACAGTACATGGAGACTAGTTAAGGACCTGTCACAGTTGAGACAGAGTAAAAGACAGCTGATAGCACACCTGAATACTCATGTTTATTTATATTTATTTAAAAATTAACAAGACTACAACTTCTAACTGCTTGATATCTCACACACTCTTGCTTTCCCCACAGTGTTACATCACCTGGTCTCACCTTCCCTTCCTAGCAGAGACATGGTGGAGGTCTGTCAAGGTGGAAATTCTCACTTTATGCTGTGCAGCTCCTCTCAGTTACCTTTCTCAAGCATTACTGGCCAAGGTAACTGAGCATCCCCTAACATTTGTTTCCACACATATCCTTCATCTGCAGGATCTTGCCCTACATCCAGTGCTTTTCATCCAAATATGATCTTCACTTTCTTGTTTCTAGCCCTGAGGCCCAGGTTTTTGTTGCAATCAACTTCCTAACTGGTGGATCTGTCTCCTATCTTGTTACTAATTGGTGTGTTTAGGACATGCCACTATTGTTTAGTCCAGCTGCTATCAAAATGTTCAACTAGTCTGTGGCTTGTGCTTCAGAGGACAGCTCAAATTTCAGCTTTGGACATGCATGCACACACAAGATTCTCTGCTATTTGACAGCATCCAAAATTTAGAATGGATGTTTTTGCCTGGCACCAGCCTCAGTACTAGTGACAGAAAGTGAGTGTATTCTGCAGATCAAGAAAAGGGGGAGAAAGGAAGCTGGCAAAGCAAAACAAAGGTGTTAGGTGGTGGTGTTTGTTAAAAGTGAGACAGCATCCTTCAAATAACTGAGTTATGTTCAGTGAGTAAAATAGGAGGATTCATAAACTCTGGCAGATTAAATGTACAAATAAAATAAGGCAGGCCAGAAAAATGAATAAGCAATATCCTGAAATGGGGTAAAAGCTCATAAATCATACTTTAAACATTTCAGAAGTAGGATTGTTTGTTGAGCCATAGATTATCACTGCAAAAGACAAGGTAAGGCCATGACAGAAGAAAAGTGTGCTTCTCATGGACAAACTTAAGAAGGTTTAGTTATTTATGAGGACTTTTAGAGGATCTGTCTAATTGAACTGACTATAGAAGAAACTATGGAACACAAGAGCAAAATGAACCTTGATACTTCAGGGCAAGTGAACAATATTCACCCAAGGGATATGCCAGAGCTCACAGATGAAGCAGCAGAAGAGCTGGCTGCAGTACCCATCTCCTCACTTGAAAAATCCTAGGCCTTGAGGTCTAGAAAGCTGACAGATGAGATATTAATTTTCTGAAAGGGTTCTGGTGGAGATCCAAGGAACTAGCAGAGCCTGCTTGAGCCCATTATTAGAAATTGGGGTTCAAAAATTTAGGAAGGAAAAACAGAATACACTGAGGAAGAGTGACCATGACTTCTCTAAAGAGAAGCCCTACCTCACAAACATCCTGAAGTGCTTTGAAGGCTTTGGGTGGGATGTGTATGGATAAGGGAACTTCTATTCATAGTGTATGCATGCTCAGGCTTCTTGAAGGCATCTTCTGGTAGTCTGTCAGCAATTTCAGAACTTATGTGTGTGTTGGTTGAAAGATAGTCAGCAGAGAATAAAAATCAATTATGAGACCTGACATCACAAATGAAGTTGATCAAGTCTATGGTGGACTCCTTAGGTTTATCTGAATAGGAGTCAAAAAAGCAAATCCGCGTTTAAGAACTGGAAGTCGCACTGGAAAAGGGACACAGAGGTAACAGGGTGTCCTGGGGCCACTTCCTCAACCCTTTGGTGCCTCTCTCTGCAGTATCATGTGCAGGACTCAGAACTGACGAAGAAGACTGGGAATGCTTGGAGAAGGGTCAGTGAAACAGCTTCTGTACAAGATGTAGCAACACCATGTAGGGCTCAGCAGCCTGAGAAAGAGGTGTCTGAAGAGAAGTGATTGTAAAGTCCTGATTGTAAAGTCCTGAGAGGCATGGAAAAGATGGCCAGCAAATCAGTTATTTACCAATTTAAGCATAAAAATCAAAAGAGATTTGTAGCTGCTCTGTTCCAAAAAGGGATGAAGATGTGCTTGTCTCACAAAATCTAGGTCTCTGTGCTGTAGGAGGCTGTGGGTGTGAAAAGATCACACAGGTGCAAAACACAAACGTGCAACATCGTGGAAGAAAAATCCACCCAAAGGTTATCAGGTACAAAACCTCTGGCCCAGGAAGTCACTGAGCTGCAAAATGGGTGAGAGTGTTCAGGGGAAGTGCCACAGCCCCTGTGCTCCTGTTGTGGGTATTTGCTCTTGGCCACAGTCCGAAACAGGTCCTGGGCAGGTGAGCTGCCAGCCTGGTCTAATAACAACTGTATTTATGTTACAGCTCTATGATCCTCCCATTAAGGTGGAAACCACGTGACCCAGAATATCTAGGCTGGATAAAGTATGGGATGCTGCATGGCTGAGAATGGCCTTACCAGGAATAATGGCAGGGTGAACTAGAGGGCAGCTTGCAAGTCCTTTCCGATAATAGGTGTTTTAATTAAAAGGCACTGCAATTCAACGTGAAATCTGTGACAGAGAGAAAATAAAAGAAGGGAAAATTACAGAAAGAAATATCTGAAGATAGCAGTTTGCACAATGCTCTCCCCACAGGCTTCCACCAGCTGCTGACAGTGTATCCAAGCCACAAGGTCAACACTTCTTTCATAAACTCTTGGTTCCAGGATATGGTACACCTAACCCTGACACATGCTGTTGGCCTGGCTGAAGCAGGGTCTTTTAGGTCTTTATGGATTCAGTCCTGGTTATGTATGTTTCTATCTTTAGTTACAAAACACAGTGACACATTTTTAACTGTAAAACCTTTAGCTAATTGTTGATAGACTGGTGAATATATAATAGTTCTGGGGTTATTCAGAGTCTACAACTTCCTCTTTCAGAGGTTAGTGCTTATATATTCCTTGTCTGTTTAAACTGTATTTTCACCCTGTAGAGAGCAGAACTTGTGAGATACAGAGATATGATCCTGGGACTTTCTTGCTCTCTAAAAAAGGAACATGTTCTGCTGGTTCATTTTACAAGCTGCCCCTCAGAAATTTAGATTTGAAGAAAAGCTTTGTTGTTTTCTGGAAAAAAAAAAGCTCAGGCTTTGTTATTTCTGTGGTTCCTGTTGCCTTTGCATTTGGAATTTTAATCAGGTCATGTGCCTTTAGTGCATGAACTCATACATATTTGTACCCACTAGCTACACTTGCAGAGCTGAAGCTGGTACAATCTGCCTGGGGAAAGACAACATAATTTGCAGATCAGCACTTCTATATGAATTAACAGTCAGACAGACATATCAAGTCATACATGAAATCATTTTTAACCTGAATCCTCAGGTGTGGTGTGTGTGACCAAGGGAAAGATCCTATCAAACTAATCCTACAAAACCCCACTAAAAGCCAGGGGTATGTATTATTTTTAAGAAACCTAATGACAGGAGGGAAGGCCAAGGGACAGACTAATTGATATGAATGTTATGAAATTAACCAAACAAAAAACTGCATTCAGGGAATCCAGAAGTTTCTCCACCATTCATCTTGCTGAACCTAAGGCCAGTGAGCCTCCTGCTGCTGCAGCTGACCAGGAGAGGCAGGACTTGAACTGAAGAATCTTCAATATGGCTCTTGCAAGATTGTCTCCTAGTGTGTATAGCAACTGCAGTCAAAGCAAGGGCAAGGTCTCCTGTCTGTGCAGGTAACAGTCAAGCCAGCAGTGATACTCAGGATATCCTGGTGTCCTTCAGAAGGATGCAGTAGTGCTGCAGGAGTGTCATACTGAGTTGGAGTGAGGAGAAACACGGCATTAGGCTCAGCATAAGGGCAAACCTGATCTGGACATCAAAGCTGCAGCTGTCACCCTGTGGTAGGTGCCAGAGCCTGCAGAGGAATGTGAGCTGCCTGCTGAGAACCTGCACTGCTGACAGACAGAGTTTCTGGTACCAACCAGACCAAGACTGAAGCCCCTGTGCAGATGAGGCCAGAGTGAGGTGAGGCAGTACAACAGATCACTGGGGATCTGCAGACCCTGTCTGACCTCAGAGCTGCTTCTGCTCTGTCCTCACTGTCCCCCAATGGAGCTGGGCACGTAGCACGCTCCTGGGTACCCCTCAGGAATGAGGGGAATGAGAGGGGAGCAGGCTCCTATTTCCTTACCCAGCAGGCAATACCCAGCTCTCCACAGCAAAGTGCCAGCACAGAGCACCTTCTGTTGCTGTGTCCATCAGAGGGTGAGATCTTCCAGGGACAGGTCCTGGTTCTTTGGTGAGATAATTCCAGCTTCATACCTTATGGGTGAGCTGGTCTCCAGAGGAGGGGCAACAGGGATGAGAAAGACAGAAAAAATCCTGCCTGCTCTGTCTCACCCATTACTCAAAGACTGAATACTGTGGCAATATTTTGATATCCTTCCATCAACACCACACAAGCTGAGAAGGTATTGTTGGTCACATCCTTTGTAGTACTACAGTGATTTTTCCAGACTCTCTCAGGCTGGCATTGAAACAGGCAGTGGGAGGAGGGTATCTGTGGCTCTGGGGATTTTAGCTTGAGCTAGGAGGATCCCAAAAGGAAACAGCAAAAAATGAGACAATTTAGCACAACTGACAGGTATTAATGAAGTGATTCTGTTCCCCTGTCCCTGTGTTTCCAGGTGAGAAGGATTCATCAAAACAATATTGTCTGTTCTGTCTGTGGGGTGAAGAGGACTCTGCCTGCCCAGACAAATTGATTTAGTTTTGGCTTCTCTTACATTTTGCCATCCAGATTTGTATGTTTGGGCACTCACGGGGGTTAGGGGGAGAGAGAGGGAGAGAGACCGGGCTTACAAGCTGTCACAGGAAATAGAGGCACAGCAGCAACTGTGCTGCTGGGGTCTAGGGGCAGCTGACAGCCAGGAACCCTCAGAGTCACCTTATCTTTCTATAGATGAGCTTGGGGAGAAATCTGAGAAGTGCCTAAACCAGCAATTATTTTTTGAACAGAAATATGATATGGCTGAATTGTATCACAGTCCTGTATCACAGGACAGGCTTTCTTTCATTCTTTCATTTCTTTCAGGCTGCAGTTTCTTAGGTCTACTTGTCAGGCTGTCTAGATCATGAACTTTACAACTACAGTTGTCCCTGGGATTAGGGACATGCAGCACAGTGGTTGAGAGCCAGCTGAACAGGAGCCAGCTGTGTCCAGGTGTTCAAGAAGGCCAGTGGCATCCTGGCACTATCAGCAATGATGTGGCCAGCAGGACCAGGGCAGGGATTGTCTCCCATATACAGCTCTGGTGAGGCCACACCTCCAGTGCTGTGTCCAGTTCTGGGCCCTTCCCTACAAGACAGACATTGAGGTGCTGGAGCGCATCCACAGAAGGGTAGCAGAGCAGGTGAAGGGTCTGGAAAACAAGTCTGATGAGGAACAGCTGAGGGAAGGAAGGGCCTGTTTAGCTGGAGAAAAGAAGGCTTAGGGGGACCTTAGGACTCTCTGTAACTCCCTAAAAGGTGGTTGTGGCAAGGAGGAGGTTGGTCTTTTCTCACAGGTAACAAGTGACATGATGAGAGGAAATGGCCTTAAGTTGTGCCCGTGAAGGCTTAGATTGAACATTAGGAAAAATTTCTTCACTGAAAGGGTGGTCAGGCATTGGAATAGGCTGTCAAGGAAAGTGGGGAAATCACCATCCTTGGAAAGGTTCAAAAAATGTGTGGAGATGGCACCTGGGGACATGGTTTGGTGGTGAATTGAGCAGTGCTGGATTAATAGTTGGACTTGATGATCTTGGAGGTATTTTCAGCCTTTATGATTTTATGATTCTATATAACACTTAAAGGCATGAGGTGAAAATTACAGTGAAGAACTCCTGGGAACAGGCAGAATGTGATTACTTTCAATTATGTGACTATGAGACAGAAGCCAGCCAAAAAAAGTTATAGGAATTCTCCAGGTCTGTCATACAGCAAATAAGCTTGATCTGTTGGTGTTTTCTTACCAAAGTGCATTGGGCTTGGGTTTTTCAATCCAGAGTCAAGTCTGAGTTGTTTCTCAAGCACTCTTGTTTCTGAGAGATCGATCATTCAGAGACTAGAGATACCAACTGAGAGCATTCTTGCAGTGGTTGCAAGAGCAGGGTGAGAGCAATGCATGGGTGACTGAAACACATGAGAGGCTGCTGCCACTTCCCTGGCCCTAACAAAGAGCTCTGGGCTTGCAGAGGTGACTCAGAGGACCAAAGAGGAATGCTAAATGGATGATGGGGTATCAGTAAGTGTTACAGATGGGTTGCCAACCACCCAGAGGGCCACGATACCTTGTGTTGTCTACACGGTTTGTACAGGCTCTGTGTGTTCATGAGATAGAAAACCTCCTACTGCTGCAACTAAAAGATTTGAAGAGATTAAGGTTTGTAGTAAAGTGATTCTTCCCAGGTCTGTCCCTGTAGCAGATGTGTGCTGTTGTAGCGTTGTAACACACAGGCATTCACAGTGTCTCTCTGTCTCTCTCTAGGTTCTCAAGCATCTACGACACTTAAATTTCACCAATAACATGGGGGAGCAGGTGGATTTTGATGAGTTTGGGGACCTGGTAGGAAATTACTCAATAATCAATTGGCATCTCTCTCCGGAGGATGGCTCTGTCGTCTTTGAAGAGGTTGGGCACTACAACGTTTATGCCAAGAAAGGGGAGAGGCTTTTTATCAATGAAAACAAGATCCTGTGGGGTGGATTCTCTAAGGAGGTAAGTGCTTAAATCCTCACAGCAATGTTTTCCAGATCCACAAGCTGAAATTTGGACTAGCCCTGCACACTCCTCCTATTATGGCTCCATGATATGGATCCATTCACCTTTTACTGTATACACAGTCTCTGCCATAGTCTTTCTTACCCTTCTTATACACTGAAATAACAGACAATGTCTCCTCCCCTTCTGTACATTTGTTTACCCTGGGTAGTAGTGTTTTAAATTATATCCTTTTTTCCTGGCCCAAGCAGATAGAGTAGAATTTTATAGCGGTGTTTCGAAGGAATGAAAAATTCATTACCCAAGTCTGGTTGTTGACTGAATCAATATTTCCTGACCTCAGTAGTTTCATTGCTGAAAAGAGCCATCTCTTTCACTCCCATTATCACTGTATCAAGAAGTGCCTCTTCTTGCTTAGTTATATTTACAACTCTTTCTGCTGGCTTCACCCACCATGTACCAGAGCCTTCCTCACATCCTTGCCTTGCAAACCAACAGAAAAAGCCCTGTCAATCTGCCTGGGTTAACTTGGACATGGTGCTCAAATAGTGGAAGATGCCAGCACCTGCTGCCTTTTATTTGTATTCTTCTTGAGGATGTTCTGCAGCCTCAAAAGTAGTGATCTCAAGAGGTATCAATTGACTTCTGTCAGGCCTAAGTCCCTCTCCATTGTCTTGCATATGTTTAATATTTTCAGCATAATTATTGTCACTAGCAGCCAGGCTGTGTCCGACCCACATGATGGGAACATGGTGCAGACATCTCCAGACCAGAGCCAAATGAACTGCTGGCATAGCTGGCAGCAGCCAGCTAGGCAGAAACTCTGACTCCGAGGGAATACTGAGTGGGCATATGGTTTGTGGTCTGGGAATTGACACAGGGAGTAGAGTATTAGCTCAGAAATGTCACTGCCAGGCCCTGCTGGGATGTTTCAATGTGTTAAGCCAGCACCTGATTAATGAAAGAGGGAATTCACTTCCAGGTGATTATTCACATTGGCTGGCAGATCAGGAAATGCTCCTGCCTTAGCTACTTGCCCAGAACAGTTACAGCATGAGTTCAGCCTTTCCTTTACTCCAGCTGCACTTCTGGTTCAAGTCCAGAGCACTCTGAAAGAGGCATGAATTGAACAGAGCATACTACCACAGAAATACTGGCCTCAGAGCTTTTCTAAATCCTCCTGGAGTGTCTAAGCACAAACTACAAGTGGAACTTTTAAAACCCTGATATTATAATCCCTCCTTCAGATTGTTGCAAATGCATCTTGCACTTTTTCCAACAGTTAGGATTTATTGGTTTTTACTTAAACTGAGTGATTGTGTTCTCTTGGTCTAAATTTCTCTGGCAGTGCAATGTTTTACTTCATTCTCTGTCCTAAACTGTTAAAAATGTGACAGGATGTTGGTGAGTGTGGTGGTGCCAGGGTATGTAAATTTTGTGCAGTGGAGGGGTTTGCAATCTCTGTGTCTGCTGCAGCCTTTCTTTTTTTTTCAGTTTATATACTTCCAATTTCTTTCAGATAAAAGGCTCTGTTCAAAAAGAGTAGCCAGTACTTCACTCACTGTGCCTCTTGTTATCCCCAACAAAAGTTTAAATGTAGGTAATTTTAACATTCAGGAACTTGAGCATTGGACAAACTTGCAAAAGAATGAGTTAAAGAGTAGGTAAGATAGATAGATTCATTTTGGCAGAACCTGATGAAATTCCCCACAGAATACTTAAGAATTCAGCCAAAGCAATCACAAAAGTACTAGCAATTCATCTTCCAGAAATGTGGAGGATGCATGATGTCTCAAAGGATCAGAGAGCAATCTCAATACCTGGTTTTAAAGCAGTTATAAGATAACCAAGGGAATTATACACAATTGAGTTGAGCTTCAGTAACCTAAAAGACTTGATAAAAAAAATTAAACCGTTTATAAACACTTAAAGGATAATAAACTGATAAGAACAAGCCAACATGTATTTGTCAAGATAAAATCATGCCAAAGCAATTTAATTTTTCTCCTTGGAAGCTCAATCAACTTTGTAGATAATGGGGAAGCAGCGTGTAACTTCAGCCAGGCCTTTGATTCAGCCCTGTTCAAAATTACTGGTGGCAGCCTAGGGAAAGACAGCCTAGACTGATGAAGTTCTCTTGATGGATGCACTGCCTGCCCAAAGACTGTCTCAAGGAATAGGAGCACTGTGTTTATAGCAGTAGGCACTAACAGCAGAGTGCTTCAAGCTGGGAGCTGCAGGGAGTTGCCCTGTGCATGTGTCTGTCCCATCAATGATATAATCCTGATGAACAGCTTAGGAACTGCATTCCCAAACTGTGCTGCAGCTGCACTTCAGGAAGCAGTAATAGGCAACAGAGACTGCCCTCACCTGAGCCACAGAGTGGTCATCTCTGCATAGCAGTTGTCATTACTGAGGGCTTTGCTTCCCCTGTGGCTAAGGTTGATACCTGCACATAGGCAACTTCCAAACCATAGCTAGGACTCATTGCACAAATGCATCAATGCAGGAGGTTCCTGGAGATCAGCAGGTTGGCAGCATTAGGGTAAACTAGCACCAAACTTCCCAAAAGGTGAATGGAGGCTTCCAAACAGAACAGCCATTGACTGTGTAAAGATCATGGTACTTTGCTAGCAGTGGAAATTGTAGGTTTAACTCTCCTGAGCTGAGAAAGTCATGTTCTATGTCAACTCTCTTTCTTTAATTTAGTTGGAAAGAGGTGAGCTCAGCCTCAGGTCATGACTGTGAGACAAAGGCCCAGGCTTCCATTCATCATGCTGAAGTCTTTGTGTCAGTGTACTTCAGGCATGCAGTGCATGTACTGAATGTGTCCATGCAACCACTTGCTGCTGGGACACAACAATGCTCAGGTGGGCTCAGGCACAGCAGAAAGGCACAGCCAGCGGGTGACATCATTTACAGCAGCAGAGGTCTGGAAACCTTTGGATCTGTAAAGCACTACTGATTTGCATCGTTAGATATTCAGTGTTCTTAAAGAAGAAGTGAGTTTCAGAAAAGTTTTTTTTTAAATAATTCCCACATATTTTTAGCAGACATTATGCAATATATTGGATTGGGGATCAGATGTCAAGGCCCATCATCTCCAAGGCTGACTCAAATTTCTGCCAGTAGGGATTGATTGTCTTTTCTTCTAACCATCTAATGACTGTTTTGGGGTATGTGTGTCATGGTCACATTCCAGTTTGCAATGCCCACAATATGGTAGAGATTGCAAAGATCTGCTGATCTTCCTTACTATCCCTTGATGTGTTCCTTCAGAGAAATGTCACTGCACTGGGTTAGGGAAGGACTATTGTGCAAAATGTGTCTGTTCTGTGGGCGGAAGAGGTGAGCATTTGAGGCTCTTCATCCAGCATGCCAACCAAGCAATAATTCCCTTGGTGGAAGCCAAGGTCTCACCACAGTAAGGCACTGACACCACTAACCTGCTTGGCCTCTTTTCTTGCAGGTGCCTTTCTCCAACTGCAGCAGGGACTGCCTGCCGGGCACAAGGAAGGGCATCATTGAGGGAGAGCCCACCTGCTGCTTCGAGTGCGTGGACTGCCCCGACGGGGAGTACAGTGACGAGACAGGTAACGCCCACACAGCTGCTCCGGGCCTGATCATCACCCACAGTTGTTCTGAAATCACTTCCCTGCAGGGCTGGGCTGCTGCCTGCCTTGCCAGGGGGCCTCACAGAAAGTCTGAGAGACTTCTGAAAAGCTTACAGGAGTTGAGTCCTCTGGTACTCAGGTCCTGTCTACTGCTAAGCCTGCTTGTCCCTTCTGCTCTGCATCAGGAAAATTAAGGCAGAGACCTGAAAAACAACTGACATATAGAAAGCCTCTCAGGCAGCCACAAACAAACTCTATTGCACTGTAACTTTTCTTCCTCCAAAAACCTGGAGGAAGGAGAGATTCCCCATCCTAATTTTGTAGTTATCTGTCTGCTCCCATGTTTTTCTCAAACTGTCAGGGTTTTATTTCATACTTTACAAAGAAATAAAATCCATTACATCCCAGATTTCACAAGCAGAGAGAAATATTTCCCTTAATGGACTCACAAGCTACAGGTTCTCTTGATCACTGGCACTACAAAAGATCAGAATCTGTGGATCCTACTGAGCACCCATGGACATGTTTTTGCTTCATTGGGAGCTTGGATTAAGCTACTCAGGTTCTGGAAGAGACAGAAAAGGTAAACTCAGGTCTAGAAATGGTTGAAAAATTTTGAATTTCCAACACCACTAGTGCTCCCTCAGTTTTAGGCATCCCCAGGGTAATGAAGGCAAGTAAATTATTTCAGGATATCACTCCTCTCTACACTGTCAGGCACTTGGGACCTCCTCACACCCTCTCTGGTGCACTTGTCCCAGCAAACACTGCAGACCTCACAAGAGAGGAACAATTCAGTAAACTCCTTGCAAAACTGAACAAGTGTTCTTTGGGAGAATCTAATTTGTGTCCTATCAGACAGGAATGATACTTTTTTAGCATGACAATACAGTACTACAGGATGCTTGGAAGCAGGATTTTCAGATTGAATAACAGCAATTCTGGTCATGTGTAATAGGGATCTTCTGGTGTTTTTCACATAATTTTGGGAGCTAGCTCTGGTGTGGAAGTGGAATTTATGGGGCTGAGGTGGCAATTGTCTTCTTACTCTACAGTTTCCTGCTGCAATTTCAGCTCACAGTAACAGTCTTTATTTCCTGTGCTTGCCAGTTTTATAGGCATAGAGAGCAGCTTTACAACCAGTTCCATCCAGCTGAGACAATGATGCTACCAGAGGAAACAATCTGTCCTTTCCCAGCTGTTTGCTCTCCCACTTTGTTTGGGAGCAGTGCTGGCACTTGGGCAACCATGGAGCGAATTGGATCAGGTCTTTGGTCTTCCTGAAAACAAGCTCTTGGGAGGTTGAGTTTCCAACTAGAATGAGAAGCTTCATGCCCTCAAGCGTTAACAACACAAAGGAGTGGGGGGGGGGGAATAATGAGCAGCCTTGCAGGAGGAGGGAGACTTGGTTGACTCCCTTCAGTGGCAGCATGGTCTCTAAGTCACCACAAGACATCAGTGAAAACGTGTCTTTAGGGTGCAATGCTAAATAGTTGTCTCTAGCAGAGGCTGCTGGATTCCCTGCTACACAAAATTAACTTTGCTTTGTCTGCAGTTTGCAGCTTGTAATGAACTTCCAGGTAAAAGGCACAAGAAAAATTAGAATTATTGGCTGAATGGATGTTAATGAAATGACATGGTGATGACAGCTTCTGACTGAGCTTTTGCATCTAGTGCCAGATTTTCAAATAAACACCTTAGGTGAGGCAAAAGTCCTTAGGAAAGCAGTGTCATATGAGGTCATGGATGGTCTCTCCAACCACAACTCGAGAACAAGAGAGCTTGAAAACTTTTGGCCTCATTAGCTGGGCATTCCTGACTTTCTCATTAACATCAATATCTGCTCTGGAAGCTGTGGTCAGAGTCTGTGTGCTCAGGTGCAAAACTCAGAGGGTGCTTGCTGTTAAAGGAGTTTGTGGACTCTCTGCAGCCCCTTGCTATCCTGCTGGGATCCCAAAAGCAGAGGTAAGTTGAGATCTCCAGCTCTCTGCTTGCAACCCCTTTCTACTGCCATCAAAAGAGTTGTGACCCTCCCTGCTAGAGCACGAGACCTATTTGAGTCAAAGAAGAAGAGCAGAAACAACAGGTCCTTGCTTTTTGATCGTGCAAGCCATTGGCATGGCCCTGCTATCACAGCAGGCCCAACTACTTTCATGAAGGAGATGGAGGCACCAATTTTCCCTTTGCAAGTATTAGTGGGACATTTGCTGGGTGTAGGGAGAGTGATACTATTAAGACACATCTTTCCCTGGCATTCCAACGTGAAATGAGAATGTGCTGCAAGTCAAGGGCATTGTCTGCCTTCAGGGAAGAGCAATTTAGACAGTAAGACTTGCCTCCATGGAATATGAAATAGGCTCTCAAAGCATTTAAGGAGGCAAGCACGTTTTTAATTTTCTCTGTAATAGAAAAAGGCAGGATATTCAAATGATGATAAAAGTGTGAGAGGTATGAAGACAGAAGTAGAAGATAAAAGTGAAGGAACAAGGAAGAAGGAAAACCAGAGCCTGTGTAAAAGCTGATAGCAATCGAAGTTTGCAAAGTTTTGCCAAGAAATGTATTACAAAAAAAATGAATGCAGAGGCAGGACTTCTTTTAAGCCAGAACCAAGCATGCTTTGTGCTTTCCTATATAGCCCCTGGGAGGCTGGTTGCTTCAGAGTAAGAAACTCCGAGACATCAATATATGACTCTGGGGATCTGCTTACAGGAGCGGAACACTCCGTGTGTTTAAGATCAAGGCTGATGTGTAGCTGCCATATATGTCATTCCACACTTCAGCCTCTCATTCTGACAAGCCTTCCCTCTCCTTATCACTTCTTTTTCAGATGCAAGTGCCTGTGACAAGTGCCCTGAGGATTACTGGTCCAACGAGAACCACACATCATGCATCCCCAAGCAGATAGAGTTTCTGGCCTGGACTGAGCCCTTTGGGATTGCTCTGACTCTCTTTGCTGTGCTTGGAATTTTCCTGACTTCTTTTGTTCTGGGA
Source organism: Camarhynchus parvulus (assembly GCF_901933205.1). Taxonomy (NCBI): domain Eukaryota; kingdom Metazoa; phylum Chordata; class Aves; order Passeriformes; family Thraupidae; genus Camarhynchus; species Camarhynchus parvulus. The sequence goes on along the minus strand of NC_044571.1, from coordinate 88,831,227 downwards.
GTCTTCACCAAATTTCGCAACACACCCATCGTCAAGGCCACAAACCGGGAGCTATCCTACCTCCTCCTCTTTTCCTTGCTATGCTGCTTCTCCAGCTCATTGTTCTTCATTGGTGAGCCCCAGAATTGGACTTGCCGTCTGCGGCAGCCAGCTTTTGGCATCAGCTTTGTCCTCTGCATCTCCTGCATCCTGGTGAAAACCAACCGTGTCCTTCTTGTCTTCGAGGCAAAGATCCCCACGAGTCTCCACCGAAAGTGGTGGGGCCTCAACCTTCAGTTCCTCCTGGTCTTCTTGTGCACATTTGTGCAGATTGTCATCTGTGTGATTTGGCTCTACACGGCCCCGCCATCCAGTTACCGAAACCATGAACTGGAGGATGAGATCATTTTCATCACCTGCCACGAAGGCTCCCTGATGGCCCTCGGCTTCCTCATTGGCTACACCTGCCTACTGGCAGCCATCTGTTTCTTCTTCGCCTTCAAGTCTCGAAAGCTGCCTGAGAATTTTAATGAAGCCAAGTTCATCACCTTCAGCATGCTGATATTCTTCATCGTGTGGATCTCCTTCATCCCTGCTTACGCCAGCACGTACGGCAAGTTCGTGTCTGCTGTGGAGGTGATTGCAATACTGGCTGCCAGCTTTGGGCTTCTGGCCTGCATCTTCTTCAATAAAGTCTACATCATCCTCTTCAAGCCCTCCCGCAACACAATTGAGGAGGTGCGCTGCAGCACAGCTGCCCACGCTTTCAAAGTGGCTGCCAGGGCCACACTGAGACGGAGCAACGTATCCCGCAAGCGCTCCAACAGCCTGGGGGGCTCCACCGGCTCCACCCCTTCCTCCTCCATCAGCAGCAAGAGCAACCACGAGGACCCTTTTCCTCTGCCGGCCTGTGCCGAGCGGCAGCGCCAGCAGCAGCGCGGGTGCAAGCAGAAAGTCAGTTTTGGGAGCGGAACGGTGACGCTGTCGCTGAGCTTCGAGGAGCCGCAGAAGAACGCCATGGCCAACAGGAATGCCAAGCGCCGGAACTCGCTGGAGGCCCAGAACAGCGACGACAGCCTGATGCGGCACCGGGCCCTGCTTCCCCTGCAGATCAATGAGCCCCTCGGGGCTGAGCCCGGCTTCCAGGCAGCTTCCAGCCCGGAGACCAGCTCGCAGGAGTCGGTGGTGGGAGACAACAAAGAAGAGGGACCAAGCCCTGAAGTGGAGCCTTCCCTGCCATCGGTTAACTCCCGAAATTTTATAGGCACTGGAGGTGGCTCTGTCACAGAGAACACGGTACATTCCTAACGAAAGAAGATTGCGAAAAGTACACCAGCCCCCAAGAGGAACTTGCTCACCTCTTGCTTCTAAACGGGAAAGGCAACAAAGACACACTGCTGTGACACGCCCCACCACACCTTAATGCATCAGCAGGGTAGCACATGTGCCTCCAGAGGAAGGACTGTGTCTGGGGAGCCTGGGATTGAATTTGCATTTGCTTTATTGAAACCAGGACATCTCAGAAGGACAAGTGAAGATCGCCTCTGGTGGGGCTTAAGCAGAAGTCTGCATGCTGCCTTGCCTCCATAAGCTTTTCCTGCCAGACTGCAACTCAGCTGACTATGGGAGGCACTAGGCAATTCCACTATACCCTGCTTTTACATTTATGTATAATATTCCTCTTTCCCACTATGTATGATATTCCCTCTTTATCCAGTATATGTGATCTGTAACCATGTGCATCAGGACTCTCAGCTCTACAAAAGCAAGGTACACGGTTTCACTTCAGGAAAGCACAGTCATGGGGAAATAAAAAAGCCCCCAACATCCTGCATACTGTGTACAGCCAAGGGTGTGAACATGTAAAGTATTTAATGTGACAGAGCGCCCTGCTAATTTATATTTAGTAATGTCCCAGTCTCTCCTTTCTGCCCAACAGGAAATACTGGACAATACTCTCCGTAGACTCCATTGCACTAGACCAAGCTACTTAGGTTCCTACTGGTTTCCTCCAGCTGGAATAGCTTTACCTCCAGCCTGCCTGCTTTGGTGGAGGGGGAGAACAGCTTGTAAATCCCTCGCAGAGAACGCTGCAAAAGCACAATGAGATGTATCCCTGATTGATTATGTCGCTAGTAGTTGTATGCTTAACCAAGTGTTGCTGCTGTACTATCCCACAAGGCATACATGGCTAACCCTTCACACCATAGTCAGCGTTGTGCTTTGCCGTATTAACCTGCCTCACACCTACACGGAGCATTGCGACAGTCCTGGCGGTACTGGTGGGCCTGACACAGCAGATGGAACAAGGAGAAATGGAGGAGTTAGGGATGGAGGGGGAGCCCCCAGCTGCGGTAATAGGATCACCCAAGCAGGTGTATATCTAACGTGTGTGTGCTGGTAGATGTCTGGGTGAGAAAGACATTCAGGCCTAGGTTCTTGGACACATACAGGGACAAATGGGTGAACTGGATACAGTTTTGCTCCTAAAAGCCACCTACTAGCTCATTTCCCATTTTGAAGAGAGGGCACCTACCACAAGAATGGACTGTACCTAAAGAAAAACACTAAGGATGTCAGCAGAGAGCATAGCAGAATTTGATTAGTATTGTCCCACTCTTCCTAAAGCAGACATAAGTGCCCCTCATTTTTCAAGGCATGCCTCGTTCTTTTGGATTCATGCTGGAAAAGTTGAAAAGAGTCATTAGCAGAGAGATTTGTTGCAGCCTGATGAGAGAAAAAACACCCCTGGACAGCCTGGCAGGAAGAGCAAGGGTTACATTGCATAATTTAATTCCCTCTTCCCAGATTCCCCATGGAAGAACAGGCATCTGTCAGGAAGATGTCAGTGCCCTCTCTCATTAGGCATGAAGGTAGTCTAGACCTCTTCTAGAAAGGTCGGTTGGGCCTGCAGCTCAATGTGAGCAGAGACAAAAGGACTGTGTTCGAATGCATTGGGGGAAACACCATAATTCTCTTGTTACTGTTTTTGCTTGGTTGTTCTTCTGCCAGGGCAGGCAAATAAAACTTACAGGTGACATTACTGTATAAAACCTTTGTTTTGCCACCTCCACTTGTTGACAAGGAAGAGGAGTTTTGACTTTCAGGAGCAAAGTGGAAGTCCAGAACTCTAAGAAGAAGGCTATTCAGACAAGTTGTTTTAACCCTTTTGTTGATCTGTTGCATCCCCCTTGGAGTGGGCTCAAATTTTAACTACACCACATAAGAACCAACCCAACTATAACTGTAAGGCTTGCAAATGACAATATTTGATTACAATTCTGGCTCAGATGATTGGGGGAGGGAAAAAAAAAAGTGAGTTTGAAAACACAAATCCTTCTAGCCCAAATTTTGGAAGCCACATTCTACCCCTGGACCCAGCCAAGAGCTGCTCACTGCTCCTGAAACCTAGGTCCCTTCCCCAGGCTGCTGACTGTGGCCTGTGGGCTCAGTTAAGGGTACGGAATTGAGCCCCGGGGGCTCCTGAGTCTCACTGCACGGACAAGGATGGCAGAGAGGCCTAAAAAAGGCATTTTGGTTATGGGCTACACTTCCAAAAATTCCAATAGCTGAGTGGTTTTAGTGCTAAGTGAATCCTTCCTACTGGAGCAAACCCAGCTCAGCAGCCCCTGAAGTGAAGCTGACAGCACTGGAACGTGTAAGAGTTCAATGTGTGAAATGAAAACAACACAATTTACAAACCAAAGACTGTGTAAGAACACAGGCAATATAAGAAACAGAAAGTCACCATCAGCTGCCTTGTCTGGAGAGCAATATTTACTAGCTATGTATACAGTAGATGATATTGACATTTGGGTGCTTTTCATTCCTTGGGTGTTTTCCATTCTTTACATTTACTTAAAAGTAATTTATACCCTGGCACACAATAAGTCTCGAAGAGCTGTAATAATTTTTTAGCATGGCCAACTGTGCTGCATTTGCTGGGGAAGCCCCTTCCACCCTCCCTGCTCTCATACATGGAGCCCTAAGCCTCCAGCTCCAGCAGTGACACACACTGGACACAAGGGAAATTTACTAAAAAAAGACCCATTTGGGAAGGTGCTTTGTAACCAAACCCCTTTTCCCATGCATGGAGAGGGGGATACGTTCTCATTCTATCAAGTCCAAGAGAGGAGAAGGCTTGGTCAGGCACCTGTGCAAAAGCCTGTCAGTGTATCACAGATGACAACACTGATGAAGCCACACTGGGGAACATTCTTCTGTCGAAAGCACGAGCCTGAGAACCTCCACTGACATTTCCTACCAGAAGATGCCCCTGTGAATGCCTCATCCCACCCACCATGACTCAAAAATCCACTGGAAAGCTTGCCTCTGTGTGGGGTTTCCTGAACTGTCCAGTAGTGAAGCAATAACAGCGTGTCAGCTCTCTGGTGGGATTTCCACTGGAAAACTTGGGAAGCAGCCCAGTGAAGAGCCCAACTCTTCATCCCCAGTCTCCTGACAAACCTGGCAGGACTCTGCCTACCCAAAGCCCCAGGAAAGAATTTATTTATAGATGATACCAGAGGAAAGAAAATTCCCCCATTATATTTCATGCTGGTCACCGTGTCCTCCTTGTCAGTCCATGAGCTCTATTCAGTTTGCAATACCTGCTGTGGTTAAATTTAGGTTTATATCGACCAACTTTACCAATGGGTCCTGCAAAGCGGGAGGAGGAAGGTAGGTGTTTGTTGTTGGTTTTGCAAGAGTCTGGATGTTTAAATTGTGGGGAAATTTAGGTAGAGACCTGAACATTCAGACTGAAGTCTTCGCAGGGATTTCCCAGAGCCTGGATAATTCACCACCACCCTCAGTTTGCTGGCTGAGGAGCGGCAAAATCAGCCTGGGAGAGGGAATGGTGAACGTGGTGAATGAGGGAGCCTCTTGGGATTCTAGCTGGTCAGAGTGACCCCGAGATACATGAGAAAGTCTCTTTTCCCAGCCCAGCAGTTGAAGAAGGAGTTGGAGCTCTTCATTTCTCGGTCTCAAGGTTGTTTATTGTATCTTATCTATAAAATTCTTTCTCCTGACCTGCCAAGGTCCGCTCAGCAAGACAGTCAGAGGCACTTTACCCACCTCAGAGGTGGTGTTATCTTTTTATACTAAAAACTACGTGTACACTATTTACAATAACTTTCCAATACCTATCACCTATGTTAGACAGTGAGCTTCTACTCTAAATCAATCTAAAAGTGCCAACATCACAGCAGAAGATGGAGGCCAAGAAGAAGGAGAAAGGCTGGACACGCCCAGATTCCTCCATCTTACCCCCTGAACCCCCATTCTAAAAACTCCAAAAATCTATTTTTCACCCTGTGATAAATTCACTGTCATTCTACTTAAACTTTCGTGGCTTGTAATTCTACATATAAGGTTGGTAATTGTTTTTTTCAAGGGCTAAATCAAAGGCACAGGGGTTTTGGGCTCTGTGCCAAGGTCTCTGAGCCCCCTGGGCAGGGGCTCGAGTACTCCAGGGCAGCCAGAGGAAATTCCTGCGTTCCGACAGGAGCCTGGAGATGGACCTTATCCTGAGGCTGAGGGAACACGCCACTGCTGGGAGAGGTGGCACAGGGGAAGGGAAAACAGCGGCTGAGGGCAGCCCTGTCCTCCTGCGGAGCTGAGGAGCGGCCGGGCCGCAGCCCTTCTGTCCAGGGCGCAGAATAAATTCTCCCCGCAGCTTTCACTGCAAAGGTCGCTTCGGGCTGGTTCGGTCTTCAATCGGGCCGCGATGCCCTCGCTGGTCCCGCTGGGCCGCGCTGACCGCACCCCCGGCTGGGCGGAGCCGGAGCCAGGCCCGGCCGCTCCCGCCCGCCGCAGCCGCCTCGGCCGCCGAGCCCCCGCCCGCGGGCTCCAGCCCCGGGCCCGGCGCCGCCCTCGACACCGCCCCGGCCGTGCCGCGGGCAGGAGCGGCCCGGAGCGGAGCGGTGCCGCCATGTTGTGCGGGGGTGCGACGGCGGCCCGGGCCGCCACCGAGGAGACGCAGCGGATCGCGGAGCAGGTGAGGGGCCGGGCGCGCCCGGGAGGGTCCCGCCGGCGGGGAAGGGCCAGTGCGGGGCCTGTGCGGAGCCCAGCGGGGGCTCGGCCGTGGCTCTGCGGGGCTGAGCCGAGACCCCGCCCCCGGTGTAAAAGGTGGGAGGAATGGGGAATGCATGGAGCAGTCGCCGGCTCCTGGAGCTCTCCTTCCCTGTGCCCGCCTGGCGTGGCCCTGTTGACTCCAGAGGGATCGTGGGCAGCGCTGGGTGCGCGGGGAAACCCGAGAGAGACATTGCCTTGAGCTCGGGGAACGAATTCCCGTGCTTCTTACAGAATCTGAATCTTGTGCATACGTGTGGGGTTTTGGTTCTTTGTTGTTTGCCTGGGAAGGGGGGGGGGGGGTGTTTGTTTTTTTGAGGGGGTGAAACGTGGAATAAGCAAGAAGGCTTCTGCTTTTCCCCAACACAGAATTCAGCTCCAACCACAACTAGCTCCAAATCCTGATGCTACTTACAGTATCTTAAATTACTGCTCATGTTGTTGGAGCACATGCTTTTACTCTAAAAATGCTGTTGTGCAACTAAGTTCTTCCAAAGCACATGTTCTTCTTTTTTTCATGGAAACTCAATTTCCTTCTGCTTTTTGGCTTTGTCGGCTAGGATGTGGTAGGCTGGAGAGCAAAGATGAAAGATGCGCTCCAGCATCTGACACTCTTTGTCATTGCCTGGGCCTCTTCCCCAGGCGGGAGGAGTTCCCAAACACATACAGAGCACCCAAAAGCACAGCAGCCACTGAAATTAACATTTAGCTCGTACAGTCTGAGGGTTCTGTGTTTTAGGAAAAGGGAGAGATGTACATCTCCTAAGCACCGGCCTGAGTTTGCAGTAATGAGCACATGACTGAGAATTGCTGAGAGTTATAATTATTGCTTTGACCTGAAAAGGCCATGTCATGTTAAAGATAATGCAGATATACAATTAACATGGCTTAAAACTAGGTTTGAAATCCTGACTTTCTGTTCTGTGGCACACTGCAGTGGTTTGGTAATCCAAAACCAAAACCCTGCTGGATTCATAAGTGACCAGATTTAACCAAAAATCTCATGTTTTCATTTAAATCACCTAAATACTTTAGAGTTTTGACTGCCAGTTTAAATTACTTCCTTAAATTAAATACAGGTGGGAAAACCAAAACTTGAAACTTGCTCATGCACTCATGTGGACACTACTGGAGAAAACATTAGTTTCGTTAAATCAAGGTAGCCTTCTCAAATAGTTTTGTTTGCTTAAAGTCAGATCTTTGTGGAGATTTATTACAGCCTGCCAGTTTGCTTGCCATAAACATATTCGCTGTTCCTGCTATTCCAGTTCTTGCCTTCATTTTGCGGTTTCGTAAGAATCCTTGTGATGGCCGAATGTTGTTCACTTTTGTGACCCACAGCAGGTGTAGTGTCACACGGGGCAGGAAGGCTTCCTTTGGCAGTGTCTGGCTTAGGAATCCCATAGGAACAGCCTCCTCACGGCAAAGATTTCCACCTAGGCCTGTTCAGCTTTGGCTCCTCACTGGTAACTGTGGCAGAGCTTATCCAGGGTGATTCTGAACCATTGGCTTTTTAGTTAACTGCTCTGGGAGTGCAGGGCAAACAGGCCTCGCAGGGCAGTGGAGAGCCTTCAGAGCATGATCATTTCCAGCCCTGTGAGTGAATTATGGATGGTTTGGGTGGGAAGGGACTGCACCTCCTGCCTGAGCCACAGGGTCACCATCCTCAGGCTGCTCAGAGATTTTTTCTGTCAGGTCTTGAAAACTTCCAAGGATGGAAACTGCACAGCTTCTCTGAACACTCCTGCTGTACTGCAGGAATGTCCTCAGGGGAAATGTTTCTCTTTATATCCAGTCTGAGCCTCCAGTTTCAGTTTATGACCATTGTGTCTCATTCTTCTGGCATCTGGAAAGTTTCATCCCTGGAAAGACCCTGGCTTCCTGTAGGTACTGGAAAGCTTTCTTCAAAGCCTTCTTCTCTTCTCTGGGCTGAGCAAGCTCATTTTCTTCCTCTCCTCACAGCACAAGTGGTCCAGCCATCCTGGTGTGCTCAAGGAGTGCCCTGGTCGCCTTTCACTGGGCTCACTACAGTTTATTGGTGTCTGGCTTGCACTGGGCGCCCAGAACTGGGCACAGGATTCCACATTTTCTAAAAAAGGCCAAGTAAAGGGCAATAATCACTCTCCTGTCTTCTGGCTAGGCTCCTGCTGATGCAGCCCAGTATGCCATTAACTTTGGTACCAGCAGGACACAGTGCTGGCTCCTGTCCTCCAGGACTCCCAAATCCAGACTGAGATCAAGAACCAGGTCTTTGGGAGAGTATTTCTGTCTGGGATCTCCCTCTCCGCACTGACTCAGGGTGCTGGTTTGTCACATGCTGTGGTGACTCACTGCCACAAACACCCTGACAGGCTTGCAGATGCAGGACTCTGAGCTTTCTGCACCCAGAGCCCAGTGTTCAGCTCACTGGTGGAAATACAAAATGTGCTGAGCTGGGGTGATTCAGTGAGCTCAGAAACCAAAGCTGCCCAGTGCCTAGGATTGCTAAAAGAGCACAGGACAGGGTCAGGGGGAGACTTATGTCTGCCCTGCTGCTTAAAATTTGTAAAAGTGTGGTGAAAACTGAAGCCACTTGTTCCAACCTCTGGCTCAGGAGAAGGGGAGGAGGCAGGACTGAATCATGATGTTTTCTGGGGCTGTGCCCTTCAGTGCATCTCAGAATGCAGCTTGGATTTCCATATGGCAAAAAACAAACAGGAGAGTGTCCAAACATCATTATCTTGCTTGTGACATACTGATCATAACCTGGAGGAAGCGTAGAGGTATGGCCTCTGAGAGACGGTAAAAAGCATGGACACAGCTCGCAGGGACAGAATGGTCACTGAAAAGGCACCAGAGTTCTGGGAGTTGGAGAGGTGGGATAACACACCCTGTTGCAGGAATGGTTCTATTCCTGCTTCACCTACAGCACCTGACCAGTGGCAAGTTGGCATTTGTTTTTCCCCAAGGAAGCCTATGGGATTTAGGCAGGAGTGCAGATGTTATCTATTTTCCTTGAATTTAGGAAGAAGGAGAAGTACACCATATAGCTGGAGGATCTACTCATTGCTGGTACTACTGCCTCGGGAGTGAAGGGAGGCCTTTGCAATGATGCAGTGCAGGAGGTGCAGCCTGGAGCAGGCAAGGACTTTGCAAGCAAGAACTCCAAGACTAACTCATCTTGTACTGCAAAACAAAGGCTAAAATTTTCTGCTTTCCTGACCAAGAAGTTTCCATACAGCCACAATGTGCTACAGTGCCCAGTGCAGGAGAGAAGAGCTGCATCTCAGGAGCTCATGGCTCCCTCTTGGGTACTGGACAGGTTATTTTGACTTCTTGAGCACTGTTTTGCAGTTTGAAAACACAGATTCCAGCAGACATCCTGAAAGAACTGCCAAGTGTTTTCCAGACTTGGTGTCAGCCTGTAGTGACTGACTCCCACCTCCAACTCAGCTTTGCCACATCCCTAGATTCCTGGTCCTGCTCTCACACAAAACTTAACATGATTCATTTTGATCTTTTAATGTATTGGAAAAGCAGGAACTCTGTGTTGGGGAATTCAGCAGCAGTGAACTGTGAGCCTGAAGTCCTAAATACTTGAATCTTGCATCATTCCTAAAGAACCTATTGTTTCCTTAAGGTAAAAGCTCAGATAGAAGAAAAAGAAGGGAAAACCTTTGATGTCTTCACTGCAGTGGAGTTTAAAACTCAGCTGGTTGCTGGAACAAACTACTTCATCAAGGTAGAGGACACTGGGTTGTTTATTTTATATTAATGTGTATAATCTTTGGAATGGTGGGGTTTTTTCCTTTCTTAACTAGAGGAGAATGCTTACAATTTGACCTTAATAAGAATTGTGCATTAAAAAAAAACAAATATCCACCTCCTAGCCCTCTCCCTATCTTCATTTTCATGGGAAATTACGTGGTATTTCTGGAAAGTCACGGCTCCTAGTCTAGTTTAAAACAAACCAATGGTTTTTCTTACTGCCTGTCTCTGCTCCATCCTCAAATCAGCCCAGCCTCTGCCACCCCTCCTGCTGCAGGCTCCCCCTGCGGGGATCTCACCGGGTTTCGTGCTTTGCAGGTCCATGTTGGGAATGAGGAGTTCATGCACCTGAGGGTGTTCAAGAGCCTCCCCCACGAGAATGAGCAGCTGAGCCTCCACAGTTACCAGGGCAGCAAGACAAAGCACGATGAACTGGCTTATTTCTAGCAACCTTTTCTGCCATGTTTCCCTGGCTGGTTCTTATGTGCATTTTCTACAGGCTGCAAAATGTTGATTCCTGCACCAACAAAGGCAGAAAAAAGTGGCTTTTTTTTAACATCATGGTGTAAAAAAATCAATTTTTTTTATGCCATTCCCTTCCTGTGCAATCTCCAAACCTGAGAGGCACAGAGCTCTCCTATTACCTGCACTAATGTAAACCCTACTTTTATTGCAACTTAACTTAGGCTTTAGTGCAACTTAACAAGAATACTGTGGCTAAGTCCTGTTTGTCAACTTCCTTGGTCTGGAAATCAGAAGGGGAATGACCCCAGCACTCATATATTTGCAGCAAGGAACAAGAGGAAAGCCTCAGTCTTTTCTGTGCTGTTTTGCAACTGTGAATATATGTGGAGATTTAAATTGTACTTTGTATTTTATGGGCAATGACCTTATGAGTGACTTGAGCTGAAGCAATTTTGCAAGGAAGAGAAAGAGGCTTACAGTAGTTTGAAACAAACATTCCCTTGGTAATTATGCTCATCCTCTTGCAGCAGTAGCATGTAATGTCCCGTAGAGGGTGTGTGAGTTTAAAATACCAAACCAGCTTGCTTGTGTTCTCGGTCCTATGGAAAAGTCCTTGAGGTCCTATGGAAAGGAACTTGAGCTCGACAAGCATTTCTGCATTTATAACAATAAACATTTCTTTTGACTTGAGATGGCATATTTGACTGGTGCGTTAGTGTTTTCTTCACTGGTTTTCACTATTGATTATTATCTTGTTCAGCTTTTTTTCCTTAACTGGTTTTTATATTCCAGATAACCTTATGTTTATTTTATATCTTAATTAAAAATACTTTATTTTAGTCTTGTGACAGATATGAAAGATAACAAGAAAGACCTCTGCAGGTATATCAGCAGCAAAAGGAAAGTATAGACAATAGCTTTCCAAACTTATTTTATTTACTGTCACAGGCAGAATCCCCATAGGATTTGCAGAGGTGAGGCACTGCAGCACATCAAGTCTTAGAAGTAGGTCAGAGGGTCATCTCTGGTTTTGCCGGTCTGAAAACTGACAAGGCTGGGACCTAGGTTCTCATAAGGAAGACTCTGAAACACCTTTAAGTGGACATATTCGGCATCGGAAACTTGGACCTGGCAACCAAAAAGAGCGGGGAAGTGAGGATCATGGGCTTAAAGCGTATTCAAACAAAAGGCTGTTCTTTACATTCTTGAAAGAACATCTTTGCTCAGGATCCTAATTTTAGATGTACCTTCATTTTTACTTCAACAGCTCTTATCCAAGTCTGGGTAGTAAGTGGTGGCAGAAACTGTCTACACCTGTAGAACACTACATTTAAAACCCTCAACCTCAGGTGAAGGGAAAATGAGCAAAACTGCTTGGGTGTGGAAGCACCAGAAGATGCAACAGGAGAAAGGTTTTGATAGTGTTTCAATCACCAGGATGCCAGCACATTTGCTCACAGCTTCCTGACACACTTGTAGGAGACAAGAGACAATGAGTAAACCTCCATGACTTGGGGGTGGGACACAGTGCAGACACCATGTCAGGTCCCAAAGGGTACAGAAGGATCTAATACAGGAAGACCAGCACGTGGTCCTGAGAAGCAATGACAACCTGAAAGCCAGGATCCCTGGTCTGCAGAGCTACTCCAACCACATCAGTGCCTGAACAGGGAACCTGACATATCCTGGTGCTTTTGGGAGCGCATGGGAATGCCTGGAATAAATACTCTTCCAGAGAAATTCACCTTCCCCCCTAGAAAGTCCTCAAACAAAGACTTGGCAGGAAGCTGTAAAATTTCATTCTTAAAGGGCCAAGCACAACAGGTGCTAACCTCTCCCTTGGTGAGGGAGATGGAAACTTTAATGCCTTAGGCTCCAAGAGGTTTTTACATGCTTTCTGGTGGCTGCAGTGGGGCACTATGCTTGGTCTGGATTGCATCTCAGATGTAAGTCTGCTGGTAAAATGTCAGTGAGGTGGAAGATTCAGAAATATAAAAGAATTAATTTTGTGACAGAATTTGTTCCAGTTAATGCCAAAATGAGGATGTATTCCATCTGTGATGTTTTCCATCCCTGGTAAAATTGGGAAAGAAGAGACAAATCATCCATGTCCAGTGTTACAAATGGATTTCTTCCAAGTTCAGTAATACATCAATCTTTGTTTCTGAGTTAAGAGTTCATTTAAGGAAGCACCTGGGAAAGAAGGTTTGGCAGCATCTGTCCTTCCTGGGATCAGCTAACTATGAGAAGTGTGGAGCTAATGCTCAAAGTATCTCTCTGCAGAATTACTCTCTCCCAAACACATTACAGGCCAATTCCTCTAATAAAAGAATTATTCCAGTTCCCTTGGAATACTGGTATACCCTATCAGGTACTTGCCCACACACACGTGGGGTTTCAGCAGTCCCAGGCCATGCCAGCTCTGCTTCACAAGGCCAGCCTACTGCTCAGCAGTGCTTGCTGGCCTTCAGATGAAAAATACACCCAGACATTTCTGCTGTGCTACTTCACAGAAATCTGCTCACATCCATCGGGCAGGGCTTCCAGTAGTGGAGGAATGGTGCTATCACAGGGCTCCAAATTAAGCATTACCCATTTTTCCTCTGCAGCAGCAGGGGTGGTTTTGAAAATACAGAAAGAACCAGCAGGCGGGCTGTGTACCTCTGCAGCACTTGACACATCAAAACCCAAAACATCAACACACCTGCCTGCATGCAAAACTAGTCAGCAGACATGTGTGCATTACAAAATTTACTCTATCTCTCCATCGGTTCCTCAAGCTGACTTCAATTTTATCCCAGCAAACACAAATGAAGGATCAGATACTATGTTGCCTTGAAAGGAAACAGGAGACCAGTTATGACTTGTTGAAATAATTTGAATTGGGAAGGCAATCTATAGTCCTTGAGGGGGATGATCCCAAGAAGCTTACCAGTCACATCTGAATAAGCATAGGGCATGTTTTATAATATTTATATTTCTGCTTACAGTAGTGCCAAACAGAGGAATTTTATAAGCATTTGGAGGTAGTCCCCACTTCTGTTGCTCACATCAGAGAGTTCTCTATGATGTTTGCCTCTCTTTCTAGCTGTAAGCCACTCTGCAAGTCACCTGTATAATTTAATTCCAAAACACTCCCTCCTACAATATATACAAACCTTAATAAAGTAGATTGTCCCAGCAACCACTTGAGTCTTATATGCTGTGGCTCTAAAGACATCACAGTTCATGCCTGCCCGGCTTTCAAACTGTGGCTTCACCTGTAAAAAGAAAGGGAAAAATGATTGGCAGGTTGATACTTAGAGATTTCTTTCACATATACCACTCCAATTTTCATCCTTCCACACATACTCCCTTAATGAAACTCCACAAAGTGACTGAGGGTGCCCTCAAGCCCCTCATCCAAATCATCAGTAAAGATATTAATCAGCGCCTGTCCAGGCTTCTTCAGTAGAATCCTGCAGGAACTGGAGTCAGAGGCTTTGCTGAGGTCCAGGGAGACAACATCCACAGCCTTTCCCTCATCCACTAGGCAAGTCATGGAAAGAGATCAGGTTGGTCAAGCAAAACCTGCCTTGCATGAACCCATCCTGGCTGGGCTTGAATCCCTGGTTGTCCTGCACATGATGTGTGATGGCACTCACGATGAGCTGTTCCTTGACCTTCCCTAGCACTGAGTCAGCCTGACAGGTGTGTAGTTCCCTGGATCCTCTTTCCTACCATTCTTGTAGATGTTCTTTTAGAGGGGCATCAAATTAGCCAAACTCCAGTTGTGTGAGACCTCCCAGGTTCACCAGGACCACTGGTAAATCATGGACAGTGGCTTGGAGAGCTCTTCCATGAGCTCCCTCTGTACCCTCCAGTGGATTCCATCCAGCCCCATAGATTTACACATATTTAAGTGGAGAAGCAGGTCACTGTTTCCTGCTGGATTGTGGGAGCTTCAGTGTGTTCCTTGTCTCTGTCTTACAGCTCAGGGAGCTGGTAGGAAAACTGGTCTGACTGTTAATGATTGAGATTAAAATGGCTTTAAGTACCTCATCCTTTTCTGTATTTTTTGGTGGCAGTGATTTCCTCAACATCCAGCAAATTATGGAGATTCTCTTCCTTAGCCCTCTTTCTGTTGCTTATCTATTCATAAGAACACTTTTTGGCATTGCCTTTGGCAGTGACCAGAGTTAAGTTCTAACAGGGCTTCTGACTTTCTGCATAACCTCACAAGACCTTTGTAATCCTCCTGAATTGCCTGCCCCATCTTCTCCCCAAAGCTTATAAACTCTATTTTTTACCCTGGATTCCAGCCAAAACCCTCTTTTCAGCCAGTCTTCTTCCCCACCAGCTTGTCTTTTGGCACATGGGGACACCCTGCTCTTGCACCTTTAGGATTTCTTTCTTGAAGAATGCCCAGCCTTCCTGGATCTCTCTGCCCTTCAGGACTGCCTCCCAAGGGACTCTTTCAACCAGTCTGCCAGACAGGCCAAAGTCTTCCCTCCAGAAGTACAAGGCAGTGGTTTTGCTGTTGCCCTTCCTCACTTCTCCAAGTAATAAAAACTCTCCTATTTCATGATGGCTGCATGACCACCACACAGAAATCAGAAACAATCTCTCAAAGGCTGGGTGACACAGTGCCCCTCTGCACATGACAGCCACGCTGATGACCGAATGCATTACTGAGTTTGGGCAGAGGAGCAGTGTCAGTGTCAGTGCCAGCCTGCTCAGGCTGCCCTGGGCCGGGCCAGCAGCACCTCAGCACTTCTCACCACCCACCTGTTTCACAGGAACCCACTGAATTAATTAACTTTCCCAGTATAAGCATCTACAGCTAGCTGCCACTCCCATGACATTCCTTCCTAGCAGGAAGGTCACAGAAAGTATCCAAGGAACATCCAGATCGTTTCCAAAGAGCCAGAAATTATCATCCTGTTCAGCTTCCTGATGATCTCTGACCCTGCTCTTCTGCTGAGTACCTTCCACGGGGTTTCTATCCCCAGGAACAGACAACTATACTTTCAGCTGAGGAGCTGCTAACTCTGGCAAACCAGGGAAATTTTAATTCCCAACAACCTTCCAGCTGACTGGGCCAGGCGCCTCCTAGACTGCTCTTAAGTGGCAACTTTTGGTGCATGATATTCCTCCCTTGGAACAAAACAAAACAAAGCTCCTTCTCTCCAGTTTTGCTCTCTCTCCTCTGGCCACTATACTCCCCATTTGTTATTTACAGACTGAACCTTCAGTAAAATCAAGAAGGCAAACAGCTCCTTAATCCTTGGGTGAAAAAATTAACATTCCTAAGCTGTTATCTAACAGCATCCTAAACCCAAAACATTCCTCAATTTTGGGCAACAGCTGTAAAACAGGGAGACCAAATAATTAACATTGCTTAGCTCACTAATGATGGCTAGAGTCAAGGCACAGGTATAAGTAAATAATTATGTAATCCCATGAGCAGACAGACCTTGAGCATCCCAAGTTCTGCAAACACTCTTCACAGCTTCACTGAAATCACAGGAATTGCTTCTCTGCTCACCAGAGCATTCAAGCCCCCAGAATTGCTTCATGAAAGGGTGACACTTACGCTGGAAGGATAGCAGGATTTCCCCAACATAAGATTTCCATAAGAATATTTTCCTTAGAGAGCTATACCAAACTCTCTGCAAAGGGGGAAAGGATCAGGAAACGTTCTCTCTCCTGCTCTCAGCACAGAGCAGAAACTTCACCTTGCAGAAAATAAAGAGCAAAGAACAATCTATTTTCATTTTCCTGAAACTACTGAGAACAAAAGAACTAAAACTAGAATCAGTCCTTTTCTGGGATCAAACAGAAACTTTGAACTATCCACATTTCAGATTCTGTATGCGCCCTGTACTCTGGGAGCATTAGCACTGCCTGAAACCAGCATTCACATTTTCAAGTGCCTGTTCACTCACAGACACTCAAGTGCTGTGGTTTCACCTCCAATACACACTGCAAGACTTCTGGCGACCCATAAATAACACAGCCCAGCACTGAAAATGAAGCTCAGTATCTGGTATGGTGCTCAAAGCATTTCACAGACTCATTAATTAAATTTCACAGCCCTCAGCTGGCCCCATCTTAAACATGAGGAAGCAAAAATGGCAAATACACAAAGGTGCTACAAGTCCCTTACTAAGGTCTCCCCTCCACAGCCAAAAAGGAATTTCTGATCTCTGCAAGTGCTGCTCCTTCAAACATTCCTGCCAAAATAGAAGGAACAGTGCTACTGCTTCCAAGTAATTCAGTGCCCCCCAAACAACTGTAAATCATCCATTTCTCTTTCTGCTCTGCAGTAAATCATCTCTGACTAACCTGTTACCCCAAACTCCAGCCCTCCCTCATGTACATGTCCCCAGCTCTGGTGACCCCAGCTGTGACTGACCAATAAAGCCCTATCATGGAAGAAGGCTCAGAGGAGCTGCAGAGTGTGACGTTCCACCCATGAAACTCAGAGAATAATGCAGGGTGTGACTGATCACAGCCTTTGCAAATAAGCTACCTATCTCAACACAAAGGCTGACCCACAGGGCGTTTTTGATAAATACTCTGTCAGTGGAAGGGGTCATGTGGTGGTGTAACTCCCCGAGTTCAGTAAGAGAAAGCGACACACCTCTGAGTTAGCCAGACCAGCACAGGGGGAGTAAGCACATGGCTCTGCCCAACCCTGATTATAAAAACTAAATGGTTGGACAAAAGAATTTTGAAGAAAACTGCTGGCTAGAGGTGACTTCAACCCACACCCCCTTCCTAGTCACTGAGAATGCCCAGTGTGGTGACACAGAGGGTGTTGTACACCAGGAGTGCAGAACACCCTGGCATCCTCAGAGAACCGGGATTGCAGTCGCTACATTTTGCTAAGAGTAACTTAGACCTGTATCAAGTTACCAACATATTTGTATCACTCTGCTAAATCAGGCACCTCCTGTAACATGGAGTGTCTTCTAATCAGTAAACGGAGTATTAAAGTAATCCCCTCCACCTGTGGACTATAGAAAAGAGCCCTCTCAGAGTACTGGGCTGCCTGGTCTCAGTTGCAAGATCGCAGAAGATGTGGAAAGATGGAGGTGCAAACTGTCCTCGGTGGCACAGCAAAGGTGATACCCTGCACATCAGGTATAGCAAGCGTGCTGCAGTATTGGCCAATGCATTCAGCCCTGCTACTTCCTAGTTTTGCTTCCTCAAAGAGTGCCTGAGTGCAATTGCCAAAGGGACAAGAGCTCGTCTTTCAGAGGCAGAAGTGTGGAGATGATTGGATGGGTGGGAACCCCTTTCATTCCTCAGGATGCATTTTATACTTTCTTTAAAAAGAGCTGCTGCACTGCAGGGCATTAGAGGATCTGCAGAGGCGCTGCTCACACAGCTGCTCCAGTTCAGGACCACTGCCTGTAGCCAACCACCTGGCAACTGGGCTCACTTAGTGGCCTGCCTTGTGCCAAGCTCATCTTGCCCCACCAACAGCCCCTGTATCACAGCTGTGACTCCAGAAAACACCTAATGCCAGCAGGGAACACACAATTTAAAAGCTTTGTCCTCAGTATATAATTCTTTTCTGCATACTAGCATGTGGTTTGTCCTGTGCAGTCCTTCACTGAGGAATGAACTCTACCAGGTACAACCTCTTCCCTTCCAATATGCCACCTCTCATTTCAAACAAGTGACCTCACTGCTGGCATAGCAGAGCTGGGCTTGGAACTTCACACAGACATTAACTGAAGGGAGCCAGTTCCATGCCTGGCCATGGACAAAGAGACACAGAAGTGGCTTTTTCAGTCTTACCAAGGCACTTCCTACATAAAATGCTGAGAAAACACTGCCAGTCAAGGGGATTCCCACTTTCAGCATCAGCGTCTTCAGTTTAAAACCTGGCTCAGTCTCCCAGGCTTTACACAAGCTTCAGGAATGGCCTCTTTGCACATAAGAAACTTAATCTAGAGAGAGGGTGCAACTCACCTGGTTAACAAGCTGCTGAACTTCTGGAGTAGCTGACTTGGTGTCAGATAAGCCCCCAGCCATCATGGTGGCAGGTGACTTCTCTCAAATGATGAGTGGCTCTGAAGAGGGAAGTTCAGCACAGTCTGAGCAGAGTCCCCAGGCATCTCACCTATACACACACACACATGTGTCATGGAACCATGTGACCTGCAACACATGGAGCCTACCATTACTGAACTGGAGGAGACAAACGGGGAAAAGGGGGGAAAAAGCAATGTAAAGCACTGGCAATATTATTAATAAATGTAAAAAACACTTAAAGTAGTGTTTATGGTCTTCGCATCCAAAAGAAAAGCAAACACCAGCCTCCAATCACCCTCATCTTAAAGAGAGTTAGTTTGGGCTGCAGCTGGAACCTCCTGCCTCCCCACCCATGTGCAGATGACTAGGCTGAGCTCTTGGGAAACAGATCGAAGACACACCCAGTATTTCTCAACATCTTTACTGATCAGTAGAAAGGATGCAGCACTTTCCTTAGCGTAGGTCCCGTTTAACTTGAAATTTTATTCTCTCACTATCCTTCTAAGTGGGGAAACCAGAGCAGATGGCATCTTATACTCAGTGACTTGACTTTCCTCTGCCTGACCAGAAAGGTGCCAAGGTAAACACCAGCATCAGAAGTAGAAAATAATTCAATTTCAGATTCAGGTAAGTACTGCAAATAAGGCATTTCTGCTTCTTTCCCATCAAACCAAGAGATGCATTCAGGCAATCATAACAGCAACTGAATGTGCAATAAAATCCACTTTTTAGCTCCAGTGCCAATTTCCTGGAAGACAAAGTACAATGAAAAAACACAAAAGCTGTCCCATTTTCAATGTACGCTGGAGAAACAGATCATATGAGAACATATAGTCAGAAGTATTGATTCTGCAGTTACAGTCACATGGCACAGTCACAAATGTGAGTGTACAAAGCTCAAATCCTACTGGGGGAAGGCTAGTAACTGCTAGCAGCCTCCCTGGTGAGGGAGAACTAACACTTCAAGACCACAGAAAAATATTAGTCCCTGTCAGTATTTCTGCCATCCCCCTCTCCAGCAAATAAGAGGAATGTTGGTCCAGAGCAAGGACCAGAGAAGCAGAAACAGACTTTTTAGTCCATAGGGGCAGGTACATGGGAGCAGGTGAAATGAGAATATATACTGCACACAGGCAGTGGGCATTTCTGCTGGATCAGATTAGGGAATTTGCTAGGAAAAGGTGGGTTTATGGCCATAGCAACAAACTTATCTGTGTCCTATCCATACTACTGAACCTCCTCCTCACAGATAACAAATTATGCAAGACACTGTAAAAAGTACTTCAGATCTGACGTCAAGGCCTGGTTTTGGTACAAAGCTCCTGAGATTGAGAAATTGGGGCTGTAGGGGTCCTACACTCAACAGTATTGATTAGTATTACAGCATCTTACTGAAAAAGATATTGCAGAATTTTCTAGACTTGAGCAGCAATGCTATGGAGGTGGACAAAAAGCATTTGAGGAAAAATCATTGTCCTGAGACAACAATTTTGTGAACAGAGAGAAAAATCCTTCCATTCTCAGGAATAAAGGGAGTGCCATATTCATGGAGCTGATGACAACTCAAACCCTCTTTTGCATAAGACCCTGCTGATTCACTCAAATTCTGCTCATGTTCCACCACTTGTGCCTTATTCATAGAGCAGGACAGATAAGTTAAGGAACTGGAAGAGCCAGTTCATCGTACTGAGGCCAGAAATCAGAGAATGTGTCCAACAACTGCATAGTGCCAGTGCTAAAACAGGATATTTTATAAACCTCTCCACTCACCAGGATACAGATCCTGCTAACTTCCTTGGGAAGGGATGTTAAGATTCCCCAGGGCAGCAGTACATTCCTGGAGAACTCTTGATTCTGTCTAGCAACAAATACACTGAGCACAAAGTCTAGGAGGGTTCCTTTATAATCTTGGAAAGAATCTAGGTGGGAAACTAAAGATATTAATGTTGTGTGGAAATCATTCACTGGACTTCATATTTCTGGGTTTGCTGTTTTTTTATTTTAAAGTATAATATTTTTTTCCCCCCAGAATGCACAATTGTGCATTCTGGGGGGAAAAAAATCAAGACTAATTATCAGCAAGTTGATGCTGAAGTTTACAGAAGCAAATCAGACTGTTTCCTTTCCACGGCAGTGGTAATGGCTGTCCCAAAATCCAGTGATATTTCTAAGTCTGGGATGCAGTACTCATCCTGTGCAAATATTTCATGAAATCACTTTGAAGTGCTGACATGTCACAGACCTGTGATCAAAGATGACCAGAGGCACTTGATCAACCTTATCTGGGGCAACCCCCACTTCCACCCACCCCTCTCTACACTAAGTTCTGGGTGTAATGAACCAAGATTTGGAACACTGCCTTGAAAAGAACAGCCACTCCCATGCTGTCTCTTGCACAACAAGGTGAGTGTGCCCCCTGTGGTGTTTGAGACGTGGCTGGTATCACGTCCCAGGCCAGTCCATGCTCTCCATCAGCACAACTGGCAGCTTCTCCTCACGTCACTGTGCTGCTGTTTTCTTGGAAAATCTGCTGGGACACCACCACTGGCATTCTGTACAGCTTTGAAGCTGAGCAACATCTTGCACCGTGTACGACTCCAACACAAAAGAAACAGATCTTTACCACTTGCAGGCCACTACTCCCTGTAGTCCTGCTTAAGCAATTTTAAGAATGCCAAGCTATTGTTGATAAAAACACCAGTACAAAAAAAGCAAACATAATAACCTCCACCAAAATCCAAACCCCAGGGTTATGTATTTACAAGTCGTTTTTCAACCAGGAATGAAGTCAGCTCTGTAGAAATGATTGTGAAAGCCAAGTCAGTAAGGTCAGTCTTCTGGTTTCACAGTGACATGTAATTGTGGCTGGACATGACACGTGGTCTGAATGTCTTTAAGAGCTTCTAGAGGAAAGCAGCCCTCCATGTACCAGCTGAAGATCTGTTTTCATCATCACAGGAACAACAGCCTTGATTTTCAGCGTGCTGGTCTGCAAAAAAAGGTTTCCCCTCCTGCTACCCATCCTGATTTTGAAAGATTTCTGACATTGTACATGAAAGAGGATTAATGGAAACCCGACCTTCAGCAGCACAAACTTATCACAGCCCATATGCTGAGCCTCTTCCTCTCAGTCTGCTTCAAGACAACTGAAATATACTGTTAAAAATATTCTATAAAGAAATTACCTGTTTCATCAGCCTTTCATGCCTACAGGCTGCAGAAGACAACAGCACTGAATGCTAGAAAAAGAACAACACCTCTTTCTATTTCACAGAAGGAAAGATGCACAAGCTTGAGAGGACTTTACAAGCATGCAGGATCTGCTCATATCTATTCACCACTTGCAAGCAATGGGAAAGCTCCAGGAGAGGAAGCAAGGCACCCACAGACTCTGGACACAGCCATCAGCTGTGCTCAAATGCCCTTACTTGCAGAAACAGAAGTTAAAACCAGGGAAAGGATGAAATTCTGCAGTTTGTAGGGTTCACTATTTGACCCCCATATGACAGCAGACAGCCCAGTAATTTTGTAACTACCTCAATGGTAACGTTGAAGCAAGGTTCAATCCCTGACTAAACCCTATCCTGGAATCCTCAGGGGTCCCTAGACACAGAATTTACCTGTGTGGCACACAGCTCACAGCGATGCCATTTGCACACCTGCCAGAACACCCCACTCCACACACAGCTCTGAGGCTCCCAGGAGCAGCAGAGCCGCGTGCTCCTGCCCCGCGCCCCAAGCATGGCATGCAATTCCATTTACTCACCGTGTGCTCCATCGAGTTAGTTCAACAGCAACCTGAACGGCCTCTGAGCCACCTGACTGGCTGGGGACAACTGTATGAGACACCCTCTGTGCTCAGAGCAAACCACATAAAGCAACTCAAGGTCTTACTGCAACCCTCTGTATGCAAACACCCCAAGAAGGGATGCTGGGGGTTTAGGAGTCTTCTCAAGGTATCAGTTTTTCATACTCAGGTTTGTATAGGACTACTTGCTTGGCCTTATATTCAAACTGAAAATAATTCCACGTTGGGCTGATTTTTTGGGGTTGTGGGTTTTGGGCTTTTTTAACATAGTTTCCTCATAAGCAATGCAAAAAAAAATTCTGTGCATCACATCAATTTCACAGGTCATTTATCACAGCATCTGCTTAAGTGAAGAAGCTTTCCACAAGAGCTCAGCAAACATCTGGATGGATAAAGGAAGACAATGATTAATTCTCATTACAGTCTCTAGTTTATACAGAAATAAAAAATTATATTTCAAGACTATTGATCCAAGTCTATACACACTTGTATCAGTTTCTATTGTACAACTGGCTTAAAAAGAGAATTTGTCCTTGCAGTTGATCCAAGCCCTGGAGAGAACAAATATTTTAGACACCTATACTAGAGGTCAATAATAAAGTACCAACTTTGAAATCAAAACTTACTGTTCTCAACATCTCATTAATTGACCATCACCTCCTGTTGAAATTTCATCAGTGTCAATTCAGCCCAGGTTGATGAGCAGTATTTGATTTACACTTTGATGATAAACAATTATAAGAATTTAACAACTGAAGAACAAACACATTTTCTGCTTTCAGAGTTACAGAAAAACAATGAGAAATCTTCAAGAATGAGTGCTCCAACTCAAAGTTCTGCATAAAGCAGCTGCAGTACCTTGAGAAAAAAAGAGGGGGAAAAATGAAGTTTGAACATTAGGATTTATATCCTCAAAGACTTAAAATAAATTTCTACCTCATTCTCAAAAAAAGGTGAGACGAAATGACCCTGGTGCCTAAAAATAAAAGGCTTCCAAACAGTCTGAGTCTTTACTGCACAAACATCTATAAAACAGATGCTGCTGCACAGATCTTTGCCAGCTCTCAGTAACACAGGTACATTCCTTCATTTATTTCCCATTCCCTATATTTTCAAAGCTTTAGGGATTGGAGAGTATGTCCAGTAATTCCATTGCTGTTGCTGAATTCCCAAGTGTTTGCAAGACAGGGCTGTATTTTTAGGGCTCTGTTTAAGTTCAGTGGTTCTTAAGATCATATCAGCTGGCAACTACACAGACTTTGTCACTTGACTGTTGGCCTATCTGAGATAAATACAAAATAAAAAGTAAAAAGTAAAATATACAGTTGTAATTGCAGCAATTCAGCTTTCCTTCTACTCATCTGCCTTTAAATGCTGTGGTACTGCAGGGGTGCTGCATTCTAAACACAACACCATGGCCAGGATCAGCAGGATCAGGTATGCACAGCTGTTTCCTCAGCTCAAACACAATTCACCTTTAGAACTACTCTTAAATATTCAGAGGGAGGGACAAAAAAGGGTCCCTGGACAGTCTCATTCCCAAATGAGACACATCTTCAGCTCCAACCCAAAGAGGTTTAAATCAACACCATATTCCCTATATAAAGGAAAACTCCAGAACTTGGAAACACAGACCAAAGGGCAGTAAGCAACAGATGCTGCCCGTCAGCATTGCAGCAGCAATGGCAAACCTGTACCCACACACAGCTCTGAGCCACTGCTGCTCGTGTTGGGCAGTTCAGAACAAGGCTGGTAACTTCTTACTCTCAGAGATGCTGAACCTACTACACTTGCCGATCCGTCTGCAATCTTTATTTCCTTTCAGACTTCAGTAGATTATTTCCACAAAAAGACCATGTTCACTGATATTTTAGGAGGCACCAGCTCAGGGAGAACCTTCTCCTCCCTGCTCAGGATAGGTTTTACTCTTTCTTCCCCTCTGGGATCACTGAAGCTGTGGAAGTTCAAGAAAGATGCCAGTTTTGCATTCCGATTGAAAATTGTTTTAATACTATAAAACTCATTTGTTCACATATTT
The DNA here is from genome assembly GCF_901933205.1 of Camarhynchus parvulus. NCBI lineage: Eukaryota > Metazoa > Chordata > Aves > Passeriformes > Thraupidae > Camarhynchus > Camarhynchus parvulus. Next base: position 88,807,090 of record NC_044571.1, on the reverse strand, counting down.
TGTACAAAAGATTAGTTGTTTTCTCTTAATTACAGGAGGATCATTTCAAGCTTGAGAATTCAGCTAAGTAGGTCCAAAACAAAACAAGACTGGGTTCTACTGGTTCTGGAGGGTCCCAATTCAGCTCACCCAAGGTCTCTTTCCAGTTTGGCTCTCACAGTTATGGACCACCTTGATGGAAAATGCCTCACATCATCATTGACTCTTCGGAGGCTTGTAGTGAATTCGGCACCGCTCATTAAATACCTGAGACACCAAAAAAGAAGAGCAAAAGTGAATCAATGCCATCCAGGAAATGAGCAGAACTTCACAGACAGTTCAGGCAACTACCTCAGCTACCTGGGCACCCATCTCAAGCTGCCCAGCTCTGAGGTATCAATAAATGATACTTACCAAGACATCCACCTCCATTCACCTTCACTCCTGGCTTTAGTAAATCCAAAGTTTGCAGCCTGATGTTGGGAGACTGCACAGCACTAAGTGTTCTCCCTCAGAAAATGCAGACTGTTAATCCTGGCAGGCTGTTATCATCAAAAATGCTGATGCCTTTTTGTTTTTAAAAGAGAGGGAAATAATCATGGGAAGGCTCCTGAATGGTTGTGTTCTGTTAGGTTCACTCTGGCATTGAAATTTGGATGCTGTATTCCTGTCTTTCCTGAGCAGGCACACTTTACATTGACATGACAGCCAAGAAGAGGGCAAGGGCTCCTGAAAGCCACGTGCACACTTCCAGTGCTCTGCCTGCCTGTGCCAATGCTGCCAGCACTCCCTGCAAAGGGCACAGCACTCCTGCCTCACTCACCTCTGGCACCTTCTCTGGGTAAAATTTAGCCTCCAGAACTGGATACTGAGGATCGTGTATATTTAGCTTGAACTGCCACCAGCCTGCCCTAAAGAGGGCCAAGAAACGTGAGTATTTAAAGTAAGGCAGCTTGAATGCAAAGCAAAACACACAGGCTCCCACCAAGGCTGCAAGTGCTCTTCACAAGCCATTTAGTTATTTAACAGTTTTTATCCCAACTTGTCCAGCACAAGTCGTGAAAGCAACACAAGCATCACCTGACACCAAGCTGAGGCTCTGGCAGGTGTTGGTTGTTCCACCAGCATTCCCACAAGAGCACATTTTGCCAAGCTGTCCAGGGATTTGGCAGACCCAAGTGTCTGTGATCATCAGGATATGAAGTTTCATGAACTCTCCCATTGGCTTTATGTGCAAAGTGAGTGATCTTGTAATTTTGGGGAAGTTATCCAACACTTTATAGAAATACACTGTTTCAAGCTCTCTCTTCCTAGAATCTTCTACAGCAGATCTTACTCACAGTTCAGAACCTGTGGCAACTTCAGCAAAAGTTAAGCCTGGAGCACACATTAGTTACAGCATTGCTTCTCAACAATTTTGGAGCAATTTTCAACTACCTTTCAAATTTTATTAAAAAAAATAGACATGGATTTCAAACTGCTTCATACTGCAGAAGACAAAAGCTATGATATAGTTTCTTTCACACACAGAAATGTGCAGCCATTATGTTACCACATGGAATGGACACCTCTGGAAGAGCTCAGATGAGGTAAAGGTTTGAGATCAGTGATAGGAGGAAATGTAGAAATTAAGAGCAACAGCATCAAGTTGTATTCAGAAACATTTTACTACTAAACAAATCGAACCGTTTTTTGTCCATTGTCTGTTAATTACATTTTAATGGCATATATGTCTAAAAGGGTGCTGGAAATACTCTCTAAAGCACTGCAAGGGTCTATAGCATCAAACAACACACCAGCTTGCTTGCTATCATGTTAACTTTCAAAGTATCTTCAACAGTAACTCCACAACCTATGGCAGGAAGATCAACACTGCAGTCTTACTAACACTGACTCCTCAGTGTGTTACTCAGGCCGCTTAAATCCACTGGTTTACCTGTGAAGTGCTGTTCTCATTTTTCAGACATTTTTCAGAAAAAGCAATGGCTGAGAAACGTTAAGTTCATGTTACTAGGCAAAAGTTTGATTTTGCTGGCTTTTACATATTTGTACAAACCACTCCAACAATAAAGTCCAATCTGGAAGTGCTGGACAGAGACTAATGCAAGTGTCTTGTTTGAAGGTCAATTCCTTGTTTGGTATCATCCAAATTCCACATGCATTTCTCTAAAGTAGCATCCTTCTGTATGCCACTATGCTACAGTCAGCCAGTGTTTAAAAATCTGTTTCCTAATCAGATTTTTCCAATTAGTTTTCAGTTGTTCAGGATTAATGGAAATACACAAATGTACTTCCCAACCAGAAGTCTACAACTGTAAAACACCAGCCTGCACACCAATAATCACTTCCATGTAACAAATTGCATTCAGTCTGCAACCATGACTGGCTCTAACTGACATTTTAACAGGCAGCTAAAGGAGACATTTATGTGTATATTCAGAGCACAGTACAGCAGAGCTGGAGATAAAACCCAGAAATATTTATCTCTTCGAGCTCCACTCTGAACATTGGCTGAGGAATACACTAGCAGGCTAAAGTACCCCTGCACCATGCATACCTCACTCTTTATAAACTCTCCATCTTCAGGAAAAAGTAGACAGTTCTGTCACCAGTAAAAGCTTAATGCAGCTACAAGAGACCTCTGGGATCATTAATAAATTTGGTGCTCCAGAATGAAGATTAGGGTGGGGGCTGTTCCTTCATAGCAGAGTCACTGTGAAATATTTGCCCCTGGTGACCTGCAGGATGTTGCTGTTAAGGCTGGGGCATTGATTAGTCAGATCTGAGTGGGTTTAAAATCAAACTAAAGTGCATGTTTAGCTTTTTTGGGACAGTACAGAGGTGTGCTGATGGCAAAGCATATGCAGGAAACTGTGTAAATGCTCATTTCATCAGCCTGCACTGAGGTTACTGACAAGCACCCAAGACATAAAGCTGCATTGGTTTTACACTGGTGCAATCTAGGGGCTAAAATAATGAAGTAGGGATTACAAAGGAAGGTGCAGCTAGTACTAGCTATTTGAAAAATCCTATTTTCATTTAGAGAGGGAGAGAAGTTCTCGGCAGTACTGAAAGCTCTGAAAAGCTTCACCAAACCAGAAAAGGATGCCAGATGTGAAATGCTGCAGTGGCACATTATAACCACCTCAGAATTTAAGCTCAGTGTTAAAATCACCGGACAGACTTCAGGGCCATCAGTCCTGAGGGTGATCTGCACCCTCTGCTGACACAGGAGAGCAACGGCAAGGCTGCCCTTTGCACCAGGGAGTGTCTGTTCAGGCCTGAAGAAACTCCATCAGGAAAAGGTTCAACTTCTACAGCCTCACTCCTCCCCGGGCTATGCCGAGTTGTGATCAGCACCAGATACAGGCAAATGTGAAAAACCATTCACCATTCTCTCTGACATTGTTAGAGGCCCTAAAAAGCTTCTCAGAGAAGTCACCACAGAAAAGCCTACAAAGTGTTCGGCCCCTGGCAAGGAGGAGAAAGGGACACAGGGAATAATCCACAGTCCTTCCTCCATGCTAAATCAGATGCTTTTCTTCCCCTGGCAGTGCAACTGAAAAGTTTTGATCTCTGCATCCAGAACTGGGAAAATGACTGACTTGAAGCATTTCCCCCAGCAATGCCCTCATCTATTTCTAGTTAAGCGGCTTCACAAGGCACCAATCCCACACCTCCAGTGCAGGACTGTCTGTTGGGACACAACATCATCACTATTAAATGACTGAGTACCTTCCAGCTTCTGTCGTTTACCACTTCTTCAACATTGAGCTCCGACTGCATCAATTTCAACTGCAGAAAATAACAGATACAAGGGTTATTGTCAAACAGGTCTCCCTGCAGCCTTCAGTATTTATTACAAGTGCAACTTTCCAGCTCCCAACCCCAGCACCAGGTGCACACCTCCTGTGATGGTGCAAACCAAAGGGCACGATGTGTAATCACCCTGGGAGCCTGGCCCTTCTCAGGGCACCCACAGGTCTGCAAGGGCACAGTGAAGGCAGACTCACAAAGCAAACCTGGCAGTAGATCCTCATTACTCAGGCTCTATTCCTAAATAATGCCCATCAAGATTTGCTAGCAATTAACTGATTAACATTGATGGCTTCACAGGCACAAATAACTGCACCTAATGCAAGCACTGAGCACAGGGAATGCCAGGGCTGGCGTTAGCTCTGCAGCCTTGAGTTGCCACTCTTGCATTATAAGAGTCATATATGAAGCTGGCAGCAAAGCTAGGAATCCAGCTAGGATTCTGGATTTAAAACTAAAGTTATGAACAGATCCTCTCTGCTTCATTTGCCATCTACTCAGTGCACTGACCAAAAAGGGTCTGCAGTCCGATCACGTGTTGTTCGTGCTGTCCAAACCAGTTAGTATTTCATGTCATCACTGCAGGACAAACCAGCTCTACACAGATGCAAAAGCTGTAGCAAGAACTACCACCAATACACAGCTCCTGAGCACTCACTTGACCTGTGAGAAGGGTAAGAATCTCTCTGTTTCACATCTATTAGAAACCCCGAGGGCCAGGTGTGACAGTTGTGTTCGGGTAATTTGGTAATAGTAGGAGAGGAGGAGGCAATAGTAGGAGATTTAAGAACCATCTGCCATTTTGACCAAATTTAGGATGTATTCTTGTTGGAGTCTTTAACACAACAGACTAAGAGCCAGAGTTTATCCATTTTCAATACATGGTTCCAATCAGAGGCCTGGTGAACAGGTGCAAGCCAATACAACAATCCCACTAAAAGCCTTCCAAGTAAGATATGCAGGGACACAGAGTTGCTACAGCTGTTGGATGTACTTTCCCCAACTCAACAGAACTTCAATCTGTTTGAAATAACAATCCAGCATCCAGAGTGACTGGATGACCAGGATATGTCTCTATAAAATAAACACTCAGAGGATCTTTAGTAGCTCAAAGAAAATACTACTCCAAGTTTTCTCATTCAGTGACCCAGAAGTAATAATTTTGCACAAACTCCTCCAAGTTCTAGAACTAGAAGGATGAGAGAAACACAGAACAAGAGAAAAGAGATCTCTACTGCAAGCAAGTGAATAGATATTTGAAATTCCCACTTTTAAAACTAGGATGTGTTCTGTCAAGATAGCTTTTCTGACCTGTAGAAAAAACATAACTCTCTGTGTTTTGGAGAGCCAAAAAAAAAAAAAAAAAAAACCAGGGGGATCACACTTCATATGGTCCAAGTACAAATCTGAGGTGATCTCATAAAAAAAAATCTGAAATGTTTCTAAGTCACAGAATGCTTTCAACATTTGAAGCCATCTCCAAATATTAAACACTTTAATTGTGATCCTCCCAGTGTTTTCAGAGAGATTTCAGTCTCAGTAACTAAATGATTTAAAGAACTGGCTCTGCTAACAAAATTTGTAGAAAATACTAAGCAACCACTCCAGTTTTCCAAACTAATATCCATGCTTGTTAGCAGTTCAATAAGTGAGGCTTTAAGAATAAAACTGCTCATCTGCCACATGGTTCTCTCAGTATCCTTTTCCTTACTAAAGGGGCCCTGGAAGTGAGGTGAGAACTGTAGTGGGGTTCCTTTCTCCACTTCTGATACTCAATCCCCTCTGGTCACCTCTGGTAAAGTACTTCCCACCCACAGGCCAGAAGGTTGAGAAGGCATTTGCACATTACAATTCTGTATGCAAACCCAGAAGTCTCCCTCTCACACCATCACAAGGTACTCCAAATATTAATCCAAGAAATACCAAACAGCAAAAAGGTTGTGTAAGTGGAATTCAAGGTTGCCTGGGAGCACCTTGTAGAGGACAAGCATTTTGTAGGAAAAGTTAAGCTGTGCCTGAGTCAGTCAGTGAAGGTTAGAATCCACCATGGGAAAGAATGTGTGCTTTTCTACAGCATTCATGGAAAAGAATCTCGGAAATGCTCCAGCTGCAGGATAAAAGCAGCTCTCTGCCTTTGGGGAGACCTTGGGAAAATAATTCTCACAAGACCCATCAAGGGCCAATGAGAACCTCGGAAAAAACTGCTTGACTCAGGATCCACTTCAGGTTCTCTCCATCACACTGGTCCTTCCATTTGGGAAAGATACCCACTTCCTCCTCTTTAAGTGATCTCTCAAAGGCTCCACCACTCACTTTTGTCTGCTCTTTCCTGAGTTGCTTTAATAATGCTGCATCTTCATGGGCCTTTTCCCTCTCTTCTTTGAGGGTTTTCACTACAGCAGAAGTCTGAGAGATGCAGTTTTTGATGATTCTTTCTCTCTTGGTGTGAGCATCCATCAACTAAGTGGGGAGAAAAAGAAAGTCACAGTGACTCATCAGAGAATAAAAACTTCCTAGTGATAAGTTTAAAGAGACACTTTCTAAAGTCATGGTATTGCTGTGCCTCCAGAAATCCCTTTGAATTCATAACCTACATGTGGGAAACAACACTGCTTTGAGCAGCAGCTACTCTCAACTTAGACTATCCTCTCATTCTTCCTCTTACCAAGTTGATCAAAAGTCAAAGGTAAAAAACATGAGGAGTCTTGCAGAGCAGCAGGAAAAGCAAGCACCCTTTTTAAAAGATCCTTGAAGGATCAGTATTGCAGAACAAAGAACTTCCCTGCATGGTTTTAAACTGAAGCAGTGTGTGGAGACGTTGAGCAGGACAGTTAGGAATACACAAAGCAAGATCTACCAAGGCAGTGTTTTCCTCAGACACGGAGGATGCTTTAGTGACTACTGCACACAACAAAGCAGCGGGAAGGGAGCTGAAAGTGGAAGGTGAGCACACTCACAGACTCGTACAGCTCTTTACATGTCTGGCCAGGATCAACTTTCCCCACAAAGGAAGCTGTTGGAATCGTAGTGTTTAACTCATGAACAATTCTATCATCGATTGTCCTCATCACCCTGAGCAGCTCCTGTATTAAAAGAGAGAGAGAGAGATACTTGGTTACATCTCTCAGAAAAGCCTATTACAAAAAATTTTCACAGTCAAGCATTTTAATAGAAACTAAATAGGATTCCTTACAAAGAGTTGGAAGCACACCAAAGGAGCAATCCCACACGCAGGAGTATGTGCTGCAAACCACGGAGTTTCCTTGGCAGCAAAAGCCAGAGCAGGGGTGAGTTACTGATGCCCCCTGAAGTCCCCTGGCCCTGCAGGCAGCATGCACAGGCTGAAGAGCCTCTGCCCAAGTCCCTGTCCCCACTTCCACACAGGAAACCGGGCGCAACCTGCACCAAAACGGCAAACTTTGAATAAAACCCCCACCATGCTGGGGGGCGTGAAGCTGAGCTGAGGTTTAGGTTGGGTCCCAGGAAAAAGTTTTTCACACAGAGGGTGGCTGGGCACTGGAACGGGCTCCTCAGGGCAGTGGTCACAGCACCAAGCCCGACGGAGTTCAGGATGTCTGGACACCCTCAGGCACCTGGTGTGACCCTTGCGGTGTCCTGTGCAGAGCAGGAGCTGGACTCGGTATTCCTGAGGGTCCCGAGCTACTCAGGATATTCTGGGATTCCGCGTTCGAGGCACAGGCCGGTTCCCACGGCCCCGCCGGCCTGGGCCCCGCTCGCAGCGCCGAAGACACGGGTGGCAGCCCCGCTCCCTCGAACGCCGCGGAGGCGCCCGCGGAGCTCCCGCCGCCCGCGTGGCTCCCGCGCCGCGAGCGCTCCGTCCCGGGAACGGGTCCTGCGGGGAAGGGGAGGTGTCCGGCCCCGCTGCTGCCGGAGGGAAGAGGGAAGGGGAGGGAAGAGGAGGGAAGGGGGGAAGGCCGGACGCTGCTCCCTTCCCGCCGCATCCCGCCGGCCGCCAGGAGCGGGGTGACCTCGCGCACGGGGCGCGCGCTCCCCCGGGGCCGTTCGCCGGGAGGCGGCGGGAGCGCGCGGGGCACGGGAGGGAGCAGCAGCAGCGGCGGCGGCGGCGGCGGCGGCAGCGGCAGCGCCCGGCCCGGCCTGGTTCAGCCCCGCCCGCCCCGCGCGGCTCACCTGGAACTCGGCGAAGTCCTCGCAGCTCGCGGCTCCGCTGGGCGCCGCCATCCTGGATCGGCCGAGGGAGCCGCGGCGCCCAATCCGGCGGGGGAGCCGGGATGACGCGCGGGGCGGAGCGGGGCGGGACCCGCCGGAGCGCGGCCCCCGGCGCAGCGGCCCCCAGTCGGGCATCTCCACCGGCAGCGGCCTCGCGGCCCCTTCGTCTCCTGCAGCCGCTGCCAGAGCTCCGGCCGCCCCCACCGGAGGCGGTGCCGGCCCTGGCGCCCGCGGCGCGGCTCCCTCCAATCGCGGGCCCGGGGCGGGGCCCAGCGGTGACATTGAGCGGCGCCCAGCGGGGCCGAGGCAGCGCCATGTGGGGCCGCGCCGGTGAGTGAGTGAGTGAGTGAGGGAGGGAGGCGGGGAGTGACCGAGCCCCGCGGCCGGGCCGGGGCTGCCGCCGCTTCGCCGCCTCCCCGGGAGCCCGAGCGGCGGGGCGGCCCCGGCCGGTGCTGCGGCGGAAGCGGAGCCGAGCGTGAGGGGCCGTGTCTGATGGACTGGCGTCCGAAACAGTGACAGGAGTGGGGCCGGGCCTCGGGTGCTCTAAAGAGCTTGAAAAGGGGCCGGTTCCGTTGGGGGTGTTGCCTGTAAATGTAAATTCCTGTTTTTTCAGAGCGGGAGTGTATTATTCCTCAAAAGTAAAGGGCCTTAGGAGAGACACCTTCCGACAGTATAACAAAGTAAAAAAAGATCTAATTTATATTTTTTAAAGTGCGCCTTTTGCGTTTCTGAGTTAGTTTGGTTGGGGTTTTTTCCCGGACTTTTTCATTATATTAATTAATGCATTAGAAACGCTTTCTTTGAAGTATTGTGTTCGTATGTAAGGTGCCCTGGCCTTTTCTAATGTGCTACAAAGTAGTTACCTCTCAGTGGTAAATATTCTGCCTTTTTGACTTGGTCAATGCTTTTGGGATGTGACAGACCTGGTAGAATGCTGGTGTGCAGTCCTTGAAATAGCACCATCCAAAGTGTATCTAAAGCATATGTCTAGATTAGTGCCTGGAAATTGTAATGTTTTAGAAATTGCTGGCAGGACATTATTTTGGTTTTTTTTCTCTAAATCAGTTTAATTGCATTCACATTTTTCTACATAAGATTACTGAGCAAGCTCAAGGCATACCTTATAAACAAGCTTTCATTTCTTTGGTGGGCTATTACAACTAAAACTGGTACTTCCTGGGTTCATTTGTACCTATTGGTTTTCTTTCTTTTTTTCCTCTTGTGTTAAAAAAAAGCTTGAAATGCTTCCATTGCAAAGCTGGTTTCTACTGCTCTGAGTTAAATTTGGCCTCTTTGCTTCCTCTGTTTTCTCTTCCAGATAGGGCTGTTAAACTGCTGGGAAGAAATATTCCCTCGGTTCTGAGGATGACCGAGGGAGTGGACCCCAAGATAAGCAGAAGGCTGTGTGTTAAACCCCAGCAAGACCTTCAGACAAAGAGTAAGAGTCTTTGATAAAGTCATGGAATGTTTAATGCCATGGAATACTCGCATATCCATGCTGCAATCATCTGAAGAGGAATTTGGCTGACACAGGTGGTCATATCCCTGATTTTCTGAGAGTTCTGCTCCCTAGACTGAAAAATGGAGCATTAAATTTGGTTAAGTCTTGTTTTCTAACAAAAAGCCACAGGTCAATGTTTCCACTTGTGAAGGTCACAGAGCATTCACTTTGTAGCAGATCACCAGAGCCTTATCTAGTGCACACTCCTACACTGGGGCTCCTCAGCTCTGCTCTGGAACTGCCTGTTCAGCCCCACTGTAAACTGTTCATGTTTTGGAATGTTGTGTGAGCTAAAAGACTTTTGCAGTTTTTCGGAGTGCAGCCAGCTCCAGCTGTTCCAAAAACTGAACGTGCCCTGCAGGGAAGGTTCTGAATTGTTCATGTTTAAGGGTGGAGCTGGTCAGGGAAAGTTTAGGCCATGAAACATTTTTTCACTATATTTGGGACAGTTTCTGTGCTCCCTGTATCACAGGTTCCTTATGGCCCACCCGTGCAGGAGAAAAGGAGCACACAGATGTGAAGCATTTGGCAGGACTCTGTGTTAAAAACATGGATCAGCTGCTCTGGGTAGGACAAAAGGTCTCCTTAGAAGTGTGATGTCTCCAGCAGGGGCCAGTAAAGGAAGTCCCTTATGCTTTTGTGAAGTGGGAATGGTGACCTACAGCAAGAACCTAAGGAAGAGAATAGGAAGAGGGTTCTCTATACCACTGTCCCAGAGGTGGCAGCTTGGTTTTTAATAGTCCTCACTGGATTTTTTTTTCCCCCTGACAAATTTGCCCAGTTTCCTGAAGCTGGATGTATTTTTAGCGTCCACATTCTCTAAGAATGTTGATGCTAAAATTCCAGAGTAATTTCTTCTCTAAGAATGTTCTTCTCTAAGAAGAAATTCCTCAGCTACAGTCTTGTGTTTATTTTTTAACCCAATGTGCACTTTTTTATAATCTGATTTTCTTTTATTCAGTACCCCTTCCAAACCAAGACCTCATTATAACCCACACTCCCAATGTCTCTTACAATGCTCTGCTGGGCTGAAGAGAGCTTCAGCCACTGCTTTTCAAGGCCAAAGAGTCTCAGTCTGTGACACAGTTTCTTACATGGTGACCATTCCATACTTGTGCCTGTTCTATTTCAGCTCCCTCTAAGTCTTTCCCATGCCTTTCAAAAAGCTGGAGTCACAGTTTTACACAGAGGCACAGTAATGCTGAGTTCCTGCTGTTTTCCTTTCTGCCACTTGCCAAAACCCTGTGGAACCCCAAGGCCTTGCTCAGGCCGAGGTAATGATTTATAATTGAGGGCAGAGTCTGTCACTTGTGTGTGAACTGGAATTGCTTCCTGTTTATGGACAAGGGAGTTCCCAGGCCAATTAATTGACTCTGGGTCCTTAAGCCCTCTGGCATTTTGTGCTCAGCCCTCTCCTTTATGTTTTTGAATAACCTGGTGTTGTCAGCACACTGTATCCACCCCACTCCCTAGGTAATTCATGAATCCATGAGGGAGAACATGGCCATACAGGATACTGCCTATTGTTTAAAAGGAAGAAGCTGTCTATCTTTGCACTTTGTTTCTTAGATTTAATGGTGTGTTATATATGAAAAGTTTCCCCTGTTACATTATTAATATTTTGTTTGTGGTGTTTGAAAGACTGACCAGAAAATTATGTGTCCAGTCTTTGCCTATGGTCATCTGTTTATTTATACCTTCAGATAAAATCTTGCATTGCCTGAAAAAGTTAACATTCTGTGATGATATATTGGCTTTTATTGTTATTGTGCAGCATGTTGACTTTTCTATAGCTGTTCCATTTGATTTCTTTTTTTTTTTAACCTTCTTTAAATGAAATAGAAAACTACCTTAGGAACCTTAGAGGCTGGAGCAGCTTCTGCATATTTAGACCAGCAGATACAGAGGTTTTGAGAAGGATTTGGCTTTCCTTACATGGCTTTAGTTTCATCCTTATTCACACGTTTGTTAATCTGTGATACAGTTTTCATTCTCTAACCACCTCTAGCAATCACATTTAGAGTTCTGCATTGCTCACCCTAACTGGTTTTGTTACAGCTCTGACCATCCAGCCTCTCTGACTGTTGTTTTGTTGTTGTGTCTTTGTGTGTTTTGCTGGGGTTTTTTAGGTCGATCTGCTTCAGGAGTGCCTGGATACAGGCCTACACCCTGGGAGAGAAGGTTTTTGTTGTGGGCAGGCCATTACAAAAAGCCAGAGGATATTCCAGAGACTGTCTCGTAAGTGTTGCTTTTGAAACTGTAAGAGACTTTTTCTATGCAGAACTTGCATGCAACTTTTCTAGAAAGGAATGGGTTTGCACAGCTGAAAAACCTTACCCTGCTATGTTTGGTTTATCATCCTTGTAGATGAAATGACCTCAGCAATTCTCTTGTGCTAAGATAATGTATCCCTCTTGATTTTTTTTTTCCTTTTTTTGCAAAGGGTTGACCAGCATTTATCAGTTGTTTCATTAGAAAACCATGCCACATCAGTTCATTTTTACTCTTGTCTCACAATTAGAAAGCTTTTTTCAAACATTAGGGTGAGCTTTTTCTAGTGTTCTTCATTATATGTCAGTCTCTTGCGGTGGGAAACTTTCATATACAGCTATAAAATAACTGAAACTCATTTAAGTATTTATTAATGAATACCTAAAGGGCATGGGCCAATGTCCTTTCCAGTTGGAATTTAAACTAACAGTGTTAAGGCTCCCTAACTATATATAGTCAAAATTTTCCTGTTGCTGCTGAGTCCAAATGTCAAAAGCTTTGTCCCATGTGAAAAGTAAACTTATCAACAATAGACAACTGTTAGTTTAAAAAACATTCCTAGTGGTAGCATAGTTATCTTTTAAAACATGCTCGTAATGCTTTTAAGTACATGTATTTATTTAAATTAAAAAGAAACAGTAAATCTTGCACTACTTGAGTAAGAAAATGATATAGCTGCCCTCTTACATATTTTCTGTTTGTTTGGATGCACCATGTGGGAATTGAAAATCCATCCCTGTATTTAAATGTATCACAATGAATGAATTTTGTTAAAAGTGGAATCCTTCCATTTTGTATTGAATCACTTTTCTTAAAACTACATTTGAAATACATACAGGAGTAAATTATTAAAACTTACTATCACTTCATATATTTTTGCATACCAAACATTTGTTATGAGTGTTTTTAAGAAAACGGAGTTAGCAGAGTGATTGATTTCAGTAGTTTATTGAAAGGACAAACCAACTTCTGATAAAAGCTGACCATTTCTGCAAGTGCATAGGGAATTCTTTTTATTTAGACAAATAATTCAGCCAAATCTGAGAAGACAATTGAGAACTATAAAAGCACAAAAACTTGTTTTCCTGTTCTGAGATTAATTAATTAATTAATCTGAGATTAATTATGTGTTGTAAGGGCTTGTGCTATAACTCAGTAATCTTGTAAAATGTGGTGAAGCAACCCATTTATTAAACAAATGTTAAACTTAGCCACTGAACTGATTTAAAATGCAAGTTGTGTTTAGATATCTACCTTTTGCTCTTGTAAATTCTTAACACATCTAAGGTATTTCCAAAATTAACTAGCAAACTTTTTAAAATCCTACTGCTGTGCATTTCAGCCTAATTGCAGCCTGCACTCAAGGCTTTCACTGCAGATTATTAGCAGAAGCAAATAACCTGGATGCTAAAATTAACCATTAGTTTTATTGTAGATGGATGTGTTTGTTCCCTATGATCAGAAATCTTGTACTCAGATCAATGCTCTGACAAAAACAAGAACAAAACTTCCCAGCTCTCACGTCCTGTGTGATTTACCATGCTGAACTACCATGGATCCTGAAGTAACTTTTTTTTCTTCCAAATGTAAGGGTCAAAATGTAGTAACAGATTCCATATTCACTCATGTTTATGTACAGTAATAATTTCCCAGTTCCATTAAATCCATTCTCCACATTAGTTTTGGGGTATATTAGTTTGATGCATTTATTCTTTTCATTACACAGTGTTGGTGCTTCTCCAGTCTTCTGGAATTTTGGCATGTGCCAAATATAATCAGTGAGAGTATCAGCCCTCCTTGAGAAGGGAGTTATCTGCCCTAAATTCTGCAAGGAGAGTTAAATAGACAGGGTGTAGGTCTTTGGTTATTATGGAAAGTATTTTAAAAAGCATTAATGCTTCACTGGCCCTTCTTGCATTGTTCTCTCTAACACAGACTGAAAACCTGCTGTAACCAAGATGTCATTTGGGTAGAATGATCTTCAGAGTTAACTCAAGAAAATATGATCTTTTGTTTTTACTCTCTACACAGCTGGAAGGTGTCAATAACTGCTACTCTTCTGGTGGAAGACTTCTGGTTTTTGAAAGATAATAGCAGAGTAGGCAACAGGTTTCCCAAAAGGATGGTACAGCTACTGGTGTGGCTAGCTAAGCCCCCTAAAATGAAAAAAAAAAAAAAATTTAAAGAGTTCCTCTGTCCAGAGCTGATATAGGAAAGCTTACAATCCTCCACACCTCCTTAGTTTCTCAGGGAAGCAGATCACTTTAGGACTGTTTACTCCAGCAGGAGTGGGGACCACTGGTCTTTTACCAAGTCCTGCTCAGAATTTCTGAGTGCTGCATTCAGCAGCCTGTGTGTCACTTTTTGCACTTTCAGGTCCTGCAGCAGAGGAAGCACCTTGCCGGGAAATAAGACTGCATCGTAAATGAAACCACTGTGAAGTTCAGGCAGAAGAAATTGCAAAGCTGTGCTAATGCTTCCCTCTGCCCAATGAACTCTCAACTGTTAGAACACCATATTTTGGGTTTTACCAGACTTCTGCTATTGAGAGAAAAATGCATGTTTTACTATGTTAAATACATCACAATTATAATACAGATGAGTTCTCCCTGGCTTTGCAGATATTGGAAGGTGGTAGTGAGCACAGAGGGAGCTGACAGAAAAATACAGGATTGGTTAAACCATTCCTCTGTTTTCCCTGTTCTTTCCATAATGAACAAATACACTAAAATCCTGCAGCCTTCCTCCTTTGCATTGCAGTCAAGTGGTCTGCAAAGGCAGTATTTAACAATAGAAAAAGCTAAGTTTAAAAAGTTGGGCTTGTTTCCAGCTTTGACAGGAATGCCTCTGTTACCACGTATCTCCCAAAATACTTAAGAGATCAGCCTTTCCTGTTGTAAAACTCTTTTGTGCAAAGAGCCAAGTGCTATTAGTATTCCACAAAACTACCAAGACAGCACACTAGGAGAAATTAAATAATTAGCCAAGTGAATTATTTGGGTCTCTGATAACAAGTGTGTTCTTTTGTTCTTTTTTTGAGGCTTGAGACAGTGAGAGCAGCACAGAGCACCCTGCGTGTGAAGTTCAGCTATGTCATGATTGCCTTGACAATAGTGGGATGCATCACCATGGTGATCAGAGGGAAGCAGGTAAGCACAGAATTTGGGCTGATGAAGGCAAATAAACCTTCACTTAAACTTCTTAGCTCCTCTAGGGATTTTTAGTACTGTCTTGCTTTGGGGGTTTGGAGTTTTTTGTTTGTTTTGGGGTTGTCATTTTATCACCAAACAAAATTTTAACAAGTCCTCCTGGTTCCCCAGAACTGACCCTCATTGACTAATTCTCCTCAGAAAAGGATGATGTCACCATGAAGATGCTTCCTTTAAACAAAATCCCCTGAGCTTAAAGCGTCTGCGTGGTAGAATAACCTTATTTGTTATGCTGCCTCTCTTCTGATGACAATGCTCAGGTCTGGTTTCTATGGACTACTGTATTCTAGAGAAACCTTACAAGTAGTGACAGTCTTAACCCCAGCACTGTGAGCTACTGAGTGTCACCTGACATTTTGTATCAGAATTTGTCTATTACAATGAAAAGGATGCAGCGCTCTGAAAAGAAACACTAGAAGGATTTTTTCCTGGCTTTAACAGCAGAGCTCAAACACTGATGATTCCCAGAGCATTTTCCTCTGTACTGGAGAGTATGAATGCAAGTACCAGGAAGAGAGGACAGCTACTTTGGAATCCTTGTTTTCAAAGCAGCTGGAATTATTTATGTTTCCTGAGATGAGCTCAGTTGGCCAGAGAATGGTGCTAATAACGCCAGGGTTACAAGTTTGATCCCCCAGTGGGCCATTCAGTGAAGAGTTGGAATTGATGATCCATGTGGTCCCTTCCATCTCAAAATATTCTGTGAGTCTGTGATTATGTTTAACTTTTGATTTGTTTCTCTGTCTCATGAAAATCAGATCAGTATTTAAGACTGACCAGAACCACAGAACATATCTGCTAGTGCCTTGAAAAAAGAGTTTAATTTATTCCCAGAGAAGTAATTGCTTTCAGCCAAAATAATCTCTCAATATTTTATTTTAACCCTCTTGGCTTCCTGCCATTAAAGCTGACAGGACTGTGCCTTGGTGAGGATAGGTCAGGTAAGTTATTGATTCAAGTTTCAACTCTGTGGTCCTTCAGGTGATAACTGATGATCTTATTACATTGTAGGCTATGAAAAGACATGAATCTCTTACAAGCATGAACCTGGAGAAGAAAGCCAAGTTGAGAGAAGAAGGTGCATCTGCTAAACCATAGAGGAGGAAATGAAGAGATCAAGGGCTGGGGTAGAAAAGCAAAGTCCCTTTCAGCACTGACAGGAGGATATCATCACATCTGTCCTGTATGTTAGTTCTGTACACCCATGAATGAATGAATATGCTGTCCTGTAGTCAATAAACCAGAAATACCTATTTGCTTTTCCTTATAACTGCTCCTTTCTTGCAAACTCTTTTCTTTACGGTTAGTGGGACAGGACACATGAGCACAGTGGATAAGCAATGTAATTGTTTCCCATGTGCTGTGCACCAGAGCATCTTTTAAAGTACTGCAGGACCTGTACCTGCATTCTCGGTACCAATCCCCTGCATGAAGTCTCATGTTCTTATTACCACTTACAGGAAGGTAACTGTAACACAAAAGAAGGGTCCATTTGGTTTCCACTTGCACAAACAAAATACCTTCACTAGCCAGCCATCCACTATCACTGACTATTTCAGGTTTCCTCAGCAAGAATGGAACTGTATTTATTCTGTAATGGTACTGGCTACTTCAAATAATCCACGTGTTCCTCTTTGTGAACAACAACAACAGAACAATTATTAAGGGAGCCCTTGAGCCAAAAGTTACTGACCTGCATTAACATCAGCAAAATGATCCTAAGGTATCAGAAAGCCTAATTCCCTGGTCCAGGTCCTGTTATTCTGCCTGCATTTGTTTAAGTGAGGGGTAACTTCCTGTGAAGAGCTGCCTGTCTTCAAGAAAATGAGGAAGGAGATGAAGAGTGAAATAGCATTCCAGAGAACCACAGTGTTGCAGCTGACACCTAAGAGTGGTCCCAGCAGAGCTGGCAGTGAGATGAGGAAACAGAGATGACTGTTTTGAGGAACACTGAGCAACTGCTTCAACCTCTGCTGTAAGATTTACTATTTAGAGGCACATGAGTATGAGAAAGTCAATCAGGCACTCTTGCTCTCGGCTACTAAGCTCTTTATGAATCTCATTTAGATTTATGTGTATTTTGCTCTTTTGCATTGTTGTCTGTGCTTTCATCATACTAGGCCCACCTAGAGATCACCTGCCTCAAGAGTGCTATTTCTGGCATTGAGCCCAGTCACAGACTATTCATGTTGAAGAGCCCACAGCCCACAGGGAAGTATTTTCCTTCCTCCTTTACCTTAATCTAGAAGGAAATGTAGATTGGAAGTGTCAGGACTGCTCAAAATGTTATTGCCCAGCACTGCCCTGCTGGCTGGCCCAGGGGACTCCAAAACCAAAAAAGACGTATCAGCTTAACAAAATTAGTTTGTGAACTTTCTCAGAGTGAGAGGGAGATTATTTTTGTTGCATCTCTAAAAATCAGCAGTATTGCTAAATAATTAAAAGCCCTATAGAAATGCAGGGTAAATCTTCAGTAGCTGCTACAGTTCCATCTATGAACTGCATATCTGAGTACCACAGTGAGATGTAACCTATCAGAAAAGCTGTGTAGTCAATTCCATCACAGAAGTCACAACCTTCAGGTGAAACAGTGACCTGTCATCAGATTCTCTGGATGGAAATTATCATAAGTACACTGTCAATCAAGCAGAGCAGGATTGCACAGATTTGTCCACTTAATTAGCACTGAATGCAAGCCATATTTAATTTCACTGCAGGTATGTGAACAGATTTTCCATGACAATTCTGGTCCTTTGCCACACCAGCAGGCACACAGGTGGGAACCAAACCAAAATCTTGCCCAATTACATGCCTGTGGGTCATGTATGTACTAAATGACACCAAAAAAGAGAATGTGCATTTCAGGTTTCCTTGTGATTATGCTTGGTGACGGCAAAGCCTAAAACTGTGCATCTCAAAAATATCACCCTTTCAACACACCTCTGAGTGCACTTTGTGAACAGAACTGGCAGGTACCTCTCCTAGTTTTGGAAATAAAACTATTTGGACTCATCCAACTGGTAAAGTACTTCAAATATAAAAATATGCAAAGCAACACTTCAAAAGCAACACTTCAGAGCAGCAACAGGAACCAGTTTTTCATTTTACTTAAATTTCTACAAGCTTTATGACATTTACAGAAAAACTGAAGTCCGGTCTAGTGGTTTGCCAAAAGCTCCACATATCCTTCTGTCACCCTGGTATCTCCACCATTTCAAAATCTGGCATCAAGACTCTGCATCACTGCCCAACTTGGTGTTTTCTTTCAGCTTCTGCATAGGCTCAAGTCTCAAACCAAAGCCCAAGACAATGGGCTTTGTGTGGGCTCCAGCTTGCTCCCAACCACTGCACTGTTTTCTTTGCAAGTAGCTGGGCACTAGAAAATGATGGAAATCTTTCTCTGCAAGGCAGTGGAAGGAACCACCCCTTTCCTGGTGTGATGGCTTCCAAGAAGCACTTCTGAACAAGGACAGTGGTTAGAAAACCAGCACACCTTTTTGGCCAAAGCAGCCAGTCCTGCTGACAGGAGAACTTAACGCCCCTCAGATCACTGAGAGCTCACAGCTTCAGCCCAAAGCCTTTCAAGAGTGCACAATGGAAGGAACATACTAAGCCTGAAATGGTACCTCATTTTCTTTCTTCCCTTGGGCTTGCTCTGTAACACCATTCCCATTTATCCAGAAGAGTCCAGTTTATCAATCCTATACCGTGTGCCTTATTGCTGTACCTGGTCCAGAGGCAACTGAAGCTTCCTAATGCAGCAATCACCTGACAATTCCAACACTGCCTCAGTGGAACATGCAGGGGCCACAGCAGGACACAGCCATAGCAGTACACTAAGTTCTTGCTTACTTTTCTACTAAGACTCAGGCACCTGAAGAAAGACCTTAAAGTCTAAAACGGGCATGGGAGAGTACCAATGGTGGCTTGTGCTAATTTCCAGAAGCAAAAAAAAAAAAAATCATACTGGAAGAGATGGGGATTTAGTTTAAGATGACATAGAGATCAACGTGCACAGAGGTAAGACAGAAGCTGTTCTGGAAGACCCCAGAGAAGCAGAGAAGTGAATTGCCAGGAGCATTGTCACATGTAGGACCATGTGGTGCAATCTAGTTCTTCAATAGTCTTGGGTGCTGACAGTAAAAAAAAAAAAAGCAGGTCCAAGAACATGTAGGTCCAGGGTCATTGCCTTCCTCCTTTCTTCTAACATTAGGCAAAGGGTCTTCAACCACCTGTGTTTGGTTGGCATCAAGGAACAAGCAGGAATTGAGGAACAGGCTGAAGTCTCTAGGCCGCAGTTCCCTCAAATGGTTGTGTGATACCTTCCCAAAAGCCCCATGTATTGGCCCTGGCTTAGTTACTGAGCTTTCAGTAACCTGCTCCATCATCCTTTGTACCCTCCTGAATCCAAGACACTGACCTTGCCTGCCATGTTCCACTGGGAACTGTACCAACAGAAAGAACGATGGCTCCTGTTTGCTGCCCAAACAAAACCACAGCTTTAATGGCATTACAGATCTGTGTGCTGGACTGCTAGATAGCAATGCCAGGCAGTCCTGCATCTTCCTAACACCCAGTTTAAAATAGACATTGTCAAAATCTCAGTACAGTGCTTCCACCTCATTCCTGATGTTTCAAAACCAAAATGCAATAAATTCTCATTACCAGCCTGTGGGGCTTCTGGAAGACGCTTAGATGGGATCTCCACAAGCAGACAGAAAGCAATGCATGTATTTTAGTTTTGAAGAAAATATGAGACACTTTTCTAGTGTTACATGCTGCCTGACAGAGCTAAGAGAAGAACACAAGAACTCCAACTCCCTCACCTACCCTCTACATGAGATCATGCTGTCTCTTATTTAGACACAAAACAACAGCAGATCATTCAAAACACAGCATGACCTTCACAAAAGTGGCAGCTAGAGGCATTCTCTGAGATGGTCCCTATCTGAGCACATCCTTCAGGAGAGCAGAGAATACTGGTTTCAATGCTTCTAGCAGGGGATACAGCCAACAGAACTGTGTTAGGAAGCAGTGTTCAAGCAATATGATATAATGATCCTCAAACTTTCACTGGCACTTTCCTCCAAAACAGAGTCCTTCATCTGTGGCCTGACTGTTACTTATTAGATGGGTAATGTTACACTACATGTTTGGCTCTGTTAAATGCAAGTAGTTTACTTGCCCTTGGCTTACCAAGTAATTCTGGTCAGTCTGTATCAGTGAGCTTTTCCTTTTATAATTCACAAGTCTGATCTCCCTTCTGTACCCATTTAATGTGCAGCCTTTGTTAGAAGTAGATTTTGTTTCTTTTCAACCTATTAATAAGGCCAAGTAAAGCAACGCCAAGAACTGGTTGCTGGAACATCCTGATGGAAATACACTCAATTAAGCACCATTTAAAATTACATTGAGACCTATGAGTTAGCTGCATTTTAATCCATTTAATGTGTGCCATGTTGATTCCTGTATTGGTGTGGTTTTCACTCAAAATATTATGCAGTATCAGTCAAATGCCTTACACAGTCTAAGTATTTAGGACAACAATATTACCTGCGTCAACCAGGCCTGTCACTTCAAACAAACATACCAAGTTTAAAGATTTATACTTATCTGCTCTGAATTCACATATCCACGGCAAAAGTAACAAATACTGGCCAGGCTCCTTACACAGGAAGGCACACCAGTCAGCTTAAATGGACTCTTTTTTAATTCACTCATTTAGAGGCAATTGTCATTACCTTCTTGGGGGGCAGGGGAGGGAAACGCCAATGCACCACATTGTTTTCACTAGCCTGGAAGAGAAAACACTAATATATATAGATATATAGGTATGTATATATATACACACACTTTATGCGTGTGTGTATATATATGTGTGTGTGTATATATGTATATATACACGCTAGTGTATATATACACAGAATATACATATATGAATATACAGAATATATGCACACACACTTTGCTCAGATTTGTTTACAAAATATGTAGCATTTTTATACCATCCAATAAGAGGTACATGGTTTTAAACAAATCTTATAGAAATGACATGTTATTGGAAATTTACACGTAAAAAAATCCAGCACAAAAAAATCCAAAAGCTAAAACAAGATTTTGCTACTAATCAGTGCTTCTATCACCCTTCAAGAAAAGAGAAACACAGTTATTTATATGTGATGTAAAGGCAACATTGAGGGGTTTTTTTGCTTTTTTAAATTAACCACCAAATTTAACCCCCTAAAATTACAAAGAATTGAAGTCCATTTACAGATCAAGTGCAGTAAACTAAATGTTCCTTCAGCACAAAGCAGCACTAGAGAAAATAACTGGGAGAGGGAAAGTGGAGGCCAACTGGCTTAGCTAGGGAGGCAGCAGGTGGCTTCTGCAGTGGCCACACAGGTCAGTCTCCATCCTGAAGCAGAGACAGAAGACTTTATTTAAATAATGGTCACACAGAGCTGATGTTCAGGCCTTTGCCTAGCTTCTTTCAGCAGTATGACAAGTGACTTATGTGTTTTTATAACTCTGTATCCAATGGGCTGGTTTTGCTTTTGCAGTGGCTTATCACTGAGAGGAGTCATGAGGATCTTGAAGACAGTTCTGCCACAATCATTACCACAGGTATGTGATGCTGCAGTTGCCAGTGGCGATTTTGAAATGTTTACACTGGACAAATGTGTGTTCCAAGCATCCAAAATGGCTTGAAAGAACATAGCCCGATGCAGGGGGGAGCGGACGGCCTAGGGAATCCATTGCATTCTCCGAAATGGAACTGCCACTTTCAATCAGGCAGCATCTCCCCAGATGTGTGAAGTTTGGTGCCAGTGTCAGCTGAACTCAGTGAGGAGTGGCTGGCCTTTGCATCAGAGGTCTGTGATCCAAGCAGGTTGCAGAGCCAAGAACATGCTGCTAGCAGAAGGGCAGCCTCCAGCTGCGTGCGGCAGCTGCCATGCAGTCAACGATGCCTTACAGATGTCACCTGGAGGAACATGCGTTCCATGCTAATTCACCTGAAGTCTCATCAACAGTAAAAGGGAAAAGTGAAATGAGAAGGCCAGGTGGATCCAGATGTAATAGTACTATCCTGTGAATGTAGTGTCATTTTAGTTAAATAAGGGCCTTGGCCAGGAGGACTATATTCCATCAGGTGAGCTGGAGAGGAAGCTCTTGTCTTGTGAAAATGAAAAGGAGGTCTAACACTCCTTGTGCCAAGTTTTACAAATTAAGAATTCTGTATTCAGAAGTTAACTTTTCAGAAGACAAATCTGTTCAAGTCACACTGTGTAAAAATGTAAAGAGGCAGACAGGAACTTTTCAGCCATAACTAGAATACCAGGGACCAGACTCTGGAGCATGGAGCCAGAAAGGGCTTGATCTTTAAGGAAGGCCCAGCTGGATCATACTGTGCTGGCAAGCAGAAGTGGGGGCAGTTTCTCCATTCTAGAAGCTGTTTTGGAAAGTAATTTCTGGGGAGGTGTTAAGAGTAACCTATTCACAGGTTCGTTTTTTGTGGATGGAGAGGAAAAACTGGAAAGGTATACAAATCTCCACAGTGGTCTGCAATCCAACTTGGGAGCTCAGTGTTGAGACGGGATGGGGCCAGATGTGTTCAGTATTCCTAAGAACCACAAAACATGTCCATTGCAGCCTGTTGTTGCAGGGGCCAGAGAACTTACTCCACTGTTTGTAACATGTTCCTCATGCCAATAACCCCAGCTGGCACATACAGCAAGGTAGATAGAACGCGTGTGAAGGTTTAACACATCTCTCGCAGCCGTCCAAAGAGGCATCCAGGGGAGAACATGAGGGATGAATTCAGC
This sequence comes from Camarhynchus parvulus, assembly GCF_901933205.1. Taxonomy (NCBI): domain Eukaryota; kingdom Metazoa; phylum Chordata; class Aves; order Passeriformes; family Thraupidae; genus Camarhynchus; species Camarhynchus parvulus. Next base: position 88,784,303 of record NC_044571.1, on the reverse strand, counting down.
TACGTTCTCAGAAAGGCTGAATGTCTCCCTGGACTGCAGGCACACTCTGCAGCAAATACAAGAGAAAGGCAGCCTTCTCTTGGATGCCAGGAGTGGGGGGCCAAGTGGAGGAGGGATTACTTTCCTGTAACAGGAACAGAGAATATCTCAAAGTATAGAAAGGTGCCTCAACTCCACGAAGATGACAGTGGAGAGATTCAGAATCTAGAGGAGAAGGGTGATTCTGGCAACCCCTTGCCAAGGAGGGGACATCCTGCCACAGAGAGCCAAAAGTTTTCCAGACGTATGTAAGAGCATGTGCACAAGGCAAGCGAATGAGCGCAAACAGGGTTATGGAAAACATTGAGAGAATCACTCCACGGGTGGCTTGTGGCTCGACAACAGGATTGGCTAGGTAGAGGAGCACACAGCACAGGGGTGCCTCAAAGCTGGAAGCCTTCCATGGGAGCCTCACACTGCTGGAAGATGTATTGTTGCTGGTTGATATCCACTTGTGGGGCAATGCTGCTGTCTTCATCTTCTGTTCCAAAGTAGTGTTCAATCAGATCAAAGGCCTTCTGATAAATCTCTTGATTCTCATGGCTCTGCAGGAATTCAATCTTGTCCAGGCCTGCAGAGAAAAGCAGTACATAAAAGTTACAGCTCAGTCAAAGGATATGACCATGATAATTTTCAGTCTGTTTCATTATTCTCTCCCACCTTCAGAAAGAACAGGCTCCTCTATGGAGACCTGCATCCAACTTGTACTCTCCAGAACCAAGGAGAGCCAGATTGAACTACAGAGATCTCTGTCACTGTGTTATGTGTTTCGTACCTTCTGTCTGCCTTTACCCTTTCACTCAAAAATTAAATCAACAAGCTTGAATGGGTAAAGAACAAGGCCTCAAACTCTAAGACTTTTTTTGAAGAGACTTTTAGGACCGTGTTTCCTAAAAGCATGTTTACAGTGCTTTCTTTATGAAGACTGTGACTACAGAATCACCTACATGTAAGCTGAAATAAACTTCTGATAATCATCTAGTTCAACCTGCAGCCCATCCCAGCAGTACTAACCAACACCAGATAAGATCTGATGTGTCTGGACAAGTATTCCAAACTTCCAAGGATGGAGACTCCATCTCCTAACCTGTATAATATACATGTATACAATGCAGTTAAACTCAGACAACCAGTTTTTGGGCAGGCTTTAAAGCACATGGGCAAACTCAAGCCTTGAAGTCAGATACAAAGAAAAATAATACAGCAGGGAATGATGCTATAATGAAATCCAAATGTTAGCCATTCTAGTAAATCTCTACTGCTGGGAATTGTAGTGGTTTTCTTGTTAACACCTTTTGTTCTGTATGAATCAAGAAAAGAAGATCTGCACATTCTGTCTCCAATCTATACACAGACAAAGATAATGTAGAAGATGGAGTGCTCTGGAGACTTATCAAAGAACAGATTATTTTCAGTAACAGTGATAAGGGAACTAACAGAACTGGGCCTGCTGAGACTCCAATGAGTTTGTGACCATTTCAGTATCCCTGAATTCCCCAGGTGTTTTGCCCATACCATACGCTTCTTCAATAAGAGCGCAGTAAGGATTAATGCCACTGCCGCTGCGTTTGGATTCCTGCTCTCCAAGCCTCAGGATGTTCTCCAGCCCATTCAGAGCTACTTGCACAATCTTGGAGTCCATTACTGTAAGGAGGTCACAGAGTGGTTTGATGCATCCCAGTTCTACTAAGTACCTGAAAAATATCACATGGAACCCAGTAAATTGTCTGCAAAATTTCAATTGGTGTAGCCATTTAAGCACTTAGTATGAAGGTCAAACAAATCAAAACAATCAGATAAAGTATCGACTTGACTGGAAAAATTAGAGAAATTAAAGACATCTATTTCTATCTAGTCAATTCTGCTGAAACAATGAAAATAACTTTAAAATCCTTTCTCTGTCTCACTCTCTCCATATAGCTCTGAAATGATAATTTATTTTTTGTACCATAAACTTTATTTCTATAACGGTAACCTCTAAATATTTTCTATAAAGAGCCATTATATTAATTTAACAAGCTTGTAAAGTCTTTATTTTCTACAAAACTGCATATAAGCATAATGCACTGGTATAAGTGAAACAGGAGAAACAATGCATGCAATGCCATTGTCCAAGGGGCTGAGCTATTCCTCTCCAGATTGTTACTGCATTCTGTTACACTCCACACCCCTCAGAAGTTAGTTTAAAAGCTGCATTTAAGTTTTTTTCACATAAGACAAATGGTTTAATTATGTAAATGAGTATTACAGCTGAAATACTTTTATGATTTCTCCCTGCAGGAATGAAAGGCTCATTCATAACAAGGACACGGTCTCTCTGGATACAGCACTGAAAGCACACTGAAATCTTTTTCAGTTTCTAGGCTGATAGTTTGTTTTCTTGCACAAACACTAACTCAGTCTATTGCATTGAAAGATTTAAACCATTTCCTACTTGATCTGTTCAGCAGAGCCTCCCGATGTCGCATTTGTGATTGCCCAAGCAGCTTCCTTCCTTGTCCGAAACTCAGCTGTTTGCAAAATATTTATAAGAGCTGGGAAGATATGGGCGTCTATGACTGTCTGCAAAAACAAATGACATGGCAGGGTCATAATATAAAAATTAGAAATAACTTCTTTGTCCTGAGTTAGTTAATGTGTATGCCCAGCACAACACATTAAACAATGAAATGTCACTTTATCAAACACCAAAACTGATAAAATCAGTTTTCAGCTTTACATTCAAAACCTTAGTTATTGCTGTGGTCTGTTGTTCTGCTAAATTCATTCAAAAACACATTCAGACTCAAGTGACTGCCATATCTAATGAGTTACTTAATCATACCCTGACAGCAAAGAATGCCATAGTTCCCTTATTTTTCCAGGTAGTAAACCTCTCAGCTATAAAGTCAGTAAACCATTAAGTCATTAAGATCCCTTAACTTCGTAGGCCTGTGTACCATAATATATTTCCAGTGCGCGAGACAACAAAGCAAAACTGTTCATGTAAGAACTACTCAAAACAAGCAACCACCTGATGAAAAGACAAAGCACTGATGGTTTTGGCAGTAGGGTTCTCTGCTTAGCTCAGTGAAGTGACAGAAGCCAAATGAACATCTGGGCAGCAACTTATAGTTTCTGGTAACTCCTTCTGAAAACAGCCTTTTGCAATAAGATGAAAATTAAACCAGTTTTGTTACATACCTATGACAAGGATTTGAAACACTTTGATAAGGATCATTCAAACAAGCACGATCTCAGGATTACTTTTTTAATCTACCACTTTACAAGCATAAATCATCACAGAACTAACAAAGGGAAATCCAAAGAAAGACAAAAATATCCTTTGCACAGAGCCCTGTAGAAGAAAACAGATTACATACAGCAAAAAGCTACAGTCAATTAATAGTGTGAATGGCTAACCTGGTAAAAATAAAACAATTGTTTGATATTTCTTTTATCCTTCCTGTTTGTCTGGGCATTCACACTGCCTCTGCTTCGTAAATCCATACAGCCTCTCAGTTGTACCAACAGGCCCATGAACGCTGTCTCCTATCCCAAAGAATCCAGACTTCTAATACAGCAATCTGGGGTCCTCAAGGAAAACTGTTATCTCCATCATGCCATGTTGTACTACATTCGTACATTGCCAAGAATATTTGAAAAAGTATCCTTAACTGAAATTTTAGAACATGACTGCTGAAAGTGATAGGTCATAAACAGGAGCCACCTATTTTAAAAAATCAAAAAAGATAAAAGAAAGTATCTTAAAAAGAGATGCATTTTACCCCCTCATATATTTTACTGCAAAAAAAAACCCAATTAATTTGTGAAATTATCACTGTAGGGTATTTGGAACATGAGAGCATCAACTTCATTAAGGTTATGAGATCAAGGACCTTTCCAGCTCAAAGGCAGATACAAATAACAGGAAAGTAATAAATAAAACACACAGTGACACAAACCCGATGGACAAGGGATAAGGAAACAATCACAAAGAAGAAAAGGTTCCAGTCATTGAGAAACTACAGGCAGAGAGCCAGCCTGGACTTTATAGCTGATGACAGGGACAAGTGCAACTGTGCAAAACTTAATAACAAATCTTTCCTTAACTATTTTATCACATAACCACTCTCTCTCTCCCACCTGAGCATTGTAAAGGTTAAGTGCTAGCAACTGAGCACGACTCAGTTCGGGCCAGGAATTGGACCAGACCTCAGGAGAACCCCTTGTGTCTGTGGGGCCAGCAGCTGCAGTGGGTGGGGGTGTCTCAGCAGCCATCAAAATGGGCCATGAAATCAGGTCCCATAAAACCTGAATTTGGGGGCAGCAACTGATATCAGGTCTTGGATCAACTCCAAGGTGAAAGGGTCCACCTCCACCTGGAAGGGTCACCTGCAACTGGAGCAGATGAAGGTCTCAGCATCAACCACTGGGGCAGGACCACAGCCCATAGGGCCCATGTGCCTGGATGCCAGCTACCAGAGGGACTGGAGCAAAGTTTAATGAAGATCCCAGCACCTCAGCTGCAAAGGAACTGCAGGTCACACAACCCATTTGCCTGGGCACCTGCTGTGTGTGGTGGGGGAATTTATGTTATCCCCAAAAGCAGTGGTGGGTATGGAAGATCACAGTGTACTTAGATTGCTGGCAAACTGACTGGGCAGCAACTGGGAGGTCCAGGACCAAGGCATGGACAGAGGGTTTGTGCTGATATTCAATGGGTCTGCAAGCATGGAGATGCCCAAGACAAACGTGTTCATTGGTTTGCCAGTGAGAATCAAGCTGAACCAGCCAGTGAGTAGAACCCAAGCACAGGGAGTCAAGAAAGCTCCTGATGCAGCCAAGGACAGCAACTGAGCAGAGAACCCACACTGGTACTTGAGATATCTGTGACTGTGCACCTAGAGAGTGAGAGCGTAAGTGTTTTCACCAGTGAAATTCAGTTCTCATCAGATGGAGAAGAGAAAGGGGACTTGTCAGTCTGCGCTTTGCTTTATGTGAGTCCAGAGAATTCTGTACAAGGGTGTTGTTGAGCCAGAAGCCCTAAGAACAATGTGTTCCAGGATGTCAAGCACTGCCTACTGAAAGATCTTGATACAGATCTAGGATAGGGATATTTGAGGACATTAGGATTTTACTATTGTGGCAAAAAACAAGTCAAAAAACTCTCATTATCACTTCTTAAATTCTCTCCCAAAAACAATCCTTTTACAGGAGATTAATTTCCTTAGAAAGTGTATTCTCAAAACCAACTTCTATAATAAATACTACAATCAGAGTATGTTACATGATAGTGTGCAACTACATCAGCACACTTTATCTGACAGGCAGTAACTAACACTTGAGTCTTCTTCCTGCCAAAAAAAAAAGTTACCTTAAAAGGTTTCAACTTAAAACTTGTAAAATAGTAAGACAATTCCAAAATAAAGGGAACTAGCAACAAGAGGGCAATTAAGTGGGAGAAACACAAAAGATTGTTACTGTTTTTCTTCGGGCTCAATCAATTACAGGAGGGCAATTAAGTGGGAGAAACACAAAAGATTGTTACTGTTTTTCTTCAGGCTCAATTTTGAACTCTTTGCTTCAGTGCTTGAATGTTTCCGTTCAGTGGGTAAAATTACTCTTTTAAGAGTGGAGAAATACACACTTGAAGCTTCTCAGAAAGAACTGTATCCAGATCTCACATCTCTTGGCTGAGTGCTCTTACCTCTATTTCTATTGCATAAAAGGCTATGGGGACCTTGCTTCGTTTCTGCTCTACAATGAAATTGGCTGTCTTTACCCAAGCAGAACAAGTTAAAGCACCACAATGAATCACAGCCTCTCATAAGGCACTTCTCTGAAAGAGACTGAATCAAGGGAGATGATTACTAGTATACTTACTTTTATGTTTTCTGCTGCCTGACAGGCAACGTAAGTGTTGCCATCTCACCCTAGCATGAGTCTTAGTGAAAGGTTCTCAACTCTCCCCTGTAACACCACAAAGCTTTTCCACTAGCACCCTCTCAAACAGCTGAGACTCTCAGAGCTCAGGTTTAAGAAATAAAACACGTTAACTAGGTGAGAAAATGGTCTGCTTTAACCTTAATATCTTCACTGGATTTCAAAAGTCTAGTTCAGCTCAGCGAGGGAGGAAACAATAAAGTATCAATACAAAGCAAGTGCTAGGCAGCATTTATATTTACATCCTATGACTTGTAGCCTGCACACAGCAGTTACTGTTGAAAGCACACTAGAATGCTTAAGAATTCCCATCTCCATGATATTTTATGTGGGAACAAAAGTTACTGTGGAAACAGGTCATATTTCCCTTTCAGGTAAACTTCTTTTAAGTGATAAAACAGTAAATGCTAAAACAGAATTTGATTTAGTGAGGGTTTTTTGTTGTTGTTTTTGGTTTCTTGTTTTTTAAGAAAAGCAAGCCTCAGGCAGAGAAAAACCCTAAAGAACTGTAGCAGGATGAGGCACTTAAAACTTCTAAGGACTTAGACTAGCTTAATTGAAATTACTTTACTTTTTTAGCATTCCTATAATGTGTGTGCCTGATATGGAAGTGTGTTTAAGACTAAAGAAGTGTAGTGCATAGAAAATGCTCAAGATAAGTATAGCAACAAACAAAAGGAACAGAGTTAAGGGATTTCAATTCAACAAGAATTTGAAAAACATGAAAGAAATAAAAAGCTTTTAGGCTGCCACTACTAGGCACAGAGCTGCTATCTACAAAATGCATTAGAAATCTCTTTTTTGCACAATAGGCAATCCAAAGCCCATCCTTTAATACATTAAACTAACCCTGAAGTTTTTGGCCAGCTGCATCCATAGGTATTTGTTGGAACTGAACCCCATCTGGAGTTGTAATTACAAGTCTACCAGAAAACCAAAACTGAATTTTAACTGAAATTTAATTTTAATTGAAACATGAACTTTCAAACTTCATTTCTAATGTTTAGTACTTCATCAAATCTGACCCTCACTTCTACAGTGTCGACTTTTCCATGTTTGGTTTGGGGCGTGTATGCTGCTTTGGTTTGGAGTGGTTTTTTTAATAGCTGGTATCCCAGTGGTGTAGTCCTCTGTGAGGGTTGCCTGTCTCTTGGAAACACTGTACCTGTCTTATTTTAATCAAGTTTCTTCACTTCACAGGATTGGATTTTTAAAGAGTGAAGCTAGATTACAAAAATGAATTTTTCATTACACCTGCATGGATGTTTAATCTACATGTGATGCAACCGTTGTTAGGGAGGTCTTCAGCCATAGTATATTAAATTCATATTTTGAGCCCTGTAAGAATCTGCTTCTCCTCCTTTGGGTTCCCACACCTAAATCACTTGTGATATGCAAACACACACACACATTTAGTGTGCACACACTGGCACCATATGTCTACATATCATTCATCACATAAATGTGAAAGCAAACAAATCTTAGACTGTGATTTTTCTCCTGCTCCTGCAACCTCTCACATTACCTTTAACAAATCAAAGTTACAGTCACCATATAATTGGCGGCTGTAAATACAGCCCTACTGCTCTGATCTCCCCCTCCTGGCTGGAAATTTTAGTTCTCAGTGACTTCTTTTCCAGTTACCTTGTTTATTTATTCAATTTACAACTGCTTCATAAATAACTTAGCAAATATTTGTAAGCTGAAACTACTTCACACTATGGCATAGGTACAAAGAACACTGCCTTCCTAGAGTCAGAGAAGAAGCACTTCAGATCTCAGTTCTAATGAACCTTTATGTTGTTGACACAGACACCTAAGCCTATCCTCCAAACTGTGTATGAAGCAAACTTCTAGCCAGTTTACACAAGGCTGTTATTGCCATCAGGAAGAGCCTACAGTATAATGATCAGTACCTTGTTAATCTCTCTCCTGCTTTTGGAGTCAATCAATCCTAAAAAAACCAAAACAAAGAAAGAAAAAACCAAACAGACCAACCAGCCTCCCAAAGGCAGTAGCACACCACTGACTGCTGTGATTTTCAGCCAGAATAAAGAAATTTAAGGTATTCTAGCTCTGCTGCCCTCAATGTGGTATAAGGTATGCAGAAGCCTGAAAGCAGATTTCGTACTTAAACACAAAGTCAAACCTGAAAGAGATTAATCTTTGACTTTCACTAGTCTGCAAACTAATATGACCTTGTCAGCAACACTGTATTTTGCTTTTAATGAATACACTTCTTAAAGTTCTACTACCACAAACAGCATGTTAAGATTCTTAGGTTATGTATGCAAACTATGACATAAACTAAACACACTTTATATGTAAGGTAACTTGATGCCTCTACAAACCACAGCTCTGCATGAATAATGTAACTTCTTTTCCATGTCCCCAGCACTGCTTTTGGAGTGGTCCCCAGTGGTCCTTTTGGAGAAGAGCCCCTGACAAATCTGAGCTTGTAACTTTCACCACATTTTGTAAAAATGCCTTTAATTCCAGGGCTTTTAAAACTGACACACAATATACAATTTGCTACATTTGCCCATGTCACTCTTCTGCAAGGTTAAGAAACTCTAGAGGAGGAAAAATATGGCATAGATCCTGTGGCTACCATGCCTACTCATACTCAGACTTCCAGATGTTCTTGTGAAAATTTAAGGTATGTTAGAAAAGAAGTGAGAAGTTTCTTAACCTGTCAAGAGCAGAGAACTCCTATGATGTCTTCACTGTCAGACATGGAGGATTGTGTCTGATGTACTGCCCTCCACAGCTTTTCAACGGGTTGCGGAGTTAAGACACAGAACATTTTCTGAGGTATGTGATAGCCTTTCATACCCTTCAGAAGGGTCGACAGTCAGGATTAAGCTTCAGTTGTGCAGTTCTCCTTCTGACTCCCAGGAAGATGTAGTTCCCCTTCTCCCTGACTGGGGAAGCTATCCACTGAAGTACAGCAAAGCTGTATACAAACTAGGAAATTAACAAACAAAAACTATACTTAGTGACAATCACGACTGCATCAGGATATACACATCCACCCCAAACCTTGAAAGCACAGAAATAAAGAGGGGAAAGACTGCTGCATTCCACCACACTTTTCTGTTGCCTAGGCACTGTTGATAACACACTCTGAAAGGCTTTCACTTCCACCTTTGGTGGGGAAAAAACCCCAAACCTCCTGTGCTTTACTAAGAGCCACCAAAGAAAGTTCAGCACGCACTTTCACACATTTCATGCATGTTAATTTACATTGCCTTAACACTAGAAAGAGTTTACTTTTTGTGTTGGAGTGCAAAATCTAATAGTGATAGGCTGCTGCCTTATCTTTTAGAAATGGCAGTGAAAGCCTTTGGAGTGTGCTACCAAACAGCATCGTAGGCAGTATGAAAGTGGAGATGAATATAAAAGTCCTTCCCTCTGACTCCATATTTCTATACTTTACAGTGGGTGGATGGAGGGAGTGTAACCCAATGCAATCTTAGACAACACTAAATATAGTTCTGTCTGTTAATACTGGTTAGGTAAAATACCTATTAGATTCATCAAAATATTTTAATGTCTTCATGGTGTGCAGAAGGGATTGCTAGATTATGGCTTGAGCACTACCCAAAGTTCCATAGCATTTTAACATCCCAACTGTTCTGAAGCAACAATCCACTAGGTTAGATCAGCTGGTGACTTGCAAAAATGTGGGTTACTATGCCAGGCAGACGTGAAAAAAATTATCATATGCTGAAATCATTCTTGTCTGATTTCTGGCTGAAGATTGTGCATGTTCAAAATCCAGTAAACACCACAGTGAGCAGAACAGATCTGCTCCAGTTTATGACCTCTAGCAGTAACTATTGAGCAATTTACAGGGACTGGAAAGAAAGGAAAGTAAGTAATTTAATTTAGAGCTGCATCTAGTATCTTAGAATTCCTTCTGTAAGGAAGACCGGTTCTCAAGAAGTAACATCTTAATTCATCACAATGTGAAATTCATGCAGAGAAAGAAAAAAAACCTACCTCAACTCACAGATGAAACAGGTTCATCCATGAACTTAATTAAACCAAGTATTCATCTCAGATGGGAATTATCCTTTATCACAGCAATTAAAAACAGACTACACTTTTATTCTCCATTTTAGCATATGACCATCTTCAAGAAACATTTTACCAAACAGCATTTTTTAACTTCAGAAATCCTTTTTTTTTTAAGTGCTTTTCAGCTCAAATGTTTACAATGATTTTGCCATTAAATAGGAGTTGTCTGAAGTAATTTTCTTTCTTTTTCAAAGGCATTTTCTTAGAAATTCAGATTTATCAGCTCTGGAGATGAAAGGAGGCTTCATCACACCTTGTATCTCTCACAACATTCTCTAGGTTGAGACTAGAAACTAAAGAATCAAGGGTCTTTCTGGAACTTGTTACACATCTGTGATGGTACTTCCTTTCAACATAAGGTGATCATTGCAATCACACCTGCAATTGCCAATTTTACTTCCAAGAAACACTGACTTTGAGCTCTTCAATCAAGCATGTTGTTAGCATTCTCCACTGTGCTTTACTTCACAGCTTTCTCTAATGAGCCATTTTCCGCAGTTCCAAAAATCAAGGTCTCACGATGGACACAATTTGCAGTGTGTCATCATTACCAGGATAGTTATATCCCGCTCACTATCAGAACACTGGGTTTTCATTTAATTTTTTTAACTGTCAGTATAGTGTAAGCACTTAGGGCAGTCATTTTTTCACTACAAAGCAAGTGTGAGCTTGGAGTCTGAAGGCAGATCAGTTACTCTGAATGGGGCCTGAGAGACTCTTAAATGAAATACAGCTTTCACTTTTGAGAAAATGCTTTTTACATTCGTTTTCCCTGCACCTGCATAACACATCAACACAGTTCCAATCTTGTCTGTGACATATCCTAAGGCAGCTACTTTTAAGCTGTATTCTTTTAAATCCACATGTATTCTTGTGATTTGTTTGACATTGTTTTCTTCTTGATACAAGACTCCTGAGAAAGACAACTTCTATGCACACAATCACAAGTATTTTTCTATGCAGAGTTAAAGGGCTTTTTTTGCACTTTTAAAGAGTCGCTGCTAGAAATGAAGATGAAATACTAATGGCTCATAGCATTAATTTCCCTCTCCCTTCTGACCTCACCTTTTCAAGTCACCATGCAAATTCTAATCTGTTCTCAATAGAAAGGCAGCTGATCTGTGATAAAATACCCCAAAACATCTTAAAACTGCTAAACACACACATGCATAGACTAATGATTTTGTTCAGGTAGATTAGGCAAATTTCGTTTTAACAAAGGAGAGGTTATTTTATCCTTACTCACTTTCAAATAAAGACATGATAACAGTTTAGAAGACCAAGGATTACCAGGGATACAGATAAGACTCTTCAGCTAAAGCCTCACTTGTGCCTGAGTAGTGAATACCAAGTGTACAAGTACTGTGCAAACAAGGACAAGCATCTAGTCCTTCACTTGAAAACAGGACAATGTGGTACAGTGAATACTTACAAAGAAGTTACAGAAGTGATTACACTACTGAAATACCTTCTGGTGCACTAGAATTCAAGTTACCTCTAGGACTCTTCATAACTGTATCTTCAGTAGATCAAGAATATGAAAAATAGAGATCCCAAAGCCTTGAAAAAATGTTCTAACAACAAACTACTTTCCATTGTCACTTCTGATATGTCTTTATGGAATGACTTGTATAGGTATCTGGCTTTTTTAACCTCTTCTTAAGTTTTGAACATCCCTATACAATTACACATTCTGAAGCAACCCTCCAACAGACTTGAGAAAAAACCCAAACTTAAGACAATATATTTGGTTGTACTGTTCCTCAGAAAATACTATTAGACTTTCCAGAAAAAGCAGAAATGCCCTTCTAGAGAGAAAATACTGTATTTTAAAGGTGAGTGGTTGAAGAGATAAAGAGTAAAGAAAGAAGAAACACAAGAAATACAAAGGCAAAAACATTTTTACCTTGGTACAAGCAGCAGTAACTACCTTCTGGGCACTGCTACTTCCACAGTAATTACAATTGCTGATGTGGGAAAAAAACCAGCGGTACAGTTGCTGATTTCACACAGCACCTTTTGTTAGAAATTCAGCTAATCTAGAGATTAACACACAAACCACAATAAAAGCAGAATCAAAATTCTTGGAGCTCTACCAAGGTTAGATTGAGTAACCATATCATTCTCTGTATCTGACAAAAAATATAACCTCCAGCAGTAAAAATCCTGACCGAGAAAGCCGGAGCAAATACCACTGTAGGGGGTTCCTTTCCTCACAACCCCACTTCCAACTTAGTCACATCCCTACATCAAACAAGAAGGACCTACAGAACTTTCCACCTTTCTAAGTTTTTGTCTACTCATTTCCTAACATAAGGATCTCTGATGAGCACTCATTCTCATTTTCAGGCATTTCAGGTATCTTAGCAAAGATACCTGAAGTATCTTTCCCAAAGGTATTAACTTTATTTCCTATGACTTCTGAGATGAAGCCCTTACTGAAGGTATTAAAGCTTTATGCTTGCCCCTTCAGCAGCTGAATGTTCTTCACACGGGAGAATGTAAACCAAAACAGATTCCAAGTGTCATCTGCAAAGGCTATAATACACTTATTCCTCAGGAAAATTATGCAGCCTTTTCATAGTCTTGTGCAAGTTTTCTGCAAAAAGAGAAGTAACTCCACCCCATAGGTGAAGAGAGTTAACCACTTCATGCTAATTCTGGTCACACAGAATGAGGAACCCAGAGTCATCATTATAAGAGCAGCAATCAGTCTACCTTCCAAGGAAAAAAAAGGCAACAAGTATGCCTTGGCCACTTTTGCCAATCTATTAAGAGGTTTGGTTCACTTTCTGCGTAAACATTGTTTCTTCCAGGTTACTGAAGTGTAAGACAAATATTTCCAGTCTAATATTTCTGACATTTATTGCCATTCCTCAAAGAATAAATGTCTCCAGCCAGACTTTCATTTACCTTCTGCAATCTCTGAAAATACTTTATGTATCCAATGAGGGAAAAAAGAATTGAAAAACATAACCTCAGAATTAAATTTGATTTACATGAGATTGTTATTCAACTGCCTTGACAGAAACACTTGTATTTATCAGATAAAGCCTGGTTTCAGGGCCAGGTTGGATAGGGCCATGGGCAATCTGATCTAGCGAATGGCAGCCCTGCCCATGGCAGAGGGGCTGAAACTAGATGATCTTTAAGGTCCCTCCCAAACCAAGCCTTCATGATTCTATCATTCACTACAATCTCTTTTGCAACACTTCTGCAAAAGGGAAGGAATGAGGCAATGCTCTTTGTATTGGGTGTGCATGGCAAGGTTTCGGCAGCAGTGGGGGGAGCTACAGGATCAGCTTCTGAGAGAAGCTGCCAGAAGTTTCCCCCTGTCTGACAGAGCCAATGCCAGCTGGCTCCAAGATGGACCTGCAACTGGCCAAGGCTGAGCCCACCAGAGACAGTAACAGCAGCTCTGTGATAACTCCTTTAAGAAGGGGGAAAAATTATTGGGCAAAAGTAATTGCAGCCAGAGAAGAGAGGAGTGAGAATATGTGAGAGAATCAGCCCTGCAGACACCAAGGTCAGTGCCAGAGGAAGGGCAGGAGGTGCTCCACGTGCCAGAGCACAGATTCCCCTGCAGCCCCGTGGTGCAGACCATGGTGAGGCAGGACACTCTCCTGCAGCCCATGGAGAACCTCACACTGAAGCAGGTGGATGTGGAGGATGTGACCCCATGGGAAGCCAACATCAGAGCAGAGTCCTGGTTGGACTTGTGGCCCCTTGGAGAGAGAGGCTCACCCTGGAGCAGGTTTGCTGGTGGGACTGGTGACCCCAGAGGGAACCCATGCTGGAGCAGGCAAAGGACTTCCCTCCCTGAGGAGGAAGCAGCAGCAGAAACAACCTGTGAAGAACTGATTGTATTCTGCATTGCCAAGGAGAGGAGGAAAAGAATCAGGGATAAAGTAAGTCCAGAAAGGAGGGAGGGGTGAGGGAAAGGTGTTTTCAAGATTAGTTTTACTTCTCATTATCCCACTCTGATTTTGACTGGTAATAAATTCTATTAATTTCTCAAATTGAGTCTGGATTTGCCTATGACAGTAATCGGTGAGTGACCTCTCCCTGTCCTTAACTTCAACTCATGAAACTTCCCTTTTATTTTCTCTCCCCTGACCAGTTGAGAAGTCACAGAGCAGTTTTGGGGGACACCTGACATCTCACCACACCCCTGAAAGACAAGCAAAAAATTCCCTAGTACAGCTGTTCTTGAACAAAACTCAATATTCAGGGAAAACAAAATATATTAAGCTGTTTCTTCTTCAACTAGCCAAAGACTTTTCTCTGAGGAAAAGATATTCCATCTCTGATTTATACCACCTGGAGACAAGTCCTGGGAATTCTTCCTGATGGCTGACACTCAGTCCAGACTCAGAACAATGATTTGATCTTCTGAAGCCGAATTGTAATGACTGACATAAGGGAGTGGGACTCATTTGCTTCTGTGTGCTACCACTTAATATGAAGGGATTACAACATTTAGTGTAATCACAAAGGGCAAATACCAGGACATGTTAGATAGCCTCTATTACTGTTCAGTTTCATAAACAGCAGATTTAGATTTGGCTAAGCACACATACCTACAATGGGGCACTGTAAGGCCCATTTATGGGAATTATAAAAGGAATTATAAGCAAATATTAACAGAAATAAAGTACTTTCAAATGTATGTCTGTGTCAATGGTGAAACCAAGAAATATGTGAAATTATTTTATTCTGAAAGTTTGTAGCCTATTCTTTTCATACTTGAAAATTGCTGTATCTTAGTGACTGTCAAAAGCACAAAGCAAATTATTTAAGCTGAAATTTTCTTGAGCTTAGCCATGTTTTGGCATTTTCTACCATGACTGTCTTCGCCCCCTTATAATGTGTAGAGGATTAGAAACTTAAATTATCTGAATTTGCAGATAACTGGGCCACTGAAATATTCTAATTACACTCAGTAATATACTTCTTGTATGCAATTATATATCTGTGACAATGCATTCACACAAATATGCACCTTATGCACAAAAAAAATCACCTGTGTTCCTTCTAGTCTGCAGGACAAAGACTACTGATCATAGCTGAAAAGCTTACCTGGATCTGGGCTTTGTTTCCAGCTGTTATATTAGATATTGTCCAGCATGCTTCCTTTTTGATAGATTCTTTTGGGCTGCTTAGCAAGTGCAGCAAACTCTGCAGAGCTGAACAATTCAGAATTACCTGAATACAACAGGAAAAACAAAACAAAACACACCATAGAAGAAATTTAGGATAAAGAATCACAGGAACAAGGAGTACGATGTTTTTGAAAATATAAAAAAGCATACCCCATTAGATGATCACAGAGGTTTTTTTAAAAAACTACTAAATATACACAAAAAAACAAACAGACAAAAAAACCCCAGCAAGAATTAAGAAATAAACGTTTCCAGGAAAACTAAAGAGCAAAACTACCAAGTCTTTCAGGTAAGAGATTACACCTTCATAATGATTTCAGTGTGATCTGAAATCAAGAAGATACTAAGCACATTATGACCAAACAAAAATAAAATTATGGTATTTTCCTGTATTTTTGTACAATTGCAAGCACCAACTATTTCTGTTTCCATATCTGCTGGCACTGTGGTGCAGAGTGATCAGTGTTGTATGCAGTGACATTATGAATTAACAATTCTTATTTAAAAAATTACAAAAATTGCAAAAACCCTGCAATTTTACAGTGCAGAAAAATTGCAACAAAATTTCCTTTTCCTAAATGACCAAAGTACAACAGAAAATGCCCCAGAACTTGGATGTTACAAGACAGCACCCTTGGTTATGTCATGTGTGATAGTGAAGGACTTTTTGACCCTCAAAAAGGACATTACAAGATTCAAAAAATGAAAAATGAACAATTTTTTTTTTTAATTAATTCTAACTTCTAACAATGAAGCCAAAAATTGGGAGAAAACACCAAGAAGCACAGTAGCTTTGCCTTGTGTGGCAAAAGCAGCACCTTGAAAAGAACAGTGTGGTACAGAATTTTACAAGAAATACTCCAGTCAAGCTGAATCATGGTCAAGACTTCTGATCATGGAATCTGAGGACTTAATTCCCTTGTTTGCATCACTCCATAGTCTTAAAATCTTTATACTCCCCACTAAGATTAATATAGCAAAGATTATGGTTCAGGATTTTATCAGGTATCTGCTGGGACAAATTTTTTTTCATGCATACTATCCATGGTTTTAGCCATGTTCAAGCACTGCCAATTGCTACTAGCTGAAAATGAAAGAAAAAGTAAAAGCAAGTTTGTGCCCCAAGGTTTTACAGAGAAGTTCTTGAAGAACTTGTACCTTGCATTCACATTCAGAAATGTATCAGCTCTCAAAGCTGGGCTCTTCCTTCTGATTACTGATTTTTACATGCATCCTGTATCACTTTTTAGCATACAGCACAATCTGCAGGCAGGACTATCAAACTATCCTACCTATATAGCTCTCTAGAATTTTAGGCAAGGTCATGGTATGCCCCTCAGAAAAAATCAGCGCGCGCAACAAAAATGTTTAAACTATTTTTTAATTAAAATCTAAGATTCATGCAATATTTAATAACCTGTATTGCATGTGAATTAGTCATCCCTTGTGGTTTTATCTTTAATGAAATTATGAAATCCCACCTCAATCATTCTTTATGACTGATCTGTGAAACAAATGCCACTGAAATAAACGTAACAATGCCTCTGCAATTCAGCTACACAAAATATATTTTAACAATCAAAAAATCATGTTATCTTCTTCCTAGGAGTAAGATACTGAAACAGTGCCCTGATGCTGCTAACTCGTCTTTCACTCTGGTCTAAGAGTGACAGAACTACAGAAGTGTCCCAATGACAACCTAATGCCTCTGACACACCAGGATTTCTGCCTTCCAGTTTAATTCCAGTACAGGGGTTGGAGTCACTGCCTCCTACCTATGCCTCTCCAAAAAAATGTCCAGACACAGCTACACACCACCCAAAATATGACCAGACACTTGGTTTTCATCATAAATATGACATATCTTCATCATATATATGATAGATTCATCACAGATTGGCAACAGCACAGAATGTGACAGGCCTTTGATGGCACTACCAGCGACATCACTCAGCACAAAATTCAGCCTAAGAGACAGATTTGCTTTAAATAAACCATAAACATCCCACCCTTGAGGGGTATTGCACAGCTGCCCACAAATCCCAGACACAGCTACCTAAGAACCATCACCAGTTCAGGACTGAATAGAAAAACTGAAAACCACCCCACTTTGAAGCAATTAGTGTCATCAACCTTCACTTTCAAACTTCAAAAGGAACAAGAGGAGGTGCTTGTGAACAGGTTACCACAATTAACAGAAAGATGAACTGCAGTGCAACACAAGAGAAAGTTCATCCATACCTGGGTCTGGATATCATCTCCTGTAACGATGTTTCCCACAGCTCGTAAGGCAGGAGATACAACTTTGTAGTCATTATGCCTAAAATTGACAAAGAAAAATATAAGTATTAACCTTCCCAAAGCACCTCCAGCTTCACACTCTCAAAGAAGGAACATTTATCAGCCAGGGGAAAACTTCAGATAAATCTGACTTTCACTACCTAAATAAACACTCTGATTTTAAACTAATGGTAAGCCTTTCTAGGGTTTCTAAATATTTAGAACCTTAGATGTCATTCAGCAGCATAAAAATAAAATATTAAAAGAATAAAAGTACTTCAGAGAACTTCCAAGCATCCTTGGGAGGAAAAAGTAATTATCATTAACTATAAAATACACTTATAATTTAGCACGCACAAAGGCCAAGAATGAGACAGAAGAACAGGGACAGAAGTTGTGTGTTTAAGCCATCAAACCCTGTTTATCATCTTCCATCATGGAATGGAACTGTAATAGGAAAAGTGAAGTTAGGAATTTTTTTCTCCAATGAAAACACTTCTTCATAAAACACTACTTAGAGGTAATGTGTTCCATTCATTAATCCAGCAACACATTTGCTCTAATGTTAGAGGCCTTAATAGTCTTTTTGTTTACATCACTGAAAACCACTATTCCTTGTTCTTAGGCCATTGAATGGTCCATGCCCTGGCCTTGGATCTGAAGCAATGGCTCGGAACAAGGCCACTCTCTGTGACCCCGACTCTCACAACTACACTTTACTGACCAAAGTGTGCATCTATCTACTCTTCTACAGTAAGGGTTGAAGAAATTATTTATATTTCAAGTCCCTGGTACTGTCAATTCTAGTAAAATGAACTATTCTTTATATTTTTATCTTTGATATCCTTTAGGTAATTTCCTTGCTAACGATAATATGGACTTCAATGACACAAGGAAAATTCCAATGTATATTATGGATTTTACAAAATGTAGCTCTTAGGTGAAGGAAAACATCTCTTAAGAAACAGCAAAATTAGTACAAGAAAAGCTCCATTGCTTTTGTTACTCATGACAAATAGAGAACACTGAACAGACAAATAAAATTAAAATTCAAATCTTGCTCTTTGGAAATCACAACATTTCAAGACCTATTTAATTAAACTCCTTATTGTTATAATCTTGATGTCAGGGAAAAGAGTGACGCTTGCTTGCAACAGATTTCTTACATCAGCAGTTCCACAAGTCTTCTGCAGACTCCTGCATCAATCACAGCCTGGATTTTATCATTGGGGCCATCAGACAAATAGGACAAAGCCCAGCAGGCATCAGCTAATACATCTGTATCATTGACAAAGAGCAGCCAGGAAAGCACACTAAGACAAGGTGAAACCTGTAAAACATTAAGAGGAGATACATAAAATTAAAATGGCCAGAAGACCTATTATTATGTCAGCTGATTTTGTATGTCATTACTGGATTTGGCACTGGCATCTTAAGATTCAATACTCAGATAATTTCAGACCTAGCTAGCACTTCTGTGCATGACTGTAGCTATACAAGCTTGGAGAAGCATGTCTCCAGAAAAGCAGCACAGCAACTCTTCAGCCTCTACAGAACATCTGCCAATGAAACTCAGACTTGTCCACTAAGATGTTACTTGTTACTAAGATGTGCCAGGTGCTGCTCTACAGCAGCCAAGATTTGCAGAGTTTTGTTCTGCCATGGGACAGTCGTCTCCAGTACACAAACAGTAACAAAAAGGTACAAGGCAGCCATATTAAAACAGTGGTTGTGAATGTCTGCCCAAAGGACTAGACAAAAAACTTCAAAAAACTTCATCTGAAAGACGGCCATCAAATATTTCAGAATTTCTCTGATGAAGCATTCCTTCTGTTTAGTTTAAGTTTCACCGCCTTAAACTACTAATTTGGTTATCACTACTTCACAACACATTTTCTTTCAAGCATCTCTTACCTTGGCAAAATCTGGAGGAGGATTTTTCCCTCTGCAGAGATTGGACAGAGCCCATACAGCATTTCGGGTCATAGTGAGACGATTCTGTTTTGAAAGCAATCTAAAACAAACCAACAAAAAATTCCAACCATTGCTTTCAAAAAATCAAAGCCAGGCAACCCTGTTAACTGTGTGAACCATTCAATCAAACTCTTTTTAACATACACCAGGGCAAAATATGATAGTTTTTCTCTATGAAAACACATCCTAAAAAAAATCATCCTTGATTGCTACTAATACACTTGCTAGACACAGGAACCTAGTATCCCAACAAGAACAATAAACATTACACTAAATTTCACTCAAATGCTTAGATACTGATCTGGTAGATTAACAGTCAAAAGAGGCACAGGAATTGTGACAAAATTATTCTGAGGAGGACACTCAGGTAGTTTTGAAGAGAACTCTCATAGCCAAACTGCATTTTTATGTCAGTCTCAGAGTATGAGTCCCATTTTGGCCTAGGAAAATGCAGGAAGTCAAGACCTAATCTTCCCACAAGCATAACAATTCCATTTCTTTTTCTCACGGCCATCTCCCACTGTACCAGTGTCTTTATGAGAGCACGGGAGAATTCTCCTGCTGCAGAGTCTGCAAAGGACAGAGACTGAGTAATTGTAATTTGGACATGACAACACAAGACGGTGTCATTGGTTCAGCAATAATATGCTTCTTAAGCAGAGGATCACCAAGATAACTAGCAGGCTAGAGAAATGACACGCAGTGGGACGTCAGTGACCTGGATTTGCTCAGCCTTAGAAGGAGATGGTGCAAGAGGAGATACAACTGCTGCCAGCAACACTTTAACAGGTGGATACAGAAAACAGGAAGGCAGATCCTTCTCAAAGGTGCATAGTGACAGGACAAGAGACACCATCAGGAGGCAAAACACAGAAAATTCTGATTAGGTATCAGAACACTGTGTTTCACCACGCCATGGTCAAATACTGCAACAGGTTACCCCAGGTAGTTACGGAATCTACTTTTGATGTTCCAAATTTGACTGGTTAAGTAGTTGAGCAATCTAATCTGATCTCACCTGCTATGAAGAAAGAAAGGCTTTGACTAGATGACCTCCAAAGGTGCCTTTCAATTTAAATTATTCTGTGACTCTAAAATAAGCCCAGACATCCACCCACACTGTAGAATAAAATAGTTCCAGCTTAGCTGCTTCAAAAACATGTTTGCATTTTAGCTTCATTAAAAAAGTAGCTCAGGATTCCCCTTTAAAAACTGTGATTACTCCACAATAAAAGAAAACAGTATTACTATTCTTCAAGGCAAAACCCAAATTTCAGTCATATCAGGCACTCAAGCAAAATTCTGAAAAACATATTAAACAAACTTACTGCAATAAAGGGGGCAAGATATTACAGTCCAAAACATAGTCTCTGCACATAGTGCTGTCTCCAGCAATGTTGCCAAGAGCCCATACTGCCTGCAATGAAAAACAGAATAATCATTGCTATTATTCTCAAAATTCCACCAGTTTAACATATGCAATAGAGTTGGGAGAGAATCTGTTCTCTCTGTTAGGTCCTGGACAATGTACAGAAGGAGAATGTATTCTGGTTGCATATTACATGTATACACTCCAGCTCATTATATGACTCAGGAATATTTGCAGATACCTAAAAGAACACCATAACAGCAAACATGTATGTCTCCAAAGATTGTGCAGGCAGACATACCTTTGCTCTGTCCACAACGTAAGAGATGAGCTCACCTCCACAGGCTTAGGAACATTCCCTCCTTGTTCACCTAACTTAAAACCAGACGTTTGTAGCACAGGTCAAGCCTGTATAAGTCTGTATCTACCCAAAAATGTTTGTGTGGAACAGCCCATATTAGTGTTTACTACAAAGGCATAAAAACATGCATTGTTTACACAGTCACAGATAAAAATGAGAATCTCTGCTCAAGATAAATCAATATTCAGAATCAAAGAGTTCGGGTGGGCCATGACATAAATTCTTTAAAATAAAACTATATGAGACAGAACCAGTGTTGCCGATTAAGTCATATTGCATGGCAAAATGTAAGGGCTTGGACATCAGTACTACCCCTAACTTCACTTTGAGAAGATCAAAATTACCAGAATTAAAGCAGCATGAAATGAATCTTTTGTAATATGATGAGAATAAAAGATTTAACTGGTTTTGATTTATACATTTAGGCCAAGTGGTGTTTTATATATTACTGTCCACTAGTACGAGAGCTGTAGCTTTAGAAAGTAGAAATAGTCCATGTCAAGTACAAAAGCAATTTTATGAATTCCATGCAAATTACAGTATTTTGCCACACAAGAAAGCTTATGAAGTTCACATTTGCTATGTACTTCAAGTTAGCAGAAGACTAAGTGTCATATCAAATAGATACATGTATCTGCTTATTCGGTCGGCTTATTTGGCTTTTGGCTTTAGACACATATATCTACACAACCACTGAAGTACTCCCAATTCTACATACAGAGGACAAAAGCAATCCTGTTTGTCATGGATAGCAGCTGAATGTCCTCCCCAAATTTCTCTTCAGTTGAAGGCTATGTATTCAGCTGCAGTAAAATGAGTGCATAACTATTTCTCCAATTGAACAAAGCAAGTTCCTCACACAAAATAAACATGTTCTTCCCTCTCTCTATAGCTATTTAAAATAAAATGCTCCTCTAAAAAACAGACAGAATTGCCAAATTTTTTTACCTAAAGGAATTTTGTGGATAATCTGAAATAAATGTATTTATTAATTTTCAATATGGTGTCAATTAATACAAGGCATTAGGTTTCTCCTGTAAGATATTTTTAAATGGTGGCGAAAATATGCCACTTTAAAAAAGCAGCATCTTTAAAAACATACTTTTAAAGCATACTTTAAAAAACAAGACTCCAACCACTCTAGAGGCCCAAATGCACTGGGAAATCCTGCAAAATGAATACAGCTAAAACCAGAGGTATATACAGAATGTAGATAGAGTTGTCAGCTTGCTAGATACAAAATAAAAAGACTTCACCTCTGTACCAGTACTACCAACAACGGCATAGGATCAGAGCCATTAAACTGCAAGTTGCGAAGAGAGTAGGCGACTGTTCTGGGGAAGGATTAGTTTGTTTTGTTTTCTACTCTGTTCCAGGCTTCTGCTGCCAGCCACAGTCAGAGGCAGGGCACGAGACTTTACTGACCTGTGCTATGAAACAGCACAGCCATTATAACTACATAATGTTTTCCCAAAACTGATCTTCATCATCATTTTGCATTCTAACTCTTATTCTTTTTACAACTAATGTGACAACATTTTATCTAAAAAGTGTAACTTTGATCTGGCAGCCTCTTGGACTCGACACACAGAAGACAGCTACCAGAAAAATTTAGCTTAAGAGACAGAATATATGCCACCTCCTGCAAAATGTCACTCATGTCAGAACCTTAAGGAGCCACACCTGTTGTTCATTCCAATACTTGCATTTCTACAGCAAGGAGAAGTCTGAGGAATGAACCAAAGATTTCAGATTCAGTCCTAAATAAATTTGTGAATCTTCTGAAAGCACTTGCGAGGGGGGGGGGGGAGGGGAGAAAGAATAATTGTCTTTCACTGAAGATGTGAGTGATTTTGTATGAAGGCACAGTTTCCTTGCCTGGACATCCTTAGACGGGTAAAAAAACAAGGAGGCCCTATTTCATTTGTCTGTGGTCTTTGTTTCTGCCATTATAGCAATATCTATTTTTAAGGTTGACAAGAGTGATAATCACTTAATCCAAGAATCCATTCTGACCCTGAATGACTGACTGGTTTTGCAACAGCAAATCTCACATCAAAAAGTCTGACCAGAGAAGTCAAATAGCACCTCTGCTTTCCCATTCTTCATTGTTTTTAAGGCAAGGAAAGTCTGGCTGTGTAGTCTGGTGTCACAGGAGCTGGTAAGAGAAGATGTTGCAACAAATCCTTGTAATGCTAATCACTGATAGGACACAAGATGCCAATTAATTGAAATACCATGTCCTGGGGTGACTTTAGAAAAATATGCAATGTTTCATTCAATAAGGAAGATGTCTCTCCTTAGGGATTTACTTTAGTTCTTCAGATAAGGAAGGAACAGAACTCAAGCTCATTTAAATTCTTCTCATCAAATACTGCCATAAATACAAAGCTCTGTCATGGTTTCCACAAACACATGAAAAATGACAAGTTTCTTCAGGGTTTGTTTGTCGGAATAACGTTCAATGATTTCCATTTCTTTTGTGCACTCCTCAAGATGCAAATACTTGCCACAACACTTTGGCTTTGGCTTCATTCTACACAACTTAAATGTCTTCATGTTCATTCCCTTTTAGAGCTTATTCAATCAAAAATATTTGAGTAAAAAAAATCCATTTCAGTACCTTCTACTATCTAAACCCCAACTTAAAGATTACATTAATTTTAAGATTTGTAGCCTGATTTTTTTTACCCACATCTCAGGTAAAAGCTGTGTGCAAACTGAAAGTGCAAATGTTGCCTTGTTAATTGACAGCATCTATTTTTATACACTTGTATAAATTTCCATTTATTGCTAACAGCAGAGTAGGGTTTGCTGTAAGTCTTCCATTTATTTTACTCATCAGTGAACTCCAGTGTTTTTTCCTGCAGTGCTGGACAACTTCAGTAGTCAGTAAAAGTAAAGTGCAAGTCTTGTAGAGTACTGTTGAACCATATGGTGCCTTCTGTGAATAATCCATATGCTTTTTGACAACTCTCCACTATCCCTGGGATTCTGAAGAGTCTCAGCCATTATTTCTTCGGGTATTTAAACTAAGTGCTTAACCAATCACCAAGAGTGTGCAGAGTTTGTCTCTCAGTGGAGAAGAAACATTACAAAGAATCAACCCTTTCTCAACATCTGGATGCTGACTTGGGAAAAAGATCCAATGCTGAGATGAAGATGGTGAAGATTAGCTTGCATGCAAGTGTGATTGGCTAAGTGAACACAAGGAAGGATACCAGAAGGACACATTCCTCAGAGATGACTTCTACTATGTCCTAACACAGAAAACATTGTTCTTTCAGTGCCTGGAGTGGTTATAGCTCCTTCTACTCATATCTCATCAGACAAACAGAGAAAGCAGCTCATCCTCACACCTTGACTGTTTGTCCTGATTTTGATTACCAAGTGCTTGTTAATAGGACTGCTGATATAAAAGCCAAACAGAACCTGGACACCAGTCCCACAGGTCAGCTCTGCCAAGCAAGTGATGGTTACCAAAAGGAACAGCAATACAACTAGAAATGGAAAAACACTGAGGGAGAAACATACTGGTTGTCTCAGCTGAAAATGCAAACTTTCCCAAGGGGGAACAGGGCAGCAGGGGATGCTCATGCCACCCTCTGTCCAGCAGAGCACAGTGACACACACCTGTCACTGTGAGACATTCACAATCCTCCTCGACAGGCAGCACAATGCCTTACATGGGTTTTGAAGGAAATTCCATGTTCATCAAGGAAACCCGAGGTGACATCTGGGTTTTAAGTATCACAGCAGGGAAAGTCAGGAAAGAACTGCAGCTAAGACACTGCTGAAGCCACATCAACCTTAAGCATGTCATAAGGGCTTTGATGAAGTCTTACAATAAAAATAATTTCAGGCAGGTAGATCAAAATTTCTAGATGTCTTTTGGAAGAAAAAACCTGTGGTAAGTGGAAAAGGACTAGGACATATGCCACTAACTAAACCTAAAAATCAGTACACCAAAAACAGAAATGGGGAGAGAAGGGAGATGTAGACAGTGTTTTTCATAAATAATGCAGATGTAGATTCTGTGATAAATTCAATTTCTCTGATGGGAAAAATGTACGCTAAATGGTTTGACCACTAACCACAGAGGAAGACTGACAGACAATACAAGCAACGAAAGACTTAAAGGATGGTAGGCTAACTAAATGAGGCCTGTACAACTTAATGGGAAACAGATCTTGCAAAAGGATGTAAGGAATCATTTCATTAACATACGTGTTGCTTATTAAACACAGCTATAAAGATTCCATCACAGACTTCTATAGAACAGCTGATTTAGACTCTTCACTAAACTCTGAAACTAGCATATGCAAAGGAAAAAAGTGTAAAATTAAAACTGGCTTATAGATACGAAAAGTACATGTTGGGAACATTGTGATCAAAAGATAAGGTACACTGATATCTGTTCCTGAGCTACTGATAAGGGAAGCTAGAAATAAAAGACAAAGTAAACACATAAATCTTTAAAACTGACTTCCTGTAAAACAAAAACAGTAGATAATGACTAGCCAATAAGTAAGATATTATACATATTTTTTGTTTATGCCATGCTCTGAATTCAAAATAATGTTATCACCTAACATTTCCTTCTAAATAATTGCTATCTTAATTAGAACACAGTCTTCAATACTTCTTTCTCTCTTCATCTTTTACTGTATGATTACAGGGTTACCTTCTGGCTCCTCTGCCCTGAACACATTATATTTTCTGTATTTTCCTGTATTTTTGTAATTTGTTGCAAATGCAGTTGCCTGCAAATAATAATCTTCACAGTACTACTGTGAGACATAATTAGGGTGATCATTTTAGGAGAAAATTGTAGGCAAATATCACCTAGTATCAGAAATCCAACTTGAGAACTCCAGGATCAGACCTGCTCAAAACACAGGCCTAACTATAAAAATCACTGCTGAGTTGTCCTCAGCTACAAAAGGAAAAAGAAATATTTCACCTTGAGCATTTAAAAACCCCAAAACAAGTACCCACTTACTGAAAACTGAGAGAAGGAAATCGTCCTGCATCAGACACTAAGCAGTAGAAACATTTTTCTCACAAACCTACTATGGGCTTAATTGTAAGAATTTCTTCCCTATTCTCCTCCATGCACTATAACTTGTTCCAACTTTAACAAACAGGGTCATAGTGTGACAAATAAAAGCCTCCTTTACTACCCACTCATCTGTTACCAGGGCAACAATCTGTGCATATACTGAATGAGACAAGAGTCATCTGGAAAAATACTATGCAATTGTGTACTACTCCTATCCTGTAATACAGAGGTACAGGAGCTAACTTCTCAGTGCTTATTTGCTCCTAATTTTTGTTTCAGAGGATACTGTGGTGAGGTGCTTGGGGCTTCTTAAACCTGTTGGGAAAAAAAGCAGAAGTCCTCTTTTGTTGGTCAGCATTAAACCCAATGTCAGCTGTGAGCAGGGCTGCAATCTCCAGAGCTGCAGCAGAGAAACCCACGATGAAACAGTGTAACACTTTGCCACGGTACATTTTCCTTCTTCAACACAGTTTACTACTGAGCAATTTGTAACTGGTACTTTGAGATTACCAGTAAGAAAGAGATCGTGAATTTGGCAGCACTTGAACTGCATGGAAGAATATTTTTCAGTAATGACAACCAAGCCACTCTGCTTGCCTGCAATCTGAATTTTAATATGTCAGCAGTTTATTAGGAGGCAGGGAGTGGGGAAGGACCCAGATAAACTACTTAACTGTGGCCCCTAAGCTCTTCTGTTAATTCACCCACTGAAAGATTGAAGGCTGCACAACTTAATCTAAACAGGTTTGCTCTTCCCACCTGCTCTCTGACATCATCAGGGATGATAACAACCTAACAAAAAAAGCAAGTTAGCTCTTGCACAGAAGATCAATCATTAGGAGAAAAATAAGTAAGAGCAGCCTTGACTATATACAGAGCACCAATCATTCTGCAGGAACAGCACTCTTCAAGTGATGGCTGAATTTGGAAAACAATGCTACCCAGCTCAACCCCCAAAATACAAATCTGAAAGGATCCATATAGCTAAGTCTGGATGGATTTTCATACGGGCAGAACACAGCATTTATCTGCCATTGTGGCAAGTTCCCTATCACATTTCTAATTTCTACAACGACAGCAGACTCAGCTCCTCAAAGCTAAAGTAATGGACAAAAAATACTTTGTATTTTCTTCAACGTTTTTTCAAACACCTAAATTCCATTCCTCTTTAAAAGCCTTCTCAACAATAATACAGTCTGAGACAGAACACTGAAAATGGAAAGATACAAAGTGGAGTAACTTGACAGCTACAGGCAACTAAGAAAAAAATCTGTCTTGTGGAAAATGTTAGGCAACCTTAAGTACAGGTGGTACACTCTGAGCCAGCTACAAGAAAGAAAAGCAAGTTACACAAAGCAGTCCAATGTTTGAGTTGGGACTCCTCCAATCATGCACCTCAATTCAGCCAAATGCAAGGTCAGATATCTAGGAACACAGAACAGAGGTCACACTCACAGGATGGAGAACTGAACCCTGGAAGTCAGTGACTCTGAAAAGAACAATGGATCATACTGGATAATCAGCTTAACCTGAGCTCACAGCAAGCTTCTGTGGCAAGGAGTCCACAAAGACACTGGATATTTACACATCAAAGTATCGAGCAGAAGTGAAAATGAGGCACTATCTCTGCAAACAACACTGCTGAAAGAGTGCTACTGGAATAGCCAGTGCTTGTCATTTCACCACCACAAAAAGATACTGAAACTAAGAAATAATCAGAAAAAGGTCACCAAAAAACAAACCAACCACCACAGAAAGTTCTCAAAATGAGAATTCAGTGTTTAATTTCATTTACTCAAGTAAAGCCTAAGCCATGGTCTGCAAGTAGCTAAAGGAAAAAACACAGAACTTAGTAATGGAGTAAAGAATGTAACAAAAGCAATACCTGGACCCAAAGCTAGTCAAATTTGTATTGTAAAGGTACATACTTTCAAGTTAGGATTAATATTGGCTGAAACTAAATTTGTTAACATCATTAGTATTTCATCACCCTAAGTCTTCAAAGCAAGATTATACGTCTGAAGTATATTCTTGTTTAAATACAATTTACAGACTTCAAATGGAAACTACTGAATCAAATGTTTTGCCTGTGCTTTATACTGATCCCTGTAGGCCTTGAAGAATATTCATCTATGCTGTAAGGAGCTTGGAGAACAAACTGTAATTTCTATTCATGCTTTATCTTCAGGAGAAACAGGCACAAACTTTTCATATCTAAAGCAATTATTCAAACAAGACTCCCTGAATTCCTAAACAGACAGAAATATACCAACCTGTTAGAGAACAAAATGAATTACCTCATTAGCTATGGTTAAGTATATAATTTCCACAAAGAGAAAAATACAATACTTGCTTAGGTAACTTAACACATGCTAAGCACAAAGCAACTGCTGTGTGTAATTTCCATATACTGCATTTTCTCTAAAGGCTTTCTTACAGGATAGCCTTGTTCCTTTCCAGAGAAGGGAAAAAAAAACCCAACAAAACACCAAACAAACAAAACAAACAAAAAGTCAAACAAAAAAGCCTCCAATTCCATAAATTAACACACACACAGAATTCAACACTGTTCTGAATCTTTACCTGTTCCTGTACATCTTCAAACTCTGAACTAAGCAGCTCTATGAAGATGGGGACAGCTCCTGCTTGGATCACTATTCGAGTCTGAAGGGAATTTCCCGAGGCAATATTTGTCAGCACCCACGCAGCTTCAAACTGGAAAACAAAATACAAGTCAGTTTAGTAGGAGCTTTCTATGCCACACCAAACATGGAGACTAAATGTCTTCTAAAACCAGAGAGATCTGGCAGATTCGGCATATGGAAAACATGAGATATTACCAATTAACAGACACTTTGCAAAAAACCAGAATCGTATATTTAAGAGTTATCACTATCACTTGAAACAAAAATTTGCAGCAGTTCCTTATGAGAACATTGGGTTTGCTGTGGCTTTTCATATCTTTTTTTTTTTTTGCTATGCATTTAGGTTACCTTTACCTTTCTTACTAGCTAAGAACCTGTACACAAAACAATGTGCTATCCCACAACATGACACCTGCATTCACTAAATCACCAGTGATATTCCTTAAGATGCAGGAGAAGACATTGTCTCACAAAACTTCATGGATATGAAGCAAATAAAAGAGATTTAAAAAAACCAAACAAACAAAAACAGATTTCTGAAAAACAACACAAAGAACGTCTTTCCAACTCTGGTGATCAGTACTGATGCCAAATGCTATTAGTGTATGATGTTCTTATTCACGACTTGAAGAAAAAGTGAGATCCCAAACACTTTGCATTTTCAACTGTTTTTGTCATTTATTCTTTTAATGTCAACTTGCAAAAGCATTAACTTTTTAAGATGAAATGCAAATTTTTACCCTACCTGAGACCTCAGGCCTCAGAAAACAGATTCCAGAAATCTGTGTTTGAGTAGGTTTCTGCATGCTTTCAGCCCAAAGATTATTACACTACTCTAGCAAATTTACATTTTACTAGGCACATTCAGAATCTATAGAATTAAAAGACTGCTAAAAGTTGAATGAAAAGTAAAAACCAACTAACAGTAAAAATGGAAAGTTGTAAGCTATAAATTAATGATTTTGACATTACCAAAAGATGCTGATCCAGCAGTATTCCAGTGGAAATACTGACATACCTTCAAAAAATGTCTGACGAGACAGAGCAAGGACTTTTATTTAGTGTTTAGTTACAAAACTAACTCCTGCTAAGGAGCTGCACCAAATCCTGAAATGTGCCTGAAATAAGAACTCAAGAATTGAACCTAGAATTCTAAGGCTTTTCATTTCTAAGTGTTGTTAAAGACTTTGGTTTTGAAAATACAATTAAATTAATACAATTAATACAATATAATTAATCTTGCCCTTCTGATCAACTGAACATTCTAGTAAGAATTCCAAAATACATCACTGCAATGCACAAGGAGTATGGGCTGCAAAATAAAGTAGAAACAGACAAAGTCAAAACTGCAAGATTCACCATTAATGAACTAGAAGCAAAACAGTGTGACCAGAACCTAAGGCCAACATAAAATGTTGCTTTCCTTAATAAATGTATAAATAATAAAATGTAATTCTCCTTTCTCTGAAGTGAGTATCCAGTGTTCTGGGGTACATTATAACACAACTATTACTTATCTTTCTACCACAGAGGTCTCCTATCCATATTTTAAAGTTTGTCCTCCAGCTTCCTACTGGTACCACCAGCTCGAACAATTCACAGCTTGGAGACTCACATGGTCTCCAGTGTAAGTCACAGAAAGGTTAGAGAGTGACAGATTCTCTCCTCTTTCTTCTCTGTGGACACCT
Organism: Camarhynchus parvulus; assembly: GCF_901933205.1. Lineage (NCBI taxonomy): Eukaryota > Metazoa > Chordata > Aves > Passeriformes > Thraupidae > Camarhynchus > Camarhynchus parvulus. Next base: position 88,753,715 of record NC_044571.1, on the reverse strand, counting down.
GATGCTCCAGGATGTATAAACTAAGGAACAGTCACACATTAATGGCAAAGATATCTTTTTGTGGTGCCATTCTTTTTCAAGATTCCTCTCTCCATATGAGAAAAATGTATTTGTTCATGTATGGCTGAAGCAACCCTGGAGAACAGGGGAGCTTTTTAAAGTCTTCCATTTATCTTGAGTAAAAACAGGACAGAGGAATTCCTAACAAATTAGGCCTTCCTATCACTGATCTCAGAGGCCTAGATTTACAGGATATTCCATTGACAACATAGAAAAAAAACAGACCATAAATTCCCATAAAGTTCCAAGTTCATGGACATGGAAGTTGCCATATTCAATCCACCATATAAGCAGCTATAAATTATACTTCACTGTCTCAGAATGAGTTGAAAATCCTTTCCTTCTAGGCTAGGTTACAGTCAGAAATGCCTAGAATGCCAAGCTCAAAGGAATATTTTTGGAAACAATGAGAGAGCAAATAAAAACATTAGAAGGTGAGTTCCAGAGAACTTCTTAACTGATCACAGCAAAAAATTCTACCTGCAGACACTAAATTGCCAAGCAGACAGAGAGATTTGGCAAGATAGAGGAAAATTACCCAGGTAGAATGGAGTATCAAGAGCAACATATTCAAGTTTGTATTTTCACTGCTTTCCTACAAACTCTTTAGGACAAGCTTGCACATTTCCACTCTGACTGATTTTTCCCATTTCCATGTAAAAATCAATAAATGTTACACCAATAAGGCCACAAGAATTGCTTCCATTTATCTGCCTGTCTTGGGTTTCTATGCTTGACCCCAATAAGTAATAAAAGGTATTCAATTTATTTTTTTTTAAAACAGATAGTTTACAAATCTTGCATTGGAGATGCAAACCAACCAGCTTAAATCTGATACATACTCTTAGTTACTCCTCAAAGGAACCTAATAGACCTCTGAAATTCTGTGGATAACAATCTGAAAAGCAATACCTGTAAATGCTTTCTCTGATGTGTAAAAAACCTAATTTCTTGTATATTTCCAGTCAACAAAATTTGGATTTCACATGGCATTCACAAACCTGTTGCCTTCTGCATTTTAAAAGAACACTGATTCTAATCTAAGAGTTGTATTTAATGGCTACATGTTAACATATTTTTTCCCTTTCACTTTCTATTAGCCAAGAAAGACTGACCAGAAAAACACACAGCTGGAAATAAGACAAAGGTCAAGAAAAATTAACCACTATTGTAGCACATATAATTCAGTTTTTCAAACCACAGTAAGGCTTCCAGCTTTCTATGCTTATCATTACAGATTGTATTTCTAAACTTTTTTTTTTACTTTAATCAAAAATTTAAATCCTAATTCTAAAGATTTAAAACGGCCTTCAATTTGTACAAAGAAGGCAAACATCAAAGTTTTGTTTAATAGTTTTTCATCTGTTGAGCTCCAAATTTCAAGCTCTGTATTTGCTGAAGTCTACAGACCCCATCCTATCAATCACTCAATGCATGTCAGGCATCCCTCTCACTCTCTCTCTCCTGTCCTGCACCCAGAGGTCTTGCCAGGAATTCTGAAGATAAAACAGCTTTTTTAACACAGTGAAGAAAGAGAGGAAGTACAGCTGAAAAAATCACTAATTTTCTTCCTATATAAC